>NW_028126526.1:0-1217021 GCF_965194825.1 Balaenoptera physalus
GGCCAAGCAGTGGTTGTGATTGATTGACTGGTAGCTCAATGTTTCCCTTTTCAAAGCACCTACACTGTGTTTTCATTAGTGGCTCTTTACATGCCCCCCCTTACAACCGAAGGTACGCATTTCTCCACACTCCCTTCACGGTTTATTTTTTGCAGCATTTTCCTAATGGCCATTCTGACTGCTGTGAGCTGATAGGTTTTTGTAATATGGGTATGCATGTCATTAAAATTTTTTAAATTCGTCATATTCCTACCCCTTTTTCTTTTCTCTTAAAAGAAAAACCCGTGAGTACAATATAGCTCTTGAACTTGTCTTCTTCGAAGCTTGCCCTCTTTTGAATTTTTTGGTCGATTTTAGACCCCAGAAATTTTCTGGAGGGCAGGTATCATTTACAGAACTGCAAGTTGGTGAAAATTTAGTGACCTTTTGCAGTGGGTTCAAAGCTGCTGTTGTGGGAAACGGCCACAAGGAGGTAGCATTTCTCCATTCCCCAATCTGGGTACTAGGGCAGCAGAGCCTTTCTGGAAGTCATTGTCCTAGGTTGTAAATTAGAATGGAAATTGCCAGGAGGAATCCCCATAAGTTTATGTCTCATTACTTCTTCTGGGTTTTTAAAATTTTTTTAATCTGGGTAAAGTTTAGAATATTGTTTGTCCTAGGTGTACACAATCTGGTTCATTTGTACATTATGTATGTCTATTAATGTACAGATCCTCTTCCCATGTAAAATATTACAGTGTTCCGTCGACCTCCCTTGCTATATGTTCGGTGTTTTTGATACATGTATATAATATGTATTTGTATATGTATGGTAACACTAATGTTCATTTCTCAATTTCCCCCCTCCTTTCCTTTCAGATGAGCATAGTTTGTTTTCTAAGCCTGTGAGTGTCTTTCTCTTTGGAAATATGTTCATCTGTGTCAGTTATTAGATAATGCCATAAGTGATAATATAGGATATAGGTGTTTTGCTTTCCGACCTACTTCATGTTTTGTGATTATCTCCAGGCTCAAGTATGGTGCCTCAAAGAGCAGTGCTTCAATGTTTTCCATGGCTAATATTCCATTGTGTACATGGACCACTTCTTCTTGGTGCATTCCTCTGTCGATGGACATTTTCGTTGCTTCCAAGTGTTGCCTATGGTAAATATTGCTGGAGTGCAGCATTTCCAGCCTGTGATTTTTGATTTTCATTTTCTCAGGTGATAGACCCAGCAGTGGGTATGATTGATTGACTGGTACGGTAGCTCAACGTTTACCTTTTCAAGGCAACTCCATTGTGCTTTCATTAGTGGCTCTTACAACGTCCCCCTTAGAATCAAGGGTACGCATTTCTCCACAATCACGTCAGCATTTATTGTTGGCAGAATTTTTTTTGATGGCCATTATGACTGGTGTGAGCTGATAGGTTTTTGTAATTTGGGTTTACATGTCTGTAAAAATTCCTACAATTCATCATTTTTCCACGGCTTTTTCTTTTCTGTTAAAAGAAAAAAGCAAAAAATTGTGAGTATAATATACCTCTTCAAATATTCTTTTTGGAAGGTTGCACTCTAGAATTTTTTGGTCGATTTTCGACCTCAGTATTTTTTGGAGGGCAGGTGTCATTTACAGAACTGCAATTGGTGAATACTTAGTGACCTTTTGCAGTGGGTTTAAAGCTGCTGTTGTGGGAAACGGCCACAAGGATGCAGCATTTCTCCATTCCCAAATCTGGGTACTAGGGCAGCAGAGCCATTCTAGAAGTCGTTTGTCTAGGTTGTAAATTTGAATGGAATGTGCCAGGAAAACCCCCCATAAGTCTATGTCTCATTACTCCTAGTTCGTTGTTTTAATTTTTTCAATTGGGGTAATGGTTAGAATGTTGCTTGTCCAAGGTGTACACACTCTGGTTCATCTACATATTCTACATACCTATTTATGTAGAGATCCTCTTCCCTTGTAAATTATTACAGTGTTCCGTAATCCTTCCTTGCTATATGGTCGGTCTTTTTGATATATGTATATAATATGTATTTGTATACATATGGTAACGCTAATCTTCATTTATCCATTCCCCCCACCTTTACTTTTAGATAAGCATAGTTCTTTTTTAATAAGTCTGTGATTGACTTTCTGTGTGGAAATATGTTCATTTGTGTCAGTTATTAGATAACGCCTATAAGTGATATCATAGGATATAGGACTTTTGCTTTCCGACTTACCTCATGTTCTGTGATTATCTCCAAGATCATCTATGGGGCCTCAAAGAGCAGTGTTTCATTGTTTTCCATGGCTAGTATTCATTGTGTACATGGACCACTTCTTCTTTATCCTTTCATCTGTAGATGGACATTTTGGTTGCTTCACTGTCTTGTCTATTGTGAATAAGGCTGCAGTGCAGCTTTTGCAGCCCGGGTCTTCTTCATTCTGGTCTTCTCAGGTGAGAGGCCCATTGGTGCGCCTGCTGGATTGACTGGTACCTCAATTTTTCCTTTTAAACGCAGCTCTTTCCTGTTCTCATTATTAGCGTTTAACCCTTTTACATCTCACCAGCAGCTAGAGGGTACACAGTTCTCTAAAACCTCTTCAGCATTTATTGTTTGTAGACTTTTTGCCAATGGTCAGTCGACTGGTGTGAATTGAAGACTTTTTGTAGATTAGATTGCATGAGAATAATACTTCCTGAGGCTGAGCTTTTATCCATTTTCCTTTCTTTAAAAAGAGAGTGAGTAAAACTTACCTCTTCATACTATCTTCTTGAAAATTTTGCCTGTTTTGAATTTTTTTTATCCATTCCCTACCTCAGCACAATTTTGACGGCAGGTGTCGTTTACAGCCCTGAGTCCTTGTGAATGGTAAGTGACCATTAGCTGTGGGTTAAAAGCTGCTCTTGCGGGAATCGGCCACATGGCGGCAGCATTTCTCCTTTACCAAATCTGGTTACTAGGTCAACAGAGCCTTACTGGAAGTGGTGTTCTAGGTTGTAAATTAGAATGGCATGTGAGAGGAAAACGCCCTTTAATGTATGTCTCATTACTTCTTGATGTTATTTTTAACTTAATTTTTATTTTTTATCACAGCAAACTTGATTACAATGTTTTGTTTGTTCTAGGTGTGCAAGATGTGGTTCTTTCACACATATACATATATCTATTCTTCTTCGGAGCCTTTTCCCATGTAGGTTATGACACAATGTTGAGTAGTCTTCTCTTGGTATTGCGTAGGTCTTTGGTGATTACATATTTCACAGGTGTTTGTATCTCTCTGTTAACCTCAATACGGTAATGTATCCATTCCTCACACCTTTCTAATTGGTGAATCATAAGTTTTTTTATTGATTCTATGATAGTGTTTCTCTGTGGAAATATCTTTGTTTGTATCATTTTTTAGGTAACCCCTATATATGATATGATAGGATATGTGTCTTTCGCTTTCTCACCTACTCCAAGTTGCGTGATTACTTCTAGACTCATCTACGGTGCTGCAAATGGCATTGTTTCATTTTTTCACTAGCTCATATTCCATCTGTACAGGTAGCAGTTCTTCTTTGTCCACCCATCTGTCGGTGGCCTTTTTGGTTACTTCCATATCTTGGCTATTGTAATAGTATGCAATGCAGATTTGCGTGGCTGTGTCCTTCCAATTCTGTCTTCTTAGTTTATAGGTCCAGGAATAGGTCTGCTGGCTCATATGGTAGCTCAATGTTTACTTTTTAAAGGCACCTCTGTTCTGTTCTCCTTAGTGGCTCTTTCCAGGTTACGTCCCACTTAAAGTGGAGGGCATGTATTTCTTCCCAGCACCTTCAGGATTTATTCTTTGTAGTTTTTGCTGATGATTATTCTGAGTGGTGTGAGCTGATACCTCTTTGTGGTTGAATTTGCATGTGTCTCATAATGCGTTGAAATTGAGCTTTAAGACATGATCTTTTTATTTTTCCAGCTGTGATTAGAGCTTATTTCTTCACAGTGTTTTCTTAAAGTATGTGTCACCATTTGTAATATTTTGGCTATTATCTCCCTCAAGACATTTTGAGGGCAGGTTTCATTTACAGCCCTGCAGTACTTGTTCATATGAAGTGACCATTAGCTCAGGCTTTAAACCTGCTTTTGCAGGTAACGGCCAGAGAGCGGCAGCCTTTCTACGTTTCCCATGCTGGTACTAGGGAAACAGACCTACCGGCCAGTGGTGTTCTTCGGTTATAAATTAGAGTGCAATGTGCCCGGATAAACCCACAAATGTTGATGTCTCCTTGCTTTTGTTTGTTTTTAAATTGAGTTTATATTTATTATTAGAGTAACATTCCATTGTGTACGTGGACCACTTCTTCTTGGTGCATTCCTCTGTTGATGGACATTTTCATTGCTTCCAAGTGCTGGCTATGGTAAATCTTGCTGGCGTACAGGTTTGCCAGCCTGTGACTTTTTGATTCTCATTTTCTCAGGTGATAGGCCAAGCAGTGGTTGTGATTGATTGACTGGTAGCTCAATGTTTCCCTTTTCAAAGCACCTACACTGTGTTTTCATTAGTGGCTCTTTACATGCCCCCCCTTACAACCGAAGGTACGCATTTCTCCACACTCCCTTCACGGTTTATTTTTTGCAGCATTTTTCCTAATGGCCATTCTGACTGCTGTGAGCTGATAGGTTTTTGTAATATGGGTATGCATGTCATTAAAATTTTTTAAATTCGTCATATTCCTACCCCTTTTTCTTTTCTCTTAAAAGAAAAACCCGTGAGTACAATATAGCTCTTGAACTTGTCTTCTTCGAAGCTTGCCCTCTTTTGAATTTTTTGGTCGATTTTAGACCCCAGAAATTTTCTGGAGGGCAGGTATCATTTACAGAACTGCAAGTTGGTGAAAATTTAGTGACCTTTTGCAGTGGGTTCAAAGCTGCTGTTGTGGGAAACGGCCACAAGGAGGTAGCATTTCTCCATTCCCCAATCTGGGTACTAGGGCAGCAGAGCCTTTCTGGAAGTCATTGTCCTAGGTTGTAAATTAGAATGGAAATTGCCAGGAGGAATCCCCATAAGTTTATGTCTCATTACTTCTTCTGGGTTTTTAAAATTTTTTTAATCTGGGTAAAGTTTAGAATATTGTTTGTCCTAGGTGTACACAATCTGGTTCATTTGTACATTATGTATGTCTATTAATGTACAGATCCTCTTCCCATGTAAAATATTACAGTGTTCCGTCGACCTCCCTTGCTATATGTTCGGTGTTTTTGATACATGTATATAATATGTATTGGTATATGTATGGTAACACTAATGTTCATTTCTCAATTTCCCCCCTCCTTTCCTTTCAGATGAGCATAGTTTGTTTTCTAAGCCTGTGAGTGTCTTTCTCTTTGGAAATATGTTCATCTGTGTCAGTTATTAGATAATGCCATAAGTGATAATATAGGATATAGGTGTTTTGCTTTCCGACCTACTTCATGTTTTGTGATTATCTCCAGGCTCAAGTATGGTGCCTCAAAGAGCAGTGCTTCAATGTTTTCCATGGCTAATATTCCATTGTGTACATGGACCACTTCTTCTTGGTGCATTCCTCTGTCGATGGACATTTTCGTTGCTTCCAAGTGTTGCCTATGGTAAATATTGCTGGAGTGCAGGATTGCCAGCCTGTGATTTTTGATTTTCATTTTCTCAGGTGATAGACCCAGCAGTGGGTATGATTGATTGACTGGTACGGTAGCTCAACGTTTACCTTTTCAAGGCAACTCCATTGTGCTTTCATTAGTGGCTCTTACCACGTCCCCCTTAGAATCAAGGGTACGCATTTCTCCACAATCACGTCAGCATTTATTGTTGGCAGAATTTTTTTTGATGGCCATTATGACTGGTGTGAGCTGATAGGTTTTTGTAATTTGGGTTTACATGTCTGTAAAAATTCCTACAATTCATCATTTTTCCACGGCTTTTTCTTTTCTGTTAAAAGAAAAAAGCAAAAAATTGTGAGTATAATATACCTCTTCAAATATTCTTTTTGGAAGGTTGCACTCTAGAATTTTTTGGTCGATTTTCGACCTCAGTATTTTTTGGAGGGCAGGTGTCATTTACAGAACTGCAATTGGTGAATACTTAGTGACCTTTTGCAGTGGGTTTAAAGCTGCTGTTGTGGGAAACGGCCACAAGGATGCAGCATTTCTCCATTCCCAAATCTGGGTACTAGGGCAGCAGAGCCATTCTAGAAGTCGTTTGTCTAGGTTGTAAATTTGAATGGAATGTGCCAGGAAAACCCCCCATAAGTCTATGTCTCATTACTCCTAGTTCGTTGTTTTAATTTTTTCAATTGGGGTAATGGTTAGAATGTTGCTTGTCCAAGGTGTACACACTCTGGTTCATCTACATATTCTACATACCTATTTATGTAGAGATCCTCTTCCCTTGTAAATTATTACAGTGTTCCGTAATCCTTCCTTGCTATATGGTCGGTCTTTTTGATATATGTATATAATATGTATTTGTATACATATGGTAACGCTAATCTTCATTTATCCATTCCCCCCACCTTTACTTTTAGATAAGCATAGTTCTTTTTTAATAAGTCTGTGATTGACTTTCTGTGTGGAAATATGTTCATTTGTGTCAGTTATTAGATAACGCCTATAAGTGATATCATAGGATATAGGACTTTTGCTTTCCGACTTACCTCATGTTCTGTGATTATCTCCAAGATCATCTATGGGGCCTCAAAGAGCAGTGTTTCATTGTTTTCCATGGCTAGTATTCATTGTGTACATGGACCACTTCTTCTTTATCCTTTCATCTGTAGATGGACATTTTGGTTGCTTCACTGTCTTGTCTATTGTGAATAAGGCTGCAGTGCAGCTTTTGCAGCCCGGGTCTTCTTCATTCTGGTCTTCTCAGGTGAGAGGCCCATTGGTGCGCCTGCTGGATTGACTGGTACCTCAATTTTTCCTTTTAAACGCAGCTCTTTCCTGTTCTCATTATTAGCGTTTAACCCTTTTACATCTCACCAGCAGCTAGAGGGTACACAGTTCTCTAAAACCTCTTCAGCATTTATTGTTTGTAGACTTTTTGCCAATGGTCAGTCGACTGGTGTGAATTGAAGACTTTTTGTAGATTAGATTGCATGAGAATAATACTTCCTGAGGCTGAGCTTTTATCCATTTTCCTTTCTTTAAAAAGAGAGTGAGTAAAACTTACCTCTTCATACTATCTTCTTGAAAATTTTGCCTGTTTTGAATTTTTTTTATCCATTCCCTACCTCAGCACAATTTTGACGGCAGGTGTCGTTTACAGCCCTGAGTCCTTGTGAATGGTAAGTGACCATTAGCTGTGGGTTAAAAGCTGCTCTTGCGGGAATCGGCCACATGGCGGCAGCATTTCTCCTTTACCAAATCTGGTTACTAGGTCAACAGAGCCTTACTGGAAGTGGTGTTCTAGGTTGTAAATTAGAATGGCATGTGAGAGGAAAACGCCCTTTAATGTATGTCTCATTACTTCTTGATGTTATTTTTAACTTAATTTTTATTTTTTATCACAGCAAACTTGATTACAATGTTTTGTTTGTTCTAGGTGTGCAAGATGTGGTTCTTTCACACATATACATATATCTATTCTTCTTCGGAGCCTTTTCCCATGTAGGTTATGACACAATGTTGAGTAGTCTTCTCTTGGTATTGCGTAGGTCTTTGGTGATTACATATTTCACAGGTGTTTGTATCTCTCTGTTAACCTCAATACGGTAATGTATCCATTCCTCACACCTTTCTAATTGGTGAACCATAAGTTTTTTTATTGATTCTATGATAGTGTTTCTCTGTGGAAATATCTTTGTTTGTATCATTTTTTAGGTAACCCCTATATATGATATGATAGGATATGTGTCTTTCGCTTTCTCACCTACTCCAAGTTGCGTGATTACTTCTAGACTCATCTACGGTGCTGCAAATGGCATTGTTTCATTTTTTCACTAGCTCATATTCCATCTGTACAGGTAGCAGTTCTTCTTTGTCCACCCATCTGTCGGTGGCCTTTTTGGTTACTTCCATATCTTGGCTATTGTAATAGTATGCAATGCAGATTTGCGTGGCTGTGTCCTTCCAATTCTGTCTTCTTAGTTTATAGGTCCAGGAATAGGTCTGCTGGCTCATATGGTAGCTCAATGTTTACTTTTTAAAGGCACCTCTGTTCTGTTCTCCTTAGTGGCTCTTTCCAGGTTACGTCCCACTTAAAGTGGAGGGCATGTATTTCTTCCCAGCACCTTCAGGATTTATTCTTTGTAGTTTTTGCTGATGATTATTCTGAGTGGTGTGAGCTGATACCTCTTTGTGGTTGAATTTGCATGTGTCTCATAATGCGTTGAAATTGAGCTTTAAGACATGATCTTTTTATTTTTCCAGCTGTGATTAGAGCTTATTTCTTCACAGTGTTTTCTTAAAGTATGTGTCACCATTTGTAATATTTTGGCTATTATCTCCCTCAAGACATTTTGAGGGCAGGTTTCATTTACAGCCCTGCAGTACTTGTTCATATGAAGTGACCATTAGCTCAGGCTTTAAACCTGCTTTTGCAGGTAACGGCCAGAGAGCGGCAGCCTTTCTACGTTTCCCATGCTGGTACTAGGGAAACAGACCTACCGGCCAGTGGTGTTCTTCGGTTATAAATTAGAGTGCAATGTGCCCGGATAAACCCACAAATGTTGATGTCTCCTTGCTTTTGTTTGTTTTTAAATTGAGTTTATATTTATTATTAGAGTAACATTCCATTGTGTACGTGGACCACTTCTTCTTGGTGCATTCCTCTGTTGATGGACATTTTCATTGCTTCCAAGTGCTGGCTATGGTAAATCTTGCTGGCGTACAGGTTTGCCAGCCTGTGACTTTTTGATTCTCATTTTCTCAGGTGATAGGCCAAGCAGTGGTTGTGATTGATTGACTGGTAGCTCAATGTTTCCCTTTTCAAAGCACCTACACTGTGTTTTCATTAGTGGCTCTTTACATGCCCCCCCTTACAACCGAAGGTACGCATTTCTCCACACTCCCTTCACGGTTTATTTTTTGCAGCATTTTTCCTAATGGCCATTCTGACTGCTGTGAGCTGATAGGTTTTTGTAATATGGGTATGCATGTCATTAAAATTTTTTAAATTCGTCATATTCCTACCCCTTTTTCTTTTCTCTTAAAAGAAAAACCCGTGAGTACAATATAGCTCTTGAACTTGTCTTCTTCGAAGCTTGCCCTCTTTTGAATTTTTTGGTCGATTTTTGACCCCAGAAATTTTCTGGAGGGCAGGTATCATTTACAGAACTGCAAGTTGGTGAAAATTTAGTGACCTTTTGCAGTGGGTTCAAAGCTGCTGTTGTGGGAAACGGCCACAAGGAGGTAGCATTTCTCCATTCCCCAATCTGGGTACTAGGGCAGCAGAGCCTTTCTGGAAGTCATTGTCCTAGGTTGTAAATTAGAATGGAAATTGCCAGGAGGAATCCCCATAAGTTTATGTCTCATTACTTCTTCTGGGTTTTTAAAATTTTTTTAATCTGGGTAAAGTTTAGAATATTGTTTGTCCTAGGTGTACACAATCTGGTTCATTTGTACATTATGTATGTCTATTAATGTACAGATCCTCTTCCCATGTAAAATATTACAGTGTTCCGTCGACCTCCCTTGCTATATGTTCGGTGTTTTTGATACATGTATATAATATGTATTGGTATATGTATGGTAACACTAATGTTCATTTCTCAATTTCCCCCCTCCTTTCCTTTCAGATGAGCATAGTTTGTTTTCTAAGCCTGTGAGTGTCTTTCTCTTTGGAAATATGTTCATCTGTGTCAGTTATTAGATAATGCCATAAGTGATAATATAGGATATAGGTGTTTTGCTTTCCGACCTACTTCATGTTTTGTGATTATCTCCAGGCTCAAGTATGGTGCCTCAAAGAGCAGTGCTTCAATGTTTTCCATGGCTAATATTCCATTGTGTACATGGACCACTTCTTCTTGGTGCATTCCTCTGTCGATGGACATTTTCGTTGCTTCCAAGTGTTGCCTATGGTAAATATTGCTGGAGTGCAGGATTGCCAGCCTGTGATTTTTGATTTTCATTTTCTCAGGTGATAGACCCAGCAGTGGGTATGATTGATTGACTGGTACGGTAGCTCAACGTTTACCTTTT
Organism: Balaenoptera physalus; assembly: GCF_965194825.1. Taxonomy (NCBI): domain Eukaryota; kingdom Metazoa; phylum Chordata; class Mammalia; order Artiodactyla; family Balaenopteridae; genus Balaenoptera; species Balaenoptera physalus. Next base: position 10,125 of record NW_028126526.1, read on the forward strand.
CAAGGCAACTCCATTGTGCTTTCATTAGTGGCTCTTACCACGTCCCCCTTAGAATCAAGGGTACGCATTTCTCCACAATCACGTCAGCATTTATTGTTGGCAGAATTTTTTTTGATGGCCATTATGACTGGTGTGAGCTGATAGGTTTTTGTAATTTGGGTTTACATGTCTGTAAAAATTCCTACAATTCATCATTTTTCCACGGCTTTTTCTTTTCTGTTAAAAGAAAAAAGCAAAAAAGTGTGAGTATAATATACCTCTTCAAATATTCTTTTTGGAAGGTTGCACTCTAGAATTTTTTGGTCGATTTTCGACCTCAGTATTTTTTGGAGGGCAGGTGTCATTTACAGAACTGCAATTGGTGAATATTTAGTGACCTTTTGCAGTGGGTTTAAAGCTGCTGTTGTGGGAAACGGCCACAAGGATGCAGCATTTCTCCATTCCCAAATCTGGGTACTAGGGCAGCAGAGCCATTCTGGAAGTCGTTTGTCTAGGTTGTAAATTTGAATGGACTGTGCCAGGAAAACCCCCCATAAGTCTATGTCTCATTACTCCTAGTTCGTTGTTTTAATTTTTTCAATTGGGGTAAAGGTTAGAATGTGGCTTGTCCAAGGTGTACACACTCTGGTTCATCTACATATTCTACATACCTATTTATGTAGAGATCCTCTTCCCTTGTAAATTATTACAGTGTTCCATAATCCTTCCTTGCTATATGGTCGGTCTTTTTGATATATGTATATAATATGTATTTGTATACATATGGTAACGCTAATCTTCATTTATCCATTCCCCCCACCTTTACTTTTAGATAAGCATAGTTCTTTTTTAATAAGTCTGTGATTGACTTTCTGTGTGGAAATATGTTCATTTGTGTCAGTTATTAGATAACGCCTATAAGTGATATCATAGGATATAGGACTTTTGCTTTCCGACTTACCTCATGTTCTGTGATTATCTCCAAGATCATCTATGGGGCCTCAAAGAGCAGTGTTTCATTGTTTTCCATGGCTAGTATTCATTGTGTACATGGACCACTTCTTCTTTATACTTTCATCTGTAGATGGACATTTTGGTTGCTTCACTGTCTTGTCTATTGTGAATAAGGCTGCAGTGCAGCTTTTGCAGCCCGGGTCTTCTTCATTCTGGTCTTCTCAGGTGAGAGGCCCATTGGTGCGCCTGCTGGATTGACTGGTACCTCAATTTTTCCTTTTAAACGCAGCTCTTTCCTGTTCTCATTATTAGCGTTTAACCCTTTTACATCTCACCAGCAGCTAGAGGGTACACAGTTCTCTAAAACCTCTTCAGCATTTATTGTTTGTAGACTTTTTGCCAATGGTCAGTCGACTGGTGTGAGTTGAAGACTTTTTGTAGATTAGATTGCATGAGTCTAATACTTCCTGAGGCTGAGCTTTTATCCATTTTCCTTTCTTTAAAAAGAGAGTGAGTAAAACTTACCTCTTCATACTATCTTCTTGAAAATTTTGCCTGTTTTGAATTTTTTTTATCCATTCCCTACCTCAGCACAATTTTGACGGCAGGTGTCCTTTACAGCCCTGAGTCCTTGTGAATGGTAAGTGACCATTAACTGTGGGTTAAAAGCTGCTCTTGCGGGAATCGGCCACATGGCGGCAGCATTTCTCCTTTACCAAATCTGGTTACTAGGTCAACAGAGCCTTACTGGAAGTGGTGTTCTAGGTTGTAAATTAGAATGGCATGTGAGAGGAAAACGCCCTTTAATGTATGTCTCATTACTTCTTGTTGTTATTTTTAACTTAAGTTTTATTTTTTATCACAGCAAACTTGATTACAATGTTTTGTTTGTTCTAGGTGTGCAAGATGTGGTTCTTTCACACATATACATATATCTATTCTTCTTCGGAGCCTTTTCCCATGTAGGTTATGACACAATGTTGAGTAGTCTTCTCTTGGTATTGCGTAGGTCTTTGGTGATTACATATTTCACAGGTGTTTGTATCTCTCTGTTAACCTCAATACGGTAATGTATCCATTCCTCACACCTTTCTAATTGGTGAACCATAAGTTTTTTTATTGATTCTATGATAGTGTTTCTCTGTGGAAATATCTTTGTTTGTATCATTTTTTAGGTAACCCCTATATATGATATGATAGGATATGTGTCTTTCGCTTTCTCACTTACTCCAAGTTGCGTGATTACTTCTAGACTCATCTACGGTGCTGCAAATGGCATTGTTTCCTTTTTTCACTAGCTCATATTCCATCTGTACAGGTAGCAGTTCTTCTTTGTCCACCCATCTGTCGGTGGCCTTTTTGGTTACTTCCATATCTTGGCTATCGTAATAGTATGCAATGAAGATTTGCGTGGCTGTGTCCTTCCAATTCTGTCTTCTTAGTTTATAGGTCCAGGAATAGGTCTGCTGGATCATATGGTAGCTCAATGTTTACTTTTTAAAGGCACCTCTGTTCTGTTCCCCTTAGTGGCTCTTTCCAAGTTACGTCCCACTTAAAGTGGAGGGCATGTATTTCTTCCCAGCACCTTCAGGATTTATTCTTTGTAGTTTTTGCTGATGATTATTCTGAGTGGTGTGAGCTGATACCTCTTTGTGGTTGAATTTGCATGTGTCTCATAATGCGTTGAAATTGAGCTTTAAGACATGATCTTTTTATTTTTCCAGCTGTGATTAGAGCTTATTTCTTCACAGTGTTTTCTTAAAGTATGTGTCACCATTTGTAATATTTTGGCCATTATCTTCCTCAAGACATTTTGAGGGTAGGTTTCATTTACAGCCCTGCAGTACTTGTTCATGTGAAGTGACCATTAGCTCAGGCTTTAAACCCGCTTTTGCAGGTAACGGCCAGAGAGCGGCAGCCTTTCTACGTTTCCCATGCTGGTACTAGGGAAACAGACCTACCGGCCAGTGGTGTTCTTCGGTTATAAATTAGAGTGCAATGTGCCCGGATAAAACCACAAATGTTGATGTCTCCTTGCTTTTGTTTGTTTTTAAATTGAGTTTATATTTATTATTAGAGTAATATTCCATTGTGTACGTGGACCACTTCTTCTTGGTGCATTCCTCGGTTGATGGACATTTTCATTGCTTCCAAGTGCTGGCTATGGTAAATCTTGCTGGCGTACAGGTTTGCCAGCCTGTGACTTTTTGATTCTCATTTTCTCAAGTGATAGGCCAAGCAGTGGTTGTGATTGATTGATTGGTAGCTCAATGTTTCCCTTTTCAAAGCACCTACACTGTGTTTTCATTAGTGGCTCTTTACATGCCCCCCCTTACAACCGAAGGTACGCATTTCTCCACACTCCCTTCACGGTTTATTTTTTGCAGCATTTTTCCTAATGGCCATTCTGACTGCTGTGAGCTGATAGGTTTTTGTAATATGGGTATGCATGTCATTAAAATTTTTTAAATTCGTCATATTCTTACCCCTTTTTCTTTTCTCTTAAAAGAAAAACCCGTGAGTACAATATAGCTCTTGAACTTGTCTTCTTCGAAGCTTGCCCTCTTTTGAATTTTTTGGTCGATTTTTGACCCCAGAAATTTTCTGGAGGGCAGGTATCATTTACAGAACTGCAAGTTGGTGAAAATTTAGTGACCTTTTGCAGTGGGTTCAAAGCTGCTGTTGTGGGAAACGGCCACAAGGAGGTAGCATTTCTCCATTCCCCAATCTGGGTACTAGGGCAGCAGAGCCTTTCTGGAAGTCATTGTCCTAGGTTGTAAATTAGAATGGAAATTGCCAGGAGGAATCCCCATAAGTTTATGTCTCATTACTTCTTCTGGGTTTTTAAAATTTTTTTAATCTGGGTAAAGTTTAGAATATTGTTTGTCCTAGGTGTACACAATCTGGTTCATTTGTACATTATGTATGTCTATTAATGTACAGATCCTCTTCCCATGTAAAATATTACAGTGTTCCGTCGACCTCCCTTGCTATATGTTCGGTGTTTTTGATACATGTATATAATATGTATTTGTATATGTATGGTAACACTAATGTTCATTTCTCAATTTCCCCCCTCCTTTCCTTTCAGATGAGCATAGTTTGTTTTCTAAGCCTGTGAGTGTCTTTCTCTTTGGAAATATGTTCATCTGTGTCAGTTATTAGATAATGCCATAAGTGATAATATAGGATATAGGTGTTTTGCTTTCCGACCTACTTCATGTTTTGTGATTATCTCCAGGCTCAAGTATGGTGCCTCAAAGAGCAGTGCTTCAATGTTTTCCATGGCTAATATTCCATTGTGTACATGGACCACTTCTTCTTGGTGCATTCCTCTGTCGATGGACATTTTCGTTGCTTCCAAGTGTTGCCTATGGTAAATATTGCTGGAGTGCAGGATTGCCAGCCTGTGATTTTTGATTTTCATTTTCTCAGGTGATAGACCCAGCAGTGGGTATGATTGATTGACTGGTACGGTAGCTCAACGTTTACCTTTTCAAGGCAACTCCATTGTGCTTTCATTAGTGGCTCTTACCACGTCCCCCTTAGAATCAAGGGTACGCATTTCTCCACAATCACGTCAGCATTTATTGTTGGCAGAATTTTTTTTGATGGCCATTATGACTGGTGTGAGCTGATAGGTTTTTGTAATTTGGGTTTACATGTTTGTAAAAATTCCTACAATTCATCATTTTTCCACGGCTTTTTCTTTTCTGTTAAAAGAAAAAAGCAAAAAAGTGTGAGTATAATATACCTCTTCAAATATTCTTTTTGGAAGGTTGCACTCTAGAATTTTTTGGTCGATTTTCGACCTCAGTATTTTTTGGAGGGCAGGTGTCATTTACAGAACTGCAATTGGTGAATATTTAGTGACCTTTTGCAGTGGGTTTAAAGCTGCTGTTGTGGGAAACGGCCACAAGGATGCAGCATTTCTCCATTCCCAAATCTGGGTACTAGGGCAGCAGAGCCATTCTAGAAGTCGTTTGTCTAGGTTGTAAATTTGAATGGAATGTGCCAGGAAAACCCCCCATAAGTCTATGTCTCATTACTCCTAGTTCGTTGTTTTAATTTTTTCAATTGGGGTAATGGTTAGAATGTTGCTTGTCCAAGGTGTACACACTCTGGTTCATCTACATATTCTACATACCTATTTATGTAGAGATCCTCTTCCCTTGTAAATTATTACAGTGTTCTGTAATCCTTCCTTGCTATATGGTCGGTCTTTTTGATATATGTATATAATATGTATTTGTATACATATGGTAACGCTAATCTTCATTTATCCATTCCCCCCACCTTTACTTTTAGATAAGCATAGTTCTTTTTTAATAAGTCTGTGATTGACTTTCTGTGTGGAAATATGTTCATTTGTGTCAGTTATTAGATAACGCCTATAAGTGATATCATAGGATATAGGACTTTTGCTTTCCGACTTACCTCATGTTCTGTGATTATCTCCAAGATCATCTATGGGGCCTCAAAGAGCAGTGTTTCATTGTTTTCCATGGCTAGTATTCATTGTGTACATGGACCACTTCTTTAAACTTTCATCTGTAGATGGACATTTTGGTTGCTTCACTGTCTTGTCTATTGTGAATAAGGCTGCAGTGCAGCTTTTGCAGCCCGGTTCTTCTTCATTCTGGTCTTCTCAGGTGAGAGGCCCATTGGTGCGCCTGCTGGATTGACTGGTACCTCAATTTTTCCTTTTAAACGCAGCTCTTTCCTGTTCTCATTATTAGCGTTTAACCCTTTTACATCACACCAACAGCTAGAGGGTACACAGTTCTCTAAAACCTCTTCAGCATTTATTGTTTGTAGACTTTTTGCCAATGGTCAGTCGACTGGTGTGAATTGAAGACTTTTTGTAGATTAGATTGCATGAGTCTAATACTTCCTGAGGCTGAGCTTTTATCCATTTTCCTTTCTTTAAAAAGAGAGTGAGTAAAACTTACCTCTTCATACTATCTTCTTGAAAATTTTGCCTGTTTTGAATTTTTTTTATCCATTCCCTACCTCAGCACAATTTTGACGGCAGGTGTCCTTTACAGCCCTGAGTCCTTGTGAATGGTAAGTGACCATTAGCTGTGGGTTAAAAGCTGCTCTTGCGGGAATCGGCCACATGGTGGCAGCATTTCTCCTTTACCAAATCTGGTTACTAGGTCAACAGAGCCTTACTGGAAGTGGTGTTCTAGGTTGTAAATTAGAATGGCATGTGAGAGGAAAACGCCCTTTAATGTATGTCTCATTACTTCTTGTTGTTATTTTTAACTTAAGTTTTATTTTTTATCACAGCAAACTTGATTACAATGTTTTGTTTGTTCTAGGTGTGCAAGATGTGGTTCTTTCACACATATACATATATCTATTCTTCTTCGGAGCCTTTTCCCATGTAGGTTATGACACAATGTTGAGTAGTCTTCTCTTGGTATTGCGTAGGTCTTTGGTGATTACATATTTCACAGGTGTTTGTATCTCTCTGTTAACCTCAATACGGTAATGTATCCATTCCTCACACCTTTCTAATTGGTGAACCATAAGTTTTTTTATTGATTCTATGATAGTGTTTCTCTGTGGAAATATCTTTGTTTGTATCATTTTTTAGGTAACCCCTATATATGATATGATAGGATATGTGTCTTTCGCTTCCTCACTTACTCCAAGTTGCGTGATTACTTCTAGACTCATCTACGGTGCTGCAAATGGCATTGTTTCCTTTTTTCACTAGCTCATATTCCATCTGTACAGGTAGCAGTTCTTCTTTGTCCACCCATCTGTCGGTGGCCTTTTTGGTTACTTCCATATCTTGGCTATCGTAATAGTATGCAATGCAGATTTGCGTGGCTGTGTCCTTCCAATTCTGTCTTCTTAGTTTATAGGTCCAGGAATAGGTCTGCTGGATCATATGGTAGCTCAATGTTTACTTTTTAAAGGCACCTCTGTTCTGTTCCCCTTAGTGGCTCTTTCCAGGTTACGTCCCACTTAAAGTGGAGGGCATGTATTTCTTCCCAGCACCTTCAGGATTTATTCTTTGTAGTTTTTGCTGATGATTATTCTGAGTGGTGTGAGCTGATACCTCTTTGTGGTTGAATTTGCATGTGTCTCATAATGCGTTGAAATTGAGCTTTAAGACATGATCTTTTTATTTTTCCAGCTGTGATTAGAGCTTATTTCTTCACAGTGTTTTCTTAAAGTATGTGTCACCATTTGTAATATTTTGGCCATTATCTCCCTCAAGACATTTTGAGGGTAGGTTTCATTTACAGCCCTGCAGTACTTGTTCATGTGAAGTGACCATTAGCTCAGGCTTTAAACCCGCTTTTGCAGGTAACGGCCAGAGAGCGGCAGCCTTTCTACGTTTCCCATGCTGGTACTAGGGAAACAGACCTACCGGCCAGTGGTGTTCTTCGGTTATAAATTAGAGTGCAATGTGCCCGGATAAAACCACAAATGTTGATGTCTCCTTGCTTTTGTTTGTTTTTAAATTGAGTTTATATTTATTATTAGAGTAATATTCCATTGTGTACGTGGACCACTTCTTCTTGGTGCATTCCTCGGTTGATGGACATTTTCATTGCTTCCAAGTGCTGGCTATGGTAAATCTTGCTGGCGTACAGGTTTGCCAGCCTGTGACTTTTTGATTCTCATTTTCTCAAGTGATAGGCCAAGCAGTGGTTGTGATTGATTGACTGGTAGCTCAATGTTTCCCTTTTCAAAGCACCTACACTGTGTTTTCATTAGTGGCTCTTTACATGACCCCCCTTACAACCGAAGGTACGCATTTCTCCACCCTCCCTTCACGGTTTATTTTTTGTAGCATTTTTCCTAATGGCCATTCTGACTGCTGTGAGCTGATAGGTTTTTGTAATATGGGTATGCATGTCATTAAATTTTTTTAAATTCGTCATATTCCTACCCCTTTTTCTTTTCTCTTAAAAGAAAAACCCGTGAGTACAATATAGCTCTTGAACTTGTCTTCTTCGAAGCTTGCCCTCTTTTGAATTTTTTGGTCGATTTTTGACCCCAGAAATTTTCTGGAGGGCAGGTATCATTTACAGAACTGCAAGTTGGTGAAAATTTAGTGACCTTTTGCAGTGGGTTCAAAGCTGCTGTTGTGGGAAACGGCCACAAGGAGGTAGCATTTCTCCATTCCCCAATCTGGGTACTAGGGCAGCAGAGCCTTTCTGGAAGTCATTGTCCTAGGTTGTAAATTAGAATGGAAATTGCCAGGAGAAATCCCCATAAGTTTATGTCTCATTACTTCTTCTTGGTTTTTAAAATTTTTTTAATCTGGGTAAAGTTTAGAATATTGTTTGTCCTAGGTGTACACAATCTGGTTCATTTGTACATTATGTATGTCTATTAATGTACAGATCCTCTTCCCATGTAAAATATTACAGTGTTCCGTCGACCTCCCTTGCTATATGTTCGGTGTTTTTGATACATGTATATAATATGTATTTGTATATGTATGGTAACACTAATGTTCATTTCTCAATTTCCCCCCTCCTTTCCTTTCAGATGAGCATAGTTTGTTTTCTAAGCCTGTGAGTGTCTTTCTCTTTGGAAATATGTTCATCTGTGTCAGTTATTAGATAATGCCATAAGTGATAATATAGGATATAGGTGTTTTGCTTTCCGACCTACTTCATGTTTTGTGATTATCTCCAGGCTCAAGTATGGTGCCTCAAAGAGCAGTGCTTCAATGTTTTCCATGGCTAATATTCCATTGTGTACATGGACCACTTCTTCTTGGTGCATTCCTCTGTCGATGGACATTTTCGTTGCTTCCAAGTGTTGCCTATGGTAAATATTGCTGGAGTGCAGGATTGCCAGCCTGTGATTTTTGATTTATCATTCTCTCAGGTGATAGACCCAGCAGTGGGTATGATTGATTGACTGGTACGGTAGCTCAACGTTTACCTTTTCAAGGCAACTCCATTGTGCTTTCATTAGTGGCTCTTACCACGTCCCCCTTAGAATCAAGGGTACGCATTTCTCCACAATCACGTCAGCATTTATTGTTGGCAGAATTTTTTTTGATGGCCATTATGACTGGTTTGAGCTGATAGGTTTTTGTAATTTGGGTTTACATGTCTGTAAAAATTCCTACAATTCATCATTTTTCCACGGCTTTTTCTTTTCTGTTAAAAGAAAAAAGCAAAAAAGTGTGAGTATAATATACCTCTTCAAATATTCTTTTTGGAAGGTTGCACTCTAGAATTTTTTGGTCGATTTTCGACCTCAGTATTTTTTGGAGGGCAGGTGTCATTTACAGAACTGCAATTGGTGAATACTTAGTGACCTTTTGCAGTGGGTTTAAAGCTGCTGTTGTGGGAAACGGCCACAAGGATGCAGCATTTCTCCATTCCCAAATCTGGGTACTAGGGCAGCAGAGCCATTCTAGAAGTCGTTTGTCTAGGTTGTAAATTTGAATGGAATGTGCCAGGAAAACCCCCCATAAATCTATGTCTCATTACTCCTAGTTCGTTGCTTTAATTTTTTCAATTGGGGTAATGGTTAGAATGTTGCTTGTCCAAGGTGTACACACTCTGGTTCATCTACATATTCTACATACCTATTTATGTAGAGATCCTCTTCCCTTGTAAATTATTACAGTGTTCCGTAATCCTTCCTTGCTATATGGTCGGTCTTTTTGATATATGTATATAATATGTATTTGTATACATATGGTAACGCTAATCTTCATTTATCCATTCCCCCCACCTTTACTTTTAGATAAGCATAGTTCTTTTTTAATAAGTCTGTGATTGACTTTCTGTGTGGAAATATGTTCATTTGTGTCAGTTATTAGATAACGTCTATAAGTCATATCATAGGATATAGGACTTTTGCTTTCCGACTTACCTCATGTTCTGTGATTATCTCCAAGATCATCTATGGGGCCTCAAAGAGCAGTGTTTCATTGTTTTCCATGGCTAGTATTCATTGTGTACATGGACCACTTCTTCTTTATCCTTTCATCTGTAGATGGACATTTTGGTTGCTTCACTGTCTTGTCTATTGTGAATAAGGCTGCAGTGCAGCTTTTGCAGCCCGGGTCTTCTTCATTCTGGTCTTCTCAGGTGAGAGGCCCATTGGTGCGCCTGCTGGATTGACTGGTACCTCAATTTTTCCTTTTAAACGCAGCTCTTTCCTGTTCTCATTATTAGCGTTTAACCCTTTTACATCTCACCAGCAGCTAGAGGGTACACAGTTCTCTAAAACCTCTTCAGCATTTATTGTTTGTAGACTTTTTGCCAATGGTCAGTCGACTGGTGTGAATTGAAGACTTTTTGTAGATTAGATTGCATGAGTCTAATACTTCCTGAGGCTGAGCTTTTATCCATTTTCCTTTCTTTAAAAAGAGAGTGAGTAAAACTTACCTCTTCATACTGTCTTCTTGAAAATTTTGCCTGTTTTGAATTTTTTTTATCCATTCCCTACCTCAGCACAATTTTGAGGGCAGGTGTCCTTTACAGCCCTGAGTCCTTGTGAATGGTAAGTGACCATTAGCTGTGGGTTAAAAGCTGCTCTTGCGGGAATCGGCCACATGGCGGCAGCATTTCTCCTTTACCAAATCTGGTTACTAGGTCAACAGAGCCTTACTGGAAGTGGTGTTCTAGGTTGTAAATTAGAATGGCATGTGAGAGGAAAACGCCCTTTAATGTATGTCTCATTACTTCTTGTTGTTATTTTTAACTTAATTTTTATTTTTTATCACAGCAAACTTGATTACAATGTTTTGTTTGTTCTAGGTGTGCAAGATGTGGTTCTTTCACACATATACATATATCTATTCTTCTTCGGAGCCTTTTCCCATGTAGGTTATGACACAATGTTGAGTAGTCTTCTCTTGGTATTGCGTAGGTCTTTGGTGATTACATATTTCACAGGTGTTTGTATCTCTCTGTTAACCTCAATACGGTAATGTATCCATTCCTCACACCTTTCTAATTGGTGAACCATAAGTTTTTTTATTGATTCTATGATAGTGTTTCTCTGTGGAAATATCTTTGTTTGTATCATTTTTTAGGTAACCCCTATATATGATATGATAGGATATGTGTCTTTCGCTTTCTCACTTACTCCAAGTTGCGTGATTACTTCTAGACTCATCTACAGTGCTGCAAATGGCATTGTTTCCTTTTTTCACTAGCTCATATTCCATCTGTACAGGTAGCAGTTCTTCTTTGTCTACCCATCTGTCGGTGGACTTTTTGGTTACTTCCATATCTTGGCTATCGTAATAGTGTGCAATGCAGATTTGCGTGGCTGTGTCCTTCCAATTCTGTCTTCTTAGTTTATAGGTCCAGGAATTGGTCTGCTGGATCATATGGTAGCTCAATGTTTACTTTTTAAAGGCACCTCTGTTCTGTTCTCCTTAGTGTCTCTTTCCAGGTTACGTCCCACTTAAAGTGGAGGGCATGTATTTCTTCCCAGCACCTTCAGGATTTATTCTTTGTAGTTTTTGCTGATGATTATTCTGAGTGGTGTGAGCTGATACCTCTTTGTGGTTGAATTTGCATGTGTCTCATAATGCGTTGAAATTGAGCTTTAAGACATGATCTTTTTATTTTTCCAGCTGTGATTAGAGCTTATTTCTTCACAGTGTTTTCTTAAAGTATGTGTCACCATTTGTAATATTTTGGCCGTTATCTCCCTCAAGACATTTTGAGGGCAGGTTTCATTTACAGCCCTGCAGTACTTGTTCATGTGAAGTGACCATTAGCTCAGGCTTTAAACCTGCTTTGGCAGGTAACGGCCAGAGAGCGGCAGCCTTTCTACGTTTCCCATGCTGGTACTAGGGAAACAGACCTACCGGCCAGTGGTGTTCTTCGGTTATAAATTAGAGTGCAATGTGCCCGGATAAAACCACAAATGTTGATGTCTCCTTGCTTTTGTTTGTTTTTAAATTGAGTTTATATTTATTATTAGAGTAATATTCCATTGTGTACGTGGACCACTTCTTCTTGGTGCATTCCTCGGTTGATGGACATTTTCATTGCTTCCAAGTGCTGGCTATGGTAAATCTTGCTGGCGTACAGGTTTGCCAGCCTGTGACTTTTTGATTCTCATTTTCTCAAGTGATAGGCCAAGCAGTGGTTGTGATTGATTGACTGGTAGCTCAATGTTTCCCTTTTCAAAGCACCTACACTGTGTTTTCATTAGTGGCTCTTTACATGCCCCCCCTTACAACCGAAGGTACGCATTTCTCCACACTCCCTTCACGGTTTATTTTTTGCAGCATTTTTCCTAATGGCCATTCTGACTGCTGTGAGCTGATAGGTTTTTGTAATATGGGTATGCATGTCATTAAAATTTTTTAAATTCGTCATATTCCTACCCCTTTTTCTTTTCTCTTAAAAGAAAAACCCGTGAGTACAATATAGCTCTTGAACTTGTCTTCTTCGAAGCTTGCCCTCTTTTGAATTTTTTGGTCGATTTTTGACCCCAGAAATTTTCTGGAGGGCAGGTATCATTTACAGAACTGCAAGTTGGTGAAAATTTAGTGACCTTTTGCAGTGGGTTCAAAGCTGCTGTTGTGGGAAACGGCCACAAGGAGGTAGCATTTCTCCATTCCCCAATCTGGGTACTAGGGCAGCAGAGCCTTTCTGGAAGTCATTGTCCTAGGTTGTAAATTAGACTGGAAATTGCCAGGAGAAATCCCCATAAGTTTATGTCCCATTACTTCTTCTTGGTTTTTAAAATTTTTTTAATCTGGGTAAAGTTTAAAATATTGTTTGTCCTAGGTGTACACAATCTGGTTCATTTGTACATTATGTATGTCTATTAATGTACAGATCCTCTTCCCATGTAAAATATTACAGTGTTCCGTCGACCTCCCTTGCTATATGTTCGGTGTTTTTGATACATGTATATAATATGTATTTGTATATGTATGGTAACACTAATGTTCATTTCTCAATTTCCCCCCCTCCTTTCCTTTCAGATGAGCATAGTTTGTTTTCTAAGCCTGTGAGTGTCTTTCTCTTTGGAAATATGTTCATCTGTGTCAGTTATTAGATAATGCCATAAGTGATAATATAGGATATAGGTGTTTTGCTTTCCGACCTACTTCATGTTTTGTGATTATCTCCAGGCTCAAGTATGGTTCCTCAAAGAGCAGTGCTTCAATGTTTTCCATGGCTAATATTCCATTGTGTACATGGACCACTTCTTCTTGGTGCATTCCTCTGTCGATGGACATTTTCGTTGCTTCCAAGTGTTGCCTATGGTAAATATTGCTGGAGTGCAGGATTGCCAGCCTGTGATTTTTGATTTTCATTTTCTCAGGTGATAGACCCAGCAGTGGGTATGATTGATTGACTGGTACGGTAGCTCAACGTTTACCTTTTCAAGGCAACTCCATTGTGCTTTCATTAGTGGCTCTTACCACGTCCCCCTTAGAATCAAGGGTACGCATTTCTCCACAATCACGTCAGCATTTATTGTTGGCAGAATTTTTTTTGATGGCCATTATGACTGGTGTGAGCTGATAGGTTTTTGTAATTTGGGTTTACATGTCTGTAAAAATTCCTACAATTCATCATTTTTCCACGGCTTTTTCTTTTCTGTTAAAAGAAAAAAGCAAAAAAGTGTGAGTATAATATACCTCTTCAAATATTCTTTTTGGAAGGTTGCACTCTAGAATTTTTTGGTCGATTTTCGACCTCAGTATTTTTTGGAGGGCAGGTGTCATTTACAGAACTGCAATTGGTGAATACTTAGTGACCTTTTGCAGTGGGTTTAAAGCTGCTGTTGTGGGAAACGGCCACAAGGATGCAGCATTTCTCCATTCCCAAATCTGGGTACTAGGGCAGCAGAGCCATTCTAGAAGTCGTTTGTCTAGGTTGTAAATTTGAATGGAATGTGCCAGGAAAACCCCCCATAAGTCTATGTCTCATTACTCCTAGTTCGTTGTTTTAATTTTTTCAATTGGGGTAATGGTTAGAATGTTGCTTGTCCAAGGTGTACACACTCTGGTTCATCTACATATTCTACATACCTATTTATGTAGAGATCCTCTTCCCTTGTAAATTATTACAGTGTTCCGTAATCCTTCCTTGCTATATGGTCGGTCTTTTTGATATATGTATATAATATGTATTTGTATACATATGGTAACGCTAATCTTCATTTATCCATTCCCCCCACCTTTACTTTTAGATAAGCATAGTTCTTTTTTAATAAGTCTGTGATTGACTTTCTGTGTGGAAATATGTTCATTTGTGTCAGTTATTAGATAACGCCTATAAGTGATATCATAGGATATAGGACTTTTGCATTCCGACTTACCTCATGTTCTGTGATTATCTCCAAGATCATCTATGGGGCCTCAAAGAGCAGTGTTTCATTGTTTTCCATGGCTAGTATTCATTGTGTACATGGACCACTTCTTCTTTATCCTTTCATCTGTAGATGGACATTTTGGTTGCTTCACTGTCTTGTCTATTGTGAATAAGGCTGCAGTGCAGCTTTTGCAGCCCGGGTCTTCTTCATTCTGGTCTTCTCAGGTGAGAGGCCCATTGGTGCGCCTGCTGGATTGACTGGTACCTCAATTTTTCCTTTTAAACGCAGCTCTTTCCTGTTCTCATTATTAGCGTTTAACCCTTTTACATCTCACCAGCAGCTAGAGGGTACACAGTTCTCTAAAACCTCTTCAGCATTTATTGTTTGTAGACTTTTTGCCAATGGTCAGTCGACTGGTGTGAATTGAAGACTTTTTGTAGATTAGATTGCATGAGTCTAATACTTCCTGAGGCTGAGCTTTTATCCATTTTCCTTTCTTTAAAAAGAGAGTGAGTAAAACTTACCTCTTCATACTATCTTCTTGAAAATTTTGCCTGTTTTGAATTTTTTTTATCCATTCCCTACCTCAGCACAATTTTGAGGGCAGGTGTCCTTTACAGCCCTGAGTCCTTGTGAATGGTAAGTGACCATTAGCTGTGGGTTAAAAGCTGCTCTTGCGGGAATCGGCCACATGGCGGCAGCATTTCTCCTTTACCAAATCTGGTTACTAGGTCAACAGAGCCTTACTGGAAGTGGTGTTCTAGGTTGTAAATTAGAATGGCATGTGAGAGGAAAACGCCCTTTAATGTATGTCTCATTACTTCTTGTTGTTATTTTTAACTTAATTTTTATTTTTTATCACAGCAAACTTGATTACAATGTTTTGTTTGTTCTAGGTGTGCAAGATGTGGTTCTTTCACACATATACATATATCTATTCTTCTTCGGAGCCTTTTCCCATGTAAGTTATGACACAATGTTGAGTAGTCTTCTCTTGGTATTGCGTAGGTCTTTGGTGATTACATATTTCACAGGTGTTTGTATCTCTCTGTTAACCTCAATACGGTAATGTATCCATTCCTCACACCTTTCTAATTGGTGAACCATAAGTTTTTTTATTGATTCTATGATAGTGTTTCTCTGTGGAAATATCTTTGTTTGTATCATTTTTTAGGTAACCCCTATATATGATATGATAGGATATGTGTCTTTCGCTTTCTCACTTACTCCAAGTTGCGTGATTACTTCTAGACTCATCTACGGTGCTGCAAATGGCATTGTTTCATTTTTTCACTAGCTCATATTCCATCTGTACAGGTAGCAGTTCTTCTTTGTCCACCCATCTGTCGGTGGCCTTTTTGGTTACTTCCATATCTTGGCTATCGTAATAATATGCAATGCAGATTTGCGTGGCTGTGTCCTTCCAATTCTGTCTTCTTAGTTTATAGGTCCAGGAATAGGTCTGCTGGATCATATGGTAGCTCAATGTTTACTTTTTAAAGGCACCTCTGTTCTGTTCCCCTTAGTGGCTCTTTCCAGGTTACGTCCCACTTAAAGTGGAGGGCATGTATTTCTTCCCAGCACCTTCAGGATTTATTCTTTGTAGTTTTTGCTGATGATTATTCTGAGTGGTGTGAGCTGATACCTCTTTGTGGTTGAATTTGCATGTGTCTCATAATGCGTTGAAATTGAGCTTTAAGACATGATCTTTTTATTTTTCCAGCTGTGATTAGAGCTTATTTCTTCACAGTGTTTTCTTAAAGTATGTGTCACCATTTGTAATATTTTGGCCATTATCTCCCTCAAGACATTTTGAGGGTAGGTTTCATTTACAGCCCTGCAGTACTTGTTCATGTGAAGTGACCATTAGCTCAGGCTTTAAACCCGCTTTTGCAGGTAACGGCCAGAGAGCGGCAGCCTTTCTACGTTTCCCATGCTGGTACTAGGGAAACAGACCTACCGGCCAGTGGTGTTCTTCGGTTATAAATTAGAGTGCAATGTGCCCGGATAAAACCACAAATGTTGATGTCTCCTTGCTTTTGTTTGTTTTTAAATTGAGTTTATATTTATTATTAGAGTAATATTCCATTGTGTACGTGGACCACTTCTTCTTGGTGCATTCCTCGGTTGATGGACATTTTCATTGCTTCCAAGTGCTGGCTATGGTAAATCTTGCTGGCGTACAGGTTTGCCAGCCTGTGACTTTTTGATTCTCATTTTCTCAAGTGATAGGCCAAGCAGTGGTTGTGATTGATTGACTGGTAGCTCAATGTTTCCCTTTTCAAAGCACCTACACTGTGTTTTCATTAGTGGCTCTTTACATGCCCCCCCTTACAACCGAAGGTACGCATTTCTCCACCCTCCCTTCACGGTTTATTTTTTGTAGCATTTTTCCTAATGGCCATTCTGACTGCTGTGAGCTGATAGGTTTTTGTAATATGGGTATGCATGTCATTAAAATTTTTTAAATTCGTCATATTCCTACCCCTTTTTCTTTTCTCTTAAAAGAAAAACCCGTGAGTACAATATAGCTCTTGAACTTGTCTTCTTCGAAGCTTGCCCTCTTTTGAATTTTTTGGTCGATTTTTGACCCCAGAAATTTTCTGGAGGGCAGGTATCATTTACAGAACTGCAAGTTGGTGAAAATTTAGTGACCTTTTGCAGTGGGTTCAAAGCTGCTGTTGTGGGAAACGGCCACAAGGAGGTAGCATTTCTCCATTCCCCAATCTGGGTACTAGGGCAGCAGAGCCTTTCTGGAAGTCATTGTCCTAGGTTGTAAATTAGAATGGAAATTGCCAGGAGAAATCCCCATAAGTTTATGTCTCATTACTTCTTCTTGGTTTTTAAAATTTTTTTAATCTGGGTAAAGTTTAGAATATTGTTTGTCCTAGGTGTACACAATCTGGTTCATTTGTACATTATGTATGTCTATTAATGTACAGATCCTCTTCCCATGTAAAATATTACAGTGTTCCGTCGACCTCCCTTGCTATATGTTCGGTGTTTTTGATATATGTATATAACATGTATTTGTATATGTATGGTAACACTAATGTTCATTTCTCAATTTCCCCCCTCCTTTCCTTTCAGATGAGCATAGTTTGTTTTCTAAGCCTGTGAGTGTCTTTCTCTTTGGAAATATGTTCATCTGTGTCAGTTATTAGATAATGCCATAAGTGATAATATAGGATATAGGTGTTTTGCTTTCCGACCTACTTCATGTTTTGTGATTATCTCCAGGCTCAAGTATGGTGCCTCAAAGAGCAGTGCTTCAATGTTTTCCATGGCTAATATTCCATTGTGTACATGGACCACTTCTTCTTGGTGCATTCCTCTGTCGATGGACATTTTCGTTGCTTCCAAGTGTTGCCTATGGTAAATATTGCTGGAGTGCAGGATTTCCAGCCTGTGATTTTTGATTTTCATTTTCTCAGGTGATAGACCCAGCAGTGGGTATGATTGATTGACTGGTACGGTAGCTCAACGTTTACCTTTTCAAGGCAACTCCATTGTGCTTTCATTAGTGGCTCTTACCACGTCCCCCTTAGAATCAAGGGTACGCATTTCTCCACAATCACGTCAGCATTTATTGTTGGCAGAAATTTTTTTGATGGCCATTATGACTGGTGTGAGCTGATAGGTTTTTGTAATTTGGGTTTACATGTCTGTAAAAATTCCTACAATTCATCATTTTTCCACGGCTTTTTCTTTTCTGTTAAAAGAAAAAAGCAAAAAAGTGTGAGTATAATATACCTCTTCAAATATTCTTTTTGGAAGGTTGCACTCTAGAATTTTTTGGTCGATTTTCGACCTCAGTATTTTTTGGAGGGCAGGTGTCATTTACAGAACTGCAATTGGTGAATACTTAGTGACCTTTTGCAGTGGGTTTAAAGCTGCTGTTGTGGGAAACGGCCACAAGGATGCAGCATTTCTCCATTCCCAAATCTGGGTACTAGGGCAGCAGAGCCATTCTGGAAGTCGTTTGTCTAGGTTGTAAATTTGAATGGAATGTGCCAGGAAAACCCCCCATAAGTCTATGTCTCATTACTCCTAGTTCGTTGTTTTAATTTTTTCAATTGGGGTAATGGTTAGAATGTTGCTTGTCCAAGGTGTACACACTCTGGTTCATCTACATATTCTACATACCTATTTATGTAGAGATCCTCTTCCCTTGTAAATTATTACAGTGTTCCGTAATCCTTCCTTGCTATATGGTCGGTCTTTTTGATATATGTATATAATATGTATTTGTATACATATGGTAACGCTAATCTTCATTTATCCATTCCCCCCACCTTTACTTTTAGATAAGCATAGTTCTTTTTTAATAAGTCTGTGATTGACTTTCTGTGTGGAAATATGTTCATTTGTGTCAGTTATTAGATAACGCCTATAAGTGATATCATAGGATATAGGACTTTTGCTTTCCGACTTACCTCATGTTCTGTGATTATCTCCAAGATCATCTATGGGGCCTCAAAGAGCAGTGTTTCATTGTTTTCCATGGCTAGTATTCATTGTGTACATGGGCCACTTCTTCTTTATCCTTTCATCTGTAGATGGACATTTTGGTTGCTTCACTGTCTTGTCTATTGTGAATAAGGCTGCAGTGCAGCTTTTGCAGCCCGGGTCTTCTTCATTCTGGTCTTCTCAGGTGAGAGGCCCATTGGTGCGCCTGCTGGATTGACTGGTACCTCAATTTTTCCTTTTAAACGCAGCTCTTTCCTGTTCTCATTATTAGCGTTTAACCCTTTTACATCTCACCAGCAGCTAGAGGGTACACAGTTCTCTAAAACCTCTTCAGCATTTATTGTTTGTAGACTTTTTGCCAATGGTCAGTCGACTGGTGTGAATTGAAGACTTTTTGTAGATTAGATTGCATGAGTCTAATACTTCCTGAGGCTGAGCTTTTATCCATTTTCCTTTCTTTAAAAAGAGAGTGAGTAAAACTTACCTCTTCATACTATCTTCTTGAAAATTTTGCCTGTTTTGAATTTTTTTTATCCATTCCCTACCTCAGCACAATTTTGAGGGCAGGTGTCCTTTACAGCCCTGAGTCCTTGTGAATGGTAAGTGACCATTAGCTGTGGGTTAAAAGCTGCTCTTGCGGGAATCGGCCACATGGCGGCAGCATTTCTCCTTTACCAAATCTGGTTACTAGGTCACAGAGCCTTACTGGAAGTGGTGTTCTAGGTTGTAAATTAGAATGGCATGTGAGAGGAAAACGCCCTTTAATGTATGTCTCATTACTTCTTGTTGTTATTTTTAACTTAATTTTTATTTTTTATCACAGCAAACTTGATTACAATGTTTTGTTTGTTCTAGGTGTGCAAGATGTGGTTCTTTCACACATATACATATATCTATTCTTCTTCGGAGCCTTTTCCCATGTAGGTTATGACACAATGTTGAGTAGTCTTCTCTTGGTATTGCGTAGGTCTTTGGTGATTACATATTTCACAGGTGTTTGTATCTCTCTGTTAACCTCAATACGGTAATGTATCCATTCCTCACACCTTTCTAATTGGTGAACCATAAGTTTTTTTATTGATTCTATGATAGTGTTTCTCTGTGGAAATATCTTTGTTTGTATCATTTTTTAGGTAACCCCTATATATGATATGATAGGATATGTGTCTTTCGCTTTCTCACCTACTCCAAGTTGCGTGATTACTTCTAGACTCATCTACGGTGCTGCAAATGGCATTGTTTCATTTTTTCACTAGCTCATATTCCATCTGTACAGGTAGCAGTTCTTCTTTGTCCTCCCATCTGTCGGTGGCCTTTTTGGTTACTTCCATATCTTGGCTATTGTAATAGTGTGCAATGCAGATTTGCGTGGCTGTGTCCTTCCAATTCTGTCTTCTTCGTTTATAGGTCCAGGAATAGGTCTGCTGGATCATATGGTGGCTCAATGTTTACTTTTTAAAGGCACCTCTGTTCTGTTCTCCTTAGTGGCTCTTTCCAGGTTACGTCCCACTTAAAGTGGAGGGCATGTATTTCTTCCCAGCACCTTCAGGATTTATTCTTTGTAGTTTTTGCTGATGATTATTCTGAGTGGTGTGAGCTGATACCTCTTTGTGGTTGAATTTGCATGTGTCTCATAATGCGTTGAAATTGAGCTTTAAGACATGATCTTTTTATTTTTCCAGCTGTGATTAGAGCTTATTTCTTCACAGTGTTTTCTTAAAGTATGTGTCACCATTTGTAATATTTTGGCCGTTATCTCCCTCAAGACATTTTGAGGGCAGGTTTCATTTACAGCCCTGCAGTACTTGTTCATGTGAAGTGACCATTAGCTCAGGCTTTAAACCTGCTTTGGCAGGTAACGGCCAGAGAGCGGCAGCCTTTCTACGTTTCCCATGCTGGTACTAGGGAAACAGACCTACCGGCCAGTGGTGTTCTTCGGTTATAAATTAGAGTGCAATGTGCCCGGATAAAACCACAAATGTTGATGTCTCCTTGCTTTTGTTTGTTTTTAAATTGAGTTTATATTTATTATTAGAGTAATATTCCATTGTGTACGTGGACCACTTCTTCTTGGTGCATTCCTCGGTTGATGGACATTTTCATTGCTTCCAAGTGCTGGCTATGGTAAATCTTGCTGGCGTACAGGTTTGCCAGCCTGTGACTTTTTGATTCTCATTTTCTCAAGTGATAGGCCAAGCAGTGGTTGTGATTGATTGACTGGTAGCTCAATGTTTCCCTTTTCAAAGCACCTACACTGTGTTTTCATTAGTGGCTCTTTACATGCCCCCCCTTACAACCGAAGGTACGCATTTCTCCACACTCCCTTCACGGTTTATTTTTTGCAGCATTTTTCCTAATGGCCATTCTGACTGCTGTGAGCTGATAGGTTTTTGTAATATGGGTATGCATGTCATTAAAATTTTTTAAATTCGTCATATTCCTACCCCTTTTTCTTTTCTCTTAAAAGAAAAACCCGTGAGTACAATATAGCTCTTGAACTTGTCTTCTTCGAAGCTTGCCCTCTTTTGAATTTTTTGGTCGATTTTTGACCCCAGAAATTTTCTGGAGGGCAGGTATCATTTACAGAACTGCAAGTTGGTGAAAATTTAGTGACCTTTTGCAGTGGGTTCAAAGCTGCTGTTGTGGGAAACGGCCACAAGGAGGTAGCATTTCTCCATTCCCCAATCTGGGTACTAGGGCAGCAGAGCCTTTCTGGAAGTCATTGTCCTAGGTTGTAAATTAGAATGGAAATTGCCAGGAGAAATCCCCATAAGTTTATGTCCCATTACTTCTTCTTGGTTTTTAAAATTTTTTTAACCTGGGTAAAGTTTAAAATATTGTTTGTCCTAGGTGTACACAATCTGGTTCATTTGTACATTATGTATGTCTATTAATGTACAGATCCTCTTCCCATGTAAAATATTACAGTGTTCCGTCGACCTCCCTTGCTATATGTTCGGTGTTTTTGATACATGTATATAATATGTATTTGTATATGTATGGTAACACTAATGTTCATTTCTCAATTTCCCCCCCTCCTTTCCTTTCAGATGAGCATAGTTTGTTTTCTAAGCCTGTGAGTGTCTTTCTCTTTGGAAATATGTTCATCTGTGTCAGTTATTAGATAATGCCATAAGTGATAATATAGGATATAGGTGTTTTGCTTTCCGACCTACTTCATGTTTTGTGATTATCTCCAGGCTCAAGTATGGTTCCTCAAAGAGCAGTGCTTCAATGTTTTCCATGGCTAATATTCCATTGTGTACATGGACCACTTCTTCTTGGTGCATTCCTCTGTCGATGGACATTTTCGTTGCTTCCAAGTGTTGCCTATGGTAAATATTGCTGGAGTGCAGGATTTCCAGCCTGTGATTTTTGATTTTCATTTTCTCAGGTGATAGACCCAGCAGTGGGTATGATTGATTGACTGGTACGGTAGCTCAACGTTTACCTTTTCAAGGCAACTCCATTGTGCTTTCATTAGTGGCTCTTACCACGTCCCCCTTAGAATCAAGGGTACGCATTTCTCCACAATCACGTCAGCATTTATTGTTGGCAGAAATTTTTTTGATGGCCATTATGACTGGTGTGAGCTGATAGGTTTTTGTAATTTGGGTTTACATGTCTGTAAAAATTCCTACAATTCATCATTTTTCCACGGCTTTTTCTTTTCTGTTAAAAGAAAAAAGCAAAAAAGTGTGAGTATAATATACCTCTTCAAATATTCTTTTTGGAAGGTTGCACTCTAGAATTTTTTGGTCGATTTTCGACCTCAGTATTTTTTGGAGGGCAGGTGTCATTTACAGAACTGCAATTGGTGAATACTTAGTGACCTTTTGCAGTGGGTTTAAAGCTGCTGTTGTGGGAAACGGCCACAAGGATGCAGCATTTCTCCATTCCCAAATCTGGGTACTAGGGCAGCAGAGCCATTCTGGAAGTCGTTTGTCTAGGTTGTAAATTTGAATGGAATGTGCCAGGAAAACCCCCCATAAGTCTATGTCTCATTACTCCTAGTTCGTTGTTTTAATTTTTTCAATTGGGGTAATGGTTAGAATGTTGCTTGTCCAAGGTGTACACACTCTGGTTCATCTACATATTCTACATACCTATTTATGTAGAGATCCTCTTCCCTTGTAAATTATTACAGTGTTCCGTAATCCTTCCTTGCTATATGGTCGGTCTTTTTGATATATGTATATAATATGTATTTGTATACATATGGTAACGCTAATCTTCATTTATCCATTCCCCCCACCTTTACTTTTAGATAAGCATAGTTCTTTTTTAATAAGTCTGTGATTGACTTTCTGTGTGGAAATATGTTCATTTGTGTCAGTTATTAGATAACGCCTATAAGTGATATCATAGGATATAGGACTTTTGCTTTCCGACTTACCTCATGTTCTGTGATTATCTCCAAGATCATCTATGGGGCCTCAAAGAGCAGTGTTTCATTGTTTTCCATGGCTAGTATTCATTGTGTACATGGGCCACTTCTTCTTTATCCTTTCATCTGTAGATGGACATTTTGGTTGCTTCACTGTCTTGTCTATTGTGAATAAGGCTGCAGTGCAGCTTTTGCAGCCCGGGTCTTCTTCATTCTGGTCTTCTCAGGTGAGAGGCCCATTGGTGCGCCTGCTGGATTGACTGGTACCTCAATTTTTCCTTTTAAACGCAGCTCTTTCCTGTTCTCATTATTAGCGTTTAACCCTTTTACATCTCACCAGCAGCTAGAGGGTACACAGTTCTCTAAAACCTCTTCAGCATTTATTGTTTGTAGACTTTTTGCCAATGGTCAGTCGACTGGTGTGAATTGAAGACTTTTTGTAGATTAGATTGCATGAGTCTAATACTTCCTGAGGCTGAGCTTTTATCCATTTTCCTTTCTTTAAAAAGAGAGTGAGTAAAACTTACCTCTTCATACTATCTTCTTGAAAATTTTGCCTGTTTTGAATTTTTTTTATCCATTCCCTACCTCAGCACAATTTTGAGGGCAGGTGTCCTTTACAGCCCTGAGTCCTTGTGAATGGTAAGTGACCATTAGCTGTGGGTTAAAAGCTGCTCTTGCGGGAATCGGCCACATGGCGGCAGCATTTCTCCTTTACCAAATCTGGTTACTAGGTCAACAGAGCCTTACTGGAAGTGGTGTTCTAGGTTGTAAATTAGAATGGCATGTGAGAGGAAAACGCCCTTTAATGTATGTCTCATTACTTCTTGTTGTTATTTTTAACTTAATTTTTATTTTTTATCACAGCAAACTTGATTACAATGTTTTGTTTGTTCTAGGTGTGCAAGATGTGGTTCTTTCACACATATACATATATCTATTCTTCTTCGGAGCCTTTTCCCATGTAAGTTATGACACAATGTTGAGTAGTCTTCTCTTGGTATTGCGTAGGTCTTTGGTGATTACATATTTCACAGGTGTTTGTATCTCTCTGTTAACCTCAATACGGTAATGTATCCATTCCTCACACCTTTCTAATTGGTGAACCATAAGTTTTTTTATTGATTCTATGATAGTGTTTCTCTGTGGAAATATCTTTGTTTGTATCATTTTTTAGGTAACCCCTATATATGATATGATAGGATATGTGTCTTTCGCTTTCTCACCTACTCCAAGTTGCGTGATTACTTCTAGACTCATCTACGGTGCTGCAAATGGCATTGTTTCATTTTTTCACTAGCTCATATTCCATCTGTACAGGTAGCAGTTCTTCTTTGTCCTCCCATCTGTCAGTGGCCTTTTTGGTTACTTCCATATCTTGGCTATTGTAATAGTGTGCAATGCAGATTTGCGTGGCTGTGTCCTTCCAATTCTGTCTTCTTCGTTTATAGGTCCAGGAATAGGTCTGCTGGATCATATGGTGGCTCAATGTTTACTTTTTAAAGGCACCTCTGTTCTGTTCTCCTTAGTGTCTCTTTCCAGGTTACGTCCCACTTAAAGTGGAGGGCATGTATTTCTTCCCAGCA
This sequence comes from Balaenoptera physalus, assembly GCF_965194825.1. Taxonomy (NCBI): domain Eukaryota; kingdom Metazoa; phylum Chordata; class Mammalia; order Artiodactyla; family Balaenopteridae; genus Balaenoptera; species Balaenoptera physalus. Next base: position 34,791 of record NW_028126526.1, read on the forward strand.
CCTTCAGGATTTATTCTTTGTAGTTTTTGCTGATGATTATTCTGAGTGGTGTGAGCTGATACCTCTTTGTGGTTGAATTTGCATGTGTCTCATAATGCGTTGAAATTGAGCTTTAAGACATGATCTTTTTATTTTTCCAGCTGTGATTAGAGCTTATTTCTTCACAGTGTTTTCTTAAAGTATGTGTCACCATTTGTAATATTTTGGCCGTTATCTCCCTCAAGACATTTTGAGGGCAGGTTTCATTTACAGCCCTGCAGTACTTGTTCATGTGAAGTGACCATTAGCTCAGGCTTTAAACCTTCTTTGGCAGGTAACGGCCAGAGAGCGGCAGCCTTTCTACGTTTCCCATGCTGGTACTAGGGAAACAGACCTACCGGCCAGTGGTGTTCTTCGGTTATAAATTAGAGTGCAATGTGCCCGGATAAAACCACAAATGTTGATGTCTCCTTGCTTTTGTTTGTTTTTAAATTGAGTTTATATTTATTATTAGAGTAATATTCCATTGTGTACGTGGACCACTTCTTCTTGGTGCATTCCTCGGTTGATGGACATTTTCATTGCTTCCAAGTGCTGGCTATGGTAAATCTTGCTGGCGTACAGGTTTGCCAGCCTGTGACTTTTTGATTCTCATTTTCTCAAGTGATAGGCCAAGCAGTGGTTGTGATTGATTGACTGGTAGCTCAATGTTTCCCTTTTCAAAGCACCTACACTGTGTTTTCATTAGTGGCTCTTTACATGCCCCCCCTTACAACCGAAGGTACGCATTTCTCCACACTCCCTTCACGGTTTATTTTTTGCAGCATTTTTCCTAATGGCCATTCTGACTGCTGTGAGCTGATAGGTTTTTGTAATATGGGTATGCATGTCATTAAAATTTTTTAAATTCGTCATATTCCTACCCCTTTTTCTTTTCTCTTAAAAGAAAAACCCGTGAGTACAATATAGCTCTTGAACTTGTCTTCTTCGAAGCTTGCCCTCTTTTGAATTTTTTGGTCGATTTTTGACCCCAGAAATTTTCTGGAGGGCAGGTATCATTTACAGAACTGCAAGTTGGTGAAAATTTAGTGACCTTTTGCAGTGGGTTCAAAGCTGCTGTTGTGGGAAACGGCCACAAGGAGGTAGCATTTCTCCATTCCCCAATCTGGGTACTAGGGCAGCAGAGCCTTTCTGGAAGTCATTGTCCTAGGTTGTAAATTAGAATGGAAATTGCCAGGAGAAATCCCCATAAGTTTATGTCCCATTACTTCTTCTTGGTTTTTAAAATTTTTTTAACCTGGGTAAAGTTTAAAATATTGTTTGTCCTAGGTGTACACAATCTGGTTCATTTGTACATTATGTATGTCTATTAATGTACAGATCCTCTTCCCATGTAAAATATTACAGTGTTCCGTCGACCTCCCTTGCTATATGTTCGGTGTTTTTGATACATGTATATAATATGTATTTGTATATGTATGGTAACACTAATGTTCATTTCTCAATTTCCCCCCCTCCTTTCCTTTCAGATGAGCATAGTTTGTTTTCTAAGCCTGTGAGTGTCTTTCTCTTTGGAAATATGTTCATCTGTGTCAGTTATTAGATAATGCCATAAGTGATAATATAGGATATAGGTGTTTTGCTTTCCGACCTACTTCATGTTTTGTGATTATCTCCAGGCTCAAGTATGGTTCCTCAAAGAGCAGTGCTTCAATGTTTTCCATGGCTAATATTCCATTGTGTACATGGACCACTTCTTCTTGGTGAATTCCTCTGTCGATGGACATTTTCGTTGCTTCCAAGTGTTGCCTATGGTAAATATTGCTGGAGTGCAGGATTGCCAGCCTGTGATTTTTGATTTTCATTTTCTCAGGTGATAGACCCAGCAGTGGGTATGATTGATTGACTGGTACGGTAGCTCAACGTTTACCTTTTCAAGGCAACTCCATTGTGCTTTCATTAGTGGCTCTTACCACGTCCCCCTTAGAATCAAGGGTACGCATTTCTCCACAATCACGTCAGCATTTATTGTTGGCAGAATTTTTTTTGATGGCCATTATGACTGGTGTGAGCTGATAGGTTTTTGTAATTTGGGTTTACATGTCTGTAAAAATTCCTACAATTCATCATTTTTCCACGGCTTTTTCTTTTCTGTTAAAAGAAAAAAGCAAAAAATTGTGAGTATAATATACCTCTTCAAATATTCTTTTTGGAAGGTTGCACTCTAGAATTTTTTGGTCGATTTTCGACCTCAGTATTTTTTGGAGGGCAGGTGTCATTTACAGAACTGCAATTGGTGAATACTTAGTGACCTTTTGCAGTGGGTTTAAAGCTGCTGTTGTGGGAAACGGCCACAAGGATGCAGCATTTCTCCATTCCCAAATCTGGGTACTAGGGCAGCAGAGCCATTCTAGAAGTCGTTTGTCTAGGTTGTAAATTTGAATGGAATGTGCCAGGAAAACCCCCCATAAGTCTATGTCTCATTACTCCTAGTTCGTTGTTTTAATTTTTTCAATTGGGGTAATGGTTAGAATGTTGCTTGTCCAAGGTGTACACACTCTGGTTCATCTACATATTCTACATACCTATTTATGTAGAGATCCTCTTCCCTTGTAAATTATTACAGTGTTCCGTAATCCTTCCTTGCTATATGGTCGGTCTTTTTGATATATGTATATAATATGTATTTGTATACATATGGTAACGCTAATCTTCATTTATCCATTCCCCCCACCTTTACTTTTAGATAAGCATAGTTCTTTTTTAATAAGTCTGTGATTGACTTTCTGTGTGGAAATATGTTCATTTGTGTCAGTTATTAGATAACGCCTATAAGTGATATCATAGGATATAGGACTTTTGCTTTCCGACTTACCTCATGTTCTGTGATTATCTCCAAGATCATCTATGGGGCCTCAAAGAGCAGTGTTTCATTGTTTTCCATGGCTAGTATTCATTGTGTACATGGACCACTTCTTCTTTATCCTTTCATCTGTAGATGGACATTTTGGTTGCTTCACTGTCTTGTCTATTGTGAATAAGGCTGCAGTGCAGCTTTTGCAGCCCGGGTCTTCTTCATTCTGGTCTTCTCAGGTGAGAGGCCCATTGGTGCGCCTGCTGGATTGACTGGTACCTCAATTTTTCCTTTTAAACGCAGCTCTTTCCTGTTCTCATTATTAGCGTTTAACCCTTTTACATCTCACCAGCAGCTAGAGGGTACACAGTTCTCTAAAACCTCTTCAGCATTTATTGTTTGTAGACTTTTTGCCAATGGTCAGTCGACTGGTGTGAATTGAAGACTTTTTGTAGATTAGATTGCATGAGTCTAATACTTCCTGAGGCTGAGCTTTTATCCATTTTCCTTTCTTTAAAAAGAGAGTGAGTAAAACTTACCTCTTCATACTATCTTCTTGAAAATTTTGCCTGTTTTGAATTTTTTTTATCCATTCCCTACCTCAGCACAATTTTGAGGGCAGGTGTCCTTTACAGCCCTGAGTCCTTGTGAATGGTAAGTGACCATTAGCTGTGGGTTAAAAGCTGCTCTTGCGGGAATCGGCCACATGGCGGCAGCATTTCTCCTTTACCAAATCTGGTTACTAGGTCAACAGAGCCTTACTGGAAGTGGTGTTCTAGGTTGTAAATTAGAATGGCATGTGAGAGGAAAACGCCCTTTAATGTATGTCTCATTACTTCTTGTTGTTATTTTTAACTTAATTTTTATTTTTTATCACAGCAAACTTGATTACAATGTTTTGTTTGTTCTAGGTGTGCAAGATGTGGTTCTTTCACACATATACATATATCTATTCTTCTTCGGAGCCTTTTCCCATGTAAGTTATGACACAATGTTGAGTAGTCTTCTCTTGGTATTGCGTAGGTCTTTGGTGATTACATATTTCACAGGTGTTTGTATCTCTCTGTTAACCTCAATACGGTAATGTATCCATTCCTCACACCTTTCTAATTGGTGAACCATAAGTTTTTTTATTGATTCTATGATAGTGTTTCTCTGTGGAAATATCTTTGTTTGTATCATTTTTTAGGTAACCCCTATATATGATATGATAGGATATGTGTCTTTCGCTTTCTCACTTACTCCAAGTTGCGTGATTACTTCTAGACTCATCTACGGTGCTGCAAATGGCATTGTTTCATTTTTTCACTAGCTCATATTCCATCTGTACAGGTAGCAGTTCTTCTTTGTCCTCCTATCTGTCAGTGGCCTTTTTGGTTACTTCCATATCTTGGCTATTGTAATAGTGTGCAATGCAGATTTGCGTGGCTGTGTCCTTCCAATTCTGTCTTCTTAGTTTATAGGTCCAGGAATAGGTCTGCTGGATCATATGGTGGCTCAATGTTTACTTTTTAAAGGCACCTCTGTTCTGTTCTCCTTAGTGGCTCTTTCCAGGTTACGTCCCACTTAAAGTGGAGGGCATGTATTTCTTCCCAGCACCTTCAGGATTTATTCTTTGTAGTTTTTGCTGATGATTATTCTGAGTGGTGTGAGCTGATACCTCTTTGTGGTTGAATTTGCATGTGTCTCATAATGGGTTGAAATTGAGTTTTAAGACATGATCTTTTTATTTTTCCAGCTGTGATTAGAGCTTATTTCTTCACAGTGTTTTCTTAAAGTATGTGTCACCATTTGTAATATTTTGGCCATTATCTCCCTCAAGACATTTTGAGGGCAGGTTTCATTTACAGCCCTGCAGTACTTGTTCATATGAAGTGACCATTAGCTCAGGCTTTAAACCTGCTTTGGAAGGTAACGGCCAGAGAGCGGCAGCCTTTCTACGTTACCCATGCTGGTACTAGGGAAACAGACCTACCGGCCAGTGGTGTTCTTCGGTTATAAATTAGAGTGCAATGTGCCCGGATAAACCCACAAATGTTGATGTCTCCTTGCTTTTGTTTGTTTTTAAATTGAGTTTATATTTATTAATAGAGTAATATTCCATTGTGTACGTGGACCACTTCTTCTTGGTGCATTCCTCGGTTGATGGACATTTTCATTGCTTCCAAGTGCTGGCTATGGTAAATCTTGCTGGCGTACAGGTTTGCCAGCCTGTGACTTTTTGATTCTCATTTTCTCAAGTGATAGGCCAAGCAGTGGTTGTGATTGATTGACTGGTAGCTCAATGTTTCCCTTTTCAAAGCACCTACACTGTGTTTTCATTAGTGGCTCTTTACATGCCCCCCCTTACAACCGAAGGTACGCATTTCTCCACACTCCCTTCACGGTTTATTTTTTGCAGCATTTTTCCTAATGGCCATTCTGACTGCTGTGAGCTGATAGGTTTTTGTAATATGGGTATGCATGTCATTAAAATTTTTTAAATTCGTCATATTCCTACCCCTTTTTCTTTTCTCTTAAAAGAAAAACCCGTGAGTACAATATAGCTCTTGAACTTGTCTTCTTCGAAGCTTGCCCTCTTTTGAATTTTTTGGTCGATTTTTGACCCCAGAAATTTTCTGGAGGGCAGGTATCATTTACAGAACTGCAAGCTGGTGAAAATTTAGTGACCTTTTGCAGTGGGTTCAAAGCTGCTGTTGTGGGAAACGGCCACAAGGAGGTAGCATTTCTCCATTCCCCAATCTGGGTACTAGGGCAGCAGAGCCTTTCTGGAAGTCATTGTCCTAGGTTGTAAATTAGAATGGAAATTGCCAAGAGAAATCCCCATAAGTTTATGTCCCATTACTTCTTCTTGGTTTTTAAAATTTTTTTAATCTGGGTAAAGTTTAGAATATTGTTTGTCCTAGGTGTACACAATCTGGTTCATTTGTACATTATGTATGTCTATTAATGTACAGATCCTCTTCCCATGTAAAATATTACAGTGTTCCGTCGACCTCCCTTGCTATATGTTCGGTGTTTTTGATACATGTATATAATATGTATTTGTATATGTATGGTAACACTAATGTTCATTTCTCAATTTCCCCCCTCCTTTCCTTTCAGATGAGCATAGTTTGTTTTCTAAGCCTGTGAGTGTCTTTCTCTTTGGAAATATGTTCATCTGTGTCAGTTATTAGATAATGCCATAAGTGATAATATAGGATATAGGTGTTTTGCTTTCCGACCTACTTCATGTTTTGTGATTATCTCCAGGCTCAAGTATGGTGCCTCAAAGAGCAGTGCTTCAATGTTTTCCATGGCTAATATTCCATTGTGTACATGGACCACTTCTTCTTGGTGCATTCCTCTGTCGATGGACATTTTCGTTGCTTCCAAGTGTTGCCTATGGTAAATATTGCTGGAGTGCAGGATTTCCAGCCTGTGATTTTTGATTTTCATTTTCTCAGGTGATAGACCCAGCAGTGGGTATGATTGATTGACTGGTACGGTAGCTCAACGTTTACCTTTTCAAGGCAACTCCATTGTGCTTTCATTAGTGGCTCTTGCCACGTCCCCCTTAGAATCGAGGGTACGCATTTCTCCACAATCACGTCAGCATTTATTGTTGGCAGAATTTTTTTTGATGGCCATTATGACTGGTGTGAGCTGATAGGTTTTTGTAATTTGGGTTTACATGTCTGTAAAAATTCCTACAATTCATCATTTTTCCACGGCTTTTTCTTTTCTGTTAAAAGAAAAAAGCAAAAAATTGTGAGTATAATATACCTCTTCAAATATTCTTTTTGGAAGGTTGCACTCTAGAATTTTTTGGTCGATTTTCGACCTCAGTATTTTTTGGAGGGCAGGTGTCATTTACAGAACTGCAATTGGTGAATACTTAGTGACCTTTTGCAGTGGGTTTAAAGCTGCTGTTGTGGGAAACGGCCACAAGGATGCAGCATTTCTCCATTCCCAAATCTGGGTACTAGGGCAGCAGAGCCATTCTAGAAGTCGTTTGTCTAGGTTGTAAATTTGAATGGAATGTGCCAGGAAAACCCCCCATAAGTCTATGTCTCATTACTCCTAGTTCGTTGTTTTAATTTTTTCAATTGGGGTAATGGTTAGAATGTTGCTTGTCCAAGGTGTACACACTCTGGTTCATCTACATATTCTACATACCTATTTATGTAGAGATCCTCTTCCCTTGTAAATTATTACAGTGTTCCGTAATCCTTCCTTGCTATATGGTCGGTCTTTTTGATATATGTATATAATATGTATTTGTATACATATGGTAACGCTAATCTTCATTTATCCATTCCCCCCACCTTTACTTTTAGATAAGCATAGTTCTTTTTTAATAAGTCTGTGATTGACTTTCTGTGTGGAAATATGTTCATTTGTGTCAGTTATTAGATAACGCCTATAAGTGATATCATAGGATATAGGACTTTTGCTTTCCGACTTACCTCATGTTCTGTGATTATCTCCAAGATCATCTATGGGGCCTCAAAGAGCAGTGTTTCATTGTTTTCCATGGCTAGTATTCATTGTGTACATGGACCACTTCTTCTTTATCCTTTCATCTGTAGATGGACATTTTGGTTGCTTCACTGTCTTGTCTATTGTGAATAAGGCTGCAGTGCAGCTTTTGCAGCCCGGGTCTTCTTCATTCTGGTCTTCTCAGGTGAGAGGCCCATTGGTGCGCCTGCTGGATTGACTGGTACCTCAATTTTTCCTTTTAAACGCAGCTCTTTCCTGTTCTCATTATTAGCGTTTAAGCCTTTTACATCTCACCAGCAGCTAGAGGGTACACAGTTCTCTAAAACCTCTTCAGCATTTATTGTTTGTAGACTTTTTGCCAATGGTCAGTCGACTGGTGTGAATTGAAGACTTTTTGTAGATTAGATTGCATGAGTCTAATACTTCCTGAGGCTGAGCTTTTATCCATTTTCCTTTCTTTAAAAAGAGAGTGAGTAAAACTTACCTCTTCATACTATCTTCTTGAAAATTTTGCCTGTTTTGAATTTTTTTTATCCATTCCCTACCTCAGCACAATTTTGAGGGCAGGTGTCCTTTACAGCCCTGAGTCCTTGTGAATGGTAAGTGACCATTAGCTGTGGGTTAAAAGCTGCTCTTGCGGGAATCGGCCACATGGCGGCAGCATTTCTCCTTTACCAAATCTGGTTACTAGGTCAACAGAGCCTTACTGGAAGTGGTGTTCTAGGTTGTAAATTAGAATGGCATGTGAGAGGAAAACGCCCTTTAATGTATGTCTCATTACTTCTTGTTGTTATTTTTAACTTAAGTTTTATTTTTTATCACAGCAAACTTGATTACAATGTTTTGTTTGTTCTAGGTGTGCAAGATGTGGTTCTTTCACACATATACATATATCTATTCTTCTTCGGAGCCTTTTCCCATGTAGGTTATGACACAATGTTGAGTAGTCTTCTCTTGGTATTGCGTAGGTCTTTGGTGATTACATATTTCACAGGTGTTTGTATCTCTCTGTTAACCTCAATACGGTAATGTATCCATTCCTCACACCTTTCTAATTGGTGAACCATAAGTTTTTTTATTGATTCTATGATAGTGTTTCTCTGTGGAAATATCTTTGTTTGTATCATTTTTTAGGTAACCCCTATATATGATATGATAGGATATGTGTCTTTCGCTTTCTCACTTACTCCAAGTTGCGTGATTACTTCTAGACTCATCTACGGTGCTGCAAATGGCATTGTTTCATTTTTTCACTAGCTCATATTCCATCTGTACAGGTAGCAGTTCTTCTTTGTCCTCCCATCTGTCGGTGGCCTTTTTGGTTACTTCCATATCTTGGCTATTGTAATAGTGTGCAATGCAGATTTGCGTGGCTGTGTCCTTCCAATTCTGTCTTCTTAGTTTATAGGTCCAGGAATAGGTCTGCTGGATCATATGGTGGCTCAATGTTTACTTTTTAAAGGCACCTCTGTTCTGTTCTCCTTAGTGGCTCTTTCCAGGTTACGTCCCACTTAAAGTGGAGGGCATGTATTTCTTCCCAGCACCTTCAGGATTTATTCTTTGTAGTTTTTGCTGATGATTATTCTGAGTGGTGTGAGCTGATACCTCTTTGTGGTTGAATTTGCATGTGTCTCATAATGCGTTGAAATTGAGTTTTAAGACATGATCTTTTTATTTTTCCAGCTGTGATTAGAGCTTATTTCTTCACAGTGTTTTCTTAAAGTATGTGTCACCATTTGTAATATTTTGGCCATTATCTCCCTCAAGACATTTTGAGGGCAGGTTTCATTTACAGCCCTGCAGTACTTGTTCATATGAAGTGACCATTAGCTCAGGCTTTAAACCTGCTTTGGAAGGTAACGGCCAGAGAGCGGCAGCCTTTCTACGTTTCCCATGCTGGTACTAGGGAAACAGACCTACCGGCCAGTGGTGTTCTTCGGTTATAAATTAGAGTGGAATGTGCCCGGATAAACCCACAAATGTTGATGTCTCCTTGCTTTTGTTTGTTTTTAAATTGAGTTTATATTTATTATTAGAGTAATATTCCATTGTGTACGTGGACCACTTCTTCTTGGTGCATTCCTCGGTTGATGGACATTTTCATTGCTTCCAAGTGCTGGCTATGGTAAATCTTGCTGGCGTACAGGTTTGCCAGCCTGTGACTTTTTGATTCTCATTTTCTCAAGTGATAGGCCAAGCAGTGGTTGTGATTGATTGACTGGTAGCTCAATGTTTCCCTTTTCAAAGCACCTACACTGTGTTTTCATTAGTGGCTCTTTACATGCCCCCCCTTACAACCGAAGGTACGCATTTCTCCACACTCCCTTCACGGTTTATTTTTTGCAGCATTTTTCCTAATGGCCATTCTGACTGCTGTGAGCTGATAGGTTTTTGTAATATGGGTATGCATGTCATTAAAATTTTTTAAATTCGTCATATTCCTACCCCTTTCTCTTTTCTCTTAAAAGAAAAACCCGTGAGTACAATATAGCTCTTGAACTTGTCTTCTTCGAAGCTTGCCCTCTTTTGAATTTTTTGGTCGATTTTTGACCCCAGAAATTTTCTGGAGGGCAGGTATCATTTACAGAACTGCAAGTTGGTGAAAATTTAGTGACCTTTTGCAGTGGGTTCAAAGCTGCTGTTGTGGGAAACGGCCACAAGGAGGTAGCATTTCTCCATTCCCCAATCTGGGTACTAGGGCAGCAGAGCCTTTCTGGAAGTCATTGTCCTAGGTTGTAAATTAGAATGGAAATTGCCAGGAGAAATCCCCATAAGTTTATGTCTCATTACTTCTTCTTGGTTTTTAAAATTTTTTTAATCTGGGTAAAGTTTAGAATATTGTTTGTCCTAGGTGTACACAATCTGGTTCATTTGTACATTATGTATGTCTATTAATGTACAGATCCTCTTCCCATGTAAAATATTACAGTGTTCCGTCGACCTCCCTTGCTATATGTTCGGTGTTTTTGATACATGTATATAATATGTATTTGTATATGTATGGTAACACTAATGTTCATTTCTCAATTTCCCCCCTCCTTTCCTTTCAGATGAGCATAGTTTGTTTTCTAAGCCTGTGAGTGTCTTTCTCTTTGGAAATATGTTCATCTGTGTCAGTTATTAGATAATGCCATAAGTGATAATATAGGATATAGGTGTTTTGCTTTCCGACCTACTTCATGTTTTGTGATTATCTCCAGGCTCAAGTATGGTTCCTCAAAGAGCAGTGCTTCAATGTTTTCCATGGCTAATATTCCATTGTGTACATGGACCACTTCTTCTTGGTGCATTCCTCTGTCGATGGACATTTTCGTTGCTTCCAAGTGTTGCCTATGGTAAATATTGCTGGAGTGCAGGATTTCCAGCCTGTGATTTTTGATTTTCATTTTCTCAGGTGATAGACCCAGCAGTGGGTATGATTGATTGACTGGTACGGTAGCTCAACGTTTACCTTTTCAAGGCAACTCCATTGTGCTTTCATTAGTGGCTCTTACCACGTCCCCCTTAGAATCAAGGGTACGCATTTCTCCACAATCACGTCAGCATTTATTGTTGGCAGAATTTTTTTTGATGGCCATTATGACTGGTGTGAGCTGATAGGTTTTTGTAATTTGGGTTTACATGTCTGTAAAAATTCCTACAATTCATCATTTTTCCACGGCTTTTTCTTTTCTGTTAAAAGAAAAAAGCAAAAAAGTGTGAGTATAATATACCTCTTCAAATATTCTTTTTGGAAGGTTGCACTCTAGAATTTTTTGGTCGATTTTCGACCTCAGTATTTTTTGGAGGGCAGGTGTCATTTACAGAACTGCAATTGGTGAATACTTAGTGACCTTTTGCAGTGGGTTTAAAGCTGCTGTTGTGGGAAACGGCCACAAGGATGCAGCATTTCTCCATTCCCAAATCTGGGTACTAGGGCAGCAGAGCCATTCTAGAAGTCGTTTGTCTAGGTTGTAAATTTGAATGGAATGTGCCAGGAAAACCCCCCATAAGTCTATGTCTCATTACTCCTAGTTCGTTGTTTTAATTTTTTCAATTGGGGTAATGGTTAGAATGTTGCTTGTCCAAGGTGTACACACTCTGGTTCATCTACATATTCTACATACCTATTTATGTAGAGATCCTCTTCCCTTGTAAATTATTACAGTGTTCCGTAATCCTTCCTTGCTATATGGTCGGTCTTTTTGATATATGTATATAATATGTATTTGTATACATATGGTAACGCTAATCTTCATTTATCCATTCCCCCCACCTTTACTTTTAGATAAGCATAGTTCTTTTTTAATAAGTCTGTGATTGACTTTCTGTGTGGAAATATGTTCATTTGTGTCAGTTATTAGATAACGCCTATAAGTGATATCATAGGATATAGGACTTTTGCTTTCCGACTTACCTCATGTTCTGTGATTATCTCCAAGATCATCTATGGGGCCTCAAAGAGCAGTGTTTCATTGTTTTCCATGGCTAGTATTCATTGTGTACATGGACCACTTCTTCTTCATCCTTTCATCTGTAGATGGACATTTTGGTTGCTTCACTGTCTTGTCTATTGTGAATAAGGCTGCAGTGCAGCTTTTGCAGCCCGGGTCTTCTTCATTCTGGTCTTCTCAGGTGAGAGGCCCATTGGTGCGCCTGCTGGATTGACTGGTACCTCAATTTTTCCTTTTAAACGCAGCTCTTTCCTGTTCTCATTATTAGCGTTTAACCCTTTTACATCTCACCAGCAGCTAGAGGGTACACAGTTCTCTAAAACCTCTTCAGCATTTATTGTTTGTAGACTTTTTGCCAATGGTCAGTCGACTGGTGTGAATTGAAGACTTTTTGTAGATTAGATTGCATGAGTCTAATACTTCCTGAGGCTGAGCTTTTATCCATTTTCCTTTCTTTAAAAAGAGAGTGAGTAAAACTTACCTCTTCATACTATCTTCTTGAAAATTTTGCCTGTTTTGAATTTTTTTTATCCATTCCCTACCTCAGCACAATTTTGAGGGCAGGTGTCCTTTACAGCCCTGAGTCCTTGTGAATGGTAAGTGACCATTAGCTGTGGGTTAAAAGCTGCTCTTGCGGGAATCGGCCACATGGCGGCAGCATTTCTCCTTTACCAAATCTGGTTACTAGGTCAACAGAGCCTTACTGGAAGTGGTGTTCTAGGTTGTAAATTAGAATGGCATGTGAGAGGAAAACGCCCTTTAATGTATGTCTCATTACTTCTTGTTGTTATTTTTAACTTAATTTTTATTTTTTATCACAGCAAACTTGATTACAATGTTTTGTTTGTTCTAGGTGTGCAAGATGTGGTTCTTTCACACATATACATATATCTATTCTTCTTCGGAGCCTTTTCCCATGTAAGTTATGACACAATGTTGAGTAGTCTTCTCTTGGTATTGCGTAGGTCTTTGGTGATTACATATTTCACAGGTGTTTGTATCTCTCTGTTAACCTCAATACGGTAATGTATCCATTCCTCACACCTTTCTAATTGGTGAACCATAAGTTTTTTTATTGATTCTATGATAGTGTTTCTCTGTGGAAATATCTTTGTTTGTATCATTTTTTAGGTAACCCCTATATATGATATGATAGGATATGTGTCTTTCGCTTTCTCACTTACTCCAAGTTGCGTGATTACTTCTAGACTCATCTACGGTGCTGCAAATGGCATTGTTTCATTTTTTCACTAGCTCATATTCCATCTGTACAGGTAGCAGTTCTTCTTTGTCCTCCCATCTGTCAGTGGCCTTTTTGGTTACTTCCATATCTTGGCTATTGTAATAGTGTGCAATGCAGATTTGCGTGGCTGTGTCCTTCCAATTCTGTCTTCTTAGTTTATAGGTCCAGGAATAGGTCTGCTGGATCATATGGTGGCTCAATGTTTACTTTTTAAAGGCACCTCTGTTCTGTTCTCCTTAGTGGCTCTTTCCAGGTTACGTCCCACTTAAAGTGGAGGGCATGTATTTCTTCCCAGCACCTTCAGGATTTATTCTTTGTAGTTTTTGCTGATGATTATTCTGAGTGGTGTGAGCTGATACCTCTTTGTGGTTGAATTTGCATGTGTCTCATAATGCGTTGAAATTGAGTTTTAAGACATGATCTTTTTATTTTTCCAGCTGTGATTAGAGCTTATTTCTTCACAGTGTTTTCTTAAAGTATGTGTCACCATTTGTAATATTTTGGCCATTATCTCCCTCAAGACATTTTGAGGGCAGGTTTCATTTACAGCCCTGCAGTACTTGTTCATATGAAGTGACCATTAGCTCAGGCTTTAAACCTGCTTTGGAAGGTAACGGCCAGAGAGCGGCAGCCTTTCTACGTTACCCATGCTGGTACTAGGGAAACAGACCTACCGGCCAGTGGTGTTCTTCGGTTATAAATTAGAGTGCAATGTGCCCGGATAAACCCACAAATGTTGATGTCTCCTTGCTTTTGTTTGTTTTTAAATTGAGTTTATATTTATTAATAGAGTAATATTCCATTGTGTACGTGGACCACTTCTTCTTGGTGCATTCCTCGGTTGATGGACATTTTCATTGCTTCCAAGTGCTGGCTATGGTAAATCTTGCTGGCGTACAGGTTTGCCAGCCTGTGACTTTTTGATTCTCATTTTCTCAAGTGATAGGCCAAGCAGTGGTTGTGATTGATTGACTGGTAGCTCAATGTTTCCCTTTTCAAAGCACCTACACTGTGTTTTCATTAGTGGCTCTTTACATGCCCCCCCTTACAACCGAAGGTACGCATTTCTCCACACTCCCTTCACGGTTTATTTTTTGCAGCATTTTTCCTAATGGCCATTCTGACTGCTGTGAGCTGATAGGTTTTTGTAATATGGGTATGCATGTCATTAAAATTTTTTAAATTCGTCATATTCCTACCCCTTTTTCTTTTCTCTTAAAAGAAAAACCCGTGAGTACAATATAGCTCTTGAACTTGTCTTCTTCGAAGCTTGCCCTCTTTTGAATTTTTTGGTCGATTTTTGACCCCAGAAATTTTCTGGAGGGCAGGTATCATTTACAGAACTGCAAGCTGGTGAAAATTTAGTGACCTTTTGCAGTGGGTTCAAAGCTGCTGTTGTGGGAAACGGCCACAAGGAGGTAGCATTTCTCCATTCCCCAATCTGGGTACTAGGGCAGCAGAGCCTTTCTGGAAGTCATTGTCCTAGGTTGTAAATTAGAATGGAAATTGCCAAGAGAAATCCCCATAAGTTTATGTCCCATTACTTCTTCTTGGTTTTTAAAATTTTTTTAATCTGGGTAAAGTTTAGAATATTGTTTGTCCTAGGTGTACACAATCTGGTTCATTTGTACATTATGTATGTCTATTAATGTACAGATCCTCTTCCCATGTAAAATATTACAGTGTTCCGTCGACCTCCCTTGCTATATGTTCGGTGTTTTTGATACATGTATATAATATGTATTTGTATATGTATGGTAACACTAATGTTCATTTCTCAATTTCCCCCCTCCTTTCCTTTCAGATGAGCATAGTTTGTTTTCTAAGCCTGTGAGTGTCTTTCTCTTTGGAAATATGTTCATCTGTGTCAGTTATTAGATAATGCCATAAGTGATAATATAGGATATAGGTGTTTTGCTTTCCGACCTACTTCATGTTTTGTGATTATCTCCAGGCTCAAGTATGGTGCCTCAAAGAGCAGTGCTTCAATGTTTTCCATGGCTAATATTCCATTGTGTACATGGACCACTTCTTCTTGGTGCATTCCTCTGTCGATGGACATTTTCGTTACTTCCAAGTGTTGCCTATGGTAAATATTGCTGGAGTGCAGGATTTCCAGCCTGTGATTTTTGATTTTCATTTTCTCAGGTGATAGACCCAGCAGTGGGTATGATTGATTGACTGGTACGGTAGCTCAACGTTTACCTTTTCAAGGCAACTCCATTGTGCTTTCATTAGTGGCTCTTACCACGTCCCCCTTAGAATCAAGGGTACGCATTTCTCCACAATCACGTCAGCATTTATTGTTGGCAGAATTTTTTTTGATGGCCATTATGACTGGTGTGAGCTGATAGGTTTTTGTAATTTGGGTTTACATGTCTGTAAAAATTCCTACAATTCATCATTTTTCCACGGCTTTTTCTTTTCTGTTAAAAGAAAAAAGCAAAAAATTGTGAGTATAATATACCTCTTCAAATATTCTTTTTGGAAGGTTGCACTCTAGAATTTTTTGGTCGATTTTCGACCTCAGTATTTTTTGGAGGGCAGGTGTCATTTACAGAACTGCAATTGGTGAATACTTAGTGACCTTTTGCAGTGGGTTTAAAGCTGCTGTTGTGGGAAACGGCCACAAGGATGCAGCATTTCTCCATTCCCAAATCTGGGTACTAGGGCAGCAGAGCCATTCTAGAAGTCGTTTGTCTAGGTTGTAAATTTGAATGGAATGTGCCAGGAAAACCCCCCATAAGTCTATGTCTCATTACTCCTAGTTCGTTGTTTTAATTTTTTCAATTGGGGTAATGGTTAGAATGTTGCTTGTCCAAGGTGTACACACTCTGGTTCATCTACATATTCTACATACCTATTTATGTAGAGATCCTCTTCCCTTGTAAATTATTACAGTGTTCCGTAATCCTTCCTTGCTATATGGTCGGTCTTTTTGATATATGTATATAATATGTATTTGTATACATATGGTAACGCTAATCTTCATTTATCCATTCCCCCCACCTTTACTTTTAGATAAGCATAGTTCTTTTTTAATAAGTCTGTGATTGACTTTCTGTGTGGAAATATGTTCATTTGTGTCAGTTATTAGATAACGCCTATAAGTGATATCATAGGATATAGGACTTTTGCTTTCCGACTTACCTCATGTTCTGTGATTATCTCCAAGATCATCTATGGGGCCTCAAAGAGCAGTGTTTCATTGTTTTCCATGGCTAGTATTCATTGTGTACATGGACCACTTCTTCTTTATCCTTTCATCTGTAGATGGACATTTTGGTTGCTTCACTGTCTTGTCTATTGTGAATAAGGCTGCAGTGCAGCTTTTGCAGCCCGGGTCTTCTTCATTCTGGTCTTCTCAGGTGAGAGGCCCATTGGTGCGCCTGCTGGATTGACTGGTACCTCAATTTTTCCTTTTAAACGCAGCTCTTTCCTGTTCTCATTATTAGCGTTTAAGCCTTTTACATCTCACCAGCAGCTAGAGGGTACACAGTTCTCTAAAACCTCTTCAGCATTTATTGTTTGTAGACTTTTTGCCAATGGTCAGTCGACTGGTGTGAATTGAAGACTTTTTGTAGATTAGATTGCATGAGTCTAATACTTCCTGAGGCTGAGCTTTTATCCATTTTCCTTTCTTTAAAAAGAGAGTGAGTAAAACTTACCTCTTCATACTATCTTCTTGAAAATTTTGCCTGTTTTGAATTTTTTTTATCCATTCCCTACCTCAGCACAATTTTGAGGGCAGGTGTCCTTTACAGCCCTGAGTCCTTGTGAATGGTAAGTGACCATTAGCTGTGGGTTAAAAGCTGCTCTTGCGGGAATCGGCCACATGGCTGCAGCATTTCTCCTTTACCAAATCTGGTTACTAGGTCAACAGAGCCTTACTGGAAGTGGTGTTCTAGGTTGTAAATTAGAATGGCATGTGAGAGGAAAACGCCCTTTAATGTATGTCTCATTACTTCTTGTTGTTATTTTTAACTTAATTTTTATTTTTTATCACAGCAAACTTGATTACAATGTTTTGTTTGTTCTAGGTGTGCAAGATGTGGTTCTTTCACACATATACATATATCTATTCTTCTTCGGAGCCTTTTCCCATGTAGGTTATGACACAATGTTGAGTAGTCTTCTCTTGGTATTGCGTAGGTCTTTGGTGATTACATATTTCACAGGTGTTTGTATCTCTCTGTTAACCTCAATACGGTAATGTATCCATTCCTCACACCTTTCTAATTGGTGAACCATAAGTTTTTTTATTGATTCTATGATAGTGTTTCTCTGTGGAAATATCTTTGTTTGTATCATTTTTTAGGTAACCCCTATATATGATATGATAGGATATGTGTCTTTCGCTTTCTCACTTACTCCAAGTTGCGTGATTACTTCTAGACTCATCTACGGTGCTGCAAATGGCATTGTTTCATTTTTTCACTAGCTCATATTCCATCTGTACAGGTAGCAGTTCTTCTTTGTCCTCCCATCTGTCGGTGGCCTTTTTGGTTACTTCCATATCTTGGCTATTGTAATAGTGTGCAATGCAGATTTGCGTGGCTGTGTCCTTCCAATTCTGTCTTCTTAGTTTATAGGTCCAGGAATAGGTCTGCTGGATCATATGGTGGCTCAATGTTTACTTTTTAAAGGCACCTCTGTTCTGTTCTCCTTAGTGGCTCTTTCCAGGTTACGTCCCACTTAAAGTGGAGGGCATGTATTTCTTCCCAGCACCTTCAGGATTTATTCTTTGTAGTTTTTGCTGATGATTATTCTGAGTGGTGTGAGCTGATACCTCTTTGTGGTTGAATTTGCATGTGTCTCATAATGCGTTGAAATTGAGCTTTAAGACATGATCTTTTTATTTTTCCAGCTGTGATTAGAGCTTATTTCTTCACAGTGTTTTCTTAAAGTATGTGTCACCATTTGTAATATTTTGGCCATTATCTCCCTCAAGACATTTTGAGGGCAGGTTTCATTTACAGCCCTGCAGTACTTGTTCATATGAAGTGACCATTAGCTCAGGCTTTAAACCTGCTTTGGAAGGTAACGGCCAGAGAGCGGCAGCCTTTCTACGTTACCCATGCTGGTACTAGGGAAACAGACCTACCGGCCAGTGGTGTTCTTCGGTTATAAATTAGAGTGCAATGTGCCCAGATAAACCCACAAATGTTGATGTCTCCTTGCTTTTGTTTGTTTTTAAATTGAGTTTATATTTATTATTAGAGTAATATTCCATTGTGTACGTGGACCACTTCTTCTTGTTGCATTCCTCGGTTGATGGACATTTTCATTGCTTCCAAGTGCTGGCTATGGTAAATCTTTCTGGCGTACAGGTTTGCCAGCCTGTGACTTTTTGATTCTCATTTTCTCAAGTGATAGGCCAAGCAGTGGTTGTGATTGATTGACTGGTAGCTCAATGTTTCCCTTTTCAAAGCACCTACACTGTGTTTTCATTAGTGGCTCTTTACATGCCCCCCCTTACAACCGAAGGTACGCATTTCTCCACACTCCCTTCACGGTTTATTTTTTGCAGCATTTTTCCTAATGGCCATTCTGACTGCTGTGAGCTGATAGGTTTTTGTAATATGGGTATGCATGTCATTAAAATTTTTTAAATTCGTCATATTCCTACCCCTTTTTCTTTTCTCTTAAAAGAAAAACCCGTGAGTACAATATAGCTCTTGAACTTGTCTTCTTCGAAGCTTGCCCTCTTTTGAATTTTTTGGTCGATTTTTGACCCCAGAAATTTTCTGGAGGGCAGGTATCATTTACAGAACTGCAAGTTGGTGAAAATTTAGTGACCTTTTGCAGTGGGTTCAAAGCTGCTGTTGTGGGAAACGGCCACAAGGAGGTAGCATTTCTCCATTCCCCAATCTGGGTACTAGGGCAGCAGAGCCTTTCTGGAAGTCATTGTCCTAGGTTGTAAATTAGAATGGAAATTGCCAAGAGAAATCCCCATAAGTTTATGTCCCATTACTTCTTCTTGGTTTTTAAAATTTTTTTAATCTGGGTAAAGTTTAGAATATTGTTTGTCCTAGGTGTACACAATCTGGTTCATTTGTACATTATGTATGTCTATTAATGTACAGATCCTCTTCCCATGTAAAATATTACAGTGTTCCGTCGACCTCCCTTGCTATATGTTTGGTGTTTTTGATACATGTATATAATATGTATTTGTATATGTATGGTAACACTAATGTTCATTTCTCAATTTCCCCCCTCCTTTCCTTTCAGATGAGCATAGTTTGTTTTCTAAGCCTGTGAGTGTCTTTCTCTTTGGAAATATGTTCATCTGTGTCAGTTATTAGATAATGCCATAAGTGATAATATAGGATATAGGTGTTTTGCTTTCCGACCTACTTCATGTTTTGTGATTATCTCCAGGCTCAAGTATGGTGCCTCAAAGAGCAGTGCTTCAATGTTTTCCATGGCTAATATTCCATTGTGTACATGGACCACTTCTTCTTGGTGCATTCCTCTGTCGATGGACATTTTCGTTGCTTCCAAGTGTTGCCTATGGTAAATATTGCTGGAGTGCAGGATTTCCAGCCTGTGATTTTTGATTTTCATTTTCTCAGGTGATAGACCCAGCAGTGGGTATGATTGATTGACTGGTACGGTAGCTCAACGTTTACCTTTTCAAGGCAACTCCATTGTGCTTTCATTAGTGGCTCTTGCCACGTCCCCCTTAGAATCGAGGGTACGCATTTCTCCACAATCACGTCAGCATTTATTGTTGGCAGAATTTTTTTTGATGGCCATTATGACTGGTGTGAGCTGATAGGTTTTTGTAATTTGGGTTTACATGTCTGTAAAAATTCCTACAATTCATCATTTTTCCACGGCTTTTTCTTTTCTGTTAAAAGAAAAAAGCAAAAAATTGTGAGTATAATATACCTCTTCAAATATTCTTTTTGGAAGGTTGCACTCTAGAATTTTTTGGTCGATTTTCGACCTCAGTATTTTTTGGAGGTCAGGTGTCATTTACAGAACTGCAATTGGTGAATACTTAGTGACCTTTTGCAGTGGGTTTAAAGCTGCTGTTGTGGGAAACGGCCACAAGGATGCAGCATTTCTCCATTCCCAAATCTGGGTACTAGGGCAGCAGAGCCATTCTAGAAGTCGTTTGTCTAGGTTGTAAATTTGAATGGAATGTGCCAGGAAAACCCCCCATAAGTCTATGTCTCATTACTCCTAGTTCGTTGTTTTAATTTTTTCAATTGGGGTAATGGTTAGAATGTTGCTTGTCCAAGGTGTACACACTCTGGTTCATCTACATATTCTACATACCTATTTATGTAGAGATCCTCTTCCCTTGTAAATTATTACAGTGTTCCGTAATCCTTCCTTGCTATATGGTCGGTCTTTTTGATATATGTATATAATATGTATTTGTATACATATGGTAACGCTAATCTTCATTTATCCATTCCCCCCACCTTTACTTTTAGATAAGCATAGTTCTTTTTTAATAAGTCTGTGATTGACTTTCTGTGTGGAAATATGTTCATTTGTGTCAGTTATTAGATAACGCCTATAAGTGATATCATAGGATATAGGACTTTTGCTTTCCGACTTACCTCATGTTCTGTGATTATCTCCAAGATCATCTATGGGGCCTCAAAGAGCAGTGTTTCATTGTTTTCCATGGCTAGTATTCATTGTGTACATGGACCACTTCTTCTTTAT
Source organism: Balaenoptera physalus (assembly GCF_965194825.1). Classification (NCBI taxonomy): domain Eukaryota; kingdom Metazoa; phylum Chordata; class Mammalia; order Artiodactyla; family Balaenopteridae; genus Balaenoptera; species Balaenoptera physalus. Next base: position 55,474 of record NW_028126526.1, read on the forward strand.
CCTTTCATCTGTAGATGGACATTTTGGTTGCTTCACTGTCTTGTCTATTGTGAATAAGGCTGCAGTGCAGCTTTTGCAGCCCGGGTCTTCTTCATTCTGGTCTTCTCAGGTGAGAGGCCCATTGGTGCGCCTGCTGGATTGACTGGTACCTCAATTTTTCCTTTTAAACGCAGCTCTTTCCTGTTCTCATTATTAGCGTTTAACCCTTTTACATCTCACCAGCAGCTAGAGGGTACACAGTTCTCTAAAACCTCTTCAGCATTTATTGTTTGTAGACTTTTTGCCAATGGTCAGTCGACTGGTGTGAATTGAAGACTTTTTGTAGATTAGATTGCATGAGTCTAATACTTCCTGAGGCTGAGCTTTTATCCATTTTCCTTTCTTTAAAAAGAGAGTGAGTAAAACTTACCTCTTCATACTATCTTCTTGAAAATTTTGCCTGTTTTGAATTTTTTTTATCCATGCCCTACCTCAGCACAATTTTGAGGGCAGGTGTCCTTTACAGCCCTGAGTCCTTGTGAATGGTAAGTGACCATTAGCTGTGGGTTAAAAGCTGCTCTTGCGGGAATCGGCCACATGGCGGCAGCATTTCTCCTTTACCAAATCTGGTTACTAGGTCAACAGAGCCTTACTGGAAGTGGTGTTCTAGGTTGTAAATTAGAATGGCATGTGAGAGGAAAACGCCCTTTAATGTATGTCTCATTACTTCTTGTTGTTATTTTTAACTTAATTTTTATTTTTTATCACAGCAAACTTGATTACAATGTTTTGTTTGTTCTAGGTGTGCAAGATGTGGTTCTTTCACACATATACATATATCTATTCTTCTTCGGAGCCTTTTCCCATGTAAGTTATGACACAATGTTGAGTAGTCTTCTCTTGGTATTGCGTAGGTCTTTGGTGATTACATATTTCACAGGTGTTTGTATCTCTCTGTTAACCTCAATACGGTAATGTATCCATTCCTCACACCTTTCTAATTGGTGAACCATAAGTTTTTTTATTGATTCTATGATAGTGTTTCTCTGTGGAAATATCTTTGTTTGTATCATTTTTTAGGTAACCCCTATATATGATATGATAGGATATGTGTCTTTCGCTTTCTCACTTACTCCAAGTTGCGTGATTACTTCTAGACTCATCTACGGTGCTGCAAATGGCATTGTTTCATTTTTTCACTAGCTCATATTCCATCTGTACAGGTAGCAGTTCTTCTTTGTCCTCCCATCTGTCAGTGGCCTTTTTGGTTACTTCCATATCTTGGCTATTGTAATAGTGTGCAATGCAGATTTGCGTGGCTGTGTCCTTCCAATTCTGTCTTCTTAGTTTATAGGTCCAGGAATAGGTCTGCTGGATCATATGGTGGCTCAATGTTTACTTTTTAAAGGCACCTCTGTTCTGTTCTCCTTAGTGGCTCTTTCCAGGTTACGTCCCACTTAAAGTGGAGGGCATGTATTTCTTCCCAGCACCTTCAGGATTTATTCTTTGTAGTTTTTGCTGATGATTATTCTGAGTGGTGTGAGCTGATACCTCTTTGTGGTTGAATTTGCATGTGTCTCATAATGCGTTGAAATTGAGTTTTAAGACATGATCTTTTTATTTTTCCAGCTGTGATTAGAGCTTATTTCTTCACAGTGTTTTCTTAAAGTATGTGTCACCATTTGTAATATTTTGGCCATTATCTCCCTCAAGACATTTTGAGGGCAGGTTTCATTTACAGCCCTGCAGTACTTGTTCATATGAAGTGACCATTAGCTCAGGCTTTAAACCTGCTTTGGAAGGTAACGGCCAGAGAGCGGCAGCCTTTCTACGTTACCCATGCTGGTACTAGGGAAACAGACCTACCGGCCAGTGGTGTTCTTCGGTTATAAATTAGAGTGCAATGTGCCCGGATAAACCCACAAATGTTGATGTCTCCTTGCTTTTGTTTGTTTTTAAATTGAGTTTATATTTATTAATAGAGTAATATTCCATTGTGTACGTGGACCACTTCTTCTTGGTGCATTCCTCGGTTGATGGACATTTTCATTGCTTCCAAGTGCTGGCTATGGTAAATCTTGCTGGCGTACAGGTTTGCCAGCCTGTGACTTTTTGATTCTCATTTTCTCAAGTGATAGGCCAAGCAGTGGTTGTGATTGATTGACTGGTAGCTCAATGTTTCCCTTTTCAAAGCACCTACACTGTGTTTTCATTAGTGGCTCTTTACATGCCCCCCCTTACAACCGAAGGTACGCATTTCTCCACACTCCCTTCACGGTTTATTTTTTGCAGCATTTTTCCTAATGGCCATTCTGACTGCTGTGAGCTGATAGGTTTTTGTAATATGGGTATGCATGTCATTAAAATTTTTTAAATTCGTCATATTCCTACCCCTTTTTCTTTTCTCTTAAAAGAAAAACCCGTGAGTACAATATAGCTCTTGAACTTGTCTTCTTCGAAGCTTGCCCTCTTTTGAATTTTTTGGTCGATTTTTGACCCCAGAAATTTTCTGGAGGGCAGGTATCATTTACAGAACTGCAAGCTGGTGAAAATTTAGTGACCTTTTGCAGTGGGTTCAAAGCTGCTGTTGTGGGAAACGGCCACAAGGAGGTAGCATTTCTCCATTCCCCAATCTGGGTACTAGGGCAGCAGAGCCTTTCTGGAAGTCATTGTCCTAGGTTGTAAATTAGAATGGAAATTGCCAAGAGAAATCCCCATAAGTTTATGTCCCATTACTTCTTCTTGGTTTTTAAAATTTTTTTAATCTGGGTAAAGTTTAGAATATTGTTTGTCCTAGGTGTACACAATCTGGTTCATTTGTACATTATGTATGTCTATTAATGTACAGATCCTCTTCCCATGTAAAATATTACAGTGTTCCGTCGACCTCCCTTGCTATATGTTCGGTGTTTTTGATACATGTATATAATATGTATTTGTATATGTATGGTAACACTAATGTTCATTTCTCAATTTCCCCCCTCCTTTCCTTTCAGATGAGCATAGTTTGTTTTCTAAGCCTGTGAGTGTCTTTCTCTTTGGAAATATGTTCATCTGTGTCAGTTATTAGATAATGCCATAAGTGATAATATAGGATATAGGTGTTTTGCTTTCCGACCTACTTCATGTTTTGTGATTATCTCCAGGCTCAAGTATGGTGCCTCAAAGAGCAGTGCTTCAATGTTTTCCATGGCTAATATTCCATTGTGTACATGGACCACTTCTTCTTGGTGCATTCCTCTGTCGATGGACATTTTCGTTGCTTCCAAGTGTTGCCTATGGTAAATATTGCTGGAGTGCAGGATTTCCAGCCTGTGATTTTTGATTTTCATTTTCTCAGGTGATAGACCCAGCAGTGGGTATGATTGATTGACTGGTACGGTAGCTCAACGTTTACCTTTTCAAGGCAACTCCATTGTGCTTTCATTAGTGGCTCTTGCCACGTCCCCCTTAGAATCGAGGGTACGCATTTCTCCACAATCACGTCAGCATTTATTGTTGGCAGAATTTTTTTTGATGGCCATTATGACTGGTGTGAGCTGATAGGTTTTTGTAATTTGGGTTTACATGTCTGTAAAAATTCCTACAATTCATCATTTTTCCACGGCTTTTTCTTTTCTGTTAAAAGAAAAAAGCAAAAAATTGTGAGTATAATATACCTCTTCAAATATTCTTTTTGGAAGGTTGCACTCTAGAATTTTTTGGTCGATTTTCGACCTCAGTATTTTTTGGAGGGCAGGTGTCATTTACAGAACTGCAATTGGTGAATACTTAGTGACCTTTTGCAGTGGGTTTAAAGCTGCTGTTGTGGGAAACGGCCACAAGGATGCAGCATTTCTCCATTCCCAAATCTGGGTACTAGGGCAGCAGAGCCATTCTAGAAGTCGTTTGTCTAGGTTGTAAATTTGAATGGAATGTGCCAGGAAAACCCCCCATAAGTCTATGTCTCATTACTCCTAGTTCGTTGTTTTAATTTTTTCAATTGGGGTAATGGTTAGAATGTTGCTTGTCCAAGGTGTACACACTCTGGTTCATCTACATATTCTACATACCTATTTATGTAGAGATCCTCTTCCCTTGTAAATTATTACAGTGTTCCGTAATCCTTCCTTGCTATATGGTCGGTCTTTTTGATATATGTATATAATATGTATTTGTATACATATGGTAACGCTAATCTTCATTTATCCATTCCCCCCACCTTTACTTTTAGATAAGCATAGTTCTTTTTTAATAAGTCTGTGATTGACTTTCTGTGTGGAAATATGTTCATTTGTGTCAGTTATTAGATAACGCCTATAAGTGATATCATAGGATATAGGACTTTTGCTTTCCGACTTACCTCATGTTCTGTGATTATCTCCAAGATCATCTATGGGGCCTCAAAGAGCAGTGTTTCATTGTTTTCCATGGCTAGTATTCATTGTGTACATGGACCACTTCTTCTTTATCCTTTCATCTGTAGATGGACATTTTGGTTGCTTCACTGTCTTGTCTATTGTGAATAAGGCTGCAGTGCAGCTTTTGCAGCCCGGGTCTTCTTCATTCTGGTCTTCTCAGGTGAGAGGCCCATTGGTGCGCCTGCTGGATTGACTGGTACCTCAATTTTTCCTTTTAAACGCAGCTCTTTCCTGTTCTCATTATTAGCGTTTAAGCCTTTTACATCTCACCAGCAGCTAGAGGGTACACAGTTCTCTAAAACCTCTTCAGCATTTATTGTTTGTAGACTTTTTGCCAATGGTCAGTCGACTGGTGTGAATTGAAGACTTTTTGTAGATTAGATTGCATGAGTCTAATACTTCCTGAGGCTGAGCTTTTATCCATTTTCCTTTCTTTAAAAAGAGAGTGAGTAAAACTTACCTCTTCATACTATCTTCTTGAAAATTTTGCCTGTTTTGAATTTTTTTTATCCATTCCCTACCTCAGCACAATTTTGAGGGCAGGTGTCCTTTACAGCCCTGAGTCCTTGTGAATGGTAAGTGACCATTAGCTGTGGGTTAAAAGCTGCTCTTGCGGGAATCGGCCACATGGCGGCAGCATTTCTCCTTTACCAAATCTGGTTACTAGGTCAACAGAGCCTTACTGGAAGTGGTGTTCTAGGTTGTAAATTAGAATGGCATGTGAGAGGAAAACGCCCTTTAATGTATGTCTCATTACTTCTTGTTGTTATTTTTAACTTAATTTTTATTTTTTATCACAGCAAACTTGATTACAATGTTTTGTTTGTTCTAGGTGTGCAAGATGTGGTTCTTTCACACATATACATATATCTATTCTTCTTCGGAGCCTTTTCCCATGTAGGTTATGACACAATGTTGAGTAGTCTTCTCTTGGTATTGCGTAGGTCTTTGGTGATTACATATTTCACAGGTGTTTGTATCTCTCTGTTAACCTCAATACGGTAATGTATCCATTCCTCACACCTTTCTAATTGGTGAACCATAAGTTTTTTTATTGATTCTATGATAGTGTTTCTCTGTGGAAATATCTTTGTTTGTATCATTTTTTAGGTAACCCCTATATATGATATGATAGGATATGTGTCTTTCGCTTTCTCACTTACTCCAAGTTGCGTGATTACTTCTAGACTCATCTACGGTGCTGCAAATGGCATTGTTTCATTTTTTCACTAGCTCATATTCCATCTGTACAGGTAGCAGTTCTTCTTTGTCCTCCCATCTGTCGGTGGCCTTTTTGGTTACTTCCATATCTTGGCTATTGTAATAGTGTGCAATGCAGATTTGCGTGGCTGTGTCCTTCCAATTCTGTCTTCTTAGTTTATAGGTCCAGGAATAGGTCTGCTGGATCATATGGTGGCTCAATGTTTACTTTTTAAAGGCACCTCTGTTCTGTTCTCCTTAGTGGCTCTTTCCAGGTTACGTCCCACTTAAAGTGGAGGGCATGTATTTCTTCCCAGCACCTTCAGGATTTATTCTTTGTAGTTTTTGCTGATGATTATTCTGAGTGGTGTGAGCTGATACCTCTTTGTGGTTGAATTTGCATGTGTCTCATAATGCGTTGAAATTGAGTTTTAAGACATGATCTTTTTATTTTTCCAGCTGTGATTAGAGCTTATTTCTTCACAGTGTTTTCTTAAAGTATGTGTCACCATTTGTAATATTTTGGCCATTATCTCCCTCAAGACATTTTGAGGGCAGGTTTCATTTACAGCCCTGCAGTACTTGTTCATATGAAGTGACCATTAGCTCAGGCTTTAAACCTGCTTTGGAAGGTAACGGCCAGAGAGCGGCAGCCTTTCTACGTTTCCCATGCTGGTACTAGGGAAACAGACCTACCGGCCAGTGGTGTTCTTCGGTTATAAATTAGAGTGGAATGTGCCCGGATAAACCCACAAATGTTGATGTCTCCTTGCTTTTGTTTGTTTTTAAATTGAGTTTATATTTATTATTAGAGTAATATTCCATTGTGTACGTGGACCACTTCTTCTTGGTGCATTCCTCGGTTGATGGACATTTTCATTGCTTCCAAGTGCTGGCTATGGTAAATCTTGCTGGCGTACAGGTTTGCCAGCCTGTGACTTTTTGATTCTCATTTTCTCAAGTGATAGGCCAAGCAGTGGTTGTGATTGATTGACTGGTAGCTCAATGTTTCCCTTTTCAAAGCACCTACACTGTGTTTTCATTAGTGGCTCTTTACATGCCCCCCCTTACAACCGAAGGTACGCATTTCTCCACACTCCCTTCACGGTTTATTTTTTGCAGCATTTTTCCTAATGGCCATTCTGACTGCTGTGAGCTGATAGGTTTTTGTAATATGGGTATGCATGTCATTAAAATTTTTTAAATTCGTCATATTCCTACCCCTTTCTCTTTTCTCTTAAAAGAAAAACCCGTGAGTACAATATAGCTCTTGAACTTGTCTTCTTCGAAGCTTGCCCTCTTTTGAATTTTTTGGTCGATTTTTGACCCCAGAAATTTTCTGGAGGGCAGGTATCATTTACAGAACTGCAAGTTGGTGAAAATTTAGTGACCTTTTGCAGTGGGTTCAAAGCTGCTGTTGTGGGAAACGGCCACAAGGAGGTAGCATTTCTCCATTCCCCAATCTGGGTACTAGGGCAGCAGAGCCTTTCTGGAAGTCATTGTCCTAGGTTGTAAATTAGAATGGAAATTGCCAGGAGAAATCCCCATAAGTTTATGTCTCATTACTTCTTCTTGGTTTTTAAAATTTTTTTAATCTGGGTAAAGTTTAGAATATTGTTTGTCCTAGGTGTACACAATCTGGTTCATTTGTACATTATGTATGTCTATTAATGTACAGATCCTCTTCCCATGTAAAATAATACAGTGTTCCGTCGACCTCCCTTGCTATATGTTCGGTGTTTTTGATACATGTATATAATATGTATTTGTATATGTATGGTAACACTAATGTTCATTTCTCAATTTCCCCCCTCCTTTCCTTTCAGATGAGCATAGTTTGTTTTCTAAGCCTGTGAGTGTCTTTCTCTTTGGAAATATGTTCATCTGTGTCAGTTATTAGATAATGCCATAAGTGATAATATAGGATATAGGTGTTTTGCTTTCCGACCTACTTCATGTTTTGTGATTATCTCCAGGCTCAAGTATGGTTCCTCAAAGAGCAGTGCTTCAATGTTTTCCATGGCTAATATTCCATTGTGTACATGGACCACTTCTTCTTGGTGCATTCCTCTGTCGATGGACATTTTCGTTGCTTCCAAGTGTTGCCTATGGTAAATATTGCTGGAGTGCAGGATTTCCAGCCTGTGATTTTTGATTTTCATTTTCTCAGGTGATAGACCCAGCAGTGGGTATGATTGATTGACTGGTACGGTAGCTCAACGTTTACCTTTTCAAGGCAACTCCATTGTGCTTTCATTAGTGGCTCTTACCACGTCCCCCTTAGAATCAAGGGTACGCATTTCTCCACAATCACGTCAGCATTTATTGTTGGCAGAATTTTTTTTGATGGCCATTATGACTGGTGTGAGCTGATAGGTTTTTGTAATTTGGGTTTACATGTCTGTAAAAATTCCTACAATTCATCATTTTTCCACGGCTTTTTCTTTTCTGTTAAAAGAAAAAAGCAAAAAAGTGTGAGTATAATATACCTCTTCAAATATTCTTTTTGGAAGGTTGCACTCTAGAATTTTTTGGTCGATTTTCGACCTCAGTATTTTTTGGAGGGCAGGTGTCATTTACAGAACTGCAATTGGTGAATACTTAGTGACCTTTTGCAGTGGGTTTAAAGCTGCTGTTGTGGGAAACGGCCACAAGGATGCAGCATTTCTCCATTCCCAAATCTGGGTACTAGGGCAGCAGAGCCATTCTAGAAGTCGTTTGTCTAGGTTGTAAATTTGAATGGAATGTGCCAGGAAAACCCCCCATAAGTCTATGTCTCATTACTCCTAGTTCGTTGCTTTAATTTTTTCAATTGGGGTAATGGTTAGAATGTTGCTTGTCCAAGGTGTACACACTCTGGTTCATCTACATATTCTACATACCTATTTATGTAGAGATCCTCTTCCCTTGTAAATTATTACAGTGTTCCGTAATCCTTCCTTGCTATATGGTCGGTCTTTTTGATATATGTATATAATATGTATTTGTATACATATGGTAACGCTAATCTTCATTTATCCATTCCCCCCACCTTTACTTTTAGATAAGCATAGTTCTTTTTTAATAAGTCTGTGATTGACTTTCTGTGTGGAAATATGTTCATTTGTGTCAGTTATTAGATAACGCCTATAAGTGATATCATAGGATATAGGACTTTTGCATTCCGACTTACCTCATGTTCTGTGATTATCTCCAAGATCATCTATGGGGCCTCAAAGAGCAGTGTTTCATTGTTTTCCATGGCTAGTATTCATTGTGTACATGGACCACTTCTTCTTTATCCTTTCATCTGTAGATGGACATTTTGGTTGCTTCACTGTCTTGTCTATTGTGAATAAGGCTGCAGTGCAGCTTTTGCAGCCCGGGTCTTCTTCATTCTGGTCTTCTCAGGTGAGAGGCCCATTGGTGCGCCTGCTGGATTGACTGGTACCTCAATTTTTCCTTTTAAACGCAGCTCTTTCCTGTTCTCATTATTAGCGTTTAACCCTTTTACATCTCACCAGCAGCTAGAGGGTACACAGTTCTCTAAAACCTCTTCAGCATTTATTGTTTGTAGACTTTTTGCCAATGGTCAGTCGACTGGTGTGAATTGAAGACTTTTTGTAGATTAGATTGCATGAGTCTAATACTTCCTGAGGCTGAGCTTTTATCCATTTTCCTTTCTTTAAAAAGAGAGTGAGTAAAACTTACCTCTTCATACTGTCTTCTTGAAAATTTTGCCTGTTTTGAATTTTTTTTATCCATTCCCTACCTCAGCACAATTTTGAGGGCAGGTGTCCTTTACAGCCCTGAGTCCTTGTGAATGGTAAGTGACCATTAGCTGTGGGTAAAAAGCTGCTCTTGCGGGAATCGGCCACATGGCGGCAGCATTTCTCCTTTACCAAATCTGGTTACTAGGTCAACAGAGCCTTACTGGAAGTGGTGTTCTAGGTTGTAAATTAGAATGGCATGTGAGAGGAAAACGCCCTTTAATGTATGTCTCATTACTTCTTGTTGTTATTTTTAACTTAAGTTTTATTTTTTATCACAGCAAACTTGATTACAATGTTTTGTTTGTTCTAGGTGTGCAAGATGTGGTTCTTTCACACATATACATATATCTATTCTTCTTCGGAGCCTTTTCCCATGTAGGTTATGACACAATGTTGAGTAGTCTTCTCTTGGTATTGCGTAGGTCTTTGGTGATTACATATTTCACAGGTGTTTGTATCTCTCTGTTAACCTCAATACGGTAATGTATCCATTCCTCACACCTTTCTAATTGGTGAACCATAAGTTTTTTTATTGATTCTATGATAGTGTTTCTCTGTGGAAATATCTTTGTTTGTATCATTTTTTAGGTAACCCCTATATATGATATGATAGGATATGTGTCTTTCGCTTTCTCACTTACTCCAAGTTGCGTGATTACTTCTAGACTCATCTACGGTGCTGCAAATGGCATTGTTTCCTTTTTTCACTAGCTCATATTCCATCTGTACAGGTAGCAGTTCTTCTTTGTCCACCCATCTGTCGGTGGACTTTTTGGTTACTTCCATATCTTGGCTATTGTAATAGTGTGCAATGCAGATTTGCGTGGCTGTGTCCTTCCAATTCTGTCTTCTTCGTTTATAGGTCCAGGAATAGGTCTGCTGGATCATATGGTAGCTCAATGTTTACTTTTTAAAGGCACCTCTGTTCTGTTCTCCTTAGTGTCTCTTTCCAGGTTACGTCCCACTTAAAGTGGAGGGCATGTATTTCTTCCCAGCACCTTCAGGATTTATTCTTTGTAGTTTTTGCTGATGATTATTCTGAGTGGTGTGAGCTGATACCTCTTTGTGGTTGAATTTGCATGTGTCTCATAATGCGTTGAAATTGAGCTTTAAGACATGATCTTTTTATTTTTCCAGCTGTGATTAGAGCTTATTTCTTCACAGTGTTTTCTTAAAGTATGTGTCACCATTTGTAATATTTTGGCCGTTATCTCCCTCAAGACATTTTGAGGGCAGGTTTCATTTACAGCCCTGCAGTACTTGTTCATGTGAAGTGACCATTAGCTCAGGCTTTAAACCTGCTTTGGCAGGTAACGGCCAGAGAGCGGCAGCCTTTCTACGTTTCCCATGCTGGTACTAGGGAAACAGACCTACCGGCCAGTGGTGTTCTTCGGTTATAAATTAGAGTGCAATGTGCCCGGATAAAACCACAAATGTTGATGTCTCCTTGCTTTTGTTTGTTTTTAAATTGAGTTTATATTTATTATTAGAGTAATATTCCATTGTGTACGTGGACCACTTCTTCTTGGTGCATTCCTCGGTTGATGGACATTTTCATTGCTTCCAAGTGCTGGCTATGGTAAATCTTGCTGGCGTACAGGTTTGCCAGCCTGTGACTTTTTGATTCTCATTTTCTCAAGTGATAGGCCAAGCAGTGGTTGTGATTGATTGACTGGTAGCTCAATGTTTCCCTTTTCAAAGCACCTACACTGTGTTTTCATTAGTGGCTCTTTACATGCCCCCCCTTACAACCGAAGGTACGCATTTCTCCACACTCCCTTCACGGTTTATTTTTTGCAGCATTTTTCCTAATGGCCATTCTGACTGCTGTGAGCTGATAGGTTTTTGTAATATGGGTATGCATGTCATTAAAATTTTTTAAATTCGTCATATTCCTACCCCTTTTTCTTTTCTCTTAAAAGAAAAACCCGTGAGTACAATATAGCTCTTGAACTTGTCTTCTTCGAAGCTTGCCCTCTTTTGAATTTTTTGGTCGATTTTTGACCCCAGAAATTTTCTGGAGGGCAGGTATCATTTACAGAACTGCAAGTTGGTGAAAATTTAGTGACCTTTTGCAGTGGGTTCAAAGCTGCTGTTGTGGGAAACGGCCACAAGGAGGTAGCATTTCTCCATTCCCCAATCTGGGTACTAGGGCAGCAGAGCCTTTCTGGAAGTCATTGTCCTAGGTTGTAAATTAGAATGGAAATTGCCAGGAGAAATCCCCATAAGTTTATGTCCCATTACTTCTTCTTGGTTTTTAAAATTTTTTTAACCTGGGTAAAGTTTAAAATATTGTTTGTCCTAGGTGTACACAATCTGGTTCATTTGTACATTATGTATGTCTGTTAATGTACAGATCCTCTTCCCATGTAAAATATTACAGTGTTCCGTCGACCTCCCTTGCTATATGTTCGGTGTTTTTGATACATGTATATAATATGTATTTGTATATGTATGGTAACACTAATGTTCATTTCTCAATTTCCCCCCCTCCTTTCCTTTCAGATGAGCATAGTTTGTTTTCTAAGCCTGTGAGTGTCTTTCTCTTTGGAAATATGTTCATCTGTGTCAGTTATTAGATAATGCCATAAGTGATAATATAGGATATAGGTGTTTTGCTTTCCGACCTACTTCATGTTTTGTGATTATCTCCAGGCTCAAGTATGGTTCCTCAAAGAGCAGTGCTTCAATGTTTTCCATGGCTAATATTCCATTGTGTACATGGACCACTTCTTCTTGGTGCATTCCTCTGTCGATGGACATTTTCGTTGCTTCCAAGTGTTGCCTATGGTAAATATTGCTGGAGTGCAGGATTTCCAGCCTGTGATTTTTGATTTTCATTTTCTCAGGTGATAGACCCAGCAGTGGGTATGATTGATTGACTGGTACGGTAGCTCAACGTTTACCTTTTCAAGGCAACTCCATTGTGCTTTCATTAGTGGCTCTTACCACGTCCCCCTTAGAATCAAGGGTACGCATTTCTCCACAATCACGTCAGCATTTATTGTTGGCAGAATTTTTTTTGATGGCCATTATGACTGGTGTGAGCTGATAGGTTTTTGTAATTTGGGTTTACATGTCTGTAAAAATTCCTACAATTCATCATTTTTCCACGGCTTTTTCTTTTCTGTTAAAAGAAAAAAGCAAAAAATTGTGAGTATAATATACCTCTTCAAATATTCTTTTTGGAAGGTTGCACTCTAGAATTTTTTGGTCGATTTTCGACCTCAGTATTTTTTGGAGGGCAGGTGTCATTTACAGAACTGCAATTGGTGAATACTTAGTGACCTTTTGCAGTGGGTTTAAAGCTGCTGTTGTGGGAAACGGCCACAAGGATGCAGCATTTCTCCATTCCCAAATCTGGGTACTAGGGCAGCAGAGCCATTCTAGAAGTCGTTTGTCTAGGTTGTAAATTTGAATGGAATGTGCCAGGAAAACCCCCCATAAGTTTATGTCTCATTACTCCTAGTTCGTTGTTTTAATTTTTTCAATTGGGGTAATGGTTAGAATGTTGCTTGTCCAAGGTGTACACACTCTGGTTCATCTACATATTCTACATACCTATTTATGTAGAGATCCTCTTCCCTTGTAAATTATTACAGTGTTCCGTAATCCTTCCTTGCTATATGGTCGGTCTTTTTGATATATGTATATAATATGTATTTGTATACATATGGTAACGCTAATCTTCATTTATCCATTCCCCCCACCTTTACTTTTAGATAAGCATAGTTCTTTTTTAATAAGTCTGTGATTGACTTTCTGTGTGGAAATATGTTCATTTGTGTCAGTTATTAGATAACGCCTATAAGTGATATCATAGGATATAGGACTTTTGCTTTCCGACTTACCTCATGTTCTGTGATTATCTCCAAGATCATCTATGGGGCCTCAAAGAGCAGTGTTTCATTGTTTTCCATGGCTAGTATTCATTGTGTACATGGACCACTTCTTCTTCATCCTTTCATCTGTAGATGGACATTTTGGTTGCTTCACTGTCTTGTCTATTGTGAATAAGGCTGCAGTGCAGCTTTTGCAGCCCGGGTCTTCTTCATTCTGGTCTTCTCAGGTGAGAGGCCCATTGGTGCGCCTGCTGGATTGACTGGTACCTCAATTTTTCCTTTTAAACGCAGCTCTTTCCTGTTCTCATTATTAGCGTTTAACCCTTTTACATCTCACCAGCAGCTAGAGGGTACACAGTTCTCTAAAACCTCTTCAGCATTTATTGTTTGTAGACTTTTTGCCAATGGTCAGTCGACTGGTGTGAATTGAAGACTTTTTGTAGATTAGATTGCATGAGTCTAATACTTCCTGAGGCTGAGCTTTTATCCATTTTCCTTTCTTTAAAAAGAGAGTGAGTAAAACTTACCTCTTCATACTATCTTCTTGAAAATTTTGCCTGTTTTGAATTTTTTTTATCCATTCCCTACCTCAGCACAATTTTGAGGGCAGGTGTCCTTTACAGCCCTGAGTCCTTGTGAATGGTAAGTGACCATTAGCTGTGGGTTAAAAGCTGCTCTTGCGGGAATCGGCCACATGGCGGCAGCATTTCTCCTTTACCAAATCTGGTTACTAGGTCAACAGAGCCTTACTGGAAGTGGTGTTCTAGGTTGTAAATTAGAATGGCATGTGAGAGGAAAACGCCCTTTAATGTATGTCTCATTACTTCTTGTTGTTATTTTTAACTTAATTTTTATTTTTTATCACAGCAAACTTGATTACAATGTTTTGTTTGTTCTAGGTGTGCAAGATGTGGTTCTTTCACACATATACATATATCTATTCTTCTTCGGAGCCTTTTCCCATGTAAGTTATGACACAATGTTGAGTAGTCTTCTCTTGGTATTGCGTAGGTCTTTGGTGATTACATATTTCACAGGTGTTTGTATCTCTCTGTTAACCTCAATACGGTAATGTATCCATTCCTCACACCTTTCTAATTGGTGAACCATAAGTTTTTTTATTGATTCTATGATAGTGTTTCTCTGTGGAAATATCTTTGTTTGTATCATTTTTTAGGTAACCCCTATATATGATATGATAGGATATGTGTCTTTCGCTTTCTCACTTACTCCAAGTTGCGTGATTACTTCTAGACTCATCTACGGTGCTGCAAATGGCATTGTTTCATTTTTTCACTAGCTCATATTCCATCTGTACAGGTAGCAGTTCTTCTTTGTCCTCCCATCTGTCAGTGGCCTTTTTGGTTACTTCCATATCTTGGCTATTGTAATAGTGTGCAATGCAGATTTGCGTGGCTGTGTCCTTCCAATTCTGTCTTCTTAGTTTATAGGTCCAGGAATAGGTCTGCTGGATCATATGGTGGCTCAATGTTTACTTTTTAAAGGCACCTCTGTTCTGTTCTCCTTAGTGGCTCTTTCCAGGTTACGTCCCACTTAAAGTGGAGGGCATGTATTTCTTCCCAGCACCTTCAGGATTTATTCTTTGTAGTTTTTGCTGATGATTATTCTGAGTGGTGTGAGCTGATACCTCTTTGTGGTTGAATTTGCATGTGTCTCATAATGCGTTGAAATTGAGTTTTAAGACATGATCTTTTTATTTTTCCAGCTGTGATTAGAGCTTATTTCTTCACAGTGTTTTCTTAAAGTATGTGTCACCATTTGTAATATTTTGGCCATTATCTCCCTCAAGACATTTTGAGGGCAGGTTTCATTTACAGCCCTGCAGTACTTGTTCATATGAAGTGACCATTAGCTCAGGCTTTAAACCTGCTTTGGAAGGTAACGGCCAGAGAGCGGCAGCCTTTCTACGTTACCCATGCTGGTACTAGGGAAACAGACCTACCGGCCAGTGGTGTTCTTCGGTTATAAATTAGAGTGCAATGTGCCCGGATAAACCCACAAATGTTGATGTCTCCTTGCTTTTGTTTGTTTTTAAATTGAGTTTATATTTATTAATAGAGTAATATTCCATTGTGTACGTGGACCACTTCTTCTTGGTGCATTCCTCGGTTGATGGACATTTTCATTGCTTCCAAGTGCTGGCTATGGTAAATCTTGCTGGCGTACAGGTTTGCCAGCCTGTGACTTTTTGATTCTCATTTTCTCAAGTGATAGGCCAAGCAGTGGTTGTGATTGATTGACTGGTAGCTCAATGTTTCCCTTTTCAAAGCACCTACACTGTGTTTTCATTAGTGGCTCTTTACATGCCCCCCCTTACAACCGAAGGTACGCATTTCTCCACACTCCCTTCACGGTTTATTTTTTGCAGCATTTTTCCTAATGGCCATTCTGACTGCTGTGAGCTGATAGGTTTTTGTAATATGGGTATGCATGTCATTAAAATTTTTTAAATTCGTCATATTCCTACCCCTTTTTCTTTTCTCTTAAAAGAAAAACCCGTGAGTACAATATAACTCTTGAACTTGTCTTCTTCGAAGCTTGCCCTCTTTTGAATTTTTTGGTCGATTTTTGACCCCAGAAATTTTCTGGAGGGCAGGTATCATTTACAGAACTGCAAGCTGGTGAAAATTTAGTGACCTTTTGCAGTGGGTTCAAAGCTGCTGTTGTGGGAAACGGCCACAAGGAGGTAGCATTTCTCCATTCCCCAATCTGGGTACTAGGGCAGCAGAGCCTTTCTGGAAGTCATTGTCCTAGGTTGTAAATTAGAATGGAAATTGCCAAGAGAAATCCCCATAAGTTTATGTCCCATTACTTCTTCTTGGTTTTTAAAATTTTTTTAATCTGGGTAAAGTTTAGAATATTGTTTGTCCTAGGTGTACACAATCTGGTTCATTTGTACATTATGTATGTCTATTAATGTACAGATCCTCTTCCCATGTAAAATATTACAGTGTTCCGTCGACCTCCCTTGCTATATGTTCGGTGTTTTTGATACATGTATATAATATGTATTTGTATATGTATGGTAACACTAATGTTCATTTCTCAATTTCCCCCCTCCTTTCCTTTCAGATGAGCATAGTTTGTTTTCTAAGCCTGTGAGTGTCTTTCTCTTTGGAAATATGTTCATCTGTGTCAGTTATTAGATAATGCCATAAGTGATAATATAGGATATAGGTGTTTTGCTTTCCGACCTACTTCATGTTTTGTGATTATCTCCAGGCTCAAGTATGGTGCCTCAAAGAGCAGTGCTTCAATGTTTTCCATGGCTAATATTCCATTGTGTACATGGACCACTTCTTCTTGGTGCATTCCTCTGTCGATGGACATTTTCGTTACTTCCAAGTGTTGCCTATGGTAAATATTGCTGGAGTGCAGGATTTCCAGCCTGTGATTTTTGATTTTCATTTTCTCAGGTGATAGACCCAGCAGTGGGTATGATTGATTGACTGGTACGGTAGCTCAACGTTTACCTTTTCAAGGCAACTCCATTGTGCTTTCATTAGTGGCTCTTACCACGTCCCCCTTAGAATCAAGGGTACGCATTTCTCCACAATCACGTCAGCATTTATTGTTGGCAGAATTTTTTTTGATGGCCATTATGACTGGTGTGAGCTGATAGGTTTTTGTAATTTGGGTTTACATGTCTGTAAAAATTCCTACAATTCATCATTTTTCCACGGCTTTTTCTTTTCTGTTAAAAGAAAAAAGCAAAAAATTGTGAGTATAATATACCTCTTCAAATATTCTTTTTGGAAGGTTGCACTCTAGAATTTTTTGGTCGATTTTCGACCTCAGTATTTTTTGGAGGGCAGGTGTCATTTACAGAACTGCAATTGGTGAATACTTAGTGACCTTTTGCAGTGGGTTTAAAGCTGCTGTTGTGGGAAACGGCCACAAGGATGCAGCATTTCTCCATTCCCAAATCTGGGTACTAGGGCAGCAGAGCCATTCTAGAAGTCGTTTGTCTAGGTTGTAAATTTGAATGGAATGTGCCAGGAAAACCCCCCATAAGTCTATGTCTCATTACTCCTAGTTCGTTGTTTTAATTTTTTCAATTGGGGTAATGGTTAGAATGTTGCTTGTCCAAGGTGTACACACTCTGGTTCATCTACATATTCTACATACCTATTTATGTAGAGATCCTCTTCCCTTGTAAATTATTACAGTGTTCCGTAATCCTTCCTTGCTATATGGTCGGTCTTTTTGATATATGTATATAATATGTATTTGTATACATATGGTAACGCTAATCTTCATTTATCCATTCCCCCCACCTTTACTTTTAGATAAGCATAGTTCTTTTTTAATAAGTCTGTGATTGACTTTCTGTGTGGAAATATGTTCATTTGTGTCAGTTATTAGATAACGCCTATAAGTGATATCATAGGATATAGGACTTTTGCTTTCCGACTTACCTCATGTTCTGTGATTATCTCCAAGATCATCTATGGGGCCTCAAAGAGCAGTGTTTCATTGTTTTCCATGGCTAGTATTCATTGTGTACATGGACCACTTCTTCTTTATCCTTTCATCTGTAGATGGACATTTTGGTTGCTTCACTGTCTTGTCTATTGTGAATAAGGCTGCAGTGCAGCTTTTGCAGCCCGGGTCTTCTTCATTCTGGTCTTCTCAGGTGAGAGGCCCATTGGTGCGCCTGCTGGATTGACTGGTACCTCAATTTTTCCTTTTAAACGCAGCTCTTTCCTGTTCTCATTATTAGCGTTTAAGCCTTTTACATCTCACCAGCAGCTAGAGGGTACACAGTTCTCTAAAACCTCTTCAGCATTTATTGTTTGTAGACTTTTTGCCAATGGTCAGTCGACTGGTGTGAATTGAAGACTTTTTGTAGATTAGATTGCATGAGTCTAATACTTCCTGAGGCTGAGCTTTTATCCATTTTCCTTTCTTTAAAAAGAGAGTGAGTAAAACTTACCTCTTCATACTATCTTCTTGAAAATTTTGCCTGTTTTGAATTTTTTTTATCCATTCCCTACCTCAGCACAATTTTGAGGGCAGGTGTCCTTTACAGCCCTGAGTCCTTGTGAATGGTAAGTGACCATTAGCTGTGGGTTAAAAGCTGCTCTTGCGGGAATCGGCCACATGGCGGCAGCATTTCTCCTTTACCAAATCTGGTTACTAGGTCAACAGAGCCTTACTGGAAGTGGTGTTCTAGGTTGTAAATTAGAATGGCATGTGAGAGGAAAACGCCCTTTAATGTATGTCTCATTACTTCTTGTTGTTATTTTTAACTTAATTTTTATTTTTTATCACAGCAAACTTGATTACAATGTTTTGTTTGTTCTAGGTGTGCAAGATGTGGTTCTTTCACACATATACATATATCTATTCTTCTTCGGAGCCTTTTCCCATGTAGGTTATGACACAATGTTGAGTAGTCTTCTCTTGGTATTGCGTAGGTCTTTGGTGATTACATATTTCACAGGTGTTTGTATCTCTCTGTTAACCTCAATACGGTAATGTATCCATTCCTCACACCTTTCTAATTGGTGAACCATAAGTTTTTTTATTGATTCTATGATAGTGTTTCTCTGTGGAAATATCTTTGTTTGTATCATTTTTTAGGTAACCCCTATATATGATATGATAGGATATGTGTCTTTCGCTTTCTCACTTACTCCAAGTTGCGTGATTACTTCTAGACTCATCTACGGTGCTGCAAATGGCATTGTTTCATTTTTTCACTAGCTCATATTCCATCTGTACAGGTAGCAGTTCTTCTTTGTCCTCCCATCTGTCGGTGGCCTTTTTGGTTACTTCCATATCTTGGCTATTGTAATAGTGTGCAATGCAGATTTGCGTGGCTGTGTCCTTCCAATTCTGTCTTCTTAGTTTATAGGTCCAGGAATAGGTCTGCTGGATCATATGGTGGCTCAATGTTTACTTTTTAAAGGCACCTCTGTTCTGTTCTCCTTAGTGGCTCTTTCCAGGTTACGTCCCACTTAAAGTGGAGGGCATGTATTTCTTCCCAGCACCTTCAGGATTTATTCTTTGTAGTTTTTGCTGATGATTATTCTGAGTGGTGTGAGCTGATACCTCTTTGTGGTTGAATTTGCATGTGTCTCATAATGCGTTGAAATTGAGCTTTAAGACATGATCTTTTTATTTTTCCAGCTGTGATTAGAGCTTATTTCTTCACAGTGTTTTCTTAAAGTATGTGTCACCATTTGTAATATTTTGGCCATTATCTCCCTCAAGACATTTTGAGGGCAGGTTTCATTTACAGCCCTGCAGTACTTGTTCATATGAAGTGACCATTAGCTCAGGCTTTAAACCTGCTTTGGAAGGTAACGGCCAGAGAGCGGCAGCCTTTCTACGTTACCCATGCTGGTACTAGGGAAACAGACCTACCGGCCAGTGGTGTTCTTCGGTTATAAATTAGAGTGCAATGTGCCCAGATAAACCCACAAATGTTGATGTCTCCTTGCTTTTGTTTGTTTTTAAATTGAGTTTATATTTATTATTAGAGTAATATTCCATTGTGTACGTGGACCACTTCTTCTTGTTGCATTCCTCGGTTGATGGACATTTTCATTGCTTCCAAGTGCTGGCTATGGTAAATCTTTCTGGCGTACAGGTTTGCCAGCCTGTGACTTTTTGATTCTCATTTTCTCAAGTGATAGGCCAAGCAGTGGTTGTGATTGATTGACTGGTAGCTCAATGTTTCCCTTTTCAAAGCACCTACACTGTGTTTTCATTAGTGGCTCTTTACATGCCCCCCCTTACAACCGAAGGTACGCATTTCTCCACACTCCCTTCACGGTTTATTTTTTGCAGCATTTTTCCTAATGGCCATTCTGACTGCTGTGAGCTGATAGGTTTTTGTAATATGGGTATGCATGTCATTAAAATTTTTTAAATTCGTCATATTCCTACCCCTTTTTCTTTTCTCTTAAAAGAAAAACCCGTGAGTACAATATAGCTCTTGAACTTGTCTTCTTCGAAGCTTGCCCTCTTTTGAATTTTTTGGTCGATTTTTGACCCCAGAAATTTTCTGGAGGGCAGGTATCATTTACAGAACTGCAAGTTGGTGAAAATTTAGTGACCTTTTGCAGTGGGTTCAAAGCTGCTGTTGTGGGAAACGGCCACAAGGAGGTAGCATTTCTCCATTCCCCAATCTGGGTACTAGGGCAGCAGAGCCTTTCTGGAAGTCATTGTCCTAGGTTGTAAATTAGAATGGAAATTGCCAAGAGAAATCCCCATAAGTTTATGTCCCATTACTTCTTCTTGGTTTTTAAAATTTTTTTAATCTGGGTAAAGTTTAGAATATTGTTTGTCCTAGGTGTACACAATCTGGTTCATTTGTACATTATGTATGTCTATTAATGTACAGATCCTCTTCCCATGTAAAATATTACAGTGTTCCGTCGACCTCCCTTGCTATATGTTCGGTGTTTTTGATACATGTATATAATATGTATTTGTATATGTATGGTAACACTAATGTTCATTTCTCAATTTCCCCCCCTCCTTTCCTTTCAGATGAGCATAGTTTGTTTTCTAAGCCTGTGAGTGTCTTTCTCTTTGGAAATATGTTCATCTGTGTCAGTTATTAGATAATGCCATAAGTGATAATATAGGATATAGGTGTTTTGCTTTCCGACCTACTTCATGTTTTGTGATTATCTCCAGGCTCAAGTATGGTGCCTCAAAGAGCAGTGCTTCAATGTTTTCCATGGCTAATATTCCATTGTGTACATGGACCACTTCTTCTTGGTGCATTCCTCTGTCGATGGACATTTTCGTTGCTTCCAAGTGTTGCCTATGGTAAATATTGCTGGAGTGCAGGATTTCCAGCCTGTGATTTTTGATTTTCATTTTCTCAGGTGATAGACCCAGCAGTGGGTATGATTGATTGACTGGTACGGTAGCTCAACGTTTACCTTTTCAAGGCAACTCCATTGTGCTTTCATTAGTGGCTCTTGCCACGTCCCCCTTAGAATCGAGGGTACGCATTTCTCCACAATCACGTCAGCATTTATTGTTGGCAGAATTTTTTTTGATGGCCATTATGACTGGTGTGAGCTGATAGGTTTTTGTAATTTGGGTTTACATGTCTGTAAAAATTCCTACAATTCATCATTTTTCCACGGCTTTTTCTTTTCTGTTAAAAGAAAAAAGCAAAAAATTGTGAGTATAATATACCTCTTCAAATATTCTTTTTGGAAGGTTGCACTCTAGAATTTTTTGGTCGATTTTCGACCTCAGTATTTTTTGGAGGTCAGGTGTCATTTACAGAACTGCAATTGGTGAATACTTAGTGACCTTTTGCAGTGGGTTTAAAGCTGCTGTTGTGGGAAACGGCCACAAGGATGCAGCATTTCTCCATTCCCAAATCTGGGTACTAGGGCAGCAGAGCCATTCTAGAAGTCGTTTGTCTAGGTTGTAAATTTGAATGGAATGTGCCAGGAAAACCCCCCATAAGTCTATGTCTCATTACTCCTAGTTCGTTGTTTTAATTTTTTCAATTGGGGTAATGGTTAGAATGTTGCTTGTCCAAGGTGTACACACTCTGGTTCATCTACATATTCTACATACCTATTTATGTAGAGATCCTCTTCCCTTGTAAATTATTACAGTGTTCCGTAATCCTTCCTTGCTATATGGTCGGTCTTTTTGATATATGTATATAATATGTATTTGTATACATATGGTAACGCTAATCTTCATTTATCCATTCCCCCCACCTTTACTTTTAGATAAGCATAGTTCTTTTTTAATAAGTCTGTGATTGACTTTCTGTGTGGAAATATGTTCATTTGTGTCAGTTATTAGATAACGCCTATAAGTGATATCATAGGATATAGGACTTTTGCTTTCCGACTTACCTCATGTTCTGTGATTATCTCCAAGATCATCTATGGGGCCTCAAAGAGCAGTGTTTCATTGTTTTCCATGGCTAGTATTCATTGTGTACATGGACCACTTCTTCTTTATCCTTTCATCTGTAGATGGACATTTTGGTTGCTTCACTGTCTTGTCTATTGTGAATAAGGCTGCAGTGCAGCTTTTGCAGCCCGGGTCTTCTTCATTCTGGTCTTCTCAGGTGAGAGGCCCATTGGTGCGCCTGCTGGATTGACTGGTACCTCAATTTTTCCTTTTAAACGCAGCTCTTTCCTGTTCTCATTATTAGCGTTTAACCCTTTTACATCTCACCAGCAGCTAGAGGGTACACAGTTCTCTAAAACCTCTTCAGCATTTATTGTTTGTAGACTTTTTGCCAATGGTCAGTCGACTGGTGTGAATTGAAGACTTTTTGTAGATTAGATTGCATGAGTCTAATACTTCCTGAGGCTGAGCTTTTATCCATTTTCCTTTCTTTAAAAAGAGAGTGAGTAAAACTTACCTCTTCATACTGTCTTCTTGAAAATTTTGCCTGTTTTGAATTTTTTTTATCCATTCCCTACCTCAGCACAATTTTGAGGGCAGGTGTCCTTTACAGCCCTGAGTCCTTGTGAATGGTAAGTGACCATTAGCTGTGGGTTAAAAGCTGCTCTTGCGGGAATCGGCCACATGGCGGCAGCATTTCTCCTTTACCAAATCTGGTTACTAGGTCAACAGAGCCTTACTGGAAGTGGTGTTCTAGGTTGTAAATTAGAATGGCATGTGAGAGGAAAACGCCCTTTAATGTATGTCTCATTACTTCTTGTTGTTATTTTTAACTTAATTTTTATTTTTTATCACAGCAAACTTGATTACAATGTTTTGTTTGTTCTAGGTGTGCAAGATGTGGTTCTTTCACACATATACATATATCTATTCTTCTTCGGAGCCTTTTCCCATGTAGGTTATGACACAATGTTGAGTAGTCTTCTCTTGGTATTGCGTAGGTCTTTGGTGATTACATATTTCACAGGTGTTTGTATCTCTCTGTTAACCTCAATACGGTAATGTATCCATTCCTCACACCTTTCTAATTGGTGAACCATAAGTTTTTTTATTGATTCTATGATAGTGTTTCTCTGTGGAAATATCTTTGTTTGTATCATTTTTTAGGTAACCCCTATATATGATATGATAGGATATGTGTCTTTCGCTTTCTCACTTACTCCAAGTTGCGTGATTACTTCTAGACTCATCTACGGTGCTGCAAATGGCATTGTTTCCTTTTTTCACTAGCTCATATTCCATCTGTACAGGTAGCAGTTCTTCTTTGTCCACCCATCTGTCGGTGGACTTTTTGGTTACTTCCATATCTTGGCTATTGTAATAGTGTGCAATGCAGATTTGCGTGGCTGTGTCCTTCCAATTCTGTCTTCTTAGTTTATAGGTCCAGGAATAGGTCTGCTGGATCATATGGTAGCTCAATGTTTACTTTTTAAAGGCACCTCTGTTCTGTTCTCCTTAGTGGCTCTTTCCAGGTTACGTCCCACTTAAAGTGGAGGGCATGTATTTCTTCCCAGCACCTTCAGGATTTATTCTTTGTAGTTTTTGCTGATGATTATTCTGAGTGGTGTGAGCTGATACCTCTTTGTGGTTGAATTTGCATGTGTCTCATAATGCGTTGAAATTGAGCTTTAAGACATGATCTTTTTATTTTTCCAGCTGTGATTAGAGCTTATTTCTTCACAGTGTTTTCTTAAAGTATGTGTCACCATTTGTAATATTTTGGCCGTTATCTCCCTCAAGACATTTTGAGGGCAGGTTTCATTTACAGCCCTGCAGTACTTGTTCATGTGAAGTGACCATTAGCTCAGGCTTTAAACCTGCTTTGGCAGGTAACGGCCAGAGAGCGGCAGCCTTTCTACGTTTCCCATGCTGGTACTAGGGAAACAGACCTACCGGCCAGTGGTGTTCTTCGGTTATAAATTAGAGTGCAATGTGCCCGGATAAAACCACAAATGTTGATGTCTCCTTGCTTTTGTTTGTTTTTAAATTGAGTTTATATTTATTATTAGAGTAATATTCCATTGTGTACGTGGACCACTTCTTCTTGGTGCATTCCTCGGTTGATGGACATTTTCATTGCTTCCAAGTGCTGGCTATGGTAAATCTTGCTGGCGTACAGGTTTGCCAGCCTGTGACTTTTTGATTCTCATTTTCTCAAGTGATAGGCCAAGCAGTGGTTGTGATTGATTGACTGGTAGCTCAATGTTTCCCTTTTCAAAGCACCTACACTGTGTTTTCATTAGTGGCTCTTTACATGCCCCCCCTTACAACCGAAGGTACGCATTTCTCCACACTCCCTTCACGGTTTATTTTTTGCAGCATTTTTCCTAATGGCCATTCTGACTGCTGTGAGCTGATAGGTTTTTGTAATATGGGTATGCATGTCATTAAAATTTTTTAAATTCGTCATATTCCTACCCCTTTTTCTTTTCTCTTAAAAGAAAAACCCGTGAGTACAATATAGCTCTTGAACTTGTCTTCTTCGAAGCTTGCCCTCTTTTGAATTTTTTGGTCGATTTTTGACCCCAGAAATTTTCTGGAGGGCAGGTATCATTTACAGAACTGCAAGTTGGTGAAAATTTAGTGACCTTTTGCAGTGGGTTCAAAGCTGCTGTTGTGGGAAACGGCCACAAGGAGGTAGCATTTCTCCATTCCCCAATCTGGGTACTAGGGCAGCAGAGCCTTTCTGGAAGTCATTGTCCTAGGTTGTAAATTAGAATGGAAATTGCCAGGAGAAATCCCCATAAGTTTATGTCCCATTACTTCTTCTTGGTTTTTAAAATTTTTTTAATCTGGGTAAAGTTTAAAATATTGTTTGTCCTAGGTGTACACAATCTGGTTCATTTGTACATTATGTATGTCTATTAATGTACAGATCCTCTTCCCATGTAAAATATTACAGTGTTCCGTCGACCTCCCTTGCTATATGTTCGGTGTTTTTGATACATGTATATAATATGTATTTGTATATGTATGGTAACACTAATGTTCATTTCTCAATTTCCCCCCCTCCTTTCCTTTCAGATGAGCATAGTTTGTTTTCTAAGCCTGTGAGTGTCTTTCTCTTTGGAAATATGTTCATCTGTGTCAGTTATTAGATAATGCCATAAGTGATAATATAGGATATAGGTGTTTTGCTTTCCGACCTAGTTCATGTTTTGTGATTATCTCCAGGCTCAAGTATGGTTCCTCAAAGAGCAGTGCTTCAATGTTTTCCATGGCTAATATTCCATTGTGTACATGGACCACTTCTTCTTGGTGCATTCCTCTGTCGATGGACATTTTCGTTGCTTCCAAGTGTTGCCTATGGTAAATATTGCTGGAGTGCAGGATTTCCAGCCTGTGATTTTTGATTTTCATTTTCTCAGGTGATAGACCCAGCAGTGGGTATGATTGATTGACTGGTACGGTAGCTCAACGTTTACCTTTTCAAGGCAACTCCATTGTGCTTTCATTAGTGGCTCTTACCACGTCCCCCTTAGAATCAAGGGTACGCATTTCTCCACAATCACGTCAGCATTTATTGTTGGCAGAATTTTTTTTGATGGCCATTATGACTGGTGTGAGCTGATAGGTTTTTGTAATTTGGGTTTACATGTCTGTAAAAATTCCTACAATTCATCATTTTTCCACGGCTTTTTCTTTTCTGTTAAAAGAAAAAAGCAAAAAATTGTGAGTATAATATACCTCTTCAAATATTCTTTTTGGAAGGTTGCACTCTAGAATTTTTTGGTCGATTTTCGACCTCAGTATTTTTTGGAGGGCAGGTGTCATTTACAGAACTGCAATTGGTGAATACTTAGTGACCTTTTGCAGTGGGTTTAAAGCTGCTGTTGTGGGAAACGGCCACAAGGATGCAGCATTTCTCCATTCCCAAATCTGGGTACTAGGGCAGCAGAGCCATTCTAGAAGTCGTTTGTCTAGGTTGTAAATTTGAATGGAATGTGCCAGGAAAACCCCCCATAAGTCTATGTCTCATTACTCCTAGTTCGTTGTTTTAATTTTTTCAATTGGGGTAATGGTTAGAATGTTGCTTGTCCAAGGTGTACACACTCTGGTTCATCTACATATTCTACATACCTATTTATGTAGAGATCCTCTTCCCTTGTAAATTATTACAGTGTTCCGTAATCCTTCCTTGCTATATGGTCGGTCTTTTTGATATATGTATATAATATGTATTTGTATACATATGGTAACGCTAATCTTCATTTATCCATTCCCCCCACCTTTACTTTTAGATAAGCATAGTTCTTTTTTAATAAGTCTGTGATTGACTTTCTGTGTGGAAATATGTTCATTTGTGTCAGTTATTAGATAACGCCTATAAGTGATATCATAGGATATAGGACTTTTGCTTTCCGACTTACCTCATGTTCTGTGATTATCTCAAAGATCATCTATGGGGCCTCAAAGAGCAGTGTTTCATTGTTTTCCATGGCTAGTATTCATTGTGTACATGGACCACTTCTTCTTTATCCTTTCATCTGTAGATGGACATTTTGGTTGCTTCACTGTCTTGTCTATTGTGAATAAGGCTGCAGTGCAGCTTTTGCAGCCCGGGTCTTCTTCATTCTGGTCTTCTCAGGTGAGAGGCCCATTGGTGCGCCTGCTGGATTGACTGGTACCTCAATTTTTCCTTTTAAACGCAGCTCTTTCCTGTTCTCATTATTAGCGTTTAACCCTTTTACATCTCACCAGCAGCTAGAGGGTACACAGTTCTCTAAAACCTCTTCAGCATTTATTGTTTGTAGACTTTTTGCCAATGGTCAGTCGACTGGTGTGAATTGAAGACTTTTTGTAGATTAGATTGCATGAGTCTAATACTTCCTGAGGCTGAGCTTTTATCCATTTTCCTTTCTTTAAAAAGAGAGTGAGTAAAACTTACCTCTTCATACTATCTTCTTGAAAATTTTGCCTGTTTTGAATTTTTTTTATCCATTCCCTACCTCAGCACAATTTTGAGGGCAGGTGTCCTTTACAGCCCTGAGTCCTTGTGAATGGTAAGTGACCATTAGCTGTGGGTTAAAAGCTGCTCTTGCGGGAATCGGCCACATGGCGGCAGCATTTCTCCTTTACCAAATCTGGTTACTAGGTCAACAGAGCCTTACTGGAAGTGGTGTTCTAGGTTGTAAATTAGAATGGCATGTGAGAGGAAAACGCCCTTTAATGTATGTCTCATTACTTCTTGTTGTTATTTTTAACTTAATTTTTATTTTTTATCACAGCAAACTTGATTACAATGTTTTGTTTGTTCTAGGTGTGCAAGATGTGGTTCTTTCACACATATACATATATCTATTCTTCTTCGGAGCCTTTTCCCATGTAAGTTATGACACAATGTTGAGTAGTCTTCTCTTGGTATTGCGTAGGTCTTTGGTGATTACATATTTCACAGGTGTTTGTATCTCTCTGTTAACCTCAATACGGTAATGTATCCATTCCTCACACCTTTCTAATTGGTGAACCATAAGTTTTTTTATTGATTCTATGATAGTGTTTCTCTGTGGAAATATCTTTGTTTGTATCATTTTTTAGGTAACCCCTATATATGATATGATAGGATATGTGTCTTTCGCTTTCTCACTTACTCCAAGTTGCGTGATTACTTCTAGACTCATCTACGGTGCTGCAAATGGCATTGTTTCATTTTTTCACTAGCTCATATTCCATCTGTACAGGTAGCAGTTCTTCTTTGTCCTCCCATCTGTCAGTGGCCTTTTTGGTTACTTCCATATCTTGGCTATTGTAATAGTGTGCAATGCAGATTTGCGTGGCTGTGTCCTTCCAATTCTGTCTTCTTAGTTTATAGGTCCAGGAATAGGTCTGCTGGATCATATGGTAGCTCAATGTTTACTTTTTAAAGGCACCTCTGTTCTGTTCTCCTTAGTGGCTCTTTCCAGGTTACGTCCCACTTAAAGTGGAGGGCATGTATTTCTTCCCAGCACCTTCAGGATTTATTCTTTGTAGTTTTTGCTGATGATTATTCTGAGTGGTGTGAGCTGATACCTCTTTGTGGTTGAATTTGCATGTGTCTCATAATGCGTTGAAATTGAGTTTTAAGACATGATCTTTTTATTTTTCCAGCTGTGATTAGAGCTTATTTCTTCACAGTGTTTTCTTAAAGTATGTGTCACCATTTGTAATATTTTGGCCATTATCTCCCTCAAGACATTTTGAGGGCAGGTTTCATTTACAGCCCTGCAGTACTTGTTCATGTGAAGTGACCATTAGCTCAGGCTTTAAACCTGCTTTGGAAGGTAACGGCCAGAGAGCGGCAGCCTTTCTACGTTACCCATGCTGGTACTAGGGAAACAGACCTACCGGCCAGTGGTGTTCTTCGGTTATAAATTAGAGTGCAATGTGCCCGGATAAACCCACAAATGTTGATGTCTCCTTGCTTTTGTTTGTTTTTAAATTGAGTTTATATTTATTAATAGAGTAATATTCCATTGTGTACGTGGACCACTTCTTCTTGGTGCATTCCTCGGTTGATGGACATTTTCATTGCTTCCAAGTGCTGGCTATGGTAAATCTTGCTGGCGTACAGGTTTGCCAGCCTGTGACTTTTTGATTCTCATTTTCTCAAGTGATAGGCCAAGCAGTGGTTGTGATTGATTGACTGGTAGCTCAATGTTTCCCTTTTCAAAGCACCTACACTGTGTTTTCATTAGTGGCTCTTTACATGCCCCCCCTTACAACCGAAGGTACGCATTTCTCCACACTCCCTTCACGGTTTATTTTTTGCAGCATTTTTCCTAATGGCCATTCTGACTGCTGTGAGCTGATAGGTTTTTGTAATATGGGTATGCATGTCATTAAAATTTTTTAAATTCGTCATATTCCTACCCCTTTTTCTTTTCTCTTAAAAGAAAAACCCGTGAGTACAATATAGCTCTTGAACTTGTCTTCTTCGAAGCTTGCCCTCTTTTGAATTTTTTGGTCGATTTTTGACCCCAGAAATTTTCTGGAGGGCAGGTATCATTTACAGAACTGCAAGTTGGTGAAAATTTAGTGACCTTTTGCAGTGGGTTCAAAGCTGCTGTTGTGGGAAACGGCCACAAGGAGGTAGCATTTCTCCATTCCCCAATCTGGGTACTAGGGCAGCAGAGCCTTTCTGGAAGTCATTGTCCTAGGTTGTAAATTAGAATGGAAATTGCCAGGAGAAATCCCCATAAGTTTATGTCCCATTACTTCTTCTTGGTTTTTAAAATTTTTTTAATCTGGGTAAAGTTTAGAATATTGTTTGTCCTAGGTGTACACAATCTGGTTCATTTGTACATTATGTATGTCTATTAATGTACAGATCCTCTTCCCATGTAAAATATTACAGTGTTCCGTCGACCTCCCTTGCTATATGTTCGGTGTTTTTGATACATGTATATAATATGTATTTGTATATGTATGGTAACACTAATGTTCATTTCTCAATTTCCCCCCTCCTTTCCTTTCAGATGAGCATAGTTTGTTTTCTAAGCCTGTGAGTGTCTTTCTCTTTGGAAATATGTTCATCTGTGTCAGTTATTAGATAATGCCATAAGTGATAATATAGGATATAGGTGTTTTGCTTTCCGACCTACTTCATGTTTTGTGATTATCTCCATGCTCAAGTATGGTGCCTCAAAGAGCAGTGCTTCAATGTTTTCCATGGCTAATATTCCATTGTGTACATGGACCACTTCTTCTTGGTGCATTCCTCTGTCGATGGACATTTTCGTTGCTTCCAAGTGTTGCCTATGGTAAATATTGCTGGAGTGCAGGATTTCCAGCCTGTGATTTTTGATTTTCATTTTCTCAGGTGATAGACCCAGCAGTGGGTATGATTGATTGACTGGTACGGTAGCTCAACGTTTACCTTTTCAAGGCAACTCCATTGTGCTTTCATTAGTGGCTCTTGCCACGTCCCCCTTAGAATCCAGGGTACGCATTTCTCCACAATCACGTCAGCATTTATTGTTGGCAGAATTTTTTTTGATGGCCATTATGACTGGTGTGAGCTGATAGGTTTTTGTAATTTGGGTTTACATGTCTGTAAAAATTCCTACAATTCATCATTTTTCCACGGCTTTTTCTTTTCTGTTAAAAGAAAAAAGCAAAAAATTGTGAGTATAATATACCTCTTCAAATATTCTTTTTGGAAGGTTGCACTCTAGAATTTTTTGGTCGATTTTCGACCTCAGTATTTTTTGGAGGTCAGGTGTCATTTACAGAACTGCAATTGGTGAATACTTAGTGACCTTTTGCAGTGGGTTTAAAGCTGCTGTTGTGGGAAACGGCCACAAGGATGCAGCATTTCTCCATTCCCAAATCTGGGTACTAGGGCAGCAGAGCCATTCTAGAAGTCGTTTGTCTAGGTTGTAAATTTGAATGGAATGTGCCAGGAAAACCCCCCATAAGTCTATGTCTCATTACTCCTAGTTCGTTGTTTTAATTTTTTCAATTGGGGTAATGGTTAGAATGTTGCTTGTCCAAGGTGTACACACTCTGGTTCATCTACATATTCTACATACCTATTTATGTAGAGATCCTCTTCCCTTGTAAATTATTACAGTGTTCCGTAATCCTTCCTTGCTATATGGTCGGTCTTTTTGATATATGTATATAATATGTATTTGTATACATATGGTAACGCTAATCTTCATTTATCCATTCCCCCCACCTTTACTTTTAGATAAGCATAGTTCTTTTTTAATAAGTCTGTGATTGACTTTCTGTGTGGAAATATGTTCATTTGTGTCAGTTATTAGATAACGCCTATAAGTGATATCATAGGATATAGGACTTTTGCTTTCCGACTTACCTCATGTTCTGTGATTATCTCCAAGATCATCTATGGGGCCTCAAAGAGCAGTGTTTCATTGTTTTCCATGGCTAGTATTCATTGTGTACATGGACCACTTCTTCTTTATCCTTTCATCTGTAGATGGACATTTTGGTTGCTTCACTGTCTTGTCTATTGTGAATAAGGCTGCAGTGCAGCTTTTGCAGCCCGGGTCTTCTTCATTCTGGTCTTCTCAGGTGAGAGGCCCATTGGTGCGCCTGCTGGATTGACTGGTACCTCAATTTTTCCTTTTAAACGCAGCTCTTTCCTGTTCTCATTATTAGCGTTTAACCCTTTTACATCTCACCAGCAGCTAGAGGGTACACAGTTCTCTAAAACCTCTTCAGCATTTATTGTTTGTAGACTTTTTGCCAATGGTCAGTCGACTGGTGTGAATTGAAGACTTTTTGTAGATTAGATTGCATGAGTCTAATACTTCCTGAGGCTGAGCTTTTATCCATTTTCCTTTCTTTAAAAAGAGAGTGAGTAAAACTTACCTCTTCATACTGTCTTCTTGAAAATTTTGCCTGTTTTGAATTTTTTTTATCCATTCCCTACCTCAGCACAATTTTGAGGGCAGGTGTCCTTTACAGCCCTGAGTCCTTGTGAATGGTAAGTGACCATTAGCTGTGGGTTAAAAGCTGCTCTTGCGGGATTCGGCCACATGGCGGCAGCATTTCTCCTTTACCAAATCTGGTTACTAGGTCAACAGAGCCTTACTGGAAGTGGTGTTCTAGGTTGTAAATTAGAATGGCATGTGAGAGGAAAACGCCCTTTAATGTATGTCTCATTACTTCTTGTTGTTATTTTTAACTTAATTTTTATTTTTTATCACAGCAAACTTGATTACAATGTTTTGTTTGTTCTAGGTGTGCAAGATGTGGTTCTTTCACACATATACATATATCTATTCTTCTTCGGAGCCTTTTCCCATGTAGGTTATGACACAATGTTGAGTAGTCTTCTCTTGGTATTGCGTAGGTCTTTGGTGATTACATATTTCACAGGTGTTTGTATCTCTCTGTTAACCTCAATACGGTAATGTATCCATTCCTCACACCTTTCTAATTGGTGAACCATAAGTTTTTTTATTGATTCTATGAAAGTGTTTCTCTGTGGAAATATCTTTGTTTGTATCATTTTTTAGGTAACCCCTATATATGATATGATAGGATATGTGTCTTTCGCTTTCTCACTTACTCCAAGTTGCGTGATTACTTCTAGACTCATCTACGGTGCTGCAAATGGCATTGTTTCATTTTTTCACTAGCTCATATTCCATCTGTACAGGTAGCAGTTCTTCTTTGTCCACCCATCTGTCGGTGGACTTTTTGGTTACTTCCATATCTTGGCTATTGTAATAGTGTGCAATGCAGATTTGCGTGGCTGTGTCCTTCCAATTCTGTCTTCTTAGTTTATAGGTCCAGGAATAGGTCTGCTGGATCATATGGTAGCTCAATGTTTACTTTTTAAAGGCACCTCTGTTCTGTTCTCCTTAGTGGCTCTTTCCAGGTTACGTCCCACTTAAAGTGGAGGGCATGTATTTCTTCCCAGCACCTTCAGGATTTATTCTTTGTAGTTTTTGCTGATGATTATTCTGAGTGGTGTGAGCTGATACCTCTTTGTGGTTGAATTTGCATGTGTCTCATAATGCGTTGAAATTGAGCTTTAAGACATGATCTTTTTATTTTTCCAGCTGTGATTAGAGCTTATTTCTTCACAGTGTTTTCTTAAAGTATGTGTCACCATTTGTAATATTTTGGCCGTTATCTCCCTCAAGACATTTTGAGGGCAGGTTTCATTTACAGCCCTGCAGTACTTGTTCATATGAAGTGACCATTAGCTCAGGCTTTAAACCTGCTTTTGCAGGTAACGGCCAGAGAGCGGCAGCCTTTCTACGTTACCCATGCTGGTACTAGGGAAACAGACCTACCGGCCAGTGGTGTTCTTCGGTTATAAATTAGAGTGCAATGTGCCCGGATAAACCCACAAATGTTGATGTCTCCTTGCTTTTGTTTGTTTTTAAATTGAGTTTATATTTAATATTAGAGTAATATTCCATTGTGTACGTGGACCACTTCTTCTTGGTGCATTCCTCGGTTGATGGACATTTTCATTGCTTCCAAGTGCTGGCTATGGTAAATCTTGCTGGCGTACAGGTTTGCCAGCCTGTGACTTTTTGATTCTCATTTTCTCAAGTGATAGGCCAAGCAGTGGTTGTGATTGATTGACTGGTAGCTCAATGTTTCCCTTTTCAAAGCACCTACACTGTGTTTTCATTAGTGGCTCTTTACATGCCCCCCCTTACAACCGAAGGTACGCATTTCTCCACACTCCCTTCACGGTTTATTTTTTGCAGCATTTTTCCTAATGGCCATTCTGACTGCTGTGAGCTGATAGGTTTTTGTAATATGGGTATGCATGTCATTAAAATTTTTTAAATTCGTCATATTCCTACCCCTTTTTCTTTTCTCTTAAAAGAAAAACCCGTGAGTACAATATAGCTCTTGAACTTGTCTTCTTCGAAGCTTGCCCTCTTTTGAATTTTTTGGTCGATTTTTGACCCCAGAAATTTTCTGGAGGGCAGGTATCATTTACAGAACTGCAAGTTGGTGAAAATTTAGTGACCTTTTGCAGTGGGTTCAAAGCTGCTGTTGTGGGAAACGGCCACAAGGAGGTAGCATTTCTCCATTCCCCAATCTGGGTACTAGGGCAGCAGAGCCTTTCTGGAAGTCATTGTCCTAGGTTGTAAATTAGAATGGAAATTGCCAGGAGAAATCCCCATAAGTTTATGTCTCATTACTTCTTCTTGGTTTTTAAAATTTTTTTAATCTGGGTAAAGTTTAGAATATTGTTTGTCCTAGGTGTACACAATCTGGTTCATTTGTACATTATGTATGTCTATTAATGTACAGATCCTCTTCCCATGTAAAATATTACAGTGTTCCGTCGACCTCCCTTGCTATATGTTCGGTGTTTTTGATACATGTATATAATATGTATTTGTATATGTATGGTAACACTAATGTTCATTTCTCAATTTCCCCCCTCCTTTCCTTTCAGATGAGCATAGTTTGTTTTCTAAGCCTGTGAGTGTCTTTCTCTTTGGAAATATGTTCATCTGTGTCAGTTATTAGATAATGCCATAAGTGATAATATAGGATATAGGTGTTTTGCTTTCCGACCTACTTCATGTTTTGTGATTATCTCCAGGCTCAAGTATGGTTCCTCAAAGAGCAGTGCTTCAATGTTTTCCATGGCTAATATTCCATTGTGTACATGGACCACTTCTTCTTGGTGCATTCCTCTGTCGATGGACATTTTCGTTGCTTCCAAGTGTTGCCTATGGTAAATATTGCTGGAGTGCAGGATTTCCAGCCTGTGATTTTTGATTTTCATTTTCTCAGGTGATAGACCCAGCAGTGGGTATGATTGATTGACTGGTACGGTAGCTCAACGTTTACCTTTTCAAGGCAACTCCATTGTGCTTTCATTAGTGGCTCTTGCCACGTCCCCCTTAGAATCCAGGGTACGCATTTCTCCACAATCACGTCAGCATTTATTGTTGGCAGAATTTTTTTTGATGGCCATTATGACTGGTGTGAGCTGATAGGTTTTTGTAATTTGGGTTTACATGTCTGTAAAAATTCCTACAATTCATCATTTTTCCACGGCTTTTTCTTTTCTGTTAAAAGAAAAAAGCAAAAAAGTGTGAGTATAATATACCTCTTCAAATATTCTTTTTGGAAGGTTGCACTCTAGAATTTTTTGGTCGATTTTCGACCTCAGTATTTTTTGGAGGGCAGGTGTCATTTACAGAACTGCAATTGGTGAATACTTAGTGACTTTTTGCAGTGGGTTTAAAGCTGCTGTTGTGGGAAACGGCCACAAGGATGCAGCATTTCTCCATTCCCAAATCTGGGTACTAGGGCAGCAGAGCCATTCTAGAAGTCGTTTGTCTAGGTTGTAAATTTGAATGGAATGTACCAGGAAAACGCCCCATAAGTCTATGTCTCATTACTCCTAGTTCGTTGTTTTAATTTTTTCAATTGGGGTAATGGTTAGAATGTTGCTTGTCCAAGGTGTACACACTCTGGTTCATCTACATATTCTACATACCTATTTATGTAGAGATCCTCTTCCCTTGTAAATTATTACAGTGTTCCGTAATCCTTCCTTGCTATATGGTCGGTCTTTTTGATATATGTATATAATATGTATTTGTATACATATGGTAACGCTAATCTTCATTTATCCATTCCCCCCACCTTTACTTTTAGATAAGCATAGTTCTTTTTTAATAAGTCTGTGATTGACTTTCTGTGTGGAAATATGTTCATTTGTGTCAGTTATTAGATAACGCCTATAAGTGATATCATAGGATATAGGACTTTTGCTTTCCGACTTACCTCATGTTCTGTGATTATCTCCAAGATCATCTATGGGGCCTCAAAGAGCAGTGTTTCATTGTTTTCCATGGCTAGTATTCATTGTGTACATGGACCACTTCTTCTTTATCCTTTCATCTGTAGATGGACATTTTGGTTGCTTCACTGTCTTGTCTATTGTGAATAAGGCTGCAGTGCAGCTTTTGCAGCCCGGGTCTTCTTCATTCTGGTCTTCTCAGGTGAGAGGCCCATTGGTGCGCCTGCTGGATTGACTGGTACCTCAATTTTTCCTTTTAAACGCAGCTCTTTCCTGTTCTCATTATTAGCGTTTAACCCTTTTACATCTCACCAGCAGCTAGAGGGTACACAGTTCTCTAAAACCTCTTCAGCATTTATTGTTTGTAGACTTTTTGCCAATGGTCAGTCGACTGGTGTGAGTTGAAGACTTTTTGTAGATTAGATTGCATGAGTCTAATACTTCCTGAGGCTGAGCTTTTATCCATTTTCCTTTCTTTAAAAAGAGAGTGAGTAAAACTTACCTCTTCATACTGTCTTCTTGAAAATTTTGCCTGTTTTGAATTTTTTTTATCCATTCCCTACCTCAGCACAATTTTGAGGGCAGGTGTCCTTTACAGCCCTGAGTCCTTGTGAATGGTAAGTGACCATTAGCTGTGGGTTAAAAGCTGCTCTTGCGGGAATCGGCCACATGGCGGCAGCATTTCTCCTTTACCAAATCTGGTTACTAGGTCAACAGAGCCTTACTGGAAGTGGTGTTCTAGGTTGTAAATTAGAATGGCATGTGAGAGGAAAACGCCCTTTAATGTATGTCTCATTACTTCTTGTTGTTATTTTTAACTTAATTTTTATTTTTTATCACAGCAAACTTGATTACAATGTTTTGTTTGTTCTAGGTGTGCAAGATGTGGTTCTTTCACACATATACATATATCTATTCTTCTTCGGAGCCTTTTCCCATGTAGGTTATGACACAATGTTGAGTAGTCTTCTCTTGGTATTGCGTAGGTCTTTGGTGATTACATACTTCACAGGTGTTTGTATCTCTCTGTTAACCTCAATACGGTAATGTATCCATTCCTCACACCTTTCTAATTGGTGAACCATAAGTTTTTTTATTGATTCTATGATAGTGTTTCTCTGTGGAAATATCTTTGTTTGTATCATTTTTTAGGTAACCCCTATATATGATATGATAGGATATGTGTCTTTCGCTTTCTCACTTACTCCAAGTTGCGTGATTACTTCTAGACTCATCTACGGTGCTGCAAATGGCATTGTTTCATTTTTTCACTAGCTCATATTCCATCTGTACAGGTAGCAGTTCTTCTTTGTCCACCCATCTGTCGGTGGACTTTTTGGTTACTTCCATATCTTGGCTATTGTAATAGTGTGCAATGCAGATTTGCGTGGCTGTGTCCTTCCAATTCTGTCTTCTTAGTTTATAGGTCCAGGAATAGGTCTGCTGGATCATATGGTAGCTCAATGTTTACTTTTTAAAGGCACCTCTGTTCTGTTCTCCTTAGTGGCTCTTTCCAGGTTACGTCCCACTTAAAGTGGAGGTCATGTATTTCTTCCCAGCACCTTCAGGATTTATTCTTTGTAGTTTTTGCTGATGATTATTCTGAGTGGTGTGAGCTGATACCTCTTTGTGGTTGAATTTGCATGTGTCTCATAATGCGTTGAAATTGAGCTTTAAGACATGATCTTTTTATTTTTCCAGCTGTGATTAGAGCTTATTTCTTCACAGTGTTTTCTTAAAGTATGTGTCACCATTTGTAATATTTTGGCCGTTATCTCCCTCAAGACATTTTGAGGGCAGGTTTCATTTACAGCCCTGCAGTACTTGTTCATATGAAGTGACCATTAGCTCAGGCTTTAAACCTGCTTTTGCAGGTAACGGCCAGAGAGCGGCAGCCTTTCTACGTTTCCCATGCTGGTACTAGGGAAACAGACCTACCGGCCAGTGGTGTTCTTCGGTTATAAATTAGAGTGCAATGTGCCCGGATAAAACCACAAATGTTGATGTCTCCTTGCTTTTGTTTGTTTTTAAATTGAGTTTATATTTATTATTAGAGTAATATTCCATTGTGTACGTGGACCACTTCTTCTTGGTGCATTCCTCGGTTGATGGACATTTTCATTGCTTCCAAGTGCTGGCTATGGTAAATCTTGCTGGCGTACAGGTTTGCCAGCCTGTGACTTTTTGATTCTCATTTTCTCAAGTGATAGGCCAAGCAGTGGTTGTGATTGATTGACTGGTAGCTCAATGTTTCCCTTTTCAAAGCACCTACACTGTGTTTTCATTAGTGGCTCTTTACATGCCCCCCCTTACAACCGAAGGTACGCATTTCTCCACACTCCCTTCACGGTTTATTTTTTGCAGCATTTTTCCTAATGGCCATTCTGACTGCTGTGAGCTGATAGGTTTTTGTAATATGGGTATGCATGTCATTAAAATTTTTTAAATTCGTCATATTCCTACCCCTTTCTCTTTTCTCTTAAAATAAAAACCTGTGAGTACAATATAGCTCTTGAACTTGTCTTCTTCGAAGCTTGCCCTCTTTTGAATTTTTTGGTCGATTTTTGACCCCAGAAATTTTCTGGAGGGCAGGTATCATTTACAGAACTGCAAGTTGGTGAAAATTTAGTGACCTTTTGCAGTGGGTTCAAAGCTGCTGTTGTGGGAAACGGCCACAAGGAGGTAGCATTTCTCCATTCCCCAATCTGGGTACTAGGGCAGCAGAGCCTTTCTGGAAGTCATTGTCCTAGGTTGTAAATTAGAATGGAAATTGCCAGGAGAAATCCCCATAAGTTTATGTCTCATTACTTCTTCTTGGTTTTTAAAATTTTTTTAATCTGGGTAAAGTTTAGAATATTGTTTGTCCTAGGTGTACACAATCTGGTTCATTTGTACATTATGTATGTCTATTAATGTACAGATCCTCTTCCCATGTAAAATATTACAGTGTTCCGTCGACCTCCCTTGCTATATGTTCGGTGTTTTTGATACATGTATATAATATGTATTTGTATATGTATGGTAACACTAATGTTCATTTCTCAATTTCCCCCCTCCTTTCCTTTCAGATGAGCATAGTTTGTTTTCTAAGCCTGTGAGTGTCTTTCTCTTTGGAAATATGTTCATCTGTGTCAGTTATTAGATAATGCCATAAGTGATAATATAGGATATAGGTGTTTTGCTTTCCGACCTACTTCATGTTTTGTGATTATCTCCAGGCTCAAGTATGGTTCCTCAAAGAGCAGTGCTTCAATGTTTTCCATGGCTAATATTCCATTGTGTACATGGACCACTTCTTCTTGGTGCATTCCTCTGTCGATGGACATTTTCGTTGCTTCCAAGTGTTGCCTATGGTAAATATTGCTGGAGTGCAGGATTTCCAGCCTGTGATTTTTGATTTTCATTTTCTCAGGTGATAGACCCAGCAGTGGGTATGATTGATTGACTGGTACGGTAGCTCAACGTTTACCTTTTCAAGGCAACTCCATTGTGCTTTCATTAGTGGCTCTTGCCACGTCCCCCTTAGAATCAAGGGTACGCATTTCTCCACAATCACGTCAGCATTTATTGTTGGCAGAATTTTTTTTGATGGCCATTATGACTGGTTTGAGCTGATAGGTTTTTGTAATTTGGGTTTACATGTCTGTAAAAATTCCTACAATTCATCATTTTTCCACGGCTTTTTCTTTTCTGTTAAAAGAAAAAAGCAAAAAATTGTGAGTATAATATACCTCTTCAAATATTCTTTTTGGAAGGTTGCACTCTAGAATTTTTTGGTCGATTTTCGACCTCAGTATTTTTTGGAGGGCAGGTGTCATTTACAGAACTGCAATTGGTGAATACTTAGTGACCTTTTGCAGTGGGTTTAAAGCTGCTGTTGTGGGAAACGGCCACAAGGATGCAGCATTTCTCCATTCCCAAATCTGGGTACTAGGGCAGCAGAGCCATTCTAGAAGTCGTTTGTCTAGGTTGTAAATTTGAATGGAATGTGCCAGGAAAACCCCCCATAAGTCTATGTCTCATTACTCCTAGTTCGTTGTTTTAATTTTTTCAATTGGGGTAATGGTTAGAATGTTGCTTGTCCAAGGTGTACACACTCTGGTTCATCTACATATTCTACATACCTATTTATGTAGAGATCCTCTTCCCTTGTAAATTATTACAGTGTTCCGTAATCCTTCCTTGCTATATGGTCGGTCTTTTTGATATATGTATATAATATGTATTTGTATACATATGGTAACGCTAATCTTCATTTATCCATTCCCCCCACCTTTACTTTTAGATAAGCATAGTTCTTTTTTAATAAGTCTGTGATTGACTTTCTGTGTGGAAATATGTTCATTTGTGTCAGTTATTAGATAACGCCTATAAGTGATATCATAGGATATAGGACTTTTGCTTTCCGACTTACCTCATGTTCTGTGATTATCTCCAAGATCATCTATGGGGCCTCAAAGAGCAGTGTTTCATTGTTTTCCATGGCTAGTATTCATTGTGTACATGGACCACTTCTTCTTTATCCTTTCATCTGTAGATGGACATTTTGGTTGCTTCACTGTCTTGTCTATTGTGAATAAGGCTGCAGTGCAGCTTTTGCAGCCCGGGTCTTCTTCATTCTGGTCTTCTCAGGTGAGAGGCCCATTGGTGCGCCTGCTGGATTGACTGGTACCTCAATTTTTCCTTTTAAACGCAGCTCTTTCCTGTTCTCATTATTAGCGTTTAACCCTTTTACATCTCACCAGCAGCTAGAGGGTACACAGTTCTCTAAAACCTCTTCAGCATTTATTGTTTGTAGACTTTTTGCCAATGGTCAGTCGACTGGTGTGAGTTGAAGACTTTTTGTAGATTAGATTGCATGAGTCTAATACTTCCTGAGGCTGAGCTTTTATCCATTTTCCTTTCTTTAAAAAGAGAGTGAGTAAAACTTACCTCTTCATACTGTCTTCTTGAAAATTTTGCCTGTTTTGAATTTTTTTTATCCATTCCCTACCTCAGCACAATTTTGAGGGCAGGTGTCCTTTACAGCCCTGAGTCCTTGTGAATGGTAAGTGACCATTAGCTGTGGGTTAAAAGCTGCTCTTGCGGGAATCGGCCACATGGCGGCAGCATTTCTCCTTTACCAAATCTGGTTACTAGGTCAACAGAGCCTTACTGGAAGTGGTGTTCTAGGTTGTAAATTAGAATGGCATGTGAGAGGAAAACGCCCTTTAATGTATGTCTCATTACTTCTTGTTGTTATTTTTAACTTAAGTTTTATTTTTTATCACAGCAAACTTGATTACAATGTTTTGTTTGTTCTAGGTGTGCAAGATGTGGTTCTTTCACACATATACATATATCTATTCTTCTTCGGAGCCTTTTCCCATGTAGGTTATGACACAATGTTGAGTAGTCTTCTCTTGGTATTGCGTAGGTCTTTGGTGATTACATATTTCACAGGTGTTTGTATCTCTCTGTTAACCTCAATACGGTAATGTATCCATTCCTCACACCTTTCTAATTGGTGAACCATAAGTTTTTTTATTGATTCTATGATAGTGTTTCTCTGTGGAAATATCTTTGTTTGTATCATTTTATAGGTAACCCCTATATATGATATGATAGGATATGTGTCTTTCGCTTTCTCACTTACTCCAAGTTGCGTGATTACTTCTAGACTCATCTACGGTGCTGCAAATGGCATTGTTTCATTTTTTCACTAGCTCATATTCCATCTGTACAGGTAGCAGTTCTTCTTTGTCCACCCATCTGTCGGTGGACTTTTTGGTTACTTCCATATCTTGGCTATTGTAATAGTGTGCAATGCAGATTTGCGTGGCTGTGTCCTTCCAATTCTGTCTTCTTAGTTTATAGGTCCAGGAATAGGTCTGCTGGATCATATGGTAGCTCAATGTTTACTTTTTAAAGGCACCTCTGTTCTGTTCTCCTTAGTGGCTCTTTCCAGGTTACGTCCCACTTAAAGTGGAGGGCATGTATTTCTTCCCAGCACCTTCAGGATTTATTCTTTGTAGTTTTTGCTGATGATTATTCTGAGTGGTGTGAGCTGATACCTCTTTGTGGTTGAATTTGCATGTGTCTCATAATGCGTTGAAATTGAGTTTTAAGACATGATCTTTTTATTTTTCCAGCTGTGATTAGAGCTTATTTCTTCACAGTGTTTTCTTAAAGTATGTGTCACCATTTGTAATATTTTGGCCATTATCTCCCTCAAGACATTTTGAGGGCAGGTTTCATTTACAGCCCTGCAGTACTTGTTCATATGAAGTGACCATTAGCTCAGGCTTTAAACCTGCTTTGGAAGGTAACGGCCAGAGAGCGGCAGCCTTTCTACGTTACCCATGCTGGTACTAGGGAAACAGACCTACCGGCCAGTGGTGTTCTTCGGTTATAAATTAGAGTGCAATGTGCCCGGATAAACCCACAAATGTTGATGTCTCCTTGCTTTTGTTTGTTTTTAAATTGAGTTTATATTTATTAATAGAGTAATATTCCATTGTGTACGTGGACCACTTCTTCTTGGTGCATTCCTCGGTTGATGGACATTTTCATTGCTTCCAAGTGCTGGCTATGGTAAATCTTGCTGGCGTACAGGTTTGCCAGCCTGTGACTTTTTGATTCTCATTTTCTCAAGTGATAGGCCAAGCAGTGGTTGTGATTGATTGACTGGTAGCTCAATGTTTCCCTTTTCAAAGCACCTACACTGTGTTTTCATTAGTGGCTCTTTACATGCCCCCCCTTACAACCGAAGGTACGCATTTCTCCACACTCCCTTCACGGTTTATTTTTTGCAGCATTTTTCCTAATGGCCATTCTGACTGCTGTGAGCTGATAGGTTTTTGTAATATGGGTATGCATGTCATTAAAATTTTTTAAATTCGTCATATTCCTACCCCTTTTTCTTTTCTCTTAAAAGAAAAACCCGTGAGTACAATATAGCTCTTGAACTTGTCTTCTTCGAAGCTTGCCCTCTTTTGAATTTTTTGGTCGATTTTTGACCCCAGAAATTTTCTGGAGGGCAGGTATCATTTACAGAACTGCAAGTTGGTGAAAATTTAGTGACCTTTTGCAGTGGGTTCAAAGCTGCTGTTGTGGGAAACGGCCACAAGGAGGTAGCATTTCTCCATTCCCCAATCTGGGTACTAGGGCAGCAGAGCCTTTCTGGAAGTCATTGTCCTAGGTTGTAAATTAGAATGGAAATTGCCAAGAGAAATCCCCATAAGTTTATGTCCCATTACTTCTTCTTGGTTTTTAAAATTTTTTTAATCTGGGTAAAGTTTAGAATATTGTTTGTCCTAGGTGTACACAATCTGGTTCATTTGTACATTATGTATGTCTATTAATGTACAGATCCTCTTCCCATGTAAAATATTACAGTGTTCCGTCGACCTCCCTTGCTATATGTTCGGTGTTTTTGATACATGTATATAATATGTATTTGTATATGTATGGTAACACTAATGTTCATTTCTCAATTTCCCCCCTCCTTTCCTTTCAGATGAGCATAGTTTGTTTTCTAAGCCTGTGAGTGTCTTTCTCTTTGGAAATATGTTCATCTGTGTCAGTTATTAGATAATGCCATAAGTGATAATATAGGATATAGGTGTTTTGCTTTCCGACCTACTTCATGTTTTGTGATTATCTCCAGGCTCAAGTATGGTGCCTCAAAGAGCAGTGCTTCAATGTTTTCCATGGCTAATATTCCATTGTGTACATGGACCACTTCTTCTTGGTGCATTCCTCTGTCGATGGACATTTTCGTTACTTCCAAGTGTTGCCTATGGTAAATATTGCTGGAGTGCAGGATTTCCAGCCTGTGATTTTTGATTTTCATTTTCTCAGGTGATAGACCCAGCAGTGGGTATGATTGATTGACTGGTACGGTAGCTCAACGTTTACCTTTTCAAGGCAACTCCATTGTGCTTTCATTAGTGGCTCTTACCACGTCCCCCTTAGAATCAAGGGTACGCATTTCTCCACAATCACGTCAGCATTTATTGTTGGCAGAATTTTTTTTGATGGCCATTATGACTGGTGTGAGCTGATAGGTTTTTGTAATTTGGGTTTACATGTCTGTAAAAATTCCTACAATTCATCATTTTTCCACGGCTTTTTCTTTTCTGTTAAAAGAAAAAAGCAAAAAAGTGTGAGTATAATATACCTCTTCAAATATTCTTTTTGGAAGGTTGCACTCTAGAATTTTTTGGTCGATTTTCGACCTCAGTATTTTTTGGAGGTCAGGTGTCATTTACAGAACTGCAATTGGTGAATACTTAGTGACCTTTTGCAGTGGGTTTAAAGCTGCTGTTGTGGGAAACGGCCACAAGGATGCAGCATTTCTCCATTCCCAAATCTGGGTACTAGGGCAGCAGAGCCATTCTAGAAGTCGTTTGTCTAGGTTGTAAATTTGAATGGAATGTGCCAGGAAAACCCCCCATAAGTCTATGTCTCATTACTCCTAGTTCGTTGTTTTAATTTTTTCAATTGGGGTAATGGTTAGAATGTTGCTTGTCCAAGGTGTACACACTCTGGTTCATCTACATATTCTACATACCTATTTATGTAGAGATCCTCTTCCCTTGTAAATTATTACAGTGTTCCGTAATCCTTCCTTGCTATATGGTCGGTCTTTTTGATATATGTATATAATATGTATTTGTATACATATGGTAACGCTAATCTTCATTTATCCATTCCCCCCACCTTTACTTTTAGATAAGCATAGTTCTTTTTTAATAAGTCTGTGATTGACTTTCTGTGTGGAAATATGTTCATTTGTGTCAGTTATTAGATAACGCCTATAAGTGATATCATAGGATATAGGACTTTTGCTTTCCGACTTACCTCATGTTCTGTGATTATCTCCAAGATCATCTATGGGGCCTCAAAGAGCAGTGTTTCATTGTTTTCCATGGCTAGTATTCATTGTGTACATGGACCACTTCTTCTTT
Organism: Balaenoptera physalus; assembly: GCF_965194825.1. Classification (NCBI taxonomy): domain Eukaryota; kingdom Metazoa; phylum Chordata; class Mammalia; order Artiodactyla; family Balaenopteridae; genus Balaenoptera; species Balaenoptera physalus. Next base: position 99,775 of record NW_028126526.1, read on the forward strand.
ATCCTTTCATCTGTAGATGGACATTTTGGTTGCTTCACTGTCTTGTCTATTGTGAATAAGGCTGCAGTGCAGCTTTTGCAGCCCGGGTCTTCTTCATTCTGGTCTTCTCAGGTGAGAGGCCCATTGGTGCGCCTGCTGGATTGACTGGTACCTCAATTTTTCCTTTTAAACGCAGCTCTTTCCTGTTCTCATTATTAGCGTTTAAGCCTTTTACATCTCACCAGCAGCTAGAGGGTACACAGTTCTCTAAAACCTCTTCAGCATTTATTGTTTGTAGACTTTTTGCCAATGGTCAGTCGACTGGTGTGAATTGAGCTTTTGTAGATTATTGCATGAGTCTAATACTTCCTGAGGCTGAGCTTTTATCCATTTTCCTTTCTTTAAAAAGAGAGTGAGTAAAACTTACCTCTTCATACTATCTTCTTGAAAATTTTGCCTGTTTTGAATTTTATTTATCCATTCCCTACCTCAGCACAATTTTGAGGGCAGGTGTCCTTTACAGCCCTGAGTCCTTGTGAATGGTAAGTGACCATTAGCTGTGGGTTAAAAGCTGCTCTTGCGGGAATCGGCCACATGGCGGCAGCATTTCTCCTTTACCAAATCTGGTTACTAGGTCAACAGAGCCTTACTGGAAGTGGTGTTCTAGGTTGTAAATTAGAATGGCATGTGAGAGGAAAACGCCCTTTAATGTATGTCTCATTACTTCTTGTTGTTATTTTTAACTTAATTTTTATTTTTTATCACAGCAAACTTGATTACAATGTTTTGTTTGTTCTAGGTGTGCAAGATGTGGTTCTTTCACACATATACATATATCTATTCTTCTTCGGAGCCTTTTCCCATGTAGGTTATGACACAATGTTGAGTAGTCTTCTCTTGGTATTGCGTAGGTCTTTGGTGATTACATACTTCACAGGTGTTTGTATCTCTCTGTTAACCTCAATACGGTAATGTATCCATTCCTCACACCTTTCTAATTGGTGAACCATAAGTTTTTTTATTGATTCTATGATAGTGTTTCTCTGTGGAAATATCTTTGTTTGTATCATTTTTTAGGTAACCCCTATATATGATATGATAGGATATGTGTCTTTCGCTTTCTCACTTACTCCAAGTTGCGTGATTACTTCTAGACTCATCTACGGTGCTGCAAATGGCATTGTTTCATTTTTTCACTAGCTCATATTCCATCTGTACAGGTAGCAGTTCTTCTTTGTCCACCCATCTGTCGGTGGACTTTTTGGTTACTTCACTTCCATATCTTGGCTATTGTAATAGTGTGCAATGCAGATTTGCGTGGCTGTGTCCTTCCAATTCTGTCTTCTTAGTTTATAGGTCCAGGAATAGGTCTGCTGGATCATATGGTAGCTCAATGTTTACTTTTTAAAGGCACCTCTGTTCTGTTCTCCTTAGTGGCTCTTTCCAGGTTACGTCCCACTTAAAGTGGAGGTCATGTATTTCTTCCCAGCACCTTCAGGATTTATTCTTTGTAGTTTTTGCTGATGATTATTCTGAGTGGTGTGAGCTGATACCTCTTTGTGGTTGAATTTGCATGTGTCTCATAATGCGTTGAAATTGAGCTTTAAGACATGATCTTTTTATTTTTCCAGCTGTGATTAGAGCTTATTTCTTCACAGTGTTTTCTTAAAGTATGTGTCACCATTTGTAATATTTTGGCCGTTATCTCCCTCAAGACATTTTGAGGGCAGGTTTCATTTACAGCCCTGCAGTACTTGTTCATATGAAGTGACCATTAGCTCAGGCTTTAAACCTGCTTTTGCAGGTAACGGCCAGAGAGCGGCAGCCTTTCTACGTTTCCCATGCTGGTACTAGGGAAACAGACCTACCGGCCAGTGGTGTTCTTCGGTTATAAATTAGAGTGCAATGTGCCCGGATAAAACCACAAATGTTGATGTCTCCTTGCTTTTGTTTGTTTTTAAATTGAGTTTATATTTATTATTAGAGTAATATTCCATTGTGTACGTGGACCACTTCTTCTTGGTGCATTCCTCGGTTGATGGACATTTTCATTGCTTCCAAGTGCTGGCTATGGTAAATCTTGCTGGCGTACAGGTTTGCCAGCCTGTGACTTTTTGATTCTCATTTTCTCAAGTGATAGGCCAAGCAGTGGTTGTGATTGATTGACTGGTAGCTCAATGTTTCCCTTTTCAAAGCACCTACACTGTGTTTTCATTAGTGGCTCTTTACATGCCCCCCCTTACAACCGAAGGTACGCATTTCTCCACACTCCCTTCACGGTTTATTTTTTGCAGCATTTTTCCTAATGGCCATTCTGACTGCTGTGAGCTGATAGGTTTTTGTAATATGGGTATGCATGTCATTAAAATTTTTTAAATTCGTCATATTCCTACCCCTTTCTCTTTTCTCTTAAAATAAAAACCTGTGAGTACAATATAGCTCTTGAACTTGTCTTCTTCGAAGCTTGCCCTCTTTTGAATTTTTTGGTCGATTTTTGACCCCAGAAATTTTCTGGAGGGCAGGTATCATTTACAGAACTGCAAGTTGGTGAAAATTTAGTGACCTTTTGCAGTGGGTTCAAAGCTGCTGTTGTGGGAAACGGCCACAAGGAGGTAGCATTTCTCCATTCCCCAATCTGGGTACTAGGGCAGCAGAGCCTTTCTGGAAGTCATTGTCCTAGGTTGTAAATTAGAATGGAAATTGCCAGGAGAAATCCCCATAAGTTTATGTCTCATTACTTCTTCTTGGTTTTTAAAATTTTTTTAATCTGGGTAAAGTTTAGAATATTGTTTGTCCTAGGTGTACACAATCTGGTTCATTTGTACATTATGTATGTCTATTAATGTACAGATCCTCTTCCCATGTAAAATATTACAGTGTTCCGTCGACCTCCCTTGCTATATGTTCGGTGTTTTTGATACATGTATATAATATGTATTTGTATATGTATGGTAACACTAATGTTCATTTCTCAATTTCCCCCCTCCTTTCCTTTCAGATGAGCATAGTTTGTTTTCTAAGCCTGTGAGTGTCTTTCTCTTTGGAAATATGTTCATCTGTGTCAGTTATTAGATAATGCCATAAGTGATAATATAGGATATAGGTGTTTTGCTTTCCGACCTACTTCATGTTTTGTGATTATCTCCAGGCTCAAGTATGGTTCCTCAAAGAGCAGTGCTTCAATGTTTTCCATGGCTAATATTCCATTGTGTACATGGACCACTTCTTCTTGGTGCATTCCTCTGTCGATGGACATTTTCGTTGCTTCCAAGTGTTGCCTATGGTAAATATTGCTGGAGTGCAGGATTTCCAGCCTGTGATTTTTGATTTTCATTTTCTCAGGTGATAGACCCAGCAGTGGGTATGATTGATTGACTGGTACGGTAGCTCAACGTTTACCTTTTCAAGGCAACTCCATTGTGCTTTCATTAGTGGCTCTTGCCACGTCCCCCTTAGAATCAAGGGTACGCATTTCTCCACAATCACGTCAGCATTTATTGTTGGCAGAATTTTTTTTGATGGCCATTATGACTGGTTTGAGCTGATAGGTTTTTGTAATTTGGGTTTACATGTCTGTAAAAATTCCTACAATTCATCATTTTTCCACGGCTTTTTCTTTTCTGTTAAAAGAAAAAAGCAAAAAATTGTGAGTATAATATACCTCTTCAAATATTCTTTTTGGAAGGTTGCACTCTAGAATTTTTTGGTCGATTTTCGACCTCAGTATTTTTTGGAGGTCAGGTGTCATTTACAGAACTGCAATTGGTGAATACTTAGTGACCTTTTGCAGTGGGTTTAAAGCTGCTGTTGTGGGAAACGGCCACAAGGATGCAGCATTTCTCCATTCCCAAATCTGGGTACTAGGGCAGCAGAGCCATTCTAGAAGTCGTTTGTCTAGGTTGTAAATTTGAATGGAATGTGCCAGGAAAACCCCCCATAAGTCTATGTCTCATTACTCCTAGTTCGTTGTTTTAATTTTTTCAATTGGGGTAATGGTTAGAATGTTGCTTGTCCAAGGTGTACACACTCTGGTTCATCTACATATTCTACATACCTATTTATGTAGAGATCCTCTTCCCTTGTAAATTATTACAGTGTTCCGTAATCCTTCCTTGCTATATGGTCGGTCTTTTTGATATATGTATATAATATGTATTTGTATACATATGGTAACGCTAATCTTCATTTATCCATTCCCCCCACCTTTACTTTTAGATAAGCATAGTTCTTTTTTAATAAGTCTGTGATTGACTTTCTGTGTGGAAATATGTTCATTTGTGTCAGTTATTAGATAACGCCTATAAGTGATATCATAGGATATAGGACTTTTGCTTTCCGACTTACCTCATGTTCTGTGATTATCTCCAAGATCATCTATGGGGCCTCAAAGAGCAGTGTTTCATTGTTTTCCATGGCTAGTATTCATTGTGTACATGGACCACTTCTTCTTTATCCTTTCATCTGTAGATGGACATTTTGGTTGCTTCACTGTCTTGTCTATTGTGAATAAGGCTGCAGTGCAGCTTTTGCAGCCCGGGTCTTCTTCATTCTGGTCTTCTCAGGTGAGAGGCCCATTGGTGCGCCTGCTGGATTGACTGGTACCTCAATTTTTCCTTTTAAACGCAGCTCTTTCCTGTTCTCATTATTAGCGTTTAACCCTTTTACATCTCACCAGCAGCTAGAGGGTACACAGTTCTCTAAAACCTCTTCAGCATTTATTGTTTGTAGACTTTTGCCAATGGTCAGTCGACTGGTGTGAGTTGAAGACTTTTTGTAGATTAGATTGCATGAGTCTAATACTTCCTGAGGCTGAGCTTTTATCCATTTTCCTTTCTTTAAAAAGAGAGTGAGTAAAACTTACCTCTTCATACTGTCTTCTTGAAAATTTTGCCTGTTTTGAATTTTTTTTATCCATTCCCTACCTCAGCACAATTTTGAGGGCAGGTGTCCTTTACAGCCCTGAGTCCTTGTGAATGGTAAGTGACCATTAGCTGTGGGTTAAAAGCTGCTCTTGCGGGAATCGGCCACATGGCGGCAGCATTTCTCCTTTACCAAATCTGGTTACTAGGTCAACAGAGGCCTTACTGGAAGTGGTGTTCTAGGTTGTAAATTAGAATGGCATGTGAGAGGAAAACGCCCTTTAATGTATGTCTCATTACTTCTTGTTGTTATTTTTAACTTAAGTTTTATTTTTTATCACAGCAAACTTGATTACAATGTTTTGTTTGTTCTAGGTGTGCAAGATGTGGTTCTTTCACACATATACATATATCTATTCTTCTTCGGAGCCTTTTCCCATGTAGGTTATGACACAATGTTGAGTAGTCTTCTCTTGGTATTGCGTAGGTCTTTGGTGATTACATATTTCACAGGTGTTTGTGTTAACCTCAATACGGTAATGTATCCATTCCTCACACCTTTCTAATTGGTGAACCATAAGTTTTTTTTATTGATTCTATGATAGTGTTTCTCTGTGGAAATATCTTTGTTTGTATCATTTTATAGGTAACCCCTATATATGATATGATAGGATATGTGTCTTTCGCTTTCTCACTTACTCCAAGTTGCGTGATTACTTCTAGACTCATCTACGGTGCTGCAAATGGCATTGTTTCATTTTTTCACTAGCTCATATTCCATCTGTACAGGTAGCAGTTCTTCTTTGTCCACCCATCTGTCGGTGGACTTTTTGGTTACTTCCATATCTTGGCTATTGTAATAGTGTGCAATGCAGATTTGCGTGGCTGTGTCCTTCCAATTCTGTCTTCTTAGTTTATAGGTCCAGGAATAGGTCTGCTGGATCATATGGTAGCTCAATGTTTACTTTTTAAAGGCACCTCTGTTCTGTTCTCCTTAGTGGCTCTTTCCAGGTTACGTCCCACTTAAAGTGGAGGGCATGTATTTCTTCCCAGCACCTTCAGGATTTATTCTTTGTAGTTTTTGCTGATGATTATTCTGAGTGGTGTGAGCTGATACCTCTTTGTGGTTGAATTTGCATGTGTCTCATAATGCGTTGAAATTGAGTTTTAAGACATGATCTTTTTATTTTTCCAGCTGTGATTAGAGCTTATTTCTTCACAGTGTTTTCTTAAAGTATGTGTCACCATTTGTAATATTTTGGCCATTATCTCCCTCAAGACATTTTGAGGGCAGGTTTCATTTACAGCCCTGCAGTACTTGTTCATATGAAGTGACCATTAGCTCAGGCTTTAAACCTGCTTTGGAAGGTAACGGCCAGAGAGCGGCAGCCTTTCTACGTTACCCATGCTGGTACTAGGGAAACAGACCTACCGGCCAGTGGTGTTCTTCGGTTATAAATTAGAGTGCAATGTGCCCGGATAAACCCACAAATGTTGATGTCTCCTTGCTTTTGTTTGTTTTTAAATTGAGTTTATATTTATTAATAGAGTAATATTCCATTGTGTACGTGGACCACTTCTTCTTGGTGCATTCCTCGGTTGATGGACATTTTCATTGCTTCCAAGTGCTGGCTATGGTAAATCTTGCTGGCGTACAGGTTTGCCAGCCTGTGACTTTTTGATTCTCATTTTCTCAAGTGATAGGCCAAGCAGTGGTTGTGATTGATTGACTGGTAGCTCAATGTTTCCCTTTTCAAAGCACCTACACTGTGTTTTCATTAGTGGCTCTTTACATGCCCCCCCTTACAACCGAAGGTACGCATTTCTCCACACTCCCTTCACGGTTTATTTTTTGCAGCATTTTTCCTAATGGCCATTCTGACTGCTGTGAGCTGATAGGTTTTTGTAATATGGGTATGCATGTCATTAAAATTTTTTAAATTCGTCATATTCCTACCCCTTTTTCTTTTCTCTTAAAAGAAAAACCCGTGAGTACAATATAGCTCTTGAACTTGTCTTCTTCGAAGCTTGCCCTCTTTTGAATTTTTTGGTCGATTTTTGACCCCAGAAATTTTCTGGAGGGCAGGTATCATTTACAGAACTGCAAGTTGGTGAAAATTTAGTGACCTTTTGCAGTGGGTTCAAAGCTGCTGTTGTGGGAAACGGCCACAAGGAGGTAGCATTTCTCCATTCCCCAATCTGGGTACTAGGGCAGCAGAGCCTTTCTGGAAGTCATTGTCCTAGGTTGTAAATTAGAATGGAAATTGCCAAGAGAAATCCCCATAAGTTTATGTCCCATTACTTCTTCTTGGTTTTTAAAATTTTTTTAATCTGGGTAAAGTTTAGAATATTGTTTGTCCTAGGTGTACACAATCTGGTTCATTTGTACATTATGTATGTCTATTAATGTACAGATCCTCTTCCCATGTAAAATATTACAGTGTTCCGTCGACCTCCCTTGCTATATGTTCGGTGTTTTTGATACATGTATATAATATGTATTTGTATATGTATGGTAACACTAATGTTCATTTCTCAATTTCCCCCCTCCTTTCCTTTCAGATGAGCATAGTTTGTTTTCTAAGCCTGTGAGTGTCTTTCTCTTTGGAAATATGTTCATCTGTGTCAGTTATTAGATAATGCCATAAGTGATAATATAGGATATAGGTGTTTTGCTTTCCGACCTACTTCATGTTTTGTGATTATCTCCAGGCTCAAGTATGGTGCCTCAAAGAGCAGTGCTTCAATGTTTTCCATGGCTAATATTCCATTGTGTACATGGACCACTTCTTCTTGGTGCATTCCTCTGTCGATGGACATTTTCGTTACTTCCAAGTGTTGCCTATGGTAAATATTGCTGGAGTGCAGGATTTCCAGCCTGTGATTTTTGATTTTCATTTTCTCAGGTGATAGACCCAGCAGTGGGTATGATTGATTGACTGGTACGGTAGCTCAACGTTTACCTTTTCAAGGCAACTCCATTGTGCTTTCATTAGTGGCTCTTACCACGTCCCCCTTAGAATCAAGGGTACGCATTTCTCCACAATCACGTCAGCATTTATTGTTGGCAGAATTTTTTTTGATGGCCATTATGACTGGTGTGAGCTGATAGGTTTTTGTAATTTGGGTTTACATGTCTGTAAAAATTCCTACAATTCATCATTTTTCCACGGCTTTTTCTTTTCTGTTAAAAGAAAAAAGCAAAAAAGTGTGAGTATAATATACCTCTTCAAATATTCTTTTTGGAAGGTTGCACTCTAGAATTTTTTGGTCGATTTTCGACCTCAGTATTTTTTGGAGGTCAGGTGTCATTTACAGAACTGCAATTGGTGAATACTTAGTGACCTTTTGCAGTGGGTTTAAAGCTGCTGTTGTGGGAAACGGCCACAAGGATGCAGCATTTCTCCATTCCCAAATCTGGGTACTAGGGCAGCAGAGCCATTCTAGAAGTCGTTTGTCTAGGTTGTAAATTTGAATGGAATGTGCCAGGAAAACCCCCCATAAGTCTATGTCTCATTACTCCTAGTTCGTTGTTTTAATTTTTTCAATTGGGGTAATGGTTAGAATGTTGCTTGTCCAAGGTGTACACACTCTGGTTCATCTACATATTCTACATACCTATTTATGTAGAGATCCTCTTCCCTTGTAAATTATTACAGTGTTCCGTAATCCTTCCTTGCTATATGGTCGGTCTTTTTGATATATGTATATAATATGTATTTGTATACATATGGTAACGCTAATCTTCATTTATCCATTCCCCCCACCTTTACTTTTAGATAAGCATAGTTCTTTTTTAATAAGTCTGTGATTGACTTTCTGTGTGGAAATATGTTCATTTGTGTCAGTTATTAGATAACGCCTATAAGTGATATCATAGGATATAGGACTTTTGCTTTCCGACTTACCTCATGTTCTGTGATTATCTCCAAGATCATCTATGGGGCCTCAAAGAGCAGTGTTTCATTGTTTTCCATGGCTAGTATTCATTGTGTACATGGACCACTTCTTCTTTATCCTTTCATCTGTAGATGGACATTTTGGTTGCTTCACTGTCTTGTCTATTGTGAATAAGGCTGCAGTGCAGCTTTTGCAGCCCGGGTCTTCTTCATTCTGGTCTTCTCAGGTGAGAGGCCCATTGGTGCGCCTGCTGGATTGACTGGTACCTCAATTTTTCCTTTTAAACGCAGCTCTTTCCTGTTCTCATTATTAGCGTTTAAGCCTTTTACATCTCACCAGCAGCTAGAGGGTACACAGTTCTCTAAAACCTCTTCAGCATTTATTGTTTGTAGACTTTTTGCCAATGGTCAGTCGACTGGTGTGAATTGAAGACTTTTTGTAGATTAGATTGCATGAGTCTAATACTTCCTGAGGCTGAGCTTTTATCCATTTTCCTTTCTTTAAAAAGAGAGTGAGTAAAACTTACCTCTTCATACTATCTTCTTGAAAATTTTGCCTGTTTTGAATTTTTTTTATCCATTCCCTACCTCAGCACAATTTTGAGGGCAGGTGTCCTTTACAGCCCTGAGTCCTTGTGAATGGTAAGTGACCATTAGCTGTGGGTTAAAAGCTGCTCTTGCGGGAATCGGCCACATGGCGGCAGCATTTCTCCTTTACCAAATCTGGTTACTAGGTCAACAGAGCCTTACTGGAAGTGGTGTTCTAGGTTGTAAATTAGAATGGCATGTGAGAGGAAAACGCCCTTTAATGTATGTCTCATTACTTCTTGTTGTTATTTTTAACTTAATTTTTATTTTTTATCACAGCAAACTTGATTACAATGTTTTGTTTGTTCTAGGTGTGCAAGATGTGGTTCTTTCACACATATACATATATCTATTCTTCTTCGGAGCCTTTTCCCATGTAGGTTATGACACAATGTTGAGTAGTCTTCTCTTGGTATTGCGTAGGTCTTTGGTGATTACATATTTCACAGGTGTTTGTATCTCTCTGTTAACCTCAATACGGTAATGTATCCATTCCTCACACCTTTCTAATTGGTGAACCATAAGTTTTTTTATTGATTCTATGATAGTGTTTCTCTGTGGAAATATCTTTGTTTGTATCATTTTTTAGGTAACCCCTATATATGATATGATAGGATATGTGTCTTTCGCTTTCTCACTTACTCCAAGTTGCGTGATTACTTCTAGACTCATCTACGGTGCTGCAAATGGTATTGTTTCATTTTTTCACTAGCTCATATTCCATCTGTACAGGTAGCAGTTCTTCTTTGTCCTCCCATCTGTCGGTGGCCTTTTTGGTTACTTCCATATCTTGGCTATTGTAATAGTGTGCAATGCAGATTTGCGTGGCTGTGTCCTTCCAATTCTGTCTTCTTAGTTTATAGGTCCAGGAATAGGTCTGCTGGATCATATGGTGGCTCAATGTTTACTTTTTAAAGGCACCTCTGTTCTGTTCTCCTTAGTGGCTCTTTCCAGGTTACGTCCCACTTAAAGTGGAGGGCATGTATTTCTTCCCAGCACCTTCAGGATTTATTCTTTGTAGTTTTTGCTGATGATTATTCTGAGTGGTGTGAGCTGATACCTCTTTGTGGTTGAATTTGCATGTGTCTCATAATGCGTTGAAATTGAGCTTTAAGACATGATCTTTTTATTTTTCCAGCTGTGATTAGAGCTTATTTCTTCACAGTGTTTTCTTAAAGTATGTGTCACCATTTGTAATATTTTGGCCATTATCTCCCTCAAGACATTTTGAGGGCAGGTTTCATTTACAGCCCTGCAGTACTTGTTCATATGAAGTGACCATTAGCTCAGGCTTTAAACCTGCTTTGGAAGGTAACGGCCAGAGAGCGGCAGCCTTTCTACGTTACCCATGCTGGTACTAGGGAAACAGACCTACCGGCCAGTGGTGTTCTTCGGTTATAAATTAGAGTGCAATGTGCCCGGATAAACCCACAAATGTTGATGTCTCCTTGCTTTTGTTTGTTTTTAAATTGAGTTTATATTTATTATTAGAGTAATATTCCATTGTGTACGTGGACCACTTCTTCTTGTTGCATTCCTCGGTTGATGGACATTTTCATTGCTTCCAAGTGCTGGCTATGGTAAATCTTTCTGGCGTACAGGTTTGCCAGCCTGTGACTTTTTGATTCTCATTTTCTCAAGTGATAGGCCAAGCAGTGGTTGTGATTGATTGACTGGTAGCTCAATGTTTCCCTTTTCAAAGCACCTACACTGTGTTTTCATTAGTGGCTCTTTACATGCCCCCCCTTACAACCGAAGGTACGCATTTCTCCACACTCCCTTCACGGTTTATTTTTTGCAGCATTTTTCCTAATGGCCATTCTGACTGCTGTGAGCTGATAGGTTTTTGTAATATGGGTATGCATGTCATTAAAATTTTTTAAATTCGTCATATTCCTACCCCTTTTTCTTTTCTCTTAAAAGAAAAACCCGTGAGTACAATATAGCTCTTGAACTTGTCTTCTTCGAAGCTTGCCCTCTTTTGAATTTTTTGGTCGATTTTTGACCCCAGAAATTTTCTGGAGGGCAGGTATCATTTACAGAACTGCAAGTTGGTGAAAATTTAGTGACCTTTTGCAGTGGGTTCAAAGCTGCTGTTGTGGGAAACGGCCACAAGGAGGTAGCATTTCTCCATTCCCCAATCTGGGTACTAGGGCAGCAGAGCCTTTCTGGAAGTCATTGTCCTAGGTTGTAAATTAGAATGGAAATTGCCAAGAGAAATCCCCATAAGTTTATGTCCCATTACTTCTTCTTGGTTTTTAAAATTTTTTTAATCTGGGTAAAGTTTAGAATATTGTTTGTCCTAGGTGTACACAATCTGGTTCATTTGTACATTATGTATGTCTATTAATGTACAGATCCTCTTCCCATGTAAAATATTACAGTGTTCCGTCGACCTCCCTTGCTATATGTTCGGTGTTTTTGATACATGTATATAATATGTATTTGTATATGTATGGTAACACTAATGTTCATTTCTCAATTTCCCCCCTCCTTTCCTTTCAGATGAGCATAGTTTGTTTTCTAAGCCTGTGAGTGTCTTTCTCTTTGGAAATATGTTCATCTGTGTCAGTTATTAGATAATGCCATAAGTGATAATATAGGATATAGGTGTTTTGCTTTCCGACCTACTTCATGTTTTGTGATTATCTCCAGGCTCAAGTATGGTGCCTCAAAGAGCAGTGCTTCAATGTTTTCCATGGCTAATATTCCATTGTGTACATGGACCACTTCTTCTTGGTGCATTCCTCTGTCGATGGACATTTTCGTTACTTCCAAGTGTTGCCTATGGTAAATATTGCTGGAGTGCAGGATTTCCAGCCTGTGATTTTTGATTTTCATTTTCTCAGGTGATAGACCCAGCAGTGGGTATGATTGATTGACTGGTACGGTAGCTCAACGTTTACCTTTTCAAGGCAACTCCATTGTGCTTTCATTAGTGGCTCTTACCACGTCCCCCTTAGAATCAAGGGTACGCATTTCTCCACAATCACGTCAGCATTTATTGTTGGCAGAATTTTTTTTGATGGCCATTATGACTGGTGTGAGCTGATAGGTTTTTGTAATTTGGGTTTACATGTCTGTAAAAATTCCTACAATTCATCATTTTTCCACGGCTTTTTCTTTTCTGTTAAAAGAAAAAAGCAAAAAAGTGTGAGTATAATATACCTCTTCAAATATTCTTTTTGGAAGGTTGCACTCTAGAATTTTTTGGTCGATTTTCGACCTCAGTATTTTTTGGAGGTCAGGTGTCATTTACAGAACTGCAATTGGTGAATACTTAGTGACCTTTTGCAGTGGGTGTAAAGCTGCTGTTGTGGGAAACGGCCACAAGGATGCAGCATTTCTCCATTCCCAAATCTGGGTACTAGGGCAGCAGAGCCATTCTAGAAGTCGTTTGTCTAGGTTGTAAATTTGAATGGAATGTGCCAGGAAAACCCCCCATAAGTCTATGTCTCATTACTCCTAGTTCGTTGTTTTAATTTTTTCAATTGGGGTAATGGTTAGAATGTTGCTTGTCCAAGGTGTACACACTCTGGTTCATCTACATATTCTACATACCTATTTATGTAGAGATCCTCTTCCCTTGTAAATTATTACAGTGTTCCGTAATCCTTCCTTGCTATATGGTCGGTCTTTTTGATATATGTATATAATATGTATTTGTATACATATGGTAACGCTAATCTTCATTTATCCATTCCCCCCACCTTTACTTTTAGATAAGCATAGTTCTTTTTTAATAAGTCTGTGATTGACTTTCTGTGTGGAAATATGTTCATTTGTGTCAGTTATTAGATAACGCCTATAAGTGATATCATAGGATATAGGACTTTTGCTTTCCGACTTACCTCATGTTCTGTGATTATCTCCAAGATCATCTATGGGGCCTCAAAGAGCAGTGTTTCATTGTTTTCCATGGCTAGTATTCATTGTGTACATGGACCACTTCTTCTTTATCCTTTCATCTGTAGATGGACATTTTGGTTGCTTCACTGTCTTGTCTATTGTGAATAAGGCTGCAGTGCAGCTTTTGCAGCCCGGGTCTTCTTCATTCTGGTCTTCTCAGGTGAGAGGCCCATTGGTGCGCCTGCTGGATTGACTGGTACCTCAATTTTTCCTTTTAAACGCAGCTCTTTCCTGTTCTCATTATTAGCGTTTAAGCCTTTTACATCTCACCAGCAGCTAGAGGGTACACAGTTCTCTAAAACCTCTTCAGCATTTATTGTTTGTAGACTTTTTGCCAATGGTCAGTCGACTGGTGTGAATTGAAGACTTTTTGTAGATTAGATTGCATGAGTCTAATACTTCCTGAGGCTGAGCTTTTATCCATTTTCCTTTCTTTAAAAAGAGAGTGAGTAAAACTTACCTCTTCATACTATCTTCTTGAAAATTTTGCCTGTTTTGAATTTTTTTTATCCATTCCCTACCTCAGCACAATTTTGAGGGCAGGTGTCCTTTACAGCCCTGAGTCCTTGTGAATGGTAAGTGACCATTAGCTGTGGGTTAAAAGCTGCTCTTGCGGGAATCGGCCACATGGCGGCAGCATTTCTCCTTTACCAAATCTGGTTACTAGGTCAACAGAGCCTTACTGGAAGTGGTGTTCTAGGTTGTAAATTAGAATGGCATGTGAGAGGAAAACGCCCTTTAATGTATGTCTCATTACTTCTTGTTGTTATTTTTAACTTAATTTTTATTTTTTATCACAGCAAACTTGATTACAATGTTTTGTTTGTTCTAGGTGTGCAAGATGTGGTTCTTTCACACATATACATATATCTATTCTTCTTCGGAGCCTTTTCCCATGTAGGTTATGACACAATGTTGAGTAGTCTTCTCTTGGTATTGCGTAGGTCTTTGGTGATTACATATTTCACAGGTGTTTGTATCTCTCTGTTAACCTCAATACGGTAATGTATCCATTCCTCACACCTTTCTAATTGGTGAACCATAAGTTTTTTTATTGATTCTATGATAGTGTTTCTCTGTGGAAATATCTTTGTTTGTATCATTTTTTAGGTAACCCCTATATATGATATGATAGGATATGTGTCTTTCGCTTTCTCACTTACTCCAAGTTGCGTGATTACTTCTAGACTCATCTACGGTGCTGCAAATGGTATTGTTTCATTTTTTCACTAGCTCATATTCCATCTGTACAGGTAGCAGTTCTTCTTTGTCCTCCCATCTGTCGGTGGCCTTTTTGGTTACTTCCATATCTTGGCTATTGTAATAGTGTGCAATGCAGATTTGCGTGGCTGTGTCCTTCCAATTCTGTCTTCTTAGTTTATAGGTCCAGGAATAGGTCTGCTGGATCATATGGTGGCTCAATGTTTACTTTTTAAAGGCACCTCTGTTCTGTTCTCCTTAGTGGCTCTTTCCAGGTTACGTCCCACTTAAAGTGGAGGGCATGTATTTCTTCCCAGCACCTTCAGGATTTATTCTTTGTAGTTTTTGCTGATGATTATTCTGAGTGGTGTGAGCTGATACCTCTTTGTGGTTGAATTTGCATGTGTCTCATAATGCGTTGAAATTGAGCTTTAAGACATGATCTTTTTATTTTTCCAGCTGTGATTAGAGCTTATTTCTTCACAGTGTTTTCTTAAAGTATGTGTCACCATTTGTAATATTTTGGCCATTATCTCCCTCAAGACATTTTGAGGGCAGGTTTCATTTACAGCCCTGCAGTACTTGTTCATATGAAGTGACCATTAGCTCAGGCTTTAAACCTGCTTTGGAAGGTAACGGCCAGAGAGCGGCAGCCTTTCTACGTTACCCATGCTGGTACTAGGGAAACAGACCTACCGGCCAGTGGTGTTCTTCGGTTATAAATTAGAGTGCAATGTGCCCGGATAAACCCACAAATGTTGATGTCTCCTTGCTTTTGTTTGTTTTTAAATTGAGTTTATATTTATTATTAGAGTAATATTCCATTGTGTACGTGGACCACTTCTTCTTGTTGCATTCCTCGGTTGATGGACATTTTCATTGCTTCCAAGTGCTGGCTATGGTAAATCTTTCTGGCGTACAGGTTTGCCAGCCTGTGACTTTTTGATTCTCATTTTCTCAAGTGATAGGCCAAGCAGTGGTTGTGATTGATTGACTGGTAGCTCAATGTTTCCCTTTTCAAAGCACCTACACTGTGTTTTCATTAGTGGCTCTTTACATGCCCCCCCTTACAACCGAAGGTACGCATTTCTCCACACTCCCTTCACGGTTTATTTTTTGCAGCATTTTTCCTAATGGCCATTCTGACTGCTGTGAGCTGATAGGTTTTTGTAATATGGGTATGCATGTCATTAAAATTTTTTAAATTCGTCATATTCCTACCCCTTTTTCTTTTCTCTTAAAAGAAAAACCCGTGAGTACAATATAGCTCTTGAACTTGTCTTCTTCGAAGCTTGCCCTCTTTTGAATTTTTTGGTCGATTTTTGACCCCAGAAATTTTCTGGAGGGCAGGTATCATTTACAGAACTGCAAGTTGGTGAAAATTTAGTGACCTTTTGCAGTGGGTTCAAAGCTGCTGTTGTGGGAAACGGCCACAAGGAGGTAGCATTTCTCCATTCCCCAATCTGGGTACTAGGGCAGCAGAGCCTTTCTGGAAGTCATTGTCCTAGGTTGTAAATTAGAATGGAAATTGCCAAGAGAAATCCCCATAAGTTTATGTCCCATTACTTCTTCTTGGTTTTTAAAATTTTTTTAATCTGGGTAAAGTTTAGAATATTGTTTGTCCTAGGTGTACACAATCTGGTTCATTTGTACATTATGTATGTCTATTAATGTACAGATCCTCTTCCCATGTAAAATATTACAGTGTTCCGTCGACCTCCCTTGCTATATGTTCGGTGTTTTTGATACATGTATATAATATGTATTTGTATATGTATGGTAACACTAATGTTCATTTCTCAATTTCCCCCCTCCTTTCCTTTCAGATGAGCATAGTTTGTTTTCTAAGCCTGTGAGTGTCTTTCTCTTTGGAAATATGTTCATCTGTGTCAGTTATTAGATAATGCCATAAGTGATAATATAGGATATAGGTGTTTTGCTTTCCGACCTACTTCATGTTTTGTGATTATCTCCAGGCTCAAGTATGGTGCCTCAAAGAGCAGTGCTTCAATGTTTTCCATGGCTAATATTCCATTGTGTACATGGACCACTTCTTCTTGGTGCATTCCTCTGTCGATGGACATTTTCGTTGCTTCCAAGTGTTGCCTATGGTAAATATTGCTGGAGTGCAGGATTTCCAGCCTGTGATTTTTGATTTTCATTTTCTCAGGTGATAGACCCAGCAGTGGGTATGATTGATTGACTGGTACGGTAGCTCAACGTTTACCTTTTCAAGGCAACTCCATTGTGCTTTCATTAGTGGCTCTTGCCACGTCCCCCTTAGAATCCAGGGTACGCATTTCTCCACAATCACGTCAGCATTTATTGTTGGCAGAATTTTTTTTGATGGCCATTATGACTGGTGTGAGCTGATAGGTTTTTGTAATTTGGGTTTACATGTCTGTAAAAATTCCTACAATTCATCATTTTTCCACGGCTTTTTCTTTTCTGTTAAAAGAAAAAAGCAAAAAATTGTGAGTATAATATACCTCTTCAAATATTCTTTTTGGAAGGTTGCACTCTAGAATTTTTTGGTCGATTTTCGACCTCAGTATTTTTTGGAGGTCAGGTGTCATTTACAGAACTGCAATTGGTGAATACTTAGTGACCTTTTGCAGTGGGTTTAAAGCTGCTGTTGTGGGAAACGGCCACAAGGATGCAGCATTTCTCCATTCCCAAATCTGGGTACTAGGGCAGCAGAGCCATTCTAGAAGTCGTTTGTCTAGGTTGTAAATTTGAATGGAATGTGCCAGGAAAACCCCCCATAAGTCTATGTCTCATTACTCCTAGTTCGTTGTTTTAATTTTTTCAATTGGGGTAATGGTTAGAATGTTGCTTGTCCAAGGTGTACACACTCTGGTTCATCTACATATTCTACATACCTATTTATGTAGAGATCCTCTTCCCTTGTAAATTATTACAGTGTTCCGTAATCCTTCCTTGCTATATGGTCGGTCTTTTTGATATATGTATATAATATGTATTTGTATACATATGGTAACGCTAATCTTCATTTATCCATTCCCCCCACCTTTACTTTTAGATAAGCATAGTTCTTTTTTAATAAGTCTGTGATTGACTTTCTGTGTGGAAATATGTTCATTTGTGTCAGTTATTAGATAACGCCTATAAGTGATATCATAGGATATAGGACTTTTGCTTTCCGACTTACCTCATGTTCTGTGATTATCTCCAAGATCATCTATGGGGCCTCAAAGAGCAGTGTTTCATTGTTTTCCATGGCTAGTATTCATTGTGTACATGGACCACTTCTTCTTTATCCTTTCATCTGTAGATGGACATTTTGGTTGCTTCACTGTCTTGTCTATTGTGAATAAGGCTGCAGTGCAGCTTTTGCAGCCCGGGTCTTCTTCATTCTGGTCTTCTCAGGTGAGAGGCCCATTGGTGCGCCTGCTGGATTGACTGGTACCTCAATTTTTCCTTTTAAACGCAGCTCTTTCCTGTTCTCATTATTAGCGTTTAACCCTTTTACATCTCACCAGCAGCTAGAGGGTACACAGTTCTCTAAAACCTCTTCAGCATTTATTGTTTGTAGACTTTTTGCCAATGGTCAGTCGACTGGTGTGAATTGAAGACTTTTTGTAGATTAGATTGCATGAGTCTAATACTTCCTGAGGCTGAGCTTTTATCCATTTTCCTTTCTTTAAAAAGAGAGTGAGTAAAACTTACCTCTTCATACTGTCTTCTTGAAAATTTTGCCTGTTTTGAATTTTTTTTATCCATTCCCTACCTCAGCACAATTTTGAGGGCAGGTGTCCTTTACAGCCCTGAGTCCTTGTGAATGGTAAGTGACCATTAGCTGTGGGTTAAAAGCTGCTCTTGCGGGAATCGGCCACATGGCGGCAGCATTTCTCCTTTACCAAATCTGGTTACTAGGTCAACAGAGCCTTACTGGAAGTGGTGTTCTAGGTTGTAAATTAGAATGGCATGTGAGAGGAAAACGCCCTTTAATGTATGTCTCATTACTTCTTGTTGTTATTTTTAACTTAAGTTTTATTTTTTATCACAGCAAACTTGATTACAATGTTTTGTTTGTTCTAGGTGTGCAAGATGTGGTTCTTTCACACATATACATATATCTATTCTTCTTCGGAGCCTTTTCCCATGTAGGTTATGACACAATGTTGAGTAGTCTTCTCTTGGTATTGCGTAGGTCTTTGGTGATTACATATTTCACAGGTGTTTGTATCTCTCTGTTAACCTCAATACGGTAATGTATCCATTCCTCACACCTTTCTAATTGGTGAACCATAAGTTTTTTTATTGATTCTATGATAGTGTTTCTCTGTGGAAATATCTTTGTTTGTATCATTTTTTAGGTAACCCCTATATATGATATGATAGGATATGTGTCTTTCGCTTTCTCACTTACTCCAAGTTGCGTGATTACTTCTAGACTCATCTACGGTGCTGCAAATGGCATTGTTTCATTTTTTCACTAGCTCATATTCCATCTGTACAGGTAGCAGTTCTTCTTTGTCCACCCATCTGTCGGTGGACTTTTTGGTTACTTCCATATCTTGGCTATTGTAATAGTGTGCAATGCAGATTTGCGTGGCTGTGTCCTTCCAATTCTGTCTTCTTAGTTTATAGGTCCAGGAATAGGTCTGCTGGATCATATGGTAGCTCAATGTTTACTTTTTAAAGGCACCTCTGTTCTGTTCTCCTTAGTGGCTCTTTCCAGGTTACGTCCCACTTAAAGTGGAGGGCATGTATTTCTTCCCAGCACCTTCAGGATTTATTCTTTGTAGTTTTTGCTGATGATTATTCTGAGTGGTGTGAGCTGATACCTCTTTGTGGTTGAATTTGCATGTGTCTCATAATGCGTTGAAATTGAGCTTTAAGACATGATCTTTTTATTTTTCCAGCTGTGATTAGAGCTTATTTCTTCACAGTGTTTTCTTAAAGTATGTGTCACCATTTGTAATATTTTGGCCGTTATCTCCCTCAAGACATTTTGAGGGCAGGTTTCATTTACAGCCCTGCAGTACTTGTTCATATGAAGTGACCATTAGCTCAGGCTTTAAACCTGCTTTTGCAGGTAACGGCCAGAGAGCGGCAGCCTTTCTACGTTACCCATGCTGGTACTAGGGAAACAGACCTACCGGCCAGTGGTGTTCTTCGGTTATAAATTAGAGTGCAATGTGCCCGGATAAACCCACAAATGTTGATGTCTCCTTGCTTTTGTTTGTTTTTAAATTGAGTTTATATTTATTATTAGAGTAATATTCCATTGTGTACGTGGACCACTTCTTCTTGGTGCATTCCTCGGTTGATGGACATTTTCATTGCTTCCAAGTGCTGGCTATGGTAAATCTTGCTGGCGTACAGGTTTGCCAGCCTGTGACTTTTTGATTCTCATTTTCTCAAGTGATAGGCCAAGCCGTGGTTGTGATTGATTGACTGGTAGCTCAATGTTTCCCTTTTCAAAGCACCTACACTGTGTTTTCATTAGTGGCTCTTTACATGCCCCCCCTTACAACCGAAGGTACGCATTTCTCCACACTCCCTTCACGGTTTATTTTTTGCAGCATTTTTCCTAATGGCCATTCTGACTGCTGTGAGCTGATAGGTTTTTGTAATATGGGTATGCATGTCATTAAAATTTTTTAAATTCGTCATATTCCTACCCCTTTTTCTTTTCTCTTAAAAGAAAAACCCGTGAGTACAATATAGCTCTTGAACTTGTCTTCTTCGAAGCTTGCCCTCTTTTGAATTTTTTGGTCGATTTTTGACCCCAGAAATTTTCTGGAGGGCAGGTATCATTTACAGAACTGCAAGTTGGTGAAAATTTAGTGACCTTTTGCAGTGGGTTCAAAGCTGCTGTTGTGGGAAACGGCCACAAGGAGGTAGCATTTCTCCATTCCCCAATCTGGGTACTAGGGCAGCAGAGCCTTTCTGGAAGTCATTGTCCTAGGTTGTAAATTAGAATGGAAATTGCCAGGAGAAATCCCCATAAGTTTATGTCTCATTACTTCTTCTTGGTTTTTAAAATTTTTTTAATCTGGGTAAAGTTTAGAATATTGTTTGTCCTAGGTGTACACAATCTGGTTCATTTGTACATTATGTATGTCTATTAATGTACAGATCCTCTTCCCATGTAAAATATTACAGTGTTCCGTCGACCTCCCTTGCTATATGTTCGGTGTTTTTGATACATGTATATAATATGTATTTGTATATGTATGGTAACACTAATGTTCATTTCTCAATTTCCCCCCTCCTTTCCTTTCAGATGAGCATAGTTTGTTTTCTAAGCCTGTGAGTGTCTTTCTCTTTGGAAATATGTTCATCTGTGTCAGTTATTAGATAATGCCATAAGTGATAATATAGGATATAGGTGTTTTGCTTTCCGACCTACTTCATGTTTTGTGATTATCTCCAGGCTCAAGTATGGTGCCTCAAAGAGCAGTGCTTCAATGTTTTCCATGGCTAATATTCCATTGTGTACATGGACCACTTCTTCTTGGTGCATTCCTCTGTCGATGGACATTTTCGTTACTTCCAAGTGTTGCCTATGGTAAATATTGCTGGAGTGCAGGATTTCCAGCCTGTGATTTTTGATTTTCATTTTCTCAGGTGATAGACCCAGCAGTGGGTATGATTGATTGACTGGTACGGTAGCTCAACGTTTACCTTTTCAAGGCAACTCCATTGTGCTTTCATTAGTGGCTCTTACCACGTCCCCCTTAGAATCAAGGGTACGCATTTCTCCACAATCACGTCAGCATTTATTGTTGGCAGAATTTTTTTTGATGGCCATTATGACTGGTGTGAGCTGATAGGTTTTTGTAATTTGGGTTTACATGTCTGTAAAAATTCCTACAATTCATCATTTTTCCACGGCTTTTTCTTTTCTGTTAAAAGAAAAAAGCAAAAAAGTGTGAGTATAATATACCTCTTCAAATATTCTTTTTGGAAGGTTGCACTCTAGAATTTTTTGGTCGATTTTCGACCTCAGTATTTTTTGGAGGTCAGGTGTCATTTACAGAACTGCAATTGGTGAATACTTAGTGACCTTTTGCAGTGGGTTTAAAGCTGCTGTTGTGGGAAACGGCCACAAGGATGCAGCATTTCTCCATTCCCAAATCTGGGTACTAGGGCAGCAGAGCCATTCTAGAAGTCGTTTGTCTAGGTTGTAAATTTGAATGGAATGTGCCAGGAAAACCCCCCATAAGTCTATGTCTCATTACTCCTAGTTCGTTGTTTTAATTTTTTCAATTGGGGTAATGGTTAGAATGTTGCTTGTCCAAGGTGTACACACTCTGGTTCATCTACATATTCTACATACCTATTTATGTAGAGATCCTCTTCCCTTGTAAATTATTACAGTGTTCCGTAATCCTTCCTTGCTATATGGTCGGTCTTTTTGATATATGTATATAATATGTATTTGTATACATATGGTAACGCTAATCTTCATTTATCCATTCCCCCCACCTTTACTTTTAGATAAGCATAGTTCTTTTTTAATAAGTCTGTGATTGACTTTCTGTGTGGAAATATGTTCATTTGTGTCAGTTATTAGATAACGCCTATAAGTGATATCATAGGATATAGGACTTTTGCTTTCCGACTTACCTCATGTTCTGTGATTATCTCCAAGATCATCTATGGGGCCTCAAAGAGCAGTGTTTCATTGTTTTCCATGGCTAGTATTCATTGTGTACATGGACCACTTCTTCTTTATCCTTTCATCTGTAGATGGACATTTTGGTTGCTTCACTGTCTTGTCTATTGTGAATAAGGCTGCAGTGCAGCTTTTGCAGCCCGGGTCTTCTTCATTCTGGTCTTCTCAGGTGAGAGGCCCATTGGTGCGCCTGCTGGATTGACTGGTACCTCAATTTTTCCTTTTAAACGCAGCTCTTTCCTGTTCTCATTATTAGCGTTTAAGCCTTTTACATCTCACCAGCAGCTAGAGGGTACACAGTTCTCTAAAACCTCTTCAGCATTTATTGTTTGTAGACTTTTTGCCAATGGTCAGTCGACTGGTGTGAATTGAAGACTTTTTGTAGATTAGATTGCATGAGTCTAATACTTCCTGAGGCTGAGCTTTTATCCATTTTCCTTTCTTTAAAAAGAGAGTGAGTAAAACTTACCTCTTCATACTATCTTCTTGAAAATTTTGCCTGTTTTGAATTTTTTTTATCCATTCCCTACCTCAGCACAATTTTGAGGGCAGGTGTCCTTTACAGCCCTGAGTCCTTGTGAATGGTAAGTGACCATTAGCTGTGGGTTAAAAGCTGCTCTTGCGGGAATCGGCCACATGGCGGCAGCATTTCTCCTTTACCAAATCTGGTTACTAGGTCAACAGAGCCTTACTGGAAGTGGTGTTCTAGGTTGTAAATTAGAATGGCATGTGAGAGGAAAACGCCCTTTAATGTATGTCTCATTACTTCTTGTTGTTATTTTTAACTTAATTTTTATTTTTTATCACAGCAAACTTGATTACAATGTTTTGTTTGTTCTAGGTGTGCAAGATGTGGTTCTTTCACACATATACATATATCTATTCTTCTTCGGAGCCTTTTCCCATGTAGGTTATGACACAATGTTGAGTAGTCTTCTCTTGGTATTGCGTAGGTCTTTGGTGATTACATATTTCACAGGTGTTTGTATCTCTCTGTTAACCTCAATACGGTAATGTATCCATTCCTCACACCTTTCTAATTGGTGAACCATAAGTTTTTTTATTGATTCTATGATAGTGTTTCTCTGTGGAAATATCTTTGTTTGTATCATTTTTTAGGTAACCCCTATATATGATATGATAGGATATGTGTCTTTCGCTTTCTCACTTACTCCAAGTTGCGTGATTACTTCTAGACTCATCTACGGTGCTGCAAATGGTATTGTTTCATTTTTTCACTAGCTCATATTCCATCTGTACAGGTAGCAGTTCTTCTTTGTCCTCCCATCTGTCGGTGGCCTTTTTGGTTACTTCCATATCTTGGCTATTGTAATAGTGTGCAATGCAGATTTGCGTGGCTGTGTCTTTCCAATTCTGTCTTCTTAGTTTATAGGTCCAGGAATAGGTCTGCTGGATCATATGGTGGCTCAATGTTTACTTTTTAAAGGCACCTCTGTTCTGTTCTCCTTAGTGGCTCTTTCCAGGTTACGTCCCACTTAAAGTGGAGGGCATGTATTTCTTCCCAGCACCTTCAGGATTTATTCTTTGTAGTTTTTGCTGATGATTATTCTGAGTGGTGTGAGCTGATACCTCTTTGTGGTTGAATTTGCATGTGTCTCATAATGCGTTGAAATTGAGCTTTAAGACATGATCTTTTTATTTTTCCAGCTGTGATTAGAGCTTATTTCTTCACAGTGTTTTCTTAAAGTATGTGTCACCATTTGTAATATTTTGGCCATTATCTCCCTCAAGACATTTTGAGGGCAGGTTTCATTTACAGCCCTGCAGTACTTGTTCATATGAAGTGACCATTAGCTCAGGCTTTAAACCTGCTTTGGAAGGTAACGGCCAGAGAGCGGCAGCCTTTCTACGTTACCCATGCTGGTACTAGGGAAACAGACCTACCGGCCAGTGGTGTTCTTCGGTTATAAATTAGAGTGCAATGTGCCCGGATAAACCCACAAATGTTGATGTCTCCTTGCTTTTGTTTGTTTTTAAATTGAGTTTATATTTATTATTAGAGTAATATTCCATTGTGTACGTGGACCACTTCTTCTTGTTGCATTCCTCGGTTGATGGACATTTTCATTGCTTCCAAGTGCTGGCTATGGTAAATCTTTCTGGCGTACAGGTTTGCCAGCCTGTGACTTTTTGATTCTCATTTTCTCAAGTGATAGGCCAAGCAGTGGTTGTGATTGATTGACTGGTAGCTCAATGTTTCCCTTTTCAAAGCACCTACACTGTGTTTTCATTAGTGGCTCTTTACATGCCCCCCCTTACAACCGAAGGTACGCATTTCTCCACACTCCCTTCACGGTTTATTTTTTGCAGCATTTTTCCTAATGGCCATTCTGACTGCTGTGAGCTGATAGGTTTTTGTAATATGGGTATGCATGTCATTAAAATTTTTTAAATTCGTCATATTCCTACCCCTTTTTCTTTTCTCTTAAAAGAAAAACCCGTGTGTACAATATAGCTCTTGAACTTGTCTTCTTCGAAGCTTGCCCTCTTTTGAATTTTTTGGTCGATTTTTGACCCCAGAAATTTTCTGGAGGGCAGGTATCATTTACAGAACTGCAAGTTGGTGAAAATTTAGTGACCTTTTGCAGTGGGTTCAAAGCTGCTGTTGTGGGAAACGGCCACAAGGAGGTAGCATTTCTCCATTCCCCAATCTGGGTACTAGGGCAGCAGAGCCTTTCTGGAAGTCATTGTCCTAGGTTGTAAATTAGAATGGAAATTGCCAAGAGAAATCCCCATAAGTTTATGTCCCATTACTTCTTCTTGGTTTTTAAAATTTTTTTAATCTGGGTAAAGTTTAGAATATTGTTTGTCCTAGGTGTACACAATCTGGTTCATTTGTACATTATGTATGTCTATTAATGTACAGATCCTCTTCCCATGTAAAATATTACAGTGTTCCGTCGACCTCCCTTGCTATATGTTCGGTGTTTTTGATACATGTATATAATATGTATTTGTATATGTATGGTAACACTAATGTTCATTTCTCAATTTCCCCCCTCCTTTCCTTTCAGATGAGCATAGTTTGTTTTCTAAGCCTGTGAGTGTCTTTCTCTTTGGAAATATGTTCATCTGTGTCAGTTATTAGATAATGCCATAAGTGATAATATAGGATATAGGTGTTTTGCTTTCCGACCTACTTCATGTTTTGTGATTATCTCCAGGCTCAAGTATGGTGCCTCAAAGAGCAGTGCTTCAATGTTTTCCATGGCTAATATTCCATTGTGTACATGGACCACTTCTTCTTGGTGCATTCCTCTGTCGATGGACATTTTCGTTGCTTCCAAGTGTTGCCTATGGTAAATATTGCTGGAGTGCAGGATTTCCAGCCTGTGATTTTTGATTTTCATTTTCTCAGGTGATAGACCCAGCAGTGGGTATGATTGATTGACTGGTACGGTAGCTCAACGTTTACCTTTTCAAGGCAACTCCATTGTGCTTTCATTAGTGGCTCTTGCCACGTCCCCCTTAGAATCCAGGGTACGCATTTCTCCACAATCACGTCAGCATTTATTGTTGGCAGAATTTTTTTTGATGGCCATTATGACTGGTGTGAGCTGATAGGTTTTTGTAATTTGGGTTTACATGTCTGTAAAAATTCCTACAATTCATCATTTTTCCACGGCTTTTTCTTTTCTGTTAAAAGAAAAAAGCAAAAAATTGTGAGTATAATATACCTCTTCAAATATTCTTTTTGGAAGGTTGCACTCTAGAATTTTTTGGTCGATTTTCGACCTCAGTATTTTTTGGAGGTCAGGTGTCATTTACAGAACTGCAATTGGTGAATACTTAGTGACCTTTTGCAGTGGGTTTAAATCTGCTGTTGTGGGAAACGGCCACAAGGATGCAGCATTTCTCCATTCCCAAATCTGGGTACTAGGGCAGCAGAGCCATTCTAGAAGTCGTTTGTCTAGGTTGTAAATTTGAATGGAATGTGCCAGGAAAACCCCCCATAAGTCTATGTCTCATTACTCCTAGTTCGTTGTTTTAATTTTTTCAATTGGGGTAATGGTTAGAATGTTGCTTGTCCAAGGTGTACACACTCTGGTTCATCTACATATTCTACATACCTATTTATGTAGAGATCCTCTTCCCTTGTAAATTATTACAGTGTTCCGTAATCCTTCCTTGCTATATGGTCGGTCTTTTTGATATATGTATATAATATGTATTTGTATACATATGGTAACGCTAATCTTCATTTATCCATTCCCCCCACCTTTACTTTTAGATAAGCATAGTTCTTTTTTAATAAGTCTGTGATTGACTTTCTGTGTGGAAATATGTTCATTTGTGTCAGTTATTAGATAACGCCTATAAGTGATATCATAGGATATAGGACTTTTGCTTTCCGACTTACCTCATGTTCTGTGATTATCTCCAAGATCATCTATGGGGCCTCAAAGAGCAGTGTTTCATTGTTTTCCATGGCTAGTATTCATTGTGTACATGGACCACTTCTTCTTTATCCTTTCATCTGTAGATGGACATTTTGGTTGCTTCACTGTCTTGTCTATTGTGAATAAGGCTGCAGTGCAGCTTTTGCAGCCCGGGTCTTCTTCATTCTGGTCTTCTCAGGTGAGAGGCCCATTGGTGCGCCTGCTGGATTGACTGGTACCTCAATTTTTCCTTTTAAACGCAGCTCTTTCCTGTTCTCATTATTAGCGTTTAACCCTTTTACATCTCACCAGCAGCTAGAGGGTACACAGTTCTCTAAAACCTCTTCAGCATTTATTGTTTGTAGACTTTTTGCCAATGGTCAGTCGACTGGTGTGAATTGAAGACTTTTTGTAGATTAGATTGCATGAGTCTAATACTTCCTGAGGCTGAGCTTTTATCCATTTTCCTTTCTTTAAAAAGAGAGTGAGTAAAACTTACCTCTTCATACTGTCTTCTTGAAAATTTTGCCTGTTTTGAATTTTTTTTATCCATTCCCTACCTCAGCACAATTTTGAGGGCAGGTGTCCTTTACAGCCCTGAGTCCTTGTGAATGGTAAGTGACCATTAGCTGTGGGTTAAAAGCTGCTCTTGCGGGAATCGGCCACATGGCGGCAGCATTTCTCCTTTACCAAATCTGGTTACTAGGTCAACAGAGCCTTACTGGAAGTGGTGTTCTAGGTTGTAAATTAGAATGGCATGTGAGAGGAAAACGCCCTTTAATGTATGTCTCATTACTTCTTGTTGTTATTTTTAACTTAATTTTTATTTTTTATCACAGCAAACTTGATTACAATGTTTTGTTTGTTCTAGGTGTGCAAGATGTGGTTCTTTCACACATATACATATATCTATTCTTCTTCGGAGCCTTTTCCCATGTAGGTTATGACACAATGTTGAGTAGTCTTCTCTTGGTATTGCGTAGGTCTTTGGTGATTACATATTTCACAGGTGTTTGTATCTCTCTGTTAACCTCAATACGGTAATGTATCCATTCCTCACACCTTTCTAATTGGTGAACCATAAGTTTTTTTATTGATTCTATGATAGTGTTTCTCTGTGGAAATATCTTTGTTTGTATCATTTTTTAGGTAACCCCTATATATGATATGATAGGATATGTGTCTTTCGCTTTCTCACTTACTCCAAGTTGCGTGATTACTTCTAGACTCATCTACGGTGCTGCAAATGGCATTGTTTCCTTTTTTCACTAGCTCATATTCCATCTGTACAGGTAGCAGTTCTTCTTTGTCCTCCCATCTGTCGGTGGCCTTTTTGGTTACTTCCATATCTTGGCTATTGTAATAGTGTGCAATGCAGATTTGCGTGGCTGTGTCCTTCCAATTCTGTCTTCTTAGTTTATAGGTCCAGGAATAGGTCTGCTGGATCATATGGTAGCTCAATGTTTACTTTTTAAAGGCACCTCTGTTCTGTTCTCCTTAGTGGCTCTTTCCAGGTTACGTCCCACTTAAAGTGGAGGGCATGTATTTCTTCCCAGCACCTTCAGGATTTATTCTTTGTAGTTTTTGCTGATGATTATTCTGAGTGGTGTGAGCTGATACCTCTTTGTGGTTGAATTTGCATGTGTCTCATAATGCGTTGAAATTGAGCTTTAAGACATGATCTTTTTATTTTTCCAGCTGTGATTAGAGCTTATTTCTTCACAGTGTTTTCTTAAAGTATGTGTCACCATTTGTAATATTTTGGCCGTTATCTCCCTCAAGACATTTTGAGGGCAGGTTTCATTTACAGCCCTGCAGTACTTGTTCATATGAAGTGACCATTAGCTCAGGCTTTAAACCTGCTTTTGCAGGTAACGGCCAGAGAGTGGCAGCCTTTCTACGTTACCCATGCTGGTACTAGGGAAACAGACCTACCGGCCAGTGGTGTTCTTCGGTTATAAATTAGAGTGCAATGTGCCCGGATAAACCCACAAATGTTGATGTCTCCTTGCTTTTGTTTGTTTTTAAATTGAGTTTATATTTATTATTAGAGTAATATTCCATTGTGTACGTGGACCACTTCTTCTTGGTGCATTCCTCGGTTGATGGACATTTTCATTGCTTCCAAGTGCTGGCTATGGTAAATCTTGCTGGCGTACAGGTTTGCCAGCCTGTGACTTTTTGATTCTCATTTTCTCAAGTGATAGGCCAAGCAGTGGTTGTGATTGATTGACTGGTAGCTCAATGTTTCCCTTTTCAAAGCACCTACACTGTGTTTTCATTAGTGGCTCTTTACATGCCCCCCCTTACAACCGAAGGTACGCATTTCTCCACACTCCCTTCACGGTTTATTTTTTGCAGCATTTTTCCTAATGGCCATTCTGACTGCTGTGAGCTGATAGGTTTTTGTAATATGGGTATGCATGTCATTAAAATTTTTTAAATTCGTCATATTCCTACCCCTTTTTCTTTTCTCTTAAAAGAAAAACCCGTGAGTACAATATAGCTCTTGAACTTGTCTTCTTCGAAGCTTGCCCTCTTTTGAATTTTTTGGTCGATTTTTGACCCCAGAAATTTTCTGGAGGGCAGGTATCATTTACAGAACTGCAAGTTGGTGAAAATTTAGTGACCTTTTGCAGTGGGTTCAAAGCTGCTGTTGTGGGAAACGGCCACAAGGAGGTAGCATTTCTCCATTCCCCAATCTGGGTACTAGGGCAGCAGAGCCTTTCTGGAAGTCATTGTCCTAGGTTGTAAATTAGAATGGAAATTGCCAGGAGAAATCCCCATAAGTTTATGTCTCATTACTTCTTCTTGGTTTTTAAAATTTTTTTAATCTGGGTAAAGTTTAGAATATTGTTTGTCCTAGGTGTACACAATCTGGTTCATTTGTACATTATGTATGTCTATTAATGTACAGATCCTCTTCCCATGTAAAATATTACAGTGTTCCGTCGACCTCCCTTGCTATATGTTCGGTGTTTTTGATACATGTATATAATATGTATTTGTATATGTATGGTAACACTAATGTTCATTTCTCAATTTCCCCCCTCCTTTCCTTTCAGATGAGCATAGTTTGTTTTCTAAGCCTGTGAGTGTCTTTCTCTTTGGAAATATGTTCATCTGTGTCAGTTATTAGATAATGCCATAAGTGATAATATAGGATATAGGTGTTTTGCTTTCCGACCTACTTCATGTTTTGTGATTATCTCCAGGCTCAAGTATGGTTCCTCAAAGAGCAGTGCTTCAATGTTTTCCATGGCTAATATTCCATTGTGTACATGGACCACTTCTTCTTGGTGCATTCCTCTGTCGATGGACATTTTCGTTGCTTCCAAGTGTTGCCTATGGTAAATATTGCTGGAGTGCAGGATTTCCAGCCTGTGATTTTTGATTTTCATTTTCTCAGGTGATAGACCCAGCAGTGGGTATGATTGATTGACTGGTACGGTAGCTCAACGTTTACCTTTTCAAGGCAACTCCATTGTGCTTTCATTAGTGGCTCTTGCCACGTCCCCCTTAGAATCCAGGGTACGCATTTCTCCACAATCACGTCAGCATTTATTGTTGGCAGAATTTTTTTTGATGGCCATTATGACTGGTTTGAGCTGATAGGTTTTTGTAATTTGGGTTTACATGTCTGTAAAAATTCCTACAATTCATCATTTTTCCACGGCTTTTTCTTTTCTGTTAAAAGAAAAAAGCAAAAAATTGTGAGTATAATATACCTCTTCAAATATTCTTTTTGGAAGGTTGCACTCTAGAATTTTTTGGTCGATTTTCGACCTCAGTATTTTTTGGAGGGCAGGTGTCATTTACAGAACTGCAATTGGTGAATACTTAGTGACCTTTTGCAGTGGGTTTAAAGCTGCTGTTGTGGGAAACGGCCACAAGGATGCAGCATTTCTCCATTCCCAAATCTGGGTACTAGGGCAGCAGAGCCATTCTAGAAGTCGTTTGTCTAGGTTGTAAATTTGAATGGAATGTGCCAGGAAAACCCCCCATAAGTCTATGTCTCATTACTCCTAGTTCGTTGTTTTAATTTTTTCAATTGGGGTAATGGTTAGAATGTTGCTTGTCCAAGGTGTACACACTCTGGTTCATCTACATATTCTACATACCTATTTATGTAGAGATCCTCTTCCCTTGTAAATTATTACAGTGTTCCGTAATCCTTCCTTGCTATATGGTCGGTCTTTTTGATATATGTATATAATATGTATTTGTATACATATGGTAACGCTAATCTTCATTTATCCATTCCCCCCACCTTTACTTTTAGATAAGCATAGTTCTTTTTTAATAAGTCTGTGATTGACTTTCTGTGTGGAAATATGTTCATTTGTGTCAGTTATTAGATAACGCCTATAAGTGATATCATAGGATATAGGACTTTTGCTTTCCGACTTACCTCATGTTCTGTGATTATCTCCAAGATCATCTATGGGGCCTCAAAGAGCAGTGTTTCATTGTTTTCCATGGCTAGTATTCATTGTGTACATGGACCACTTCTTCTTTATCCTTTCATCTGTAGATGGACATTTTGGTTGCTTCACTGTCTTGTCTATTGTGAATAAGGCTGCAGTGCAGCTTTTGCAGCCCGGGTCTTCTTCATTCTGGTCTTCTCAGGTGAGAGGCCCATTGGTGCGCCTGCTGGATTGACTGGTACCTCAATTTTTCCTTTTAAACGCAGCTCTTTCCTGTTCTCATTATTAGCGTTTAACCCTTTTACATCTCACCAGCAGCTAGAGGGTACACAGTTCTCTAAAACCTCTTCAGCATTTATTGTTTGTAGACTTTTTGCCAATGGTCAGTCGACTGGTGTGAATTGAAGACTTTTTGTAGATTAGATTGCATGAGTCTAATACTTCCTGAGGCTGAGCTTTTATCCATTTTCCTTTCTTTAAAAAGAGAGTGAGTAAAACTTACCTCTTCATACTGTCTTCTTGAAAATTTTGCCTGTTTTGAATTTTTTTTATCCATTCCCTACCTCAGCACAATTTTGAGGGCAGGTGTCCTTTACAGCCCTGAGTCCTTGTGAATGGTAAGTGACCATTAGCTGTGGGTTAAAAGCTGCTCTTGCGGGAATCGGCCACATGGCGGCAGCATTTCTCCTTTACCAAATCTGGTTACTAGGTCAACAGAGCCTTACTGGAAGTGGTGTTCTAGGTTGTAAATTAGAATGGCATGTGAGAGGAAAACGCCCTTTAATGTATGTCTCATTACTTCTTGTTGTTATTTTTAACTTAATTTTTATTTTTTATCACAGCAAACTTGATTACAATGTTTTGTTTGTTCTAGGTGTGCAAGATGTGGTTCTTTCACACATATACATATATCTATTCTTCTTCGGAGCCTTTTCCCATGTAGGTTATGACACAATGTTGAGTAGTCTTCTCTTGGTATTGCGTAGGTCTTTGGTGATTACATACTTCACAGGTGTTTGTATCTCTCTGTTAACCTCAATACGGTAATGTATCCATTCCTCACACCTTTCTAATTGGTGAACCATAAGTTTTTTTATTGATTCTATGATAGTGTTTCTCTGTGGAAATATCTTTGTTTGTATCATTTTTTAGGTAACCCCTATATATGATATGATAGGATATGTGTCTTTCGCTTTCTCACTTACTCCAAGTTGCGTGATTACTTCTAGACTCATCTACGGTGCTGCAAATGGCATTGTTTCATTTTTTCACTAGCTCATATTCCATCTGTACAGGTAGCAGTTCTTCTTTGTCCACCCATCTGTCGGTGGACTTTTTGGTTACTTCCATATCTTGGCTATTGTAATAGTGTGCAATGCAGATTTGCGTGGCTGTGTCCTTCCAATTCTGTCTTCTTAGTTTATAGGTCCAGGAATAGGTCTGCTGGATCATATGGTAGCTCAATGTTTACTTTTTAAAGGCACCTCTGTTCTGTTCTCCTTAGTGGCTCTTTCCAGGTTACGTCCCACTTAAAGTGGAGGTCATGTATTTCTTCCCAGCACCTTCAGGATTTATTCTTTGTAGTTTTTGCTGATGATTATTCTGAGTGGTGTGAGCTGATACCTCTTTGTGGTTGAATTTGCATGTGTCTCATAATGCGTTGAAATTGAGCTTTAAGACATGATCTTTTTATTTTTCCAGCTGTGATTAGAGCTTATTTCTTCACAGTGTTTTCTTAAAGTATGTGTCACCATTTGTAATATTTTGGCCGTTATCTCCCTCAAGACATTTTGAGGGCAGGTTTCATTTACAGCCCTGCAGTACTTGTTCATATGAAGTGACCATTAGCTCAGGCTTTAAACCTGCTTTTGCAGGTAACGGCCAGAGAGCGGCAGCCTTTCTACGTTTCCCATGCTGGTACTAGGGAAACAGACCTACCGGCCAGTGGTGTTCTTCGGTTATAAATTAGAGTGCAATGTGCCCGGATAAAACCACAAATGTTGATGTCTCCTTGCTTTTGTTTGTTTTTAAATTGAGTTTATATTTATTATTAGAGTAATATTCCATTGTGTACGTGGACCACTTCTTCTTGGTGCATTCCTCGGTTGATGGACATTTTCATTGCTTCCAAGTGCTGGCTATGGTAAATCTTGCTGGCGTACAGGTTTGCCAGCCTGTGACTTTTTGATTCTCATTTTCTCAAGTGATAGGCCAAGCAGTGGTTGTGATTGATTGACTGGTAGCTCAATGTTTCCCTTTTCAAAGCACCTACACTGTGTTTTCATTAGTGGCTCTTTACATGCCCCCCCTTACAACCGAAGGTACGCATTTCTCCACACTCCCTTCACGGTTTATTTTTTGCAGCATTTTTCCTAATGGCCATTCTGACTGCTGTGAGCTGATAGGTTTTTGTAATATGGGTATGCATGTCATTAAAATTTTTTAAATTCGTCATATTCCTACCCCTTTTTCTTTTCTCTTAAAATAAAAACCTGTGAGTACAATATAGCTCTTGAACTTGTCTTCTTCGAAGCTTGCCCTCTTTTGAATTTTTTGGTCGATTTTTGACCCCAGAAATTTTCTGGAGGGCAGGTATCATTTACAGAACTGCAAGTTGGTGAAAATTTAGTGACCTTTTGCAGTGGGTTCAAAGCTGCTGTTGTGGGAAACGGCCACAAGGAGGTAGCATTTCTCCATTCCCCAATCTGGGTACTAGGGCAGCAGAGCCTTTCTGGAAGTCATTGTCCTAGGTTGTAAATTAGAATGGAAATTGCCAGGAGAAATCCCCATAAGTTTATGTCTCATTACTTCTTCTTGGTTTTTAAAATTTTTTTAATCTGGGTAAAGTTTAGAATATTGTTTGTCCTAGGTGTACACAATCTGGTTCATTTGTACATTATGTATGTCTATTAATGTACAGATCCTCTTCCCATGTAAAATATTACAGTGTTCCGTCGACCTCCCTTGCTATATGTTCGGTGTTTTTGATACATGTATATAATATGTATTTGTATATGTATGGTAACACTAATGTTCATTTCTCAATTTCCCCCCTCCTTTCCTTTCAGATGAGCATAGTTTGTTTTCTAAGCCTGTGAGTGTCTTTCTCTTTGGAAATATGTTCATCTGTGTCAGTTATTAGATAATGCCATAAGTGATAATATAGGATATAGGTGTTTTGCTTTCCGACCTACTTCATGTTTTGTGATTATCTCCAGGCTCAAGTATGGTTCCTCAAAGAGCAGTGCTTCAATGTTTTCCATGGCTAATATTCCATTGTGTACATGGACCACTTCTTCTTGGTGCATTCCTCTGTCGATGGACATTTTCGTTGCTTCCAAGTGTTGCCTATGGTAAATATTGCTGGAGTGCAGGATTTCCAGCCTGTGATTTTTGATTTTCATTTTCTCAGGTGATAGACCCAGCAGTGGGTATGATTGATTGACTGGTACGGTAGCTCAACGTTTACCTTTTCAAGGCAACTCCATTGTGCTTTCATTAGTGGCTCTTGCCACGTCCCCCTTAGAATCAAGGGTACGCATTTCTCCACAATCACGTCAGCATTTATTGTTGGCAGAATTTTTTTTGATGGCCATTATGACTGGTTTGAGCTGATAGGTTTTTGTAATTTGGGTTTACATGTCTGTAAAAATTCCTACAATTCATCATTTTTCCACGGCTTTTTCTTTTCTGTTAAAAGAAAAAAGCAAAAAATTGTGAGTATAATATACCTCTTCAAATATTCTTTTTGGAAGGTTGCACTCTAGAATTTTTTGGTCGATTTTCGACCTCAGTATTTTTTGGAGGGCAGGTGTCATTTACAGAACTGCAATTGGTGAATACTTAGTGACCTTTTGCAGTGGGTTTAAAGCTGCTGTTGTGGGAAACGGCCACAAGGATGCAGCATTTCTCCATTCCCAAATCTGGGTACTAGGGCAGCAGAGCCATTCTAGAAGTCGTTTGTCTAGGTTGTAAATTTGAATGGAATGTGCCAGGAAAACCCCCCATAAGTCTATGTCTCATTACTCCTAGTTCGTTGTTTTAATTTTTTCAATTGGGGTAATGGTTAGAATGTTGCTTGTCCAAGGTGTACACACTCTGGTTCATCTACATATTCTACATACCTATTTATGTAGAGATCCTCTTCCCTTGTAAATTATTACAGTGTTCCGTAATCCTTCCTTGCTATATGGTCGGTCTTTTTGATATATGTATATAATATGTATTTGTATACATATGGTAACGCTAATCTTCATTTATCCATTCCCCCCACCTTTACTTTTAGATAAGCATAGTTCTTTTTTAATAAGTCTGTGATTGACTTTCTGTGTGGAAATATGTTCATTTGTGTCAGTTATTAGATAACGCCTATAAGTGATATCATAGGATATAGGACTTTTGCTTTCCGACTTACCTCATGTTCTGTGATTATCTCCAAGATCATCTATGGGGCCTCAAAGAGCAGTGTTTCATTGTTTTCCATGGCTAGTATTCATTGTGTACATGGACCACTTCTTCTTTATCCTTTCATCTGTAGATGGACATTTTGGTTGCTTCACTGTCTTGTCTATTGTGAATAAGGCTGCAGTGCAGCTTTTGCAGCCCGGGTCTTCTTCATTCTGGTCTTCTCAGGTGAGAGGCCCATTGGTGCGCCTGCTGGATTGACTGGTACCTCAATTTTTCCTTTTAAACGCAGCTCTTTCCTGTTCTCATTATTAGCGTTTAACCCTTTTACATCTCACCAGCAGCTAGAGGGTACACAGTTCTCTAAAACCTCTTCAGCATTTATTGTTTGTAGACTTTTTGCCAATGGTCAGTCGACTGGTGTGAATTGAAGACTTTTTGTAGATTAGATTGCATGAGTCTAATACTTCCTGAGGCTGAGCTTTTATCCATTTTCCTTTCTTTAAAAAGAGAGTGAGTAAAACTTACCTCTTCATACTGTCTTCTTGAAAATTTTGCCTGTTTTGAATTTTTTTTATCCATTCCCTACCTCAGCACAATTTTGAGGGCAGGTGTCCTTTACAGCCCTGAGTCCTTGTGAATGGTAAGTGACCATTAGCTGTGGGTTAAAAGCTGCTCTTGCGGGAATCGGCCACATGGCGGCAGCATTTCTCCTTTACCAAATCTGGTTACTAGGTCAACAGAGCCTTACTGGAAGTGGTGTTCTAGGTTGTAAATTAGAATGGCATGTGAGAGGAAAACGCCCTTTAATGTATGTCTCATTACTTCTTGTTGTTATTTTTAACTTAATTTTTATTTTTTATCACAGCAAACTTGATTACAATGTTTTGTTTGTTCTAGGTGTGCAAGATGTGGTTCTTTCACACATATACATATATCTATTCTTCTTCGGAGCCTTTTCCCATGTAGGTTATGACACAATGTTGAGTAGTCTTCTCTTGGTATTGCGTAGGTCTTTGGTGATTACATACTTCACAGGTGTTTGTATCTCTCTGTTAACCTCAATACGGTAATGTATCCATTCCTCACACCTTTCTAATTGGTGAACCATAAGTTTTTTTATTGATTCTATGATAGTGTTTCTCTGTGGAAATATCTTTGTTTGTATCATTTTTTAGGTAACCCCTATATATGATATGATAGGATATGTGTCTTTCGCTTTCTCACTTACTCCAAGTTGCGTGATTACTTCTAGACTCATCTACGGTGCTGCAAATGGCATTGTTTCATTTTTTCACTAGCTCATATTCCATCTGTACAGGTAGCAGTTCTTCTTTGTCCACCCATCTGTCGGTGGACTTTTTGGTTACTTCCATATCTTGGCTATTGTAATAGTGTGCAATGCAGATTTGCGTGGCTGTGTCCTTCCAATTCTGTCTTCTTAGTTTATAGGTCCAGGAATAGGTCTGCTGGATCATATGGTAGCTCAATGTTTACTTTTTAAAGGCACCTCTGTTCTGTTCTCCTTAATGGCTCTTTCCAGGTTACGTCCCACTTAAAGTGGAGGTCATGTATTTCTTCCCAGCACCTTCAGGATTTATTCTTTGTAGTTTTTGCTGATGATTATTCTGAGTGGTGTGAGCTGATACCTCTTTGTGGTTGAATTTGCATGTGTCTCATAATGCGTTGAAATTGAGCTTTAAGACATGATCTTTTTATTTTTCCAGCTGTGATTAGAGCTTATTTCTTCACAGTGTTTTCTTAAAGTATGTGTCACCATTTGTAATATTTTGGCCGTTATCTCCCTCAAGACATTTTGAGGGCAGGTTTCATTTACAGCCCTGCAGTACTTGTTCATATGAAGTGACCATTAGCTCAGGCTTTAAACCTGCTTTTGCAGGTAACGGCCAGAGAGCGGCAGCCTTTCTACGTTTCCCATGCTGGTACTAGGGAAACAGACCTACCGGCCAGTGGTGTTCTTCGGTTATAAATTAGAGTGCAATGTGCCCGGATAAAACCACAAATGTTGATGTCTCCTTGCTTTTGTTTGTTTTTAAATTGAGTTTATATTTATTATTAGAGTAATATTCCATTGTGTACGTGGACCACTTCTTCTTGGTGCATTCCTCGGTTGATGGACATTTTCATTGCTTCCAAGTGCTGGCTATGGTAAATCTTGCTGGTGTACAGGTTTGCCAGCCTGTGACTTTTTGATTCTCATTTTCTCAAGTGATAGGCCAAGCAGTGGTTGTGATTGATTGACTGGTAGCTCAATGTTTCCCTTTTCAAAGCACCTACACTGTGTTTTCATTAGTGGCTCTTTACATGCCCCCCCTTACAACCGAAGGTACGCATTTCTCCACACTCCCTTCACGGTTTATTTTTTGCAGCATTTTTCCTAATGGCCATTCTGACTGCTGTGAGC
Organism: Balaenoptera physalus; assembly: GCF_965194825.1. Taxonomy (NCBI): domain Eukaryota; kingdom Metazoa; phylum Chordata; class Mammalia; order Artiodactyla; family Balaenopteridae; genus Balaenoptera; species Balaenoptera physalus. The sequence continues at coordinate 137,516 of NW_028126526.1, forward strand.
TGATAGGTTTTTGTAATATGGGTATGCATGTCATTAAAATTTTTTAAATTCGTCATATTCCTACCCCTTTTTCTTTTCTCTTAAAATAAAAACCTGTGAGTACAATATAGCTCTTGAACTTGTCTTCTTCGAAGCTTGCCCTCTTTTGAATTTTTTGGTCGATTTTTGACCCCAGAAATTTTCTGGAGGGCAGGTATCATTTACAGAACTGCAAGTTGGTGAAAATTTAGTGACCTTTTGCAGTGGGTTCAAAGCTGCTGTTGTGGGAAACGGCCACAAGGAGGTAGCATTTCTCCATTCCCCAATCTGGGTACTAGGGCAGCAGAGCCTTTCTGGAAGTCATTGTCCTAGGTTGTAAATTAGAATGGAAATTGCCAGGAGAAATCCCCATAAGTTTATGTCTCATTACTTCTTCTTGGTTTTTAAAATTTTTTTAATCTGGGTAAAGTTTAGAATATTGTTTGTCCTAGGTGTACACAATCTGGTTCATTTGTACATTATGTATGTCTATTAATGTACAGATCCTCTTCCCATGTAAAATATTACAGTGTTCCGTCGACCTCCCTTGCTATATGTTCGGTGTTTTTGATACATGTATATAATATGTATTTGTATATGTATGGTAACACTAATGTTCATTTCTCAATTTCCCCCCTCCTTTCCTTTCAGATGAGCATAGTTTGTTTTCTAAGCCTGTGAGTGTCTTTCTCTTTGGAAATATGTTCATCTGTGTCAGTTATTAGATAATGCCATAAGTGATAATATAGGATATAGGTGTTTTGCTTTCCGACCTACTTCATGTTTTGTGATTATCTCCAGGCTCAAGTATGGTTCCTCAAAGAGCAGTGCTTCAATGTTTTCCATGGCTAATATTCCATTGTGTACATGGACCACTTCTTCTTGGTGCATTCCTCTGTCGATGGACATTTTCGTTGCTTCCAAGTGTTGCCTATGGTAAATATTGCTGGAGTGCAGGATTTCCAGCCTGTGATTTTTGATTTTCATTTTCTCAGGTGATAGACCCAGCAGTGGGTATGATTGATTGACTGGTACGGTAGCTCAACGTTTACCTTTTCAAGGCAACTCCATTGTGCTTTCATTAGTGGCTCTTGCCACGTCCCCCTTAGAATCAAGGGTACGCATTTCTCCACAATCACGTCAGCATTTATTGTTGGCAGAATTTTTTTTGATGGCCATTATGACTGGTTTGAGCTGATAGGTTTTTGTAATTTGGGTTTACATGTCTGTAAAAATTCCTACAATTCATCATTTTTCCACGGCTTTTTCTTTTCTGTTAAAAGAAAAAAGCAAAAAATTGTGAGTATAATATACCTCTTCAAATATTCTTTTTGGAAGGTTGCACTCTAGAATTTTTTGGTCGATTTTCGACCTCAGTATTTTTTGGAGGGCAGGTGTCATTTACAGAACTGCAATTGGTGAATACTTAGTGACCTTTTGCAGTGGGTTTAAAGCTGCTGTTGTGGGAAACGGCCACAAGGATGCAGCATTTCTCCATTCCCAAATCTGGGTACTAGGGCAGCAGAGCCATTCTAGAAGTCGTTTGTCTAGGTTGTAAATTTGAATGGAATGTGCCAGGAAAACCCCCCATAAGTCTATGTCTCATTACTCCTAGTTCGTTGTTTTAATTTTTTCAATTGGGGTAATGGTTAGAATGTTGCTTGTCCAAGGTGTACACACTCTGGTTCATCTACATATTCTACATACCTATTTATGTAGAGATCCTCTTCCCTTGTAAATTATTACAGTGTTCCGTAATCCTTCCTTGCTATATGGTCGGTCTTTTTGATATATGTATATAATATGTATTTGTATACATATGGTAACGCTAATCTTCATTTATCCATTCCCCCCACCTTTACTTTTAGATAAGCATAGTTCTTTTTTAATAAGTCTGTGATTGACTTTCTGTGTGGAAATATGTTCATTTGTGTCAGTTATTAGATAACGCCTATAAGTGATATCATAGGATATAGGACTTTTGCTTTCCGACTTACCTCATGTTCTCTGATTATCTCCAAGATCATCTATGGGGCCTCAAAGAGCAGTGTTTCATTGTTTTCCATGGCTAGTATTCATTGTGTACATGGACCACTTCTTCTTTATCCTTTCATCTGTAGATGGACATTTTGGTTGCTTCACTGTCTTGTCTATTGTGAATAAGGCTGCAGTGCAGCTTTTGCAGCCCGGGTCTTCTTCATTCTGGTCTTCTCAGGTGAGAGGCCCATTGGTGCGCCTGCTGGATTGACTGGTACCTCAATTTTTCCTTTTAAACGCAGCTCTTTCCTGTTCTCATTATTAGCGTTTAACCCTTTTACATCTCACCAGCAGCTAGAGGGTACACAGTTCTCTAAAACCTCTTCAGCATTTATTGTTTGTAGACTTTTTGCCAATGGTCAGTCGACTGGTGTGAGTTGAAGACTTTTTGTAGATTAGATTGCATGAGTCTAATACTTCCTGAGGCTGAGCTTTTATCCATTTTCCTTTCTTTAAAAAGAGAGTGAGTAAAACTTACCTCTTCATACTGTCTTCTTGAAAATTTTGCCTGTTTTGAATTTTTTTTATCCATTCCCTACCTCAGCACAATTTTGAGGGCAGGTGTCCTTTACAGCCCTGAGTCCTTGTGAATGGTAAGTGACCATTAGCTGTGGGTTAAAAGCTGCTCTTGCGGGAATCGGCCACATGGCGGCAGCATTTCTCCTTTACCAAATCTGGTTACTAGGTCAACAGAGCCTTACTGGAAGTGGTGTTCTAGGTTGTAAATTAGAATGGCATGTGAGAGGAAAACGCCCTTTAATGTATGTCTCATTACTTCTTGTTGTTATTTTTAACTTAAGTTTTATTTTTTATCACAGCAAACTTGATTACAATGTTTTGTTTGTTCTAGGTGTGCAAGATGTGGTTCTTTCACACATATACATATATCTATTCTTCTTCGGAGCCTTTTCCCATGTAGGTTATGACACAATGTTGAGTAGTCTTCTCTTGGTATTGCGTAGGTCTTTGGTGATTACATATTTCACAGGTGTTTGTATCTCTCTGTTAACCTCAATACGGTAATGTATCCATTCCTCACACCTTTCTAATTGGTGAACCATAAGTTTTTTTATTGATTCTATGATAGTGTTTCTCTGTGGAAATATCTTTGTTTGTATCATTTTTTAGGTAACCCCTATATATGATATGATAGGATATGTGTCTTTCGCTTTCTCACTTACTCCAAGTTGCGTGATTACTTCTAGACTCATCTACGGTGCTGCAAATGGCATTGTTTCCTTTTTTCACTAGCTCATATTCCATCTGTACAGGTAGCAGTTCTTCTTTGTCCACCCATCTGTCGGTGGACTTTTTGGTTACTTCCATATCTTGGCTATTGTAATAGTGTGCAATGCAGATTTGCGTGGCTGTGTCCTTCCAATTCTGTCTTCTTAGTTTATAGGTCCAGGAATAGGTCTGCTGGATCACATGGTAGCTCAATGTTTACTTTTTAAAGGCACCTCTGTTCTGTTCTCCTTAGTGGCTCTTTCCAGGTTACGTCCCACTTAAAGTGGAGGGCATGTATTTCTTCCCAGCACCTTCAGGATTTATTCTTTGTAGTTTTTGCTGATGATTATTCTGAGTGGTGTGAGCTGATACCTCTTTGTGGTTGAATTTGCATGTGTCTCATAATGCGTTGAAATTGAGCTTTAAGACATGATCTTTTTATTTTTCCAGCTGTGATTAGAGCTTATTTCTTCACAGTGTTTTCTTAAAGTATGTGTCACCATTTGTAATATTTTGGCCGTTATCTCCCTCAAGACATTTTGAGGGCAGGTTTCATTTACAGCCCTGCAGTACTTGTTCATATGAAGTGACCATTAGCTCAGGCTTTAAACCTGCTTTTGCAGGTAACGGCCAGAGAGCGGCAGCCTTTCTACGTTTCCCATGCTGGTAGTAGGGAAACAGACCTAACGGCCAGTGGTGTTCTTCGGTTATAAATTAGAGTGCAATGTGCCCGGATAAAACCACAAATGTTGATGTCTCCTTGCTTTTGTTTGTTTTTAAATTGAGTTTATATTTATTATTAGAGTAATATTCCATTGTGTACGTGGACCACTTCTTCTTGGTGCATTCCTCGGTTGATGGACATTTTCATTGCTTCCAAGTGCTGGCTATGGTAAATCTTGCTGGCGTACAGGTTTGCCAGCCTGTGACTTTTTGATTCTCATTTTCTCAAGTGATAGGCCAAGCAGTGGTTGTGATTGATTGACTGGTAGCTCAATGTTTCCCTTTTCAAAGCACCTACACTGTGTTTTCATTAGTGGCTCTTTACATGCCCCCCCTTACAACCGAAGGTACGCATTTCTCCACACTCCCTTCACGGTTTATTTTTTGCAGCATTTTTCCTAATGGCCATTCTGACTGCTGTGAGCTGATAGGTTTTTGTAATATGGGTATGCATGTCATTAAAATTTTTTAAATTCGTCATATTCCTACCCCTTTTTCTTTTCTCTTAAAAGAAAAACCCGTGAGTACAATATAGCTCTTGAACTTGTCTTCTTCGAAGCTTGCCCTCTTTTGAATTTTTTGGTCGATTTTTGACCCCAGAAATTTTCTGGAGGGCAGGTATCATTTACAGAACTGCAAGTTGGTGAAAATTTAGTGACCTTTTGCAGTGGGTTCAAAGCTGCTGTTGTGGGAAACGGCCACAAGGAGGTAGCATTTCTCCATTCCCCAATCTGGGTACTAGGGCAGCAGAGCCTTTCTGGAAGTCATTGTCCTAGGTTGTAAATTAGAATGGAAATTGCCAGGAGAAATCCCCATAAGTTTATGTCTCATTACTTCTTCTTGGTTTTTAAAATTTTTTTAATCTGGGTAAAGTTTAGAATATTGTTTGTCCTAGGTGTACACAATCTGGTTCATTTGTACATTATGTATGTCTATTAATGTACAGATCCTCTTCCCATGTAAAATATTACAGTGTTCCGTCGACCTCCCTTGCTATATGTTCGGTGTTTTTGATACATGTATATATTATGTATTTGTATATGTATGGTAACACTAATGTTCATTTCTCAATTTCCCCCCTCCTTTCCTTTCAGATGAGCATAGTTTGTTTTCTAAGCCTGTGAGTGTCTTTCTCTTTGGAAATATGTTCATCTGTGTCAGTTATTAGATAATGCCATAAGTGATAATATAGGATATAGGTGTTTTGCTTTCCGACCTACTTCATGTTTTGTGATTATCTCCAGGCTCAAGTATGGTGCCTCAAAGAGCAGTGCTTCAATGTTTTCCATGGCTAATATTCCATTGTGTACATGGACCACTTCTTCTTGGTGCATTCCTCTGTCGATGGACATTTTCGTTGCTTCCAAGTGTTGCCTATGGTAAATATTGCTGGAGTGCAGGATTTCCAGCCTGTGATTTTTGATTTTCATTTTCTCAGGTGATAGACCCAGCAGTGGGTATGATTGATTGACTGGTACGGTAGCTCAACGTTTACCTTTTCAAGGCAACTCCATTGTGCTTTCATTAGTGGCTCTTGCCACGTCCCCCTTAGAATCAAGGGTACGCATTTCTCCACAATCACGTCAGCATTTATTGTTGGCAGAATTTTTTTTGATGGCCATTATGACTGGTGTGAGCTGATAGGTTTTTGTAATTTGGGTTTACATGTCTGTAAAAATTCCTACAATTCATCATTTTTCCACGGCTTTTTCTTTTCTGTTAAAAGAAAAAAGCAAAAAAGTGTGAGTATAATATACCTCTTCAAATATTCTTTTTGGAAGGTTGCACTCTAGAATTTTTTGGTCGATTTTCGACCTCAGTATTTTTTGGAGGTCAGGTGTCATTTACAGAACTGCAATTGGTGAATATTTAGTGACCTTTTGCAGTGGGTTTAAAGCTGCTGTTGTGGGAAACGGCCACAAGGATGCAGCATTTCTCCATTCCCAAATCTGGGTACTAGGGCAGCAGAGCCATTCTAGAAGTCGTTTGTCTAGGTTGTAAATTTGAATGGAATGTGCCAGGAAAACCCCCCATAAGTCTATGTCTCATTACTCCTAGTTCGTTGTTTTAATTTTTTCAATTGGGGTAATGGTTAGAATGTTGCTTGTCCAAGGTGTACACACTCTGGTTCATCTACATATTCTACATACCTATTTATGTAGAGATCCTCTTCCCTTGTAAATTATTACAGTGTTCCGTAATCCTTCCTTGCTATATGGTCGGTCTTTTTGATATATGTATATAATATGTATTTGTATACATATGGTAACGCTAATCTTCATTTATCCATTCCCCCCACCTTTACTTTTAGATAAGCATAGTTCTTTTTTAATAAGTCTGTGATTGACTTTCTGTGTGGAAATATGTTCATTTGTGTCAGTTATTAGATAACGCCTATAAGTGATATCATAGGATATAGGACTTTTGCTTTCCGACTTACCTCATGTTCTGTGATTATCTCCAAGATCATCTATGGGGCCTCAAAGAGCAGTGTTTCATTGTTTTCCATGGCTAGTATTCATTGTGTACATGGACCACTTCTTCTTTATCCTTTCATCTGTAGATGGACATTTTGGTTGCTTCACTGTCTTGTCTATTGTGAATAAGGCTGCAGTGCAGCTTTTGCAGCCCGGGTCTTCTTCATTCTGGTCTTCTCAGGTGAGAGGCCCATTGGTGCGCCTGCTGGATTGACTGGTACCTCAATTTTTCCTTTTAAACGCAGCTCTTTCCTGTTCTCATTATTAGCGTTTAACCCTTTTACATCTCACCAGCAGCTAGAGGGTACACAGTTCTCTAAAACCTCTTCAGCATTTATTGTTTGTAGACTTTTTGCCAATGGTCAGTCGACTGGTGTGAGTTGAAGACTTTTTGTAGATTAGATTGCATGAGTCTAATACTTCCTGAGGCTGAGCTTTTATCCATTTTCCTTTCTTTAAAAAGAGAGTGAGTAAAACTTACCTCTTCATACTATCTTCTTGAAAATTTTGCCTGTTTTGAATTTTTTTTATCCATTCCCTACCTCAGCACAATTTTGAGGGCAGGTGTCCTTTACAGCCCTGAGTCCTTGTGAATGGTAAGTGACCATTAGCTGTGGGTTAAAAGCTGCTCTTGCGGGAATCGGCCACATGGCGGCAGCATTTCTCCTTTACCAAATCTGGTTACTAGGTCAACAGAGCCTTACTGGAAGTGGTGTTCTAGGTTGTAAATTAGAATGGCATGTGAGAGGAAAACGCCCTTTAATGTATGTCTCATTACCTCTTGTTGTTATTTTTAACTTACGTTTTATTTTTTATCACAGCAAACTTGATTACAATGTTTTGTTTGTTCTAGGTGTGCAAGATGTGGTTCTTTCACACATATACATATATCTATTCTTCTTCGGAGCCTTTTCCCATGTAGGTTATGACACAATGTTGAGTAGTCTTCTCTTGGTATTGCGTAGGTCTTTGGTGATTACATATTTCACAGGTGTTTGTATCTCTCTGTTAACCTCAATACGGTAATGTATCCATTCCTCACACCTTTCTAATTGGTGAACCATAAGTTTTTTTATTGATTCTATGATAGTGTTTCTCTGTGGAAATATCTTTGTTTGTATCATTTTTTAGGTAACCCCTATATATGATATGATAGGATATGTGTCTTTCGCTTTCTCACTTACTCCAAGTTGCGTGATTACTTCTAGACTCATCTACGGTGCTGCAAATGGCATTGTTTCATTTTTTCACTAGCTCATATTCCATCTGTACAGGTAGCAGTTCTTCTTTGTCCACCCATCTGTCGGTGGACTTTTTGGTTACTTCCATATCTTGGCTATTGTAATAGTGTGCAATGCAGATTTGCGTGGCTGTGTCCTTCCAATTCTGTCTTCTTAGTTTATAGGTCCAGGAATAGGTCTGCTGGATCACATGGTAGCTCAATGTTTACTTTTTAAAGGCACCTCTGTTCTGTTCTCCTTAGTGGCTCTTTCCAGGTTACGTCCCACTTAAAGTGGAGGGCATGTATTTCTTCCCAGCACCTTCAGGATTTATTCTTTGTAGTTTTTGCTGATGATTATTCTGAGTGGTGTGAGCTGATACCTCTTTGTGGTTGAATTTGCATGTGTCTCATAATGCGTTGAAATTGAGCTTTAAGACATGATCTTTTTATTTTTCCAGCTGTGATTAGAGCTTATTTCTTCACAGTGTTTTCTTAAAGTATGTGTCACCATTTGTAATATTTTGGCCGTTATCTCCCTCAAGACATTTTGAGGGCAGGTTTCATTTACAGCCCTGCAGTACTTGTTCATATGAAGTGACCATTAGCTCAGGCTTTAAACCTGCTTTTGCAGGTAACGGCCAGAGAGCGGCAGCCTTTCTACGTTTCCCATGCTGGTACTAGGGAAACAGACCTACCGGCCAGTGGTGTTCTTCGGTTATAAATTAGAGTGCAATGTGCCCGGATAAAACCACAAATGTTGATGTCTCCTTGCTTTTGTTTGTTTTTAAATTGAGTTTATATTTATTATTAGAGTAATATTCCATTGTGTACGTGGACCACTTCTTCTTGGTGCATTCCTCGGTTGATGGACATTTTCATTGCTTCCAAGTGCTGGCTATGGTAAATCTTGCTGGCGTACAGGTTTGCCAGCCTGTGACTTTTTGATTCTCATTTTCTCAAGTGATAGGCCAAGCAGTGGTTGTGATTGATTGACTGGTAGCTCAATGTTTCCCTTTTCAAAGCACCTACACTGTGTTTTCATTAGTGGCTCTTTACATGCCCCCCCTTACAACCGAAGGTACGCATTTCTCCACACTCCCTTCACGGTTTATTTTTTGCAGCATTTTTCCTAATGGCCATTCTGACTGCTGTGAGCTGATAGGTTTTTGTAATATGGGTATGCATGTCATTAAAATTTTTTAAATTCGTCATATTCCTACCCCTTTTTCTTTTCTCTTAAAAGAAAAACCCGTGAGTACAATATAGCTCTTGAACTTGTCTTCTTCGAAGCTTGCCCTCTTTTGAATTTTTTGGTCGATTTTTGACCCCAGAAATTTTCTGGAGGGCAGGTATCATTTACAGAACTGCAAGTTGGTGAAAATTTAGTGACCTTTTGCAGTGGGTTCAAAGCTGCTGTTGTGGGAAACGGCCACAAGGAGGTAGCATTTCTCCATTCCCCAATCTGGGTACTAGGGCAGCAGAGCCTTTCTGGAAGTCCTTGTCCTAGGTTGTAAATTAGAATGGAAATTGCCAGGAGAAATCCCCATAAGTTTATGTCTCATTACTTCTTCTTGGTTTTTAAAATTTTTTTAATCTGGGTAAAGTTTAGAATATTGTTTGTCCTAGGTGTACACAATCTGGTTCATTTGTACATTATGTATGTCTATTAATGTACAGATCCTCTTCCCATGTAAAATATTACAGTGTTCCGTCGACCTCCCTTGCTATATGTTCGGTGTTTTTGATACATGTATATAATATGTATTTGTATATGTATGGTAACACTAATGTTCATTTCTCAATTTCCCCCCTCCTTTCCTTTCAGATGAGCATAGTTTGTTTTCTAAGCCTGTGAGTGTCTTTCTCTTTGGAAATATGTTCATCTGTGTCAGTTATTAGATAATGCCATAAGTGATAATATAGGATATAGGTGTTTTGCTTTCCGACCTACTTCATGTTTTGTGATTATCTCCAGGCTCAAGTATGGTTCCTCAAAGAGCAGTGCTTCAATGTTTTCCATGGCTAATATTCCATTGTGTACATGGACCACTTCTTCTTGGTGCATTCCTCTGTCGATGGACATTTTCGTTGCTTCCAAGTGTTGCCTATGGTAAATATTGCTGGAGTGCAGGATTTCCAGCCTGTGATTTTTGATTTTCATTTTCTCAGGTGATAGACCCAGCAGTGGGTATGATTGATTGACTGGTACGGTAGCTCAACGTTTACCTTTTCAAGGCAACTCCATTGTGCTTTCATTAGTGGCTCTTGCCACGTCCCCCTTAGAATCAAGGGTACGCATTTCTCCACAATCACGTCAGCATTTATTGTTGGCAGAATTTTTTTTGATGGCCATTATGACTGGTGTGAGCTGATAGGTTTTTGTAATTTGGGTTTACATGTCTGTAAAAATTCCTACAATTCATCATTTTTCCACGGCTTTTTCTTTTCTGTTAAAAGAAAAAAGCAAAAAAGTGTGAGTATAATATACCTCTTCAAATATTCTTTTTGGAAGGTTGCACTCTAGAATTTTTTGGTCGATTTTCGACCTCAGTATTTTTTGGAGGGCAGGTGTCATTTACAGAACTGCAATTGGTGAATATTTTGTGACCTTTTGCAGTGGGTTTAAAGCTGCTGTTGTGGGAAACAGCCACAAGGATGCAGCATTTCTCCATTCCCAAATCTGGGTACTAGGGCAGCAGAGCCATTCTAGAAGTCGTTTGTCTAGGTTGTAAATTTGAATGGAATGTGCCAGGAAAACCCCCCATAAGTCTATGTCTCATTACTCCTAGTTCGTTGTTTTAATTTTTTCAATTGGGGTAATGGTTAGAATGTTGCTTGTCCAAGGTGTACACACTCTGGTTCATCTACATATTCTACATACCTATTTATGTAGAGATCCTCTTCCCTTGTAAATTATTACAGTGTTCCGTAATCCTTCCTTGCTATATGGTCGGTCTTTTTGATATATGTATATAATATGTATTTGTATACATATGGTAACGCTAATCTTCATTTATCCATTCCCCCCACCTTTACTTTTAGATAAGCATAGTTCTTTTTTAATAAGTCTGTGATTGACTTTCTGTGTGGAAATATGTTCATTTGTGTCAGTTATTAGATAACGCCTATAAGTGATATCATAGGATATAGGACTTTTGCTTTCCGACTTACCTCATGCTCTGTGATTATCTCCAAGATCATCTATGGGGCCTCAAAGAGCAGTGTTTCATTGTTTTCCATGGCTAGTATTCATTGTGTACATGGACCACTTCTTCTTTATCCTTTCATCTGTAGATGGACATTTTGGTTGCTTCACTGTCTTGTCTATTGTGAATAAGGCTGCAGTGCAGCTTTTGCAGCCCGGGTCTTCTTCATTCTGGTCTTCTCAGGTGAGAGGCCCATTGGTGCGCCTGCTGGATTGACTGGTACCTCAATTTTTCCTTTTAAACGCAGCTCTTTCCTGTTCTCATTATTAGCGTTTAACCCTTTTACATCTCACCAGCAGCTAGAGGGTACACAGTTCTCTAAAACCTCTTCAGCATTTATTGTTTGTAGACTTTTTGCCAATGGTCAGTCGACTGGTGTGAGTTGAAGACTTTTTGTAGATTAGATTGCATGAGTCTAATACTTCCTGAGGCTGAGCTTTTATCCATTTTCCTTTCTTTAAAAAGAGAGTGAGTAAAACTTACCTCTTCATACTGTCTTCTTGAAAATTTTGCCTGTTTTGAATTTTTTTTATCCATTCCCTACCTCAGCACAATTTTGAGGGCAGGTGTCCTTTACAGCCCTGAGTCCTTGTGAATGGTAAGTGACCATTAGCTGTGGGTTAAAAGCTGCTCTTGCGGGAATCGGCCACATGGCGGCAGCATTTCTCCTTTACCAAATCTGGTTACTAGGTCAACAGAGCCTTACTGGAAGTGGTGTTCTAGGTTGTAAATTAGAATGGCATGTGAGAGGAAAACGCCCTTTAATGTATGTCTCATTACTTCTTGTTGTTATTTTTAACTTACGTTTTATTTTTTATCACAGCAAACTTGATTACAATGTTTTGTTTGTTCTAGGTGTGCAAGATGTGGTTCTTTCACACATATACATATATCTATTCTTCTTCGGAGCCTTTTCCCATGTAGGTTATGACACAATGTTGAGTAGTCTTCTCTTGGTATTGCGTAGGTCTTTGGTGATTACATACTTCACAGGTGTTTGTATCTCTCTGTTAACCTCAATACGGTAATGTATCCATTACTCACACCTTTCTAATTGGTGAACCATAAGTTTTTTTATTGATTCTATGATAGTGTTTCTCTGTGGAAATATCTTTGTTTGTATCATTTTTTAGGTAACCCCTATATATGATATGATAGGATATGTGTCTTTCGCTTTCTCACTTACTCCAAGTTGCGTGATTACTTCTAGACTCATCTACGGTGCTGCAAATGGCATTGTTTCATTTTTTCACTAGCTCATATTCCATCTGTACAGGTAGCAGTTCTTCTTTGTCCACCCATCTGTCGGTGGACTTTTTGGTTACTTCCATATCTTGGCTATTGTAATAGTGTGCAATGCAGATTTGCGTGGCTGTGTCCTTCCAATTCTGTCTTCTTAGTTTATAGGTCCAGGAATAGGTCTGCTGGATCACATGGTAGCTCAATGTTTACTTTTTAAAGGCACCTCTGCTCTGTTCTCCTTAGTGGCTCTTTCCAGGTTACGTCCCACTTAAAGTGGAGGGCATGTATTTCTTCCCAGCACCTTCAGGATTTATTCTTTGTAGTTTTTGCTGATGATTATTCTGAGTGGTGTGAGCTGATACCTCTTTGTGGTTGAATTTGCATGTGTCTCATAATGCGTTGAAATTGAGCTTTAAGACATGATCTTTTTATTTTTCCAGCTGTGATTAGAGCTTATTTCTTCACAGTGTTTTCTTAAAGTATGTGTCACCATTTGTAATATTTTGGCCGTTATCTCCCTCAAGACATTTTGAGGGCAGGTTTCATTTACAGCCCTGCAGTACTTGTTCATATGAAGTGACCATTAGCTCAGGCTTTAAACCTGCTTTTGCAGGTAACGGCCAGAGAGCGGCAGCCTTTCTACGTTTCCCATGCTGGTACTAGGGAAACAGACCTACCGGCCAGTGGTGTTCTTCGGTTATAAATTAGAGTGCAATGTGCCCGGATAAAACCACAAATGTTGATGTCTCCTTGCTTTTGTTTGTTTTTAAATTGAGTTTATATTTATTATTAGAGTAATATTCCATTGTGTACGTGGACCACTTCTTCTTGGTGCATTCCTCGGTTGATGGACATTTTCATTGCTTCCAAGTGCTGGCTATGGTAAATCTTGCTGGCGTACAGGTTTGCCAGCCTGTGACTTTTTGATTCTCATTTTCTCAAGTGATAGGCCAAGCAGTGGTTGTGATTGATTGACTGGTAGCTCAATGTTTCCCTTTTCAAAGCACCTACACTGTGTTTTCATTAGTGGCTCTTTACATGCCCCCCCTTACAACCGAAGGTACGCATTTCTCCACACTCCCTTCACGGTTTATTTTTTGCAGCATTTTTCCTAATGGCCATTCTGACTGCTGTGAGCTGATAGGTTTTTGTAATATGGGTATGCATGTCATTAAAATTTTTTAAATTCGTCATATTCCTACCCCTTTTTCTTTTCTCTTAAAAGAAAAACCCGTGAGTACAATATAGCTCTTGAACTTGTCTTCTTCGAAGCTTGCCCTCTTTTGAATTTTTTGGTCGATTTTTGACCCCAGAAATTTTCTGGAGGGCAGGTATCATTTACAGAACTGCAAGTTGGTGAAAATTTAGTGACCTTTTGCAGTGGGTTCAAAGCTGCTGTTGTGGGAAACGGCCACAAGGAGGTAGCATTTCTCCATTCCCCAATCTGGGTACTAGGGCAGCAGAGCCTTTCTGGAAGTCATTGTCCTAGGTTGTAAATTAGAATGGAAATTGCCAGGAGAAATCCCCATAAGTTTATGTCTCATTACTTCTTCTTGGTTTTTAAAATTTTTTTAATCTGGGTAAAGTTTAGAATATTGTTTGTCCTAGGTGTACACAATCTGGTTCATTTGTACATTATGTATGTCTATTAATGTACAGATCCTCTTCCCATGTAAAATATTACAGTGTTCCGTCGACCTCCCTTGCTATATGTTCGGTGTTTTTGATACATGTATATATTATGTATTTGTATATGTATGGTAACACTAATGTTCATTTCTCAATTTCCCCCCTCCTTTCCTTTCAGATGAGCATAGTTTGTTTTCTAAGCCTGTGAGTGTCTTTCTCTTTGGAAATATGTTCATCTGTGTCAGTTATTAGATAATGCCATAAGTGATAATATAGGATATAGGTGTTTTGCTTTCCGACCTACTTCATGTTTTGTGATTATCTCCAGGCTCAAGTATGGTTCCTCAAAGAGCAGTGCTTCAATGTTTTCCATGGCTAATATTCCATTGTGTACATGGACCACTTCTTCTTGGTGCATTCCTCTGTCGATGGACATTTTCGTTGCTTCCAAGTGTTGCCTATGGTAAATATTGCTGGAGTGCAGGATTTCCAGCCTGTGATTTTTGATTTTCATTTTCTCAGGTGATAGACCCAGCAGTGGGTATGATTGATTGACTGGTACGGTAGCTCAACGTTTACCTTTTCAAGGCAACTCCATTGTGCTTTCATTAGTGGCTCTTGCCACGTCCCCCTTAGAATCAAGGGTACGCATTTCTCCACAATCACGTCAGCATTTATTGTTGGCAGAATTTTTTTTGATGGCCATTATGACTGGTGTGAGCTGATAGGTTTTTGTAATTTGGGTTTACATGTCTGTAAAAATTCCTACAATTCATCATTTTTCCACGGCTTTTTCTTTTCTGTTAAAAGAAAAAAGCAAAAAAGTGTGAGTATAATATACCTCTTCAAATATTCTTTTTGGAAGGTTGCACTCTAGAATTTTTTGGTCGATTTTCGACCTCAGTATTTTTTGGAGGTCAGGTGTCATTTACAGAACTGCAATTGGTGAATATTTAGTGACCTTTTGCAGTGGGTTTAAAGCTGCTGTTGTGGGAAACGGCCACAAGGATGCAGCATTTCTCCATTCCCAAATCTGGGTACTAGGGCAGCAGAGCCATTCTAGAAGTCGTTTGTCTAGGTTGTAAATTTGAATGGAATGTGCCAGGAAAACCCCCCATAAGTCTATGTCTCATTACTCCTAGTTCGTTGTTTTAATTTTTTCAATTGGGGTAATGGTTAGAATGTTGCTTGTCCAAGGTGTACACACTCTGGTTCATCAACATATTCTACATACCTATTTATGTAGAGATCCTCTTCCCTTGTAAATTATTACAGTGTTCCGTAATCCTTCCTTGCTATATGGTCGGTCTTTTTGATATATGTATATAATATGTATTTGTATACATATGGTAACGCTAATCTTCATTTATCCATTCCCCCCACCTTTACTTTTAGATAAGCATAGTTCTTTTTTAATAAGTCTGTGATTGACTTTCTGTGTGGAAATATGTTCATTTGTGTCAGTTATTAGATAACGCCTATAAGTGATATCATAGGATATAGGACTTTTGCTTTCCGACTTACCTCATGTTCTGTGATTATCTCCAAGATCATCTATGGGGCCTCAAAGAGCAGTGTTTCATTGTTTTCCATGGCTAGTATTCATTGTGTACATGGACCACTTCTTCTTTATCCTTTCATCTGTAGATGGACATTTTGGTTGCTTCACTGTCTTGTCTATTGTGAATAAGGCTGCAGTGCAGCTTTTGCAGCCCGGGTCTTCTTCATTCTGGTCTTCTCAGGTGAGAGGCCCATTGGTGCGCCTGCTGGATTGACTGGTACCTCAATTTTTCCTTTTAAACGCAGCTCTTTCCTGTTCTCATTATTAGCGTTTAACCCTTTTACATCTCACCAGCAGCTAGAGGGTACACAGTTCTCTAAAACCTCTTCAGCATTTATTGTTTGTAGACTTTTTGCCAATGGTCAGTCGACTGGTGTGAGTTGAAGACTTTTTGTAGATTAGATTGCATGAGTCTAATACTTCCTGAGGCTGAGCTTTTATCCATTTTCCTTTCTTTAAAAAGAGAGTGAGTAAAACTTACCTCTTCATACTGTCTTCTTGAAAATTTTGCCTGTTTTGAATTTTTTTTATCCATTCCCTACCTCAGCACAATTTTGAGGGCAGGTGTCCTTTACAGCCCTGAGTCCTTGTGAATGGTAAGTGACCATTAGCTGTGGGTTAAAAGCTGCTCTTGCGGGAATCGGCCACATGGCGGCAGCATTTCTCCTTTACCAAATCTGGTTACTAGGTCAACAGAGCCTTACTGGAAGTGGTGTTCTAGGTTGTAAATTAGAATGGCATGTGAGAGGAAAACGCCCTTTAATGTATGTCTCATTACTTCTTGTTGTTATTTTTAACTTACGTTTTATTTTTTATCACAGCAAACTTGATTACAATGTTTTGTTTGTTCTAGGTGTGCAAGATGTGGTTCTTTCACACATATACATATATCTATTCTTCTTCGGAGCCTTTTCCCATGTAGGTTATGACACAATGTTGAGTAGTCTTCTCTTGGTATTGCGTAGGTCTTTGGTGATTACATATTTCACAGGTGTTTGTATCTCTCTGTTAACCTCAATACGGTAATGTATCCATTCCTCACACCTTTCTAATTGGTGAACCATAAGTTTTTTTATTGATTCTATGATAGTGTTTCTCTGTGGAAATATCTTTGTTTGTATCATTTTTTAGGTAACCCCTATATATGATATGATAGGATATGTGTCTTTCGCTTTCTCACTTACTCCAAGTTGCGTGATTACTTCTAGACTCATCTACGGTGCTGCAAATGGCATTGTTTCATTTTTTCACTAGCTCATATTCCATCTGTACAGGTAGCAGTTCTTCTTTGTCCACCCATCTGTCGGTGGCCTTTTTGGTTACTTCCATATCTTGGCTATTGTAATAGTGTGCAATGCAGATTTGCGTGGCTGTGTCCTTCCACTTCTGTCTTCTTAGTTTATAGGTCCAGGAATAGGTCTGCTGGATCACATGGTAGCTCAATGTTTACTTTTTAAAGGCACCTCTGTTCTGTTCTCCTTAGTGGCTCTTTCCAGGTTACGTCCCACTTAAAGTGGAGGGCATGTATTTCTTCCCAGCACCTTCAGGATTTATTCTTTGTAGTTTTTGCTGATGATTATTCTGAGTGGTGTGAGCTGATACCTCTTTGTGGTTGAATTTGCATGTGTCTCATAATGCGTTGAAATTGAGCTTTAAGACATGATCTTTTTATTTTTCCAGCTGTGATTAGAGCTTATTTCTTCACAGTGTTTTCTTAAAGTATGTGTCACCATTTGTAATATTTTGGCCGTTATCTCCCTCAAGACATTTTGAGGGCAGGTTTCATTTACAGCCCTGCAGTACTTGTTCATATGAAGTGACCATTAGCTCAGGCTTTAAACCTGCTTTTGCAGGTAACGGCCAGAGAGCGGCAGCCTTTCTACGTTTCCCATGCTGGTACTAGGGAAACAGACCTACCGGCCAGTGGTGTTCTTCGGTTATAAATTAGAGTGCAATGTGCCCGGATAAAACCACAAATGTTGATGTCTCCTTGCTTTTGTTTGTTTTTAAATTGAGTTTATATTTATTATTAGAGTAATATTCCATTGTGTACGTGGACCACTTCTTCTTGGTGCATTCCTCGGTTGATGGACATTTTCATTGCTTCCAAGTGCTGGCTATGGTAAATCTTGCTGGCGTACAGGTTTGCCAGCCTGTGACTTTTTGATTCTCATTTTCTCAAGTGATAGGCCAAGCAGTGGTTGTGATTGATTGACTGGTAGCTCAATGTTTCCCTTTTCAAAGCACCTACACTGTGTTTTCATTAGTGGCTCTTTACATGCCCCCCCTTACAACCGAAGGTACGCATTTCTCCACACTCCCTTCACGGTTTATTTTTTGCAGCATTTTTCCTAATGGCCATTCTGACTGCTGTGAGCTGATAGGTTTTTGTAATATGGGTATGCATGTCATTAAAATTTTTTAAATTCGTCATATTCCTACCCCTTTTTCTTTTCTCTTAAAAGAAAAACCCGTGAGTACAATATAGCTCTTGAACTTGTCTTCTTCGAAGCTTGCCCTCTTTTGAATTTTTTGGTCGATTTTTGACCCCAGAAATTTTCTGGAGGGCAGGTATCATTTACAGAACTGCAAGTTGGTGAAAATTTAGTGACCTTTTGCAGTGTGTTCAAAGCTGCTGTTGTGGGAAACGGCCACAAGGAGGTAGCATTTCTCCATTCCCCAATCTGGGTACTAGGGCAGCAGAGCCTTTCTGGAAGTCCTTGTCCTAGGTTGTAAATTAGAATGGAAATTGCCAGGAGAAATCCCCATAAGTTTATGTCTCATTACTTCTTCTTGGTTTTTAAAATTTTTTTAATCTGGGTAAAGTTTAGAATATTGTTTGTCCTAGGTGTACACAATCTGGTTCATTTGTACATTATGTATGTCTATTAATGTACAGATCCTCTTCCCATGTAAAATATTACAGTGTTCCGTCGACCTCCCTTGCTATATGTTCGGTGTTTTTGATACATGTATATAATATGTATTTGTATATGTATGGTAACACTAATGTTCATTTCTCAATTTCCCCCCTCCTTTCCTTTCAGATGAGCATAGTTTGTTTTCTAAGCCTGTGAGTGTCTTTCTCTTTGGAAATATGTTCATCTGTGTCAGTTATTAGATAATGCCATAAGTGATAATATAGGATATAGGTGTTTTGCTTTCCGACCTACTTCATGTTTTGTGATTATCTCCAGGCTCAAGTATGGTTCCTCAAAGAGCAGTGCTTCAATGTTTTCCATGGCTAATATTCCATTGTGTACATGGACCACTTCTTCTTGGTGCATTCCTCTGTCGATGGACATTTTCGTTGCTTCCAAGTGTTGCCTATGGTAAATATTGCTGGAGTGCAGGATTTCCAGCCTGTGATTTTTGATTTTCATTTTCTCAGGTGATAGACCCAGCAGTGGGTATGATTGATTGACTGGTACGGTAGCTCAACGTTTACCTTTTCAAGGCAACTCCATTGTGCTTTCATTAGTGGCTCTTACCACGTCCCCCTTAGAATCAAGGGTACGCATTTCTCCACAATCACGTCAGCATTTATTGTTGGCAGAATTTTTTTTGATGGCCATTATGACTGGTGTGAGCTGATAGGTTTTTGTAATTTGGGTTTACATGTCTGTAAAAATTCCTACAATTCATCATTTTTCCACGGCTTTTTCTTTTCTGTTAAAAGAAAAAAGCAAAAAATTGTGAGTATAATATACCTCTTCAAATATTCTTTTTGGAAGGTTGCACTCTAGAATTTTTTGGTCGATTTTCGACCTCAGTATTTTTTGGAGGGCAGGTGTCATTTACAGAACTGCAATTGGTGAATACTTAGTGACCTTTTGCAGTGGGTTTAAAGCTGCTGTTGTGGGAAACGGCCACAAGGATGCAGCATTTCTCCATTCCCAAATCTGGGTACTAGGGCAGCAGAGCCATTCTAGAAATCGTTTGTCTAGGTTGTAAATTTGAATGGAATGTGCCAGGAAAACCCCCCATAAGTCTATGTCTCATTACTCCTAGTTCGTTGTTTTAATTTTTTCAATTGGGGTAATGGTTAGAATGTTGCTTGTCCAAGGTGTACACACTCTGGTTCATCTACATATTCTACATACCTATTTATGTAGAGATCCTCTTCCCTTGTAAATTATTACAGTGTTCCGTAATCCTTCCTTGCTATATGGTCGGTCTTTTTGATATATGTATATAATATGTATTTGTATACATATGGTAACGCTAATCTTCATTTATCCATTCCCCCCACCTTTACTTTTAGATAAGCATAGTTCTTTTTTAATAAGTCTGTGATTGACTTTCTGTGTGGAAATATGTTCATTTGTGTCAGTTATTAGATAACGCCTATAAGTGATATCATAGGATATAGGACTTTTGCTTTCCGACTTACCTCATGTTCTGTGATTATCTCCAAGATCATCTATGGGGCCTCAAAGAGCAGTGTTTCATTGTTTTCCATGGCTAGTATTCATTGTGTACATGGACCACTTCTTCTTTATCCTTTCATCTGTAGATGGACATTTTGGTTGCTTCACTGTCTTGTCTATTGTGAATAAGGCTGCAGTGCAGCTTTTGCAGCCCGGGTCTTCTTCATTCTGGTCTTCTCAGGTGAGAGGCCCATTGGTGCGCCTGCTGGATTGACTGGTACCTCAATTTTTCCTTTTAAACGCAGCTCTTTCCTGTTCTCATTATTAGCGTTTAACCCTTTTACATCTCACCAGCAGCTAGAGGGTACACAGTTCTCTAAAACCTCTTCAGCATTTATTGTTTGTAGACTTTTTGCCAATGGTCAGTCGACTGGTGTGAATTGAAGACTTTTTGTAGATTAGATTGCATGAGTCTAATACTTCCTGAGGCTGAGCTTTTATCCATTTTCCTTTCTTTAAAAAGAGAGTGAGTAAAACTTACCTCTTCATACTGTCTTCTTGAAAATTTTGCCTGTTTTGAATTTTTTTTATCCATTCCCTACCTCAGCACAATTTTGAGGGCAGGTGTCCTTTACAGCCCTGAGTCCTTGTGAATGGTAAGTGACCATTAGCTGTGGGTTAAAAGCTGCTCTTGCGGGAATCGGCCACATGGCGGCAGCATTTCTCCTTTACCAAATCTGGTTACTAGGTCAACAGAGCCTTACTGGAAGTGGTGTTCTAGGTTGTAAATTAGAATGGCATGTGAGAGGAAAACGCCCTTTAATGTATGTCTCATTACTTCTTGTTGTTATTTTTAACTTAATTTTTATTTTTTATCACAGCAAACTTGATTACAATGTTTTGTTTGTTCTAGGTGTGCAAGATGTGGTTCTTTCACACATATACATATATCTATTCTTCTTCGGAGCCTTTTCCCATGTAGGTTATGACACAATGTTGAGTAGTCTTCTCTTGGTATTGCGTAGGTCTTTGGTGATTACATATTTCACAGGTGTTTGTATCTCTCTGTTAACCTCAATACGGTAATGTATCCATTCCTCACACCTTTCTAATTGGTGAACCATAAGTTTTTTTATTGATTCTATGATAGTGTTTCTCTGTGGAAATATCTTTGTTTGTATCATTTTTTAGGTAACCCCTATATATGATATGATAGGATATGTGTCTTTCGCTTTCTCACTTACTCCAAGTTGCGTGATTACTTCTAGACTCATCTACGGTGCTGCAAATGGCATTGTTTCCTTTTTTCACTAGCTCATATTCCATCTGTACAGGTAGCAGTTCTTCTTTGTCCTCCCATCTGTCGGTGGCCTTTTTGGTTACTTCCATATCTTGGCTATTGTAATAGTGTGCAATGCAGATTTGCGTGGCTGTGTCCTTCCAATTCTGTCTTCTTAGTTTATAGGTCCAGGAATAGGTCTGCTGGATCATATGGTAGCTCAATGTTTACTTTTTAAAGGCACCTCTGTTCTGTTCTCCTTAGTGGCTCTTTCCAGGTTACGTCCCACTTAAAGTGGAGGGCATGTATTTCTTCCCAGCACCTTCAGGATTTATTCTTTGTAGTTTTTGCTGATGATTATTCTGAGTGGTGTGAGCTGATACCTCTTTGTGGTTGAATTTGCATGTGTCTCATAATGCGTTGAAATTGAGCTTTAAGACATGATCTTTTTATTTTTCCAGCTGTGATTAGAGCTTATTTCTTCACAGTGTTTTCTTAAAGTATGTGTCACCATTTGTAATATTTTGGCCGTTATCTCCCTCAAGACATTTTGAGGGCAGGTTTCATTTACAGCCCTGCAGTACTTGTTCATGTGAAGTGACCATTAGCTCAGGCTTTAAACCTGCTTTGGCAGGTAACGGCCAGAGAGCGGCAGCCTTTCTACGTTTCCCATGCTGGTACTAGGGAAACAGACCTACCGGCCAGTGGTGTTCTTCGGTTATAAATTAGAGTGCAATGTGCCCGGATAAAACCACAAATGTTGATGTCTCCTTGCTTTTGTTTGTTTTTAAATTGAGTTTATATTTATTATTAGAGTAATATTCCATTGTGTACGTGGACCACTTCTTCTTGGTGCATTCCTCGGTTGATGGACATTTTCATTGCTTCCAAGTGCTGGCTATGGTAAATCTTGCTGGCGTACAGGTTTGCCAGCCTGTGACTTTTTGATTCTCATTTTCTCAAGTGATAGGCCAAGCAGTGGTTGTGATTGATTGACTGGTAGCTCAATGTTTCCCTTTTCAAAGCACCTACACTGTGTTTTCATTAGTGGCTCTTTACATGCCCCCCCTTACAACCGAAGGTACGCATTTCTCCACACTCCCTTCACGGTTTATTTTTTGCAGCATTTTTCCTAATGGCCATTCTGACTGCTGTGAGCTGATAGGTTTTTGTAATATGGGTATGCATGTCATTAAAATTTTTTAAATTCGTCATATTCCTACCCCTTTTTCTTTTCTCTTAAAAGAAAAACCCGTGAGTACAATATAGCTCTTGAACTTGTCTTCTTCGAAGCTTGCCCTCTTTTGAATTTTTTGGTCGATTTTTGACCCCAGAAATTTTCTGTAGGGCAGGTATCATTTACAGAACTGCAAGTTGGTGAAAATTTAGTGACCTTTTGCAGTGGGTTCAAAGCTGCTGTTGTGGGAAACGGCCACAAGGAGGTAGCATTTCTCCATTCCCCAATCTGGGTACTAGGGCAGCAGAGCCTTTCTGGAAGTCATTGTCCTAGGTTGTAAATTAGAATGGAAATTGCCAGGAGAAATCCCCATAAGTTTATGTCCCATTACTTCTTCTTGGTTTTTAAAATTTTTTTAATCTGGGTAAAGTTTAAAATATTGTTTGTCCTAGGTGTACACAATCTGGTTCATTTGTACATTATGTATGTCTATTAATGTACAGATCCTCTTCCCATGTAAAATATTACAGTGTTCCGTCGACCTCCCTTGCTATATGTTCGGTGTTTTTGATACATGTATATAATATGTATTTGTATATGTATGGTAACACTAATGTTCATTTCTCAATTTCCCCCCCTCCTTTCCTTTCAGATGAGCATAGTTTGTTTTCTAAGCCTGTGAGTGTCTTTCTCTTTGGAAATATGTTCATCTGTGTCAGTTATTAGATAATGCCATAAGTGATAATATAGGATATAGGTGTTTTGCTTTCCGACCTACTTCATGTTTTGTGATTATCTCCAGGCTCAAGTATGGTTCCTCAAAGAGCAGTGCTTCAATGTTTTCCATGGCTAATATTCCATTGTGTACATGGACCACTTCTTCTTGGTGCATTCCTCTGTCGATGGACATTTTCGTTGCTTCCAAGTGTTGCCTATGGTAAATATTGCTGGAGTGCAGGATTTCCAGCCTGTGATTTTTGATTTTCATTTTCTCAGGTGATAGACCCAGCAGTGGGTATGATTGATTGACTGGTACGGTAGCTCAACGTTTACCTTTTCAAGGCAACTCCATTGTGCTTTCATTAGTGGCTCTTACCACGTCCCCCTTAGAATCAAGGGTACGCATTTCTCCACAATCACGTCAGCATTTATTGTTGGCAGAATTTTTTTTGATGGCCATTATGACTGGTGTGAGCTGATAGGTTTTTGTAATTTGGGTTTACATGTCTGTAAAAATTCCTACAATTCATCATTTTTCCACGGCTTTTTCTTTTCTGTTAAAAGAAAAAAGCAAAAAATTGTGAGTATAATATACCTCTTCAAATATTCTTTTTGGAAGGTTGCACTCTAGAATTTTTTGGTCGATTTTCGACCTCAGTATTTTTTGGAGGGCAGGTGTCATTTACAGAACTGCAATTGGTGAATACTTAGTGACCTTTTGCAGTGGGTTTAAAGCTGCTGTTGTGGGAAACGGCCACAAGGATGCAGCATTTCTCCATTCCCAAATCTGGGTACTAGGGCAGCAGAGCCATTCTAGAAGTCGTTTGTCTAGGTTGTAAATTTGAATGGAATGTGCCAGGAAAACCCCCCATAAGTCTATGTCTCATTACTCCTAGTTCGTTGTTTTAATTTTTTCAATTGGGGTAATGGTTAGAATGTTGCTTGTCCAAGGTGTACACACTCTGGTTCATCTACATATTCTACATACCTATTTATGTAGAGATCCTCTTCCCTTGTAAATTATTACAGTGTTCCGTAATCCTTCCTTGCTATATGGTCGGTCTTTTTGATATATGTATATAATATGTATTTGTATACATATGGTAACGCTAATCTTCATTTATCCATTCCCCCCACCTTTACTTTTAGATAAGCATAGTTCTTTTTTAATAAGTCTGTGATTGACTTTCTGTGTGGAAATATGTTCATTTGTGTCAGTTATTAGATAACGCCTATAAGTGATATCATAGGATATAGGACTTTTGCTTTCCGACTTACCTCATGTTCTGTGATTATCTCAAAGATCATCTATGGGGCCTCAAAGAGCAGTGTTTCATTGTTTTCCATGGCTAGTATTCATTGTGTACATGGACCACTTCTTCTTTATCCTTTCATCTGTAGATGGACATTTTGGTTGCTTCACTGTCTTGTCTATTGTGAATAAGGCTGCAGTGCAGCTTTTGCAGCCCGGGTCTTCTTCATTCTGGTCTTCTCAGGTGAGAGGCCCATTGGTGCGCCTGCTGGATTGACTGGTACCTCAATTTTTCCTTTTAAACGCAGCTCTTTCCTGTTCTCATTATTAGCGTTTAACCCTTTTACATCTCACCAGCAGCTAGAGGGTACACAGTTCTCTAAAACCTCTTCAGCATTTATTGTTTGTAGACTTTTTGCCAATGGTCAGTCGACTGGTGTGAATTGAAGACTTTTTGTAGATTAGATTGCATGAGTCTAATACTTCCTGAGGCTGAGCTTTTATCCATTTTCCTTTCTTTAAAAAGAGAGTGAGTAAAACTTACCTCTTCATACTATCTTCTTGAAAATTTTGCCTGTTTTGAATTTTTTTTATCCATTCCCTACCTCAGCACAATTTTGAGGGCAGGTGTCCTTTACAGCCCTGAGTCCTTGTGAATGGTAAGTGACCATTAGCTGTGGGTTAAAAGCTGCTCTTGCGGGAATCAGCCACATGGCGGCAGCATTTCTCCTTTACCAAATCTGGTTACTAGGTCAACAGAGCCTTACTGGAAGTGGTGTTCTAGGTTGTAAATTAGAACGGCATGTGAGAGGAAAACGCCCTTTAATGTATGTCTCATTACTTCTTGTTGTTATTTTTAACTTAATTTTTATTTTTTATCACAGCAAACTTGATTACAATGTTTTGTTTGTTCTAGGTGTGCAAGATGTGGTTCTTTCACACATATACATATATCTATTCTTCTTCGGAGCCTTTTCCCATGTAAGTTATGACACAATGTTGAGTAGTCTTCTCTTGGTATTGCGTAGGTCTTTGGTGATTACATATTTCACAGGTGTTTGTATCTCTCTGTTAACCTCAATACGGTAATGTATCCATTCCTCACACCTTTCTAATTGGTGAACCATAAGTTTTTTTATTGATTCTATGATAGTGTTTCTCTGTGGAAATATCTTTGTTTGTATCATTTTTTAGGTAACCCCTATATATGATATGATAGGATATGTGTCTTTCGCTTTCTCACTTACTCCAAGTTGCGTGATTACTTCTAGACTCATCTACGGTGCTGCAAATGGCATTGTTTCATTTTTTCACTAGCTCATATTCCATCTGTACAGGTAGCAGTTCTTCTTTGTCCTCCCATCTGTCAGTGGCCTTTTTGGTTACTTCCATATCTTGGCTATTGTAATAGTGTGCAATGCAGATTTGCGTGGCTGTGTCCTTCCAATTCTGTCTTCTTAGTTTATAGGTCCAGGAATAGGTCTGCTGGATCATATGGTAGCTCAATGTTTACTTTTTAAAGGCACCTCTGTTCTGTTCTCCTTAGTGGCTCTTTCCAGGTTACGTCCCACTTAAAGTGGAGGGCATGTATTTCTTCCCAGCACCTTCAGGATTTATTCTTTGTAGTTTTTGCTGATGATTATTCTGAGTGGTGTGAGCTGATACCTCTTTGTGGTTGAATTTGCATGTGTCTCATAATGCGTTGAAATTGAGCTTTAAGACATGATCTTTTTATTTTTCCAGCTGTGATTAGAGCTTATTTCTTCACAGTGTTTTCTTAAAGTATGTGTCACCATTTGTAATATTTTGGCCGTTATCTCCCTCAAGACATTTTGAGGGCAGGTTTCATTTACAGCCCTGCAGTACTTGTTCATGTGAAGTGACCATTAGCTCAGGCTTTAAACCTGCTTTGGCAGGTAACGGCCAGAGAGCGGCAGCCTTTCTACGTTTCCCATGCTGGTACTAGGGAAACAGACCTACCGGCCAGTGGTGTTCTTCGGTTATAAATTAGAGTGCAATGTGCCCGGATAAAACCACAAATGTTGATGTCTCCTTGCTTTTGTTTGTTTTTAAATTGAGTTTATATTTATTATTAGAGTAATATTCCATTGTGTACGTGGACCACTTCTTCTTGGTGCATTCCTCGGTTGATGGACATTTTCATTGCTTCCAAGTGCTGGCTATGGTAAATCTTGCTGGCGTACAGGTTTGCCAGCCTGTGACTTTTTGATTCTCATTTTCTCAAGTGATAGGCCAAGCAGTGGTTGTGATTGATTGACTGGTAGCTCAATGTTTCCCTTTTCAAAGCACCTACACTGTGTTTTCATTAGTGGCTCTTTACATGCCCCCCCTTACAACCGAAGGTACGCATTTCTCCACACTCCCTTCACGGTTTATTTTTTGCAGCATTTTTCCTAATGGCCATTCTGACTGCTGTGAGCTGATAGGTTTTTGTAATATGGGTATGCATGTCATTAAAATTTTTTAAATTCGTCATATTCCTACCCCTTTTTCTTTTCTCTTAAAAGAAAAACCCGTGAGTACAATATAGCTCTTGAACTTGTCTTCTTCGAAGCTTGCCCTCTTTTGAATTTTTTGGTCGATTTTTGACCCCAGAAATTTTCTGGAGGGCAGGTATCATTTACAGAACTGCAAGTTGGTGAAAATTTAGTGACCTTTTGCAGTGGGTTCAAAGCTGCTGTTGTGGGAAACGGCCACAAGGAGGTAGCATTTCTCCATTCCCCAATCTGGGTACTAGGGCAGCAGAGCCTTTCTGGAAGTCATTGTCCTAGGTTGTAAATTAGAATGGAAATTGCCAGGAGAAATCCCCATAAGTTTATGTCCCATTACTTCTTCTTGGTTTTTAAAATTTTTTTAATCTGGGTAAAGTTTAAAATATTGTTTGTCCTAGGTGTACACAATCTGGTTCATTTGTACATTATGTATGTCTATTAATGTACAGATCCTCTTCCCATGTAAAATATTACAGTGTTCCGTCGACCTCCCTTGCTATATGTTCGGTGTTTTTGATACATGTATATAATATGTATTTGTATATGTATGGTAACACTAATGTTCATTTCTCAATTTCCCCCCCTCCTTTCCTTTCAGATGAGCATAGTTTGTTTTCTAAGCCTGTGAGTGTCTTTCTCTTTGGAAATATGTTCATCTGTGTCAGTTATTAGATAATGCCATAAGTGATAATATAGGATATAGGTGTTTTGCTTTCCGACCTACTTCATGTTTTGTGATTATCTCCAGGCTCAAGTATGGTTCCTCAAAGAGCAGTGCTTCAATGTTTTCCATGGCTAATATTCCATTGTGTACATGGACCACTTCTTCTTGGTGCATTCCTCTGTCGATGGACATTTTCGTTGCTTCCAAGTGTTGCCTATGGTAAATATTGCTGGAGTGCAGGATTTCCAGCCTGTGATTTTTGATTTTCATTTTCTCAGGTGATAGACCCAGCAGTGGGTATGATTGATTGACTGGTACGGTAGCTCAACGTTTACCTTTTCAAGGCAACTCCATTGTGCTTTCATTAGTGGCTCTTACCACGTCCCCCTTAGAATCAAGGGTACGCATTTCTCCACAATCACGTCAGCATTTATTGTTGGCAGAATTTTTTTTGATGGCCATTATGACTGGTGTGAGCTGATAGGTTTTTGTAATTTGGGTTTACATGTCTGTAAAAATTCCTACAATTCATCATTTTTCCACGGCTTTTTCTTTTCTGTTAAAAGAAAAAAGCAAAAAATTGTGAGTATAATATACCTCTTCAAATATTCTTTTTGGAAGGTTGCACTCTAGAATATTTTGGTCGATTTTCGACCTCAGTATTTTTTGGAGGGCAGGTGTCATTTACAGAACTGCAATTGGTGAATACTTAGTGACCTTTTGCAGTGGGTTTAAAGCTGCTGTTGTGGGAAACGGCCACAAGGATGCAGCATTTCTCCATTCCCAAATCTGGGTACTAGGGCAGCAGAGCCATTCTAGAAGTCGTTTGTCTAGGTTGTAAATTTGAATGGAATGTGCCAGGAAAACCCCCCATAAGTCTATGTCTCATTACTCCTAGTTCGTTGTTTTAATTTTTTCAATTGGGGTAATGGTTAGAATGTTGCTTGTCCAAGGTGTACACACTCTGGTTCATCTACATATTCTACATACCTATTTATGTAGAGATCCTCTTCCCTTGTAAATTATTACAGTGTTCCGTAATCCTTCCTTGCTATATGGTCGGTCTTTTTGATATATGTATATAATATGTATTTGTATACATATGGTAACGCTAATCTTCATTTATCCATTCCCCCCACCTTTACTTTTAGATAAGCATAGTTCTTTTTTAATAAGTCTGTGATTGACTTTCTGTGTGGAAATATGTTCATTTGTGTCAGTTATTAGATAACGCCTATAAGTGATATCATAGGATATAGGACTTTTGCTTTCCGACTTACCTCATGTTCTGTGATTATCTCCAAGATCATCTATGGGGCCTCAAAGAGCAGTGTTTCATTGTTTTCCATGGCTAGTATTCATTGTGTACATGGACCACTTCTTCTTTATCCTTTCATCTGTAGATGGACATTTTGGTTGCTTCACTGTCTTGTCTATTGTGAATAAGGCTGCAGTGCAGCTTTTGCAGCCCGGGTCTTCTTCATTCTGGTCTTCTCAGGTGAGAGGCCCATTGGTGCGCCTGCTGGATTGACTGGTACCTCAATTTTTCCTTTTAAACGCAGCTCTTTCCTGTTCTCATTATTAGCGTTTAACCCTTTTACATCTCACCAGCAGCTAGAGGGTACACAGTTCTCTAAAACCTCTTCAGCATTTATTGTTTGTAGACTTTTTGCCAATGGTCAGTCGACTGGTGTGAATTGAAGACTTTTTGTAGATTAGATTGCATGAGTCTAATACTTCCTGAGGCTGAGCTTTTATCCATTTTCCTTTCTTTAAAAAGAGAGTGAGTAAAACTTACCTCTTCATACTATCTTCTTGAAAATTTTGCCTGTTTTGAGTTTTTTTTATCCATTCCCTACCTCAGCACAATTTTGAGGGCAGGTGTCCTTTACAGCCCTGAGTCCTTGTGAATGGTAAGTGACCATTAGCTGTGGGTTAAAAGCTGCTCTTGCGGGAATCGGCCACATGGCGGCAGCATTTCTCCTTTACCAAATCTGGTTACTAGGTCAACAGAGCCTTACTGGAAGTGGTGTTCTAGGTTGTAAATTAGAATGGCATGTGAGAGGAAAACGCCCTTTAATGTATGTCTCATTACTTCTTGTTGTTATTTTTAACTTAATTTTTATTTTTTATCACAGCAAACTTGATTACAATGTTTTGTTTGTTCTAGGTGTGCAAGATGTGGTTCTTTCACACATATACATATATCTATTCTTCTTCGGAGCCTTTTCCCATGTAAGTTATGACACAATGTTGAGTAGTCTTCTCTTGGTATTGCGTAGGTCTTTGGTGATTACATATTTCACAGGTGTTTGTATCTCTCTGTTAACCTCAATACGGTAATGTATCCATTCCTCACACCTTTCTAATTGGTGAACCATAAGTTTTTTTATTGATTCTATGATAGTGTTTCTCTGTGGAAATATCTTTGTTTGTATCATTTTTTAGGTAACCCCTATATATGATATGATAGGATATGTGTCTTTCGCTTTCTCACTTACTCCAAGTTGCGTGATTACTTCTAGACTCATCTACGGTGCTGCAAATGGCATTGTTTCATTTTTTCACTAGCTCATATTCCATCTGTACAGGTAGCAGTTCTTCTTTGTCCTCCCATCTGTCAGTGGCCTTTTTGGTTACTTCCATATCTTGGCTATTGTAATAGTGTGCAATGCAGATTTGCGTGGCTGTGTCCTTCCAATTCTGTCTTCTTAGTTTATAGGTCCAGGAATAGGTCTGCTGGATCATATGGTAGCTCAATGTTTACTTTTTAAAGGCACCTCTGTTCTGTTCTCCTTAGTGGCTCTTTCCAGGTTACGTCCCACTTAAAGTGGAGGGCATGTATTTCTTCCCAGCACCTTCAGGATTTATTCTTTGTAGTTTTTGCTGATGATTATTCTGAGTGGTGTGAGCTGATACCTCTTTGTGGTTGAATTTGCATGTGTCTCATAATGCGTTGAAATTGAGCTTTAAGACATGATCTTTTTATTTTTCCAGCTGTGATTAGAGCTTATTTCTTCACAGTGTTTTCTTAAAGTATGTGTCACCATTTGTAATATTTTGGCCATTATCTCCCTCAAGACATTTTGAGGGCAGGTTTCATTTACAGCCCTGCAGTACTTGTTCATGTGAAGTGACCATTAGCTCAGGCTTTAAACCTGCTTTGGAAGGTAACGGCCAGAGAGCGGCAGCCTTTCTACGTTACCCATGCTGGTACTAGGGAAACAGACCTACCGGCCAGTGGTGTTCTTCGGTTATAAATTAGAGTGCAATGTGCCCGGATAAACCCACAAATGTTGATGTCTCCTTGCTTTTGTTTGTTTTTAAATTGAGTTTATATTTATTAATAGAGTAATATTCCATTGTGTACGTGGACCACTTCTTCTTGGTGCATTCCTCGGTTGATGGACATTTTCATTGCTTCCAAGTGCTGGCTATGGTAAATCTTGCTGGCGTACAGGTTTGCCAGCCTGTGACTTTTTGATTCTCATTTTCTCAAGTGATAGGCCAAGCAGTGGTTGTGATTGATTGACTGGTAGCTCAATGTTTCCCTTTTCAAAGCACCTACACTGTGTTTTCATTAGTGGCTCTTTACATGCCCCCCCTTACAACCGAAGGTACGCATTTCTCCACACTCCCTTCACGGTTTATTTTTTGCAGCATTTTTCCTAATGGCCATTCTGACTGCTGTGAGCTGATAGGTTTTTGTAATATGGGTATGCATGTCATTAAAATTTTTTAAATTCGTCATATTCCTACCCCTTTTTCTTTTCTCTTAAAAGAAAAACCCGTGAGTACAATATAGCTCTTGAACTTGTCTTCTTCGAAGCTTGCCCTCTTTTGAATTTTTTGGTCGATTTTTGACCCCAGAAATTTTCTGGAGGGCAGGTATCATTTACAGAACTGCAAGTTGGTGAAAATTTAGTGACCTTTTGCAGTGGGTTCAAAGCTGCTGTTGTGGGAAACGGCCACAAGGAGGTAGCATTTCTCCATTCCCCAATCTGGGTACTAGGGCAGCAGAGCCTTTCTGGAAGTCATTGTCCTAGGTTGTAAATTAGAATGGAAATTGCCAGGAGAAATCCCCATAAGTTTATGTCCCATTACTTCTTCTTGGTTTTTAAAATTTTTTTAATCTGGGTAAAGTTTAGAATATTGTTTGTCCTAGGTGTACACAATCTGGTTCATTTGTACATTATGTATGTCTATTAATGTACAGATCCTCTTCCCATGTAAAATATTACAGTGTTCCGTCGACCTCCCTTGCTATATGTTCGGTGTTTTTGATACATGTATATAATATGTATTTGTATATGTATGGTAACACTAATGTTCATTTCTCAATTTCCCCCCTCCTTTCCTTTCAGATGAGCATAGTTTGTTTTCTAAGCCTGTGAGTGTCTTTCTCTTTGGAAATATGTTCATCTGTGTCAGTTATTAGATAATGCCATAAGTGATAATATAGGATATAGGTGTTTTGCTTTCCGACCTACTTCATGTTTTGTGATTATCTCCAGGCTCAAGTATGGTGCCTCAAAGAGCAGTGCTTCAATGTTTTCCATGGCTAATATTCCATTGTGTACATGGACCACTTCTTCTTGGTGCATTCCTCTGTCGATGGACATTTTCGTTGCTTCCAAGTGTTGCCTATGGTAAATATTGCTGGAGTGCAGGATTTCCAGCCTGTGATTTTTGATTTTCATTTTCTCAGGTGATAGACCCAGCAGTGGGTATGATTGATTGACTGGTACGGTAGCTCAACGTTTACCTTTTCAAGGCAACTCCATTGTGCTTTCATTAGTGGCTCTTGCCACGTCCCCCTTAGAATCCAGGGTACGCATTTCTCCACAATCACGTCAGCATTTATTGTTGGCAGAATTTTTTTTGATGGCCATTATGACTGGTGTGAGCTGATAGGTTTTTGTAATTTGGGTTTACATGTCTGTAAAAATTCCTACAATTCATCATTTTTCCACGGCTTTTTCTTTTCTGTTAAAAGAAAAAAGCAAAAAAGTGTGAGTATAATATACCTCTTCAAATATTCTTTTTGGAAGGTTGCACTCTAGAATTTTTTGGTCGATTTTCGACCTCAGTATTTTTTGGAGGTCAGGTGTCATATACAGAACTGCAATTGGTGAATACTTAGTGACCTTTTGCAGTGGGTTTAAAGCTGCTGTTGTGGGAAACGGCCACAAGGATGCAGCATTTCTCCATTCCCAAATCTGGGTACTAGGGCAGCAGAGCCATTCTAGAAGTCGTTTGTCTAGGTTGTAAATTTGAATGGAATGTGCCAGGAAAACCCCCCATAAGTCTATGTCTCATTACTCCTAGTTCGTTGTTTTAATTTTTTCAATTGGGGTAATGGTTAGAATGTTGCTTGTCCAAGGTGTACACACTCTGGTTCATCTACATATTCTACATACCTATTTATGTAGAGATCCTCTTCCCTTGTAAATTATTACAGTGTTCCGTAATCCTTCCTTGCTATATGGTCGGTCTTTTTGATATATGTATATAATATGTATTTGTATACATATGGTAACGCTAATCTTCATTTATCCATTCCCCCCACCTTTACTTTTAGATAAGCATAGTTCTTTTTTAATAAGTCTGTGATTGACTTTCTGTGTGGAAATATGTTCATTTGTGTCAGTTATTAGATAACGCCTATAAGTGATATCATAGGATATAGGACTTTTGCTTTCCGACTTACCTCATGTTCTGTGATTATCTCCAAGATCATCTATGGGGCCTCAAAGAGCAGTGTTTCATTGTTTTCCATGGCTAGTATTCATTGTGTACATGGACCACTTCTTCTTTATCCTTTCATCTGTAGATGGACATTTTGGTTGCTTCACTGTCTTGTCTATTGTGAATAAGGCTGCAGTGCAGCTTTTGCAGCCCGGGTCTTCTTCATTCTGGTCTTCTCAGGTGAGAGGCCCATTGGTGCGCCTGCTGGATTGACTGGTACCTCAATTTTTCCTTTTAAACGCAGCTCTTTCCTGTTCTCATTATTAGCGTTTAACCCTTTTACATCTCACCAGCAGCTAGAGGGTACACAGTTCTCTAAAACCTCTTCAGCATTTATTGTTTGTAGACTTTTTGCCAATGGTCAGTCGACTGGTGTGAATTGAAGACTTTTTGTAGATTAGATTGCATGAGTCTAATACTTCCTGAGGCTGAGCTTTTATCCATTTTCCTTTCTTTAAAAAGAGAGTGAGTAAAACTTACCTCTTCATACTATCTTCTTGAAAATTTTGCCTGTTTTGAATTTTTTTTATCCATTCCCTACCTCAGCACAATTTTGAGGGCAGGTGTCCTTTACAGCCCTGAGTCCTTGTGAATGGTAAGTGACCATTAGCTGTGGGTTAAAAGCTGCTCTTGCGGGAATCGGCCACATGGCGGCAGCATTTCTCCTTTACCAAATCTGGTTACTAGGTCAACAGAGCCTTACTGGAAGTGGTGTTCTAGGTTGTAAATTAGAATGGCATGTGAGAGGAAAACGCCCTTTAATGTATGTCTCATTACTTCTTGTTGTTATTTTTAACTTAATTTTTATTTTTTATCACAGCAAACTTGATTACAATGTTTTGTTTGTTCTAGGTGTGCAAGATGTGGTTCTTTCACACATATACATATATCTATTCTTCTTCGGAGCCTTTTCCCATGTAGGTTATGACACAATGTTGAGTAGTCTTCTCTTGGTATTGCGTAGGTCTTTGGTGATTACATATTTCACAGGTGTTTGTATCTCTCTGTTAACCTCAATACGGTAATGTATCCATTCCTCACACCTTTCTAATTGGTGAACCATAAGTTTTTTTATTGATTCTATGATAGTGTTTCTCTGTGGAAATATCTTTGTTTGTATCATTTTTTAGGTAACCCCTATATATGATATGATAGGATATGTGTCTTTCGCTTTCTCACTTACTCCAAGTTGCGTGATTACTTCTAGACTCATCTACGGTGCTGCAAATGGCATTGTTTCATTTTTTCACTAGCTCATATTCCATCTGTACAGGTAGCAGTTCTTCTTTGTCCACCCATCTGTCGGTGGACTTTTTGGTTACTTCCATATCTTGGCTATTGTAATAGTGTGCAATGCAGATTTGCGTGGCTGTGTCCTTCCAATTCTGTCTTCTTAGTTTATAGGTCCAGGAATAGGTCTGCTGGATCATATGGTAGCTCAATGTTTACTTTTTAAAGGCACCTCTGTTCTGTTCTCCTTAGTGGCTCTTTCCAGGTTACGTCCCACTTAAAGTGGAGGGCATGTATTTCTTCCCAGCACC
The DNA here is from genome assembly GCF_965194825.1 of Balaenoptera physalus. Classification (NCBI taxonomy): domain Eukaryota; kingdom Metazoa; phylum Chordata; class Mammalia; order Artiodactyla; family Balaenopteridae; genus Balaenoptera; species Balaenoptera physalus. The sequence goes on from NW_028126526.1 coordinate 172,122, forward strand.
TTCAGGATTTATTCTTTGTAGTTTTTGCTGATGATTATTCTGAGTGGTGTGAGCTGATACCTCTTTGTGGTTGAATTTGCATGTGTCTCATAATGCGTTGAAATTGAGCTTTAAGACATGATCTTTTTATTTTTCCAGCTGTGATTAGAGCTTATTTCTTCACAGTGTTTTCTTAAAGTATGTGTCACCATTTGTAATATTTTGGCCGTTATCTCCCTCAAGACATTTTGAGGGCAGGTTTCATTTACAGCCCTGCAGTACTTGTTCATATGAAGTGACCATTAGCTCAGGCTTTAAACCTGCTTTTGCAGGTAACGGCCAGAGAGTGGCAGCCTTTCTACGTTACCCATGCTGGTACTAGGGAAACAGACCTACCGGCCAGTGGTGTTCTTCGGTTATAAATTAGAGTGCAATGTGCCCGGATAAACCCACAAATGTTGATGTCTCCTTGCTTTTGTTTGTTTTTAAATTGAGTTTATATTTATTATTAGAGTAATATTCCATTGTGTACGTGGACCACTTCTTCTTGGTGCATTCCTCGGTTGATGGACATTTTCATTGCTTCCAAGTGCTGGCTATGGTAAATCTTGCTGGCGTACAGGTTTGCCAGCCTGTGACTTTTTGATTCTCATTTTCTCAAGTGATAGGCCAAGCAGTGGTTGTGATTGATTGACTGGTAGCTCAATGTTTCCCTTTTCAAAGCACCTACACTGTGTTTTCATTAGTGGCTCTTTACATGCCCCCCCTTACAACCGAAGGTACGCATTTCTCCACACTCCCTTCACGGTTTATTTTTTGCAGCATTTTTCCTAATGGCCATTCTGACTGCTGTGAGCTGATAGGTTTTTGTAATATGGGTATGCATGTCATTAAAATTTTTTAAATTCGTCATATTCCTACCCCTTTTTCTTTTCTCTTAAAAGAAAAACCCGTGAGTACAATATAGCTCTTGAACTTGTCTTCTTCGAAGCTTGCCCTCTTTTGAATTTTTTGGTCGATTTTTGACCCCAGAAATTTTCTGGAGGGCAGGTATCATTTACAGAACTGCAAGTTGGTGAAAATTTAGTGACCTTTTGCAGTGGGTTCAAAGCTGCTGTTGTGGGAAACGGCCACAAGGAGGTAGCATTTCTCCATTCCCCAATCTGGGTACTAGGGCAGCAGAGCCTTTCTGGAAGTCATTGTCCTAGGTTGTAAATTAGAATGGAAATTGCCAGGAGAAATCCCCATAAGTTTATTTCCCATTACTTCTTCTTGGTTTTTAAAATTTTTTTAATCTGGGTAAAGTTTAGAATATTGTTTGTCCTAGGTGTACACAATCTGGTTCATTTGTACATTATGTATGTCTATTAATGTACAGATCCTCTTCCCATGTAAAATATTACAGTGTTCCGTCGACCTCCCTTGCTATATGTTCGGTGTTTTTGATACATGTATATAATATGTATTTGTATATGTATGGTAACACTAATGTTCATTTCTCAATTTCCCCCCTCCTTTCCTTTCAGATGAGCATAGTTTGTTTTCTAAGCCTGTGAGTGTCTTTCTCTTTGGAAATATGTTCATCTGTGTCAGTTATTAGATAATGCCATAAGTGATAATATAGGATATAGGTGTTTTGCTTTCCGACCTACTTCATGTTTTGTGATTATCTCCAGGCTCAAGTATGGTGCCTCAAAGAGCAGTGCTTCAATGTTTTCCATGGCTAATATTCCATTGTGTACATGGACCACTTCTTCTTGGTGCATTCCTCTGTCGATGGACATTTTCGTTGCTTCCAAGTGTTGCCTATGGTAAATATTGCTGGAGTGCAGGATTTCCAGCCTGTGATTTTTGATTTTCATTTTCTCAGGTGATAGACCCAGCAGTGGGTATGATTGATTGACTGGTACGGTAGCTCAACGTTTACCTTTTCAAGGCAACTCCATTGTGCTTTCATTAGTGGCTCTTGCCACGTCCCCCTTAGAATCCAGGGTACGCATTTCTCCACAATCACGTCAGCATTTATTGTTGGCAGAATTTTTTTTGATGGCCATTATGACTGGTGTGAGCTGATAGGTTTTTGTAATTTGGGTTTACATGTCTGTAAAAATTCCTACAATTCATCATTTTTCCACGGCTTTTTCTTTTCTGTTAAAAGAAAAAAGCAAAAAAGTGTGAGTATAATATACCTCTTCAAATATTCTTTTTGGAAGGTTGCACTCTAGAATTTTTTGGTCGATTTTCGACCTCAGTATTTTTTGGAGGTCAGGTGTCATTTACAGAACTGCAATTGGTGAATACTTAGTGACCTTTTGCAGTGGGTTTAAAGCTGCTGTTGTGGGAAACGGCCACAAGGATGCAGCATTTCTCCATTCCCAAATCTGGGTACTAGGGCAGCAGAGCCATTCTAGAAGTCGTTTGTCTAGGTTGTAAATTTGAATGGAATGTGCCAGGAAAACCCCCCATAAGTCTATGTCTCATTACTCCTAGTTCGTTGTTTTAATTTTTTCAATTGGGGTAATGGTTAGAATGTTGCTTGTCCAAGGTGTACACACTCTGGTTCATCTACATATTCTACATACCTATTTATGTAGAGATCCTCTTCCCTTGTAAATTATTACAGTGTTCCGTAATCCTTCCTTGCTATATGGTCGGTCTTTTTGATATATGTATATAATATGTATTTGTATACATATGGTAACGCTAATCTTCATTTATCCATTCCCCCCACCTTTACTTTTAGATAAGCATAGTTCTTTTTTAATAAGTCTGTGATTGACTTTCTGTGTGGAAATATGTTCATTTGTGTCAGTTATTAGATAACGCCTATAAGTGATATCATAGGATATAGGACTTTTGCTTTCCGACTTACCTCATGTTCTGTGATTATCTCCAAGATCATCTATGGGGCCTCAAAGAGCAGTGTTTCATTGTTTTCCATGGCTAGTATTCATTGTGTACATGGACCACTTCTTCTTTATCCTTTCATCTGTAGATGGACATTTTGGTTGCTTCACTGTCTTGTCTATTGTGAATAAGGCTGCAGTGCAGCTTTTGCAGCCCGGGTCTTCTTCATTCTGGTCTTCTCAGGTGAGAGGCCCATTGGTGCGCCTGCTGGATTGACTGGTACCTCAATTTTTCCTTTTAAACGCAGCTCTTTCCTGTTCTCATTATTAGCGTTTAACCCTTTTACATCTCACCAGCAGCTAGAGGGTACACAGTTCTCTAAAACCTCTTCAGCATTTATTGTTTGTAGACTTTTTGCCAATGGTCAGTCGACTGGTGTGAATTGAAGACTTTTTGTAGATTAGATTGCATGAGTCTAATACTTCCTGAGGCTGAGCTTTTATCCATTTTCCTTTCTTTAAAAAGAGAGTGAGTAAAACTTACCTCTTCATACTGTCTTCTTGAAAATTTTGCCTGTTTTGAATTTTTTTTATCCATTCCCTACCTCAGCACAATTTTGAGGGCAGGTGTCCTTTACAGCCCTGAGTCCTTGTGAATGGTAAGTGACCATTAGCTGTGGGTTAAAAGCTGCTCTTGCGGGAATCGGCCACATGGCGGCAGCATTTCTCCTTTACCAAATCTGGTTACTAGGTCAACAGAGCCTTACTGGAAGTGGTGTTCTAGGTTGTAAATTAGAATGGCATGTGAGAGGAAAACGCCCTTTAATGTATGTCTCATTACTTCTTGTTGTTATTTTTAACTTAATTTTTATTTTTTATCACAGCAAACTTGATTACAATGTTTTGTTTGTTCTAGGTGTGCAAGATGTGGTTCTTTCACACATATACATATATCTATTCTTCTTCGGAGCCTTTTCCCATGTAGGTTATGACACAATGTTGAGTAGTCTTCTCTTGGTATTGCGTAGGTCTTTGGTGATTACATACTTCACAGGTGTTTGTATCTCTCTGTTAACCTCAATACGGTAATGTATCCATTCCTCACACCTTTCTAATTGGTGAACCATAAGTTTTTTTATTGATTCTATGATAGTGTTTCTCTGTGGAAATATCTTTGTTTGTATCATTTTTTAGGTAACCCCTATATATGATATGATAGGATATGTGTCTTTCGCTTTCTCACTTACTCCAAGTTGCGTGATTACTTCTAGACTCATCTACGGTGCTGCAAATGGCATTGTTTCATTTTTTCACTAGCTCATATTCCATCTGTACAGGTAGCAGTTCTTCTTTGTCCACCCATCTGTCGGTGGACTTTTTGGTTACTTCCATATCTTGGCTATTGTAATAGTGTGCAATGCAGATTTGCGTGGCTGTGTCCTTCCAATTCTGTCTTCTTAGTTTATAGGTCCAGGAATAGGTCTGCTGGATCATATGGTAGCTCAATGTTTACTTTTTAAAGGCACCTCTGTTCTGTTCTCCTTAGTGGCTCTTTCCAGGTTACGTCCCACTTAAAGTGGAGGTCATGTATTTCTTCCCAGCACCTTCAGGATTTATTCTTTGTAGTTTTTGCTGATGATTATTCTGAGTGGTGTGAGCTGATACCTCTTTGTGGTTGAATTTGCATGTGTCTCATAATGCGTTGAAATTGAGCTTTAAGACATGATCTTTTTATTTTTCCAGCTGTGATTAGAGCTTATTTCTTCACAGTGTTTTCTTAAAGTATGTGTCACCATTTGTAATATTTTGGCCGTTATCTCCCTAAAGACATTTTGAGGGCAGGTTTCATTTACAGCCCTGCAGTACTTGTTCATATGAAGTGACCATTAGCTCAGGCTTTAAACCTGCTTTTGCAGGTAACGGCCAGAGAGTGGCAGCCTTTCTACGTTACCCATGCTGGTACTAGGGAAACAGACCTACCGGCCAGTGGTGTTCTTCGGTTATAAATTAGAGTGCAATGTGCCCGGATAAACCCACAAATGTTGATGTCTCCTTGCTTTTGTTTGTTTTTAAATTGAGTTTATATTTATTATTAGAGTAATATTCCATTGTGTACGTGGACCACTTCTTCTTGGTGCATTCCTCGGTTGATGGACATTTTCATTGCTTCCAAGTGCTGGCTATGGTAAATCTTGCTGGCGTACAGGTTTGCCAGCCTGTGACTTTTTGATTCTCATTTTCTCAAGTGATAGGCCAAGCAGTGGTTGTGATTGATTGACTGGTAGCTCAATGTTTCCCTTTTCAAAGCACCTACACTGTGTTTTCATTAGTGGCTCTTTACATGCCCCCCCTTACAACCGAAGGTACGCATTTCTCCACACTCCCTTCACGGTTTATTTTTTGCAGCATTTTTCCTAATGGCCATTCTGACTGCTGTGAGCTGATAGGTTTTTGTAATATGGGTATGCATGTCATTAAAATTTTTTAAATTCGTCATATTCCTACCCCTTTTTCTTTTCTCTTAAAAGAAAAACCCGTGAGTACAATATAGCTCTTGAACTTGTCTTCTTCGAAGCTTGCCCTCTTTTGAATTTTTTGGTCGATTTTTGACCCCAGAAATTTTCTGGAGGGCAGGTATCATTTACAGAACTGCAAGTTGGTGAAAATTTAGTGACCTTTTGCAGTGGGTTCAAAGCTGCTGTTGTGGGAAACGGCCACAAGGAGGTAGCATTTCTCCATTCCCCAATCTGGGTACTAGGGCAGCAGAGCCTTTCTGGAAGTCCTTGTCCTAGGTTGTAAATTAGAATGGAAATTGCCAGGAGAAATCCCCATAAGTTTATGTCTCATTACTTCTTCTTGGTTTTTAAAATTTTTTTAATCTGGGTAAAGTTTAGAATATTGTTTGTCCTAGGTGTACACAATCTGGTTCATTTGTACATTATGTATGTCTATTAATGTACAGATCCTCTTCCCATGTAAAATATTACAGTGTTCCGTCGACCTCCCTTGCTATATGTTCGGTGTTTTTGATACATGTATATAATATGTATTTGTATATGTATGGTAACACTAATGTTCATTTCTCAATTTCCCCCCTCCTTTCCTTTCAGATGAGCATAGTTTGTTTTCTAAGCCTGTGAGTGTCTTTCTCTTTGGAAATATGTTCATCTGTGTCAGTTATTAGATAATGCCATAAGTGATAATATAGGATATAGGTGTTTTGCTTTCCGACCTACTTCATGTTTTGTGATTATCTCCAGGCTCAAGTATGGTTCCTCAAAGAGCAGTGCTTCAATGTTTTCCATGGCTAATATTCCATTGTGTACATGGACCACTTCTTCTTGGTGCATTCCTCTGTCGATGGACATTTTCGTTGCTTCCAAGTGTTGCCTATGGTAAATATTGCTGGAGTGCAGGATTTCCAGCCTGTGATTTTTGATTTTCATTTTCTCAGGTGATAGACCCAGCAGTGGGTATGATTGATTGACTGGTACCGTAGCTCAACGTTTACCTTTTCAAGGCAACTCCATTGTGCTTTCATTAGTGGCTCTTGCCACGTCCCCCTTAGAATCCAGGGTACGCATTTCTCCACAATCACGTCAGCATTTATTGTTGGCAGAATTTTTTTTGATGGCCATTATGACTGGTGTGAGCTGATAGGTTTTTGTAATTTGGGTTTACATGTCTGTAAAAATTCCTACAATTCATCATTTTTCCACGGCTTTTTCTTTTCTGTTAAAAGAAAAAAGCAAAAAAGTGTGAGTATAATATACCTCTTCAAATATTCTTTTTGGAAGGTTGCACTCTAGAATTTTTTGGTCGATTTTCGACCTCAGTATTTTTTGGAGGGCAGGTGTCATTTACAGAACTGCAATTGGTGAATACTTAGTGACTTTTTGCAGTGGGTTTAAACCTGCTGTTGTGGGAAACGGCCACAAGGATGCAGCATTTCTCCATTCCCAAATCTGGGTACTAGGGCAGCAGAGCCATTCTAGAAGTCGTTTGTCTAGGTTGTAAATTTGAATGGAATGTACCAGGAAAACGCCCCATAAGTCTATGTCTCATTACTCCTAGTTCGTTGTTTTAATTTTTTCAATTGGGGTAATGGTTAGAATGTTGCTTGTCCAAGGTGTACACACTCTGGTTCATCTACATATTCTACATACCTATTTATGTAGAGATCCTCTTCCCTTGTAAATTATTACAGTGTTCCGTAATCCTTCCTTGCTATATGGTCGGTCTTTTTGATATATGTATATAATATGTATTTGTATACATATGGTAACGCTAATCTTCATTTATCCATTCCCCCCACCTTTACTTTTAGATAAGCATAGTTCTTTTTTAATAAGTCTGTGATTGACTTTCTGTGTGGAAATATGTTCATTTGTGTCAGTTATTAGATAACGCCTATAAGTGATATCATAGGATATAGGACTTTTGCTTTCCGACTTACCTCATGTTCTGTGATTATCTCCAAGATCATCTATGGGGCCTCAAAGAGCAGTGTTTCATTGTTTTCCATGGCTAGTATTCATTGTGTACATGGACCACTTCTTCTTTATCCTTTCATCTGTAGATGGACATTTTGGTTGCTTCACTGTCTTGTCTATTGTGAATAAGGCTGCAGTGCAGCTTTTGCAGCCCGGGTCTTCTTCATTCTGGTCTTCTCAGGTGAGAGGCCCATTGGTGCGCCTGCTGGATTGACTGGTACCTCAATTTTTCCTTTTAAACGCAGCTCTTTCCTGTTCTCATTATTAGCGTTTAACCCTTTTACATCTCACCAGCAGCTAGAGGGTACACAGTTCTCTAAAACCTCTTCAGCATTTATTGTTTGTAGACTTTTTGCCAATGGTCAGTCGACTGGTGTGAATTGAAGACTTTTTGTAGATTAGATTGCATGAGTCTAATACTTCCTGAGGCTGAGCTTTTATCCATTTTCCTTTCTTTAAAAAGAGAGTGAGTAAAACTTACCTCTTCATACTGTCTTCTTGAAAATTTTGCCTGTTTTGAATTTTTTTTATCCATTCCCTACCTCAGCACAATTTTGAGGGCAGGTGTCCTTTACAGCCCTGAGTCCTTGTGAATGGTAAGTGACCATTAGCTGTGGGTTAAAAGCTGCTCTTGCGGGAATCGGCCACATGGCGGCAGCATTTCTCCTTTACCAAATCTGGTTACTAGGTCAACAGAGCCTTACTGGAAGTGGTGTTCTAGGTTGTAAATTAGAATGGCATGTGAGAGGAAAACGCCCTTTAATGTATGTCTCATTACTTCTTGTTGTTATTTTTAACTTAATTTTTATTTTTTATCACAGCAAACTTGATTACAATGTTTTGTTTGTTCTAGGTGTGCAAGATGTGGTTCTTTCACACATATACATATATCTATTCTTCTTCGGAGCCTTTTCCCATGTAGGTTATGACACAATGTTGAGTAGTCTTCTCTTGGTATTGCGTAGGTCTTTGGTGATTACATACTTCACAGGTGTTTGTATCTCTCTGTTAACCTCAATACGGTAATGTATCCATTCCTCACACCTTTCTAATTGGTGAACCATAAGTTTTTTTATTGATTCTATGATAGTGTTTCTCTGTGGAAATATCTTTGTTTGTATCATTTTTTAGGTAACCCCTATATATGATATGATAGGATATGTGTCTTTCGCTTTCTCACTTACTCCAAGTTGCGTGATTACTTCTAGACTCATCTACGGTGCTGCAAATGGCATTGTTTCATTTTTTCACTAGCTCATATTCCATCTGTACAGGTAGCAGTTCTTCTTTGTCCACCCATCTGTCGGTGGACTTTTTGGTTACTTCCATATCTTGGCTATTGTAATAGTGTGCAATGCAGATTTGCGTGGCTGTGTCCTTCCAATTCTGTCTTCTTAGTTTATAGGTCCAGGAATAGGTCTGCTGGATCATATGGTAGCTCAATGTTTACTTTTTAAAGGCACCTCTGTTCTGTTCTCCTTAGTGGCTCTTTCCAGGTTACGTCCCACTTAAAGTGGAGGTCATGTATTTCTTCCCAGCACCTTCAGGATTTATTCTTTGTAGTTTTTGCTGATGATTATTCTGAGTGGTGTGAGCTGATACCTCTTTGTGGTTGAATTTGCATGTGTCTCATAATGCGTTGAAATTGAGCTTTAAGACATGATCTTTTTATTTTTCCAGCTGTGATTAGAGCTTATTTCTTCACAGTGTTTTCTTAAAGTATGTGTCACCATTTGTAATATTTTGGCCGTTATCTCCCTCAAGACATTTTGAGGGCAGGTTTCATTTACAGCCCTGCAGTACTTGTTCATATGAAGTGACCATTAGCTCAGGCTTTAAACCTGCTTTGGCAGGTAACGGCCAGAGAGCGGCAGCCTTTCTACGTTTCCCATGCTGGTACTAGGGAAACAGACCTACCGGCCAGTGGTGTTCTTCGGTTATAAATTAGAGTGCAATGTGCCCGGATAAAACCACAAATGTTGATGTCTCCTTGCTTTTGTTTGTTTTTAAATTGAGTTTATATTTATTATTAGAGTAATATTCCATTGTGTACGTGGACCACTTCTTCTTGGTGCATTCCTCGGTTGATGGACATTTTCATTGCTTCCAAGTGCTGGCTATGGTAAATCTTGCTGGCGTACAGGTTTGCCAGCCTGTGACTTTTTGATTCTCATTTTCTCAAGTGATAGGCCAAGCAGTGGTTGTGATTGATTGACTGGTAGCTCAATGTTTCCCTTTTCAAAGCACCTACACTGTGTTTTCATTAGTGGCTCTTTACATGCCCCCCCTTACAACCGAAGGTACGCATTTCTCCACACTCCCTTCACGGTTTATTTTTTGCAGCATTTTTCCTAATGGCCATTCTGACTGCTGTGAGCTGATAGGTTTTTGTAATATGGGTATGCATGTCATTAAAATTTTTTAAATTCGTCATATTCCTACCCCTTTTTCTTTTCTCTTAAAAGAAAAACCCGTGAGTACAATATAGCTCTTGAACTTGTCTTCTTCGAAGCTTGCCCTCTTTTGAATTTTTTGGTCGATTTTTGACCCCAGAAATTTTCTGGAGGGCAGGTATCATTTACAGAACTGCAAGTTGGTGAAAATTTAGTGACCTTTTGCAGTGGGTTCAAAGCTGCTGTTGTGGGAAACGGCCACAAGGAGGTAGCATTTCTCCATTCCCCAATCTGGGTACAAGGGCAGCAGAGCCTTTCTGGAAGTCATTGTCCTAGGTTGTAAATTAGAATGGAAATTGCCAGGAGAAATCCCCATAAGTTTATGTCCCATTACTTCTTCTTGGTTTTTAAAATTTTTTTAATCTGGGTAAAGTTTAAAATATTGTTTGTCCTAGGTGTACACAATCTGGTTCATTTGTACATTATGTATGTCTATTAATGTACAGATCCTCTTCCCATGTAAAATATTACAGTGTTCCGTCGACCTCCCTTGCTATATGTTCGGTGTTTTTGATACATGTATATAATATGTATTTGTATATGTATGGTAACACTAATGTTCATTTCTCAATTTCCCCCCCTCCTTTCCTTTCAGATGAGCATAGTTTGTTTTCTAAGCCTGTGAGTGTCTTTCTCTTTGGAAATATGTTCATCTGTGTCAGTTATTAGATAATGCCATAAGTGATAATATAGGATATAGGTGTTTTGCTTTCCGACCTACTTCATGTTTTGTGATTATCTCCAGGCTCAAGTATGGTTCCTCAAAGAGCAGTGCTTCAATGTTTTCCATGGCTAATATTCCATTGTGTACATGGACCACTTCTTCTTGGTGCATTCCTCTGTCGATGGACATTTTCGTTGCTTCCAAGTGTTGCCTATGGTAAATATTGCTGGAGTGCAGGATTTCCAGCCTGTGATTTTTGATTTTCATTTTCTCAGGTGATAGACCCAGCAGTGGGTATGATTGATTGACTGGTACGGTAGCTCAACGTTTACCTTTTCAAGGCAACTCCATTGTGCTTTCATTAGTGGCTCTTACCACGTCCCCCTTAGAATCAAGGGTACGCATTTCTCCACAATCACGTCAGCATTTATTGTTGGCAGAATTTTTTTTGATGGCCATTATGACTGGTGTGAGCTGATAGGTTTTTGTAATTTGGGTTTACATGTCTGTAAAAATTCCTACAATTCATCATTTTTCCACGGCTTTTTCTTTTCTGTTAAAAGAAAAAAGCAAAAAATTGTGAGTATAATATACCTCTTCAAATATTCTTTTTGGAAGGTTGCACTCTAGAATATTTTGGTCGATTTTCGACCTCAGTATTTTTTGGAGGGCAGGTGTCATTTACAGAACTGCAATTGGTGAATACTTAGTGACCTTTTGCAGTGGGTTTAAAGCTGCTGTTGTGGGAAACGGCCACAAGGATGCAGCATTTCTCCATTCCCAAATCTGGGTACTAGGGCAGCAGAGCCATTCTAGAAGTCGTTTGTCTAGGTTGTAAATTTGAATGGAATGTGCCAGGAAAACCCCCCATAAGTCTATGTCTCATTACTCCTAGTTCGTTGTTTTAATTTTTTCAATTGGGGTAATGGTTAGAATGTTGCTTGTCCAAGGTGTACACACTCTGGTTCATCTACATATTCTACATACCTATTTATGTAGAGATCCTCTTCCCTTGTAAATTATTACAGTGTTCCGTAATCCTTCCTTGCTATATGGTCGGTCTTTTTGATATATGTATATAATATGTATTTGTATACATATGGTAACGCTAATCTTCATTTATCCATTCCCCCCACCTTTACTTTTAGATAAGCATAGTTCTTTTTTAATAAGTCTGTGATTGACTTTCTGTGTGGAAATATGTTCATTTGTGTCAGTTATTAGATAACGCCTATAAGTGATATCATAGGATATAGGACTTTTGCTTTCCGACTTACCTCATGTTCTGTGATTATCTCCAAGATCATCTATGGGGCCTCAAAGAGCAGTGTTTCATTGTTTTCCATGGCTAGTATTCATTGTGTACATGGACCACTTCTTCTTTATCCTTTCATCTGTAGATGGACATTTTGGTTGCTTCACTGTCTTGTCTATTGTGAATAAGGCTGCAGTGCAGCTTTTGCAGCCCGGGTCTTCTTCATTCTGGTCTTCTCAGGTGAGAGGCCCATTGGTGCGCCTGCTGGATTGACTGGTACCTCAATTTTTCCTTTTAAACGCAGCTCTTTCCTGTTCTCATTATTAGCGTTTAACCCTTTTACATCTCACCAGCAGCTAGAGGGTACACAGTTCTCTAAAACCTCTTCAGCATTTATTGTTTGTAGACTTTTTGCCAATGGTCAGTCGACTGGTGTGAATTGAAGACTTTTTGTAGATTAGATTGCATGAGTCTAATACTTCCTGAGGCTGAGCTTTTATCCATTTTCCTTTCTTTAAAAAGAGAGTGAGTAAAACTTACCTCTTCATACTATCTTCTTGAAAATTTTGCCTGTTTTGAGTTTTTTTTATCCATTCCCTACCTCAGCACAATTTTGAGGGCAGGTGTCCTTTACAGCCCTGAGTCCTTGTGAATGGTAAGTGACCATTAGCTGTGGGTTAAAAGCTGCTCTTGCGGGAATCGGCCACATGGCGGCAGCATTTCTCCTTTACCAAATCTGGTTACTAGGTCAACAGAGCCTTACTGGAAGTGGTGTTCTAGGTTGTAAATTAGAATGGCATGTGAGAGGAAAACGCCCTTTAATGTATGTCTCATTACTTCTTGTTGTTATTTTTAACTTAATTTTTATTTTTTATCACAGCAAACTTGATTACAATGTTTTGTTTGTTCTAGGTGTGCAAGATGTGGTTCTTTCACACATATACATATATCTATTCTTCTTCGGAGCCTTTTCCCATGTAAGTTATGACACAATGTTGAGTAGTCTTCTCTTGGTATTGCGTAGGTCTTTGGTGATTACATATTTCACAGGTGTTTGTATCTCTCTGTTAACCTCAATACGGTAATGTATCCATTCCTCACACCTTTCTAATTGGTGAACCATAAGTTTTTTTATTGATTCTATGATAGTGTTTCTCTGTGGAAATATCTTTGTTTGTATCATTTTTTAGGTAACCCCTATATATGATATGATAGGATATGTGTCTTTCGCTTTCTCACTTACTCCAAGTTGCGTGATTACTTCTAGACTCATCTACGGTGCTGCAAATGGCATTGTTTCATTTTTTCACTAGCTCATATTCCATCTGTACAGGTAGCAGTTCTTCTTTGTCCTCCCATCTGTCAGTGGCCTTTTTGGTTACTTCCATATCTTGGCTATTGTAATAGTGTGCAATGCAGATTTGCGTGGCTGTGTCCTTCCAATTCTGTCTTCTTAGTTTATAGGTCCAGGAATAGGTCTGCTGGATCATATGGTAGCTCAATGTTTACTTTTTAAAGGCACCTCTGTTCTGTTCTCCTTAGTGGCTCTTTCCAGGTTACGTCCCACTTAAAGTGGAGGGCATGTATTTCTTCCCAGCACCTTCAGGATTTATTCTTTGTAGTTTTTGCTGATGATTATTCTGAGTGGTGTGAGCTGATACCTCTTTGTGGTTGAATTTGCATGTGTCTCATAATGCGTTGAAATTGAGCTTTAAGACATGATCTTTTTATTTTTCCAGCTGTGATTAGAGCTTATTTCTTCACAGTGTTTTCTTAAAGTATGTGTCACCATTTGTAATATTTTGGCCATTATCTCCCTCAAGACATTTTGAGGGCAGGTTTCATTTACAGCCCTGCAGTACTTGTTCATGTGAAGTGACCATTAGCTCAGGCTTTAAACCTGCTTTGGAAGGTAACGGCCAGAGAGCGGCAGCCTTTCTACGTTACCCATGCTGGTACTAGGGAAACAGACCTACCGGCCAGTGGTGTTCTTCGGTTATAAATTAGAGTGCAATGTGCCCGGATAAACCCACAAATGTTGATGTCTCCTTGCTTTTGTTTGTTTTTAAATTGAGTTTATATTTATTAATAGAGTAATATTCCATTGTGTACGTGGACCACTTCTTCTTGGTGCATTCCTCGGTTGATGGACATTTTCATTGCTTCCAAGTGCTGGCTATGGTAAATCTTGCTGGCGTACAGGTTTGCCAGCCTGTGACTTTTTGATTCTCATTTTCTCAAGTGATAGGCCAAGCAGTGGTTGTGATTGATTGACTGGTAGCTCAATGTTTCCCTTTTCAAAGCACCTACACTGTGTTTTCATTAGTGGCTCTTTACATGCCCCCCCTTACAACCGAAGGTACGCATTTCTCCACACTCCCTTCACGGTTTATTTTTTGCAGCATTTTTCCTAATGGCCATTCTGACTGCTGTGAGCTGATAGGTTTTTGTAATATGGGTATGCATGTCATTAAAATTTTTTAAATTCGTCATATTCCTACCCCTTTTTCTTTTCTCTTAAAAGAAAAACCCGTGAGTACAATATAGCTCTTGAACTTGTCTTCTTCGAAGCTTGCCCTCTTTTGAATTTTTTGGTCGATTTTTGACCCCAGAAATTTTCTGGAGGGCAGGTATCATTTACAGAACTGCAAGTTGGTGAAAATTTAGTGACCTTTTGCAGTGGGTTCAAAGCTGCTGTTGTGGGAAACGGCCACAAGGAGGTAGCATTTCTCCATTCCCCAATCTGGGTACTAGGGCAGCAGAGCCTTTCTGGAAGTCATTGTCCTAGGTTGTAAATTAGAATGGAAATTGCCAGGAGAAATCCCCATAAGTTTATGTCCCATTACTTCTTCTTGGTTTTTAAAATTTTTTTAATCTGGGTAAAGTTTAGAATATTGTTTGTCCTAGGTGTACACAATCTGGTTCATTTGTACATTATGTATGTCTATTAATGTACAGATCCTCTTCCCATGTAAAATATTACAGTGTTCCGTCGACCTCCCTTGCTATATGTTCGGTGTTTTTGATACATGTATATAATATGTATTTGTATATGTATGGTAACACTAATGTTCATTTCTCAATTTCCCCCCTCCTTTCCTTTCAGATGAGCATAGTTTGTTTTCTAAGCCTGTGAGTGTCTTTCTCTTTGGAAATATGTTCATCTGTGTCAGTTATTAGATAATGCCATAAGTGATAATATAGGATATAGGTGTTTTGCTTTCCGACCTACTTCATGTTTTGTGATTATCTCCAGGCTCAAGTATGGTGCCTCAAAGAGCAGTGCTTCAATGTTTTCCATGGCTAATATTCCATTGTGTACATGGACCACTTCTTCTTGGTGCATTCCTCTGTCGATGGACATTTTCGTTGCTTCCAAGTGTTGCCTATGGTAAATATTGCTGGAGTGCAGGATTTCCAGCCTGTGATTTTTGATTTTCATTTTCTCAGGTGATAGACCCAGCAGTGGGTATGATTGATTGACTGGTACGGTAGCTCAACGTTTACCTTTTCAAGGCAACTCCATTGTGCTTTCATTAGTGGCTCTTGCCACGTCCCCCTTAGAATCCAGGGTACGCATTTCTCCACAATCACGTCAGCATTTATTGTTGGCAGAATTTTTTTTGATGGCCATTATGACTGGTGTGAGCTGATAGGTTTTTGTAATTTGGGTTTACATGTCTGTAAAAATTCCTACAATTCATCATTTTTCCACGGCTTTTTCTTTTCTGTTAAAAGAAAAAAGCAAAAAAGTGTGAGTATAATATACCTCTTCAAATATTCTTTTTGGAAGGTTGCACTCTAGAATTTTTTGGTCGATTTTCGACCTCAGTATTTTTTGGAGGTCAGGTGTCATATACAGAACTGCAATTGGTGAATACTTAGTGACCTTTTGCAGTGGGTTTAAAGCTGCTGTTGTGGGAAACGGCCACAAGGATGCAGCATTTCTCCATTCCCAAATCTGGGTACTAGGGCAGCAGAGCCATTCTAGAAGTCGTTTGTCTAGGTTGTAAATTTGAATGGAATGTGCCAGGAAAACCCCCCATAAGTCTATGTCTCATTACTCCTAGTTCGTTGTTTTAATTTTTTCAATTGGGGTAATGGTTAGAATGTTGCTTGTCCAAGGTGTACACACTCTGGTTCATCTACATATTCTACATACCTATTTATGTAGAGATCCTCTTCCCTTGTAAATTATTACAGTGTTCCGTAATCCTTCCTTGCTATATGGTCGGTCTTTTTGATATATGTATATAATATGTATTTGTATACATATGGTAACGCTAATCTTCATTTATCCATTCCCCCCACCTTTACTTTTAGATAAGCATAGTTCTTTTTTAATAAGTCTGTGATTGACTTTCTGTGTGGAAATATGTTCATTTGTGTCAGTTATTAGATAACGCCTATAAGTGATATCATAGGATATAGGACTTTTGCTTTCCGACTTACCTCATGTTCTGTGATTATCTCCAAGATCATCTATGGGGCCTCAAAGAGCAGTGTTTCATTGTTTTCCATGGCTAGTATTCATTGTGTACATGGACCACTTCTTCTTTATCCTTTCATCTGTAGATGGACATTTTGGTTGCTTCACTGTCTTGTCTATTGTGAATAAGGCTGCAGTGCAGCTTTTGCAGCCCGGGTCTTCTTCATTCTGGTCTTCTCAGGTGAGAGGCCCATTGGTGCGCCTGCTGGATTGACTGGTACCTCAATTTTTCCTTTTAAACGCAGCTCTTTCCTGTTCTCATTATTAGCGTTTAACCCTTTTACATCTCACCAGCAGCTAGAGGGTACACAGTTCTCTAAAACCTCTTCAGCATTTATTGTTTGTAGACTTTTTGCCAATGGTCAGTCGACTGGTGTGAATTGAAGACTTTTTGTAGATTAGATTGCATGAGTCTAATACTTCCTGAGGCTGAGCTTTTATCCATTTTCCTTTCTTTAAAAAGAGAGTGAGTAAAACTTACCTCTTCATACTATCTTCTTGAAAATTTTGCCTGTTTTGAATTTTTTTTATCCATTCCCTACCTCAGCACAATTTTGAGGGCAGGTGTCCTTTACAGCCCTGAGTCCTTGTGAATGGTAAGTGACCATTAGCTGTGGGTTAAAAGCTGCTCTTGCGGGAATCGGCCACATGGCGGCAGCATTTCTCCTTTACCAAATCTGGTTACTAGGTCAACAGAGCCTTACTGGAAGTGGTGTTCTAGGTTGTAAATTAGAATGGCATGTGAGAGGAAAACGCCCTTTAATGTATGTCTCATTACTTCTTGTTGTTATTTTTAACTTAATTTTTATTTTTTATCACAGCAAACTTGATTACAATGTTTTGTTTGTTCTAGGTGTGCAAGATGTGGTTCTTTCACACATATACATATATCTATTCTTCTTCGGAGCCTTTTCCCATGTAGGTTATGACACAATGTTGAGTAGTCTTCTCTTGGTATTGCGTAGGTCTTTGGTGATTACATATTTCACAGGTGTTTGTATCTCTCTGTTAACCTCAATACGGTAATGTATCCATTCCTCACACCTTTCTAATTGGTGAACCATAAGTTTTTTTATTGATTCTATGATAGTGTTTCTCTGTGGAAATATCTTTGTTTGTATCATTTTTTAGGTAACCCCTATATATGATATGATAGGATATGTGTCTTTCGCTTTCTCACTTACTCCAAGTTGCGTGATTACTTCTAGACTCATCTACGGTGCTGCAAATGGCATTGTTTCATTTTTTCACTAGCTCATATTCCATCTGTACAGGTAGCAGTTCTTCTTTGTCCACCCATCTGTCGGTGGACTTTTTGGTTACTTCCATATCTTGGCTATTGTAATAGTGTGCAATGCAGATTTGCGTGGCTGTGTCCTTCCAATTCTGTCTTCTTAGTTTATAGGTCCAGGAATAGGTCTGCTGGATCATATGGTAGCTCAATGTTTACTTTTTAAAGGCACCTCTGTTCTGTTCTCCTTAGTGGCTCTTTCCAGGTTACGTCCCACTTAAAGTGGAGGGCATGTATTTCTTCCCAGCACCTTCAGGATTTATTCTTTGTAGTTTTTGCTGATGATTATTCTGAGTGGTGTGAGCTGATACCTCTTTGTGGTTGAATTTGCATGTGTCTCATAATGCGTTGAAATTGAGCTTTAAGACATGATCTTTTTATTTTTCCAGCTGTGATTAGAGCTTATTTCTTCACAGTGTTTTCTTAAAGTATGTGTCACCATTTGTAATATTTTGGCCGTTATCTCCCTCAAGACATTTTGAGGGCAGGTTTCATTTACAGCCCTGCAGTACTTGATCATATGAAGTGACCATTAGCTCAGGCTTTAAACCTGCTTTTGCAGGTAACGGCCAGAGAGTGGCAGCCTTTCTACGTTACCCATGCTGGTACTAGGGAAACAGACCTACCGGCCAGTGGTGTTCTTCGGTTATAAATTAGAGTGCAATGTGCCCGGATAAACCCACAAATGTTGATGTCTCCTTGCTTTTGTTTGTTTTTAAATTGAGTTTATATTTATTATTAGAGTAATATTCCATTGTGTACGTGGACCACTTCTTCTTGGTGCATTCCTCGGTTGATGGACATTTTCATTGCTTCCAAGTGCTGGCTATGGTAAATCTTGCTGGCGTACAGGTTTGCCAGCCTGTGACTTTTTGATTCTCATTTTCTCAAGTGATAGGCCAAGCAGTGGTTGTGATTGATTGACTGGTAGCTCAATGTTTCCCTTTTCAAAGCACCTACACTGTGTTTTCATTAGTGGCTCTTTACATGCCCCCCCTTACAACCGAAGGTACGCATTTCTCCACACTCCCTTCACGGTTTATTTTTTGCAGCATTTTTCCTAATGGCCATTCTGACTGCTGTGAGCTGATAGGTTTTTGTAATATGGGTATGCATGTCATTAAAATTTTTTAAATTCGTCATATTCCTACCCCTTTTTCTTTTCTCTTAAAAGAAAAACCCGTGAGTACAATATAGCTCTTGAACTTGTCTTCTTCGAAGCTTGCCCTCTTTTGAATTTTTTGGTCGATTTTTGACCCCAGAAATTTTCTGGAGGGCAGGTATCATTTACAGAACTGCAAGTTGGTGAAAATTTAGTGACCTTTTGCAGTGGGTTCAAAGCTGCTGTTGTGGGAAACGGCCACAAGGAGGTAGCATTTCTCCATTCCCCAATCTGGGTACTAGGGCAGCAGAGCCTTTCTGGAAGTCATTGTCCTAGGTTGTAAATTAGAATGGAAATTGCCAGGAGAAATCCCCATAAGTTTATTTCCCATTACTTCTTCTTGGTTTTTAAAATTTTTTTAATCTGGGTAAAGTTTAGAATATTGTTTGTCCTAGGTGTACACAATCTGGTTCATTTGTACATTATGTATGTCTATTAATGTACAGATCCTCTTCCCATGTAAAATATTACAGTGTTCCGTCGACCTCCCTTGCTATATGTTCGGTGTTTTTGATACATGTATATAATATGTATTTGTATATGTATGGTAACACTAATGTTCATTTCTCAATTTCCCCCCTCCTTTCCTTTCAGATGAGCATAGTTTGTTTTCTAAGCCTGTGAGTGTCTTTCTCTTTGGAAATATGTTCATCTGTGTCAGTTATTAGATAATGCCATAAGTGATAATATAGGATATAGGTGTTTTGCTTTCCGACCTACTTCATGTTTTGTGATTATCTCCAGGCTCAAGTATGGTGCCTCAAAGAGCAGTGCTTCAATGTTTTCCATGGCTAATATTCCATTGTGTACATGGACCACTTCTTCTTGGTGCATTCCTCTGTCGATGGACATTTTCGTTGCTTCCAAGTGTTGCCTATGGTAAATATTGCTGGAGTGCAGGATTTCCAGCCTGTGATTTTTGATTTTCATTTTCTCAGGTGATAGACCCAGCAGTGGGTATGATTGATTGACTGGTACGGTAGCTCAACGTTTACCTTTTCAAGGCAACTCCATTGTGCTTTCATTAGTGGCTCTTGCCACGTCCCCCTTAGAATCCAGGGTACGCATTTCTCCACAATCACGTCAGCATTTATTGTTGGCAGAATTTTTTTTGATGGCCATTATGACTGGTGTGAGCTGATAGGTTTTTGTAATTTGGGTTTACATGTCTGTAAAAATTCCTACAATTCATCATTTTTCCACGGCTTTTTCTTTTCTGTTAAAAGAAAAAAGCAAAAAAGTGTGAGTATAATATACCTCTTCAAATATTCTTTTTGGAAGGTTGCACTCTAGAATTTTTTGGTCGATTTTCGACCTCAGTATTTTTTGGAGGTCAGGTGTCATATACAGAACTGCAATTGGTGAATACTTAGTGACCTTTTGCAGTGGGTTTAAAGCTGCTGTTGTGGGAAACGGCCACAAGGATGCAGCATTTCTCCATTCCCAAATCTGGGTACTAGGGCAGCAGAGCCATTCTAGAAGTCGTTTGTCTAGGTTGTAAATTTGAATGGAATGTGCCAGGAAAACCCCCCATAAGTCTATGTCTCATTACTCCTAGTTCGTTGTTTTAATTTTTTCAATTGGGGTAATGGTTAGAATGTTGCTTGTCCAAGGTGTACACACTCTGGTTCATCTACATATTCTACATACCTATTTATGTAGAGATCCTCTTCCCTTGTAAATTATTACAGTGTTCCGTAATCCTTCCTTGCTATATGGTCGGTCTTTTTGATATATGTATATAATATGTATTTGTATACATATGGTAACGCTAATCTTCATTTATCCATTCCCCCCACCTTTACTTTTAGATAAGCATAGTTCTTTTTTAATAAGTCTGTGATTGACTTTCTGTGTGGAAATATGTTCATTTGTGTCAGTTATTAGATAACGCCTATAAGTGATATCATAGGATATAGGACTTTTGCTTTCCGACTTACCTCATGTTCTGTGATTATCTCCAAGATCATCTATGGGGCCTCAAAGAGCAGTGTTTCATTGTTTTCCATGGCTAGTATTCATTGTGTACATGGACCACTTCTTCTTTATCCTTTCATCTGTAGATGGACATTTTGGTTGCTTCACTGTCTTGTCTATTGTGAATAAGGCTGCAGTGCAGCTTTTGCAGCCCGGGTCTTCTTCATTCTGGTCTTCTCAGGTGAGAGGCCCATTGGTGCGCCTGCTGGATTGACTGGTACCTCAATTTTTCCTTTTAAACGCAGCTCTTTCCTGTTCTCATTATTAGCGTTTAACCCTTTTACATCTCACCAGCAGCTAGAGGGTACACAGTTCTCTAAAACCTCTTCAGCATTTATTGTTTGTAGACTTTTTGCCAATGGTCAGTCGACTGGTGTGAATTGAAGACTTTTTGTAGATTAGATTGCATGAGTCTAATACTTCCTGAGGCTGAGCTTTTATCCATTTTCCTTTCTTTAAAAAGAGAGTGAGTAAAACTTACCTCTTCATACTATCTTCTTGAAAATTTTGCCTGTTTTGAATTTTTTTTATCCATTCCCTACCTCAGCACAATTTTGAGGGCAGGTGTCCTTTACAGCCCTGAGTCCTTGTGAATGGTAAGTGACCATTAGCTGTGGGTTAAAAGCTGCTCTTGCGGGAATCGGCCACATGGCGGCAGCATTTCTCCTTTACCAAATCTGGTTACTAGGTCAACAGAGCCTTACTGGAAGTGGTGTTCTAGGTTGTAAATTAGAATGGCATGTGAGAGGAAAACGCCCTTTAATGTATGTCTCATTACTTCTTGTTGTTATTTTTAACTTAATTTTTATTTTTTATCACAGCAAACTTGATTACAATGTTTTGTTTGTTCTAGGTGTGCAAGATGTGGTTCTTTCACACATATACATATATCTATTCTTCTTCGGAGCCTTTTCCCATGTAGGTTATGACACAATGTTGAGTAGTCTTCTCTTGGTATTGCGTAGGTCTTTGGTGATTACATATTTCACAGGTGTTTGTATCTCTCTGTTAACCTCAATACGGTAATGTATCCATTCCTCACACCTTTCTAATTGGTGAACCATAAGTTTTTTTATTGATTCTATGATAGTGTTTCTCTGTGGAAATATCTTTGTTTGTATCATTTTTTAGGTAACCCCTATATATGATATGATAGGATATGTGTCTTTCGCTTTCTCACTTACTCCAAGTTGCGTGATTACTTCTAGACTCATCTACGGTGCTGCAAATGGCATTGTTTCATTTTTTCACTAGCTCATATTCCATCTGTACAGGTAGCAGTTCTTCTTTGTCCACCCATCTGTCGGTGGACTTTTTGGTTACTTCCATATCTTGGCTATTGTAATAGTGTGCAATGCAGATTTGCGTGGCTGTGTCCTTCCAATTCTGTCTTCTTAGTTTATAGGTCCAGGAATAGGTCTGCTGGATCATATGGTAGCTCAATGTTTACTTTTTAAAGGCACCTCTGTTCTGTTCTCCTTAGTGGCTCTTTCCAGGTTACGTCCCACTTAAAGTGGAGGGCATGTATTTCTTCCCAGCACCTTCAGGATTTATTCTTTGTAGTTTTTGCTGATGATTATTCTGAGTGGTGTGAGCTGATACCTCTTTGTGGTTGAATTTGCATGTGTCTCATAATGCGTTGAAATTGAGCTTTAAGACATGATCTTTTTATTTTTCCAGCTGTGATTAGAGCTTATTTCTTCACAGTGTTTTCTTAAAGTATGTGTCACCATTTGTAATATTTTGGCCGTTATCTCCCTCAAGACATTTTGAGGGCAGGTTTCATTTACAGCCCTGCAGTACTTGATCATATGAAGTGACCATTAGCTCAGGCTTTAAACCTGCTTTTGCAGGTAACGGCCAGAGAGTGGCAGCCTTTCTACGTTACCCATGCTGGTACTAGGGAAACAGACCTACCGGCCAGTGGTGTTCTTCGGTTATAAATTAGAGTGCAATGTGCCCGGATAAACCCACAAATGTTGATGTCTCCTTGCTTTTGTTTGTTTTTAAATTGAGTTTATATTTATTATTAGAGTAATATTCCATTGTGTACGTGGACCACTTCTTCTTGGTGCATTCCTCGGTTGATGGACATTTTCATTGCTTCCAAGTGCTGGCTATGGTAAATCTTGCTGGCGTACAGGTTTGCCAGCCTGTGACTTTTTGATTCTCATTTTCTCAAGTGATAGGCCAAGCAGTGGTTGTGATTGATTGACTGGTAGCTCAATGTTTCCCTTTTCAAAGCACCTACACTGTGTTTTCATTAGTGGCTCTTTACATGCCCCCCCTTACAACCGAAGGTACGCATTTCTCCACACTCCCTTCACGGTTTATTTTTTGCAGCATTTTTCCTAATGGCCATTCTGACTGCTGTGAGCTGATAGGTTTTTGTAATATGGGTATGCATGTCATTAAAATTTTTTAAATTCGTCATATTCCTACCCCTTTTTCTTTTCTCTTAAAAGAAAAACCCGTGAGTACAATATAGCTCTTGAACTTGTCTTCTTCGAAGCTTGCCCTCTTTTGAATTTTTTGGTCGATTTTTGACCCCAGAAATTTTCTGGAGGGCAGGTATCATTTACAGAACTGCAAGTTGGTGAAAATTTAGTGACCTTTTGCAGTGGGTTCAAAGCTGCTGTTGTGGGAAACGGCCACAAGGAGGTAGCATTTCTCCATTCCCCAATCTGGGTACTAGGGCAGCAGAGCCTTTCTGGAAGTCATTGTCCTAGGTTGTAAATTAGAATGGAAATTGCCAGGAGAAATCCCCATAAGTTTATTTCCCATTACTTCTTCTTGGTTTTTAAAATTTTTTTAATCTGGGTAAAGTTTAGAATATTGTTTGTCCTAGGTGTACACAATCTGGTTCATTTGTACATTATGTATGTCTATTAATGTACAGATCCTCTTCCCATGTAAAATATTACAGTGTTCCGTCGACCTCCCTTGCTATATGTTCGGTGTTTTTGATACATGTATATAATATGTATTTGTATATGTATGGTAACACTAATGTTCATTTCTCAATTTCCCCCCTCCTTTCCTTTCAGATGAGCATAGTTTGTTTTCTAAGCCTGTGAGTGTCTTTCTCTTTGGAAATATGTTCATCTGTGTCAGTTATTAGATAATGCCATAAGTGATAATATAGGATATAGGTGTTTTGCTTTCCGACCTACTTCATGTTTTGTGATTATCTCCAGGCTCAAGTATGGTGCCTCAAAGAGCAGTGCTTCAATGTTTTCCATGGCTAATATTCCATTGTGTACATGGACCACTTCTTCTTGGTGCATTCCTCTGTCGATGGACATTTTCGTTGCTTCCAAGTGTTGCCTATGGTAAATATTGCTGGAGTGCAGGATTTCCAGCCTGTGATTTTTGATTTTCATTTTCTCAGGTGATAGACCCAGCAGTGGGTATGATTGATTGACTGGTACGGTAGCTCAACGTTTACCTTTTCAAGGCAACTCCATTGTGCTTTCATTAGTGGCTCTTGCCACGTCCCCCTTAGAATCCAGGGTACGCATTTCTCCACAATCACGTCAGCATTTATTGTTGGCAGAATTTTTTTTGATGGCCATTATGACTGGTGTGAGCTGATAGGTTTTTGTAATTTGGGTTTACATGTCTGTAAAAATTCCTACAATTCATCATTTTTCCACGGCTTTTTCTTTTCTGTTAAAAGAAAAAAGCAAAAAAGTGTGAGTATAATATACCTCTTCAAATATTCTTTTTGGAAGGTTGCACTCTAGAATTTTTTGGTCGATTTTCGACCTCAGTATTTTTTGGAGGTCAGGTGTCATTTACAGAACTGCAATTGGTGAATACTTAGTGACCTTTTGCAGTGGGTTTAAAGCTGCTGTTGTGGGAAACGGCCACAAGGATGCAGCATTTCTCCATTCCCAAATCTGGGTACTAGGGCAGCAGAGCCATTCTAGAAGTCGTTTGTCTAGGTTGTAAATTTGAATGGAATGTGCCAGGAAAACCCCCCATAAGTCTATGTCTCATTACTCCTAGTTCGTTGTTTTAATTTTTTCAATTGGGGTAATGGTTAGAATGTTGCTTGTCCAAGGTGTACACACTCTGGTTCATCTACATATTCTACATACCTATTTATGTAGAGATCCTCTTCCCTTGTAAATTATTACAGTGTTCCGTAATCCTTCCTTGCTATATGGTCGGTCTTTTTGATATATGTATATAATATGTATTTGTATACATATGGTAACGCTAATCTTCATTTATCCATTCCCCCCACCTTTACTTTTAGATAAGCATAGTTCTTTTTTAATAAGTCTGTGATTGACTTTCTGTGTGGAAATATGTTCATTTGTGTCAGTTATTAGATAACGCCTATAAGTGATATCATAGGATATAGGACTTTTGCTTTCCGACTTACCTCATGTTCTGTGATTATCTCCAAGATCATCTATGGGGCCTCAAAGAGCAGTGTTTCATTGTTTTCCATGGCTAGTATTCATTGTGTACATGGACCACTTCTTCTTTATCCTTTCATCTGTAGATGGACATTTTGGTTGCTTCACTGTCTTGTCTATTGTGAATAAGGCTGCAGTGCAGCTTTTGCAGCCCGGGTCTTCTTCATTCTGGTCTTCTCAGGTGAGAGGCCCATTGGTGCGCCTGCTGGATTGACTGGTACCTCAATTTTTCCTTTTAAACGCAGCTCTTTCCTGTTCTCATTATTAGCGTTTAACCCTTTTACATCTCACCAGCAGCTAGAGGGTACACAGTTCTCTAAAACCTCTTCAGCATTTATTGTTTGTAGACTTTTTGCCAATGGTCAGTCGACTGGTGTGAATTGAAGACTTTTTGTAGATTAGATTGCATGAGTCTAATACTTCCTGAGGCTGAGCTTTTATCCATTTTCCTTTCTTTAAAAAGAGAGTGAGTAAAACTTACCTCTTCATACTGTCTTCTTGAAAATTTTGCCTGTTTTGAATTTTTTTTATCCATTCCCTACCTCAGCACAATTTTGAGGGCAGGTGTCCTTTACAGCCCTGAGTCCTTGTGAATGGTAAGTGACCATTAGCTGTGGGTTAAAAGCTGCTCTTGCGGGAATCGGCCACATGGCGGCAGCATTTCTCCTTTACCAAATCTGGTTACTAGGTCAACAGAGCCTTACTGGAAGTGGTGTTCTAGGTTGTAAATTAGAATGGCATGTGAGAGGAAAACGCCCTTTAATGTATGTCTCATTACTTCTTGTTGTTATTTTTAACTTAATTTTTATTTTTTATCACAGCAAACTTGATTACAATGTTTTGTTTGTTCTAGGTGTGCAAGATGTGGTTCTTTCACACATATACATATATCTATTCTTCTTCGGAGCCTTTTCCCATGTAGGTTATGACACAATGTTGAGTAGTCTTCTCTTGGTATTGCGTAGGTCTTTGGTGATTACATACTTCACAGGTGTTTGTATCTCTCTGTTAACCTCAATACGGTAATGTATCCATTCCTCACACCTTTCTAATTGGT
This sequence comes from Balaenoptera physalus, assembly GCF_965194825.1. Classification (NCBI taxonomy): domain Eukaryota; kingdom Metazoa; phylum Chordata; class Mammalia; order Artiodactyla; family Balaenopteridae; genus Balaenoptera; species Balaenoptera physalus. The sequence continues at coordinate 198,218 of NW_028126526.1, forward strand.
GAACCATAAGTTTTTTTATTGATTCTATGATAGTGTTTCTCTGTGGAAATATCTTTGTTTGTATCATTTTTTAGGTAACCCCTATATATGATATGATAGGATATGTGTCTTTCGCTTTCTCACTTACTCCAAGTTGCGTGATTACTTCTAGACTCATCTACGGTGCTGCAAATGGCATTGTTTCATTTTTTCACTAGCTCATATTCCATCTGTACAGGTAGCAGTTCTTCTTTGTCCACCCATCTGTCGGTGGACTTTTTGGTTACTTCCATATCTTGGCTATTGTAATAGTGTGCAATGCAGATTTGCGTGGCTGTGTCCTTCCAATTCTGTCTTCTTAGTTTATAGGTCCAGGAATAGGTCTGCTGGATCATATGGTAGCTCAATGTTTACTTTTTAAAGGCACCTCTGTTCTGTTCTCCTTAGTGGCTCTTTCCAGGTTACGTCCCACTTAAAGTGGAGGTCATGTATTTCTTCCCAGCACCTTCAGGATTTATTCTTTGTAGTTTTTGCTGATGATTATTCTGAGTGGTGTGAGCTGATACCTCTTTGTGGTTGAATTTGCATGTGTCTCATAATGCGTTGAAATTGAGCTTTAAGACATGATCTTTTTATTTTTCCAGCTGTGATTAGAGCTTATTTCTTCACAGTGTTTTCTTAAAGTATGTGTCACCATTTGTAATATTTTGGCCGTTATCTCCCTCAAGACATTTTGAGGGCAGGTTTCATTTACAGCCCTGCAGTACTTGTTCATATGAAGTGACCATTAGCTCAGGCTTTAAACCTGCTTTTGCAGGTAACGGCCAGAGAGTGGCAGCCTTTCTACGTTACCCATGCTGGTACTAGGGAAACAGACCTACCGGCCAGTGGTGTTCTTCGGTTATAAATTAGAGTGCAATGTGCCCGGATAAACCCACAAATGTTGATGTCTCCTTGCTTTTGTTTGTTTTTAAATTGAGTTTATATTTATTATTAGAGTAATATTCCATTGTGTACGTGGACCACTTCTTCTTGGTGCATTCCTCGGTTGATGGACATTTTCATTGCTTCCAAGTGCTGGCTATGGTAAATCTTGCTGGCGTACAGGTTTGCCAGCCTGTGACTTTTTGATTCTCATTTTCTCAAGTGATAGGCCAAGCAGTGGTTGTGATTGATTGACTGGTAGCTCAATGTTTCCCTTTTCAAAGCACCTACACTGTGTTTTCATTAGTGGCTCTTTACATGCCCCCCCTTACAACCGAAGGTACGCATTTCTCCACACTCCCTTCACGGTTTATTTTTTGCAGCATTTTTCCTAATGGCCATTCTGACTGCTGTGAGCTGATAGGTTTTTGTAATATGGGTATGCATGTCATTAAAATTTTTTAAATTCGTCATATTCCTACCCCTTTTTCTTTTCTCTTAAAAGAAAAACCCGTGAGTACAATATAGCTCTTGAACTTGTCTTCTTCGAAGCTTGCCCTCTTTTGAATTTTTTGGTCGATTTTTGACCCCAGAAATTTTCTGGAGGGCAGGTATCATTTACAGAACTGCAAGTTGGTGAAAATTTAGTGACCTTTTGCAGTGGGTTCAAAGCTGCTGTTGTGGGAAACGGCCACAAGGAGGTAGCATTTCTCCATTCCCCAATCTGGGTACTAGGGCAGCAGAGCCTTTCTGGAAGTCCTTGTCCTAGGTTGTAAATTAGAATGGAAATTGCCAGGAGAAATCCCCATAAGTTTATGTCTCATTACTTCTTCTTGGTTTTTAAAATTTTTTTAATCTGGGTAAAGTTTAGAATATTGTTTGTCCTAGGTGTACACAATCTGGTTCATTTGTACATTATGTATGTCTATTAATGTACAGATCCTCTTCCCATGTAAAATATTACAGTGTTCCGTCGACCTCCCTTGCTATATGTTCGGTGTTTTTGATACATGTATATAATATGTATTTGTATATGTATGGTAACACTAATGTTCATTTCTCAATTTCCCCCCTCCTTTCCTTTCAGATGAGCATAGTTTGTTTTCTAAGCCTGTGAGTGTCTTTCTCTTTGGAAATATGTTCATCTGTGTCAGTTATTAGATAATGCCATAAGTGATAATATAGGATATAGGTGTTTTGCTTTCCGACCTACTTCATGTTTTGTGATTATCTCCAGGCTCAAGTATGGTTCCTCAAAGAGCAGTGCTTCAATGTTTTCCATGGCTAATATTCCATTGTGTACATGGACCACTTCTTCTTGGTGCATTCCTCTGTCGATGGACATTTTCGTTGCTTCCAAGTGTTGCCTATGGTAAATATTGCTGGAGTGCAGGATTTCCAGCCTGTGATTTTTGATTTTCATTTTCTCAGGTGATAGACCCAGCAGTGGGTATGATTGATTGACTGGTACCGTAGCTCAACGTTTACCTTTTCAAGGCAACTCCATTGTGCTTTCATTAGTGGCTCTTGCCACGTCCCCCTTAGAATCCAGGGTACGCATTTCTCCACAATCACGTCAGCATTTATTGTTGGCAGAATTTTTTTTGATGGCCATTATGACTGGTGTGAGCTGATAGGTTTTTGTAATTTGGGTTTACATGTCTGTAAAAATTCCTACAATTCATCATTTTTCCACGGCTTTTTCTTTTCTGTTAAAAGAAAAAAGCAAAAAAGTGTGAGTATAATATACCTCTTCAAATATTCTTTTTGGAAGGTTGCACTCTAGAATTTTTTGGTCGATTTTCGACCTCAGTATTTTTTGGAGGGCAGGTGTCATTTACAGAACTGCAATTGGTGAATACTTAGTGACTTTTTGCAGTGGGTTTAAAGCTGCTGTTGTGGGAAACGGCCACAAGGATGCAGCATTTCTCCATTCCCAAATCTGGGTACTAGGGCAGCAGAGCCATTCTAGAAGTCGTTTGTCTAGGTTGTAAATTTGAATGGAATGTACCAGGAAAACGCCCCATAAGTCTATGTCTCATTACTCCTAGTTCGTTGTTTTAATTTTTTCAATTGGGGTAATGGTTAGAATGTTGCTTGTCCAAGGTGTACACACTCTGGTTCATCTACATATTCTACATACCTATTTATGTAGAGATCCTCTTCCCTTGTAAATTATTACAGTGTTCCGTAATCCTTCCTTGCTATATGGTCGGTCTTTTTGATATATGTATATAATATGTATTTGTATACATATGGTAACGCTAATCTTCATTTATCCATTCCCCCCACCTTTACTTTTAGATAAGCATAGTTCTTTTTTAATAAGTCTGTGATTGACTTTCTGTGTGGAAATATGTTCATTTGTGTCAGTTATTAGATAACGCCTATAAGTGATATCATAGGATATAGGACTTTTGCTTTCCGACTTACCTCATGTTCTGTGATTATCTCCAAGATCATCTATGGGGCCTCAAAGAGCAGTGTTTCATTGTTTTCCATGGCTAGTATTCATTGTGTACATGGACCACTTCTTCTTTATCCTTTCATCTGTAGATGGACATTTTGGTTGCTTCACTGTCTTGTCTATTGTGAATAAGGCTGCAGTGCAGCTTTTGCAGCCCGGGTCTTCTTCATTCTGGTCTTCTCAGGTGAGAGGCCCATTGGTGCGCCTGCTGGATTGACTGGTACCTCAATTTTTCCTTTTAAACGCAGCTCTTTCCTGTTCTCATTATTAGCGTTTAACCCTTTTACATCTCACCAGCAGCTAGAGGGTACACAGTTCTCTAAAACCTCTTCAGCATTTATTGTTTGTAGACTTTTTGCCAATGGTCAGTCGACTGGTGTGAATTGAAGACTTTTTGTAGATTAGATTGCATGAGTCTAATACTTCCTGAGGCTGAGCTTTTATCCATTTTCCTTTCTTTAAAAAGAGAGTGAGTAAAACTTACCTCTTCATACTGTCTTCTTGAAAATTTTGCCTGTTTTGAATTTTTTTTATCCATTCCCTACCTCAGCACAATTTTGAGGGCAGGTGTCCTTTACAGCCCTGAGTCCTTGTGAATGGTAAGTGACCATTAGCTGTGGGTTAAAAGCTGCTCTTGCGGGAATCGGCCACATGGCGGCAGCATTTCTCCTTTACCAAATCTGGTTACTAGGTCAACAGAGCCTTACTGGAAGTGGTGTTCTAGGTTGTAAATTAGAATGGCATGTGAGAGGAAAACGCCCTTTAATGTATGTCTCATTACTTCTTGTTGTTATTTTTAACTTAATTTTTATTTTTTATCACAGCAAACTTGATTACAATGTTTTGTTTGTTCTAGGTGTGCAAGATGTGGTTCTTTCACACATATACATATATCTATTCTTCTTCGGAGCCTTTTCCCATGTAGGTTATGACACAATGTTGAGTAGTCTTCTCTTGGTATTGTGTAGGTCTTTGGTGATTACATACTTCACAGGTGTTTGTATCTCTCTGTTAACCTCAATACGGTAATGTATCCATTCCTCACACCTTTCTAATTGGTGAACCATAAGTTTTTTTATTGATTCTATGATAGTGTTTCTCTGTGGAAATATCTTTGTTTGTATCATTTTTTAGGTAACCCCTATATATGATATGATAGGATATGTGTCTTTCGCTTTCTCACTTACTCCAAGTTGCGTGATTACTTCTAGACTCATCTACGGTGCTGCAAATGGCATTGTTTCATTTTTTCACTAGCTCATATTCCATCTGTACAGGTAGCAGTTCTTCTTTGTCCACCCATCTGTCGGTGGACTTTTTGGTTACTTCCATATCTTGGCTATTGTAATAGTGTGCAATGCAGATTTGCGTGGCTGTGTCCTTCCAATTCTGTCTTCTTAGTTTATAGGTCCAGGAATAGGTCTGCTGGATCATATGGTAGCTCAATGTTTACTTTTTAAAGGCACCTCTGTTCTGTTCTCCTTAGTGGCTCTTTCCAGGTTACGTCCCACTTAAAGTGGAGGTCATGTATTTCTTCCCAGCACCTTCAGGATTTATTCTTTGTAGTTTTTGCTGATGATTATTCTGAGTGGTGTGAGCTGATACCTCTTTGTGGTTGAATTTGCATGTGTCTCATAATGCGTTGAAATTGAGCTTTAAGACATGATCTTTTTATTTTTCCAGCTGTGATTAGAGCTTATTTCTTCACAGTGTTTTCTTAAAGTATGTGTCACCATTTGTAATATTTTGGCCGTTATCTCCCTCAAGACATTTTGAGGGCAGGTTTCATTTACAGCCCTGCAGTACTTGTTCATATGAAGTGACCATTAGCTCAGGCTTTAAACCTGCTTTTGCAGGTAACGGCCAGAGAGCGGCAGCCTTTCTACGTTTCCCATGCTGGTACTAGGGAAACAGACCTACCGGCCAGTGGTGTTCTTCGGTTATAAATTAGAGTGCAATGTGCCCGGATAAAACCACAAATGTTGATGTCTCCTTGCTTTTGTTTGTTTTTAAATTGAGTTTATATTTATTATTAGAGTAATATTCCATTGTGTACGTGGACCACTTCTTCTTGGTGCATTCCTCGGTTGATGGACATTTTCATTGCTTCCAAGTGCTGGCTATGGTAAATCTTGCTGGCGTACAGGTTTGCCAGCCTGTGACTTTTTGATTCTCATTTTCTCAAGTGATAGGCCAAGCAGTGGTTGTGATTGATTGACTGGTAGCTCAATGTTTCCCTTTTCAAAGCACCTACACTGTGTTTTCATTAGTGGCTCTTTACATGCCCCCCCTTACAACCGAAGGTACGCATTTCTCCACACTCCCTTCACGGTTTATTTTTTGCAGCATTTTTCCTAATGGCCATTCTGACTGCTGTGAGCTGATAGGTTTTTGTAATATGGGTATGCATGTCATTAAAATTTTTTAAATTCGTCATATTCCTACCCCTTTTTCTTTTCTCTTAAAATAAAAACCTGTGAGTACAATATAGCTCTTGAACTTGTCTTCTTCGAAGCTTGCCCTCTTTTGAATTTTTTGGTCGATTTTTGACCCCAGAAATTTTCTGGAGGGCAGGTATCATTTACAGAACTGCAAGTTGGTGAAAATTTAGTGACCTTTTGCAGTGGGTTCAAAGCTGCTGTTGTGGGAAACGGCCACAAGGAGGTAGCATTTCTCCATTCCCCAATCTGGGTACTAGGGCAGCAGAGCCTTTCTGGAAGTCCTTGTCCTAGGTTGTAAATTAGAATGGAAATTGCCAGGAGAAATCCCCATAAGTTTATGTCTCATTACTTCTTCTTGGTTTTTAAAATTTTTTTAATCTGGGTAAAGTTTAGAATATTGTTTGTCCTAGGTGTACACAATCTGGTTCATTTGTACATTATGTATGTCTATTAATGTACAGATCCTCTTCCCATGTAAAATATTACAGTGTTCCGTCGACCTCCCTTGCTATATGTTCGGTGTTTTTGATACATGTATATAATATGTATTTGTATATGTATGGTAACACTAATGTTCATTTCTCAATTTCCCCCCTCCTTTCCTTTCAGATGAGCATAGTTTGTTTTCTAAGCCTGTGAGTGTCTTTCTCTTTGGAAATATGTTCATCTGTGTCAGTTATTAGATAATGCCATAAGTGATAATATAGGATATAGGTGTTTTGCTTTCCGACCTACTTCATGTTTTGTGATTATCTCCAGGCTCAAGTATGGTTCCTCAAAGAGCAGTGCTTCAATGTTTTCCATGGCTAATATTCCATTGTGTACATGGACCACTTCTTCTTGGTGCATTCCTCTGTCGATGGACATTTTCGTTGCTTCCAAGTGTTGCCTATGGTAAATATTGCTGGAGTGCAGGATTTCCAGCCTGTGATTTTTGATTTTCATTTTCTCAGGTGATAGACCCAGCAGTGGGTATGATTGATTGACTGGTACGGTAGCTCAACGTTTACCTTTTCAAGGCAACTCCATTGTGCTTTCATTAGTGGCTCTTGCCACGTCCCCCTTAGAATCAAGGGTACGCATTTCTCCACAATCACGTCAGCATTTATTGTTGGCAGAATTTTTTTTGATGGCCATTATGACTGGTTTGAGCTGATAGGTTTTTGTAATTTGGGTTTACATGTCTGTAAAAATTCCTACAATTCATCATTTTTCCACGGCTTTTTCTTTTCTGTTAAAAGAAAAAAGCAAAAAAGTGTGAGTATAATATACCTCTTCAAATATTCTTTTTGGAAGGTTGCACTCTAGAATTTTTTGGTCGATTTTCGACCTCAGTATTTTTTGGAGGTCAGGTGTCATTTACAGAACTGCAATTGGTGAATACTTAGTGACCTTTTGCAGTGGGTTTAAAGCTGCTGTTGTGGGAAACGGCCACAAGGATGCAGCATTTCTCCATTCCCAAATCTGGGTACTAGGGCAGCAGAGCCATTCTAGAAGTCGTTTGTCTAGGTTGTAAATTTGAATGGAATGTGCCAGGAAAACCCCCCATAAGTCTATGTCTCATTACTCCTAGTTCGTTGTTTTAATTTTTTCAATTGGGGTAATGGTTAGAATGTTGCTTGTCCAAGGTGTACACACTCTGGTTCATCTACATATTCTACATACCTATTTATGTAGAGATCCTCTTCCCTTGTAAATTATTACAGTGTTCCGTAATCCTTCCTTGCTATATGGTCGGTCTTTTTGATATATGTATATAATATGTATTTGTATACATATGGTAACGCTAATCTTCATTTATCCATTCCCCCCACCTTTACTTTTAGATAAGCATAGTTCTTTTTTAATAAGTCTGTGATTGACTTTCTGTGTGGAAATATGTTCATTTGTGTCAGTTATTAGATAACGCCTATAAGTGATATCATAGGATATAGGACTTTTGCTTTCCGACTTACCTCATGTTCTGTGATTATCTCCAAGATCATCTATGGGGCCTCAAAGAGCAGTGTTTCATTGTTTTCCATGGCTAGTATTCATTGTGTACATGGACCACTTCTTCTTTATCCTTTCATCTGTAGATGGACATTTTGGTTGCTTCACTGTCTTGTCTATTGTGAATAAGGCTGCAGTGCAGCTTTTGCAGCCCGGGTCTTCTTCATTCTGGTCTTCTCAGGTGAGAGGCCCATTGGTGCGCCTGCTGGATTGACTGGTACCTCAATTTTTCCTTTTAAACGCAGCTCTTTCCTGTTCTCATTATTAGCGTTTAACCCTTTTACATCTCACCAGCAGCTAGAGGGTACACAGTTCTCTAAAACCTCTTCAGCATTTATTGTTTGTAGACTTTTTGCCAATGGTCAGTCGACTGGTGTGAGTTGAAGACTTTTTGTAGATTAGATTGCATGAGTCTAATACTTCCTGAGGCTGAGCTTTTATCCATTTTCCTTTCTTTAAAAAGAGAGTGAGTAAAACTTACCTCTTCATACTGTCTTCTTGAAAATTTTGCCTGTTTTGAATTTTTTTTATCCATTCCCTACCTCAGCACAATTTTGAGGGCAGGTGTCCTTTACAGCCCTGAGTCCTTGTGAATGGTAAGTGACCATTAGCTGTGGGTTAAAAGCTGCTCTTGCGGGAATCGGCCACATGGCGGCAGCATTTCTCCTTTACCAAATCTGGTTACTAGGTCAACAGAGCCTTACTGGAAGTGGTGTTCTAGGTTGTAAATTAGAATGGCATGTGAGAGGAAAACGCCCTTTAATGTATGTCTCATTACTTCTTGTTGTTATTTTTAACTTAAGTTTTATTTTTTATCACAGCAAACTTGATTACAATGTTTTGTTTGTTCTAGGTGTGCAAGATGTGGTTCTTTCACACATATACATATATCTATTCTTCTTCGGAGCCTTTTCCCATGTAGGTTATGACACAATGTTGAGTAGTCTTCTCTTGGTATTGCGTAGGTCTTTGGTGATTACATATTTCACAGGTGTTTGTATCTCTCTGTTAACCTCAATACGGTAATGTATCCATTCCTCACACCTTTCTAATTGGTGAACCATAAGTTTTTTTATTGATTCTATGATAGTGTTTCTCTGTGGAAATATCTTTGTTTGTATCATTTTTTAGGTAACCCCTATATATGATATGATAGGATATGTGTCTTTCGCTTTCTCACTTACTCCAAGTTGCGTGATTACTTCTAGACTCATCTACGGTGCTGCAAATGGCATTGTTTCCTTTTTTCACTAGCTCATATTCCATCTGTACAGGTAGCAGTTCTTCTTTGTCCACCCATCTGTCGGTGGACTTTTTGGTTACTTCCATATCTTGGCTATTGTAATAGTGTGCAATGCAGATTTGCGTGGCTGTGTCCTTCCAATTCTGTCTTCTTAGTTTATAGGTCCAGGAATAGGTCTGCTGGATCATATGGTGGCTCAATGTTTACTTTTTAAAGGCACCTCTGTTCTGTTCTCCTTAGTGGCTCTTTCCAGGTTACGTCCCACTTAAAGTGGAGGGCATGTATTTCTTCCCAGCACCTTCAGGATTTATTCTTTGTAGTTTTTGCTGATGATTATTCTGAGTGGTGTGAGCTGATACCTCTTTGTGGTTGAATTTGCATGTGTCTCATAATGCGTTGAAATTGAGTTTTAAGACATGATCTTTTTATTTTTCCAGCTGTGATTAGAGCTTATTTCTTCACAGTGTTTTCTTAAAGTATGTGTCACCATTTGTAATATTTTGGCCATTATCTCCCTCAAGACATTTTGAGGGCAGGTTTCATTTACAGCCCTGCAGTACTTGTTCATATGAAGTGACCATTAGCTCAGGCTTTAAACCTGCTTTGGAAGGTAACGGCCAGAGAGCGGCAGCCTTTCTACGTTACCCATGCTGGTACTAGGGAAACAGACCTACCGGCCAGTGGTGTTCTTCGGTTATAAATTAGAGTGCAATGTGCCCGGATAAACCCACAAATGTTGATGTCTCCTTGCTTTTGTTTGTTTTTAAATTGAGTTTATATTTATTAATAGAGTAATATTCCATTGTGTACGTGGACCACTTCTTCTTGGTGCATTCCTCGGTTGATGGACATTTTCATTGCTTCCAAGTGCTGGCTATGGTAAATCTTGCTGGCGTACAGGTTTGCCAGCCTGTGACTTTTTGATTCTCATTTTCTCAAGTGATAGGCCAAGCAGTGGTTGTGATTGATTGACTGGTAGCTCAATGTTTCCCTTTTCAAAGCACCTACACTGTGTTTTCATTAGTGGCTCTTTACATGCCCCCCCTTACAACCGAAGGTACGCATTTCTCCACACTCCCTTCACGGTTTATTTTTTGCAGCATTTTTCCTAATGGCCATTCTGACTGCTGTGAGCTGATAGGTTTTTGTAATATGGGTATGCATGTCATTAAAATTTTTTAAATTCGTCATATTCCTACCCCTTTTTCTTTTCTCTTAAAAGAAAAACCCGTGAGTACAATATAGCTCTTGAACTTGTCTTCTTCGAAGCTTGCCCTCTTTTGAATTTTTTGGTCGATTTTTGACCCCAGAAATTTTCTGGAGGGCAGGTATCATTTACAGAACTGCAAGTTGGTGAAAATTTAGTGACCTTTTGCAGTGGGTTCAAAGCTGCTGTTGTGGGAAACGGCCACAAGGAGGTAGCATTTCTCCATTCCCCAATCTGGGTACTAGGGCAGCAGAGCCTTTCTGGAAGTCCTTGTCCTAGGTTGTAAATTAGAATGGAAATTGCCAAGAGAAATCCCCATAAGTTTATGTCCCATTACTTCTTCTTGGTTTTTAAAATTTTTTTAATCTGGGTAAAGTTTAGAATATTGTTTGTCCTAGGTGTACACAATCTGGTTCATTTGTACATTATGTATGTCTATTAATGTACAGATCCTCTTCCCATGTAAAATATTACAGTGTTCCGTCGACCTCCCTTGCTATATGTTCGGTGTTTTTGATACATGTATATAATATGTATTTGTATATGTATGGTAACACTAATGTTCATTTCTCAATTTCCCCCCTCCTTTCCTTTCAGATGAGCATAGTTTGTTTTCTAAGCCTGTGAGTGTCTTTCTCTTTGGAAATATGTTCATCTGTGTCAGTTATTAGATAATGCCATAAGTGATAATATAGGATATAGGTGTTTTGCTTTCCGACCTACTTCATGTTTTGTGATTATCTCCAGGCTCAAGTATGGTTCCTCAAAGAGCAGTGCTTCAATGTTTTCCATGGCTAATATTCCATTGTGTACATGGACCACTTCTTCTTGGTGCATTCCTCTGTCGATGGACATTTTCGTTGCTTCCAAGTGTTGCCTATGGTAAATATTGCTGGAGTGCAGGATTTCCAGCCTGTGATTTTTGATTTTCATTTTCTCAGGTGATAGACCCAGCAGTGGGTATGATTGATTGACTGGTACCGTAGCTCAACGTTTACCTTTTCAAGGCAACTCCATTGTGCTTTCATTAGTGGCTCTTGCCACGTCCCCCTTAGAATCCAGGGTACGCATTTCTCCACAATCACGTCAGCATTTATTGTTGGCAGAATTTTTTTTGATGGCCATTATGACTGGTGTGAGCTGATAGGTTTTTGTAATTTGGGTTTACATGTCTGTAAAAATTCCTACAATTCATCATTTTTCCACGGCTTTTTCTTTTCTGTTAAAAGAAAAAAGCAAAAAAGTGTGAGTATAATATACCTCTTCAAATATTCTTTTTGGAAGGTTGCACTCTAGAATTTTTTGGTCGATTTTCGACCTCAGTATTTTTTGGAGGGCAGGTGTCATTTACAGAACTGCAATTGGTGAATACTTAGTGACTTTTTGCAGTGGGTTTAAAGCTGCTGTTGTGGGAAACGGCCACAAGGATGCAGCATTTCTCCATTCCCAAATCTGGGTACTAGGGCAGCAGAGCCATTCTAGAAGTCGTTTGTCTAGGTTGTAAATTTGAATGGAATGTACCAGGAAAACGCCCCATAAGTCTATGTCTCATTACTCCTAGTTCGTTGTTTTAATTTTTTCAATTGGGGTAATGGTTAGAATGTTGCTTGTCCAAGGTGTACACACTCTGGTTCATCTACATATTCTACATACCTATTTATGTAGAGATCCTCTTCCCTTGTAAATTATTACAGTGTTCCGTAATCCTTCCTTGCTATATGGTCGGTCTTTTTGATATATGTATATAATATGTATTTGTATACATATGGTAACGCTAATCTTCATTTATCCATTCCCCCCACCTTTACTTTTAGATAAGCATAGTTCTTTTTTAATAAGTCTGTGATTGACTTTCTGTGTGGAAATATGTTCATTTGTGTCAGTTATTAGATAACGCCTATAAGTGATATCATAGGATATAGGACTTTTGCTTTCCGACTTACCTCATGTTCTGTGATTATCTCCAAGATCATCTATGGGGCCTCAAAGAGCAGTGTTTCATTGTTTTCCATGGCTAGTATTCATTGTGTACATGGACCACTTCTTCTTTATCCTTTCATCTGTAGATGGACATTTTGGTTGCTTCACTGTCTTGTCTATTGTGAATAAGGCTGCAGTGCAGCTTTTGCAGCCCGGGTCTTCTTCATTCTGGTCTTCTCAGGTGAGAGGCCCATTGGTGCGCCTGCTGGATTGACTGGTACCTCAATTTTTCCTTTTAAACGCAGCTCTTTCCTGTTCTCATTATTAGCGTTTAACCCTTTTACATCTCACCAGCAGCTAGAGGGTACACAGTTCTCTAAAACCTCTTCAGCATTTATTGTTTGTAGACTTTTTGCCAATGGTCAGTCGACTGGTGTGAATTGAAGACTTTTTGTAGATTAGATTGCATGAGTCTAATACTTCCTGAGGCTGAGCTTTTATCCATTTTCCTTTCTTTAAAAAGAGAGTGAGTAAAACTTACCTCTTCATACTGTCTTCTTGAAAATTTTGCCTGTTTTGAATTTTTTTTATCCATTCCCTACCTCAGCACAATTTTGAGGGCAGGTGTCCTTTACAGCCCTGAGTCCTTGTGAATGGTAAGTGACCATTAGCTGTGGGTTAAAAGCTGCTCTTGCGGGAATCGGCCACATGGCGGCAGCATTTCTCCTTTACCAAATCTGGTTACTAGGTCAACAGAGCCTTACTGGAAGTGGTGTTCTAGGTTGTAAATTAGAATGGCATGTGAGAGGAAAACGCCCTTTAATGTATGTCTCATTACTTCTTGTTGTTATTTTTAACTTAATTTTTATTTTTTATCACAGCAAACTTGATTACAATGTTTTGTTTGTTCTAGGTGTGCAAGATGTGGTTCTTTCACACATATACATATATCTATTCTTCTTCGGAGCCTTTTCCCATGTAGGTTATGACACAATGTTGAGTAGTCTTCTCTTGGTATTGCGTAGGTCTTTGGTGATTACATACTTCACAGGTGTTTGTATCTCTCTGTTAACCTCAATACGGTAATGTATCCATTCCTCACACCTTTCTAATTGGTGAACCATAAGTTTTTTTATTGATTCTATGATAGTGTTTCTCTGTGGAAATATCTTTGTTTGTATCATTTTTTAGGTAACCCCTATATATGATATGATAGGATATGTGTCTTTCGCTTTCTCACTTACTCCAAGTTGCGTGATTACTTCTAGACTCATCTACGGTGCTGCAAATGGCATTGTTTCATTTTTTCACTAGCTCATATTCCATCTGTACAGGTAGCAGTTCTTCTTTGTCCACCCATCTGTCGGTGGACTTTTTGGTTACTTCCATATCTTAGCTATTGTAATAGTGTGCAATGCAGATTTGCGTGGCTGTGTCCTTCCAATTCTGTCTTCTTAGTTTATAGGTCCAGGAATAGGTCTGCTGGATCATATGGTAGCTCAATGTTTACTTTTTAAAGGCACCTCTGTTCTGTTCTCCTTAGTGGCTCTTTCCAGGTTACGTCCCACTTAAAGTGGAGGTCATGTATTTCTTCCCAGCACCTTCAGGATTTATTCTTTGTAGTTTTTGCTGATGATTATTCTGAGTGGTGTGAGCTGATACCTCTTTGTGGTTGAATTTGCATGTGTCTCATAATGCGTTGAAATTGAGCTTTAAGACATGATCTTTTTATTTTTCCAGCTGTGATTAGAGCTTATTTCTTCACAGTGTTTTCTTAAAGTATGTGTCACCATTTGTAATATTTTGGCCGTTATCTCCCTCAAGACATTTTGAGGGCAGGTTTCATTTACAGCCCTGCAGTACTTGTTCATATGAAGTGACCATTAGCTCAGGCTTTAAACCTGCTTTTGCAGGTAACGGCCAGAGAGCGGCAGCCTTTCTACGTTTCCCATGCTGGTACTAGGGAAACAGACCTACCGGCCAGTGGTGTTCTTCGGTTATAAATTAGAGTGCAATGTGCCCGGATAAAACCACAAATGTTGATGTCTCCTTGCTTTTGTTTGTTTTTAAATTGAGTTTATATTTATTATTAGAGTAATATTCCATTGTGTACGTGGACCACTTCTTCTTGGTGCATTCCTCGGTTGATGGACATTTTCATTGCTTCCAAGTGCTGGCTATGGTAAATCTTGCTGGCGTACAGGTTTGCCAGCCTGTGACTTTTTGATTCTCATTTTCTCAAGTGATAGGCCAAGCAGTGGTTGTGATTGATTGACTGGTAGCTCAATGTTTCCCTTTTCAAAGCACCTACACTGTGTTTTCATTAGTGGCTCTTTACATGCCCCCCCTTACAACCGAAGGTACGCATTTCTCCACACTCCCTTCACGGTTTATTTTTTGCAGCATTTTTCCTAATGGCCATTCTGACTGCTGTGAGCTGATAGGTTTTTGTAATATGGGTATGCATGTCATTAAAATTTTTTAAATTCGTCATATTCCTACCCCTTTTTCTTTTCTCTTAAAATAAAAACCTGTGAGTACAATATAGCTCTTGAACTTGTCTTCTTCGAAGCTTGCCCTCTTTTGAATTTTTTGGTCGATTTTTGACCCCAGAAATTTTCTGGAGGGCAGGTATCATTTACAGAACTGCAAGTTGGTGAAAATTTAGTGACCTTTTGCAGTGGGTTCAAAGCTGCTGTTGTGGGAAACGGCCACAAGGAGGTAGCATTTCTCCATTCCCCAATCTGGGTACTAGGGCAGCAGAGCCTTTCTGGAAGTCCTTGTCCTAGGTTGTAAATTAGAATGGAAATTGCCAGGAGAAATCCCCATAAGTTTATGTCTCATTACTTCTTCTTGGTTTTTAAAATTTTTTTAATCTGGGTAAAGTTTAGAATATTGTTTGTCCTAGGTGTACACAATCTGGTTCATTTGTACATTATGTATGTCTATTAATGTACAGATCCTCTTCCCATGTAAAATATTACAGTGTTCCGTCGACCTCCCTTGCTATATGTTCGGTGTTTTTGATACATGTATATAATATGTATTTGTATATGTATGGTAACACTAATGTTCATTTCTCAATTTCCCCCCTCCTTTCCTTTCAGATGAGCATAGTTTGTTTTCTAAGCCTGTGAGTGTCTTTCTCTTTGGAAATATGTTCATCTGTGTCAGTTATTAGATAATGCCATAAGTGATAATATAGGATATAGGTGTTTTGCTTTCCGACCTACTTCATGTTTTGTGATTATCTCCAGGCTCAAGTATGGTTCCTCAAAGAGCAGTGCTTCAATGTTTTCCATGGCTAATATTCCATTGTGTACATGGACCACTTCTTCTTGGTGCATTCCTCTGTCGATGGACATTTTCGTTGCTTCCAAGTGTTGCCTATGGTAAATATTGCTGGAGTGCAGGATTTCCAGCCTGTGATTTTTGATTTTCATTTTCTCAGGTGATAGACCCAGCAGTGGGTATGATTGATTGACTGGTACGGTAGCTCAACGTTTACCTTTTCAAGGCAACTCCATTGTGCTTTCATTAGTGGCTCTTGCCACGTCCCCCTTAGAATCAAGGGTACGCATTTCTCCACAATCACGTCAGCATTTATTGTTGGCAGAATTTTTTTTGATGGCCATTATGACTGGTTTGAGCTGATAGGTTTTTGTAATTTGGGTTTACATGTCTGTAAAAATTCCTACAATTCATCATTTTTCCACGGCTTTTTCTTTTCTGTTAAAAGAAAAAAGCAAAAAATTGTGAGTATAATATACCTCTTCAAATATTCTTTTTGGAAGGTTGCACTCTAGAATTTTTTGGTCGATTTTCGACCTCAGTATTTTTTGGAGGGCAGGTGTCATTTACAGAACTGCAATTGGTGAATACTTAGTGACCTTTTGCAGTGGGTTTAAAGCTGCTGTTGTGGGAAACGGCCACAAGGATGCAGCATTTCTCCATTCCCAAATCTGGGTACTAGGGCAGCAGAGCCATTCTAGAAGTCGTTTGTCTAGGTTGTAAATTTGAATGGAATGTGCCAGGAAAACCCCCCATAAGTCTATGTCTCATTACTCCTAGTTCGTTGTTTTAATTTTTTCAATTGGGGTAATGGTTAGAATGTTGCTTGTCCAAGGTGTACACACTCTGGTTCATCTACATATTCTACATACCTATTTATGTAGAGATCCTCTTCCCTTGTAAATTATTACAGTGTTCCGTAATCCTTCCTTGCTATATGGTCGGTCTTTTTGATATATGTATATAATATGTATTTGTATACATATGGTAACGCTAATCTTCATTTATCCATTCCCCCCACCTTTACTTTTAGATAAGCATAGTTCTTTTTTAATAAGTCTGTGATTGACTTTCTGTGTGGAAATATGTTCATTTGTGTCAGTTATTAGATAACGCCTATAAGTGATATCATAGGATATAGGACTTTTGCTTTCCGACTTACCTCATGTTCTGTGATTATCTCCAAGATCATCTATGGGGCCTCAAAGAGCAGTGTTTCATTGTTTTCCATGGCTAGTATTCATTGTGTACATGGACCACTTCTTCTTTATCCTTTCATCTGTAGATGGACATTTTGGTTGCTTCACTGTCTTGTCTATTGTGAATAAGGCTGCAGTGCAGCTTTTGCAGCCCGGGTCTTCTTCATTCTGGTCTTCTCAGGTGAGAGGCCCATTGGTGCGCCTGCTGGATTGACTGGTACCTCAATTTTTCCTTTTAAACGCAGCTCTTTCCTGTTCTCATTATTAGCGTTTAACCCTTTTACATCTCACCAGCAGCTAGAGGGTACACAGTTCTCTAAAACCTCTTCAGCATTTATTGTTTGTAGACTTTTTGCCAATGGTCAGTCGACTGGTGTGAGTTGAAGACTTTTTGTAGATTAGATTGCATGAGTCTAATACTTCCTGAGGCTGAGCTTTTATCCATTTTCCTTTCTTTAAAAAGAGAGTGAGTAAAACTTACCTCTTCATACTGTCTTCTTGAAAATTTTGCCTGTTTTGAATTTTTTTTATCCATTCCCTACCTCAGCACAATTTTGAGGGCAGGTGTCCTTTACAGCCCTGAGTCCTTGTGAATGGTAAGTGACCATTAGCTGTGGGTTAAAAGCTGCTCTTGCGGGAATCGGCCACATGGCGGCAGCATTTCTCCTTTACCAAATCTGGTTACTAGGTCAACAGAGCCTTACTGGAAGTGGTGTTCTAGGTTGTAAATTAGAATGGCATGTGAGAGGAAAACGCCCTTTAATGTATGTCTCATTACTTCTTGTTGTTATTTTTAACTTAAGTTTTATTTTTTATCACAGCAAACTTGATTACAATGTTTTGTTTGTTCTAGGTGTGCAAGATGTGGTTCTTTCACACATATACATATATCTATTCTTCTTCGGAGCCTTTTCCCATGTAGGTTATGACACAATGTTGAGTAGTCTTCTCTTGGTATTGCGTAGGTCTTTGGTGATTACATATTTCACAGGTGTTTGTATCTCTCTGTTAACCTCAATACGGTAATGTATCCATTCCTCACACCTTTCTAATTGGTGAACCATAAGTTTTTTTATTGATTCTATGATAGTGTTTCTCTGTGGAAATATCTTTGTTTGTATCATTTTTTAGGTAACCCCTATATATGATATGATAGGATATGTGTCTTTCGCTTTCTCACTTACTCCAAGTTGCGTGATTACTTCTAGACTCATCTACGGTGCTGCAAATGGCATTGTTTCCTTTTTTCACTAGCTCATATTCCATCTGTACAGGTAGCAGTTCTTCTTTGTCCACCCATCTGTCGGTGGACTTTTTGGTTACTTCCATATCTTGGCTATTGTAATAGTGTGCAATGCAGATTTGCGTGGCTGTGTCCTTCCAATTCTGTCTTCTTAGTTTATAGGTCCAGGAATAGGTCTGCTGGATCATATGGTGGCTCAATGTTTACTTTTTAAAGGCACCTCTGTTCTGTTCTCCTTAGTGGCTCTTTCCAGGTTACGTCCCACTTAAAGTGGAGGGCATGTATTTCTTCCCAGCACCTTCAGGATTTATTCTTTGTAGTTTTTGCTGATGATTATTCTGAGTGGTGTGAGCTGATACCTCTTTGTGGTTGAATTTGCATGTGTCTCATAATGCGTTGAAATTGAGTTTTAAGACATGATCTTTTTATTTTTCCAGCTGTGATTAGAGCTTATTTCTTCACAGTGTTTTCTTAAAGTATGTGTCACCATTTGTAATATTTTGGCCATTATCTCCCTCAAGACATTTTGAGGGCAGGTTTCATTTACAGCCCTGCAGTACTTGTTCATATGAAGTGACCATTAGCTCAGGCTTTAAACCTGCTTTGGAAGGTAACGGCCAGAGAGCGGCAGCCTTTCTACGTTACCCATGCTGGTACTAGGGAAACAGACCTACCGGCCAGTGGTGTTCTTCGGTTATAAATTAGAGTGCAATGTGCCCGGATAAACCCACAAATGTTGATGTCTCCTTGCTTTTGTTTGTTTTTAAATTGAGTTTATATTTATTAATAGAGTAATATTCCATTGTGTACGTGGACCACTTCTTCTTGGTGCATTCCTCGGTTGATGGACATTTTCATTGCTTCCAAGTGCTGGCTATGGTAAATCTTGCTGGCGTACAGGTTTGCCAGCCTGTGACTTTTTGATTCTCATTTTCTCAAGTGATAGGCCAAGCAGTGGTTGTGATTGATTGACTGGTAGCTCAATGTTTCCCTTTTCAAAGCACCTACACTGTGTTTTCATTAGTGGCTCTTTACATGCCCCCCCTTACAACCGAAGGTACGCATTTCTCCACACTCCCTTCACGGTTTATTTTTTGCAGCATTTTTCCTAATGGCCATTCTGACTGCTGTGAGCTGATAGGTTTTTGTAATATGGGTATGCATGTCATTAAAATTTTTTAAATTCGTCATATTCCTACCCCTTTTTCTTTTCTCTTAAAAGAAAAACCCGTGAGTACAATATAGCTCTTGAACTTGTCTTCTTCGAAGCTTGCCCTCTTTTGAATTTTTTGGTCGATTTTTGACCCCAGAAATTTTCTGGAGGGCAGGTATCATTTACAGAACTGCAAGTTGGTGAAAATTTAGTGACCTTTTGCAGTGGGTTCAAAGCTGCTGTTGTGGGAAACGGCCACAAGGAGGTAGCATTTCTCCATTCCCCAATCTGGGTACTATGGCAGCAGAGCCTTTCTGGAAGTCATTGTCCTAGGTTGTAAATTAGAATGGAAATTGCCAAGAGAAATCCCCATAAGTTTATGTCCCATTACTTCTTCTTGGTTTTTAAAATTTTTTTAATCTGGGTAAAGTTTAGAATATTGTTTGTCCTAGGTGTACACAATCTGGTTCATTTGTACATTATGTATGTCTATTAATGTACAGATCCTCTTCCCATGTAAAATATTACAGTGTTCCGTCGACCTCCCTTGCTATATGTTCGGTGTTTTTGATACATGTATATAATATGTATTTGTATATGTATGGTAACACTAATGTTCATTTCTCAATTTCCCCCCTCCTTTCCTTTCAGATGAGCATAGTTTGTTTTCTAAGCCTGTGAGTGTCTTTCTCTTTGGAAATATGTTCATCTGTGTCAGTTATTAGATAATGCCATAAGTGATAATATAGGATATAGGTGTTTTGCTTTCCGACCTACTTCATGTTTTGTGATTATCTCCAGGCTCAAGTATGGTTCCTCAAAGAGCAGTGCTTCAATGTTTTCCATGGCTAATATTCCATTGTGTACATGGACCACTTCTTCTTGGTGCATTCCTCTGTCGATGGACATTTTCGTTGCTTCCAAGTGTTGCCTATGGTAAATATTGCTGGAGTGCAGGATTTCCAGCCTGTGATTTTTGATTTTCATTTTCTCAGGTGATAGACCCAGCAGTGGGTATGATTGATTGACTGGTACGGTAGCTCAACGTTTACCTTTTCAAGGCAACTCCATTGTGCTTTCATTAGTGGCTCTTGCCACGTCCCCCTTAGAATCAAGGGTACGCATTTCTCCACAATCACGTCAGCATTTATTGTTGGCAGAATTTTTTTTGATGGCCATTATGACTGGTTTGAGCTGATAGGTTTTTGTAATTTGGGTTTACATGTCTGTAAAAATTCCTACAATTCATCATTTTTCCACGGCTTTTTCTTTTCTGTTAAAAGAAAAAAGCAAAAAATTGTGAGTATAATATACCTCTTCAAATATTCTTTTTGGAAGGTTGCACTCTAGAATTTTTTGGTCGATTTTCGACCTCAGTATTTTTTGGAGGGCAGGTGTCATTTACAGAACTGCAATTGGTGAATACTTAGTGACCTTTTGCAGTGGGTTTAAAGCTGCTGTTGTGGGAAACGGCCACAAGGATGCAGCATTTCTCCATTCCCAAATCTGGGTACTAGGGCAGCAGAGCCATTCTAGAAGTCGTTTGTCTAGGTTGTAAATTTGAATGGAATGTGCCAGGAAAACCCCCCATAAGTCTATGTCTCATTACTCCTAGTTCGTTGTTTTAATTTTTTCAATTGGGGTAATGGTTAGAATGTTGCTTGTCCAAGGTGTACACACTCTGGTTCATCTACATATTCTACATACCTATTTATGTAGAGATCCTCTTCCCTTGTAAATTATTACAGTGTTCCGTAATCCTTCCTTGCTATATGGTCGGTCTTTTTGATATATGTATATAATATGTATTTGTATACATATGGTAACGCTAATCTTCATTTATCCATTCCCCCCACCTTTACTTTTAGATAAGCATAGTTCTTTTTTAATAAGTCTGTGATTGACTTTCTGTGTGGAAATATGTTCATTTGTGTCAGTTATTAGATAACGCCTATAAGTGATATCATAGGATATAGGACTTTTGCTTTCCGACTTACCTCATGTTCTGTGATTATCTCCAAGATCATCTATGGGGCCTCAAAGAGCAGTGTTTCATTGTTTTCCATGGCTAGTATTCATTGTGTACATGGACCACTTCTTCTTTATCCTTTCATCTGTAGATGGACATTTTGGTTGCTTCACTGTCTTGTCTATTGTGAATAAGGCTGCAGTGCAGCTTTTGCAGCCCGGGTCTTCTTCATTCTGGTCTTCTCAGGTGAGAGGCCCATTGGTGCGCCTGCTGGATTGACTGGTACCTCAATTTTTCCTTTTAAACGCAGCTCTTTCCTGTTCTCATTATTAGCGTTTAACCCTTTTACATCTCACCAGCAGCTAGAGGGTACACAGTTCTCTAAAACCTCTTCAGCATTTATTGTTTGTAGACTTTTTGCCAATGGTCAGTCGACTGGTGTGAGTTGAAGACTTTTTGTAGATTAGATTGCATGAGTCTAATACTTCCTGAGGCTGAGCTTTTATCCATTTTCCTTTCTTTAAAAAGAGAGTGAGTAAAACTTACCTCTTCATACTGTCTTCTTGAAAATTTTGCCTGTTTTGAATTTTTTTTATCCATTCCCTACCTCAGCACAATTTTGAGGGCAGGTGTCCTTTACAGCCCTGAGTCCTTGTGAATGGTAAGTGACCATTAGCTGTGGGTTAAAAGCTGCTCTTGCGGGAATCGGCCACATGGCGGCAGCATTTCTCCTTTACCAAATCTGGTTACTAGGTCAACAGAGCCTTACTGGAAGTGGTGTTCTAGGTTGTAAATTAGAATGGCATGTGAGAGGAAAACGCCCTTTAATGTATGTCTCATTACTTCTTGTTGTTATTTTTAACTTAAGTTTTATTTTTTATCACAGCAAACTTGATTACAATGTTTTGTTTGTTCTAGGTGTGCAAGATGTGGTTCTTTCACACATATACATATATCTATTCTTCTTCGGAGCCTTTTCCCATGTAGGTTATGACACAATGTTGAGTAGTCTTCTCTTGGTATTGCGTAGGTCTTTGGTGATTACATATTTCACAGGTGTTTGTATCTCTCTGTTAACCTCAATACGGTAATGTATCCATTCCTCACACCTTTCTAATTGGTGAACCATAAGTTTTTTTATTGATTCTATGATAGTGTTTCTCTGTGGAAATATCTTTGTTTGTATCATTTTTTAGGTAACCCCTATATATGATATGATAGGATATGTGTCTTTCGCTTTCTCACTTACTCCAAGTTGCGTGATTACTTCTAGACTCATCTACGGTGCTGCAAATGGCATTGTTTCATTTTTTCACTAGCTCATATTCCATCTGTACAGGTAGCAGTTCTTCTTTGTCCACCCATCTGTCGGTGGACTTTTTGGTTACTTCCATATCTTGGCTATTGTAATAGTGTGCAATGCAGATTTGCGTGGCTGTGTCCTTCCAATTCTGTCTTCTTAGTTTATAGGTCCAGGAATAGGTCTGCTGGATCATATGGTGGCTCAATGTTTACTTTTTAAAGGCACCTCTGTTCTGTTCTCCTTAGTGGCTCTTTCCAGGTTACATCCCACTTAAAGTGGAGGGCATGTATTTCTTCCCAGCACCTTCAGGATTTATTCTTTGTAGTTTTTGCTGATGATTATTCTGAGTGGTGTGAGCTGATACCTCTTTGTGGTTGAATTTGCATGTGTCTCATAATGCGTTGAAATTGAGTTTTAAGACATGATCTTTTTATTTTTCCAGCTGTGATTAGAGCTTATTTCTTCACAGTGTTTTCTTAAAGTATGTGTCACCATTTGTAATATTTTGGCCATTATCTCCCTCAAGACATTTTGAGGGCAGGTTTCATTTACAGCCCTGCAGTACTTGTTCATATGAAGTGACCATTAGCTCAGGCTTTAAACCTGCTTTGGAAGGTAACGGCCAGAGAGCGGCAGCCTTTCTACGTTACCCATGCTGGTACTAGGGAAACAGACCTACCGGCCAGTGGTGTTCTTCGGTTATAAATTAGAGTGCAATGTGCCCGGATAAACCCACAAATGTTGATGTCTCCTTGCTTTTGTTTGTTTTTAAATTGAGTTTATATTTATTAATAGAGTAATATTCCATTGTGTACGTGGACCACTTCTTCTTGGTGCATTCCTCGGTTGATGGACATTTTCATTGCTTCCAAGTGCTGGCTATGGTAAATCTTGCTGGCGTACAGGTTTGCCAGCCTGTGACTTTTTGATTCTCATTTTCTCAAGTGATAGGCCAAGCAGTGGTTGTGATTGATTGACTGGTAGCTCAATGTTTCCCTTTTCAAAGCACCTACACTGTGTTTTCATTAGTGGCTCTTTACATGCCCCCCCTTACAACCGAAGGTACGCATTTCTCCACACTCCCTTCACGGTTTATTTTTTGCAGCATTTTTCCTAATGGCCATTCTGACTGCTGTGAGCTGATAGGTTTTTGTAATATGGGTATGCATGTCATTAAAATTTTTTAAATTCGTCATATTCCTACCCCTTTTTCTTTTCTCTTAAAAGAAAAACCCGTGAGTACAATATAGCTCTTGAACTTGTCTTCTTCGAAGCTTGCCCTCTTTTGAATTTTTTGGTCGATTTTTGACCCCAGAAATTTTCTGGAGGGCAGGTATCATTTACAGAACTGCAAGTTGGTGAAAATTTAGTGACCTTTTGCAGTGGGTTCAAAGCTGCTGTTGTGGGAAACGGCCACAAGGAGGTAGCATTTCTCCATTCCCCAATCTGGGTACTAGGGCAGCAGAGCCTTTCTGGAAGTCATTGTCCTAGGTTGTAAATTAGAATGGAAATTGCCAAGAGAAATCCCCATAAGTTTATGTCCCATTACTTCTTCTTGGTTTTTAAAATTTTTTTAATCTGGGTAAAGTTTAGAATATTGTTTGTCCTAGGTGTACACAATCTGGTTCATTTGTACATTATGTATGTCTATTAATGTACAGATCCTCTTCCCATGTAAAATATTACAGTGTTCCGTCGACCTCCCTTGCTATATGTTCGGTGTTTTTGATACATGTATATAATATGTATTTGTATATGTATGGTAACACTAATGTTCATTTCTCAATTTCCCCCCTCCTTTCCTTTCAGATGAGCATAGTTTGTTTTCTAAGCCTGTGAGTGTCTTTCTCTTTGGAAATATGTTCATCTGTGTCAGTTATTAGATAATGCCATAAGTGATAATATAGGATATAGGTGTTTTGCTTTCCGACCTACTTCATGTTTTGTGATTATCTCCAGGCTCAAGTATGGTGCCTCAAAGAGCAGTGCTTCAATGTTTTCCATGGCTAATATTCCATTGTGTACATGGACCACTTCTTCTTGGTGCATTCCTCTGTCGATGGACATTTTCGTTGCTTCCAAGTGTTGCCTATGGTAAATATTGCTGGAGTGCAGGATTTCCAGCCTGTGATTTTTGATTTTCATTTTCTCAGGTGATAGACCCAGCAGTGGGTATGATTGATTGACTGGTACGGTAGCTCAACGTTTACCTTTTCAAGGCAACTCCATTGTGCTTTCATTAGTGGCTCTTGCCACGTCCCCCTTAGAATCCAGGGTACGCATTTCTCCACAATCACGTCAGCATTTATTGTTGGCAGAATTTTTTTTGATGGCCATTATGACTGGTGTGAGCTGATAGGTTTTTGTAATTTGGGTTTACATGTCTGTAAAAATTCCTACAATTCATCATTTTTCCACGGCTTTTTCTTTTCTGTTAAAAGAAAAAAGCAAAAAATTGTGAGTATAATATACCTCTTCAAATATTCTTTTTGGAAGGTTGCACTCTAGAATTTTTTGGTCGATTTTCGACCTCAGTATTTTTTGGAGGGCAGGTGTCATTTACAGAACTGCAATTGGTGAATACTTAGTGACCTTTTGCAGTGGGTTTAAAGCTGCTGTTGTGGGAAACGGCCACAAGGATGCAGCATTTCTCCATTCCCAAATCTGGGTACTAGGGCAGCAGAGCCATTCTAGAAGTCGTTTGTCTAGGTTGTAAATTTGAATGGAATGTGCCAGGAAAACCCCCCATAAGTCTATGTCTCATTACTCCTAGTTCGTTGTTTTAATTTTTTCAATTGGGGTAATGGTTAGAATGTTGCTTGTCCAAGGTGTACACACTCTGGTTCATCTACATATTCTACATACCTATTTATGTAGAGATCCTCTTCCCTTGTAAATTATTACAGTGTTCCGTAATCCTTCCTTGCTATATGGTCGGTCTTTTTGATATATGTATATAATATGTATTTGTATACATATGGTAACGCTAATCTTCATTTATCCATTCCCCCCACCTTTACTTTTAGATAAGCATAGTTCTTTTTTAATAAGTCTGTGATTGACTTTCTGTGTGGAAATATGTTCATTTGTGTCAGTTATTAGATAACGCCTATAAGTGATATCATAGGATATAGGACTTTTGCTTTCCGACTTACCTCATGTTCTGTGATTATCTCCAAGATCATCTATGGGGCCTCAAAGAGCAGTGTTTCATTGTTTTCATGGCTAGTATTCATTGTGTACATGGACCACTTCTTCTTTATCCTTTCATCTGTAGATGGACATTTTGGTTGCTTCACTGTCTTGTCTATTGTGAATAAGGCTGCAGTGCAGCTTTTGCAGCCCGGGTCTTCTTCATTCTGGTCTTCTCAGGTGAGAGGCCCATTGGTGCGCCTGCTGGATTGACTGGTACCTCAATTTTTCCTTTTAAACGCAGCTCTTTCCTGTTCTCATTATTAGCGTTTAACCCTTTTACATCTCACCAGCAGCTAGAGGGTACACAGTTCTCTAAAACCTCTTCAGCATTTATTGTTTGTAGACTTTTTGCCAATGGTCAGTCGACTGGTGTGAATTGAAGACTTTTTGTAGATTAGATTGCATGAGTCTAATACTTCCTGAGGCTGAGCTTTTATCCATTTTCCTTTCTTTAAAAAGAGAGTGAGTAAAACTTACCTCTTCATACTGTCTTCTTGAAAATTTTGCCTGTTTTGAATTTTTTTTATCCATTCCCTACCTCAGCACAATTTTGAGGGCAGGTGTCCTTTACAGCCCTGAGTCCTTGTGAATGGTAAGTGACCATTAGCTGTGGGTTAAAAGCTGCTCTTGCGGGAATCGGCCACATGGCGGCAGCATTTCTCCTTTACCAAATCTGGTTACTAGGTCAACAGAGCCTTACTGGAAGTGGTGTTCTAGGTTGTAAATTAGAATGGCATGTGAGAGGAAAACGCCCTTTAATGTATGTCTCATTACTTCTTGTTGTTATTTTTAACTTACGTTTTATTTTTTATCACAGCAAACTTGATTACAATGTTTTGTTTGTTCTAGGTGTGCAAGATGTGGTTCTTTCACACATATACATATATCTATTCTTCTTCGGAGCCTTTTCCCATGTAGGTTATGACACAATGTTGAGTAGTCTTCTCTTGGTATTGCGTAGGTCTTTGGTGATTACATATTTCACAGGTGTTTGTATCTCTCTGTTAACCTCAATACGGTAATGTATCCATTCCTCACACCTTTCTAATTGGTGAACCATAAGTTTTTTTATTGATTCTATGATAGTGTTTCTCTGTGGAAATATCTTTGTTTGTATCATTTTTTAGGTAACCCCTATATATGATATGATAGGATATGTGTCTTTCGCTTTCTCACTTACTCCAAGTTGCGTGATTACTTCTAGACTCATCTACGGTGCTGCAAATGGCATTGTTTCCTTTTTTCACTAGCTCATATTCCATCTGTACAGGTAGCAGTTCTTCTTTGTCCTCCCATCTGTCGGTGGACTTTTTGGTTACTTCCATATCTTGGCTATTGTAATAGTGTGCAATGCAGATTTGCGTGGCTGTGTCCTTCCAATTCTGTCTTCTTAGTTTATAGGTCCAGGAATAGGTCTGCTGGATCACATGGTAGCTCAATGTTTACTTTTTAAAGGCACCTCTGTTCTGTTCTCCTTAGTGGCTCTTTCCAGGTTACGTCCCACTTAAAGTGGAGGGCATGTATTTCTTCCCAGCACCTTCAGGATTTATTCTTTGTAGTTTTTGCTGATGATTATTCTGAGTGGTGTGAGCTGATACCTCTTTGTGGTTGAATTTGCATGTGTCTCATAATGCGTTGAAATTGAGCTTTAAGACATGATCTTTTTATTTTTCCAGCTGTGATTAGAGCTTATTTCTTCACAGTGTTTTCTTAAAGTATGTGTCACCATTTGTAATATTTTGGCCGTTATCTCCCTCAAGACATTTTGAGGGCAGGTTTCATTTACAGCCCTGCAGTACTTGTTCATATGAAGTGACCATTAGCTCAGGCTTTAAACCTGCTTTTGCAGGTAACGGCCAGAGAGCGGCAGCCTTTCTACGTTTCCCATGCTGGTACTAGGGAAACAGACCTACCGGCCAGTGGTGTTCTTCGGTTATAAATTAGAGTGCAATGTGCCCGGATAAAACCACAAATGTTGATGTCTCCTTGCTTTTGTTTGTTTTTAAATTGAGTTTATATTTATTATTAGAGTAATATTCCATTGTGTACGTGGACCACTTCTTCTTGGTGCATTCCTCGGTTGATGGACATTTTCATTGCTTCCAAGTGCTGGCTATGGTAAATCTTGCTGGCGTACAGGTTTGCCAGCCTGTGACTTTTTGATTCTCATTTTCTCAAGTGATAGGCCAAGCAGTGGTTGTGATTGATTGACTGGTAGCTCAATGTTTCCCTTTTCAAAGCACCTACACTGTGTTTTCATTAGTGGCTCTTTACATGCCCCCCCTTACAACCGAAGGTACGCATTTCTCCACACTCCCTTCACGGTTTATTTTTTGCAGCATTTTTCCTAATGGCCATTCTGACTGCTGTGAGCTGATAGGTTTTTGTAATATGGGTATGCATGTCATTAAAATTTTTTAAATTCGTCATATTCCTACCCCTTTTTCTTTTCTCTTAAAAGAAAAACCCGTGAGTACAATATAGCTCTTGAACTTGTCTTCTTCGAAGCTTGCCCTCTTTTGAATTTTTTGGTCGATTTTTGACCCCAGAAATTTTCTGGAGGGCAGGTATCATTTACAGAACTGCAAGTTGGTGAAAATTTAGTGACCTTTTGCAGTGGGTTCAAAGCTGCTGTTGTGGGAAACGGCCACAAGGAGGTAGCATTTCTCCATTCCCCAATCTGGGTACTAGGGCAGCAGAGCCTTTCTGGAAGTCCTTGTCCTAGGTTGTAAATTAGAATGGAAATTGCCAGGAGAAATCCCCATAAGTTTATGTCTCATTACTTCTTCTTGGTTTTTAAAATTTTTTTAATCTGGGTAAAGTTTAGAATATTGTTTGTCCTAGGTGTACACAATCTGGTTCATTTGTACATTATGTATGTCTATTAATGTACAGATCCTCTTCCCATGTAAAATATTACAGTGTTCCGTCGACCTCCCTTGCTATATGTTCGGTGTTTTTGATACATGTATATAATATGTATTTGTATATGTATGGTAACACTAATGTTCATTTCTCAATTTCCCCCCTCCTTTCCTTTCAGATGAGCATAGTTTGTTTTCTAAGCCTGTGAGTGTCTTTCTCTTTGGAAATATGTTCATCTGTGTCAGTTATTAGATAATGCCATAAGTGATAATATAGGATATAGGTGTTTTGCTTTCCGACCTACTTCATGTTTTGTGATTATCTCCAGGCTCAAGTATGGTTCCTCAAAGAGCAGTGCTTCAATGTTTTCCATGGCTAATATTCCATTGTGTACATGGACCACTTCTTCTTGGTGCATTCCTCTGTCGATGGACATTTTCGTTGCTTCCAAGTGTTGCCTATGGTAAATATTGCTGGAGTGCAGGATTTCCAGCCTGTGATTTTTGATTTTCATTTTCTCAGGTGATAGACCCAGCAGTGGGTATGATTGATTGACTGGTACGGTAGCTCAACGTTTACCTTTTCAAGGCAACTCCATTGTGCTTTCATTAGTGGCTCTTGCCACGTCCCCCTTAGAATCCAGGGTACGCATTTCTCCACAATCACGTCAGCATTTATTGTTGGCAGAATTTTTTTTGATGGCCATTATGACTGGTGTGAGCTGATAGGTTTTTGTAATTTGGGTTTACATGTCTGTAAAAATTCCTACAATTCATCATTTTTCCACGGCTTTTTCTTTTCTGTTAAAAGAAAAAAGCAAAAAAGTGTGAGTATAATATACCTCTTCAAATATTCTTTTTGGAAGGTTGCACTCTAGAATTTTTTGGTCGATTTTCGACCTCAGTATTTTTTGGAGGGCAGGTGTCATTTACAGAACTGCAATTGGTGAATATTTTGTGACCTTTTGCAGTGGGTTTAAAGCTGCTGTTGTGGGAAACAGCCACAAGGATGCAGCATTTCTCCATTCCCAAATCTGGGTACTAGGGCAGCAGAGCCATTCTAGAAGTCGTTTGTCTAGGTTGTAAATTTGAATGGAATGTGCCAGGAAAACCCCCCATAAGTCTATGTCTCATTACTCCTAGTTCGTTGTTTTAATTTTTTCAATTGGGGTAATGGTTAGAATGTTGCTTGTCCAAGGTGTACACACTCTGGTTCATCTACATATTCTACATACCTATTTATGTAGAGATCCTCTTCCCTTGTAAATTATTACAGTGTTCCGTAATCCTTCCTTGCTATATGGTCGGTCTTTTTGATATATGTATATAATATGTATTTGTATACATATGGTAACGCTAATCTTCATTTATCCATTCCCCCCACCTTTACTTTTAGATAAGCATAGTTCTTTTTTAATAAGTCTGTGATTGACTTTCTGTGTGGAAATATGTTCATTTGTGTCAGTTATTAGATAACGCCTATAAGTGATATCATAGGATATAGGACTTTTGCTTTCCGACTTACCTCATGCTCTGTGATTATCTCCAAGATCATCTATGGGGCCTCAAAGAGCAGTGTTTCATTGTTTTCCATGGCTAGTATTCATTGTGTACATGGACCACTTCTTCTTTATCCTTTCATCTGTAGATGGACATTTTGGTTGCTTCACTGTCTTGTCTATTGTGAATAAGGCTGCAGTGCAGCTTTTGCAGCCCGGGTCTTCTTCATTCTGGTCTTCTCAGGTGAGAGGCCCATTGGTGCGCCTGCTGGATTGACTGGTACCTCAATTTTTCCTTTTAAACGCAGCTCTTTCCTGTTCTCATTATTAGCGTTTAACCCTTTTACATCTCACCAGCAGCTAGAGGGTACACAGTTCTCTAAAACCTCTTCAGCATTTATTGTTTGTAGACTTTTTGCCAATGGTCAGTCGACTGGTGTGAGTTGAAGACTTTTTGTAGATTAGATTGCATGAGTCTAATACTTCCTGAGGCTGAGCTTTTATCCATTTTCCTTTCTTTAAAAAGAGAGTGAGTAAAACTTACCTCTTCATACTGTCTTCTTGAAAATTTTGCCTGTTTTGAATTTTTTTTATCCATTCCCTACCTCAGCACAATTTTGAGGGCAGGTGTCCTTTACAGCCCTGAGTCCTTGTGAATGGTAAGTGACCATTAGCTGTGGGTTAAAAGCTGCTCTTGCGGGAATCGGCCACATGGCGGCAGCATTTCTCCTTTAGCAAATCTGGTTACTAGGTCAACAGAGCCTTACTGGAAGTGGTGTTCTAGGTTGTAAATTAGAATGGCATGTGAGAGGAAAACGCCCTTTAATGTATGTCTCATTACTTCTTGTTGTTATTTTTAACTTACGTTTTATTTTTTATCACAGCAAACTTGATTACAATGTTTTGTTTGTTCTAGGTGTGCAAGATGTGGTTCTTTCACACATATACATATATCTATTCTTCTTCGGAGCCTTTTCCCATGTAGGTTATGACACAATGTTGAGTAGTCTTCTCTTGGTATTGCGTAGGTCTTTGGTGATTACATATTTCACAGGTGTTTGTATCTCTCTGTTAACCTCAATACGGTAATGTATCCATTCCTCACACCTTTCTAATTGGTGAACCATAAGTTTTTTTATTGATTCTATGATAGTGTTTCTCTGTGGAAATATCTTTGTTTGTATCATTTTTTAGGTAACCCCTATATATGATATGATAGGATATGTGTCTTTCGCTTTCTCACTTACTCCAAGTTGCGTGATTACTTCTAGACTCATCTACGGTGCTGCAAATGGCATTGTTTCATTTTTTCACTAGCTCATATTCCATCTGTACAGGTAGCAGTTCTTCTTTGTCCACCCATCTGTCGGTGGACTTTTTGGTTACTTCCATATCTTGGCTATTGTAATAGTGTGCAATGCAGATTTGCGTGGCTGTGTCCTTCCAATTCTGTCTTCTTAGTTTATAGGTCCAGGAATAGGTCTGCTGGATCACATGGTAGCTCAATGTTTACTTTTTAAAGGCACCTCTGTTCTGTTCTCCTTAGTGGCTCTTTCCAGGTTACGTCCCACTTAAAGTGGAGGGCATGTATTTCTTCCCAGCACCTTCAGGATTTATTCTTTGTAGTTTTTGCTGATGATTATTCTGAGTGGTGTGAGCTGATACCTCTTTGTGGTTGAATTTGCATGTGTCTCATAATGCGTTGAAATTGAGCTTTAAGACATGATCTTTTTATTTTTCCAGCTGTGATTAGAGCTTATTTCTTCACAGTGTTTTCTTAAAGTATGTGTCACCATTTGTAATATTTTGGCCGTTATCTCCCTCAAGACATTTTGAGGGCAGGTTTCATTTACAGCCCTGCAGTACTTGTTCATATGAAGTGACCATTAGCTCAGGCTTTAAACCTGCTTTTGCAGGTAACGGCCAGAGAGCGGCAGCCTTTCTACGTTTCCCATGCTGGTACTAGGGAAACAGACCTACCGGCCAGTGGTGTTCTTCGGTTATAAATTAGAGTGCAATGTGCCCGGATAAAACCACAAATGTTGATGTCTCCTTGCTTTTGTTTGTTTTTAAATTGAGTTTATATTTATTATTAGAGTAATATTCCATTGTGTACGTGGACCACTTCTTCTTGGTGCATTCCTCGGTTGATGGACATTTTCATTGCTTCCAAGTGCTGGCTATGGTAAATCTTGCTGGCGTACAGGTTTGCCAGCCTGTGACTTTTTGATTCTCATTTTCTCAAGTGATAGGCCAAGCAGTGGTTGTGATTGATTGACTGGTAGCTCAATGTTTCCCTTTTCAAAGCACCTACACTGTGTTTTCATTAGTGGCTCTTTACATGCCCCCCCTTACAACCGAAGGTACGCATTTCTCCACACTCCCTTCACGGTTTATTTTTTGCAGCATTTTTCCTAATGGCCATTCTGACTGCTGTGAGCTGATAGGTTTTTGTAATATGGGTATGCATGTCATTAAAATTTTTTAAATTCGTCATATTCCTACCCCTTTTTCTTTTCTCTTAAAAGAAAAACCCGTGAGTACAATATAGCTCTTGAACTTGTCTTCTTCGAAGCTTGCCCTCTTTTGAATTTTTTGGTCGATTTTTGACCCCAGAAATTTTCTGGAGGGCAGGTATCATTTACAGAACTGCAAGTTGGTGAAAATTTAGTGACCTTTTGCAGTGGGTTCAAAGCTGCTGTTGTGGGAAACGGCCACAAGGAGGTAGCATTTCTCCATTCCCCAATCTGGGTACTAGGGCAGCAGAGCCTTTCTGGAAGTCCTTGTCCTAGGTTGTAAATTAGAATGGAAATTGCCAGGAGAAATCCCCATAAGTTTATGTCTCATTACTTCTTCTTGGTTTTTAAAATTTTTTTAATCTGGGTAAAGTTTAGAATATTGTTTGTCCTAGGTGTACACAATCTGGTTCATTTGTACATTATGTATGTCTATTAATGTACAGATCCTCTTCCCATGTAAAATATTACAGTGTTCCGTCGACCTCCCTTGCTATATGTTCGGTGTTTTTGATACATGTATATAATATGTATTTGTATATGTATGGTAACACTAATGTTCATTTCTCAATTTCCCCCCTCCTTTCCTTTCAGATGAGCATAGTTTGTTTTCTAAGCCTGTGAGTGTCTTTCTCTTTGGAAATATGTTCATCTGTGTCAGTTATTAGATAATGCCATAAGTGATAATATAGGATATAGGTGTTTTGCTTTCCGACCTACTTCATGTTTTGTGATTATCTCCAGGCTCAAGTATGGTTCCTCAAAGAGCAGTGCTTCAATGTTTTCCATGGCTAATATTCCATTGTGTACATGGACCACTTCTTCTTGGTGCATTCCTCTGTCGATGGACATTTTCGTTGCTTCCAAGTGTTGCCTATGGTAAATATTGCTGGAGTGCAGGATTTCCAGCCTGTGATTTTTGATTTTCATTTTCTCAGGTGATAGACCCAGCAGTGGGTATGATTGATTGACTGGTACGGTAGCTCAACGTTTACCTTTTCAAGGCAACTCCATTGTGCTTTCATTAGTGGCTCTTGCCACGTCCCCCTTAGAATCCAGGGTACGCATTTCTCCACAATCACGTCAGCATTTATTGTTGGCAGAATTTTTTTTGATGGCCATTATGACTGGTGTGAGCTGATAGGTTTTTGTAATTTGGGTTTACATGTCTGTAAAAATTCCTACAATTCATCATTTTTCCACGGCTTTTTCTTTTCTGTTAAAAGAAAAAAGCAAAAAAGTGTGAGTATAATATACCTCTTCAAATATTCTTTTTGGAAGGTTGCACTCTAGAATTTTTTGGTCGATTTTCGACCTCAGTATTTTTTGGAGGGCAGGTGTCATTTACAGAACTGCAATTGGTGAATATTTTGTGACCTTTTGCAGTGGGTTTAAAGCTGCTGTTGTGGGAAACAGCCACAAGGATGCAGCATTTCTCCATTCCCAAATCTGGGTACTAGGGCAGCAGAGCCATTCTAGAAGTCGTTTGTCTAGGTTGTAAATTTGAATGGAATGTGCCAGGAAAACCCCCCATAAGTCTATGTCTCATTACTCCTAGTTCGTTGTTTTAATTTTTTCAATTGGGGTAATGGTTAGAATGTTGCTTGTCCAAGGTGTACACACTCTGGTTCATCTACATATTCTACATACCTATTTATGTAGAGATCCTCTTCCCTTGTAAATTATTACAGTGTTCCGTAATCCTTCCTTGCTATATGGTCGGTCTTTTTGATATATGTATATAATATGTATTTGTATACATATGGTAACGCTAATCTTCATTTATCCATTCCCCCCACCTTTACTTTTAGATAAGCATAGTTCTTTTTTAATAAGTCTGTGATTGACTTTCTGTGTGGAAATATGTTCATTTGTGTCAGTTATTAGATAACGCCTATAAGTGATATCATAGGATATAGGACTTTTGCTTTCCGACTTACCTCATGCTCTGTGATTATCTCCAAGATCATCTATGGGGCCTCAAAGAGCAGTGTTTCATTGTTTTCCATGGCTAGTATTCATTGTGTACATGGACCACTTCTTCTTTATCCTTTCATCTGTAGATGGACATTTTGGTTGCTTCACTGTCTTGTCTATTGTGAATAAGGCTGCAGTGCAGCTTTTGCAGCCCGGGTCTTCTTCATTCTGGTCTTCTCAGGTGAGAGGCCCATTGGTGCGCCTGCTGGATTGACTGGTACCTCAATTTTTCCTTTTAAACGCAGCTCTTTCCTGTTCTCATTATTAGCGTTTAACCCTTTTACATCTCACCAGCAGCTAGAGGGAACACAGTTCTCTAAAACCTCTTCAGCATTTATTGTTTGTAGACTTTTTGCCAATGGTCAGTCGACTGGTGTGAGTTGAAGACTTTTTGTAGATTAGATTGCATGAGTCTAATACTTCCTGAGGCTGAGCTTTTATCCATTTTCCTTTCTTTAAAAAGAGAGTGAGTAAAACTTACCTCTTCATACTGTCTTCTTGAAAATTTTGCCTGTTTTGAATTTTTTTTATCCATTCCCTACCTCAGCACAATTTTGAGGGCAGGTGTCCTTTACAGCCCTGAGTCCTTGTGAATGGTAAGTGACCATTAGCTGTGGGTTAAAAGCTGCTCTTGCGGGAATCGGCCACATGGCGGCAGCATTTCTCCTTTAGCAAATCTGGTTACTAGGTCAACAGAGCCTTACTGGAAGTGGTGTTCTAGGTTGTAAATTAGAATGGCATGTGAGAGGAAAACGCCCTTTAATGTATGTCTCATTACTTCTTGTTGTTATTTTTAACTTACGTTTTATTTTTTATCACAGCAAACTTGATTACAATGTTTTGTTTGTTCTAGGTGTGCAAGATGTGGTTCTTTCACACATATACATATATCTATTCTTCTTCGGAGCCTTTTCCCATGTAGGTTATGACACAATGTTGAGTAGTCTTCTCTTGGTATTGCGTAGGTCTTTGGTGATTACATATTTCACAGGTGTTTGTATCTCTCTGTTAACCTCAATACGGTAATGTATCCATTCCTCACACCTTTCTAATTGGTGAACCATAAGTTTTTTTATTGATTCTATGATAGTGTTTCTCTGTGGAAATATCTTTGTTTGTATCATTTTTTAGGTAACCCCTATATATGATATGATAGGATATGTGTCTTTCGCTTTCTCACTTACTCCAAGTTGCGTGATTACTTCTAGACTCATCTACGGTGCTGCAAATGGCATTGTTTCATTTTTTCACTAGCTCATATTCCATCTGTACAGGTAGCAGTTCTTCTTTGTCCACCCATCTGTCGGTGGACTTTTTGGTTACTTCCATATCTTGGCTATTGTAATAGTGTGCAATGCAGATTTGCGTGGCTGTGTCCTTCCAATTCTGTCTTCTTAGTTTATAGGTCCAGGAATAGGTCTGCTGGATCACATGGTAGCTCAATGTTTACTTTTTAAAGGCACCTCTGTTCTGTTCTCCTTAGTGGCTCTTTCCAGGTTACGTCCCACTTAAAGTGGAGGGCATGTATTTCTTCCCAGCACCTTCAGGATTTATTCTTTGTAGTTTTTGCTGATGATTATTCTGAGTGGTGTGAGCTGATACCTCTTTGTGGTTGAATTTGCATGTGTCTCATAATGCGTTGAAATTGAGCTTTAAGACATGATCTTTTTATTTTTCCAGCTGTGATTAGAGCTTATTTCTTCACAGTGTTTTCTTAAAGTATGTGTCACCATTTGTAATATTTTGGCCGTTATCTCCCTCAAGACATTTTGAGGGCAGGTTTCATTTACAGCCCTGCAGTACTTGTTCATATGAAGTGACCATTAGCTCAGGCTTTAAACCTGCTTTTGCAGGTAACGGCCAGAGAGCGGCAGCCTTTCTACGTTTCCCATGCTGGTACTAGGGAAACAGACCTACCGGCCAGTGGTGTTCTTCGGTTATAAATTAGAGTGCAATGTGCCCGGATAAAACCACAAATGTTGATGTCTCCTTGCTTTTGTTTGTTTTTAAATTGAGTTTATATTTATTATTAGAGTAATATTCCATTGTGTACGTGGACCACTTCTTCTTGGTGCATTCCTCGGTTGATGGACATTTTCATTGCTTCCAAGTGCTGGCTATGGTAAATCTTGCTGGCGTACAGGTTTGCCAGCCTGTGACTTTTTGATTCTCATTTTCTCAAGTGATAGGCCAAGCAGTGGTTGTGATTGATTGACTGGTAGCTCAATGTTTCCCTTTTCAAAGCACCTACACTGTGTTTTCATTAGTGGCTCTTTACATGCCCCCCCTTACAACCGAAGGTACGCATTTCTCCACACTCCCTTCACGGTTTATTTTTTGCAGCATTTTTCCTAATGGCCATTCTGACTGCTGTGAGCTGATAGGTTTTTGTAATATGGGTATGCATGTCATTAAAATTTTTTAAATTCGTCATATTCCTACCCCTTTTTCTTTTCTCTTAAAAGAAAAACCCGTGAGTACAATATAGCTCTTGAACTTGTCTTCTTCGAAGCTTGCCCTCTTTTGAATTTTTTGGTCGATTTTTGACCCCAGAAATTTTCTGGAGGGCAGGTATCATTTACAGAACTGCAAGTTGGTGAAAATTTAGTGACCTTTTGCAGTGGGTTCAAAGCTGCTGTTGTGGGAAACGGCCACAAGGAGGTAGCATTTCTCCATTCCCCAATCT
This sequence comes from Balaenoptera physalus, assembly GCF_965194825.1. Lineage (NCBI taxonomy): Eukaryota > Metazoa > Chordata > Mammalia > Artiodactyla > Balaenopteridae > Balaenoptera > Balaenoptera physalus. The sequence continues at coordinate 235,286 of NW_028126526.1, forward strand.
GGGTACTAGGGCAGCAGAGCCTTTCTGGAAGTCCTTGTCCTAGGTTGTAAATTAGAATGGAAATTGCCAGGAGAAATCCCCATAAGTTTATGTCTCATTACTTCTTCTTGGTTTTTAAAATTTTTTTAATCTGGGTAAAGTTTAGAATATTGTTTGTCCTAGGTGTACACAATCTGGTTCATTTGTACATTATGTATGTCTATTAATGTACAGATCCTCTTCCCATGTAAAATATTACAGTGTTCCGTCGACCTCCCTTGCTATATGTTCGGTGTTTTTGATACATGTATATAATATGTATTTGTATATGTATGGTAACACTAATGTTCATTTCTCAATTTCCCCCCTCCTTTCCTTTCAGATGAGCATAGTTTGTTTTCTAAGCCTGTGAGTGTCTTTCTCTTTGGAAATATGTTCATCTGTGTCAGTTATTAGATAATGCCATAAGTGATAATATAGGATATAGGTGTTTTGCTTTCCGACCTACTTCATGTTTTGTGATTATCTCCAGGCTCAAGTATGGTTCCTCAAAGAGCAGTGCTTCAATGTTTTCCATGGCTAATATTCCATTGTGTACATGGACCACTTCTTCTTGGTGCATTCCTCTGTCGATGGACATTTTCGTTGCTTCCAAGTGTTGCCTATGGTAAATATTGCTGGAGTGCAGGATTTCCAGCCTGTGATTTTTGATTTTCATTTTCTCAGGTGATAGACCCAGCAGTGGGTATGATTGATTGACTGGTACGGTAGCTCAACGTTTACCTTTTCAAGGCAACTCCATTGTGCTTTCATTAGTGGCTCTTGCCACGTCCCCCTTAGAATCCAGGGTACGCATTTCTCCACAATCACGTCAGCATTTATTGTTGGCAGAATTTTTTTTGATGGCCATTATGACTGGTGTGAGCTGATAGGTTTTTGTAATTTGGGTTTACATGTCTGTAAAAATTCCTACAATTCATCATTTTTCCACGGCTTTTTCTTTTCTGTTAAAAGAAAAAAGCAAAAAAGTGTGAGTATAATATACCTCTTCAAATATTCTTTTTGGAAGGTTGCACTCTAGAATTTTTTGGTCGATTTTCGACCTCAGTATTTTTTGGAGGGCAGGTGTCATTTACAGAACTGCAATTGGTGAATATTTTGTGACCTTTTGCAGTGGGTTTAAAGCTGCTGTTGTGGGAAACAGCCACAAGGATGCAGCATTTCTCCATTCCCAAATCTGGGTACTAGGGCAGCAGAGCCATTCTAGAAGTCGTTTGTCTAGGTTGTAAATTTGAATGGAATGTGCCAGGAAAACCCCCCATAAGTCTATGTCTCATTACTCCTAGTTCGTTGTTTTAATTTTTTCAATTGGGGTAATGGTTAGAATGTTGCTTGTCCAAGGTGTACACACTCTGGTTCATCTACATATTCTACATACCTATTTATGTAGAGATCCTCTTCCCTTGTAAATTATTACAGTGTTCCGTAATCCTTCCTTGCTATATGGTCGGTCTTTTTGATATATGTATATAATATGTATTTGTATACATATGGTAACGCTAATCTTCATTTATCCATTCCCCCCACCTTTACTTTTAGATAAGCATAGTTCTTTTTTAATAAGTCTGTGATTGACTTTCTGTGTGGAAATATGTTCATTTGTGTCAGTTATTAGATAACGCCTATAAGTGATATCATAGGATATAGGACTTTTGCTTTCCGACTTACCTCATGCTCTGTGATTATCTCCAAGATCATCTATGGGGCCTCAAAGAGCAGTGTTTCATTGTTTTCCATGGCTAGTATTCATTGTGTACATGGACCACTTCTTCTTTATCCTTTCATCTGTAGATGGACATTTTGGTTGCTTCACTGTCTTGTCTATTGTGAATAAGGCTGCAGTGCAGCTTTTGCAGCCCGGGTCTTCTTCATTCTGGTCTTCTCAGGTGAGAGGCCCATTGGTGCGCCTGCTGGATTGACTGGTACCTCAATTTTTCCTTTTAAACGCAGCTCTTTCCTGTTCTCATTATTAGCGTTTAACCCTTTTACATCTCACCAGCAGCTAGAGGGAACACAGTTCTCTAAAACCTCTTCAGCATTTATTGTTTGTAGACTTTTTGCCAATGGTCAGTCGACTGGTGTGAGTTGAAGACTTTTTGTAGATTAGATTGCATGAGTCTAATACTTCCTGAGGCTGAGCTTTTATCCATTTTCCTTTCTTTAAAAAGAGAGTGAGTAAAACTTACCTCTTCATACTGTCTTCTTGAAAATTTTGCCTGTTTTGAATTTTTTTTATCCATTCCCTACCTCAGCACAATTTTGAGGGCAGGTGTCCTTTACAGCCCTGAGTCCTTGTGAATGGTAAGTGACCATTAGCTGTGGGTTAAAAGCTGCTCTTGCGGGAATCGGCCACATGGCGGCAGCATTTCTCCTTTAGCAAATCTGGTTACTAGGTCAACAGAGCCTTACTGGAAGTGGTGTTCTAGGTTGTAAATTAGAATGGCATGTGAGAGGAAAACGCCCTTTAATGTATGTCTCATTACTTCTTGTTGTTATTTTTAACTTACGTTTTATTTTTTATCACAGCAAACTTGATTACAATGTTTTGTTTGTTCTAGGTGTGCAAGATGTGGTTCTTTCACACATATACATATATCTATTCTTCTTCGGAGCCTTTTCCCATGTAGGTTATGACACAATGTTGAGTAGTCTTCTCTTGGTATTGCGTAGGTCTTTGGTGATTACATATTTCACAGGTGTTTGTATCTCTCTGTTAACCTCAATACGGTAATGTATCCATTCCTCACACCTTTCTAATTGGTGAACCATAAGTTTTTTTATTGATTCTATGATAGTGTTTCTCTGTGGAAATATCTTTGTTTGTATCATTTTTTAGGTAACCCCTATATATGATATGATAGGATATGTGTCTTTCGCTTTCTCACTTACTCCAAGTTGCGTGATTACTTCTAGACTCATCTACGGTGCTGCAAATGGCATTGTTTCATTTTTTCACTAGCTCATATTCCATCTGTACAGGTAGCAGTTCTTCTTTGTCCACCCATCTGTCGGTGGACTTTTTGGTTACTTCCATATCTTGGCTATTGTAATAGTGTGCAATGCAGATTTGCGTGGCTGTGTCCTTCCAATTCTGTCTTCTTAGTTTATAGGTCCAGGAATAGGTCTGCTGGATCACATGGTAGCTCAATGTTTACTTTTTAAAGGCACCTCTGTTCTGTTCTCCTTAGTGGCTCTTTCCAGGTTACGTCCCACTTAAAGTGGAGGGCATGTATTTCTTCCCAGCACCTTCAGGATTTATTCTTTGTAGTTTTTGCTGATGATTATTCTGAGTGGTGTGAGCTGATACCTCTTTGTGGTTGAATTTGCATGTGTCTCATAATGCGTTGAAATTGAGCTTTAAGACATGATCTTTTTATTTTTCCAGCTGTGATTAGAGCTTATTTCTTCACAGTGTTTTCTTAAAGTATGTGTCACCATTTGTAATATTTTGGCCGTTATCTCCCTCAAGACATTTTGAGGGCAGGTTTCATTTACAGCCCTGCAGTACTTGTTCATATGAAGTGACCATTAGCTCAGGCTTTAAACCTGCTTTTGCAGGTAACGGCCAGAGAGCGGCAGCCTTTCTACGTTTCCCATGCTGGTACTAGGGAAACAGACCTACCGGCCAGTGGTGTTCTTCGGTTATAAATTAGAGTGCAATGTGCCCGGATAAAACCACAAATGTTGATGTCTCCTTGCTTTTGTTTGTTTTTAAATTGAGTTTATATTTATTATTAGAGTAATATTCCATTGTGTACGTGGACCACTTCTTCTTGGTGCATTCCTCGGTTGATGGACATTTTCATTGCTTCCAAGTGCTGGCTATGGTAAATCTTGCTGGCGTACAGGTTTGCCAGCCTGTGACTTTTTGATTCTCATTTTCTCAAGTGATAGGCCAAGCAGTGGTTGTGATTGATTGACTGGTAGCTCAATGTTTCCCTTTTCAAAGCACCTACACTGTGTTTTCATTAGTGGCTCTTTACATGCCCCCCCTTACAACCGAAGGTACGCATTTCTCCACACTCCCTTCACGGTTTATTTTTTGCAGCATTTTTCCTAATGGCCATTCTGACTGCTGTGAGCTGATAGGTTTTTGTAATATGGGTATGCATGTCATTAAAATTTTTTAAATTCGTCATATTCCTACCCCTTTTTCTTTTCTCTTAAAAGAAAAACCCGTGAGTACAATATAGCTCTTGAACTTGTCTTCTTCGAAGCTTGCCCTCTTTTGAATTTTTTGGTCGATTTTTGACCCCAGAAATTTTCTGGAGGGCAGGTATCATTTACAGAACTGCAAGTTGGTGAAAATTTAGTGACCTTTTGCAGTGGGTTCAAAGCTGCTGTTGTGGGAAACGGCCACAAGGAGGTAGCATTTCTCCATTCCCCAATCTGGGTACTAGGGCAGCAGAGCCTTTCTGGAAGTCCTTGTCCTAGGTTGTAAATTAGAATGGAAATTGCCAGGAGAAATCCCCATAAGTTTATGTCTCATTACTTCTTCTTGGTTTTTAAAATTTTTTTAATCTGGGTAAAGTTTAGAATATTGTTTGTCCTAGGTGTACACAATCTGGTTCATTTGTACATTATGTATGTCTATTAATGTACAGATCCTCTTCCCATGTAAAATATTACAGTGTTCCGTCGACCTCCCTTGCTATATGTTCGGTGTTTTTGATACATGTATATAATATGTATTTGTATATGTATGGTAACACTAATGTTCATTTCTCAATTTCCCCCCTCCTTTCCTTTCAGATGAGCATAGTTTGTTTTCTAAGCCTGTGAGTGTCTTTCTCTTTGGAAATATGTTCATCTGTGTCAGTTATTAGATAATGCCATAAGTGATAATATAGGATATAGGTGTTTTGCTTTCCGACCTACTTCATGTTTTGTGATTATCTCCAGGCTCAAGTATGGTTCCTCAAAGAGCAGTGCTTCAATGTTTTCCATGGCTAATATTCCATTGTGTACATGGACCACTTCTTCTTGGTGCATTCCTCTGTCGATGGACATTTTCGTTGCTTCCAAGTGTTGCCTATGGTAAATATTGCTGGAGTGCAGGATTTCCAGCCTGTGATTTTTGATTTTCATTTTCTCAGGTGATAGACCCAGCAGTGGGTATGATTGATTGACTGGTACGGTAGCTCAACGTTTACCTTTTCAAGGCAACTCCATTGTGCTTTCATTAGTGGCTCTTGCCACGTCCCCCTTAGAATCAAGGGTACGCATTTCTCCACAATCACGTCAGCATTTATTGTTGGCAGAATTTTTTTTGATGGCCATTATGACTGGTGTGAGCTGATAGGTTTTTGTAATTTGGGTTTACATGTCTGTAAAAATTCCTACAATTCATCATTTTTCCACGGCTTTTTCTTTTCTGTTAAAAGAAAAAAGCAAAAAAGTGTGAGTATAATATACCTCTTCAAATATTCTTTTTGGAAGGTTGCACTCTAGAATTTTTTGGTCGATTTTCGACCTCAGTATTTTTTGGAGGGCAGGTGTCATTTACAGAACTGCAATTGGTGAATATTTTGTGACCTTTTGCAGTGGGTTTAAAGCTGCTGTTGTGGGAAACAGCCACAAGGATGCAGCATTTCTCCATTCCCAAATCTGGGTACTAGGGCAGCAGAGCCATTCTAGAAGTCGTTTGTCTAGGTTGTAAATTTGAATGGAATGTGCCAGGAAAACCCCCCATAAGTCTATGTCTCATTACTCCTAGTTCGTTGTTTTAATTTTTTCAATTGGGGTAATGGTTAGAATGTTGCTTGTCCAAGGTGTACACACTCTGGTTCATCTACATATTCTACATACCTATTTATGTAGAGATCCTCTTCCCTTGTAAATTATTACAGTGTTCCGTAATCCTTCCTTGCTATATGGTCGGTCTTTTTGATATATGTATATAATATGTATTTGTATACATATGGTAACGCTAATCTTCATTTATCCATTCCCCCCACCTTTACTTTTAGATAAGCATAGTTCTTTTTTAATAAGTCTGTGATTGACTTTCTGTGTGGAAATATGTTCATTTGTGTCAGTTATTAGATAACGCCTATAAGTGATATCATAGGATATAGGACTTTTGCTTTCCGACTTACCTCATGCTCTGTGATTATCTCCAAGATCATCTATGGGGCCTCAAAGAGCAGTGTTTCATTGTTTTCCATGGCTAGTATTCATTGTGTACATGGACCACTTCTTCTTTATCCTTTCATCTGTAGATGGACATTTTGGTTGCTTCACTGTCTTGTCTATTGTGAATAAGGCTGCAGTGCAGCTTTTGCAGCCCGGGTCTTCTTCATTCTGGTCTTCTCAGGTGAGAGGCCCATTGGTGCGCCTGCTGGATTGACTGGTACCTCAATTTTTCCTTTTAAACGCAGCTCTTTCCTGTTCTCATTATTAGCGTTTAACCCTTTTACATCTCACCAGCAGCTAGAGGGTACACAGTTCTCTAAAACCTCTTCAGCATTTATTGTTTGTAGACTTTTTGCCAATGGTCAGTCGACTGGTGTGAGTTGAAGACTTTTTGTAGATTAGATTGCATGAGTCTAATACTTCCTGAGGCTGAGCTTTTATCCATTTTCCTTTCTTTAAAAAGAGAGTGAGTAAAACTTACCTCTTCATACTGTCTTCTTGAAAATTTTGCCTGTTTTGAATTTTTTTTATCCATTCCCTACCTCAGCACAATTTTGAGGGCAGGTGTCCTTTACAGCCCTGAGTCCTTGTGAATGGTAAGTGACCATTAGCTGTGGGTTAAAAGCTGCTCTTGCGGGAATCGGCCACATGGCGGCAGCATTTCTCCTTTACCAAATCTGGTTACTAGGTCAACAGAGCCTTACTGGAAGTGGTGTTCTAGGTTGTAAATTAGAATGGCATGTGAGAGGAAAACGCCCTTTAATGTATGTCTCATTACTTCTTGTTGTTATTTTTAACTTACGTTTTATTTTTTATCACAGCAAACTTGATTACAATGTTTTGTTTGTTCTAGGTGTGCAAGATGTGGTTCTTTCACACATATACATATATCTATTCTTCTTCGGAGCCTTTTCCCATGTAGGTTATGACACAATGTTGAGTAGTCTTCTCTTGGTATTGCGTAGGTCTTTGGTGATTACATATTTCACAGGTGTTTGTATCTCTCTGTTAACCTCAATACGGTAATGTATCCATTCCTCACACCTTTCTAATTGGTGAACCATAAGTTTTTTTATTGATTCTATGATAGTGTTTCTCTGTGGAAATATCTTTGTTTGTATCATTTTTTAGGTAACCCCTATATATGATATGATAGGATATGTGTCTTTCGCTTTCTCACTTACTCCAAGTTGCGTGATTACTTCTAGACTCATCTACGGTGCTGCAAATGGCATTGTTTCATTTTTTCACTAGCTCATATTCCATCTGTACAGGTAGCAGTTCTTCTTTGTCCACCCATCTGTCGGTGGACTTTTTGGTTACTTCCATATCTTGGCTATTGTAATAGTGTGCAATGCAGATTTGCGTGGCTGTGTCCTTCCAATTCTGTCTTCTTAGTTTATAGGTCCAGGAATAGGTCTGCTGGATCACATGGTAGCTCAATGTTTACTTTTTAAAGGCACCTCTGTTCTGTTCTCCTTAGTGGCTCTTTCCAGGTTACGTCCCACTTAAAGTGGAGGGCATGTATTTCTTCCCAGCACCTTCAGGATTTATTCTTTGTAGTTTTTGCTGATGATTATTCTGAGTGGTGTGAGCTGATACCTCTTTGTGGTTGAATTTGCATGTGTCTCATAATGCGTTGAAATTGAGCTTTAAGACATGATCTTTTTATTTTTCCAGCTGTGATTAGAGCTTATTTCTTCACAGTGTTTTCTTAAAGTATGTGTCACCATTTGTAATATTTTGGCCGTTATCTCCCTCAAGACATTTTGAGGGCAGGTTTCATTTACAGCCCTGCAGTACTTGTTCATATGAAGTGACCATTAGCTCAGGCTTTAAACCTGCTTTTGCAGGTAACGGCCAGAGAGCGGCAGCCTTTCTACGTTTCCCATGCTGGTACTAGGGAAACAGACCTACCGGCCAGTGGTGTTCTTCGGTTATAAATTAGAGTGCAATGTGCCCGGATAAAACCACAAATGTTGATGTCTCCTTGCTTTTGTTTGTTTTTAAATTGAGTTTATATTTATTATTAGAGTAATATTCCATTGTGTACGTGGACCACTTCTTCTTGGTGCATTCCTCGGTTGATGGACATTTTCATTGCTTCCAAGTGCTGGCTATGGTAAATCTTGCTGGCGTACAGGTTTGCCAGCCTGTGACTTTTTGATTCTCATTTTCTCAAGTGATAGGCCAAGCAGTGGTTGTGATTGATTGACTGGTAGCTCAATGTTTCCCTTTTCAAAGCACCTACACTGTGTTTTCATTAGTGGCTCTTTACATGCCCCCCCTTACAACCGAAGGTACGCATTTCTCCACACTCCCTTCACGGTTTATTTTTTGCAGCATTTTTCCTAATGGCCATTCTGACTGCTGTGAGCTGATAGGTTTTTGTAATATGGGTATGCATGTCATTAAAATTTTTTAAATTCGTCATATTCCTACCCCTTTTTCTTTTCTCTTAAAAGAAAAACCCGTGAGTACAATATAGCTCTTGAACTTGTCTTCTTCGAAGCTTGCCCTCTTTTGAATTTTTTGGTCGATTTTTGACCCCAGAAATTTTCTGGAGGGCAGGTATCATTTACAGAACTGCAAGTTGGTGAAAATTTAGTGACCTTTTGCAGTGGGATCAAAGCTGCTGTTGTGGGAAACGGCCACAAGGAGGTAGCATTTCTCCATTCCCCAATCTGGGTACTAGGGCAGCAGAGCCTTTCTGGAAGTCCTTGTCCTAGGTTGTAAATTAGAATGGAAATTGCCAGGAGAAATCCCCATAAGTTTATGTCTCATTACTTCTTCTTGGTTTTTAAATTTTTTTTAATCTGGGTAAAGTTTAGAATATTGTTTGTCCTAGGTGTACACAATCTGGTTCATTTGTACATTATGTATGTCTATTAATGTACAGATCCTCTTCCCATGTAAAATATTACAGTGTTCCGTCGACCTCCCTTGCTATATGTTCGGTGTTTTTGATACATGTATATAATATGTATTTGTATATGTATGGTAACACTAATGTTCATTTCTCAATTTCCCCCCTCCTTTCCTTTCAGATGAGCATAGTTTGTTTTCTAAGCCTGTGAGTGTCTTTCTCTTTGGAAATATGTTCATCTGTGTCAGTTATTAGATAATGCCATAAGTGATAATATAGGATATAGGTGTTTTGCTTTCCGACCTACTTCATGTTTTATGATTATCTCCAGGCTCAAGTATGGTTCCTCAAAGAGCAGTGCTTCAATGTTTTCCATGGCTAATATTCCATTGTGTACATGGACCACTTCTTCTTGGTGCATTCCTCTGTCGATGGACATTTTCGTTGCTTCCAAGTGTTGCCTATGGTAAATATTGCTGGAGTGCAGGATTTCCAGCCTGTGATTTTTGATTTTCATTTTCTCAGGTGATAGACCCAGCAGTGGGTATGATTGATTGACTGGTACGGTAGCTCAACGTTTACCTTTTCAAGGCAACTCCATTGTGCTTTCATTAGTGGCTCTTGCCACGTCCCCCTTAGAATCAAGGGTACGCATTTCTCCACAATCACGTCAGCATTTATTGTTGGCAGAATTTTTTTTGATGGCCATTATGACTGGTGTGAGCTGATAGGTTTTTGTAATTTGGGTTTACATGTCTGTAAAAATTCCTACAATTCATCATTTTTCCACGGCTTTTTCTTTTCTGTTAAAAGAAAAAAGCAAAAAAGTGTGAGTATAATATACCTCTTCAAATATTCTTTTTGGAAGGTTGCACTCTAGAATTTTTTGGTCGATTTTCGACCTCAGTATTTTTTGGAGGGCAGGTGTCATTTACAGAACTGCAATTGGTGAATATTTAGTGACCTTTTGCAGTGGGTTTAAAGCTGCTGTTGTGGGAAACGGCCACAAGGATGCAGCATTTCTCCATTCCCAAATCTGGGTACTAGGGCAGCAGAGCCATTCTAGAAGTCGTTTGTCTAGGTTGTAAATTTGAATGGAATGTGCCAGGAAAACCCCCCATAAGTCTATGTCTCATTACTCCTAGTTCGTTGTTTTAATTTTTTCAATTGGGGTAATGGTTAGAATGTTGCTTGTCCAAGGTGTACACACTCTGGTTCATCTACATATTCTACATACCTATTTATGTAGAGATCCTCTTCCCTTGTAAATTATTACAGTGTTCCGTAATCCTTCCTTGCTATATGGTCGGTCTTTTTGATATATGTATATAATATGTATTTGTATACATATGGTAACGCTAATCTTCATTTATCCATTCCCCCCACCTTTACTTTTAGATAAGCATAGTTCTTTTTTAATAAGTCTGTGATTGACTTTCTGTGTGGAAATATGTTCATTTGTGTCAGTTATTAGATAACGCCTATAAGTGATATCATAGGATATAGGACTTTTGCTTTCCGACTTACCTCATGTTCTGTGATTATCTCCAAGATCATCTATGGGGCCTCAAAGAGCAGTGTTTCATTGTTTTCCATGGCTAGTATTCATTGTGTACATGGACCACTTCTTCTTTATCCTTTCATCTGTAGATGGACATTTTGGTTGCTTCACTGTCTTGTCTATTGTGAATAAGGCTGCAGTGCAGCTTTTGCAGCCCGGGTCTTCTTCATTCTGGTCTTCTCAGGTGAGAGGCCCATTGGTGCGCCTGCTGGATTGACTGGTACCTCAATTTTTCCTTTTAAACGCAGCTCTTTCCTGTTCTCATTATTAGCGTTTAACCCTTTTACATCTCACCAGCAGCTAGAGGGTACACAGTTCTCTAAAACCTCTTCAGCATTTATTGTTTGTAGACTTTTTGCCAATGGTCAGTCGACTGGTGTGAGTTGAAGACTTTTTGTAGATTAGATTGCATGAGTCTAATACTTCCTGAGGCTGAGCTTTTATCCATTTTCCTTTCTTTAAAAAGAGAGTGAGTAAAACTTACCTCTTCATACTGTCTTCTTGAAAATTTTGCCTGTTTTGAATTTTTTTTATCCATTCCCTACCTCAGCACAATTTTGAGGGCAGGTGTCCTTTACAGCCCTGAGTCCTTGTGAATGGTAAGTGACCATTAGCTGTGGGTTAAAAGCTGCTCTTGCGGGAATCGGCCACATGGCGGCAGCATTTCTCCTTTACCAAATCTGGTTACTAGGTCAACAGAGCCTTACTGGAAGTGGTGTTCTAGGTTGTAAATTAGAATGGCATGTGAGAGGAAAACGCCCTTTAATGTATGTCTCATTACTTCTTGTTGTTATTTTTAACTTACGTTTTATTTTTTATCACAGCAAACTTGATTACAATGTTTTGTTTGTTCTAGGTGTGCAAGATGTGGTTCTTTCACACATATACATATATCTATTCTTCTTCGGAGCCTTTTCCCATGTAGGTTATGACACAATGTTGAGTAGTCTTCTCTTGGTATTGCGTAGGTCTTTGGTGATTACATATTTCACAGGTGTTTGTATCTCTCTGTTAACCTCAATACGGTAATGTATCCATTCCTCACACCTTTCTAATTGGTGAACCATAAGTTTTTTTATTGATTCTATGATAGTGTTTCTCTGTGGAAATATCTTTGTTTGTATCATTTTTTAGGTAACCCCTATATATGATATGATAGGATATGTGTCTTTCGCTTTCTCACTTACTCCAAGTTGCGTGATTACTTCTAGACTCATCTACGGTGCTGCAAATGGCATTGTTTCATTTTTTCACTAGCTCATATTCCATCTGTACAGGTAGCAGTTCTTCTTTGTCCACCCATCTGTCGGTGGACTTTTTGGTTACTTCCATATCTTGGCTATTGTAATAGTGTGCAATGCAGATTTGCGTGGCTGTGTCCTTCCAATTCTGTCTTCTTAGTTTATAGGTCCAGGAATAGGTCTGCTGGATCACATGGTAGCTCAATGTTTACTTTTTAAAGGCACCTCTGTTCTGTTCTCCTTAGTGGCTCTTTCCAGGTTACGTCCCACTTAAAGTGGAGGGCATGTATTTCTTCCCAGCACCTTCAGGATTTATTCTTTGTAGTTTTTGCTGATGATTATTCTGAGTGGTGTGAGCTGATACCTCTTTGTGGTTGAATTTGCATGTGTCTCATAATGCGTTGAAATTGAGCTTTAAGACATGATCTTTTTATTTTTCCAGCTGTGATTAGAGCTTATTTCTTCACAGTGTTTTCTTAAAGTATGTGTCACCATTTGTAATATTTTGGCCGTTATCTCCCTCAAGACATTTTGAGGGCAGGTTTCATTTACAGCCCTGCAGTACTTGTTCATATGAAGTGACCATTAGCTCAGGCTTTAAACCTGCTTTTGCAGGTAACGGCCAGAGAGCGGCAGCCTTTCTACGTTTCCCATGCTGGTACTAGGGAAACAGACCTAACGGCCAGTGCTGTTCTTCGGTTATAAATTAGAGTGCAATGTGCCCGGATAAAACCACAAATGTTGATGTCTCCTTGCTTTTGTTTGTTTTTAAATTGAGTTTATATTTATTATTAGAGTAATATTCCATTGTGTACGTGGACCACTTCTTCTTGGTGCATTCCTCGGTTGATGGACATTTTCATTGCTTCCAAGTGCTGGCTATGGTAAATCTTGCTGGCGTACAGGTTTGCCAGCCTGTGACTTTTTGATTCTCATTTTCTCAAGTGATAGGCCAAGCAGTGGTTGTGATTGATTGACTGGTAGCTCAATGTTTCCCTTTTCAAAGCACCTACACTGTGTTTTCATTAGTGGCTCTTTACATGCCCCCCCTTACAACCGAAGGTACGCATTTCTCCACACTCCCTTCACGGTTTATTTTTTGCAGCATTTTTCCTAATGGCCATTCTGACTGCTGTGAGCTGATAGGTTTTTGTAATATGGGTATGCATGTCATTAAAATTTTTTAAATTCGTCATATTCCTACCCCTTTTTCTTTTCTCTTAAAAGAAAAACCCGTGAGTACAATATAGCTCTTGAACTTGTCTTCTTCGAAGCTTGCCCTCTTTTGAATTTTTTGGTCGATTTTTGACCCCAGAAATTTTCTGGAGGGCAGGTATCATTTACAGAACTGCAAGTTGGTGAAAATTTAGTGACCTTTTGCAGTGGGTTCAAAGCTGCTGTTGTGGGAAACGGCCACAAGGAGGTAGCATTTCTCCATTCCCCAATCTGGGTACTAGGGCAGCAGAGCCTTTCTGGAAGTCCTTGTCCTAGGTTGTAAATTAGAATGGAAATTGCCAGGAGAAATCCCCATAAGTTTATGTCTCATTACTTCTTCTTGGTTTTTAAAATTTTTTTAATCTGGGTAAAGTTTAGAATATTGTTTGTCCTAGGTGTACACAATCTGGTTCATTTGTACATTATGTATGTCTATTAATGTACAGATCCTCTTCCCATGTAAAATATTACAGTGTTCCGTCGACCTCCCTTGCTATATGTTCGGTGTTTTTGATACATGTATATAATATGTATTTGTATATGTATGGTAACACTAATGTTCATTTCTCAATTTCCCCCCTCCTTTCCTTTCAGATGAGCATAGTTTGTTTTCTAAGCCTGTGAGTGTCTTTCTCTTTGGAAATATGTTCATCTGTGTCAGTTATTAGATAATGCCATAAGTGATAATATAGGATATAGGTGTTTTGCTTTCCGACCTACTTCATGTTTTGTGATTATCTCCAGGCTCAAGTATGGTTCCTCAAAGAGCAGTGCTTCAATGTTTTCCATGGCTAATATTCCATTGTGTACATGGACCACTTCTTCTTGGTGCATTCCTCTGTCGATGGACATTTTCGTTGCTTCCAAGTGTTGCCTATGGTAAATATTGCTGGAGTGCAGGATTTCCAGCCTGTGATTTTTGATTTTCATTTTCTCAGGTGATAGACCCAGCAGTGGGTATGATTGATTGACTGGTACGGTAGCTCAACGTTTACCTTTTCAAGGCAACTCCATTGTGCTTTCATTAGTGGCTCTTGCCACGTCCCCCTTAGAATCAAGGGTACGCATTTCTCCACAATCACGTCAGCATTTATTGTTGGCAGAATTTTTTTTGATGGCCATTATGACTGGTGTGAGCTGATAGGTTTTTGTAATTTGGGTTTACATGTCTGTAAAAATTCCTACAATTCATCATTTTTCCACGGCTTTTTCTTTTCTGTTAAAAGAAAAAAGCAAAAAAGTGTGAGTATAATATACCTCTTCAAATATTCTTTTTGGAAGGTTGCACTCTAGAATTTTTTGGTCGATTTTCGACCTCAGTATTTTTTGGAGGTCAGGTGTCATTTACAGAACTGCAATTGGTGAATATTTAGTGACCTTTTGCAGTGGGTTTAAAGCTGCTGTTGTGGGAAACGGCCACAAGGATGCAGCATTTCTCCATTCCCAAATCTGGGTACTAGGGCAGCAGAGCCATTCTAGAAGTCGTTTGTCTAGGTTGTAAATTTGAATGGAATGTGCCAGGAAAACCCCCCATAAGTCTATGTCTCATTACTCCTAGTTCGTTGTTTTAATTTTTTCAATTGGGGTAATGGTTAGAATGTTGCTTGTCCAAGGTGTACACACTCTGGTTCATCTACATATTCTACATACCTATTTATGTAGAGATCCTCTTCCCTTGTAAATTATTACAGTGTTCCGTAATCCTTCCTTGCTATATGGTCGGTCTTTTTGATATATGTATATAATATGTATTTGTATACATATGGTAACGCTAATCTTCATTTATCCATTCCCCCCACCTTTACTTTTAGATAAGCATAGTTCTTTTTTAATAAGTCTGTGATTGACTTTCTGTGTGGAAATATGTTCATTTGTGTCAGTTATTAGATAACGCCTATAAGTGATATCATAGGATATAGGACTTTTGCTTTCCGACTTACCTCATGTTCTGTGATTATCTCCAAGATCATCTATGGGGCCTCAAAGAGCAGTGTTTCATTGTTTTCCATGGCTAGTATTCATTGTGTACATGGACCACTTCTTCTTTATCCTTTCATCTGTAGATGGACATTTTGGTTGCTTCACTGTCTTGTCTATTGTGAATAAGGCTGCAGTGCAGCTTTTGCAGCCCGGGTCTTCTTCATTCTGGTCTTCTCAGGTGAGAGGCCCATTGGTGCGCCTGCTGGATTGACTGGTACCTCAATTTTTCCTTTTAAACGCAGCTCTTTCCTGTTCTCATTATTAGCGTTTAACCCTTTTACATCTCACCAGCAGCTAGAGGGTACACAGTTCTCTAAAACCTCTTCAGCATTTATTGTTTGTAGACTTTTTGCCAATGGTCAGTCGACTGGTGTGAGTTGAAGACTTTTTGTAGATTAGATTGCATGAGTCTAATACTTCCTGAGGCTGAGCTTTTATCCATTTTCCTTTCTTTAAAAAGAGAGTGAGTAAAACTTACCTCTTCATACTGTCTTCTTGAAAATTTTGCCTGTTTTGAATTTTTTTTATCCATTCCCTACCTCAGCACAATTTTGAGGGCAGGTGTCCTTTACAGCCCTGAGTCCTTGTGAATGGTAAGTGACCATTAGCTGTGGGTTAAAAGCTGCTCTTGCGGGAATCGGCCACATGGCGGCAGCATTTCTCCTTTACCAAATCTGGTTACTAGGTCAACAGAGCCTTACTGGAAGTGGTGTTCTAGGTTGTAAATTAGAATGGCATGTGAGAGGAAAACGCCCTTTAATGTATGTCTCATTACTTCTTGTTGTTATTTTTAACTTACGTTTTATTTTTTATCACAGCAAACTTGATTACAATGTTTTGTTTGTTCTAGGTGTGCAAGATGTGGTTCTTTCACACATATACATATATCTATTCTTCTTCGGAGCCTTTTCCCATGTAGGTTATGACACAATGTTGAGTAGTCTTCTCTTGGTATTGCGTAGGTCTTTGGTGATTACATATTTCACAGGTGTTTGTATCTCTCTGTTAACCTCAATACGGTAATGTATCCATTCCTCACACCTTTCTAATTGGTGAACCATAAGTTTTTTTATTGATTCTATGATAGTGTTTCTCTGTGGAAATATCTTTGTTTGTATCATTTTTTAGGTAACCCCTATATATGATATGATAGGATATGTGTCTTTCGCTTTCTCACTTACTCCAAGTTGCGTGATTACTTCTAGACTCATCTACGGTGCTGCAAATGGCATTGTTTCATTTTTTCACTAGCTCATATTCCATCTGTACAGGTAGCAGTTCTTCTTTGTCCACCCATCTGTCGGTGGACTTTTTGGTTACTTCCATATCTTGGCTATTGTAATAGTGTGCAATGCAGATTTGCGTGGCTGTGTCCTTCCAATTCTGTCTTCTTAGTTTATAGGTCCAGGAATAGGTCTGCTGGATCACATGGTAGCTCAATGTTTACTTTTTAAAGGCACCTCTGTTCTGTTCTCCTTAGTGGCTCTTTCCAGGTTACGTCCCACTTAAAGTGGAGGGCATGTATTTCTTCCCAGCACCTTCAGGATTTATTCTTTGTAGTTTTTGCTGATGATTATTCTGAGTGGTGTGAGCTGATACCTCTTTGTGGTTGAATTTGCATGTGTCTCATAATGCCTTGAAATTGAGTTTAAGACATGATCTTTTTATTTTTCCAGCTGTGATTAGAGCTTATTTCTTCACAGTGTTTTCTTAAAGTATGTGTCACCATTTGTAATATTTTGGCCGTTATCTCCCTCAAGACATTTTGAGGGCAGGTTTCATTTACAGCCCTGCAGTACTTGTTCATATGAAGTGACCATTAGCTCAGGCTTTAAACCTGCTTTTGCAGGTAACGGCCAGAGAGCGGCAGCCTTTCTACGTTTCCCATGCTGGTACTAGGGAAACAGACCTACCGGCCAGTGGTGTTCTTCGGTTATAAATTAGAGTGCAATGTGCCCGGATAAAACCACAAATGTTGATGTCTCCTTGCTTTTGTTTGTTTTTAAATTGAGTTTATATTTATTATTAGAGTAATATTCCATTGTGTACGTGGACCACTTCTTCTTGGTGCATTCCTCGGTTGATGGACATTTTCATTGCTTCCAAGTGCTGGCTATGGTAAATCTTGCTGGCGTACAGGTTTGCCAGCCTGTGACTTTTTGATTCTCATTTTCTCAAGTGATAGGCCAAGCAGTGGTTGTGATTGATTGACTGGTAGCTCAATGTTTCCCTTTTCAAAGCACCTACACTGTGTTTTCATTAGTGGCTCTTTACATGCCCCCCCTTACAACCGAAGGTACGCATTTCTCCACACTCCCTTCACGGTTTATTTTTTGCAGCATTTTTCCTAATGGCCATTCTGACTGCTGTGAGCTGATAGGTTTTTGTAATATGGGTATGCATGTCATTAAAATTTTTTAAATTCGTCATATTCCTACCCCTTTTTCTTTTCTCTTAAAAGAAAAACCCGTGAGTACAATATAGCTCTTGAACTTGTCTTCTTCGAAGCTTGCCCTCTTTTGAATTTTTTGGTCGATTTTTGACCCCAGAAATTTTCTGGAGGGCAGGTATCATTTACAGAACTGCAAGTTGGTGAAAATTTAGTGACCTTTTGCAGTGGGTTCAAAGCTGCTGTTGTGGGAAACGGCCACAAGGAGGTAGCATTTCTCCATTCCCCAATCTGGGTACTAGGGCAGCAGAGCCTTTCTGGAAGTCCTTGTCCTAGGTTGTAAATTAGAATGGAAATTGCCAGGAGAAATCCCCATAAGTTTATGTCTCATTACTTCTTCTTGGTTTTTAAAATTTTTTTAATCTGGGTAAAGTTTAGAATATTGTTTGTCCTAGGTGTACACAATCTGGTTCATTTGTACATTATGTATGTCTATTAATGTACAGATCCTCTTCCCATGTAAAATATTACAGTGTTCCGTCGACCTCCCTTGCTATATGTTCGGTGTTTTTGATACATGTATATAATATGTATTTGTATATGTATGGTAACACTAATGTTCATTTCTCAATTTCCCCCCTCCTTTCCTTTCAGATGAGCATAGTTTGTTTTCTAAGCCTGTGAGTGTCTTTCTCTTTGGAAATATGTTCATCTGTGTCAGTTATTAGATAATGCCATAAGTGATAATATAGGATATAGGTGTTTTGCTTTCCGACCTACTTCATGTTTTGTGATTATCTCCAGGCTCAAGTATGGTTCCTCAAAGAGCAGTGCTTCAATGTTTTCCATGGCTAATATTCCATTGTGTACATGGACCACTTCTTGGTGCATTCCTCTGTCGATGGACATTTTCGTTGCTTCCAAGTGTTGCCTATGGTAAATATTGCTGGAGTGCAGGATTTCCAGCCTGTGATTTTTGATTTTCATTTTCTCAGGTGATAGACCCAGCAGTGGGTATGATTGATTGACTGGTACGGTAGCTCAACGTTTACCTTTTCAAGGCAACTCCATTGTGCTTTCATTAGTGGCTCTTGCCACGTCCCCCTTAGAATCAAGGGTACGCATTTCTCCACAATCACGTCAGCATTTATTGCTGGCAGAATTTTTTTTGATGGCCATTATGACTGGTGTGAGCTGATAGGTTTTTGTAATTTGGGTTTACATGTCTGTAAAAATTCCTACAATTCATCATTTTTCCACGGCTTTTTCTTTTCTGTTAAAAGAAAAAAGCAAAAAAGTGTGAGTATAATATACCTCTTCAAATATTCTTTTTGGAAGGTTGCACTCTAGAATTTTTTGGTCGATTTTCGACCTCAGTATTTTTTGGAGGTCAGGTGTCATTTACAGAACTGCAATTGGTGAATACTTAGTGACCTTTTGCAGTGGGTTTAAAGCTGCTGTTGTGGGAAACGGCCACAAGGATGCAGCATTTCTCCATTCCCAAATCTGGGTACTAGTGCAGCAGAGCCATTCTAGAAGTCGTTTGTCTAGGTTGTAAATTTGAATGGAATGTGCCAGGAAAACCCCCCATAAGTCTATGTCTCATTACTCCTAGTTCGTTGTTTTAATTTTTTCAATTGGGGTAATGGTTAGAATGTTGCTTGTCCAAGGTGTACACACTCTGGTTCATCTACATATTCTACATACCTATTTATGTAGAGATCCTCTTCCCTTGTAAATTATTACAGTGTTCCGTAATCCTTCCTTGCTATATGGTCGGTCTTTTTGATATATGTATATAATATGTATTTGTATACATATGGTAACGCTAATCTTCATTTATCCATTCCCCCCACCTTTACTTTTAGATAAGCATAGTTCTTTTTTAATAAGTCTGTGATTGACTTTCTGTGTGGAAATATGTTCATTTGTGTCAGTTATTAGATAACGCCTATAAGTGATATCATAGGATATAGGACTTTTGCTTTCCGACTTACCTCATGTTCTGTGATTATCTCCAAGATCATCTATGGGGCCTCAAAGAGCAGTGTTTCATTGTTTTCCATGGCTAGTATTCATTGTGTACATGGACCACTTCTTCTTTATCCTTTCATCTGTAGATGGACATTTTGGTTGCTTCACTGTCTTGTCTATTGTGAATAAGGCTGCAGTGCAGCTTTTGCAGCCCGGGTCTTCTTCATTCTGGTCTTCTCAGGTGAGAGGCCCATTGGTGCGCCTGCTGGATTGACTGGTACCTCAATTTTTCCTTTTAAACGCAGCTCTTTCCTGTTCTCATTATTAGCGTTTAACCCTTTTACATCTCACCAGCAGCTAGAGGGTACACAGTTCTCTAAAACCTCTTCAGCATTTATTGTTTGTAGACTTTTTGCCAATGGTCAGTCGACTGGTGTGAGTTGAAGACTTTTTGTAGATTAGATTGCATGAGTCTAATACTTCCTGAGGCTGAGCTTTTATCCATTTTCCTTTCTTTAAAAAGAGAGTGAGTAAAACTTACCTCTTCATACTGTCTTCTTGAAAATTTTGCCTGTTTTGAATTTTTTTATCCATTCCCTACCTCAGCACAATTTTGAGGGCAGGTGTCCTTTACAGCCCTGAGTCCTTGTGAATGGTAAGTGACCATTAGCTGTGGGTTGAAAGCTGCTCTTGCGGGAATCGGCCACATGGCGGCAGCATTTCTCCTTTACCAAATCTGGTTACTAGGTCAACAGAGCCTTACTGGAAATGGTGTTCTAGGTTGTAAATTAGAATGGCATGTGAGAGGAAAACGCCCTTTAATGTATGTCTCATTACTTCTTGTTGTTATTTTGAACTTAAGTTTTATTTTTTATCACAGCAAACTTGATTACAATGTTTTGTTTGTTCTAGGTGTGCAAGATGTGGTTCTTTCACACATATACATATATCTATTCTTCTTCGGAGCCTTTTCCCATGTAGGTTATGACACAATGTTGAGTAGTCTTCTCTTGGTATTGCGTAGGTCTTTGCTGATTACATATTTCACAGGTGTTTGTATCTCTCTGTTAACCTCAATACGGTAATGTATCCATTCCTCACACCTTTCTAATTGGTGAACCATAAGTTTTTTTATTGATTCTATGATAGTGTTTCTCTGTGGAAATATCTTTGTTTGTATCATTTTTTAGGTAACCCCTATATATGATATGATAGGATATGTGTCTTTCGCTTTCTCACTTACTCCAAGTTGCGTGATTACTTCTAGACTCATCTACGGTGCTGCAAATGGCATTGTTTCATTTTTTCACTAGCTCATATTCCATCTGTACAGGTAGCAGTTCTTCTTTGTCCACCCATCTGTCGGTGGACTTTTTGGTTACTTCCATATCTTGGCTATTGTAATAGTGTGCAATGCAGATTTGCGTGGCTGTGTCCTTCCAATTCTGTCTTCTTAGTTTATAGGTCCAGGAATAGGTCTGCTGGATCATATGGTAGCTCAATGTTTACTTTTTAAAGGCACCTCTGTTCTGTTCTCCTTAGTGGCTCTTTCCAGGTTACGTCCCACTTAAAGTGGAGGGCATGTATTTCTTCCCAGCACCTTCAGGATTTATTCTTTGTAGTTTTTGCTGATGATTATTCTGAGTGGTGTGAGCTGATACCTCTTTGTGGTTGAATTTGCATGTGTCTCATAATGCGTTGAAATTGAGCTTTAAGACATGATCTTTTTATTTTTCCAGCTGTGATTAGAGCTTATTTCTTCACAGTGTTTTCTTAAAGTATGTGTCACCATTTGTAATATTTTGGCCGTTATCTCCCTCAAGACATTTTGAGGGCAGGTTTCATTTACAGCCCTGCAGTACTTGTTCATATGAAGTGACCATTAGCTCAGGCTTTAAACCTGCTTTTGCAGGTAACGGCCAGAGAGCGGCAGCCTTTCTACGTTTCCCATGCTGGTACTAGGGAAACAGACCTACCGGCCAGTGGTGTTCTTCGGTTATAAATTAGAGTGCAATGTGCCCGGATAAAACCACAAATGTTGATGTCTCCTTGCTTTTGTTTGTTTTTAAATTGAGTTTATATTTATTATTAGAGTAATATTCCATTGTGTACTTAGACCACTTCTTCTTGGTGCATTCCTCGGTTGATGGACATTTTCATTGCTTCCAAGTGGTGGCTATGGTAAATCTTGCTGGCGTACAGGTTTGCCAGCCTGTGACTTTTTGATTCTCATTTTCTCAAGTGATAGGCCAAGCAGTGGTTGTGATTGATTGACTGGTAGCTCAATGTTTCCCTTTTCAAAGCACCTACACTGTGTTTTCATTAGTGGCTCTTTACATGCCCCCCCTTACAACCGAAGGTACGCATTTCTCCACACTCCCTTCACGGTTTATTTTTTGCAGCATTTTTCCTAATGGCCATTCTGACTGCTGTGAGCTGATAGGTTTTTGTAATATGGGTATGCATGTCATTAAAATTTTTTAAATTCGTCATATTCCTACCCCTTTTTCTTTTCTCTTAAAAGAAAAACCCGTGAGTACAATATAGCTCTTGAACTTGTCTTCTTCGAAGCTTGCCCTCTTTTGAATTTTTTGGTCGATTTTTGACCCCAGAAATTTTCTGGAGGGCAGGTATCATTTACAGAACTGCAAGTTGGTGAAAATTTAGTGACCTTTTGCAGTGGGTTCAAAGCTGCTGTTGTGGGAAACGGCCACAAGGAGGTAGCATTTCTCCATTCCCCAATCTGGGTACTAGGGCAGCAGAGCCTTTCTGGAAGTCATTGTCCTAGGTTGTAAATTAGAATGGAAATTGCCAGGAGAAATCCCCATAAGTTTATGTCTCATTACTTCTTCTTGGTTTTTAAAATTTTTTTAATCTGGGTAAAGTTTAGAATATTGTTTGTCCTAGGTGTACACAATCTGGTTCATTTGTACATTATGTATGTCTATTAATGTACAGATCCTCTTCCCATGTAAAATATTACAGTGTTCCGTCGACCTCCCTTGCTATATGTTCGGTGTTTTTGATACATGTATATAATATGTATTTGTATATGTATGGTAACACTAATGTTCATTTCTCAATTTCCCCCCTCCTTTCCTTTCAGATGAGCATAGTTTGTTTTCTAAGCCTGTGAGTGTCTTTCTCTTTGGAAATATGTTCATCTGTGTCAGTTATTAGATAATGCCATAAGTGATAATATAGGATATAGGTGTTTTGCTTTCCGACCTACTTCATGTTTTGTGATTATCTCCAGGCTCAAGTATGGTGCCTCAAAGAGCAGTGCTTCAATGTTTTCCATGGCTAATATTCCATTGTGTACATGGACCACTTCTTCTTGGTGCATTCCTCTGTCGATGGACATTTTCGTTGCTTCCAAGTGTTGCCTATGGTAAATATTGCTGGAGTGCAGGATTTCCAGCCTGTGATTTTTGATTTTCATTTTCTCAGGTGATAGACCCAGCAGTGGGTATGATTGATTGACTGGTACGGTAGCTCAACGTTTACCTTTTCAAGGCAACTCCATTGTGCTTTCATTAGTGGCTCTTGCCACGTCCCCCTTAGAATCAAGGGTACGCATTTCTCCACAATCACGTCAGCATTTATTGTTGGCAGAATTTTTTTTGATGGCCATTATGACTGGTGTGAGCTGATAGGTTTTTGTAATTTGGGTTTACATGTCTGTAAAAATTCCTACAATTCATCATTTTTCCACGGCTTTTTCTTTTCTGTTAAAAGAAAAAAGCAAAAAAGTGTGAGTATAATATACCTCTTCAAATATTCTTTTTGGAAGGTTGCACTCTAGAATTTTTTGGTCGATTTTCGACCTCAGTATTTTTTGGAGGGCAGGTGTCATTTACAGAACTGCAATTGGTGAATACTTAGTGACCTTTTGCAGTGGGTTTAAAGCTGCTGTTGTGGGAAACGGCCACAAGGATGCAGCATTTCTCCATTCCCAAATCTGGGTACTAGGGCAGCAGAGCCATTCTAGAAGTCGTTTGTCTAGGTTGTAAATTTGAATGGAATGTGCCAGGAAATCCCCCCATAAGTCTATGTCTCATTACTCCTAGTTCGTTGTTTTAATTTTTTCAATTGGGGTAATGGTTAGAATGTTGCTTGTCCAAGGTGTACACACTCTGGTTCATCTACATATTCTACATACCTATTTATGTAGAGATCCTCTTCCCTTGTAAATTATTACAGTGTTCCGTAATCCTTCCTTGCTATATGGTCGGTCTTTTTGATATATGTATATAATATGTATTTGTATACATATGGTAACGCTAATCTTCATTTATCCATTCCCCCCACCTTTACTTTTAGATAAGCATAGTTCTTTTTTAATAAGTCTGTGATTGACTTTCTGTGTGGAAATATGTTCATTTGTGTCAGTTATTAGATAACGCCTATAAGTGATATCATAGGATATAGGACTTTTGCTTTCCGACTTACCTCATGTTCTGTGATTATCTCCAAGATCATCTATGGGGCCTCAAAGAGCAGTGTTTCATTGTTTTCCATGGCTAGTATTCATTGTGTACATGGACCACTTCTTCTTTATCCTTTCATCTGTAGATGGACATTTTGGTTGCTTCACTGTCTTGTCTATTGTGAATAAGGCTGCAGTGCAGCTTTTGCAGCCCGGGTCTTCTTCATTCTGGTCTTCTCAGGTGAGAGGCCCATTGGTGCGCCTGCTGGATTGACTGGTACCTCAATTTTTCCTTTTAAACGCAGCTCTTTCCTGTTCTCATTATTAGCGTTTAACCCTTTTACATCTCACCAGCAGCTAGAGGGTACACAGTTCTCTAAAACCTCTTCAGCATTTATTGTTTGTAGACTTTTTGCCAATGGTCAGTCGACTGGTGTGAGTTGAAGACTTTTTGTAGATTAGATTGCATGAGTCTAATACTTCCTGAGGCTGAGCTTTTATCCATTTTCCTTTCTTTAAAAAGAGAGTGAGTAAAACTTACCTCTTCATACTGTCTTCTTGAAAATTTTGCCTGTTTTGAATTTTTTTTATCCATTCCCTACCTCAGCACAATTTTGAGGGCAGGTGTCCTTTACAGCCCTGAGTCCTTGTGAATGGTAAGTGACCATTAGCTGTGGGTTGAAAGCTGCTCTTGCGGGAATCGGCCACATGGCGGCAGCATTTCTCCTTTACCAAATCTGGTTACTAGGTCAACAGAGCCTTACTGGAAGGGGTGTTCTAGGTTGTAAATTAGAATGGCATGTGAGAGGAAAACGCCCTTTAATGTATGTCTCATTACTTCTTGTTGTTATTTTGAACTTAAGTTTTATTTTTTATCACAGCAAACTTGATTACAATGTTTTGTTTGTTCTAGGTGTGCAAGATGTGGTTCTTTCACACATATACATATATCTATTCTTCTTCGGAGCCTTTTCCCATGTAGGTTATGACACAATGTTGAGTAGTCTTCTCTTGGTATTGCGTAGGTCTTTGGTGATTACATATTTCACAGGTGTTTGTATCTCTCTGTTAACCTCAATACGGTAATGTATCCATTCCTCACACCTTTTTAATTGGTGAACCATAAGTTTTTTTATTGATTCTATGATAGTGTTTCTCTGTGGAAATATCTTTGTTTGTATCATTTTTTAGGTAACCCCTATATATGATATGATAGGATATGTGTCTTTCGCTTTCTCACTTACTCCAAGTTGCGTGATTACTTCTAGACTCATCTACGGTGCTGCAAATGGCATTGTTTCCTTTTTTCACTAGCTCATATTCCATCTGTACAGGTAGCAGTTCTTCTTTGTCCACCCATCTTTCGGTGGACTTTTTGGTTGCTTCCATATCTTGGCTATTGTAATAGTGTGCAATGCAGATTTGCGTGGCTGTGTCCTTCCAATTCTGTCTTCTTAGTTTATAGGTCCAGGAATAGGTCTGCTGGATCATATGGTAGCTCAATGTTTACTTTTTAAAGGCACCTCTGTTCTGTTCTCCTTAGTGGCTCTTTCCAGGTTACGTCCCACTTAAAGTGGAGGGCATGTATTTCTTCCCAGCACCTTCAGGATTTATTCTTTGTAGTTTTTGCTGATGATTATTCTGAGTGGTGTGAGCTGATACCTCTTTGTGGTTGAATTTGCATGTGTCTCATAATGCGTTGAAATTGAGCTTTAAGACATGATCTTTTTATTTTTCCAGCTGTGATTAGAGCTTATTTCTTCACAGTGTTTTCTTAAAGTATGTGTCACCATTTGTAATATTTTGGCCGTTATCTCCCTCAAGACATTTTGAGGGCAGGTTTCATTTACAGCCCTGCAGTACTTGTTCATATGAAGTGACCATTAGCTCAGGCTTTAAACCTGCTTTTGCAGGTAACGGCCAGAGAGCGGCAGCCTTTCTACGTTTCCCATGCTTGTACTAGGGAAACAGACCTACCGGCCAGTGGTGTTCTTCGGTTATAAATTAGAGTGCAATGTGCCCGGATAAAACCACAAATGTTGATGTCTCCTTGCTTTTGTTTGTTTTTAAATTGAGTTTATATTTATTATTAGAGTAATATTCCATTGTGTACGTGGACCACTTCT
The DNA here is from genome assembly GCF_965194825.1 of Balaenoptera physalus. NCBI lineage: Eukaryota > Metazoa > Chordata > Mammalia > Artiodactyla > Balaenopteridae > Balaenoptera > Balaenoptera physalus. The sequence goes on from NW_028126526.1 coordinate 261,241, forward strand.
TCTTGGTGCATTCCTCGGTTGATGGACATTTTCATTGCTTCCAAGTGCTGGCTATGGTAAATCTTGCTGGCGTACAGGTTTGCCAGCCTGTGACTTTTTGATTCTCATTTTCTCAAGTGATAGGCCAAGCAGTGGTTGTGATTGATTGACTGGTAGCTCAATGTTTCCCTTTTCAAAGCACCTACACTGTGTTTTCATTAGTGGCTCTTTACATGCCCCCCCTTACAACCGAAGGTACGCATTTCTCCACACTCCCTTCACGGTTTATTTTTTGCAGCATTTTTCCTAATGGCCATTCTGACTGCTGTGAGCTGATAGGTTTTTGTAATATGGGTATGCATGTCATTAAAATTTTTTAAATTCGTCATATTCCTACCCCTTTTTCTTTTCTCTTAAAAGAAAAACCCGTGAGTACAATATAGCTCTTGAACTTGTCTTCTTCGAAGCTTGCCCTCTTTTGAATTTTTTGGTCGATTTTTGACCCCAGAAATTTTCTGGAGGGCAGGTATCATTTACAGAACTGCAAGTTGGTGAAAATTTAGTGACCTTTTGCAGTGGGTTCAAAGCTGCTGTTGTGGGAAACGGCCACAAGGAGGTAGCATTTCTCCATTCCCCAATCTGGGTACTAGGGCAGCAGAGCCTTTCTGGAAGTCATTGTCCTAGGTTGTAAATTAGAATGGAAATTGCCAGGAGAAATCCCCATAAGTTTATGTCTCATTACTTCTTCTTGGTTTTTAAAATTTTTTTAATCTGGGTAAAGTTTAGAATATTGTTTGTCCTAGGTGTACACAATCTGGTTCATTTGTACATTATGTATGTCTATTAATGTACAGATCCTCTTCCCATGTAAAATATTACAGTGTTCCGTCGACCTCCCTTGCTATATGTTCGGTGTTTTTGATACATGTATATAATATGTATTTGTATATGTATGGTAACACTAATGTTCATTTCTCAATTTCCCCCCTCCTTTCCTTTCAGATGAGCATAGTTTGTTTTCTAAGCCTGTGAGTGTCTTTCTCTTTGGAAATATGTTCATCTGTGTCAGTTATTAGATAATGCCATAAGTGATAATATAGGATATAGGTGTTTTGCTTTCCGACCTACTTCATGTTTTGTGATTATCTCCAGGCTCAAGTATGGTGCCTCAAAGAGCAGTGCTTCAATGTTTTCCATGGCTAATATTCCATTGTGTACATGGACCACTTCTTCTTGGTGCATTCCTCTGTCGATGGACATTTTCGTTGCTTCCAAGTGTTGCCTATGGTAAATATTGCTGGAGTGCAGGATTTCCAGCCTGTGATTTTTGATTTTCATTTTCTCAGGTGATAGACCCAGCAGTGGGCATGATTGATTGACTGGTACGGTAGCTCAACGTTTACCTTTTCAAGGCAACTCCATTGTGCTTTCATTAGTGGCTCTTACCACGTCCCCCTTAGAATCAAGGGTACGCATTTCTCCACAATCACGTCAGCATTTATTGTTGGCAGAATTTTTTTTGATGGCCATTATGACTGGTGTGAGCTGATAGGTTTTTGTAATTTGGGTTTACATGTCTGTAAAAATTCCTACAATTCATCATTTTTCCACAGCTTTTTCTTTTCTGTTAAAAGAAAAAAGCAAAAAAGTGTGAGTATAATATACCTCTTCAAATATTCTTTTTGGAAGGTTGCACTCTAGAATTTTTTGGTCGATTTTCGACCTCAGTATTTTTTGGAGGTCAGGTGTCATTTACAGAACTGCAATTGGTGAATACTTAGTGACCTTTTGCAGTGGGTTTAAAGCTGCTGTTGTGGGAAACGGCCACAAGGATGCAGCATTTCTCCATTCCCAAATCTGGGTACTAGGGCAGCAGAGCCATTCTAGAAGTCGTTTGTCTAGGTTGTAAATTTGAATGGAATGTGCCAGGAAAACCCCCCATAAGTCTATGTCTCATTACTCCTAGTTCGTTGTTTTAATTTTTTCAATTGGGGTAATGGTTAGAATGTTGCTTGTCCAAGGTGTACACACTCTGGTTCATCTACATATTCTACATACCTATTTATGTAGAGATCCTCTTCCCTTGTAAATTATTACAGTGTTCCGTAATCCTTCCTTGCTATATGGTCGGTCTTTTTGATATATGTATATAATATGTATTTGTATACATATGGTAACGCTAATCTTCATTTATCCATTCCCCCCACCTTTACTTTTAGATAAGCATAGTTCTTTTTTAATAAGTCTGTGATTGACTTTCTGTGTGGAAATATGTTCATTTGTGTCAGTTATTAGATAACGCCTATAAGTGATATCATAGGATATAGGACTTTTGCTTTCCGACTTACCTCATGTTCTGTGATTATCTCCAAGATCATCTATGGGGCCTCAAAGAGCAGTGTTTCATTGTTTTCCATGGCTAGTATTCATTGTGTACATGGACCACTTCTTCTTTATCCTTTCATCTGTAGATGGACATTTTGGTTGCTTCACTGTCTTGTCTATTGTGAATAAGGCTGCAGTGCAGCTTTTGCAGCCCGGGTCTTCTTCATTCTGGTCTTCTCAGGTGAGAGGCCCATTGGTGCGCCTGCTGGATTGACTGGTACCTCAATTTTTCCTTTTAAACGCAGCTCTTTCCTGTTCTCATTATTAGCGTTTAACCCTTTTACATCTCACCAGCAGCTAGAGGGTACACAGTTCTCTAAAACCTCTTCAGCATTTATTGTTTGTAGACTTTTTGCCAATGGTCAGTCGACTGGTGTGAGTTGAAGACTTTTTGTAGATTAGATTGCATGAGTCTAATACTTCCTGAGGCTGAGCTTTTATCCATTTTCCTTTCTTTAAAAAGAGAGTGAGTAAAACTTACCTCTTCATACTGTCTTCTTGAAAATTTTGCCTGTTTTGAATTTTTTTTATCCATTCCCTACCTCAGCACAATTTTGAGGGCAGGTGTCCTTTACAGCCCTGAGTCCTTGTGAATGGTAAGTGACCATTAGCTGTGGGTTAAAAGCTGCTCTTGCGGGAATCGGCCACATGGCGGCAGCATTTCTCCTTTACCAAATCTGGTTACTAGGTCAACAGAGCCTTACTGGAAGTGGTGTTCTAGGTTGTAAATTAGAATGGCATGTGAGAGGAAAACGCCCTTTAATGTATGTCTCATTACTTCTTGTTGTTATTTTTAACTTACGTTTTATTTTTTATCACAGCAAACTTGATTACAATGTTTTGTTTGTTCTAGGTGTGCAAGATGTGGTTCTTTCACACATATACATATATCTATTCTTCTTCGGAGCCTTTTCCCATGTAGGTTATGACACAATGTTGAGTAGTCTTCTCTTGGTATTGCGTAGGTCTTTGGTGATTACATATTTCACAGGTGTTTGTATCTCTCTGTTAACCTCAATACGGTAATGTATCCATTCCTCACACCTTTCTAATTGGTGAACCATAAGTTTTTTTATTGATTCTATGATAGTGTTTCTCTGTGGAAATATCTTTGTTTGTATCATTTTTTAGGTAACCCCTATATATGATATGATAGGATATGTGTCTTTCGCTTTCTCACTTACTCCAAGTTGCGTGATTACTTCTAGACTCATCTACGGTGCTGCAAATGGCATTGTTTCCTTTTTTCACTAGCTCATATTCCATCTGTACAGGTAGCAGTTCTTCTTTGTCCACCCATCTGTCGGTGGACTTTTTGGTTACTTCCATATCTTGGCTATTGTAATAGTGTGCAATGCAGATTTGCGTGGCTGTGTCCTTCCAATTCTGTCTTCTTAGTTTATAGGTCCAGGAATAGGTCTGCTGGATCACATGGTAGCTCAATGTTTACTTTTTAAAGGCACCTCTGTTCTGTTCTCCTTAGTGGCTCTTTCCAGGTTACGTCCCACTTAAAGTGGAGGGCATGTATTTCTTCCCAGCACCTTCAGGATTTATTCTTTGTAGTTTTTGCTGATGATTATTCTGAGTGGTGTGAGCTGATACCTCTTTGTGGTTGAATTTGCATGTGTCTCATAATGCGTTGAAATTGAGCTTTAAGACATGATCTTTTTATTTTTCCAGCTGTGATTAGAGCTTATTTCTTCACAGTGTTTTCTTAAAGTATGTGTCACCATTTGTAATATTTTGGCCGTTATCTCCCTCAAGACATTTTGAGGGCAGGTTTCATTTACAGCCCTGCAGTACTTGTTCATATGAAGTGACCATTAGCTCAGGCTTTAAACCTGCTTTTGCAGGTAACGGCCAGAGAGCGGCAGCCTTTCTACGTTTCCCATGCTGGTACTAGGGAAACAGACCTACCGGCCAGTGGTGTTCTTCGGTTATAAATTAGAGTGCAATGTGCCCGGATAAAACCACAAATGTTGATGTCTCCTTGCTTTTGTTTGTTTTTAAATTGAGTTTATATTTATTATTAGAGTAATATTCCATTGTGTACGTGGACCACTTCTTCTTGGTGCATTCCTCGGTTGATGGACATTTTCATTGCTTCCAAGTGCTGGCTATGGTAAATCTTGCTGGCGTACAGGTTTGCCAGCCTGTGACTTTTTGATTCTCATTTTCTCAAGTGATAGGCCAAGCAGTGGTTGTGATTGATTGACTGGTAGCTCAATGTTTCCCTTTTCAAAGCACCTACACTGTGTTTTCATTAGTGGCTCTTTACATGCCCCCCCTTACAACCGAAGGTACGCATTTCTCCACACTCCCTTCACGGTTTATTTTTTGCAGCATTTTTCCTAATGGCCATTCTGACTGCTGTGAGCTGATAGGTTTTTGTAATATGGGTATGCATGTCATTAAAATTTTTTAAATTCGTCATATTCCTACCCCTTTTTCTTTTCTCTTAAAAGAAAAACCCGTGAGTACAATATAGCTCTTGAACTTGTCTTCTTCGAAGCTTGCCCTCTTTTGAATTTTTTGGTCGATTTTTGACCCCAGAAATTTTCTGGAGGGCAGGTATCATTTACAGAACTGCAAGTTGGTGAAAATTTAGTGACCTTTTGCAGTGGGTTCAAAGCTGCTGTTGTGGGAAACGGCCACAAGGAGGTAGCATTTCTCCATTCCCCAATCTGGGTACTAGGGCAGCAGAGCCTTTCTGGAAGTCCTTGTCCTAGGTTGTGAATTAGAATGGAAATTGCCAGGAGAAATCCCCATAAGTTTATGTCTCATTACTTCTTCTTGGTTTTTAAAATTTTTTTAATCTGGGTAAAGTTTAGAATATTGTTTGTCCTAGGTGTACACAATCTGGTTCATTTGTACATTATGTATGTCTATTAATGTACAGATCCTCTTCCCATGTAAAATATTACAGTGTTCCGTCGACCTCCCTTGCTATATGTTCGGTGTTTTTGATACATGTATATAATATGTATTTGTATATGTATGGTAACACTAATGTTCATTTCTCAATTTCCCCCCTCCTTTCCTTTCAGATGAGCATAGTTTGTTTTCTAAGCCTGTGAGTGTCTTTCTCTTTGGAAATATGTTCATCTGTGTCAGTTATTAGATAATGCCATAAGTGATAATATAGGATATAGGTGTTTTGCTTTCCGACCTACTTCATGTTTTGTGATTATCTCCAGGCTCAAGTATGGTGCCTCAAAGAGCAGTGCTTCAATGTTTTCCATGGCTAATATTCCATTGTGTACATGGACCACTTCTTCTTGGTGCATTCCTCTGTCGATGGACATTTTCGTTGCTTCCAAGTGTTGCCTATGGTAAATATTGCTGGAGTGCAGGATTTCCAGCCTGTGATTTTTGATTTTCATTTTCTCAGGTGATAGACCCAGCAGTGGGTATGATTGATTGACTGGTACGGTAGCTCAACGTTTACCTTTTCAAGGCAACTCCATTGTGCTTTCATTAGTGGCTCTTACCACGTCCCCCTTAGAATCAAGGGTACGCATTTCTCCACAATCACGTCAGCATTTATTGTTGGCAGAATTTTTTTTGATGGCCATTATGACTGGTGTGAGCTGATAGGTTTTTGTAATTTGGGTTTACATGTCTGTAAAAATTCCTACAATTCATCATTTTTCCACGGCTTTTTCTTTTCTGTTAAAAGAAAAAAGCAAAAAAGTGTGAGTATAATATACCTCTTCAAATATTCTTTTTGGAAGGTTGCACTCTAGAATTTTTTGGTCGATTTTCGACCTCAGTATTTTTTGGAGGGCAGGTGTCATTTACAGAACTGCAATTGGTGAATACTTAGTGACCATTTGCAGTGGGTTTAAAGCTGCTGTTGTGGGAAACGGCCACAAGGATGCAGCATTTCTCCATTCCCAAATCTGGGTACTAGGGCAGCAGAGCCATTCTAGAAGTCGTTTGTCTAGGTTGTAAATTTGAATGGAATGTGCCAGGAAAACCCCCCATAAGTCTATGTCTCATTACTCCTAGTTCGTTGTTTTAATTTTTTCAATTGGGGTAATGGTTAGAATGTTGCTTGTCCAAGGTGTACACACTCTGGTTCATCTACATATTCTACATACCTATTTATGTAGAGATCCTCTTCCCTTGTAAATTATTACAGTGTTCCGTAATCCTTCCTTGCTATATGGTCGGTCTTTTTGATATATGTATATAATATGTATTTGTATACATATGGTAACGCTAATCTTCATTTATCCATTCCCCCCACCTTTACTTTTAGATAAGCATAGTTCTTTTTTAATAAGTCTGTGATTGACTTTCTGTGTGGAAATATGTTCATTTGTGTCAGTTATTAGATAACGCCTATAAGTGATATCATAGGATATAGGACTTTTGCTTTCCGACTTACCTCATGTTCTGTGATTATCTCCAAGATCATCTATGGGGCCTCAAAGAGCAGTGTTTCATTGTTTTCCATGGCTAGTATTCATTGTGTACATGGACCACTTCTTCTTTATCCTTTCATCTGTAGATGGACATTTTGGTTGCTTCACTGTCTTGTCTATTGTGAATAAGGCTGCAGTGCAGCTTTTGCAGCCCGGGTCTTCTTCATTCTGGTCTTCTCAGGTGAGAGGCCCATTGGTGCGCCTGCTGGATTGACTGGTACCTCAATTTTTCCTTTTAAACGCAGCTCTTTCCTGTTCTCATTATTAGCGTTTAACCCTTTTACATCTCACCAGCAGCTAGAGGGTACACAGTTCTCTAAAACCTCTTCAGCATTTATTGTTTGTAGACTTTTTGCCAATGGTCAGTCGACTGGTGTGAGTTGAAGACTTTTTGTAGATTAGATTGCATGAGTCTAATACTTCCTGAGGCTGAGCTTTTATCCATTTTCCTTTCTTTAAAAAGAGAGTGAGTAAAACTTACCTCTTCATACTGTCTTCTTGAAAATTTTGCCTGTTTTGAATTTTTTTTATCCATTCCCTACCTCAGCACAATTTTGAGGGCAGGTGTCCTTTACAGCCCTGAGTCCTTGTGAATGGTAAGTGACCATTAGCTGTGGGTTAAAAGCTGCTCTTGCGGGATTCGGCCACATGGCGGCAGCATTTCTCCTTTACCAAATCTGGTTACTAGGTCAACAGAGCCTTACTGGAAGTGGTGTTCTAGGTTGTAAATTAGAATGGCATGTGAGAGGAAAACGCCCTTTAATGTATGTCTCATTACTTCTTGTTGTTATTTTTAACTTACGTTTTATTTTTTATCACAGCAAACTTGATTACAATGTTTTGTTTGTTCTAGGTGTGCAAGATGTGGTTCTTTCACACATATACATATATCTATTCTTCTTCGGAGCCTTTTCCCATGTAGGTTATGACACAATGTTGAGTAGTCTTCTCTTGGTATTGCGTAGGTCTTTGGTGATTACATATTTCACAGGTGTTTGTATCTCTCTGTTAACCTCAATACGGTAATGTATCCATTCCTCACACCTTTCTAATTGGTGAACCATAAGTTTTTTTATTGATTCTATGATAGTGTTTCTCTGTGGAAATATCTTTGTTTGTATCATTTTTTAGGTAACCCCTATATATGATATGATAGGATATGTGTCTTTCGCTTTCTCACTTACTCCAAGTTGCGTGATTACTTCTAGACTCATCTACGGTGCTGCAAATGGCATTGTTTCATTTTTTCACTAGCTCATATTCCATCTGTACAGGTAGCAGTTCTTCTTTGTCCACCCATCTGTCGGTGGACTTTTTGGTTACTTCCATATCTTGGCTATTGTAATAGTGTGCAATGCAGATTTGCGTGGCTGTGTCCTTCCAATTCTGTCTTCTTAGTTTATAGGTCCAGGAATAGGTCTGCTGGATCACATGGTAGCTCAATGTTTACTTTTTAAAGGCACCTCTGTTCTGTTCTCCTTAGTGGCTCTTTCCAGGTTACGTCCCACTTAAAGTGGAGGGCATGTATTTCTTCCCAGCACCTTCAGGATTTATTCTTTGTAGTTTTTGCTGATGATTATTCTGAGTGGTGTGAGCTGATACCTCTTTGTGGTTGAATTTGCATGTGTCTCATAATGCGTTGAAATTGAGCTTTAAGACATGATCTTTTTATTTTTCCAGCTGTGATTAGAGCTTATTTCTTCACAGTGTTTTCTTAAAGTATGTGTCACCATTTGTAATATTTTGGCCGTTATCTCCCTCAAGACATTTTGAGGGCAGGTTTCATTTACAGCCCTGCAGTACTTGTTCATATGAAGTGACCATTAGCTCAGGCTTTAAACCTGCTTTTGCAGGTAACGGCCAGAGAGCGGCAGCCTTTCTACGTTTCCCATGCTGGTACTAGGGAAACAGACCTAACGGCCAGTGGTGTTCTTCGGTTATAAATTAGAGGGCAATGTGCCCGGATAAAACCACAAATGTTGATGTCTCCTTGCTTTTGTTTGTTTTTAAATTGAGTTTATATTTATTATTAGAGTAATATTCCATTGTGTACGTGGACCACTTCTTCTTGGTGCATTCCTCGGTTGATGGACATTTTCATTGCTTCCAAGTGCTGGCTATGGTAAATCTTGCTGGCGTACAGGTTTGCCAGCCTGTGACTTTTTGATTCTCATTTTCTCAAGTGATAGGCCAAGCAGTGGTTGTGATTGATTGACTGGTAGCTCAATGTTTCCCTTTTCAAAGCACCTACACTGTGTTTTCATTAGTGGCTCTTTACATGCCCCCCCTTACAACCGAAGGTACGCATTTCTCCACACTCCCTTCACGGTTTATTTTTTGCAGCATTTTTCCTAATGGCCATTCTGACTGCTGTGAGCTGATAGGTTTTTGTAATATGGGTATGCATGTCATTAAAATTTTTTAAATTCGTCATATTCCTACCCCTTTTTCTTTTCTCTTAAAAGAAAAACCCGTGAGTACAATATAGCTCTTGAACTTGTCTTCTTCGAAGCTTGCCCTCTTTTGAATTTTTTGGTCGATTTTTGACCCCAGAAATTTTCTGGAGGGCAGGTATCATTTACAGAACTGCAAGTTGGTGAAAATTTAGTGACCTTTTGCAGTGGGTTCAAAGCTGCTGTTGTGGGAAACGGCCACAAGGAGGTAGCATTTCTCCATTCCCCAATCTGGGTACTAGGGCAGCAGAGCCTTTCTGGAAGTCCTTGTCCTAGGTTGTGAATTAGAATGGAAATTGCCAGGAGAAATCCCCATAAGTTTATGTCTCATTACTTCTTCTTGGTTTTTAAAATTTTTTTAATCTGGGTAAAGTTTAGAATATTGTTTGTCCTAGGTGTACACAATCTGGTTCATTTGTACATTATGTATGTCTATTAATGTACAGATCCTCTTCCCATGTAAAATATTACAGTGTTCCGTCGACCTCCCTTGCTATATGTTCGGTGTTTTTGATACATGTATATAATATGTATTTGTATATGTATGGTAACACTAATGTTCATTTCTCCATTTCCCCCCTCCTTTCCTTTCAGATGAGCATAGTTTGTTTTCTAAGCCTGTGAGTGTCTTTCTCTTTGGAAATATGTTCATCTGTGTCAGTTATTAGATAATGCCATAAGTGATAATATAGGATATAGGTGTTTTGCTTTCCGACCTACTTCATGTTTTGTGATTATCTCCAGGCTCAAGTATGGTGCCTCAAAGAGCAGTGCTTCAATGTTTTCCATGGCTAATATTCCATTGTGTACATGGACCACTTCTTCTTGGTGCATTCCTCTGTCGATGGACATTTTCGTTGCTTCCAAGTGTTGCCTATGGTAAATATTGCTGGAGTGCAGGATTTCCAGCCTGTGATTTTTGATTTTCATTTTCTCAGGTGATAGACCCAGCAGTGGGTATGATTGATTGACTGGTACGGTAGCTCAACGTTTACCTTTTCAAGGCAACTCCATTGTGCTTTCATTAGTGGCTCTTACCACGTCCCCCTTAGAATCAAGGGTACGCATTTCTCCACAATCACGTCAGCATTTATTGTTGGCAGAATTTTTTTTGATGGCCATTATGACTGGTGTGAGCTGATAGGTTTTTGTAATTTGGGTTTACATGTCTGTAAAAATTCCTACAATTCATCATTTTTCCACGGCTTTTTCTTTTCTGTTAAAAGAAAAAAGCAAAAAAGTGTGAGTATAATATACCTCTTCAAATATTCTTTTTGGAAGGTTGCACTCTAGAATTTTTTGGTCGATTTTCGACCTCAGTATTTTTTGGAGGGCAGGTGTCATTTACAGAACTGCAATTGGTGAATACTTAGTGACCATTTGCAGTGGGTTTAAAGCTGCTGTTGTGGGAAACGGCCACAAGGATGCAGCATTTCTCCATTCCCAAATCTGGGTACTAGGGCAGCAGAGCCATTCTAGAAGTCGTTTGTCTAGGTTGTAAATTTGAATGGAATGTGCCAGGAAAACCCCCCATAAGTCTATGTCTCATTACTCCTAGTTCGTTGTTTTAATTTTTTCAATTGGGGTAATGGTTAGAATGTTGCTTGTCCAAGGTGTACACACTCTGGTTCATCTACATATTCTACATACCTATTTATGTAGAGATCCTCTTCCCTTGTAAATTATTACAGTGTTCCGTAATCCTTCCTTGCTATATGGTCGGTCTTTTTGATATATGTATATAATATGTATTTGTATACATATGGTAACGCTAATCTTCATTTATCCATTCCCCCCACCTTTACTTTTAGATAAGCATAGTTCTTTTTTAATAAGTCTGTGATTGACTTTCTGTGTGGAAATATGTTCATTTGTGTCAGTTATTAGATAACGCCTATAAGTGATATCATAGGATATAGGACTTTTGCTTTCCGACTTACCTCATGTTCTGTGATTATCTCCAAGATCATCTATGGGGCCTCAAAGAGCAGTGTTTCATTGTTTTCCATGGCTAGTATTCATTGTGTACATGGACCACTTCTTCTTTATCCTTTCATCTGTAGATGGACATTTTGGTTGCTTCACTGTCTTGTCTATTGTGAATAAGGCTGCAGTGCAGCTTTTGCAGCCCGGGTCTTCTTCATTCTGGTCTTCTCAGGTGAGAGGCCCATTGGTGCGCCTGCTGGATTGACTGGTACCTCAATTTTTCCTTTTAAACGCAGCTCTTTCCTGTTCTCATTATTAGCGTTTAACCCTTTTACATCTCACCAGCAGCTAGAGGGTACACAGTTCTCTAAAACCTCTTCAGCATTTATTGTTTGTAGACTTTTTGCCAATGGTCAGTCGACTGGTGTGAGTTGAAGACTTTTTGTAGATTAGATTGCATGAGTCTAATACTTCCTGAGGCTGAGCTTTTATCCATTTTCCTTTCTTTAAAAAGAGAGTGAGTAAAACTTACCTCTTCATACTGTCTTCTTGAAAATTTTGCCTGTTTTGAATTTTTTTTATCCATTCCCTACCTCAGCACAATTTTGAGGGCAGGTGTCCTTTACAGCCCTGAGTCCTTGTGAATGGTAAGTGACCATTAGCTGTGGGTTAAAAGCTGCTCTTGCGGGAATCGGCCACATGGCGGCAGCATTTCTCCTTTACCAAATCTGGTTACTAGGTCAACAGAGCCTTACTGGAAGTGGTGTTCTAGGTTGTAAATTAGAATGGCATGTGAGAGGAAAACGCCCTTTAATGTATGTCTCATTACTTCTTGTTGTTATTTTTAACTTACGTTTTATTTTTTATCACAGCAAACTTGATTACAATGTTTTGTTTGTTCTAGGTGTGCAAGATGTGGTTCTTTCACACATATACATATATCTATTCTTCTTCGGAGCCTTTTCCCATGTAGGTTATGACACAATGTTGAGTAGTCTTCTCTTGGTATTGCGTAGGTCTTTGGTGATTACATATTTCACAGGTGTTTGTATCTCTCTGTTAACCTCAATACGGTAATGTATCCATTCCTCACACCTTTCTAATTGGTGAACCATAAGTTTTTTTATTGATTCTATGATAGTGTTTCTCTGTGGAAATATCTTTGTTTGTATCATTTTTTAGGTAACCCCTATATATGATATGATAGGATATGTGTCTTTCGCTTTCTCACTTACTCCAAGTTGCGTGATTACTTCTAGACTCATCTACGGTGCTGCAAATGGCATTGTTTCCTTTTTTCACTAGCTCATATTCCATCTGTACAGGTAGCAGTTCTTCTTTGTCCACCCATCTGTCGGTGGACTTTTTGGTTACTTCCATATCTTGGCTATTGTAATAGTGTGCAATGCAGATTTGCGTGGCTGTGTCCTTCCAATTCTGTCTTCTTAGTTTATAGGTCCAGGAATAGGTCTGCTGGATCACATGGTAGCTCAATGTTTACTTTTTAAAGGCACCTCTGTTCTGTTCTCCTTAGTGGCTCTTTCCAGGTTACGTCCCACTTAAAGTGGAGGGCATGTATTTCTTCCCAGCACCTTCAGGATTTATTCTTTGTAGTTTTTGCTGATGATTATTCTGAGTGGTGTGAGCTGATACCTCTTTGTGGTTGAATTTGCATGTGTCTCATAATGCGTTGAAATTGAGCTTTAAGACATGATCTTTTTATTTTTCCAGCTGTGATTAGAGCTTATTTCTTCACAGTGTTTTCTTAAAGTATGTGTCACCATTTGTAATATTTTGGCCGTTATCTCCCTCAAGACATTTTGAGGGCAGGTTTCATTTACAGCCCTGCAGTACTTGTTCATATGAAGTGACCATTAGCTCAGGCTTTAAACCTGCTTTTGCAGGTAACGGCCAGAGAGCGGCAGCCTTTCTACGTTTCCCATGCTGGTACTAGGGAAACAGACCTACCGGCCAGTGGTGTTCTTCGGTTATAAATTAGAGTGCAATGTGCCCGGATAAAACCACAAATGTTGATGTCTCCTTGCTTTTGTTTGTTTTTAAATTGAGTTTATATTTATTATTAGAGTAATATTCCATTGTGTACGTGGACCACTTCTTCTTGGTGCATTCCTCGGTTGATGGACATTTTCATTGCTTCCAAGTGCTGGCTATGGTAAATCTTGCTGGCGTACAGGTTTGCCAGCCTGTGACTTTTTGATTCTCATTTTCTCAAGTGATAGGCCAAGCAGTGGTTGTGATTGATTGACTGGTAGCTCAATGTTTCCCTTTTCAAAGCACCTACACTGTGTTTTCATTAGTGGCTCTTTACATGCCCCCCCTTACAACCGAAGGTACGCATTTCTCCACACTCCCTTCACGGTTTATTTTTTGCAGCATTTTTCCTAATGGCCATTCTGACTGCTGTGAGCTGATAGGTTTTTGTAATATGGGTATGCATGTCATTAAAATTTTTTAAATTCGTCATATTCCTACCCCTTTTTCTTTTCTCTTAAAAGAAAAACCCGTGAGTACAATATAGCTCTTGAACTTGTCTTCTTCGAAGCTTGCCCTCTTTTGAATTTTTTGGTCGATTTTTGACCCCAGAAATTTTCTGGAGGGCAGGTATCATTTACAGAACTGCAAGTTGGTGAAAATTTAGTGACCTTTTGCAGTGGGTTCAAAGCTGCTGTTGTGGGAAACGGCCACAAGGAGGTAGCATTTCTCCATTCCCCAATCTGGGTACTAGGGCAGCAGAGCCTTTCTGGAAGTCCTTGTCCTAGGTTGTGAATTAGAATGGAAATTGCCAGGAGAAATCCCCATAAGTTTATGTCTCATTACTTCTTCTTGGTTTTTAAAATTTTTTTAATCTGGGTAAAGTTTAGAATATTGTTTGTCCTAGGTGTACACAATCTGGTTCATTTGTACATTATGTATGTCTATTAATGTACAGATCCTCTTCCCATGTAAAATATTACAGTGTTCCGTCGACCTCCCTTGCTATATGTTCGGTGTTTTTGATACATGTATATAATATGTATTTGTATATGTATGGTAACACTAATGTTCATTTCTCAATTTCCCCCCTCCTTTCCTTTCAGATGAGCATAGTTTGTTTTCTAAGCCTGTGAGTGTCTTTCTCTTTGGAAATATGTTCATCTGTGTCAGTTATTAGATAATGCCATAAGTGATAATATAGGATATAGGTGTTTTGCTTTCCGACCTACTTCATGTTTTGTGATTATCTCCAGGCTCAAGTATGGTGCCTCAAAGAGCAGTGCTTCAATGTTTTCCATGGCTAATATTCCATTGTGTACATGGACCACTTCTTCTTGGTGCATTCCTCTGTCGATGGACATTTTCGTTGCTTCCAAGTGTTGCCTATGGTAAATATTGCTGGAGTGCAGGATTTCCAGCCTGTGATTTTTGATTTTCATTTTCTCAGGTGATAGACCCAGCAGTGGGTATGATTGATTGACTGGTACGGTAGCTCAACGTTTACCTTTTCAAGGCAACTCCATTGTGCTTTCATTAGTGGCTCTTACCACGTCCCCCTTAGAATCAAGGGTACGCATTTCTCCACAATCACGTCAGCATTTATTGTTGGCAGAATTTTTTTTGATGGCCATTATGACTGGTGTGAGCTGATAGGTTTTTGTAATTTGGGTTTACATGTCTGTAAAAATTCCTACAATTCATCATTTTTCCACGGCTTTTTCTTTTCTGTTAAAAGAAAAAAGCAAAAAAGTGTGAGTATAATATACCTCTTCAAATATTCTTTTTGGAAGGTTGCACTCTAGAATTTTTTGGTCGATTTTCGACCTCAGTATTTTTTGGAGGTCAGGTGTCATTTACAGAACTGCAATTGGTGAATACTTAGTGACCATTTGCAGTGGGTTTAAAGCTGCTGTTGTGGGAAACGGCCACAAGGATGCAGCATTTCTCCATTCCCAAATCTGGGTACTAGGGCAGCAGAGCCATTCTAGAAGTCGTTTGTCTAGGTTGTAAATTTGAATGGAATGTGCCAGGAAAACCCCCCATAAGTCTATGTCTCATTACTCCTAGTTCGTTGTTTTAATTTTTTCAATTGGGGTAATGGTTAGAATGTTGCTTGTCCAAGGTGTACACACTCTGGTTCATCTACATATTCTACATACCTATTTATGTAGAGATCCTCTTCCCTTGTAAATTATTACAGTGTTCCGTAATCCTTCCTTGCTATATGGTCGGTCTTTTTGATATATGTATATAATATGTATTTGTATACATATGGTAACGCTAATCTTCATTTATCCATTCCCCCCACCTTTACTTTTAGATAAGCATAGTTCTTTTTTAATAAGTCTGTGATTGACTTTCTGTGTGGAAATATGTTCATTTGTGTCAGTTATTAGATAACGCCTATAAGTGATATCATAGGATATAGGACTTTTGCTTTCCGACTTACCTCATGTTCTGTGATTATCTCCAAGATCATCTATGGGGCCTCAAAGAGCAGTGTTTCATTGTTTTCCATGGCTAGTATTCATTGTGTACATGGACCACTTCTTCTTTATCCTTTCATCTGTAGATGGACATTTTGGTTGCTTCACTGTCTTGTCTATTGTGAATAAGGCTGCAGTGCAGCTTTTGCAGCCCGGGTCTTCTTCATTCTGGTCTTCTCAGGTGAGAGGCCCATTGGTGCGCCTGCTGGATTGACTGGTACCTCAATTTTTCCTTTTAAACGCAGCTCTTTCCTGTTCTCATTATTAGCGTTTAACCCTTTTACATCTCACCAGCAGCTAGAGGGTACACAGTTCTCTAAAACCTCTTCAGCATTTATTGTTTGTAGACTTTTTGCCAATGGTCAGTCGACTGGTGTGAGTTGAAGACTTTTTGTAGATTAGATTGCATGAGTCTAATACTTCCTGAGGCTGAGCTTTTATCCATTTTCCTTTCTTTAAAAAGAGAGTGAGTAAAACTTACCTCTTCATACTGTCTTCTTGAAAATTTTGCCTGTTTTGAATTTTTTTTATCCATTCCCTACCTCAGCACAATTTTGAGGGCAGGTGTCCTTTACAGCCCTGAGTCCTTGTGAATGGTAAGTGACCATTAGCTGTGGGTTAAAAGCTGCTCTTGCGGGAATCGGCCACATGGCGGCAGCATTTCTCCTTTACCAAATCTGGTTACTAGGTCAACAGAGCCTTACTGGAAGTGGTGTTCTAGGTTGTAAATTAGAATGGCATGTGAGAGGAAAACGCCCTTTAATGTATGTCTCATTACTTCTTGTTGTTATTTTTAACTTACGTTTTATTTTTTATCACAGCAAACTTGATTACAATGTTTTGTTTGTTCTAGGTGTGCAAGATGTGGTTCTTTCACACATATACATATATCTATTCTTCTTCGGAGCCTTTTCCCATGTAGGTTATGACACAATGTTGAGTAGTCTTCTCTTGGTATTGCGTAGGTCTTTGGTGATTACATATTTCACAGGTGTTTGTATCTCTCTGTTAACCTCAATACGGTAATGTATCCATTCCTCACACCTTTCTAATTGGTGAACCATAAGTTTTTTTATTGATTCTATGATAGTGTTTCTCTGTGGAAATATCTTTGTTTGTATCATTTTTTAGGTAACCCCTATATATGATATGATAGGATATGTGTCTTTCGCTTTCTCACTTACTCCAAGTTGCGTGATTACTTCTAGACTCATCTACGGTGCTGCAAATGGCATTGTTTCCTTTTTTCACTAGCTCATATTCCATCTGTACAGGTAGCAGTTCTTCTTTGTCCACCCATCTGTCGGTGGACTTTTTGGTTACTTCCATATCTTGGCTATTGTAATAGTGTGCAATGCAGATTTGCGTGGCTGTGTCCTTCCAATTCTGTCTTCTTAGTTTATAGGTCCAGGAATAGGTCTGCTGGATCACATGGTAGCTCAATGTTTACTTTTTAAAGGCACCTCTGTTCTGTTCTCCTTAGTGGCTCTTTCCAGGTTACGTCCCACTTAAAGTGGAGGGCATGTATTTCTTCCCAGCACCTTCAGGATTTATTCTTTGTAGTTTTTGCTGATGATTATTCTGAGTGGTGTGAGCTGATACCTCTTTGTGGTTGAATTTGCATGTGTCTCATAATGCGTTGAAATTGAGCTTTAAGACATGATCTTTTTATTTTTCCAGCTGTGATTAGAGCTTATTTCTTCACAGTGTTTTCTTAAAGTATGTGTCACCATTTGTAATATTTTGGCCGTTATCTCCCTCAAGACATTTTGAGGGCAGGTTTCATTTACAGCCCTGCAGTACTTGTTCATATGAAGTGACCATTAGCTCAGGCTTTAAACCTGCTTTTGCAGGTAACGGCCAGAGAGCGGCAGCCTTTCTACGTTTCCCATGCTGGTACTAGGGAAACAGACCTACCGGCCAGTGGTGTTCTTCGGTTATAAATTAGAGTGCAATGTGCCCGGATAAAACCACAAATGTTGATGTCTCCTTGCTTTTGTTTGTTTTTAAATTGAGTTTATATTTATTATTAGAGTAATATTCCATTGTGTACGTGGACCACTTCTTCTTGGTGCATTCCTCGGTTGATGGACATTTTCATTGCTTCCAAGTGCTGGCTATGGTAAATCTTGCTGGCGTACAGGTTTGCCAGCCTGTGACTTTTTGATTCTCATTTTCTCAAGTGATAGGCCAAGCAGTGGTTGTGATTGATTGACTGGTAGCTCAATGTTTCCCTTTTCAAAGCACCTACACTGTGTTTTCATTAGTGGCTCTTTACATGCCCCCCCTTACAACCGAAGGTACGCATTTCTCCACACTCCCTTCACGGTTTATTTTTTGCAGCATTTTTCCTAATGGCCATTCTGACTGCTGTGAGCTGATAGGTTTTTGTAATATGGGTATGCATGTCATTAAAATTTTTTAAATTCGTCATATTCCTACCCCTTTTTCTTTTCTCTTAAAAGAAAAACCCGTGAGTACAATATAGCTCTTGAACTTGTCTTCTTCGAAGCTTGCCCTCTTTTGAATTTTTTGGTCGATTTTTGACCCCAGAAATTTTCTGGAGGGCAGGTATCATTTACAGAACTGCAAGTTGGTGAAAATTTAGTGACCTTTTGCAGTGGGTTCAAAGCTGCTGTTGTGGGAAACGGCCACAAGGAGGTAGCATTTCTCCATTCCCCAATCTGGGTACTAGGGCAGCAGAGCCTTTCTGGAAGTCCTTGTCCTAGGTTGTGAATTAGAATGGAAATTGCCAGGAGAAATCCCCATAAGTTTATGTCTCATTACTTCTTCTTGGTTTTTAAAATTTTTTTAATCTGGGTAAAGTTTAGAATATTGTTTGTCCTAGGTGTACACAATCTGGTTCATTTGTACATTATGTATGTCTATTAATGTACAGATCCTCTTCCCATGTAAAATATTACAGTGTTCCGTCGACCTCCCTTGCTATATGTTCGGTGTTTTTGATACATGTATATAATATGTATTTGTATATGTATGGTAACACTAATGTTCATTTCTCAATTTCCCCCCTCCTTTCCTTTCAGATGAGCATAGTTTGTTTTCTAAGCCTGTGAGTGTCTTTCTCTTTGGAAATATGTTCATCTGTGTCAGTTATTAGATAATGCCATAAGTGATAATATAGGATATAGGTGTTTTGCTTTCCGACCTACTTCATGTTTTGTGATTATCTCCAGGCTCAAGTATGGTGCCTCAAAGAGCAGTGCTTCAATGTTTTCCATGGCTAATATTCCATTGTGTACATGGACCACTTCTTCTTGGTGCATTCCTCTGTCGATGGACATTTTCGTTGCTTCCAAGTGTTGCCTATGGTAAATATTGCTGGAGTGCAGGATTTCCAGCCTGTGATTTTTGATTTTCATTTTCTCAGGTGATAGACCCAGCAGTGGGTATGATTGATTGACTGGTACGGTAGCTCAACGTTTACCTTTTCAAGGCAACTCCATTGTGCTTTCATTAGTGGCTCTTACCACGTCCCCCTTAGAATCAAGGGTACGCATTTCTCCACAATCACGTCAGCATTTATTGTTGGCAGAATTTTTTTTGATGGCCATTATGACTGGTGTGAGCTGATAGGTTTTTGTAATTTGGGTTTACATGTCTGTAAAAATTCCTACAATTCATCATTTTTCCACGGCTTTTTCTTTTCTGTTAAAAGAAAAAAGCAAAAAAGTGTGAGTATAATATACCTCTTCAAATATTCTTTTTGGAAGGTTGCACTCTAGAATTTTTTGGTCGATTTTCGACCTCAGTATTTTTTGGAGGGCAGGTGTCATTTACAGAACTGCAATTGGTGAATACTTAGTGACCATTTGCAGTGGGTTTAAAGCTGCTGTTGTGGGAAACGGCCACAAGGATGCAGCATTTCTCCATTCCCAAATCTGGGTACTAGGGCAGCAGAGCCATTCTAGAAGTCGTTTGTCTAGGTTGTAAATTTGAATGGAATGTGCCAGGAAAACCCCCCATAAGTCTATGTCTCATTACTCCTAGTTCGTTGTTTTAATTTTTTCAATTGGGGTAATGGTTAGAATGTTGCTTGTCCAAGGTGTACACACTCTGGTTCATCTACATATTCTACATACCTATTTATGTAGAGATCCTCTTCCCTTGTAAATTATTACAGTGTTCCGTAATCCTTCCTTGCTATATGGTCGGTCTTTTTGATATATGTATATAATATGTATTTGTATACATATGGTAACGCTAATCTTCATTTATCCATTCCCCCCACCTTTACTTTTAGATAAGCATAGTTCTTTTTTAATAAGTCTGTGATTGACTTTCTGTGTGGAAATATGTTCATTTGTGTCAGTTATTAGATAACGCCTATAAGTGATATCATAGGATATAGGACTTTTGCTTTCCGACTTACCTCATGTTCTGTGATTATCTCCAAGATCATCTATGGGGCCTCAAAGAGCAGTGTTTCATTGTTTTCCATGGCTAGTATTCATTGTGTACATGGACCACTTCTTCTTTATCCTTTCATCTGTAGATGGACATTTTGGTTGCTTCACTGTCTTGTCTATTGTGAATAAGGCTGCAGTGCAGCTTTTGCAGCCCGGGTCTTCTTCATTCTGGTCTTCTCAGGTGAGAGGCCCATTGGTGCGCCTGCTGGATTGACTGGTACCTCAATTTTTCCTTTTAAACGCAGCTCTTTCCTGTTCTCATTATTAGCGTTTAACCCTTTTACATCTCACCAGCAGCTAGAGGGTACACAGTTCTCTAAAACCTCTTCAGCATTTATTGTTTGTAGACTTTTTGCCAATGGTCAGTCGACTGGTGTGAGTTGAAGACTTTTTGTAGATTAGATTGCATGAGTCTAATACTTCCTGAGGCTGAGCTTTTATCCATTTTCCTTTCTTTAAAAAGAGAGTGAGTAAAACTTACCTCTTCATACTGTCTTCTTGAAAATTTTGCCTGTTTTGAATTTTTTTTATCCATTCCCTACCTCAGCACAATTTTGAGGGCAGGTGTCCTTTACAGCCCTGAGTCCTTGTGAATGGTAAGTGACCATTAGCTGTGGGTTAAAAGCTGCTCTTGCGGGAATCGGCCACATGGCGGCAGCATTTCTCCTTTACCAAATCTGGTTACTAGGTCAACAGAGCCTTACTGGAAGTGGTGTTCTAGGTTGTAAATTAGAATGGCATGTGAGAGGAAAACGCCCTTTAATGTATGTCTCATTACTTCTTGTTGTTATTTTTAACTTACGTTTTATTTTTTATCACAGCAAACTTGATTACAATGTTTTGTTTGTTCTAGGTGTGCAAGATGTGGTTCTTTCACACATATACATATATCTATTCTTCTTCGGAGCCTTTTCCCATGTAGGTTATGACACAATGTTGAGTAGTCTTCTCTTGGTATTGCGTAGGTCTTTGGTGATTACATATTTCACAGGTGTTTGTATCTCTCTGTTAACCTCAATACGGTAATGTATCCATTCCTCACACCTTTCTAATTGGTGAACCATAAGTTTTTTTATTGATTCTATGATAGTGTTTCTCTGTGGAAATATCTTTGTTTGTATCATTTTTTAGGTAACCCCTATATATGATATGATAGGATATGTGTCTTTCGCTTTCTCACTTACTCCAAGTTGCGTGATTACTTCTAGACTCATCTACGGTGCTGCAAATGGCATTGTTTCCTTTTTTCACTAGCTCATATTCCATCTGTACAGGTAGCAGTTCTTCTTTGTCCACCCATCTGTCGGTGGACTTTTTGGTTACTTCCATATCTTGGCTATTGTAATAGTGTGCAATGCAGATTTGCGTGGCTGTGTCCTTCCAATTCTGTCTTCTTAGTTTATAGGTCCAGGAATAGGTCTGCTGGATCACATGGTAGCTCAATGTTTACTTTTTAAAGGCACCTCTGTTCTGTTCTCCTTAGTGGCTCTTTCCAGGTTACGTCCCACTTAAAGTGGAGGGCATGTATTTCTTCCCAGCACCTTCAGGATTTATTCTTTGTAGTTTTTGCTGATGATTATTCTGAGTGGTGTGAGCTGATACCTCTTTGTGGTTGAATTTGCATGTGTCTCATAATGCGTTGAAATTGAGCTTTAAGACATGATCTTTTTATTTTTCCAGCTGTGATTAGAGCTTATTTCTTCACAGTGTTTTCTTAAAGTATGTGTCACCATTTGTAATATTTTGGCCGTTATCTCCCTCAAGACATTTTGAGGGCAGGTTTCATTTACAGCCCTGCAGTACTTGTTCATATGAAGTGACCATTAGCTCAGGCTTTAAACCTGCTTTTGCAGGTAACGGCCAGAGAGCGGCAGCCTTTCTACGTTTCCCATGCTGGTACTAGGGAAACAGACCTACCGGCCAGTGGTGTTCTTCGGTTATAAATTAGAGTGCAATGTGCCCGGATAAAACCACAAATGTTGATGTCTCCTTGCTTTTGTTTGTTTTTAAATTGAGTTTATATTTATTATTAGAGTAATATTCCATTGTGTACGTGGACCACTTCTTCTTGGTGCATTCCTCGGTTGATGGACATTTTCATTGCTTCCAAGTGCTGGCTATGGTAAATCTTGCTGGCGTACAGGTTTGCCAGCCTGTGACTTTTTGATTCTCATTTTCTCAAGTGATAGGCCAAGCAGTGGTTGTGATTGATTGACTGGTAGCTCAATGTTTCCCTTTTCAAAGCACCTACACTGTGTTTTCATTAGTGGCTCTTTACATGCCCCCCCTTACAACCGAAGGTACGCATTTCTCCACACTCCCTTCACGGTTTATTTTTTGCAGCATTTTTCCTAATGGCCATTCTGACTGCTGTGAGCTGATAGGTTTTTGTAATATGGGTATGCATGTCATTAAAATTTTTTAAATTCGTCATATTCCTACCCCTTTTTCTTTTCTCTTAAAAGAAAAACCCGTGAGTACAATATAGCTCTTGAACTTGTCTTCTTCGAAGCTTGCCCTCTTTTGAATTTTTTGGTCGATTTTTGACCCCAGAAATTTTCTGGAGGGCAGGTATCATTTACAGAACTGCAAGTTGGTGAAAATTTAGTGACCTTTTGCAGTGGGTTCAAAGCTGCTGTTGTGGGAAACGGCCACAAGGAGGTAGCATTTCTCCATTCCCCAATCTGGGTACTAGGGCAGCAGAGCCTTTCTGGAAGTCATTGTCCTAGGTTGTAAATTAGAATGGAAATTGCCAGGAGAAATCCCCATAAGTTTATGTCTCATTACTTCTTCTTGGTTTTTAAATTTTTTTTAATCTGGGTAAAGTTTAGAATATTGTTTGTCCTAGGTGTACACAATCTGGTTCATTTGTACATTATGTATGTCTATTAATGTACAGATCCTCTTCCCATGTAAAATATTACAGTGTTCCGTCGACCTCCCTTGCTATATGTTCGGTGTTTTTGATACATGTATATAATATGTATTTGTATATGTATGGTAACACTAATGTTCATTTCTCAATTTCCCCCCTCCTTTCCTTTCAGATGAGCATAGTTTGTTTTCTAAGCCTGTGAGTGTCTTTCTCTTTGGAAATATGTTCATCTGTGTCAGTTATTAGATAATGCCATAAGTGATAATATAGGATATAGGTGTTTTGCTTTCCGACCTACTTCATGTTTTGTGATTATCTCCAGGCTCAAGTATGGTGCCTCAAAGAGCAGTGCTTCAATGTTTTCCATGGCTAATATTCCATTGTGTACATGGACCACTTCTTCTTGGTGCATTCCTCTGTCGATGGACATTTTCGTTGCTTCCAAGTGTTGCCTATGGTAAATATTGCTGGAGTGCAGGATTTCCAGCCTGTGATTTTTGATTTTCATTTTCTCAGGTGATAGACCCAGCAGTGGGTATGATTGATTGACTGGTACGGTAGCTCAACGTTTACCTTTTCAAGGCAACTCCATTGTGCTTTCATTAGTGGCTCTTGCCACGTCCCCCTTAGAATCGAGGGTACGCATTTCTCCACAATCACGTCAGCATTTATTGTTGGCAGAATTTTTTTTGATGGCCATTATGACTGGTGTGAGCTGATATGTTTTTGTAATTTGGGTTTACATGTCTGTAAAAATTCCTACAATTCATCATTTTTCCACGGCTTTTTCTTTTCTGTTAAAAGAAAAGAGCAAAAAAGTGTGAGTATAATATACCTCTTCAAATATTCTTTTTGGAAGGTTGCACTCTAGAATTTTTTGGTCGATTTTCGACCTCAGTATTTTTTGGAGGTCAGGTGTCATTTACAGAACTGCAATTGGTGAATACTTAGTGACCTTTTGCAGTGGGTTTAAAGCTGCTGTTGTGGGAAACGGCCACAAGGATGCAGCATTTCTCCATTCCCAAATCTGGGTACTAGGGCAGCAGAGCCATTCTAGAAGTCGTTTGTCTAGGTTGTAAATTTGAATGGAATGTGCCAGGAAAACCCCCCATAAGTCTATGTCTCATTACTCCTAGTTCGTTGTTTTAATTTTTTCAATTGGGGTAATGGTTAGAATGTTGCTTGTCCAAGGTGTACACACTCTGGTTCATCTACATATTCTACATACCTATTTATGTAGAGATCCTCTTCCCTTGTAAATTATTACAGTGTTCCGTAATCCTTCCTTGCTATATGGTCGGTCTTTTTGATATATGTATATAATATGTATTTGTATACATATGGTAACGCTAATCTTCATTTATCCATTCCCCCCACCTTTACTTTTAGATAAGCATAGTTCTTTTTTAATAAGTCTGTGATTGACTTTCTGTGTGGAAATATGTTCATTTGTGTCAGTTATTAGATAACGCCTATAAGTGATATCATAGGATATAGGACTTTTGCTTTCCGACTTACCTCATGTTCTGTGATTATCTCCAAGATCATCTATGGGGCCTCAAAGAGCAGTGTTTCATTGTTTTCCATGGCTAGTATTCATTGTGTACATGGACCACTTCTTCTTTATCCTTTCATCTGTAGATGGACATTTTGGTTGCTTCACTGTCTTGTCTATTGTGAATAAGGCTGCAGTGCAGCTTTTGCAGCCCGGGTCTTCTTCATTCTGGTCTTCTCAGGTGAGAGGCCCATTGGTGCGCCTGCTGGATTGACTGGTACCTCAATTTTTCCTTTTAAACGCAGCTCTTTCCTGTTCTCATTATTAGCGTTTAACCCTTTTACATCTCACCAGCAGCTAGAGGGTACACAGTTCTCTAAAACCTCTTCAGCATTTATTGTTTGTAGACTTTTTGCCAATGGTCAGTCGACTGGTGTGAGTTGAAGACTTTTTGTAGATTAGATTGCATGAGTCTAATACTTCCTGAGGCTGAGCTTTTATCCATTTTCCTTTCTTTAAAAAGAGAGTGAGTAAAACTTACCTCTTCATACTGTCTTCTTGAAAATTTTGCCTGTTTTGAATTTTTTTTATCCATTCCCTACCTCAGCACAATTTTGAGGGCAGGTGTCCTTTACAGCCCTGAGTCCTTGTGAATGGTAAGTGACCATTAGCTGTGGGTTAAAAGCTGCTCTTGCGGGATTCGGCCACATGGCGGCAGCATTTCTCCTTTACCAAATCTGGTTACTAGGTCAACAGAGCCTTACTGGAAGTGGTGTTCTAGGTTGTAAATTAGAATGGCATGTGAGAGGAAAACGCCCTTTAATGTATGTCTCATTACTTCTTGTTGTTATTTTTAACTTACGTTTTATTTTTTATCACAGCAAACTTGATTACAATGTTTTGTTTGTTCTAGGTGTGCAAGATGTGGTTCTTTCACACATATACATATATCTATTCTTCTTCGGAGCCTTTTCCCATGTAGGTTATGACACAATGTTGAGTAGTCTTCTCTTGGTATTGCGTAGGTCTTTGGTGATTACATATTTCACAGGTGTTTGTATCTCTCTGTTAACCTCAATACGGTAATGTATCCATTCCTCACACCTTTCTAATTGGTGAACCATAAGTTTTTTTATTGATTCTATGATAGTGTTTCTCTGTGGAAATATCTTTGTTTGTATCATTTTTTAGGTAACCCCTATATATGATATGATAGGATATGTGTCTTTCGCTTTCTCACTTACTCCAAGTTGCGTGATTACTTCTAGACTCATCTACGGTGCTGCAAATGGCATTGTTTCCTTTTTTCACTAGCTCATATTCCATCTGTACAGGTAGCAGTTCTTCTTTGTCCACCCATCTGTCGGTGGACTTTTTGGTTACTTCCATATCTTGGCTATTGTAATAGTGTGCAATGCAGATTTGCGTGGCTGTGTCCTTCCAATTCTGTCTTCTTAGTTTATAGGTCCAGGAATAGGTCTGCTGGATCACATGGTAGCTCAATGTTTACTTTTTAAAGGCACCTCTGTTCTGTTCTCCTTAGTGGCTCTTTCCAGGTTACGTCCCACTTAAAGTGGAGGGCATGTATTTCTTCCCAGCACCTTCAGGATTTATTCTTTGTAGTTTTTGCTGATGATTATTCTGAGTGGTGTGAGCTGATACCTCTTTGTGGTTGAATTTGCATGTGTCTCATAATGCGTTGAAATTGAGCTTTAAGACATGATCTTTTTATTTTTCCAGCTGTGATTAGAGCTTATTTCTTCACAGTGTTTTCTTAAAGTATGTGTCACCATTTGTAATATTTTGGCCGTTATCTCCCTCAAGACATTTTGAGGGCAGGTTTCATTTACAGCCCTGCAGTACTTGTTCATATGAAGTGACCATTAGCTCAGGCTTTAAACCTGCTTTTGCAGGTAACGGCCAGAGAGCGGCAGCCTTTCTACGTTTCCCATGCTGGTACTAGGGAAACAGACCTACCGGCCAGTGGTGTTCTTCGGTTATAAATTAGAGTGCAATGTGCCCGGATAAAACCACAAATGTTGATGTCTCCTTGCTTTTGTTTGTTTTTAAATTGAGTTTATATTTATTATTAGAGTAATATTCCATTGTGTACGTGGACCACTTCTTCTTGGTGCATTCCTCGGTTGATGGACATTTTCATTGCTTCCAAGTGCTGGCTATGGTAAATCTTGCTGGCGTACAGGTTTGCCAGCCTGTGACTTTTTGATTCTCATTTTCTCAAGTGATAGGCCAAGCAGTGGTTGTGATTGATTGACTGGTAGCTCAATGTTTCCCTTTTCAAAGCACCTACACTGTGTTTTCATTAGTGGCTCTTTACATGCCCCCCCTTACAACCGAAGGTACGCATTTCTCCACACTCCCTTCACGGTTTATTTTTTGCAGCATTTTTCCTAATGGCCATTCTGACTGCTGTGAGCTGATAGGTTTTTGTAATATGGGTATGCATGTCATTAAAATTTTTTAAATTCGTCATATTCCTACCCCTTTTTCTTTTCTCTTAAAAGAAAAACCCGTGAGTACAATATAGCTCTTGAACTTGTCTTCTTCGAAGCTTGCCCTCTTTTGAATTTTTTGGTCGATTTTTGACCCCAGAAATTTTCTGGAGGGCAGGTATCATTTACAGAACTGCAAGTTGGTGAAAATTTAGTGACCTTTTGCAGTGGGTTCAAAGCTGCTGTTGTGGGAAACGGCCACAAGGAGGTAGCATTTCTCCATTCCCCAATCTGGGTACTAGGGCAGCAGAGCCTTTCTGGAAGTCATTGTCCTAGGTTGTAAATTAGAATGGAAATTGCCAGGAGAAATCCCCATAAGTTTATGTCTCATTACTTCTTCTTGGTTTTTAAAATTTTTTTAATCTGGGTAAAGTTTAGAATATTGTTTGTCCTAGGTGTACACAATCTGGTTCATTTGTACATTATGTATGTCTATTAATGTACAGATCCTCTTCCCATGTAAAATATTACAGTGTTCCGTCGACCTCCCTTGCTATATGTTCGGTGTTTTTGATACATGTATATAATATGTATTTGTATATGTATGGTAACACTAATGTTCATTTCTCAATTTCCCCCCTCCTTTCCTTTCAGATGAGCATAGTTTGTTTTCTAAGCCTGTGAGTGTCTTTCTCTTTGGAAATATGTTCATCTGTGTCAGTTATTAGATAATGCCATAAGTGATAATATAGGATATAGGTGTTTTGCTTTCCGACCTACTTCATGTTTTGTGATTATCTCCAGGCTCAAGTATGGTGCCTCAAAGAGCAGTGCTTCAATGTTTTCCATGGCTAATATTCCATTGTGTACATGGACCACTTCTTCTTGGTGCATTCCTCTGTCGATGGACATTTTCGTTGCTTCCAAGTGTTGCCTATGGTAAATATTGCTGGAGTGCAGGATTTCCAGCCTGTGATTTTTGATTTTCATTTTCTCAGGTGATAGACCCAGCAGTGGGTATGATTGATTGACTGGTACGGTAGCTCAACGTTTACCTTTTCAAGGCAACTCCATTGTGCTTTCATTAGTGGCTCTTACCACGTCCCCCTTAGAATCGAGGGTACGCATTTCTCCACAATCACGTCAGCATTTATTGTTGGCAGAATTTTTTTTGATGGCCATTATGACTGGTGTGAGCTGATAGGTTTTTGTAATTTGGGTTTACATGTCTGTAAAAATTCCTACAATTCATCATTTTTCCACAGCTTTTTCTTTTCTGTTAAAAGAAAAAAGCAAAAAAGTGTGAGTATAATATACCTCTTCAAATATTCTTTTTGGAAGGTTGCACTCTAGAATTTTTTGGTCGATTTTCGACCTCAGTATTTTTTGGAGGTCAGGTGTCATTTACAGAACTGCAATTGGTGAATACTTAGTGACCTTTTGCAGTGGGTTTAAAGCTGCTGTTGTGGGAAACGGCCACAAGGATGCAGCATTTCTCCATTCCCAAATCTGGGTACTAGGGCAGCAGAGCCATTCTAGAAGTCGTTTGTCTAGGTTGTAAATTTGAATGGAATGTGCCAGGAAAACCCCCCATAAGTCTATGTCTCATTACTCCTAGTTCGTTGTTTTAATTTTTTCAATTGGGGTAATGGTTAGAATGTTGCTTGTCCAAGGTGTACACACTCTGGTTCATCTACATATTCTACATACCTATTTATGTAGAGATCCTCTTCCCTTGTAAATTATTACAGTGTTCCGTAATCCTTCCTTGCTATATGGTCGGTCTTTTTGATATATGTATATAATATGTATTTGTATACATATGGTAACGCTAATCTTCATTTATCCATTCCCCCCACCTTTACTTTTAGATAAGCATAGTTCTTTTTTAATAAGTCTGTGATTGACTTTCTGTGTGGAAATATGTTCATTTGTGTCAGTTATTAGATAACGCCTATAAGTGATATCATAGGATATAGGACTTTTGCTTTCCGACTTACCTCATGTTCTGTGATTATCTCCAAGATCATCTATGGGGCCTCAAAGAGCAGTGTTTCATTGTTTTCCATGGCTAGTATTCATTGTGTACATGGACCACTTCTTCTTTATCCTTTCATCTGTAGATGGACATTTTGGTTGCTTCACTGTCTTGTCTATTGTGAATAAGGCTGCAGTGCAGCTTTTGCAGCCCGGGTCTTCTTCATTCTGGTCTTCTCAGGTGAGAGGCCCATTGGTGCGCCTGCTGGATTGACTGGTACCTCAATTTTTCCTTTTAAACGCAGCTCTTTCCTGTTCTCATTATTAGCGTTTAACCCTTTTACATCTCACCAGCAGCTAGAGGGTACACAGTTCTCTAAAACCTCTTCAGCATTTATTGTTTGTAGACTTTTTGCCAATGGTCAGTCGACTGGTGTGAGTTGAAGACTTTTTGTAGATTAGATTGCATGAGTCTAATACTTCCTGAGGCTGAGCTTTTATCCATTTTCCTTTCTTTAAAAAGAGAGTGAGTAAAACTTACCTCTTCATACTGTCTTCTTGAAAATTTTGCCTGTTTTGAATTTTTTTTATCCATTCCCTACCTCAGCACAATTTTGAGGGCAGGTGTCCTTTACAGCCCTGAGTCCTTGTGAATGGTAAGTGACCATTAGCTGTGGGTTAAAAGCTGCTCTTGCGGGAATCGGCCACATGGCGGCAGCATTTCTCCTTTACCAAATCTGGTTACTAGGTCAACAGAGCCTTACTGGAAGTGGTGTTCTAGGTTGTAAATTAGAATGGCATGTGAGAGGAAAACGCCCTTTAATGTATGTCTCATTACTTCTTGTTGTTATTTTTAACTTACGTTTTATTTTTTATCACAGCAAACTTGATTACAATGTTTTGTTTGTTCTAGGTGTGCAAGATGTGGTTCTTTCACACATATACATATATCTATTCTTCTTCGGAGCCTTTTCCCATGTAGGTTATGACACAATGTTGAGTAGTCTTCTCTTGGTATTGCGTAGGTCTTTGGTGATTACATATTTCACAGGTGTTTGTATCTCTCTGTTAACCTCAATACGGTAATGTATCCATTCCTCACACCTTTCTAATTGGTGAACCATAAGTTTTTTTATTGATTCTATGATAGTGTTTCTCTGTGGAAATATCTTTGTTTGTATCATTTTTTAGGTAACCCCTATATATGATATGATAGGATATGTGTCTTTCGCTTTCTCACTTACTCCAAGTTGCGTGATTACTTCTAGACTCATCTACGGTGCTGCAAATGGCATTGTTTCCTTTTTTCACTAGCTCATATTCCATCTGTACAGGTAGCAGTTCTTCTTTGTCCACCCATCTGTCGGTGGACTTTTTGGTTACTTCCATATCTTGGCTATTGTAATAGTGTGCAATGCAGATTTGCGTGGCTGTGTCCTTCCAATTCTGTCTTCTTAGTTTATAGGTCCAGGAATAGGTCTGCTGGATCACATGGTAGCTCAATGTTTACTTTTTAAAGGCACCTCTGTTCTGTTCTCCTTAGTGGCTCTTTCCAGGTTACGTCCCACTTAAAGTGGAGGGCATGTATTTCTTCCCAGCACCTTCAGGATTTATTCTTTGTAGTTTTTGCTGATGATTATTCTGAGTGGTGTGAGCTGATACCTCTTTGTGGTTGAATTTGCATGTGTCTCATAATGCGTTGAAATTGAGCTTTAAGACATGATCTTTTTATTTTTCCAGCTGTGATTAGAGCTTATTTCTTCACAGTGTTTTCTTAAAGTATGTGTCACCATTTGTAATATTTTGGCCGTTATCTCCCTCAAGACATTTTGAGGGCAGGTTTCATTTACAGCCCTGCAGTACTTGTTCATATGAAGTGACCATTAGCTCAGGCTTTAAACCTGCTTTTGCAGGTAACGGCCAGAGAGCGGCAGCCTTTCTACGTTTCCCATGCTGGTACTAGGGAAACAGACCTACCGGCCAGTGGTGTTCTTCGGTTATAAATTAGAGTGCAATGTGCCCGGATAAAACCACAAATGTTGATGTCTCCTTGCTTTTGTTTGTTTTTAAATTGAGTTTATATTTATTATTAGAGTAATATTCCATTGTGTACGTGGACCACTTCTTCTTGGTGCATTCCTCGGTTGATGGACATTTTCATTGCTTCCAAGTGCTGGCTATGGTAAATCTTGCTGGCGTACAGGTTTGCCAGCCTGTGACTTTTTGATTCTCATTTTCTCAAGTGATAGGCCAAGCAGTGGTTGTGATTGATTGACTGGTAGCTCAATGTTTCCCTTTTCAAAGCACCTACACTGTGTTTTCATTAGTGGCTCTTTACATGCCCCCCCTTACAACCGAAGGTACGCATTTCTCCACACTCCCTTCACGGTTTATTTTTTGCAGCATTTTTCCTAATGGCCATTCTGACTGCTGTGAGCTGATAGGTTTTTGTAATATGGGTATGCATGTCATTAAAATTTTTTAAATTCGTCATATTCCTACCCCTTTTTCTTTTCTCTTAAAAGAAAAACCCGTGAGTACAATATAGCTCTTGAACTTGTCTTCTTCGAAGCTTGCCCTCTTTTGAATTTTTTGGTCGATTTTTGACCCCAGAAATTTTCTGGAGGGCAGGTATCATTTACAGAACTGCAAGTTGGTGAAAATTTAGTGACCTTTTGCAGTGGGTTCAAAGCTGCTGTTGTGGGAAACGGCCACAAGGAGGTAGCATTTCTCCATTCCCCAATCTGGGTACTAGGGCAGCAGAGCCTTTCTGGAAGTCATTGTCCTAGGTTGTAAATTAGAATGGAAATTGCCAGGAGAAATCCCCATAAGTTTATGTCTCATTACTTCTTCTTGGTTTTTAAATTTTTTTTAATCTGGGTAAAGTTTAGAATATTGTTTGTCCTAGGTGTACACAATCTGGTTCATTTGTACATTATGTATGTCTATTAATGTACAGATCCTCTTCCCATGTAAAATATTACAGTGTTCCGTCGACCTCCCTTGCTATATGTTCGGTGTTTTTGATACATGTATATAATATGTATTTGTATATGTATGGTAACACTAATGTTCATTTCTCAATTTCCCCCCTCCTTTCCTTTCAGATGAGCATAGTTTGTTTTCTAAGCCTGTGAGTGTCTTTCTCTTTGGAAATATGTTCATCTGTGTCAGTTATTAGATAATGCCATAAGTGATAATATAGGATATAGGTGTTTTGCTTTCCGACCTACTTCATGTTTTGTGATTATCTCCAGGCTCAAGTATGGTGCCTCAAAGAGCAGTGCTTCAATGTTTTCCATGGCTAATATTCCATTGTGTACATGGACCACTTCTTCTTGGTGCATTCCTCTGTCGATGGACATTTTCGTTGCTTCCAAGTGTTGCCTATGGTAAATATTGCTGGAGTGCAGGATTTCCAGCCTGTGATTTTTGATTTTCATTTTCTCAGGTGATAGACCCAGCAGTGGGTATGATTGATTGACTGGTACGGTAGCTCAACGTTTACCTTTTCAAGGCAACTCCATTGTGCTTTCATTAGTGGCTCTTGCCACGTCCCCCTTAGAATCGAGGGTACGCATTTCTCCACAATCACGTCAGCATTTATTGTTGGCAGAATTTTTTTTGATGGCCATTATGACTGGTGTGAGCTGATATGTTTTTGTAATTTGGGTTTACATGTCTGTAAAAATTCCTACAATTCATCATTTTTCCACGGCTTTTTCTTTTCTGTTAAAAGAAAAGAGCAAAAAAGTGTGAGTATAATATACCTCTTCAAATATTCTTTTTGGAAGGTTGCACTCTAGAATTTTTTGGTCGATTTTCGACCTCAGTATTTTTTGGAGGTCAGGTGTCATTTACAGAACTGCAATTGGTGAATACTTAGTGACCTTTTGCAGTGGGTTTAAAGCTGCTGTTGTGGGAAACGGCCACAAGGATGCAGCATTTCTCCATTCCCAAATCTGGGTACTAGGGCAGCAGAGCCATTCTAGAAGTCGTTTGTCTAGGTTGTAAATTTGAATGGAATGTGCCAGGAAAACCCCCCATAAGTCTATGTCTCATTACTCCTAGTTCGTTGTTTTAATTTTTTCAATTGGGGTAATGGTTAGAATGTTGCTTGTCCAAGGTGTACACACTCTGGTTCATCTACATATTCTACATACCTATTTATGTAGAGATCCTCTTCCCTTGTAAATTATTACAGTGTTCCGTAATCCTTCCTTGCTATATGGTCGGTCTTTTTGATATATGTATATAATATGTATTTGTATACATATGGTAACGCTAATCTTCATTTATCCATTCCCCCCACCTTTACTTTTAGATAAGCATAGTTCTTTTTTAATAAGTCTGTGATTGACTTTCTGTGTGGAAATATGTTCATTTGTGTCAGTTATTAGATAACGCCTATAAGTGATATCATAGGATATAGGACTTTTGCTTTCCGACTTACCTCATGTTCTGTGATTATCTCCAAGATCATCTATGGGGCCTCAAAGAGCAGTGTTTCATTGTTTTCCATGGCTAGTATTCATTGTGTACATGGACCACTTCTTCTTTATCCTTTCATCTGTAGATGGACATTTTGGTTGCTTCACTGTCTTGTCTATTGTGAATAAGGCTGCAGTGCAGCTTTTGCAGCCCGGGTCTTCTTCATTCTGGTCTTCTCAGGTGAGAGGCCCATTGGTGCGCCTGCTGGATTGACTGGTACCTCAATTTTTCCTTTTAAACGCAGCTCTTTCCTGTTCTCATTATTAGCGTTTAACCCTTTTACATCTCACCAGCAGCTAGAGGGTACACAGTTCTCTAAAACCTCTTCAGCATTTATTGTTTGTAGACTTTTTGCCAATGGTCAGTCGACTGGTGTGAGTTGAAGACTTTTTGTAGATTAGATTGCATGAGTCTAATACTTCCTGAGGCTGAGCTTTTATCCATTTTCCTTTCTTTAAAAAGAGAGTGAGTAAAACTTACCTCTTCATACTGTCTTCTTGAAAATTTTGCCTGTTTTGAATTTTTTTTATCCATTCCCTACCTCAGCACAATTTTGAGGGCAGGTGTCCTTTACAGCCCTGAGTCCTTGTGAATGGTAAGTGACCATTAGCTGTGGGTTAAAAGCTGCTCTTGCGGGATTCGGCCACATGGCGGCAGCATTTCTCCTTTACCAAATCTGGTTACTAGGTCAACAGAGCCTTACTGGAAGTGGTGTTCTAGGTTGTAAATTAGAATGGCATGTGAGAGGAAAACGCCCTTTAATGTATGTCTCATTACTTCTTGTTGTTATTTTTAACTTACGTTTTATTTTTTATCACAGCAAACTTGATTACAATGTTTTGTTTGTTCTAGGTGTGCAAGATGTGGTTCTTTCACACATATACATATATCTATTCTTCTTCGGAGCCTTTTCCCATGTAGGTTATGACACAATGTTGAGTAGTCTTCTCTTGGTATTGCGTAGGTCTTTGGTGATTACATATTTCACAGGTGTTTGTATCTCTCTGTTAACCTCAATACGGTAATGTATCCATTCCTCACACCTTTCTAATTGGTGAACCATAAGTTTTTTTATTGATTCTATGATAGTGTTTCTCTGTGGAAATATCTTTGTTTGTATCATTTTTTAGGTAACCCCTATATATGATATGATAGGATATGTGTCTTTCGCTTTCTCACTTACTCCAAGTTGCGTGATTACTTCTAGACTCATCTACGGTGCTGCAAATGGCATTGTTTCCTTTTTTCACTAGCTCATATTCCATCTGTACAGGTAGCAGTTCTTCTTTGTCCACCCATCTGTCGGTGGACTTTTTGGTTACTTCCATATCTTGGCTATTGTAATAGTGTGCAATGCAGATTTGCGTGGCTGTGTCCTTCCAATTCTGTCTTCTTAGTTTATAGGTCCAGGAATAGGTCTGCTGGATCACATGGTAGCTCAATGTTTACTTTTTAAAGGCACCTCTGTTCTGTTCTCCTTAGTGGCTCTTTCCAGGTTACGTCCCACTTAAAGTGGAGGGCATGTATTTCTTCCCAGCACCTTCAGGATTTATTCTTTGTAGTTTTTGCTGATGATTATTCTGAGTGGTGTGAGCTGATACCTCTTTGTGGTTGAATTTGCATGTGTCTCATAATGCGTTGAAATTGAGCTTTAAGACATGATCTTTTTATTTTTCCAGCTGTGATTAGAGCTTATTTCTTCACAGTGTTTTCTTAAAGTATGTGTCACCATTTGTAATATTTTGGCCGTTATCTCCCTCAAGACATTTTGAGGGCAGGTTTCATTTACAGCCCTGCAGTACTTGTTCATATGAAGTGACCATTAGCTCAGGCTTTAAACCTGCTTTTGCAGGTAACGGCCAGAGAGCGGCAGCCTTTCTACGTTTCCCATGCTGGTACTAGGGAAACAGACCTACCGGCCAGTGGTGTTCTTCGGTTATAAATTAGAGTGCAATGTGCCCGGATAAAACCACAAATGTTGATGTCTCCTTGCTTTTGTTTGTTTTTAAATTGAGTTTATATTTATTATTAGAGTAATATTCCATTGTGTACGTGGACCACTTCTTCTTGGTGCATTCCTCGGTTGATGGACATTTTCATTGCTTCCAAGTGCTGGCTATGGTAAATCTTGCTGGCGTACAGGTTTGCCAGCCTGTGACTTTTTGATTCTCATTTTCTCAAGTGATAGGCCAAGCAGTGGTTGTGATTGATTGACTGGTAGCTCAATGTTTCCCTTTTCAAAGCACCTACACTGTGTTTTCATTAGTGGCTCTTTACATGCCCCCCCTTACAACCGAAGGTACGCATTTCTCCACACTCCCTTCACGGTTTATTTTTTGCAGCATTTTTCCTAATGGCCATTCTGACTGCTGTGAGCTGATAGGTTTTTGTAATATGGGTATGCATGTCATTAAAATTTTTTAAATTCGTCATATTCCTACCCCTTTTTCTTTTCTCTTAAAAGAAAAACCCGTGAGTACAATATAGCTCTTGAACTTGTCTTCTTCGAAGCTTGCCCTCTTTTGAATTTTTTGGTCGATTTTTGACCCCAGAAATTTTCTGGAGGGCAGGTATCATTTACAGAACTGCAAGTTGGTGAAAATTTAGTGACCTTTTGCAGTGGGTTCAAAGCTGCTGTTGTGGGAAACGGCCACAAGGAGGTAGCATTTCTCCATTCCCCAATCTGGGTACTAGGGCAGCAGAGCCTTTCTGGAAGTCATTGTCCTAGGTTGTAAATTAGAATGGAAATTGCCAGGAGAAATCCCCATAAGTTTATGTCTCATTACTTCTTCTTGGTTTTTAAAATTTTTTTAATCTGGGTAAAGTTTAGAATATTGTTTGTCCTAGGTGTACACAATCTGGTTCATTTGTACATTATGTATGTCTATTAATGTACAGATCCTCTTCCCATGTAAAATATTACAGTGTTCCGTCGACCTCCCTTGCTATATGTTCGGTGTTTTTGATACATGTATATAATATGTATTTGTATATGTATGGTAACACTAATGTTCATTTCTCAATTTCCCCCCTCCTTTCCTTTCAGATGAGCATAGTTTGTTTTCTAAGCCTGTGAGTGTCTTTCTCTTTGGAAATATGTTCATCTGTGTCAGTTATTAGATAATGCCATAAGTGATAATATAGGATATAGGTGTTTTGCTTTCCGACCTACTTCATGTTTTGTGATTATCTCCAGGCTCAAGTATGGTGCCTCAAAGAGCAGTGCTTCAATGTTTTCCATGGCTAATATTCCATTGTGTACATGGACCACTTCTTCTTGGTGCATTCCTCTGTCGATGGACATTTTCGTTGCTTCCAAGTGTTGCCTATGGTAAATATTGCTGGAGTGCAGGATTTCCAGCCTGTGATTTTTGATTTTCATTTTCTCAGGTGATAGACCCAGCAGTGGGTATGATTGATTGACTGGTACGGTAGCTCAACGTTTACCTTTTCAAGGCAACTCCATTGTGCTTTCATTAGTGGCTCTTACCACGTCCCCCTTAGAATCGAGGGTACGCATTTCTCCACAATCACGTCAGCATTTATTGTTGGCAGAATTTTTTTTGATGGCCATTATGACTGGTGTGAGCTGATAGGTTTTTGTAATTTGGGTTTACATGTCTGTAAAAATTCCTACAATTCATCATTTTTCCACAGCTTTTTCTTTTCTGTTAAAAGAAAAAAGCAAAAAAGTGTGAGTATAATATACCTCTTCAAATATTCTTTTTGGAAGGTTGCACTCTAGAATTTTTTGGTCGATTTTCGACCTCAGTATTTTTTGGAGGTCAGGTGTCATTTACAGAACTGCAATTGGTGAATACTTAGTGACCTTTTGCAGTGGGTTTAAAGCTGCTGTTGTGGGAAACGGCCACAAGGATGCAGCATTTCTCCATTCCCAAATCTGGGTACTAGGGCAGCAGAGCCATTCTAGAAGTCGTTTGTCTAGGTTGTAAATTTGAATGGAATGTGCCAGGAAAACCCCCCATAAGTCTATGTCTCATTACTCCTAGTTCGTTGTTTTAATTTTTTCAATTGGGGTAATGGTTAGAATGTTGCTTGTCCAAGGTGTACACACTCTGGTTCATCTACATATTCTACATACCTATTTATGTAGAGATCCTCTTCCCTTGTAAATTATTACAGTGTTCCGTAATCCTTCCTTGCTATATGGTCGGTCTTTTTGATATATGTATATAATATGTATTTGTATACATATGGTAACGCTAATCTTCATTTATCCATTCCCCCCACCTTTACTTTTAGATAAGCATAGTTCTTTTTTAATAAGTCTGTGATTGACTTTCTGTGTGGAAATATGTTCATTTGTGTCAGTTATTAGATAACGCCTATAAGTGATATCATAGGATATAGGACTTTTGCTTTCCGACTTACCTCATGTTCTGTGATTATCTCCAAGATCATCTATGGGGCCTCAAAGAGCAGTGTTTCATTGTTTTCCATGGCTAGTATTCATTGTGTACATGGACCACTTCTTCTTTATCCTTTCATCTGTAGATGGACATTTTGGTTGCTTCACTGTCTTGTCTATTGTGAATAAGGCTGCAGTGCAGCTTTTGCAGCCCGGGTCTTCTTCATTCTGGTCTTCTCAGGTGAGAGGCCCATTGGTGCGCCTGCTGGATTGACTGGTACCTCAATTTTTCCTTTTAAACGCAGCTCTTTCCTGTTCTCATTATTAGCGTTTAACCCTTTTACATCTCACCAGCAGCTAGAGGGTACACAGTTCTCTAAAACCTCTTCAGCATTTATTGTTTGTAGACTTTTTGCCAATGGTCAGTCGACTGGTGTGAGTTGAAGACTTTTTGTAGATTAGATTGCATGAGTCTAATACTTCCTGAGGCTGAGCTTTTATCCATTTTCCTTTCTTTAAAAAGAGAGTGAGTAAAACTTACCTCTTCATACTGTCTTCTTGAAAATTTTGCCTGTTTTGAATTTTTTTTATCCATTCCCTACCTCAGCACAATTTTGAGGGCAGGTGTCCTTTACAGCCCTGAGTCCTTGTGAATGGTAAGTGACCATTAGCTGTGGGTTAAAAGCTGCTCTTGCGGGAATCGGCCACATGGCGGCAGCATTTCTCCTTTACCAAATCTGGTTACTAGGTCAACAGAGCCTTACTGGAAGTGGTGTTCTAGGTTGTAAATTAGAATGGCATGTGAGAGGAAAACGCCCTTTAATGTATGTCTCATTACTTCTTGTTGTTATTTTTAACTTACGTTTTATTTTTTATCACAGCAAACTTGATTACAATGTTTTGTTTGTTCTAGGTGTGCAAGATGTGGTTCTTTCACACATATACATATATCTATTCTTCTTCGGAGCCTTTTCCCATGTAGGTTATGACACAATGTTGAGTAGTCTTCTCTTGGTATTGCGTAGGTCTTTGGTGATTACATATTTCACAGGTGTTTGTATCTCTCTGTTAACCTCAATACGGTAATGTATCCATTCCTCACACCTTTCTAATTGGTGAACCATAAGTTTTTTTATTGATTCTATGATAGTGTTTCTCTGTGGAAATATCTTTGTTTGTATCATTTTTTAGGTAACCCCTATATATGATATGATAGGATATGTGTCTTTCGCTTTCTCACTTACTCCAAGTTGCGTGATTACTTCTAGACTCATCTACGGTGCTGCAAATGGCATTGTTTCCTTTTTTCACTAGCTCATATTCCATCTGTACAGGTAGCAGTTCTTCTTTGTCCACCCATCTGTCGGTGGACTTTTTGGTT
The DNA here is from genome assembly GCF_965194825.1 of Balaenoptera physalus. NCBI lineage: Eukaryota > Metazoa > Chordata > Mammalia > Artiodactyla > Balaenopteridae > Balaenoptera > Balaenoptera physalus. The sequence goes on from NW_028126526.1 coordinate 300,366, forward strand.
ACTTCCATATCTTGGCTATTGTAATAGTGTGCAATGCAGATTTGCGTGGCTGTGTCCTTCCAATTCTGTCTTCTTAGTTTATAGGTCCAGGAATAGGTCTGCTGGATCACATGGTAGCTCAATGTTTACTTTTTAAAGGCACCTCTGTTCTGTTCTCCTTAGTGGCTCTTTCCAGGTTACGTCCCACTTAAAGTGGAGGGCATGTATTTCTTCCCAGCACCTTCAGGATTTATTCTTTGTAGTTTTTGCTGATGATTATTCTGAGTGGTGTGAGCTGATACCTCTTTGTGGTTGAATTTGCATGTGTCTCATAATGCGTTGAAATTGAGCTTTAAGACATGATCTTTTTATTTTTCCAGCTGTGATTAGAGCTTATTTCTTCACAGTGTTTTCTTAAAGTATGTGTCACCATTTGTAATATTTTGGCCGTTATCTCCCTCAAGACATTTTGAGGGCAGGTTTCATTTACAGCCCTGCAGTACTTGTTCATATGAAGTGACCATTAGCTCAGGCTTTAAACCTGCTTTTGCAGGTAACGGCCAGAGAGCGGCAGCCTTTCTACGTTTCCCATGCTGGTACTAGGGAAACAGACCTACCGGCCAGTGGTGTTCTTCGGTTATAAATTAGAGTGCAATGTGCCCGGATAAAACCACAAATGTTGATGTCTCCTTGCTTTTGTTTGTTTTTAAATTGAGTTTATATTTATTATTAGAGTAATATTCCATTGTGTACGTGGACCACTTCTTCTTGGTGCATTCCTCGGTTGATGGACATTTTCATTGCTTCCAAGTGCTGGCTATGGTAAATCTTGCTGGCGTACAGGTTTGCCAGCCTGTGACTTTTTGATTCTCATTTTCTCAAGTGATAGGCCAAGCAGTGGTTGTGATTGATTGACTGGTAGCTCAATGTTTCCCTTTTCAAAGCACCTACACTGTGTTTTCATTAGTGGCTCTTTACATGCCCCCCCTTACAACCGAAGGTACGCATTTCTCCACACTCCCTTCACGGTTTATTTTTTGCAGCATTTTTCCTAATGGCCATTCTGACTGCTGTGAGCTGATAGGTTTTTGTAATATGGGTATGCATGTCATTAAAATTTTTTAAATTCGTCATATTCCTACCCCTTTTTCTTTTCTCTTAAAAGAAAAACCCGTGAGTACAATATAGCTCTTGAACTTGTCTTCTTCGAAGCTTGCCCTCTTTTGAATTTTTTGGTCGATTTTTGACCCCAGAAATTTTCTGGAGGGCAGGTATCATTTACAGAACTGCAAGTTGGTGAAAATTTAGTGACCTTTTGCAGTGGGTTCAAAGCTGCTGTTGTGGGAAACGGCCACAAGGAGGTAGCATTTCTCCATTCCCCAATCTGGGTACTAGGGCAGCAGAGCCTTTCTGGAAGTCATTGTCCTAGGTTGTAAATTAGAATGGAAATTGCCAGGAGAAATCCCCATAAGTTTATGTCTCATTACTTCTTCTTGGTTTTTAAAATTTTTTTAATCTGGGTAAAGTTTAGAATATTGTTTGTCCTAGGTGTACACAATCTGGTTCATTTGTACATTATGTATGTCTATTAATGTACAGATCCTCTTCCCATGTAAAATATTACAGTGTTCCGTCGACCTCCCTTGCTATATGTTCGGTGTTTTTGATACATGTATATAATATGTATTTGTATATGTATGGTAACACTAATGTTCATTTCTCAATTTCCCCCCTCCTTTCCTTTCAGATGAGCATAGTTTGTTTTCTAAGCCTGTGAGTGTCTTTCTCTTTGGAAATATGTTCATCTGTGTCAGTTATTAGATAATGCCATAAGTGATAATATAGGATATAGGTGTTTTGCTTTCCGACCTACTTCATGTTTTGTGATTATCTCCAGGCTCAAGTATGGTGCCTCAAAGAGCAGTGCTTCAATGTTTTCCATGGCTAATATTCCATTGTGTACATGGACCACTTCTTCTTGGTGCATTCCTCTGTCGATGGACATTTTCGTTGCTTCCAAGTGTTGCCTATGGTAAATATTGCTGGAGTGCAGGATTTCCAGCCTGTGATTTTTGATTTTCATTTTCTCAGGTGATAGACCCAGCAGTGGGTATGATTGATTGACTGGTACGGTAGCTCAACGTTTACCTTTTCAAGGCAACTCCATTGTGCTTTCATTAGTGGCTCTTGCCACGTCCCCCTTAGAATCGAGGGTACGCATTTCTCCACAATCACGTCAGCATTTATTGTTGGCAGAATTTTTTTTGATGGCCATTATGACTGGTGTGAGCTGATAGGTTTTTGTAATTTGGGTTTACATGTCTGTAAAAATTCCTACAATTCATCATTTTTCCACGGCTTTTTCTTTTCTGTTAAAAGAAAAAAGCAAAAAAGTGTGAGTATAATATACCTCTTCAAATATTCTTTTTGGAAGGTTGCACTCTAGAATTTTTTGGTCGATTTTCGACCTCAGTATTTTTTGGAGGTCAGGTGTCATTTACAGAACTGCAATTGGTGAATACTTAGTGACCTTTTGCAGTGGGTTTAAAGCTGCTGTTGTGGGAAACGGCCACAAGGATGCAGCATTTCTCCATTCCCAAATCTGGGTACTAGGGCAGCAGAGCCATTCTAGAAGTCGTTTGTCTAGGTTGTAAATTTGAATGGAATGTGCCAGGAAAACCCCCCATAAGTCTATGTCTCATTACTCCTAGTTCGTTGTTTTAATTTTTTCAATTGGGGTAATGGTTAGAATGTTGCTTGTCCAAGGTGTACACACTCTGGTTCATCTACATATTCTACATACCTATTTATGTAGAGATCCTCTTCCCTTGTAAATTATTACAGTGTTCCGTAATCCTTCCTTGCTATATGGTCGGTCTTTTTGATATATGTATATAATATGTATTTGTATACATATGGTAACGCTAATCTTCATTTATCCATTCCCCCCACCTTTACTTTTAGATAAGCATAGTTCTTTTTTAATAAGTCTGTGATTGACTTTCTGTGTGGAAATATGTTCATTTGTGTCAGTTATTAGATAACGCCTATAAGTGATATCATAGGATATAGGACTTTTGCTTTCCGACTTACCTCATGTTCTGTGATTATCTCCAAGATCATCTATGGGGCCTCAAAGAGCAGTGTTTCATTGTTTTCCATGGCTAGTATTCATTGTGTACATGGACCACTTCTTCTTTATCCTTTCATCTGTAGATGGACATTTTGGTTGCTTCACTGTCTTGTCTATTGTGAATAAGGCTGCAGTGCAGCTTTTGCAGCCCGGGTCTTCTTCATTCTGGTCTTCTCAGGTGAGAGGCCCATTGGTGCGCCTGCTGGATTGACTGGTACCTCAATTTTTCCTTTTAAACGCAGCTCTTTCCTGTTCTCATTATTAGCGTTTAACCCTTTTACATCTCACCAGCAGCTAGAGGGTACACAGTTCTCTAAAACCTCTTCAGCATTTATTGTTTGTAGACTTTTTGCCAATGGTCAGTCGACTGGTGTGAGTTGAAGACTTTTTGTAGATTAGATTGCATGAGTCTAATACTTCCTGAGGCTGAGCTTTTATCCATTTTCCTTTCTTTAAAAAGAGAGTGAGTAAAACTTACCTCTTCATACTGTCTTCTTGAAAATTTTGCCTGTTTTGAATTTTTTTTATCCATTCCCTACCTCAGCACAATTTTGAGGGCAGGTGTCCTTTACAGCCCTGAGTCCTTGTGAATGGTAAGTGACCATTAGCTGTGGGTTAAAAGCTGCTCTTGCGGGATTCGGCCACATGGCGGCAGCATTTCTCCTTTACCAAATCTGGTTACTAGGTCAACAGAGCCTTACTGGAAGTGGTGTTCTAGGTTGTAAATTAGAATGGCATGTGAGAGGAAAACGCCCTTTAATGTATGTCTCATTACTTCTTGTTGTTATTTTTAACTTAAGTTTTATTTTTTATCACAGCAAACTTGATTACAATGTTTTGTTTGTTCTAGGTGTGCAAGATGTGGTTCTTTCACACATATACATATATCTATTCTTCTTCGGAGCCTTTTCCCATGTAGGTTATGACACAATGTTGAGTAGTCTTCTCTTGGTATTGCGTAGGTCTTTGGTGATTACATATTTCACAGGTGTTTGTATCTCTCTGTTAACCTCAATACGGTAATGTATCCATTCCTCACACCTTTCTAATTGGTGAACCATAAGTTTTTTTATTGATTCTATGATAGTGTTTCTCTGTGGAAATATCTTTGTTTGTATCATTTTTTAGGTAACCCCTATATATGATATGATAGGATATGTGTCTTTCGCTTTCTCACTTACTCCAAGTTGCGTGATTACTTCTAGACTCATCTACGGTGCTGCAAATGGCATTGTTTCCTTTTTTCACTAGCTCATATTCCATCTGTACAGGTAGCAGTTCTTCTTTGTCCACCCATCTGTCGGTGGACTTTTTGGTTACTTCCATATCTTGGCTATTGTAATAGTGTGCAATGCAGATTTGCGTGGCTGTGTCCTTCCAATTCTGTCTTCTTAGTTTATAGGTCCAGGAATAGGTCTGCTGGATCACATGGTAGCTCAATGTTTACTTTTTAAAGGCACCTCTGTTCTGTTCTCCTTAGTGGCTCTTTCCAGGTTACGTCCCACTTAAAGTGGAGGGCATGTATTTCTTCCCAGCACCTTCAGGATTTATTCTTTGTAGTTTTTGCTGATGATTATTCTGAGTGGTGTGAGCTGATACCTCTTTGTGGTTGAATTTGCATGTGTCTCATAATGCGTTGAAATTGAGCTTTAAGACATGATCTTTTTATTTTTCCAGCTGTGATTAGAGCTTATTTCTTCACAGTGTTTTCTTAAAGTATGTGTCACCATTTGTAATATTTTGGCCGTTATCTCCCTCAAGACATTTTGAGGGCAGGTTTCATTTACAGCCCTGCAGTACTTGTTCATATGAAGTGACCATTAGCTCAGGCTTTAAACCTGCTTTTGCAGGTAACGGCCAGAGAGCGGCAGCCTTTCTACGTTTCCCATGCTGGTACTAGGGAAACAGACCTACCGGCCAGTGGTGTTCTTCGGTTATAAATTAGAGTGCAATGTGCCCGGATAAAACCACAAATGTTGATGTCTCCTTGCTTTTGTTTGTTTTTAAATTGAGTTTATATTTATTATTAGAGTAATATTCCATTGTGTACGTGGACCACTTCTTCTTGGTGCATTCCTCGGTTGATGGACATTTTCATTGCTTCCTAAGTGCTGGCTATGGTAAATCTTGCTGGCGTACAGGTTTGCCAGCCTGTGACTTTTTGATTCTCATTTTCTCAAGTGATAGGCCAAGCAGTGGTTGTGATTGATTGACTGGTAGCTCAATGTTTCCCTTTTCAAAGCACCTACACTGTGTTTTCATTAGTGGCTCTTTACATGCCCCCCCTTACAACCGAAGGTACGCATTTCTCCACACTCCCTTCACGGTTTATTTTTTGCAGCATTTTTCCTAATGGCCATTCTGACTGCTGTGAGCTGATAGGTTTTTGTAATATGGGTATGCATGTCATTAAAATTTTTTAAATTCGTCATATTCCTACCCCTTTTTCTTTTCTCTTAAAAGAAAAACCCGTGAGTACAATATAGCTCTTGAACTTGTCTTCTTCGAAGCTTGCCCTCTTTTGAATTTTTTGGTCGATTTTTGACCCCAGAAATTTTCTGGAGGGCAGGTATCATTTACAGAACTGCAAGTTGGTGAAAATTTAGTGACCTTTTGCAGTGGGTTCAAAGCTGCTGTTGTGGGAAACGGCCACAAGGAGGTAGCATTTCTCCATTCCCCAATCTGGGTACTAGGGCAGCAGAGCCTTTCTGGAAGTCATTGTCCTAGGTTGTAAATTAGAATGGAAATTGCCAGGAGAAATCCCCATAAGTTTATGTCTCATTACTTCTTCTTGGTTTTTAAAATTTTTTTAATCTGGGTAAAGTTTAGAATATTGTTTGTCCTAGGTGTACACAATCTGGTTCATTTGTACATTATGTATGTCTATTAATGTACAGATCCTCTTCCCATGTAAAATATTACAGTGTTCCGTCGACCTCCCTTGCTATATGTTCGGTGTTTTTGATACATGTATATAATATGTATTTGTATATGTATGGTAACACTAATGTTCATTTCTCAATTTCCCCCCTCCTTTCCTTTCAGATGAGCATAGTTTGTTTTCTAAGCCTGTGAGTGTCTTTCTCTTTGGAAATATGTTCATCTGTGTCAGTTATTAGATAATGCCATAAGTGATAATATAGGATATAGGTGTTTTGCTTTCCGACCTACTTCATGTTTTGTGATTATCTCCAGGCTCAAGTATGGTGCCTCAAAGAGCAGTGCTTCAATGTTTTCCATGGCTAATATTCCATTGTGTACATGGACCACTTCTTCTTGGTGCATTCCTCTGTCGATGGACATTTTCGTTGCTTCCAAGTGTTGCCTATGGTAAATATTGCTGGAGTGCAGGATTTCCAGCCTGTGATTTTTGATTTTCATTTTCTCAGGTGATAGACCCAGCAGTGGGTATGATTGATTGACTGGTACGGTAGCTCAACGTTTACCTTTTCAAGGCAACTCCATTGTGCTTTCATTAGTGGCTCTTACCACGTCCCCCTTAGAATCGAGGGTACGCATTTCTCCACAATCACGTCAGCATTTATTGTTGGCAGAATTTTTTTTGATGGCCATTATGACTGGTGTGAGCTGATAGGTTTTTGTAATTTGGGTTTACATGTCTGTAAAAATTCCTACAATTCATCATTTTTCCACAGCTTTTTCTTTTCTGTTAAAAGAAAAAAGCAAAAAAGTGTGAGTATAATATACCTCTTCAAATATTCTTTTTGGAAGGTTGCACTCTAGAATTTTTTGGTCGATTTTCGACCTCAGTATTTTTTGGAGGTCAGGTGTCATTTACAGAACTGCAATTGGTGAATACTTAGTGACCTTTTGCAGTGGGTTTAAAGCTGCTGTTGTGGGAAACGGCCACAAGGATGCAGCATTTCTCCATTCCCAAATCTGGGTACTAGGGCAGCAGAGCCATTCTAGAAGTCGTTTGTCTAGGTTGTAAATTTGAATGGAATGTGCCAGGAAAACCCCCCATAAGTCTATGTCTCATTACTCCTAGTTCGTTGTTTTAATTTTTTCAATTGGGGTAATGGTTAGAATGTTGCTTGTCCAAGGTGTACACACTCTGGTTCATCTACATATTCTACATACCTATTTATGTAGAGATCCTCTTCCCTTGTAAATTATTACAGTGTTCCGTAATCCTTCCTTGCTATATGGTCGGTCTTTTTGATATATGTATATAATATGTATTTGTATACATATGGTAACGCTAATCTTCATTTATCCATTCCCCCCACCTTTACTTTTAGATAAGCATAGTTCTTTTTTAATAAGTCTGTGATTGACTTTCTGTGTGGAAATATGTTCATTTGTGTCAGTTATTAGATAACGCCTATAAGTGATATCATAGGATATAGGACTTTTGCTTTCCGACTTACCTCATGTTCTGTGATTATCTCCAAGATCATCTATGGGGCCTCAAAGAGCAGTGTTTCATTGTTTTCCATGGCTAGTATTCATTGTGTACATGGACCACTTCTTCTTTATCCTTTCATCTGTAGATGGACATTTTGGTTGCTTCACTGTCTTGTCTATTGTGAATAAGGCTGCAGTGCAGCTTTTGCAGCCCGGGTCTTCTTCATTCTGGTCTTCTCAGGTGAGAGGCCCATTGGTGCGCCTGCTGGATTGACTGGTACCTCAATTTTTCCTTTTAAACGCAGCTCTTTCCTGTTCTCATTATTAGCGTTTAACCCTTTTACATCTCACCAGCAGCTAGAGGGTACACAGTTCTCTAAAACCTCTTCAGCATTTATTGTTTGTAGACTTTTTGCCAATGGTCAGTCGACTGGTGTGAATTGAAGACTTTTTGTAGATTAGATTGCATGAGTCTAATACTTCCTGAGGCTGAGCTTTTATCCATTTTCCTTTCTTTAAAAAGAGAGTGAGTAAAACTTACCTCTTCATACTGTCTTCTTGAAAATTTTGCCTGTTTTGAATTTTTTTTATCCATTCCCTACCTCAGCACAATTTTGAGGGCAGGTGTCCTTTACAGCCCTGAGTCCTTGTGAATGGTAAGTGACCATTAGCTGTGGGTTAAAAGCTGCTCTTGCGGGAATCGGCCACATGGCGGCAGCATTTCTCCTTTACCAAATCTGGTTACTAGGTCAACAGAGCCTTACTGGAAGTGGTGTTCTAGGTTGTAAATTAGAATGGCATGTGAGAGGAAAACGCCCTTTAATGTATGTCTCATTACTTCTTGTTGTTATTTTTAACTTACGTTTTATTTTTTATCACAGCAAACTTGATTACAATGTTTTGTTTGTTCTAGGTGTGCAAGATGTGGTTCTTTCACACATATACATATATCTATTCTTCTTCGGAGCCTTTTCCCATGTAGGTTATGACACAATGTTGAGTAGTCTTCTCTTGGTATTGCGTAGGTCTTTGGTGATTACATATTTCTCCATTCCCCAATCTGGGTACTAGGGCAGCAGAGCCTTTCTGGAAGTCATTGTCCTAGGTTGTAAATTAGAATGGAAATTGCCAGGAGAAATCCCCATAAGTTTATGTCTCATTACTTCTTCTTGGTTTTTAAAATTTTTTTAATCTGGGTAAAGTTTAGAATATTGTTTGTCCTAGGTGTACACAATCTGGTTCATTTGTACATTATGTATGTCTATTAATGTACAGATCCTCTTCCCATGTAAAATATTACAGTGTTCCGTCGACCTCCCTTGCTATATGTTCGGTGTTTTTGATACATGTATATAATATGTATTTGTATATGTATGGTAACACTAATGTTCATTTCTCAATTTCCCCCCTCCTTTCCTTTCAGATGAGCATAGTTTGTTTTCTAAGCCTGTGAGTGTCTTTCTCTTTGGAAATATGTTCATCTGTGTCAGTTATTAGATAATGCCATAAGTGATAATATAGGATATAGGTGTTTTGCTTTCCGACCTACTTCATGTTTTGTGATTATCTCCAGGCTCAAGTATGGTGCCTCAAAGAGCAGTGCTTCAATGTTTTCCATGGCTAATATTCCATTGTGTACATGGACCACTTCTTCTTGGTGCATTCCTCTGTCGATGGACATTTTCGTTGCTTCCAAGTGTTGCCTATGGTAAATATTGCTGGAGTGCAGGATTTCCAGCCTGTGATTTTTGATTTTCATTTTCTCAGGTGATAGACCCAGCAGTGGGTATGATTGATTGACTGGTACGGTAGCTCAACGTTTACCTTTTCAAGGCAACTCCATTGTGCTTTCATTAGTGGCTCTTACCACGTCCCCCTTAGAATCGAGGGTACGCATTTCTCCACAATCACGTCAGCATTTATTGTTGGCAGAATTTTTTTTGATGGCCATTATGACTGGTGTGAGCTGATAGGTTTTTGTAATTTGGGTTTACATGTCTGTAAAAATTCCTACAATTCATCATTTTTCCACAGCTTTTTCTTTTCTGTTAAAAGAAAAAAGCAAAAAAGTGTGAGTATAATATACCTCTTCAAATATTCTTTTTGGAAGGTTGCACTCTAGAATTTTTTGGTCGATTTTCGACCTCAGTATTTTTTGGAGGTCAGGTGTCATTTACAGAACTGCAATTGGTGAATACTTAGTGACCTTTTGCAGTGGGTTTAAAGCTGCTGTTGTGGGAAACGGCCACAAGGATGCAGCATTTCTCCATTCCCAAATCTGGGTACTAGGGCAGCAGAGCCATTCTAGAAGTCGTTTGTCTAGGTTGTAAATTTGAATGGAATGTGCCAGGAAAACCCCCCATAAGTCTATGTCTCATTACTCCTAGTTCGTTGTTTTAATTTTTTCAATTGGGGTAATGGTTAGAATGTTGCTTGTCCAAGGTGTACACACTCTGGTTCATCTACATATTCTACATACCTATTTATGTAGAGATCCTCTTCCCTTGTAAATTATTACAGTGTTCCGTAATCCTTCCTTGCTATATGGTCGGTCTTTTTGATATATGTATATAATATGTATTTGTATACATATGGTAACGCTAATCTTCATTTATCCATTCCCCCCACCTTTACTTTTAGATAAGCATAGTTCTTTTTTAATAAGTCTGTGATTGACTTTCTGTGTGGAAATATGTTCATTTGTGTCAGTTATTAGATAACGCCTATAAGTGATATCATAGGATATAGGACTTTTGCTTTCCGACTTACCTCATGTTCTGTGATTATCTCCAAGATCATCTATGGGGCCTCAAAGAGCAGTGTTTCATTGTTTTCCATGGCTAGTATTCATTGTGTACATGGACCACTTCTTCTTTATCCTTTCATCTGTAGATGGACATTTTGGTTGCTTCACTGTCTTGTCTATTGTGAATAAGGCTGCAGTGCAGCTTTTGCAGCCCGGGTCTTCTTCATTCTGGTCTTCTCAGGTGAGAGGCCCATTGGTGCGCCTGCTGGATTGACTGGTACCTCAATTTTTCCTTTTAAACGCAGCTCTTTCCTGTTCTCATTATTAGCGTTTAACCCTTTTACATCTCACCAGCAGCTAGAGGGTACACAGTTCTCTAAAACCTCTTCAGCATTTATTGTTTGTAGACTTTTTGCCAATGGTCAGTCGACTGGTGTGAGTTGAAGACTTTTTGTAGATTAGATTGCATGAGTCTAATACTTCCTGAGGCTGAGCTTTTATCCATTTTCCTTTCTTTAAAAAGAGAGTGAGTAAAACTTACCTCTTCATACTGTCTTCTTGAAAATTTTGCCTGTTTTGAATTTTTTTTATCCATTCCCTACCTCAGCACAATTTTGAGGGCAGGTGTCCTTTACAGCCCTGAGTCCTTGTGAATGGTAAGTGACCATTAGCTGTGGGTTAAAAGCTGCTCTTGCGGGAATCGGCCACATGGCGGCAGCATTTCTCCTTTACCAAATCTGGTTACTAGGTCAACAGAGCCTTACTGGAAGTGGTGTTCTAGGTTGTAAATTAGAATGGCATGTGAGAGGAAAACGCCCTTTAATGTATGTCTCATTACTTCTTGTTGTTATTTTTAACTTACGTTTTATTTTTTATCACAGCAAACTTGATTACAATGTTTTGTTTGTTCTAGGTGTGCAAGATGTGGTTCTTTCACACATATACATATATCTATTCTTCTTCGGAGCCTTTTCCCATGTAGGTTATGACACAATGTTGAGTAGTCTTCTCTTGGTATTGCGTAGGTCTTTGGTGATTACATATTTCACAGGTGTTTGTATCTCTCTGTTAACCTCAATACGGTAATGTATCCATTCCTCACACCTTTCTAATTGGTGAACCATAAGTTTTTTTATTGATTCTATGATAGTGTTTCTCTGTGGAAATATCTTTGTTTGTATCATTTTTTAGGTAACCCCTATATATGATATGATAGGATATGTGTCTTTCGCTTTCTCACTTACTCCAAGTTGCGTGATTACTTCTAGACTCATCTACGGTGCTGCAAATGGCATTGTTTCCTTTTTTCACTAGCTCATATTCCATCTGTACAGGTAGCAGTTCTTCTTTGTCCACCCATCTGTCGGTGGACTTTTTGGTTACTTCCATATCTTGGCTATTGTAATAGTGTGCAATGCAGATTTGCGTGGCTGTGTCCTTCCAATTCTGTCTTCTTAGTTTATAGGTCCAGGAATAGGTCTGCTGGATCACATGGTAGCTCAATGTTTACTTTTTAAAGGCACCTCTGTTCTGTTCTCCTTAGTGGCTCTTTCCAGGTTACGTCCCACTTAAAGTGGAGGGCATGTATTTCTTCCCAGCACCTTCAGGATTTATTCTTTGTAGTTTTTGCTGATGATTATTCTGAGTGGTGTGAGCTGATACCTCTTTGTGGTTGAATTTGCATGTGTCTCATAATGCGTTGAAATTGAGCTTTAAGACATGATCTTTTTATTTTTCCAGCTGTGATTAGAGCTTATTTCTTCACAGTGTTTTCTTAAAGTATGTGTCACCATTTGTAATATTTTGGCCGTTATCTCCCTCAAGACATTTTGAGGGCAGGTTTCATTTACAGCCCTGCAGTACTTGTTCATATGAAGTGACCATTAGCTCAGGCTTTAAACCTGCTTTTGCAGGTAACGGCCAGAGAGCGGCAGCCTTTCTACGTTTCCCATGCTGGTACTAGGGAAACAGACCTACCGGCCAGTGGTGTTCTTCGGTTATAAATTAGAGTGCAATGTGCCCGGATAAAACCACAAATGTTGATGTCTCCTTGCTTTTGTTTGTTTTTAAATTGAGTTTATATTTATTATTAGAGTAATATTCCATTGTGTACGTGGACCACTTCTTCTTGGTGCATTCCTCGGTTGATGGACATTTTCATTGCTTCCAAGTGCTGGCTATGGTAAATCTTGCTGGCGTACAGGTTTGCCAGCCTGTGACTTTTTGATTCTCATTTTCTCAAGTGATAGGCCAAGCAGTGGTTGTGATTGATTGACTGGTAGCTCAATGTTTCCCTTTTCAAAGCACCTACACTGTGTTTTCATTAGTGGCTCTTTACATGCCCCCCCTTACAACCGAAGGTACGCATTTCTCCACACTCCCTTCACGGTTTATTTTTTGCAGCATTTTTCCTAATGGCCATTCTGACTGCTGTGAGCTGATAGGTTTTTGTAATATGGGTATGCATGTCATTAAAATTTTTTAAATTCGTCATATTCCTACCCCTTTTTCTTTTCTCTTAAAAGAAAAACCCGTGAGTACAATATAGCTCTTGAACTTGTCTTCTTCGAAGCTTGCCCTCTTTTGAATTTTTTGGTCGATTTTTGACCCCAGAAATTTTCTGGAGGGCAGGTATCATTTACAGAACTGCAAGTTGGTGAAAATTTAGTGACCTTTTGCAGTGGGTTCAAAGCTGCTGTTGTGGGAAACGGCCACAAGGAGGTAGCATTTCTCCATTCCCCAATCTGGGTACTAGGGCAGCAGAGCCTTTCTGGAAGTCATTGTCCTAGGTTGTAAATTAGAATGGAAATTGCCAGGAGAAATCCCCATAAGTTTATGTCTCATTACTTCTTCTTGGTTTTTAAAATTTTTTTAATCTGGGTAAAGTTTAGAATATTGTTTGTCCTAGGTGTACACAATCTGGTTCATTTGTACATTATGTATGTCTATTAATGTACAGATCCTCTTCCCATGTAAAATATTACAGTGTTCCGTCGACCTCCCTTGCTATATGTTCGGTGTTTTTGATACATGTATATAATATGTATTTGTATATGTATGGTAACACTAATGTTCATTTCTCAATTTCCCCCCTCCTTTCCTTTCAGATGAGCATAGTTTGTTTTCTAAGCCTGTGAGTGTCTTTCTCTTTGGAAATATGTTCATCTGTGTCAGTTATTAGATAATGCCATAAGTGATAATATAGGATATAGGTGTTTTGCTTTCCGACCTACTTCATGTTTTGTGATTATCTCCAGGCTCAAGTATGGTGCCTCAAAGAGCAGTGCTTCAATGTTTTCCATGGCTAATATTCCATTGTGTACATGGACCACTTCTTCTTGGTGCATTCCTCTGTCGATGGACATTTTCGTTGCTTCCAAGTGTTGCCTATGGTAAATATTGCTGGAGTGCAGGATTTCCAGCCTGTGATTTTTGATTTTCATTTTCTCAGGTGATAGACCCAGCAGTGGGTATGATTGATTGACTGGTACGGTAGCTCAACGTTTACCTTTTCAAGGCAACTCCATTGTGCTTTCATTAGTGGCTCTTACCACGTCCCCCTTAGAATCGAGGGTACGCATTTCTCCACAATCACGTCAGCATTTATTGTTGGCAGAATTTTTTTTGATGGCCATTATGACTGGTGTGAGCTGATAGGTTTTTGTAATTTGGGTTTACATGTCTGTAAAAATTCCTACAATTCATCATTTTTCCACAGCTTTTTCTTTTCTGTTAAAAGAAAAAAGCAAAAAAGTGTGAGTATAATATACCTCTTCAAATATTCTTTTTGGAAGGTTGCACTCTAGAATTTTTTGGTCGATTTTCGACCTCAGTATTTTTTGGAGGTCAGGTGTCATTTACAGAACTGCAATTGGTGAATACTTAGTGACCTTTTGCAGTGGGTTTAAAGCTGCTGTTGTGGGAAACGGCCACAAGGATGCAGCATTTCTCCATTCCCAAATCTGGGTACTAGGGCAGCAGAGCCATTCTAGAAGTCGTTTGTCTAGGTTGTAAATTTGAATGGAATGTGCCAGGAAAACCCCCCATAAGTCTATGTCTCATTACTCCTAGTTCGTTGTTTTAATTTTTTCAATTGGGGTAATGGTTAGAATGTTGCTTGTCCAAGGTGTACACACTCTGGTTCATCTACATATTCTACATACCTATTTATGTAGAGATCCTCTTCCCTTGTAAATTATTACAGTGTTCCGTAATCCTTCCTTGCTATATGGTCGGTCTTTTTGATATATGTATATAATATGTATTTGTATACATATGGTAACGCTAATCTTCATTTATCCATTCCCCCCACCTTTACTTTTAGATAAGCATAGTTCTTTTTTAATAAGTCTGTGATTGACTTTCTGTGTGGAAATATGTTCATTTGTGTCAGTTATTAGATAACGCCTATAAGTGATATCATAGGATATAGGACTTTTGCTTTCCGACTTACCTCATGTTCTGTGATTATCTCCAAGATCATCTATGGGGCCTCAAAGAGCAGTGTTTCATTGTTTTCCATGGCTAGTATTCATTGTGTACATGGACCACTTCTTCTTTATCCTTTCATCTGTAGATGGACATTTTGGTTGCTTCACTGTCTTGTCTATTGTGAATAAGGCTGCAGTGCAGCTTTTGCAGCCCGGGTCTTCTTCATTCTGGTCTTCTCAGGTGAGAGGCCCATTGGTGCGCCTGCTGGATTGACTGGTACCTCAATTTTTCCTTTTAAACGCAGCTCTTTCCTGTTCTCATTATTAGCGTTTAACCCTTTTACATCTCACCAGCAGCTAGAGGGTACACAGTTCTCTAAAACCTCTTCAGCATTTATTGTTTGTAGACTTTTTGCCAATGGTCAGTCGACTGGTGTGAATTGAAGACTTTTTGTAGATTAGATTGCATGAGTCTAATACTTCCTGAGGCTGAGCTTTTATCCATTTTCCTTTCTTTAAAAAGAGAGTGAGTAAAACTTACCTCTTCATACTGTCTTCTTGAAAATTTTGCCTGTTTTGAATTTTTTTTATCCATTCCCTACCTCAGCACAATTTTGAGGGCAGGTGTCCTTTACAGCCCTGAGTCCTTGTGAATGGTAAGTGACCATTAGCTGTGGGTTAAAAGCTGCTCTTGCGGGAATCGGCCACATGGCGGCAGCATTTCTCCTTTACCAAATCTGGTTACTAGGTCAACAGAGCCTTACTGGAAGTGGTGTTCTAGGTTGTAAATTAGAATGGCATGTGAGAGGAAAACGCCCTTTAATGTATGTCTCATTACTTCTTGTTGTTATTTTTAACTTACGTTTTATTTTTTATCACAGCAAACTTGATTACAATGTTTTGTTTGTTCTAGGTGTGCAAGATGTGGTTCTTTCACACATATACATATATCTATTCTTCTTCGGAGCCTTTTCCCATGTAGGTTATGACACAATGTTGAGTAGTCTTCTCTTGGTATTGCGTAGGTCTTTGGTGATTACATATTTCTCCATTCCCCAATCTGGGTACTAGGGCAGCAGAGCCTTTCTGGAAGTCATTGTCCTAGGTTGTAAATTAGAATGGAAATTGCCAGGAGAAATCCCCATAAGTTTATGTCTCATTACTTCTTCTTGGTTTTTAAAATTTTTTTAATCTGGGTAAAGTTTAGAATATTGTTTGTCCTAGGTGTACACAATCTGGTTCATTTGTACATTATGTATGTCTATTAATGTACAGATCCTCTTCCCATGTAAAATATTACAGTGTTCCGTCGACCTCCCTTGCTATATGTTCGGTGTTTTTGATACATGTATATAATATGTATTTGTATATGTATGGTAACACTAATGTTCATTTCTCAATTTCCCCCCTCCTTTCCTTTCAGATGAGCATAGTTTGTTTTCTAAGCCTGTGAGTGTCTTTCTCTTTGGAAATATGTTCATCTGTGTCAGTTATTAGATAATGCCATAAGTGATAATATAGGATATAGGTGTTTTGCTTTCCGACCTACTTCATGTTTTGTGATTATCTCCAGGCTCAAGTATGGTGCCTCAAAGAGCAGTGCTTCAATGTTTTCCATGGCTAATATTCCATTGTGTACATGGACCACTTCTTCTTGGTGCATTCCTCTGTCGATGGACATTTTCGTTGCTTCCAAGTGTTGCCTATGGTAAATATTGCTGGAGTGCAGGATTTCCAGCCTGTGATTTTTGATTTTCATTTTCTCAGGTGATAGACCCAGCAGTGGGTATGATTGATTGACTGGTACGGTAGCTCAACGTTTACCTTTTCAAGGCAACTCCATTGTGCTTTCATTAGTGGCTCTTACCACGTCCCCCTTAGAATCGAGGGTACGCATTTCTCCACAATCACGTCAGCATTTATTGTTGGCAGAATTTTTTTTGATGGCCATTATGACTGGTGTGAGCTGATAGGTTTTTGTAATTTGGGTTTACATGTCTGTAAAAATTCCTACAATTCATCATTTTTCCACAGCTTTTTCTTTTCTGTTAAAAGAAAAAAGCAAAAAAGTGTGAGTATAATATACCTCTTCAAATATTCTTTTTGGAAGGTTGCACTCTAGAATTTTTTGGTCGATTTTCGACCTCAGTATTTTTTGGAGGTCAGGTGTCATTTACAGAACTGCAATTGGTGAATACTTAGTGACCTTTTGCAGTGGGTTTAAAGCTGCTGTTGTGGGAAACGGCCACAAGGATGCAGCATTTCTCCATTCCCAAATCTGGGTACTAGGGCAGCAGAGCCATTCTAGAAGTCGTTTGTCTAGGTTGTAAATTTGAATGGAATGTGCCAGGAAAACCCCCCATAAGTCTATGTCTCATTACTCCTAGTTCGTTGTTTTAATTTTTTCAATTGGGGTAATGGTTAGAATGTTGCTTGTCCAAGGTGTACACACTCTGGTTCATCTACATATTCTACATACCTATTTATGTAGAGATCCTCTTCCCTTGTAAATTATTACAGTGTTCCGTAATCCTTCCTTGCTATATGGTCGGTCTTTTTGATATATGTATATAATATGTATTTGTATACATATGGTAACGCTAATCTTCATTTATCCATTCCCCCCACCTTTACTTTTAGATAAGCATAGTTCTTTTTTAATAAGTCTGTGATTGACTTTCTGTGTGGAAATATGTTCATTTGTGTCAGTTATTAGATAACGCCTATAAGTGATATCATAGGATATAGGACTTTTGCTTTCCGACTTACCTCATGTTCTGTGATTATCTCCAAGATCATCTATGGGGCCTCAAAGAGCAGTGTTTCATTGTTTTCCATGGCTA
Organism: Balaenoptera physalus; assembly: GCF_965194825.1. Taxonomy (NCBI): domain Eukaryota; kingdom Metazoa; phylum Chordata; class Mammalia; order Artiodactyla; family Balaenopteridae; genus Balaenoptera; species Balaenoptera physalus. Next base: position 317,865 of record NW_028126526.1, read on the forward strand.
GTATTCATTGTGTACATGGACCACTTCTTCTTTATCCTTTCATCTGTAGATGGACATTTTGGTTGCTTCACTGTCTTGTCTATTGTGAATAAGGCTGCAGTGCAGCTTTTGCAGCCCGGGTCTTCTTCATTCTGGTCTTCTCAGGTGAGAGGCCCATTGGTGCGCCTGCTGGATTGACTGGTACCTCAATTTTTCCTTTTAAACGCAGCTCTTTCCTGTTCTCATTATTAGCGTTTAACCCTTTTACATCTCACCAGCAGCTAGAGGGTACACAGTTCTCTAAAACCTCTTCAGCATTTATTGTTTGTAGACTTTTTGCCAATGGTCAGTCGACTGGTGTGAGTTGAAGACTTTTTGTAGATTAGATTGCATGAGTCTAATACTTCCTGAGGCTGAGCTTTTATCCATTTTCCTTTCTTTAAAAAGAGAGTGAGTAAAACTTACCTCTTCATACTGTCTTCTTGAAAATTTTGCCTGTTTTGAATTTTTTTTATCCATTCCCTACCTCAGCACAATTTTGAGGGCAGGTGTCCTTTACAGCCCTGAGTCCTTGTGAATGGTAAGTGACCATTAGCTGTGGGTTAAAAGCTGCTCTTGCGGGAATCGGCCACATGGCGGCAGCATTTCTCCTTTACCAAATCTGGTTACTAGGTCAACAGAGCCTTACTGGAAGTGGTGTTCTAGGTTGTAAATTAGAATGGCATGTGAGAGGAAAACGCCCTTTAATGTATGTCTCATTACTTCTTGTTGTTATTTTTAACTTACGTTTTATTTTTTATCACAGCAAACTTGATTACAATGTTTTGTTTGTTCTAGGTGTGCAAGATGTGGTTCTTTCACACATATACATATATCTATTCTTCTTCGGAGCCTTTTCCCATGTAGGTTATGACACAATGTTGAGTAGTCTTCTCTTGGTATTGCGTAGGTCTTTGGTGATTACATATTTCACAGGTGTTTGTATCTCTCTGTTAACCTCAATACGGTAATGTATCCATTCCTCACACCTTTCTAATTGGTGAACCATAAGTTTTTTTATTGATTCTATGATAGTGTTTCTCTGTGGAAATATCTTTGTTTGTATCATTTTTTAGGTAACCCCTATATATGATATGATAGGATATGTGTCTTTCGCTTTCTCACTTACTCCAAGTTGCGTGATTACTTCTAGACTCATCTACGGTGCTGCAAATGGCATTGTTTCCTTTTTTCACTAGCTCATATTCCATCTGTACAGGTAGCAGTTCTTCTTTGTCCACCCATCTGTCGGTGGACTTTTTGGTTACTTCCATATCTTGGCTATTGTAATAGTGTGCAATGCAGATTTGCGTGGCTGTGTCCTTCCAATTCTGTCTTCTTAGTTTATAGGTCCAGGAATAGGTCTGCTGGATCACATGGTAGCTCAATGTTTACTTTTTAAAGGCACCTCTGTTCTGTTCTCCTTAGTGGCTCTTTCCAGGTTACGTCCCACTTAAAGTGGAGGGCATGTATTTCTTCCCAGCACCTTCAGGATTTATTCTTTGTAGTTTTTGCTGATGATTATTCTGAGTGGTGTGAGCTGATACCTCTTTGTGGTTGAATTTGCATGTGTCTCATAATGCGTTGAAATTGAGCTTTAAGACATGATCTTTTTATTTTTCCAGCTGTGATTAGAGCTTATTTCTTCACAGTGTTTTCTTAAAGTATGTGTCACCATTTGTAATATTTTGGCCATTATCTCCCTCAAGACATTTTGAGGGCAGGTTTCATTTACAGCCCTGCAGTACTTGTTCATATGAAGTGACCATTAGCTCAGGCTTTAAACCTGCTTTTGCAGGTAACGGCCAGAGAGCGGCAGCCTTTCTACGTTTCCCATGCTGGTACTAGGGAAACAGACCTACCGGCCAGTGGTGTTCTTCGGTTATAAATTAGAGTGCAATGTGCCCGGATAAAACCACAAATGTTGATGTCTCCTTGCTTTTGTTTGTTTTTAAATTGAGTTTATATTTATTATTAGAGTAATATTCCATTGTGTACGTGGACCACTTCTTCTTGGTGCATTCCTCGGTTGATGGACATTTTCATTGCTTCCAAGTGCTGGCTATGGTAAATCTTGCTGGCGTACAGGTTTGCCAGCCTGTGACTTTTTGATTCTCATTTTCTCAAGTGATAGGCCAAGCAGTGGTTGTGATTGATTGACTGGTAGCTCAATGTTTCCCTTTTCAAAGCACCTACACTGTGTTTTCATTAGTGGCTCTTTACATGCCCCCCCTTACAACCGAAGGTACGCATTTCTCCACACTCCCTTCACGGTTTATTTTTTGCAGCATTTTTCCTAATGGCCATTCTGACTGCTGTGAGCTGATAGGTTTTTGTAATATGGGTATGCATGTCATTAAAATTTTTTAAATTCGTCATATTCCTACCCCTTTTTCTTTTCTCTTAAAAGAAAAACCCGTGAGTACAATATAGCTCTTGAACTTGTCTTCTTCGAAGCTTGCCCTCTTTTGAATTTTTTGGTCGATTTTTGACCCCAGAAATTTTCTGGAGGGCAGGTATCATTTACAGAACTGCAAGTTGGTGAAAATTTAGTGACCTTTTGCAGTGGGTTCAAAGCTGCTGTTGTGGGAAACGGCCACAAGGAGGTAGCATTTCTCCATTCCCCAATCTGGGTACTAGGGCAGCAGAGCCTTTCTGGAAGTCATTGTCCTAGGTTGTAAATTAGAATGGAAATTGCCAGGAGAAATCCCCATAAGTTTATGTCTCATTACTTCTTCTTGGTTTTTAAAATTTTTTTAATCTGGGTAAAGTTTAGAATATTGTTTGTCCTAGGTGTACACAATCTGGTTCATTTGTACATTATGTATGTCTATTAATGTACAGATCCTCTTCCCATGTAAAATATTACAGTGTTCCGTCGACCTCCCTTGCTATATGTTCGGTGTTTTTGATACATGTATATAATATGTATTTGTATATGTATGGTAACACTAATGTTCATTTCTCAATTTCCCCCCTCCTTTCCTTTCAGATGAGCATAGTTTGTTTTCTAAGCCTGTGAGTGTCTTTCTCTTTGGAAATATGTTCATCTGTGTCAGTTATTAGATAATGCCATAAGTGATAATATAGGATATAGGTGTTTTGCTTTCCGACCTACTTCATGTTTTGTGATTATCTCCAGGCTCAAGTATGGTGCCTCAAAGAGCAGTGCTTCAATGTTTTCCATGGCTAATATTCCATTGTGTACATGGACCACTTCTTCTTGGTGCATTCCTCTGTCGATGGACATTTTCGTTGCTTCCAAGTGTTGCCTATGGTAAATATTGCTGGAGTGCAGGATTTCCAGCCTGTGATTTTTGATTTTCATTTTCTCAGGTGATAGACCCAGCAGTGGGTATGATTGATTGACTGGTACGGTAGCTCAACGTTTACCTTTTCAAGGCAACTCCATTGTGCTTTCATTAGTGGCTCTTGCCACGTCCCCCTTAGAATCGAGGGTACGCATTTCTCCACAATCACGTCAGCATTTATTGTTGGCAGAATTTTTTTTGATGGCCATTATGACTGGTGTGAGCTGATAGGTTTTTGTAATTTGGGTTTACATGTCTGTAAAAATTCCTACAATTCATCATTTTTCCACGGCTTTTTCTTTTCTGTTAAAAGAAAAAAGCAAAAAAGTGTGAGTATAATATACCTCTTCAAATATTCTTTTTGGAAGGTTGCACTCTAGAATTTTTTGGTCGATTTTCGACCTCAGTATTTTTTGGAGGTCAGGTGTCATTTACAGAACTGCAATTGGTGAATACTTAGTGACCTTTTGCAGTGGGTTTAAAGCTGCTGTTGTGGGAAACGGCCACAAGGATGCAGCATTTCTCCATTCCCAAATCTGGGTACTAGGGCAGCAGAGCCATTCTAGAAGTCGTTTGTCTAGGTTGTAAATTTGAATGGAATGTGCCAGGAAAACCCCCCATAAGTCTATGTCTCATTACTCCTAGTTCGTTGTTTTAATTTTTTCAATTGGGGTAATGGTTAGAATGTTGCTTGTCCAAGGTGTACACACTCTGGTTCATCTACATATTCTACATACCTATTTATGTAGAGATCCTCTTCCCTTGTAAATTATTACAGTGTTCCGTAATCCTTCCTTGCTATATGGTCGGTCTTTTTGATATATGTATATAATATGTATTTGTATACATATGGTAACGCTAATCTTCATTTATCCATTCCCCCCACCTTTACTTTTAGATAAGCATAGTTCTTTTTTAATAAGTCTGTGATTGACTTTCTGTGTGGAAATATGTTCATTTGTGTCAGTTATTAGATAACGCCTATAAGTGATATCATAGGATATAGGACTTTTGCTTTCCGACTTACCTCATGTTCTGTGATTATCTCCAAGATCATCTATGGGGCCTCAAAGAGCAGTGTTTCATTGTTTTCCATGGCTAGTATTCATTGTGTACATGGACCACTTCTTCTTTATCCTTTCATCTGTAGATGGACATTTTGGTTGCTTCACTGTCTTGTCTATTGTGAATAAGGCTGCAGTGCAGCTTTTGCAGCCCGGGTCTTCTTCATTCTGGTCTTCTCAGGTGAGAGGCCCATTGGTGCGCCTGCTGGATTGACTGGTACCTCAATTTTTCCTTTTAAACGCAGCTCTTTCCTGTTCTCATTATTAGCGTTTAACCCTTTTACATCTCACCAGCAGCTAGAGGGTACACAGTTCTCTAAAACCTCTTCAGCATTTATTGTTTGTAGACTTTTTGCCAATGGTCAGTCGACTGGTGTGAGTTGAAGACTTTTTGTAGATTAGATTGCATGAGTCTAATACTTCCTGAGGCTGAGCTTTTATCCATTTTCCTTTCTTTAAAAAGAGAGTGAGTAAAACTTACCTCTTCATACTGTCTTCTTGAAAATTTTGCCTGTTTTGAATTTTTTTTATCCATTCCCTACCTCAGCACAATTTTGAGGGCAGGTGTCCTTTACAGCCCTGAGTCCTTGTGAATGGTAAGTGACCATTAGCTGTGGGTTAAAAGCTGCTCTTGCGGGATTCGGCCACATGGCGGCAGCATTTCTCCTTTACCAAATCTGGTTACTAGGTCAACAGAGCCTTACTGGAAGTGGTGTTCTAGGTTGTAAATTAGAATGGCATGTGAGAGGAAAACGCCCTTTAATGTATGTCTCATTACTTCTTGTTGTTATTTTTAACTTAAGTTTTATTTTTTATCACAGCAAACTTGATTACAATGTTTTGTTTGTTCTAGGTGTGCAAGATGTGGTTCTTTCACACATATACATATATCTATTCTTCTTCGGAGCCTTTTCCCATGTAGGTTATGACACAATGTTGAGTAGTCTTCTCTTGGTATTGCGTAGGTCTTTGGTGATTACATATTTCACAGGTGTTTGTATCTCTCTGTTAACCTCAATACGGTAATGTATCCATTCCTCACACCTTTCTAATTGGTGAACCATAAGTTTTTTTATTGATTCTATGATAGTGTTTCTCTGTGGAAATATCTTTGTTTGTATCATTTTTTAGGTAACCCCTATATATGATATGATAGGATATGTGTCTTTCGCTTTCTCACTTACTCCAAGTTGCGTGATTACTTCTAGACTCATCTACGGTGCTGCAAATGGCATTGTTTCCTTTTTTCACTAGCTCATATTCCATCTGTACAGGTAGCAGTTCTTCTTTGTCCAACCATCTGTCGGTGGACTTTTTGGTTACTTCCATATCTTGGCTATTGTAATAGTGTGCAATGCAGATTTGCGTGGCTGTGTCCTTCCAATTCTGTCTTCTTAGTTTATAGGTCCAGGAATAGGTCTGCTGGATCACATGGTAGCTCAATGTTTACTTTTTAAAGGCACCTCTGTTCTGTTCTCCTTAGTGGCTCTTTCCAGGTTACGTCCCACTTAAAGTGGAGGGCATGTATTTCTTCCCAGCACCTTCAGGATTTATTCTTTGTAGTTTTTGCTGATGATTATTCTGAGTGGTGTGAGCTGATACCTCTTTGTGGTTGAATTTGCATGTGTCTCATAATGCGTTGAAATTGAGCTTTAAGACATGATCTTTTTATTTTTCCAGCTGTGATTAGAGCTTATTTCTTCACAGTGTTTTCTTAAAGTATGTGTCACCATTTGTAATATTTTGGCCGTTATCTCCCTCAAGACATTTTGAGGGCAGGTTTCATTTACAGCCCTGCAGTACTTGTTCATATGAAGTGACCATTAGCTCAGGCTTTAAACCTGCTTTTGCAGGTAACGGCCAGAGAGCGGCAGCCTTTCTACGTTTCCCATGCTGGTACTAGGGAAACAGACCTACCGGCCAGTGGTGTTCTTCGGTTATAAATTAGAGTGCAATGTGCCCGGATAAAACCACAAATGTTGATGTCTCCTTGCTTTTGTTTGTTTTTAAATTGAGTTTATATTTATTATTAGAGTAATATTCCATTGTGTACGTGGACCACTTCTTCTTGGTGCATTCCTCGGTTGATGGACATTTTCATTGCTTCCAAGTGCTGGCTATGGTAAATCTTGCTGGCGTACAGGTTTGCCAGCCTGTGACTTTTTGATTCTCATTTTCTCAAGTGATAGGCCAAGCAGTGGTTGTGATTGATTGACTGGTAGCTCAATGTTTCCCTTTTCAAAGCACCTACACTGTGTTTTCATTAGTGGCTCTTTACATGCCCCCCCTTACAACCGAAGGTACGCATTTCTCCACACTCCCTTCACGGTTTATTTTTTGCAGCATTTTTCCTAATGGCCATTCTGACTGCTGTGAGCTGATAGGTTTTTGTAATATGGGTATGCATGTCATTAAAATTTTTTAAATTCGTCATATTCCTACCCCTTTTTCTTTTCTCTTAAAAGAAAAACCCGTGAGTACAATATAGCTCTTGAACTTGTCTTCTTCGAAGCTTGCCCTCTTTTGAATTTTTTGGTCGATTTTTGACCCCAGAAATTTTCTGGAGGGCAGGTATCATTTACAGAACTGCAAGTTGGTGAAAATTTAGTGACCTTTTGCAGTGGGTTCAAAGCTGCTGTTGTGGGAAACGGCCACAAGGAGGTAGCATTTCTCCATTCCCCAATCTGGGTACTAGGGCAGCAGAGCCTTTCTGGAAGTCATTGTCCTAGGTTGTAAATTAGAATGGAAATTGCCAGGAGAAATCCCCATAAGTTTATGTCTCATTACTTCTTCTTGGTTTTTAAAATTTTTTTAATCTGGGTAAAGTTTAGAATATTGTTTGTCCTAGGTGTACACAATCTGGTTCATTTGTACATTATGTATGTCTATTAATGTACAGATCCTCTTCCCATGTAAAATATTACAGTGTTCCGTCGACCTCCCTTGCTATATGTTCGGTGTTTTTGATACATGTATATAATATGTATTTGTATATGTATGGTAACACTAATGTTCATTTCTCAATTTCCCCCCTCCTTTCCTTTCAGATGAGCATAGTTTGTTTTCTAAGCCTGTGAGTGTCTTTCTCTTTGGAAATATGTTCATCTGTGTCAGTTATTAGATAATGCCATAAGTGATAATATAGGATATAGGTGTTTTGCTTTCCGACCTACTTCATGTTTTGTGATTATCTCCAGGCTCAAGTATGGTGCCTCAAAGAGCAGTGCTTCAATGTTTTCCATGGCTAATATTCCATTGTGTACATGGACCACTTCTTCTTGGTGCATTCCTCTGTCGATGGACATTTTCGTTGCTTCCAAGTGTTGCCTATGGTAAATATTGCTGGAGTGCAGGATTTCCAGCCTGTGATTTTTGATTTTCATTTTCTCAGGTGATAGACCCAGCAGTGGGTATGATTGATTGACTGGTACGGTAGCTCAACGTTTACCTTTTCAAGGCAACTCCATTGTGCTTTCATTAGTGGCTCTTACCACGTCCCCCTTAGAATCGAGGGTACGCATTTCTCCACAATCACGTCAGCATTTATTGTTGGCAGAATTTTTTTTGATGGCCATTATGACTGGTGTGAGCTGATAGGTTTTTGTAATTTGGGTTTACATGTCTGTAAAAATTCCTACAATTCATCATTTTTCCACAGCTTTTTCTTTTCTGTTAAAAGAAAAAAGCAAAAAAGTGTGAGTATAATATACCTCTTCAAATATTCTTTTTGGAAGGTTGCACTCTAGAATTTTTTGGTCGATTTTCGACCTCAGTATTTTTTGGAGGTCAGGTGTCATTTACAGAACTGCAATTGGTGAATACTTAGTGACCTTTTGCAGTGGGTTTAAAGCTGCTGTTGTGGGAAACGGCCACAAGGATGCAGCATTTCTCCATTCCCAAATCTGGGTACTAGGGCAGCAGAGCCATTCTAGAAGTCGTTTGTCTAGGTTGTAAATTTGAATGGAATGTGCCAGGAAAACCCCCCATAAGTCTATGTCTCATTACTCCTAGTTCGTTGTTTTAATTTTTTCAATTGGGGTAATGGTTAGAATGTTGCTTGTCCAAGGTGTACACACTCTGGTTCATCTACATATTCTACATACCTATTTATGTAGAGATCCTCTTCCCTTGTAAATTATTACAGTGTTCCGTAATCCTTCCTTGCTATATGGTCGGTCTTTTTGATATATGTATATAATATGTATTTGTATACATATGGTAACGCTAATCTTCATTTATCCATTCCCCCCACCTTTACTTTTAGATAAGCATAGTTCTTTTTTAATAAGTCTGTGATTGACTTTCTGTGTGGAAATATGTTCATTTGTGTCAGTTATTAGATAACGCCTATAAGTGATATCATAGGATATAGGACTTTTGCTTTCCGACTTACCTCATGTTCTGTGATTATCTCCAAGATCATCTATGGGGCCTCAAAGAGCAGTGTTTCATTGTTTTCCATGGCTAGTATTCATTGTGTACATGGACCACTTCTTCTTTATCCTTTCATCTGTAGATGGACATTTTGGTTGCTTCACTGTCTTGTCTATTGTGAATAAGGCTGCAGTGCAGCTTTTGCAGCCCGGGTCTTCTTCATTCTGGTCTTCTCAGGTGAGAGGCCCATTGGTGCGCCTGCTGGATTGACTGGTACCTCAATTTTTCCTTTTAAACGCAGCTCTTTCCTGTTCTCATTATTAGCGTTTAACCCTTTTACATCTCACCAGCAGCTAGAGGGTACACAGTTCTCTAAAACCTCTTCAGCATTTATTGTTTGTAGACTTTTTGCCAATGGTCAGTCGACTGGTGTGAGTTGAAGACTTTTTGTAGATTAGATTGCATGAGTCTAATACTTCCTCAGGCTGAGCTTTTATCCATTTTCCTTTCTTTAAAAAGAGAGTGAGTAAAACTTACCTCTTCATACTGTCTTCTTGAAAATTTTGCCTGTTTTGAATTTTTTTTATCCATTCCCTACCTCAGCACAATTTTGAGGGCAGGTGTCCTTTACAGCCCTGAGTCCTTGTGAATGGTAAGTGACCATTAGCTGTGGGTTAAAAGCTGCTCTTGCGGGAATCGGCCACATGGCGGCAGCATTTCTCCTTTACCAAATCTGGTTACTAGGTCAACAGAGCCTTACTGGAAGTGGTGTTCTAGGTTGTAAATTAGAATGGCATGTGAGAGGAAAACGCCCTTTAATGTATGTCTCATTACTTCTTGTTGTTATTTTTAACTTAAGTTTTATTTTTTATCACAGCAAACTTGATTACAATGTTTTGTTTGTTCTAGGTGTGCAAGATGTGGTTCTTTCACACATATACATATATCTATTCTTCTTCGGAGCCTTTTCCCATGTAGGTTATGACACAATGTTGAGTAGTCTTCTCTTGGTATTGCGTAGGTCTTTGGTGATTACATATTTCACAGGTGTTTGTATCTCTCTGTTAACCTCAATACGGTAATGTATCCATTCCTCACACCTTTCTAATTTTTGAACCATAAGTTTTTTTATTGATTCTATGATAGTGTTTCTCTGTGGAAATATCTTTGTTTGTATCATTTTTTAGGTAACCCCTATATATGATATGATAGGATATGTGTCTTTCGCTTTCTCACTTACTCCAAGTTGCGTGATTACTTCTAGACTCATCTACGGTGCTGCAAATGGCATTGTTTCATTTTTTCACTAGCTCATATTCCATCTGTACAGGTAGCAGTTCTTCTTTGTCCACCCATCTGTCGGTGGACTTTTTGGTTACTTCCATATCTTGGCTATTGTAATAGTGTGCAATGCAGATTTGCGTGGCTGTGTCCTTCCAATTCTGTCTTCTTAGTTTATAGGTCCAGGAATAGGTCTGCTGGATCACATGGTAGCTCAATGTTTACTTTTTAAAGGCACCTCTGTTCTGTTCTCCTTAGTGGCTCTTTCCAGGTTACGTCCCACTTAAAGTGGAGGGCATGTATTTCTTCCCAGCACCTTCAGGATTTATTCTTTGTAGTTTTTGCTGATGATTATTCTGAGTGGTGTGAGCTGATACCTCTTTGTGGTTGAATTTGCATGTGTCTCATAATGCGTTGAAATTGAGCTTTAAGACATGATCTTTTTATTTTTCCAGCTGTGATTAGAGCTTATTTCTTCACAGTGTTTTCTTAAAGTATGTGTCACCATTTGTAATATTTTGGCCGTTATCTCCCTCAAGACATTTTGAGGGCAGGTTTCATTTACAGCCCTGCAGTACTTGTTCATATGAAGTGACCATTAGCTCAGGCTTTAAACCTGCTTTTGCAGGTAACGGCCAGAGAGCGGCAGCCTTTCTACGTTTCCCATGCTGGTACTAGGGAAACAGACCTACCGGCCAGTGGTGTTCTTCGGTTATAAATTAGAGTGCAATGTGCCCGGATAAAACCACAAATGTTGATGTCTCCTTGCTTTTGTTTGTTTTTAAATTGAGTTTATATTTATTATTAGAGTAATATTCCATTGTGTACGTGGACCACTTCTTCTTGGTGCATTCCTCGGTTGATGGACATTTTCATTGCTTCCAAGTGCTGGCTATGGTAAATCTTGCTGGCGTACAGGTTTGCCAGCCTGTGACTTTTTGATTCTCATTTTCTCAAGTGATAGGCCAAGCAGTGGTTGTGATTGATTGACTGGTAGCTCAATGTTTCCCTTTTCAAAGCACCTACACTGTGTTTTCATTAGTGGCTCTTTACATGCCCCCCCTTACAACCGAAGGTACGCATTTCTCCACACTCCCTTCACGGTTTATTTTTTGCAGCATTTTTCCTAAAGGCCATTCTGACTGCTGTGAGCTGATAGGTTTTTGTAATATGGGTATGCATGTCATTAAAATTTTTTAAATTCGTCATATTCCTACCCCTTTTTCTTTTCTCTTAAAAGAAAAACCCGTGAGTACAATATAGCTCTTGAACTTGTCTTCTTCGAAGCTTGCCCTCTTTTGAATTTTTTGGTCGATTTTTGACCCCAGAAATTTTCTGGAGGGCAGGTATCATTTACAGAACTGCAAGTTGGTGAAAATTTAGTGACCTTTTGCAGTGGGTTCAAAGCTGCTGTTGTGGGAAACGGCCACAAGGAGGTAGCATTTCTCCATTCCCCAATCTGGGTACTAGGGCAGCAGAGCCTTTCTGGAAGTCATTGTCCTAGGTTGTAAATTAGAATGGAAATTGCCAGGAGAAATCCCCATAAGTTTATGTCTCATTACTTCTTCTTGGTTTTTAAAATTTTTTTAATCTGGGTAAAGTTTAGAATATTGTTTGTCCTAGGTGTACACAATCTGGTTCATTTGTACATTATGTATGTCTATTAATGTACAGATCCTCTTCCCATGTAAAATATTACAGTGTTCCGTCGACCTCCCTTGCTATATGTTCGGTGTTTTTGATACATGTATATAATATGTATTTGTATATGTATGGTAACACTAATGTTCATTTCTCAATTTCCCCCCTCCTTTCCTTTCAGATGAGCATAGTTTGTTTTCTAAGCCTGTGAGTGTCTTTCTCTTTGGAAATATGTTCATCTGTGTCAGTTATTAGATAATGCCATAAGTGATAATATAGGATATAGGTGTTTTGCTTTCCGACCTACTTCATGTTTTGTGATTATCTCCAGGCTCAAGTATGGTGCCTCAAAGAGCAGTGCTTCAATGTTTTCCATGGCTAATATTCCATTGTGTACATGGACCACTTCTTCTTGGTGCATTCCTCTGTCGATGGACATTTTCGTTGCTTCCAAGTGTTGCCTATGGTAAATATGGCTGGAGTGCAGGATTTCCAGCCTGTGATTTTTGATTTTCATTTTCTCAGGTGATAGACCCAGCAGTGGGTATGATTGATTGACTGGTACGGTAGCTCAACGTTTACCTTTTCAAGGCAACTCCATTGTGCTTTCATTAGTGGCTCTTACCACGTCCCCCTTAGAATCAAGGGTGCGCATTTCTCCACAATCACGTCAGCATTTATTGTTGGCAGAATTTTTTTTGATGGCCATTATGACTGGTGTGAGCTGATAGGTTTTTGTAATTTGGGTTTACATGTCTGTAAAAATTCCTACAATTCATCATTTTTCCACAGCTTTTTCTTTTCTGTTAAAAGAAAAAAGCAAAAAAGTGTGAGTATAATATACCTCTTCAAATATTCTTTTTGGAAGGTTGCACTCTAGAATTTTTTGGTCGATTTTCGACCTCAGTATTTTTTGGAGGTCAGGTGTCATTTACAGAACTGCAATTGGTGAATACTTAGTGACCTTTTGCAGTGGGTTTAAAGCTGCTGTTGTGGGAAACGGCCACAAGGATGCAGCATTTCTCCATTCCCAAATCTGGGTACTAGGGCAGCAGAGCCATTCTAGAAGTCGTTTGTCTAGGTTGTAAATTTGAATGGAATGTGCCAGGAAAACCCCCCATAAGTCTATGTCTCATTACTCCTAGTTCGTTGTTTTAATTTTTTCAATTGGGGTAATGGTTAGAATGTTGCTTGTCCAAGGTGTACACACTCTGGTTCATCTACATATTCTACATACCTATTTATGTAGAGATCCTCTTCCCTTGTAAATTATTACAGTGTTCCATAATCCTTCCTTGCTATATGGTCGGTCTTTTTGATATATGTATATAATATGTATTTGTATACATATGGTAACGCTAATCTTCATTTATCCATTCCCCCCACCTTTACTTTTAGATAAGCATAGTTCTTTTTTAATAAGTCTGTGATTGACTTTCTGTGTGGAAATATGTTCATTTGTGTCAGTTATTAGATAACGCCTATAAGTGATATCATAGGATATAGGACTTTTGCTTTCCGACTTACCTCATGTTCTGTGATTATCTCCAAGATCATCTATGGGGCCTCAAAGAGCAGTGTTTCATTGTTTTCCATGGCTAGTATTCATTGTGTACATGGACCACTTCTTCTTTATCCTTTCATCTGTAGATGGACATTTTGGTTGCTTCACTGTCTTGTCTATTGTGAATAAGGCTGCAGTGCAGCTTTTGCAGCCCGGGTCTTCTTCATTCTGGTCTTCTCAGGTGAGAGGCCCATTGGTGCGCCTGCTGGATTGACTGGTACCTCAATTTTTCCTTTTAAACGCAGCTCTTTCCTGTTCTCATTATTAGCGTTTAACCCTTTTACATCTCACCAGCAGCTAGAGGGTACACAGTTCTCTAAAACCTCTTCAGCATTTATTGTTTGTAGACTTTTTGCCAATGGTCAGTCGACTGGTGTGAGTTGAAGACTTTTTGTAGATTAGATTGCATGAGTCTAATACTTCCTGAGGCTGAGCTTTTATCCATTTTCCTTTCTTTAAAAAGAGAGTGAGTAAAACTTACCTCTTCATACTGTCTTCTTGAAAATTTTGCCTGTTTTGAATTTTTTTTATCCATTCCCTACCTCAGCACAATTTTGAGGGCAGGTGTCCTTTACAGCCCTGAGTCCTTGTGAATGGTAAGTGACCATTAGCTGTGGGTTAAAAGCTGCTCTTGCGGGAATCGGCCACATGGCGGCAGCATTTCTCCTTTACCAAATCTGGTTACTAGGTCAACAGAGCCTTACTGGAAGTGGTGTTCTAGGTTGTAAATTAGAATGGCATGTGAGAGGAAAACGCCCTTTAATGTATGTCTCATTACTTCTTGTTGTTATTTTTAACTTACGTTTTATTTTTTATCACAGCAAACTTGATTACAATGTTTTGTTTGTTCTAGGTGTGCAAGATGTGGTTCTTTCACACATATACATATATCTATTCTTCTTCGGAGCCTTTTCCCATGTAGGTTATGACACAATGTTGAGTAGTCTTCTCTTGGTATTGCGTAGGTCTTTGGTGATTACATATTTCACAGGTGTTTGTATCTCTCTGTTAACCTCAATACGGTAATGTATCCATTCCTCACACCTTTCTAATTGGTGAACCATAAGTTTTTTTATTGATTCTATGATAGTGTTTCTCTGTGGAAATATCTTTGTTTGTATCATTTTTTAGGTAACCCCTATATATGATATGATAGGATATGTGTCTTTCGCTTTCTCACTTACTCCAAGTTGCGTGATTACTTCTAGACTCATCTACGGTGCTGCAAATGGCATTGTTTCCTTTTTTCACTAGCTCATATTCCATCTGTACAGGTAGCAGTTCTTCTTTGTCCACCCATCTGTCGGTGGACTTTTTGGTTACTTCCATATCTTGGCTATTGTAATAGTGTGCAATGCAGATTTGCGTGGCTGTGTCCTTCCAATTCTGTCTTCTTAGTTTATAGGTCCAGGAATAGGTCTGCTGGATCACATGGTAGCTCAATGTTTACTTTTTAAAGGCACCTCTGTTCTGTTCTCCTTAGTGGCTCTTTCCAGGTTACGTCCCACTTAAAGTGGAGGGCATGTATTTCTTCCCAGCACCTTCAGGATTTATTCTTTGTAGTTTTTGCTGATGATTATTCTGAGTGGTGTGAGCTGATACCTCTTTGTGGTTGAATTTGCATGTGTCTCATAATGCGTTGAAATTGAGCTTTAAGACATGATCTTTTTATTTTTCCAGCTGTGATTAGAGCTTATTTCTTCACAGTGTTTTCTTAAAGTATGTGTCACCATTTGTAATATTTTGGCCGTTATCTCCCTCAAGACATTTTGAGGGCAGGTTTCATTTACAGCCCTGCAGTACTTGTTCATATGAAGTGACCATTAGCTCAGGCTTTAAACCTGCTTTTGCAGGTAATGGCCAGAGAGCGGCAGCCTTTCTACGTTTCCCATGCTGGTACTAGGGAAACAGACCTACCGGCCAGTGGTGTTCTTCGGTTATAAATTAGAGTGCAATGTGCCCGGATAAAACCACAAATGTTGATGTCTCCTTGCTTTTGTTTGTTTTTAAATTGAGTTTATATTTATTATTAGAGTAATATTCCATTGTGTACGTGGACCACTTCTTCTTGGTGCATTCCTCGGTTGATGGACATTTTCATTGCTTCCAAGTGCTGGCTATGGTAAATCTTGCTGGCGTACAGGTTTGCCAGCCTGTGACTTTTTGATTCTCATTTTCTCAAGTGATAGGCCAAGCAGTGGTTGTGATTGATTGACTGGTAGCTCAATGTTTCCCTTTTCAAAGCACCTACACTGTGTTTTCATTAGTGGCTCTTTACATGCCCCCCCTTACAACCGAAGGTACGCATTTCTCCACACTCCCTTCACGGTTTATTTTTTGCAGCATTTTTCCTAAAGGCCATTCTGACTGCTGTGAGCTGATAGGTTTTTGTAATATGGGTATGCATGTCATTAAAATTTTTTAAATTCGTCATATTCCTACCCCTTTTTCTTTTCTCTTAAAAGAAAAACCCGTGAGTACAATATAGCTCTTGAACTTGTCTTCTTCGAAGCTTGCCCTCTTTTGAATTTTTTGGTCGATTTTTGACCCCAGAAATTTTCTGGAGGGCAGGTATCATTTACAGAACTGCAAGTTGGTGAAAATTTAGTGACCTTTTGCAGTGGGTTCAAAGCTGCTGTTGTGGGAAACGGCCACAAGGAGGTAGCATTTCTCCATTCCCCAATCTGGGTACTAGGGCAGCAGAGCCTTTCTGGAAGTCATTGTCCTAGGTTGTAAATTAGAATGGAAATTGCCAGGAGAAATCCCCATAAGTTTATGTGTCATTACTTCTTCTTGGTTTTTAAAATTTTTTTTAATCTGGGTAAAGTTTAGAATATTGTTTGTCCTAGGTGTACACAATCTGGTTCATTTGTACATTATGTATGTCTATTAATGTACAGATCCTCTTCCCATGTAAAATATTACAGTGTTCCATCGACCTCCCTTGCTATATGTTCGGTGTTTTTGATACATGTATATAATATGTATTTATATATGTATGGTAACTCTAATGTTCATTTCTCAGTTTCCCCCCTCCTTTCCTTTCAGATGAGCATAGTTTGTTTTCTAAGCCTGTGAGTGTCTTTCTCTTTGGAAATATGTTCATCTGTGTTAGTTATTAGATAATGCCATAAGTGATAATATAGGATATAGGTGTTTTGCTTTCCGACCTACTTCATGTTTTGTGATTATCTCCAGGCTCAAGTATGGTGCCTCAAAGAGCAGTGCTTCAATGTTTTCCATGGCTAATATTCCATTGTGTACATGGACCACTTCTTCTTGGTGCATTCCTCTGTCGATGGACATTTTCGTTGCTTCCAAGTGTTGCCTATGGTAAATATGGCTGGAGTGCAGGATTTCCCGCCTGTGATTTTTGATTTTCATTTTCTCAGGTGATAGACCCAGCAGTGGGTATGATTGATTGACTGGTACGGTAGCTCAACGTTTACCTTTTCAAGGCAACTCCATTGTGCTTTCATTAGTGGCTCTTACCACGTCCCCCTTAGAATCAAGGGTACGCATTTCTCCACAATCACGTCAGCATTTATTGTTGGCAGAATTTTTTTTGATGGCCATTATGACTGGTGTGAGCTGATAGGTTTTTGTAATATGGGTTTACATGTCTGTAAAAATTCCTACAATTCATCATTTTTCCACAGCTTTTTCTTTTCTGTTAAAAGAAAAAAGCAAAAAAAGTGTGAGTATAATATACCTCTTCAAATATTCTTTTTGGAAGGTTGCACTCTAGAATTTTTTGGTCGATTTTCGACCTCCGTATTTTTTGGAGGGCAGGTGTCATTTACAGAACTGCAATTGGTGAATATTTAGTGACCTTTTGCAGTGGGTTTAAAGCTGCTGTTGTGGGAAACGGCCACAAGGAAGCAGCATTTCTCCATTCCCCAATCTGGGTACTAGGGCAGCAGAGCCATTCTAGAAGTCGTTTGTCTAGGTTGTAAATTTGAATGGAATGTGCCAGGAAAACCCCCCATAAGTCTATGTCTCATTACTCCTAGTTCGTTGTTTTAATTTTTTCAATTGGGGTAATGGTTAGAATGTTGCTTGTCCAAGGTGTACACACTCTGGTTCATCTACATATTCTACATACCTATTTATGTAGAGATCCTCTTCCCTTGTAAATTATTACAGTGTTCCGTAATCCTTCCTTGCTATATGGTCGGTCTTTTTGATATATGTATATAATATGTATTTGTATACATATGGTAACGCTAATCTTCATTTATCCATTCCCCCCACCTTTACTTTTAGATAAGCATAGTTCTTTTTTAATAAGTCTGTGATTGACTTTCTGTGTGGAAATATGTTCATTTGTGTCAGTTATTAGATAACGCCTATAAGTGATATCATAGGATATAGGACTTTTGCTTTCCGACTTACCTCATGTTCTGTGATTATCTCCAAGATCATCTATGGGGCCTCAAAGAGCAGTGTTTCATTGTTTTCCATGGCTAGTATTCATTGTGTACATGGACCACTTCTTCTTTATCCTTTCATCTGTAGATGGACATTTTGGTTGCTTCACTGTCTTGTCTATTGTGAATAAGGCTGCAGTGCAGCTTTTGCAGCCCGGGTCTTCTTCATTCTGGTCTTCTCAGGTGAGAGGCCCATTGGTGCGCCTGCTGGATTGACTGGTACCTCAATTTTTCCTTTTAAACGCAGCTCTTTCCTGTTCTCATTATTAGCGTTTAACCCTTTTACATCTCACCAGCAGCTAGAGGGTACACAGTTCTCTAAAACCTCTTCAGCATTTATTGTTTGTAGACTTTTTGCCAATGGTCAGTCGACTGGTGTGAGTTGAAGACTTTTTGTAGATTAGATTGCATGAGTCTAATACTTCCTGAGGCTGAGCTTTTATCCATTTTCCTTTCTTTAAAAAGAGAGTGAGTAAAACTTACCTCTTCATACTGTCTTCTTGAAAATTTTGCCTGTTTTGAATTTTTTTTATCCATTCCCTACCTCAGCACAATTTTGAGGGCAGGTGTCCTTTACAGCCCTGAGTCCTTGTGAATGGTAAGTGACCATTAGCTGTGGGTTAAAAGCTGCTCTTGCGGGAATCGGCCACATGGCGGCAGCATTTCTCCTTTACCAAATCTGGTTACTAGGTCAACAGAGCCTTACTGGAAGTGGTGTTCTAGGTTGTAAATTAGAATGGCATGTGAGAGGAAAACGCCCTTTAATGTATGTCTCATTACTTCTTGTTGTTATTTTTAACTTACGTTTTATTTTTTATCACAGCAAACTTGATTACAATGTTTTGTTTGTTCTAGGTGTGCAAGATGTGGTTCTTTCACACATATACATATATCTATTCTTCTTCGGAGCCTTTTCCCATGTAGGTTATGACACAATGTTGAGTAGTCTTCTCTTGGTATTGCGTAGGTCTTTGGTGATTACATATTTCACAGGTGTTTGTATCTCTCTGTTAACCTCAATACGGTAATGTATCCATTCCTCACACCTTTCTAATTGGTGAACCATAAGTTTTTTTATTGATTCTATGATAGTGTTTCTCTGTGGAAATATCTTTGTTTGTATCATTTTTTAGGTAACCCCTATATATGATATGATAGGATATGTGTCTTTCGCTTTCTCACTTACTCCAAGTTGCGTGATTACTTCTAGACTCATCTACGGTGCTGCAAATGGCATTGTTTCATTTTTTCACTAGCTCATATTCCATCTGTACAGGTAGCAGTTCTTCTTTGTCCACCCATCTGTCGGTGGACTTTTTGGTTACTTCCATATCTTGGCTATTGTAATAGTGTGCAATGCAGATTTGCGTGGCTGTGTCCTTCCAATTCTGTCTTCTTAGTTTATAGGTCCAGGAATAGGTCTGCTGGATCACATGGTAGCTCAATGTTTACTTTTTAAAGGCACCTCTGTTCTGTTCTCCTTAGTGGCTCTTTCCAGGTTACGTCCCACTTAAAGTGGAGGGCATGTATTTCTTCCCAGCACCTTCAGGATTTATTCTTTGTAGTTTTTGCTGATGATTATTCTGAGTGGTGTGAGCTGATACCTCTTTGTGGTTGAATTTGCATGTGTCTCATAATGCGTTGAAATTGAGCTTTAAGACATGATCTTTTTATTTTTCCAGCTGTGATTAGAGCTTATTTCTTCACAGTGTTTTCTTAAAGTATGTGTCACCATTTGTAATATTTTGGCCGTTATCTCCCTCAAGACATTTTGAGGGCAGGTTTCATTTACAGCCCTGCAGTACTTGTTCATATGAAGTGACCATTAGCTCAGGCTTTAAACCTGCTTTTGCAGGTAACGGCCAGAGAGCGGCAGCCTTTCTACGTTTCCCATGCTGGTACTAGGGAAACAGACCTACCGGCCAGTGGTGTTCTTCGGTTATAAATTAGAGTGCAATGTGCCCAGATAAAACCACAAATGTTGATGTCTCCTTGCTTTTGTTTGTTTTTAAATTGAGTTTATATTTATTATTAGAGTAATATTCCATTGTGTACGTGGACCACTTCTTCTTGGTGCATTCCTCGGTTGATGGACATTTTCATTGCTTCCAAGTGCTGGCTATGGTAAATCTTGCTGGCGTACAGGTTTGCCAGCCTGTGACTTTTTGATTCTCATTTTCTCAAGTGATAGGCCAAGCAGTGGTTGTGATTGATTGACTGGTAGCTCAATGTTTCCCTTTTCAAAGCACCTACACTGTGTTTTCATTAGTGGCTCTTTACATGCCCCCCCTTACAACCGAAGGTACGCATTTCTCCACACTCCCTTCACGGTTTATTTTTTGCAGCATTTTTCCTAAAGGCCATTCTGACTGCTGTGAGCTGATAGGTTTTTGTAATATGGGTATGCATGTCATTAAAATTTTTTAAATTCGTCATATTCCTACCCCTTTTTCTTTTCTCTTAAAAGAAAAACCCGTGAGTACAATATAGCTCTTGAACTTGTCTTCTTCGAAGCTTGCCCTCTTTTGAATTTTTTGGTCGATTTTTGACCCCAGAAATTTTCTGGAGGGCAGGTATCATTTACAGAACTGCAAGTTGGTGAAAATTTAGTGACCTTTTGCAGTGGGTTCAAAGCTGCTGTTGTGGGAAACGGCCACAAGGAGGTAGCATTTCTCCATTCCCCAATCTGGGTACTAGGGCAGCAGAGCCTTTCTGGAAGTCATTGTCCTAGGTTGTAAATTAGAATGGAAATTGCCAGGAGAAATCCCCATAAGTTTATGTGTCATTACTTCTTCTTGGTTTTTAAAATTTTTTTTAATCTGGGTAAAGTTTAGAATATTGTTTGTCCTAGGTGTACACAATCTGGTTCATTTGTACATTATGTATGTCTATTAATGTACAGATCCTCTTCCCATGTAAAATATTACAGTGTTCCATCGACCTCCCTTGCTATATGTTCGGTGTTTTTGATACATGTATATAATATGTATTTATATATGTATGGTAACTCTAATGTTCATTTCTCAGTTTCCCCCCTCCTTTCCTTTCAGATGAGCATAGTTTGTTTTCTAAGCCTGTGAGTGTCTTTCTCTTTGGAAATATGTTCATCTGTGTTAGTTATTAGATAATGCCATAAGTGATAATATAGGATATAGGTGTTTTGCTTTCCGACCTACTTCATGTTTTGTGATTATCTCCAGGCTCAAGTATGGTGCCTCAAAGAGCAGTGCTTCAATGTTTTCCATGGCTAATATTCCATTGTGTACATGGACCACTTCTTCTTGGTGCATTCCTCTGTCGATGGACATTTTCGTTGCTTCCAAGTGTTGCCTATGGTAAATATGGCTGGAGTGCAGGATTTCCCGCCTGTGATTTTTGATTTTCATTTTCTCAGGTGATAGACCCAGCAGTGGGTATGATTGATTGACTGGTACGGTAGCTCAACGTTTACCTTTTCAAGGCAACTCCATTGTGCTTTCATTAGTGGCTCTTACCACGTCCCCCTTAGAATCAAGGGTACGCATTTCTCCACAATCACGTCAGCATTTATTGTTGGCAGAATTTTTTTTGATGGCCATTATGACTGGTGTGAGCTGATAGGTTTTTGTAATATGGGTTTACATGTCTGTAAAAATTCCTACAATTCATCATTTTTCCACAGCTTTTTCTTTTCTGTTAAAAGAAAAAAGCAAAAAAAGTGTGAGTATAATATACCTCTTCAAATATTCTTTTTGGAAGGTTGCACTCTAGAATTTTTTGGTCGATTTTCGACCTCCGTATTTTTTGGAGGGCAGGTGTCATTTACAGAACTGCAATTGGTGAATATTTAGTGACCTTTTGCAGTGGGTTTAAAGCTGCTGTTGTGGGAAACGGCCACAAGGAAGCAGCATTTCTCCATTCCCAAATCTGGGTACTAGGGCAGCAGAGCCATTCTAGAAGTCGTTTGTCTAGGTTGTAAATTTGAATGGAATGTGCCAGGAAAACCCCCCATAAGTCTATGTCTCATTACTCCTAGTTCGTTGTTTTAATTTTTTCAATTGGGGTAATGGTTAGAATGTTGCTTGTCCAAGGTGTACACACTCTGGTTCATCTACATATTCTACATACCTATTTATGTAGAGATCCTCTTCCCTTGTAAATTATTACAGTGTTCCGTAATCCTTCCTTGCTATATGGTCGGTCTTTTTGATATATGTATATAATATGTATTTGTATACATATGGTAACGCTAATCTTCATTTATCCATTCCCCCCACCTTTACTTTTAGATAAGCATAGTTCTTTTTTAATAAGTCTGTGATTGACTTTCTGTGTGGAAATATGTTCATTTGTGTCAGTTATTAGATAACGCCTATAAGTGATATCATAGGATATAGGACTTTTGCTTTCCGACTTACCTCATGTTCTGTGATTATCTCCAAGATCATTTATGGGGCCTCAAAGAGCAATGTTTCATTGTTTTCCATGGCTAGTATTCATTGTGTACATGGACCACTTCTTCTTTATCCTTTCATCTGTAGATGGACATTTTGGTTGCTTCACTGTCTTGTCTATTGTGAATAAGGCTGCAGTGCAGCTTTTGCAGCCCGGGTCTTCTTCATTCTGGTCTTCTCAGGTGAGAGGCCCATTGGTGCGCCTGCTGGATTGACTGGTACCTCAATTTTTCCTTTTAAACGCAGCTCTTTCCTGTTCTCATTATTAGCGATTAACCCTTTTACATCTCACCAGCAGCTAGAGGGTACACAGTTCTCTAAAACCTCTTCAGCATTTATTGTTTGTAGACTTTTTGCCAATGGTCAGTCGACTGGTGTGAGTTGAAGACATTTTGTAGCTTAGATTGCATGAGTCTAATACTTCCTGAGGCTGAGCTTTTATCCATTTTCCTTTCTTTAAAAAGAGAGTGAGTAAAACTTACCTCTTCATACTATCTTCTTGAAAATTTTGCCTGTTTTGAATTTTTTTTATCCATTCCCTACCTCAGCACAATTTTGAGAGCAGGTGTCCTTTACAGCCCTGAGTCCTTGTGAATGGTAAGTGACCATTAGCTGTGGGTTAAAAGCTGCTCTTGCGGGAATCGGCCACATGGCGGCAGCATTTCTCCTTTACCAAATCTGGTTTCTAGGGCAACAGAGCCTTACTGGAAGTGGTGTTCTAGGTTGTAAATTAGAATGGCATGTGAGAGGAAAACGCCCTTTAATTTATGTCTCATTACTTCTTGTTGGTATTTTTAACTTAATTTTTATTTTTTATCACAGCAAACTTGATTACAATGTTTTGTTTGTTCTAGGTGTGCAAGATGTGGTTCTTTCACACATATACATATATCTATTCTTCTTCGGAGCCTTTTCCCATGTAGGTTATGACACAATGTTGAGTAGTCTTCTCTTGGTATTGCGTAGGTGTTTGGTGATTACATATTTCACATGTGTTTGTATCTCTCTGTTAACCTCAATATGGTAATGTATCCAATCCTCACAACTTTCTATTTGGTGAACCATAAGTTTTTTTAATGAATCTATGATAGTGTTTCTCTCTGGAAATATCCTTGTTTGTATCATTTTTCAGGTAACCCCTATATGTGATATAATAGGATATGTGTCTTTCGCTTTCTCACTTACTCCAAGTTGCGTGATTACTTCTAGACTCATCTATGGTGCTGCAAATGGCATTGTTTCATTTTTTCACTAGCTCATATTCCATCTGTACAGATAGCAGTTCTGCTTTGTCCACCCATCTGTCGGTGGACTTTTTGGTTATTTCCATATGTTGGCTTTTGTAATACTATGCAATACAGATTTGCATGCCTGCGTCCTTCCAATTTTGTCTTCTTAGTTTATAGGTCCAGGAATAGGTCTGCTGGATCATATGGTAGCTAAATGTATACCTTTTAAAGCCACCTCTGTTCTGTTCTCCTTAGTGCCTCTTTCCAGGTTACGTCCCACTTAAAGTGGAGGGTATGTATTTCTTCCCTGCACCTTCAGCATTTATTCTTTGTACTTTTTGCTGATGGTTATTCTGAGTGGTGTGAGCTGATACCTCTTTGTGGTTGAATTTGCATGTGTCTCATAATGCGTAGAAATTGAGCTTTAAGACATGTCAATTTTGTTTTTCCAGCTGTTATTAGAGTTTATTTCTTCAAAGTGTTTTCTTAAAGTATGTGTCACCATTTGAAATATTTTCGCCATTATCTCCCTCAAGACATTTTGAGGGCAGGTTTCATTTATAGCCCTGCAGTACTTGTTCATATGAAATGACCATTAGCTCAGGCTTTAAACCTGCTTTTGCAGGTATCGGCCAAAAAGCGGCAGCGTTTCTCCGGTCCCGTTGCTGGTATTAGGAGAACAGACTTACCAGCCAGTGGTGTTCTTCGGTTATAAATTAGAGTGCAATGTGCCCGGATAAACCCACAAATGTTGATGTCTCCTTGCTTTTGTTTGTTTTTAAATTGAATTTATATTTATTATTAGAGTAATATTCCATTGTGTACGTGGACCAATACTTCTTGGTGCATTCCTCGGTTGATGGACATTTTCATTGCTTCCAAGTGCTGGCTATGGTAAATCTTGCTGGCGTACAGGTTTGCCAGCCTGTGACTTTTTGAATCTCATTTTCTCAGGTGATAGGCCAAGCATTTGTTGTGATTGATTGACTGGTAGCTCAATGTTTCCCTTTTTAAAGCACCTACACTGTGTTTTCATTAGTGGCTCTTTACATGCCCCCCCTTACAACCGAGGGTACGCATTTCTCCACACTCCCTTCACCATTTGTCTTTTGCAGCATTTTTCCTAATGGCCATTCTGACTGCTGTGAGCTGATAGGTTTTTTTAATATGGGTATGCATGTCATTAAAATTTTTAAAATTCATCATATTCCTACGCCTTTTTCTTTTCTCTTAAAAGAAAAACCCGTGAGTACAATATAGCTCTTGAACTTGTCTTCTTCCAAGGTTGCCCTCTTCTGAAGTTTTTGGTCGATTTTTTTTTTTAATTGTAGATATTGTTTACTGATTTATTCCCATAAAAGATGGGGATTTGGTTCTTTTTTTTTTCTTTTTTTTTTTTAATTTTTATTTATTCATGGCTGTGTTGGGTCTTCGTTTCTGTGCGACGGCTTTCTCCAGTTGTGGCAATCGGGGGCCACTCTTCATCGCGGTGCGCAGGCCTCTCACTATTGCGGCCTCTCTTGTTGCCGAGCACAGGCTCCAGATGCGCAGGCTCAGTAATTGTGGCTCACGGGCCCAGCCGCTCTGCGGCATGTGGGATCTTCCCAGACCAGGGCTCGAACCCATGTCCTCTGCATTGGCAGGCGGATTCTCAACCACTGCGCCACCAGGGAAGCCCTTTGGTCGATTTTTGACCGAGGAAATTTTCTGGAAGGCAGGTGCCATTTACAGAAATGCAAGTTGGTGAAAATTTAGTCACCTTTTGCAGTGGGTTCAAAGCTGCTGTTGTGGGAAACGGCCACAAGGAGGTAGCATTTCTCCATTCCCCAATATGGGTACTAGGGCAGCAGAGCATTTCTGGAAGTCATTTTCCTAGGTTGTAAATTAGAATGGAATTTGCCAGGAGAAATCCCCATAAGTTTATGTCGCATTACTTCTTCTTAGTTTTAAATTTTTTTAATCTGGGTAAAGTTTAGAATATTGTTTGTCCTAGGTGTACACAATCTGCTTCATTTATACATTATGTATGTCTATTAATGTACAGATCCTCTTCCCATGTAAAATATTACAGTGTTCCATCGACCTCCCTTGCTATATGTTCGGTCTTTTTGATACATGTATATACTATGTATTTGTATATGTATAGTAACACTAAGCTTCATTTCTCAATTTCACCCCTCCTTTCCTTTTCGATGAGCATAGTTTGTTTTCTAAGCCTGTGAGTGTCTTTCTCTTTGGAAATATGTTCATCTGTGTCAGTTATTAGATAATGCCATAAGTGATAATATAGGATATAGGTCTTTTGCTTTCCGACCTACTTCATGTTTTGTGATTATCTCCAGGCTCATGTATGGTGCCTCAAAATGCAGTGCTTCAATGTTTTCCATGGCTAATATTCCATTGTGTACATGGACCACTTCTTCTTGGTGCATTCCTCTGTTGATGGACATTTTCGTTGCTTCCAACTGTTGCCTATGGTAAATATTGCTGGAGTGCAGGATTGCCAGCCTGTGATTTTTGATTTTCATTTTCTCAGGTGATAGACCCAGCAGTGGGTATGATTGATTGACTGGAATGGTAGCTCAACGTTTACCTTTTCAAGGCACCTCAATTGTGCTTTGATTAGTGGCTCTTACCACGTCCCCTTTAGAATCGAGGATACGCATTTCTCCACAATCACGTCAGCATTTATTGTTTGCATCATTTTTGTTGATGGCCGTTCTGACTGGTGTGAGCTGATAGGTTTTTGTAATTTGGGTTTGCATGTTTGTAAAAATTCCTACAATTCATCATTTTTCCACACCTTTTTATTTTCTGATAAGAGAAAAAAGAAAAATGTGTGAGTATAATATACCTCTTCAAATTTTCTTTTGGAAGGTTGCACTCTGGAATTTCTTGGTCGATTTTCGACCTCAGTATTTTTTGGAGGGCCGGTGTCATTTACACACCTGCCATTGGTGAATATTTAGTGACCTTTTGCCGTGGGTTTAAAGCTGCTGTTGTGGGAAACGGCCACAAGGATGCAGCATTTCTCCATTCCCAAATCTGGGTACTACGGCAGCAGAGCCGTTCTGGAAGTCATTGCCTAGGTTGCTATATAACCAGGAAGGATGTACGGAAGACCAGGAGAAGACTACTCAACATTGTGTCATAACCTACATGGGAAAAGGATGCGAGGAAGAATAGATACCTGTATATGTGTGAAAGAACCACATCTTGCACACCTAGAACAAACAAACCATTGTAATCAAATTTGCTGGGATAAAAAATTAAAAGTAAATTACAAATATGAACAAGAAGTAATGAGACATAAACTTAAAGGGCTTTTTCCTGGCATTTTCCATTCTAATATACAACCTAGAACACCACTTCCATTAAGGCTCTGTTTCCGTAGTAACCAAATTTGGTAAAGGAGAAATGCTGCCACCTTGTGGCCGTTTCCTGCAAGAGCAGCTTTAAAGTCACAGCTAATGGTCACTTAACATTCACAAGGACTCAGGGCTGTAAAGGAAACTTGCCCTAAAAATTTGTGCTGAAGTAGAGAATGGACAAAAAAATTCAAAACAGGCAAATGTTTCAAGAAGCGATTATGAAGAGTTAAGTTTTTCTTACACTCTTTAAAAAAAGGAAAATGGATAAAAGCTCAACCTCAGGGAGTGTTAGACGCATGGAATCTAATCTACAAAAAGTTTCAACTTACACCAGTCGACTGACCATCAGCAAAATGTCTACAAACAATAAATGCTGAAGGGGTTTTAGAGAACTGTGTACCCTCTACCTGCTGGTGAGACATAAAGGGGTAACAGCCAATAGTGAGAACAGAAAGCAGCTGTGTTTAAAAGTAACAATGGAGGTACCCTGCAATCCAGCAGGGGCACCATTGGACCTCTCACCTGAGAAGACAAGAATCGAGAAGACACAGGCCGCAAAAGCTGCAGTGCAGCCTTATTCACAATATCCAAGACAGTGAAGCAATCAAAATGTCCAACAACAGGTAAATGGATAAAGAAGAAGTGGTCCATATACACAATGGAATATTAGCCATGGAAGACAATGAACCATTGCTCTTTGAGGCACCACAAATGAGTCTGGAGATAATCACGAAAGATGAGGTAAGTTGGAAAGCAAAAGACCTGTATTCTATGATATCACTAATAGGCGTTATCTAATAACTGATAAAAATGAACATATTTCCGCAGAGAAAGACACTCACAGATTTAGAAAACAAACTATGCTCATCTAAAACGAAAGGTGGGGGGAATAGATAAGTTAAGATTAGTGGTACTATATGTATACAAAATCATATTATATACATATCTCAAAAAGACCGACCATATAGCAAGGAAGGTCTGCGGAACCCTCTGTAACATTTTACATGGGAAGAGGATCTGTACATGAATAGATATATATAATGTACAAATGAACAAGATTGTGTTCACCTAGGACAAACAATATTCAAACTTTACCCCAATTAAAAAAAAATTAAAACCAAGAAGAAATAATGAGACATAAACTTATGGGGCTTTCTCCATGCACATTCCAATGTAATTTACAACCTAGGAACACGACTTCCAGAAAGGCTCTGCTGCCCTATTACCCAGATTTGGGAATGGAGAAATGCTTCCTGCTTCAGGCCACTTCCCACAACAGGAGATTTAAAACCCTTGCTAAAGGTCACTAAATATTCACCAAACTTGCAGTTTGGTAAATGACACCTGCTCTCTAAAAAAAGTCTGAGGTGAAGATCGAACAAAAAATTCAAAAGAGGGCAGCCTTCCAAGAAGACAATATCAAGAGTTATATTGTACTCCCAATTGTTTCCTTTTTTTAACAGAAAAGAAAACCGCGGAGAAAAATGATGAGTTTTTCGAATTTTCAAAGACATGCAAACCCAAATTACAAAACCCTATCAGCTCACAGGAGCCAGTAGGGCCATTAGCATAAATGCTGCAAACAATAAATGCTGAAGCGATTGAGGAGAAATGTGTACCCTCGATTCTAAGGGGGACGTGCTAAGTGCCACGAATGAAAACACAAAGAAGGTGCTTGGAAAGGGAAAAACGGTGTTACCAGTCAGTCAATCACACCCACTGCTGGGCCTATCACCTGAGAAAATGAGAATCAAAAAGTCACAGGCTGGCAATCCTGCACTCCAACAATATTTACCATAGCCAACACTTGGAAGCAATGAAAATGTCCATCAACCGAGGAATGCACAAAGAAGAAGTGGTCCACGTACACAGTGGAAAATTACTCCAATAAAAAATAAAAATTAAATTTAAATATCCAACAAAAGTAAGGAGACATCAGCTTGTGTGGGTTTCTCCGGGCACACTCTACTCTAATTTATAACCTAGAAACACCACAGGCCGCAAGGGCTTTTCCCTAGTTAACAGGGTGGGGAACATAGAAAGGCTGCCACCCTCTGGCAGTTACCTGCAAAAGCAGTTTTAAAGCCTGTGCTAATGGTCATTTCATAGGAACAAGTACTGCAGAACTGTAAATGAAACCTGCCCTCAAAATGTCTTCAGGGAGGTAATGGCCAAAACACTTCAAAATGTGACACATACTTTAAGAGAACACTCTGAAGAACTAATGGGTAATCACAGCTTGAAAAATAAAAAGGACATGCCTTCAAGCTCAGTTTCAACGGATTATGAGGCACATGCAAATTCAACCACAAAGAGGTATCAGCTCACACTTGTCAGAATAACCATCAGCAAGAAAACTACAAACAATAAATGCTGAAGGTGTTGTGGAGAAATGCATACCCTCAACTTCAAGTGGGACGTAAGTTGGAAAGGACCACCAATGAGAACAGAATGG
This sequence comes from Balaenoptera physalus, assembly GCF_965194825.1. NCBI lineage: Eukaryota > Metazoa > Chordata > Mammalia > Artiodactyla > Balaenopteridae > Balaenoptera > Balaenoptera physalus. Next base: position 347,036 of record NW_028126526.1, read on the forward strand.
AGGTGCCTTAAAAAGGTAAACATTGAGCTACCATATGATCCAGCAGGCCCACTCCTCCAGCTATAATCTAAGAAGAGAGAATTGGAAAGACACAGGCAGGCAAATCTGCATTGCACAGTATTACAATAGCCAAGATATGGAAGTAAACAAAAGTCTACCAACAGATGGGAGGACAAAGAAGAACTCCTCCATGTACAACTGGAATATTCGCTAGTGAAAAAAATGAAACAATGCCATTTGCAGCACCGTAGATGAGTCTAGACGTAATCACGCCACCTGTAGTAAGTGAGAAAGCAAAAGCCACATATCCTATCATATCACTTTTAGGAGTTACTTAAAAATTGATACCAATGAAGATATTTCCACAGAGAAAGGCAATCACAGATTCATTAAAAAACTTATGGTTCACCAAATAGAAAGGGATGAGGATTGGATACATTACCATATTGGGGTTAACAGAGATATACAAACCATGTGAAATATATAACCAGGAAAGACGTACGGAAGACCAGGAGAAGACTACTCAACATTGTGTCATAACCTACATGGGAAAAGGATGCGAGGAAGAATAGATAGCTGTATATGTGTGAAATAACCACATGTTGCACACCTAGAACAAACAAACCATTGTAATCAAATTTGCTGGGATAAAAAATTAAAAGTAAATTACAAATATGGACAAGAAGTAATGAGACATAAACTTAAAGGGCTTTTTCCTGGCATTTTCCATTCTAATATACAACCTAGAACACCACTTCCATTAAGGCTCTGTTTCCGTAGTAACCAAATTTGGTAAAGGAGAAATGCTGCCACCTTATGGCCGTTTCCTGCAAGAGCAGCTTTAAAGTCACAGCTAATGGTCACTTAACATTCACAAGGACTCAGGGCTGTAAAGGAAACTTGCCCTAAAAATTTGTGCTGAAGTAGAGAATGGACAAAAAAATTCAAAACAGGCAAATGTTTCAAGAAGAGATTATGAAGAGTTAAGTTTTACTTACACTCTTTTTAAAAAAAGGAAAATGGATAAAAGCTCAACCTCAGGGAGTGTTAGACGCATGGTAACTAATCTACAAAAAGTTTCAACTTACACCAGTCGACTGACCATCAGCAAAATGTCTACAAACAATAAATGCTGAAGGGGTTTTAGAGAACTGTGTACCCTCTACCTGCTGGTGAGACATAAAGGGGTAACAGCCAATAGTGAGAACAGAAAGCAGCTGTGTTTAAAAGTAAAAATGGAGGTACCATTCAATCCAGCAGGGGCACCATTGGACCTCTCACCTGAGAAGACAAGAATCGAGAAGACACAGGCCGCAAAAGCTGCAGTGCAGCCTTATTCACAATATCCAAGACAGTGAAGCAATCAAAATGTCCAACAACAGGTAAATGGATAAAGAAGAAGTGGTCCATATACACAATGGAATATTAGCCATGGAAGACAATGAACCATTGCTCTTTGAGGCACCACAAATGAGTCTGGAGATAATCACGAAAGATGAGGTAAGTTGGAAAGCAAAAGACCTGTATTCTATGATATCACTTATAGGCGTTATCTAATAACTGACACAAATGAACATATTTCCGCAGAGAAAGACACTCACAGAATTAGAAAACAAACTATGCTCATCTAAAACGAAAGGTGGGGGGAATAGATAAGTTAAGATTAGTGTTACTATATGTATACAAACTCATATTATATACATATCTCAAAAAGACCGACCATATAGCAAGGGAGGTCTGCGTAACCCTCTGTTAACATTTTACATGGGAAGAGGATCTGTACTTGAATAGATATATATATAATGTACAAATGAACCAGATTGTGTTCACCTAGGACAAACAATATTCTAAGCTTTACCCCAATTAAAAAAAAAATTAAAACCAAGAAGAAATAATGAGACATAAACTTATGGGGCTTTCTCCATGCACATTCCAATGTAATTTACAACCTAGGAACACGACTTCCAGAAAGGCTCTGCTGCCCTATTACCCAGATTTGGGAATGGAGAAATGCTGCCTGCTTCAGGCCACTTCCCACAACAGGAGATTTAAAACCCTTGCTAAAGGTCACTAAATATTCACCAAACTTGCAGTTCGGTAAATGACATCTGCTCTCTAAAAAAAGTCTGAGGTGAAAATCGACCAAAAATTTCAAAAGAGGGCAGCCTTCCAAGAAGACAATATCAAGAGTTATATTGTACTCCCAATTGTTTCCTTTTTTTAACAGAAAAGAAAACCGCGGAGAAAAATGATGAGTTTTACGAATTTTCAAAGACATGCAAACCGAAATTACAAAACCCTATCAGCTCACAGGAGCCAGTAGCACCATTAGCATAAATGCTGCAAACAATAAATGCTGAAGCGATTGAGGAGAAACGTGTACCCTCGATTCTAAGGGGGACGTGCTAAGTGCCACGAATGAAAACACAAAGAAGGTGCTTGGAAAGGGAAAAACGGTGCTACCAGTCAGTCAATCACACCCACTGCTGGGCCTATCACCTGAGAAAATGAGAATCAAAAAGTCACATGCTGGCAATCCTGCACTCCAACAATATTTACCATAGCCAACACTTGGAAGCAATGAAAATGTCTATCAACCGAGGAATGCACAAAGAAGAAGTGGTCCACGTACACAGTGGAAAATTACTCCAATAAAAAATAAAAATTAAATTAAAAAATCCAACAAAAGTAAGGAGACATCAGCTTGTGTGGGTTTGTCCGGGCACACTCCACTCTAATTTATAACCGAGAAACACCACAGGCCGCAAGGGCTTTTCCCTAGTTACCAGGGTGGGGAACATAGAAAGGCTGCCGCCCTCTGGCAGTTACCTGCAAAGGCAGTTTTAAAGCCTGTGCTAATGGTCATTTCATAGGAACAAGTACTGCAGAACTGTAAATGAAACCTGCCCTCAAAATGTCTTCAGGGAGGTAATGGCCAAAACACTTCAAAATGTGACACATACTTTAAGAGAACACTGTGAAGAACTAATGGCTAATCACAGCTTGAAAAATAAAAAGGACATGCCTTCAAGCTCAATTTCAACGGATTATGAGGCACATGCGAATTCAACCACAAAGAGGTATCAGCTCACACTTGTCAGAATAACCATCAGCAAGAAAACTACAAACAATAAATGCTGAAGGTGTTGTGGAGAAATGCATACCCTCAACTTCAAGTGGGACGTAAGTTGGAAAGGACCACCAATGAGAACAGAATGGAGGTGCCTTAAAAAGGTAAACATTGAGCTACCATATGATCCAGCAGGCCCACTCCTCCACCTATAATCTAAGAAGAGAGAATTGGAAAGACACAGGCAGGCAAATCTGCATTGCACAGTATTACAATAGCCAAGATATGGAAGTAAACAGAAGTCTACCAACAGATGGGAGGACAAAGAAGAACTCCTCCATGTACAACTGGAATATTCGCTAGTGAAAAAAATGAAACAATGCCATTTGCAGCACCGTAGATGAGTCTAGACGTAATCACGCCACCTGTAGTAAGTGAGAAAGCAAAAGCCACATATCCTATCATATCACTTTTAGGAGTTACTTAAAAATTGATACCAATGAAGATATTTCCACAGAGAAAGGCAATCACAGATTCATTAAAAAACTTATGGTTCACCAAATAGAAAGGGATGAGGATTGGATACATTACCATATTGGGGTTAACAGAGATATACAATCCATGTGAAATATATAACCAGGAAAGACGTACGGAAGACCAGGAGAAGACTACTCAACATTGTGTCATAACCTACATGGGAAAAGGATGCGAGGAAGAATAGATACCTGTATATGTGTGAAAGAACCACATCTTGCACACCTAGAACAAACAAACCATTGTAATCAAATTTGCTGGGATAAAAAATTAAAAGTAAATTACAAATATGGACAAGAAGTAATGAGACATAAACTTAAAGGGCTTTTTCCTGGCATTTTCCATTCTAATATACAACCTAGAACACCACTTCCATTAAGGCTCTGTTTCCCTAGTAACCAAATTTGGTAAAGGAGAAATGCTGCCACCTTGTGGCCGTTTCCTGCAAGAGCAGCTTTAAAGTCACAGCTAATGGTCACTTAACATTCACAAGGACTCAGGGCTGTAAAGGAAACTTCCCCTAAAAATTTGTGCTGAAGTAGAGAATGGACAAAAAAATTCAAAACAGGCAAATGTTTCAAGAAGAGATTATGAAGAGTTAAGTTTTACTTACACTCTTTTTAAAAAAAGGAAAATGGATAAAAGCTCAACCTCAGGGAGTGTTAGACGCATGGTAACTAATCTACAAAAAGTTTCAACTTACACCAGTCGACTGACCATCAGCAAAATGTCTACAAACAATAAATGCTGAAGGGGTTTTAGAGAACTGTGTACCCTCTACCTGCTGGTGAGACATAAAGGGGTAACAGCCAATAGTGAGAACAGAAAGCAGCTGTGTTTAAAAGTAAAAATGGAGGTACCATTCAATCCAGCAGGGGCACCATTGGACCTCTCACCTGAGAAGACAAGAATCGAGAAGACACAGGCCGCAAAAGCTTCAGTGCAGCCTTATTCACAATATCCAAGACAGTGAAGCAATCAAAATGTCCAACGACAGGTAAATGGATAAAGAAGAAGTGGTCCATATACACAATGGAATATTAGCCATGGAAGACAATGAACCATTTCTCTTTGAGGCACCACAAATGAGTCTGGAGATAATCACGAAAGATGAGGTAAGTTGGAAAGCAAAAGACCTGTATTCTATGATATCACTTATAGGCGTTATCTAATAACTGACACAAATGAACATATTTCCGCAGAGAAAGACACTCACAGAATTAGAAAACAAATTATGCTCATCTAAAACGAAAGGTGGGGGGAATAGATAAGTTAAGATTAGTGTTACTATATGTATACAAACTCATATTATATACATATCTCAAAAAGACCGACCATATAGCAAGGGAGGTCTGTGTAACCCTCTGTTAACATTTTACATGGGAAGAGGATCTGTACTTGAATAGATATATATAATGTACAAATGAACCAGATTGTGTTCACCTAGGACAAACAATATTCTAAGCTTTACCCCAATTAAAAAAAAATTAAAACCAAGAAGAAATAATGAGACATAAACTTATGGGGCTTTCTCCATGCACATTCCAATGTAATTTACAACCTAGGAACACGACTTCCAGAAAGGCTCTGCTGCCCTATTACCCAGATTTGGGAATGGAGAAATGCTGCCTGCTTCAGGCCACTTCCCACAACAGGAGATTTAAAACCCTTGCTAAAGGTCACTAAATATTCACCAAACTTGCAGTTTGGTAAATGACACCTGCTCTCTAAAAAAAGTCTGAGGTGAAGATCGAACAAAAAATTCAAAAGAGGGCAGCCTTCCAAGAAGACAATATCAAGAGTTATATTGTACTCCCAATTGTTTCCTTTTTTTAACAGAAAAGAAAACCGCGGAGAAAAATGATGAGTTTTACGAATTTTCAAAGACATGCAAACCCAAATTACAAAACCCTATCAGCTCACAGGAGCCAGTAGGGCCATTAGCATAAATGCTGCAAACAATAAATGCTGAAGCGATTGAGGAGAAATGTGTACCCTCGATTCTAAGGCGGACGTGCTAAGTGCCAGGAATGAAAACACAAAGAAGGTGCTTGGAAAGGGAAAAACGGTGCTACCAGTCAGTCAATCACACCCACTGCTGGGCCTATCACCTGAGAAAATGAGAATCAAAAAGTCACAGGCTGGCAATCCTGCACTCCAACAATATTTACCATAGCCAACACTTGGAAGCAATGAAAATGTCCATCAACCGAGGAATGCACAAAGAAGAAGTGGTCCACGTACACAGTGGAAAATTACTCCAATAAAAAATAAAAATTAAATTTAAATATCCAACAAAAGTAAGGAGACATCAGCTTGTGTGGGTTTCTCCGGGCACACTCCACTCTATAACCGAGAAACACCACAGGCCGCAAGGGCTTTTCCCTAGTTAACAGGGTGGGGAACATAGAAAGGCTGCCGCCCTCTGGCAGTTACCTGCAAAAGCAGTTTTAAAGCCTGTGCTAATGGTCATTTCATAGGAACAAGTACTGCAGAACTGTAAATGAAACCTGCCCTCAACATGTCTTCAGGGAGGTAATGGCCAAAACACTTCAAAATGTGACAGATACTTTAAGAGAACACTTTGAAAAACTAAGGGGTAATCACAGCTTGAAAAATAAAAAGGACATGCCTTCAAGCTCAATTTCAACGGATTATGAGGCACATGCGAATTCAACCACAAAGAGGTATCAGCTCACACTTGTCAGAATAACCATCAGCAAGAAAACTACAAACAATAAATGCTGAAGGTGTTGTGGAGAAATGCCTACCCTCAACTTCAAGTGGGACGTAAGTTGGAAAGGACCACCAATGAGAACAGAATGGAGGTGCCTTAAAAAGGTAAACATTGAGCTACCATATGATCCAGCAGGCCCACTCCTCCACCTATAATCTAAGAAGAGAGAATTGGAAAGACACAGGCAGGCAAATCTGCATTGCACAGTATTACAATAGCCAAGATATGGAAGTAAACAGAAGTCTACCAACAGATGGGAGGACAAAGAAGAACTCCTCCATGTACAACTGGAATATTCGCTAGTGAAAAAAATGAAACAATGCCATTTGCAGCACCGTAGATGAGTCTAGACGTAATCACGCCACCTGTAGTAAGTGAGAAAGCAAAAGCCACATATCCTATCATATCACTTTTAGGAGTTACTTAAAAATTGATACCAATGAAGATATTTCCACAGAGAAAGGCAATCACAGATTCATTAAAAAACTTATGGTTCACCAAATAGAAAGGGATGAGGATTGGATACATTACCATATTGGGGTTAACAGAGATATACAAACCATGTGAAATATATAACCAGGAAAGACGTACGGAAGACCAGGAGAAGACTACTCAACATTGTGTCATAACCTACATGGGAAAAGGATGCGAGGAAGAATAGATACCTGTATATGTGTGAAAGAACCACATCTTGCACACCTAGAACAAACAAACCATTGTAATCAAATTTGCTGGGATAAAAAATTAAAAGTAAATTACAAATATGGACAAGAAGTAATGAGACATAAACTTAAAGGGCTTTTTCCTGGCATTTTCCATTCTAATATACAACCTAGAACACCACTTCCATTAAGGCTCTGTTTCCCTAGTAACCAAATTTGGTAAAGGAGAAATGCTGCCACCTTGTGGCCGTTTCCTGCAAGAGCAGCTTTAAAGTCACAGCTAATGGTCACTTAACATTCACAAGGACTCAGGGCTGTAAAGGAAACTTCCCCTAAAAATTTGTGCTGAAGTAGAGAATGGACAAAAAAATTCAAAACAGGCAAATGTTTCAAGAAGAGATTATGAAGAGTTAAGTTTTACTTACACTCTTTTTAAAAAAAGGAAAATGGATAAAAGCTCAACCTCAGGGAGTGTTAGACGCATGGTAACTAATCTACAAAAAGTTTCAACTTACACCAGTCGACTGACCATCATCAAAATTTCTACAAACAATAAATGCTGAAGGGGTTTTAGAGAACTGTGTACCCTCTACCTGCTGGTGAGACATAAAGGGGTAACAGCCAATAGTGAGAACAGAAAGCAGCTGTGTTTAAAAGTAAAAATGGAGGTACCATTCAATCCAGCAGGGGCACCATTGGACCTCTCACCTGAGAAGACAAGAATCGAGAAGACACAGGCCGCAAAAGCTTCAGTGCAGCCTTATTCACAATATCCAAGACAGTGAAGCAATCAAAATGTCCAACGACAGGTAAATGGATAAAGAAGAAGTGGTCCATATACACAATGGAATATTAGCCATGGAAGACAATGAACCATTTCTCTTTGAGGCACCACAAATGAGTCTGGAGATAATCACGAAAGATGAGGTAAGTTGGAAAGCAAAAGACCTGTATTCTATGATATCACTTATAGGCGTTATCTAATAACTGACAAAAATGAACATATTTCCGCAGAGAAAGACACTCACAGAATTAGAAAACAAACTATGCTCATCTAAAACGAAAGGTGGGGGGAATAGATAAGTTAAGATTAGTGTTACTATATGTATACAAACTCATATTATATACATATCTCAAAAAGACCGACCATATAGCAAGGGAGGTCTGTGTAACCCTCTGTTAACATTTTACATGGGAAGAGGATCTGTACTTGAATAGATATATATAATGTACAAATGAACCAGATTGTGTTCACCTAGGACAAACAATATTCTAAGCTTTACCCCAATTAAAAAAAAATTAAAACCAAGAAGAAATAATGAGACATAAACTTATGGGGCTTTCTCCATGCACATTCCAATGTAATTTACAACCTAGGAACACGACTTCCAGAAAGGCTCTGCTGCCCTATTACCCAGATTTGGGAATGGAGAAATGCTGCCTGCTTCAGGCCACTTCCCACAACAGGAGATTTAAAACCCTTGCTAAAGGTCACTAAATATTCACCAAACTTGCAGTTTGGTAAATGACACCTGCTCTCTAAAAAAAGTCTGAGGTGAAGATCGAACAAAAAATTCAAAAGAGGGCAGCCTTCCAAGAAGATAATATCAAGAGTTATATTGTACTCCCAATTGTTTCCTTTTTTTAACAGAAAAGAAAACCGTGGAGAAAAATGATGAGTTTTACGAATTTTCAAAGACATGCAAACCCAAATTACAAAACCCTATCAGCTCACAGGAGCCAGTAGGGCCATTAGCATAAATGCTGCAAACAATAAATGCTGAAGCGATTGAGGAGAAATGTGTACCCTCGATTCTAAGGCGGACGTGCTAAGTGCCAGGAATGAAAACACAAAGAAGGTGCTTGGAAAGGGAAAAACGGTGCTACCAGTCAGTCAATCACACCCACTGCTGGGCCTATCACCTGAGAAAATGAGAATCAAAAAGTCACAGGCTGGCAATCCTGCACTCCAACAATATTTACCATAGCCAACACTTGGAAGCAATGAAAATGTCCATCAACCGAGGAATGCACAAAGAAGAAGTGGTCCACGTACACAGTGGAAAATTACTCCAATAAAAAATAAAAATTAAATTTAAATATCCAACAAAAGTAAGGAGACATCAGCTTGTGTGGGTTTCTCCGGGCACACTCCACTCTATAACCGAGAAACACCACAGGCCGCAAGGGCTTTTCCCTAGTTAACAGGGTGGGGAACATAGAAAGGCTGCCGCCCTCTGGCAGTTACCTGCAAAAGCAGTTTTAAAGCCTGTGCTAATGGTCATTTCATAGGAACAAGTACTGCAGAACTGTAAATGAAACCTGCCCTCAACATGTCTTCAGGGAGGTAATGGCCAAAACACTTCAAAATGTGACAGATACTTTAAGAGAACACTTTGAAAAACTAAGGGGTAATCACAGCTTGAAAAATAAAAAGGACATGCCTTCAAGCTCAATTTCAACGGATTATGAGGCACATGCGAATTCAACCACAAAGAGGTATCAGCTCACACTTGTCAGAATAACCATCAGCAAGAAAACTACAAACAATAAATGCTGAAGGTGTTGTGGAGAAATGCCTACCCTCAACTTCAAGTGGGACGTAAGTTGGAAAGGACCACCAATGAGAACAGAATGGAGGTGCCTTAAAAAGGTAAACATTGAGCTACCATATGATCCAGCAGGCCCACTCCTCCACCTATAATCTAAGAAGAGAGAATTGGAAAGACACAGGCAGGCAAATCTGCATTGCACAGTATTACAATAGCCAAGATATGGAAGTAAACAGAAGTCTACCAACAGATGGGAGGACAAAGAAGAACTCCTCCATGTACAACTGGAATATTCGCTAGTGAAAAAAATGAAACAATGCCATTTGCAGCACCGTAGATGAGTCTAGACGTAATCACGCCACCTGTAGTAAGTGAGAAAGCAAAAGCCACATATCCTATCATATCACTTTTAGGAGTTACTTAAAAATTGATACCAATGAAGATATTTCCACAGAGAAAGGCAATCACAGATTCATTAAAAAACTTATGGTTCACCAAATAGAAAGGGATGAGGATTGGATACATTACCATATTGGGGTTAACAGAGATATACAAACCATGTGAAATATATAACCAGGAAAGACGTACGGAAGACCAGGAGAAGACTACTCAACATTGTGTCATAACCTACATGGGAAAAGGATGCGAGGAAGAATAGATACCTGTATATGTGTGAAAGAACCACATCTTGCACACCTAGAACAAACAAACCATTGTAATCAAATTTGCTGGGATAAAAAATTAAAAGTAAATTACAAATATGGACAAGAAGTAATGAGACATAAACTTAAAGGGCTTTTTCCTGGCATTTTCCATTCTAATATACAACCTAGAACACCACTTCCATTAAGGCTCTGTTTCCCTAGTAACCAATTTTGGTAAAGGAGAAATGCTGCCACCTTGTGGCCGTTTCCTGCAAGAGAAGCTTTAAAGTCACAGCTAATGGTCACTTAACATTCACAAGGACTCAGGGCTGTAAAGGAAACTTCCCCTAAAAATTTGTGCTGAAGTAGAGAATGGACAAAAAAATTCAAAACAGGCAAATGTTTCAAGAAGAGATTATGAAGAGTTAAGTTTTACTTACACTCTTTTTAAAAAAAGGAAAATGGATAAAAGCTCAACCTCAGGGAGTGTTAGACGCATGGTAACTAATCTACAAAAAGTTTCAACTTACACCAGTCGACTGACCATCATCAAAATTTCTACAAACAATAAATGCTGAAGGGGTTTTAGAGAACTGTGTACCCTCTACCTGCTGGTGAGACATAAAGGGGTAACAGCCAATAGTGAGAACAGAAAGCAGCTGTGTTTAAAAGTAAAAATGGAGGTACCATTCAATCCAGCAGGGGCACCATTGGACCTCTCACCTGAGAAGACAAGAATCGAGAAGACACAGGCCGCAAAAGCTTCAGTGCAGCCTTATTCACAATATCCAAGACAGTGAAGCAATCAAAATGTCCAACGACAGGTAAATGGATAAAGAAGAAGTGGTCCATATACACAATGGAATATTAGCCATGGAAGACAATGAACCATTTCTCTTTGAGGCACCACAAATGAGTCTGGAGATAATCACGAAAGATGAGGTAAGTTGGAAAGCAAAAGACCTGTATTCTATGATATCACTTATAGGCGTTATCTAATAACTGACACAAATGAACATATTTCCGCAGAGAAAGACACTCACAGAATTAGAAAACAAACTATGCTCATCTAAAACGAAAGGTGGGGGGAATAGATAAGTTAAGATTAGTGTTACTATATGTATACAAACTCATATTATATACATATCTCAAAAAGACCGACCATATAGCAAGGGAGGTCTGCGTAACCCTCTGTTAACATTTTACATGGGAAGAGGATCTGTACTTGAATAGATATATATAATGTACAAATGAACCAGATTGTGTTCACCTAGGACAAACAATATTCTAAGCTTTACCACAATTAAAAAAAAATTAAAACCAAGAAGAAATAATGAGACATAAACTTATGGGGCTTTCTCCATGCACATTCCAATGTAATTTACAACCTAGGAACACGACTTCCAGAAAGGCTCTGCTGCCCTATTACCCAGATTTGGGAATGGAGAAATGCTGCCTGCTTCAGGCCACTTCCCACAACAGGAGATTTAAAACCCTTGCTAAAGGTCACTAAATATTCACCAAACTTGCAGTTTGGTAAATGACACCTGCTCTCTAAAAAAAGTCTGAGGTGAAGATCGAACAAAAAATTCAAAAGAGGGCAGCCTTCCAAGAAGACAATATCAAGAGTTATATTGTACTCCCAATTGTTTCCTTTTTTTAACAGAAAAGAAAACCGCGGAGAAAAATGATGAGTTTTACGAATTTTCAAAGACATGCAAACCCAAATTACGAAACCCTATCAGCTCACAGGAGCCAGTAGGGCCATTAGCATAAATGCTGCAAACAATAAATGCTGAAGCGATTGAGGAGAAATGTGTACCCTCGATTCTAAGGCGGACGTGCTAAGTGCCAGGAATGAAAACACAAAGAAGGTGCTTGGAAAGGGAAAAACGGTGCTACCAGTCAGTCAATCACACCCACTGCTGGGCCTATCACCTGAGAAAATGAGAATCAAAAAGTCACAGGCTGGCAATCCTGCACTCCAACAATATTTACCATAGCCAACACTTGGAAGCAATGAAAATGTCCATCAACCGAGGAATGCACAAAGAAGAAGTGGTCCACGTACACAGTGGAAAATTACTCCAATAAAAAATAAAAATTAAATTTAAATATCCAACAAAAGTAAGGAGACATCAGCTTGTGTGGGTTTCTCCGGGCACACTCCACTCTATAACCGAGAAACACCACAGGCCGCAAGGGCTTTTCCCTAGTTAACAGGGTGGGGAACATAGAAAGGCTGCCGCCCTCTGGCAGTTACCTGCAAAAGCAGTTTTAAAGCCTGTGCTAATGGTCATTTCATAGGAACAAGTACTGCAGAACTGTAAATGAAACCTGCCCTCAACATGTCTTCAGGGAGGTAATGGCCAAAACACTTCAAAATGTGACAGATACTTTAAGAGAACACTTTGAAGAACTAAGGGGTAATCACAGCTTGAAAAATAAAAAGGACATGCCTTCAAGCTCAATTTCAACGGATTATGAGGCACATGCGAATTCAACCACAAAGAGGTATCAGCTCACACTTGTCAGAATAACCATCAGCAAGAAAACTACAAACAATAAATGCTGAAGGTGTTGTGGAGAAATGCCTACCCTCAACTTCAAGTGGGACGTAAGTTGGAAAGGACCACCAATGAGAACAGAATGGAGGTGCCTTAAAAAGGTAAACATTGAGCTACCATATGATCCAGCAGGCCCACTCCTCCACCTATAATCTAAGAAGAGAGAATTGGAAAGACACAGGCAGGCAAATCTGCATTGCACAGTATTACAATAGCCAAGATATGGAAGTAAAAAGAAGTCTACCAACAGATGGGAGGACAAAGAAGAACTCCTCCATGTACAACTGGAATATTCGCTAGTGAAAAAAATGAAACAATGCCATTTGCAGCACCGTAGATGAGTCTAGACGTAATCACGCCACCTGTAGTAAGTGAGAAAGCAAAAGACACATATCCTATCATATCACTTTTAGGAGTTACTTAAAAATTGATACCAATGAAGATATTTCCACAGAGAAAGGCAATCACAGATTCATTAAAAAACTTATGGTTCACCAAATAGAAAGAGATGAGGATTGGATACATTACCATATTGGGGTTAACAGAGATATACAAACCATGTGAAATATATAACCAGGAAAGACGTACGGAAGACCAGGAGAAGACTACTCAACATTGTGTCATAACCTACATGGGAAAAGGATGCGAGGAAGAATAGATACCTGTATATGTGTGAAAGAACCACATCTTGCACACCTAGAACAAACAAACCATTGTAATCAAATTTGCTGGGATAAAAAATTAAAAGTAAATTACAAATATGGACAAGAAGTAATGAGACATAAACTTAAAGGGCTTTTTCCTGGCATTTTCCATTCTAATATACAACCTAGAACACCACTTCCATTAAGGCTCTGTTTCCCTAGTAACCAAATTTGGTAAAGGAGAAATGCTGCCACCTTGTGGCCGTTTCCTGCAAGAGCAGCTTTAAAGTCACAGCTAATGGTCACTTAACATTCACAAGGACTCAGGGCTGTAAAGGAAACTTCCCCTAAAAATTTGTGCTGAAGTAGAGAATGGACAAAAAAATTCAAAACAGGCAAATGTTTCAAGAAGAGATTATGAAGAGTTAAGTTTTACTTACACTCTTTTTAAAAAAAGGAAAATGGATAAAAGCTCAACCTCAGGGAGTGTTAGACGCATGGTAACTAATCTACAAAAAGTTTCAACTTACACCAGTCGACTGACCATCATCAAAATTTCTACAAACAATAAATGCTGAAGGGGTTTTAGAGAACTGTGTACCCTCTACCTGCTGGTGAGACATAAAGGGGTAACAGCCAATAGTGAGAACAGAAAGCAGCTGTGTTTAAAAGTAAAAATGGAGGTACCATTCAATCCAGCAGGGGCACCATTGGACCTCTCACCTGAGAAGACAAGAATCGAGAAGACACAGGCCGCAAAAGCTTCAGTGCAGCCTTATTCACAATATCCAAGACAGTGAAGCAATCAAAATGTCCAACGACAGGTAAATGGATAAAGAAGAAGTGGTCCATATACACAATGGAATATTAGCCATGGAAGACAATGAACCATTTCTCTTTGAGGCACCACAAATGAGTCTGGAGATAATCACGAAAGATGAGGTAAGTTGGAAAGCAAAAGACCTGTATTCTATGATATCACTTATAGGCGTTATCTAATAACTGACACAAATGAACATATTTCCGCAGAGAAAGACACTCACAGAATTAGAAAACAAACTATGCTCATCTAAAACGAAAGGTGGGGGGAATAGATAAGTTAAGATTAGTGTTACTATATGTATACAAACTCATATTATATACATATCTCAAAAAGACCGACCATATAGCAAGGGAGGTCTGTGTAACCCTCTGTTAACATTTTACATGGGAAGAGGATCTGTACTTGAATAGATATATATAATGTACAAATGAACCAGATTGTGTTCACCTAGGACAAACAATATTCTAAGCTTTACCCCAATTAAAAAAAAATTAAAACCAAGAAGAAATAATGAGACATAAACTTATGGGGCTTTCTCCATGCACATTCCAATGTAATTTACAACCTAGGAACACGACTTCCAGAAAGGCTCTGCTGCCCTATTACCCAGATTTGGGAATGGAGAAATGCTGCCTGCTTCAGGCCACTTCCCACAACAGGAGATTTAAAACCCTTGCTAAAGGTCACTAAATATTCACCAAACTTGCAGTTTGGTAAATGACACCTGCTCTCTAAAAAAAGTCTGAGGTGAAGATAGAACAAAAAATTCAAAAGAGGGCAGCCTTCCAAGAAGACAATATCAAGAGTTATATTGTACTCCCAATTGTTTCCTTTTTTTAACAGAAAAGAAAACCGCGGAGAAAAATGATGAGTTTTACGAATTTTCAAAGACATGCAAACCCAAATTACAAAACCCTATCAGCTCACAGGAGCCAGTAGGGCCATTAGCATAAATGCTGCAAACAATAAATGCTGAAGCGATTGAGGAGAAATGTGTACCCTCGATTCTAAGGCGGACGTGCTAAGTGCCAGGAATGAAAACACAAAGAAGGTGCTTGGAAAGGGAAAAACGGTGCTACCAGTCAGTCAATCACACCCACTGCTGGGCCTATCACCTGAGAAAATGAGAATCAAAAAGTCACAGGCTGGCAATCCTGCACTCCAACAATATTTACCATAGCCAACACTTGGAAGCAATGAAAATGTCCATCAACCGAGGAATGCACAAAGAAGAAGTGGTCCACGTACACAGTGGAAAATTACTCCAATAAAAAATAAAAATTAAATTTAAATATCCAACAAAAGTAAGGAGACATCAGCTTGTGTGGGTTTCTCCGGGCACACTCCACTCTATAACCGAGAAACACCACAGGCCGCAAGGGCTTTTCCCTAGTTAACAGGGTGGGGAACATAGAAAGGCTGCCGCCCTCTGGCAGTTACCTGCAAAAGCAGTTTTAAAGCCTGTGCTAATGGTCATTTCATAGGAACAAGTACTGCAGAACTGTAAATGAAACCTGCCCTCAACATGTCTTCAGGGAGGTAATGGCCAAAACACTTCAAAATGTGACAGATACTTTAAGAGAACACTTTGAAGAACTAAGGGGTAATCACAGCTTGAAAAATAAAAAGGACATGCCTTCAAGCTCAATTTCAACGGATTATGAGGCACATGCGAATTCAACCACAAAGAGGTATCAGCTCACACTTGTCAGAATAACCATCAGCAAGAAAACTACAAACAATAAATGCTGAAGGTGTTGTGGAGAAATGCCTACCCTCAACTTCAAGTGGGACGTAAGTTGGAAAGGACCACCAATGAGAACAGAATGGAGGTGCCTTAAAAAGGTAAACATTGAGCTACCATATGATCCAGCAGGCCCACTCCTCCACCTATAATCTAAGAAGAGAGAATTGGAAAGACACAGGCAGGCAAATCTGCATTGCACAGTATTACAATAGCCAAGATATGGAAGTAAACAGAAGTCTACCAACAGATGGGAGGACAAAGAAGAACTCCTCCATGTACAACTGGAATATTCGCTAGTGAAAAAAATGAAACAATGCCATTTGCAGCACCGTAGATGAGTCTAGACGTAATCACGCCACCTGTAGTAAGTGAGAAAGCAAAAGCCACATATCCTATCATATCACTTTTAGGAGTTACTTAAAAATTGATACCAATGAAGATATTTCCACAGAGAAAGGCAATCACAGATTCATTAAAAACTTATGGTTCACCAAATAGAAAGGGATGAGGATTGGATACATTACCATATTGGGGTTAACAGAGATATACAAACCATGTGAAATATATAACCAGGAAAGACGTACGGAAGACCAGGAGAAGACTACTCAACATTGTGTCATAACCTACATGGGAAAAGGATGCGAGGAAGAATAGATACCTGTATATGTGTGAAAGAACCACATCTTGCACACCTAGAACAAACAAACCATTGTAATCAAATTTGCTGGGATAAAAAATTAAAAGTAAATTACAAATATGGACAAGAAGTAATGAGACATAAACTTAAAGGGCTTTTTCCTGGCATTTTCCATTCTAATATACAACCTAGAACACCACTTCCATTAAGGCTCTGTTTCCCTAGTAACCAAATTTGGTAAAGGAGAAATGCTGCCACCTTGTGGCCGTTTCCTGCAAGAGCAGCTTTAAAGTCACAGCTAATGGTCACTTAACATTCACAAGGACTCAGGGCTGTAAAGGAAACTTCCCCTAAAAATTTGTGCTGAAGTAGAGAATGGACAAAAAAATTCAAAACAGGCAAATGTTTCAAGAAGAGATTATGAAGAGTTAAGTTTTACTTACACTCTTTTTAAAAAAAGGAAAATGGATAAAAGCTCAACCTCAGGGAGTGTTAGACGCATGGTAACTAATCTACAAAAAGTTTCAACTTACACCAGTCGACTGACCATCATCAAAATTTCTACAAACAATAAATGCTGAAGGGGTTTTAGAGAACTGTGTACCCTCTACCTGCTGGTGAGACATAAAGGGGTAACAGCCAATAGTGAGAACAGAAAGCAGCTGTGTTTAAAAGTAAAAATGGAGGTACCATTCAATCCAGCAGGGGCACCATTGGACCTCTCACCTGAGAAGACAAGAATCGAGAAGACACAGGCCGCAAAAGCTTCAGTGCAGCCTTATTCACAATATCCAAGACAGTGAAGCAATCAAAATGTCCAACGACAGGTAAATGGATAAAGAAGAAGTGGTCCATATACACAATGGAATATTAGCCATGGAAGACAATGAACCATTTCTCTTTGAGGCACCACAAATGAGTCTGGAGATAATCACGAAAGATGAGGTAAGTTGGAAAGCAAAAGACCTGTATTCTATGATATCACTTATAGGCGTTATCTAATAACTGACACAAATGAACATATTTCCGCAGAGAAAGACACTCACAGAATTAGAAAACAAACTATGCTCATCTAAAACGAAAGGTGGGGGGAATAGATAAGTTAAGATTAGTGTTACTATATGTATACAAACTCATATTATATACATATCTCAAAAAGACCGACCATATAGCAAGGGAGGTCTGCGTAACCCTCTGTTAACATTTTACATGGGAATGGATCTGTACTTGAATAGATATATATAATGTACAAATGAACCAGATTGTGTTCACCTAGGACAAACAATATTCTAAGCTTTACCCCAATTAAAAAAAAATTAAAACCAAGAAGAAATAATGAGACATAAACTTATGGGGCTTTCTCCATGCACATTCCAATGTAATTTACAACCTAGGAACACGACTTCCAGAAAGGCTCTGCTGCCCTATTACCCAGATTTGGGAATGGAGAAATGCTGCCTGCTTCAGGCCACTTCCCACAACAGGAGATTTAAAACCCTTGCTAAAGGTCACTAAATATTCACCAAACTTGCAGTTTGGTAAATGACACCTGCTCTCTAAAAAAAGTCTGAGGTGAAGATCGAACAAAAAATTCAAAAGAGGGCAGCCTTCCAAGAAGACAATATCAAGAGTTATATTGTACTCCCAATTGTTTCCTTTTTTTAACAGAAAAGAAAACCGCGGAGAAAAATGATGAGTTTTACGAATTTTCAAAGACATGCAAACCCAAATTACAAAACCCTATCAGCTCACAGGAGCCAGTAGGGCCATTAGCATAAATGCTGCAAACAATAAATGCTGAAGCGATTGAGGAGAAATGTGTACCCTCGATTCTAAGGCGGACGTGCTAAGTGCCAGGAATGAAAACACAAAGAAGGTGCTTGGAAAGGGAAAAACGGTGCTACCAGTCAGTCAATCACACCCACTGCTGGGCCTATCACCTGAGAAAATGAGAATCAAAAAGTCACAGGCTGGCAATCCTGCACTCCAACAATATTTACCATAGCCAACACTTGGAAGCAATGAAAATGTCCATCAACTGAGGAATGCACAAAGAAGAAGTGGTCCACGTACACAGTGGAAAATTACTCCAATAAAAAATAAAAATTAAATTTAAATATCCAACAAAAGTAAGGAGACATCAGCTTGTGTGGGTTTCTCCGGGCACACTCCACTCTAAAACCGAGAAACACCACAGGCCGCAAGGGCTTTTCCCTAGTTAACAGGGTGGGGAACATAGAAAGGCTGCCGCCCTCTGGCAGTTACCTGCAAAAGCAGTTTTAAAGCCTGTGCTAATGGTCATTTCATAGGAACAAGTACTGCAGAACTGTAAATGAAACCTGCCCTCAACATGTCTTCAGGGAGGTAATGGCCAAAACACTTCAAAATGTGACAGATACTTTAAGAGAACACTTTGAAGAACTAAGGGGTAATCACAGCTTGAAAAATAAAAAGGACATGCCTTCAAGCTCAATTTCAACGGATTATGAGGCACATGCGAATTCAACCACAAAGAGGTATCAGCTCACACTTGTCAGAATAACCATCAGCAAGAAAACTACAAACAATAAATGCTGAAGGTGTTGTGGAGAAATGCCTACCCTCAACTTCAAGTGGGACGTAAGTTGGAAAGGACCACCAATGAGAACAGAATGGAGGTGCCTTAAAAAGGTAAACATTGAGCTACCATATGATCCAGCAGGCCCACTCCTCCACCTATAATCTAAGAAGAGAGAATTGGAAAGACACAGGCAGGCAAATCTGCATTGCACAGTATTACAATAGCCAAGATATGGAAGTAAACAGAAGTCTACCAACAGATGGGAGGACAAAGAAGAACTCCTCCATGTACAACTGGAATATTCGCTAGTGAAAAAAATGAAACAATGCCATTTGCAGCACCGTAGATGAGTCTAGACGTAATCACGCCACATGTAGTAAGTGAGAAAGCAAAAGCCACATATCCTATCATATCACTTTTAGGAGTTACTTAAAAATTGATACCAATGAAGATATTTCCACAGAGAAAGGCAATCACAGATTCATTAAAAAACTTATGGTTCACCAAATAGAAAATTATGAGGATTGGATACATTACCATATTGGGGTTAACAGAGATATACAAACCATGTGAAATATATAACCAGGAAAGACGTACGGAAGACCAGGAGAAGACTACTCAACATTGTGTCATAACCTACATGGGAAAAGGATGCGAGGAAGAATAGATACCTGTATATGTGTGAAAGAACCACATCTTGCACACCTAGAACAAACAAACCATTGTAATCAAATTTGCTGGGATAAAAAATTAAAAGTAAATTACAAATATGGACAAGAAGTAATGAGACATAAACTTAAAGGGCTTTTTCCTGGCATTTTCCATTCTAATATACAACCTAGAACACCACTTCCATTAAGGCTCTGTTTCCCTAGTAACCAAATTTGGTAAAGGAGAAATGCTGCCACCTTGTGGCCGTTTCCTGCAAGAGCAGCTTTAAAGTCACAGCTAATGGTCACTTAACATTCACAAGGACTCAGGGCTGTAAAGGAAACTTCCCCTAAAAATTTGTGCTGAAGTAGAGAATGGACAAAAAAATTCAAAACAGGCAAATGTTTCAAGAAGAGATTATGAAGAGTTAAGTTTTACTTACACTCTTTTTAAAAAAAGGAAAATGGATAAAAGCTCAACCTCAGGGAGTGTTAGACGCATGGTAACTAATCTACAAAAAGTTTCAACTTACACCAGTCGACTGACCATCATCAAAATTTCTACAAACAATAAATGCTGAAGGGGTTTTAGAGAACTGTGTACCCTCTACCTGCTGGTGAGACATAAAGGGGTAACAGCCAATAGTGAGAACAGAAAGCAGCTGTGTTTAAAAGTAAAAATGGAGGTACCATTCAATCCAGCAGGGGCACCATTGGACCTCTCACCTGAGAAGACAAGAATCGAGAAGACACAGGCCGCAAAAGCTTCAGTGCAGCCTTATTCACAATATCCAAGACAGTGAAGCAATCAAAATGTCCAACAACAGGTAAATGGATAAAGAAGAAGTGGTCCATATACACAATGGAATATTAGCCATGGAAGACAATGAACCATTGCTCTTTGAGGCACCACAAATGAGTCTGGAGATAATCACGAAAGATGAGGTAAGTTGGAAAGCAAAAGACCTGTATTCTATGATATCACTTATAGGCGTTATCTAATAACTGACACAAATGAACATATTTCCGCAGAGAAAGACACTCACAGAATTAGAAAACAAACTATGCTCATCTAAAACGAAAGGTGGGGGGAATAGATAAGTTAAGATTAGTGTTACTATATGTATACAAACTCATATTATATACATATCTCAAAAAGACCGACCATATAGCAAGGGAGGTCTGTGTAACCCTCTGTTAACATTTTACATGGGAAGAGGATCTGTACTTGAATAGATATATATAATGTACAAATGAACCAGATTGTGTTCACCTAGGACAAACAATATTCTAAGCTTTACCCCAATTAAAAAAAAATTAAAACCAAGAAGAAATAATGAGACATAAACTTATGGGGCTTTCTCCATGCACATTCCAATGTAATTTACAACCTAGGAACACGACTTCCAGAAAGGCTCTGCTGCCCTATTACCCAGATTTGGGAATGGAGAAATGCTGCCTGCTTCAGGCCACTTCCCACAACAGGAGATTTAAAACCCTTGCTAAAGGTCACTAAATATTCACCAAACTTGCAGTTTGGTAAATGACACCTGCTCTCTAAAAAAAGTCTGAGGTGAAGATCGAACAAAAAATTCAAAAGAGGGCAGCCTTCCAAGAAGACAATATCAAGAGTTATATTGTACTCCCAATTGTTTCCTTTTTTTAACAGAAAAGAAAACCGCGGAGAAAAATGATGAGTTTTACGAATTTTCAAAGACATGCAAACCCAAATTACAAAACCCTATCAGCTCACAGGAGCCAGTAGGGCCATTAGCATAAATGCTGCAAACAATAAATGCTGAAGCGATTGAGGAGAAATGTGTACCCTCGATTCTAAGGCGGACGTGCTAAGTGCCAGGAATGAAAACACAAAGAAGGTGCTTGGAAAGGGAAAAACGGTGCTACCAGTCAGTCAATCACACCCACTGCTGGGCCTATCACCTGAGAAAATGAGAATCAAAAAGTCACAGGCTGGCAATCCTGCACTCCAACAATATTTACCATAGCCAACACTTGGAAGCAATGAAAATGTCCATCAACCGAGGAATGCACAAAGAAGAAGTGGTCCACGTACACAGTGGAAAATTACTCCAATAAAAAATAAAAATTAAATTTAAATATCCAACAAAAGTAAGGAGACATCAGCTTGTGTGGGTTTCTCCGGGCACACTCCACTCTATAACCGAGAAACACCACAGGCCGCAAGGGCTTTTCCCTAGTTAACAGGGTGGGGAACATAGAAAGGCTGCCGCCCTCTGGCAGTTACCTGCAAAAGCAGTTTTAAAGCCTGTGCTAATGGTCATTTCATAGGAACAAGTACTGCAGAACTGTAAATGAAACCTGCCCTCAACATGTCTTCAGGGAGGTAATGGCCAAAACACTTCAAAATGTGACAGATACTTTAAGAGAACACTTTGAAGAACTAAGGGGTAATCACAGCTTGAAAAATAAAAAGGACATGCCTTCAAGCTCAATTTCAACGGATTATGAGGCACATGCGAATTCAACCACAAAGAGGTATCAGCTCACACTTGTCAGAATAACCATCAGCAAGAAAACTACAAACAATAAATGCTGAAGGTGTTGTGGAGAAATGCCTACCCTCAACTTCAAGTGGGACGTAAGTTGGAAAGGACCACCAATGAGAACAGAATGGAGGTGCCTTATAAAGGTAAACATTGAGCTACCATATGATCCAGCAGGCCCACTCCTCCACCTATAATCTAAGAAGAGAGAATTGGAAAGACACAGGCAGGCAAATCTGCATTGCACAGTATTACAATAGCCAAGATATGGAAGTAAACAGAAGTCTACCAAGAGATGGGAGGACAAAGAAGAACTCCTCCATGTACAACTGGAATATTCGCTAGTGAAAAAAATGAAACAATGCCATTTGCAGCACCGTAGATGAGTCTAGACGTAATCACGCCACCTGTAGTAAGTGAGAAAGCAAAAGCCACATATCCTATCATATCACTTTTAGGAGTTACTTAAAAATTGATACCAATGAAGATATTTCCACAGAGAAAGGCAATCACAGATTCATTAAAAAACTTATGGTTCACCAAATAGAAAGGGATGAGGATTGGATACATTACCATATTGGGGTTAACAGAGATATACAAACCATGTGAAATATATAACCAGGAAAGACGTACGGAAGACCAGGAGAAGACTACTCAACATTGTGTCATAACCTACATGGGAAAAGGATGCGAGGAAGAATAGATACCTGTATATGTGTGAAAGAACCACATCTTGCACACCTAGAACAAACAAACCATTGTAATCAAATTTGCTGGGATAAAAAATTAAAAGTAAATTACAAATATGGACAAGAAGTAATGAGACATAAACTTAAAGGGCTTTTTCCTGGCATTTTCCATTCTAATATACAACCTAGAACACCACTTCCATTAAGGCTCTGTTTCCCTAGTAACCAATTTTGGTAAAGGAGAAATGCTGCCACCTTGTGGCCGTTTCCTGCAAGAGCAGCTTTAAAGTCACAGCTAATGGTCACTTAACATTCACAAGGACTCAGGGCTGTAAAGGAAACTTCCCCTAAAAATTTGTGCTGAAGTAGAGAATGGACAAAAAAATTCAAAACAGGCAAATGTTTCAAGAAGAGATTATGAAGAGTTAAGTTTTACTTACACTCTTTTTAAAAAAAGGAAAATGGATAAAAGCTCAACCTCAGGGAGTGTTAGACGCATGGTAACTAATCTACAAAAAGTTTCAACTTACACCAGTCGACTGACCGTCATCAAAATTTCTACAAACAATAAATGCTGAAGGGGTTTTAGAGAACTGTGTACCCTCTACCTGCTGGTGAGACATAAAGGGGTAACAGCCAATAGTGAGAACAGAAAGCAGCTGTGTTTAAAAGTAAAAATGGAGGTACCATTCAATCCAGCAGGGGCACCATTGGACCTCTCACCTGAGAAGACAAGAATCGAGAAGACACAGGCCGCAAAAGCTTCAGTGCAGCCTTATTCACAATATCCAAGACAGTGAAGCAATCAAAATGTCCAACGACAGGTAAATGGATAAAGAAGAAGTGGTCCATATACACAATGGAATATTAGCCATGGAAGACAATGAACCATTTCTCTTTGAGGCACCACAAATGAGTCTGGAGATAATCACGAAAGATGAGGTAAGTTGGAAAGCAAAAGACCTGTATTCTATGATATCACTTATAGGCGTTATCTAATAACTGACACAAATGAACATATTTCCGCAGAGAAAGACACTCACAGAATTAGAAAACAAACTATGCTCATCTAAAACGAAAGGTGGGGGGAATAGATAAGTTAAGATTAGTGTTACTATATGTATACAAACTCATATTATATACATATCTCAAAAAGACCGACCATATAGCAAGGGAGGTCTGCGTAACCCTCTGTTAACATTTTACATGGGAAGAGGATCTGTACTTGAATAGATATATATAATGTACAAATGAACCAGATTGTGTTCACCTAGGACAAACAATATTCTAAGCTTTACCCCAATTAAAAAAAAATTAAAACCAAGAAGAAATAATGAGACATAAACTTATGGGGCTTTCTCCATGCACATTCCAATGTAATTTACAACCTAGGAACACGACTTCCAGAAAGGCTCTGCTGCCCTATTACCCAGATTTGGGAATGGAGAAATGCTGCCTGCTTCAGGCCACTTCCCACAACAGGAGATTTAAAACCCTTGCTAAAGGTCACTAAATATTCACCAAACTTGCAGTTTGGTAAATGACACCTGCTCTCTAAAAAAAGTCTGAGGTGAAGATCGAACAAAAAATTCAAAAGAGGGCAGCCTTCCAAGAAGACAATATCAAGAGTTATATTGTACTCCCAATTGTTTCCTTTTTTTAACAGAAAAGAAAACCGCGGAGAAAAATGATGAGTTTTACGAATTTTCAAAGACATGCAAACCCAAATTACAAAACCCTATCAGCTCACAGGAGCCAGTAGGGCCATTAGCATAAATGCTGCAAACAATAAATGCTGAAGCGATTGAGGAGAAATGTGTACCCTCGATTCTAAGGCGGACGTGCTAAGTGCCAGGAATGAAAACACAAAGAAGGTGCTTGGAAAGGGAAAAACGGTGCTACCAGTCAGTCAATCACACCCACTGCTGGGCCTATCACCTGAGAAAATGAGAATCAAAAAGTCACAGGCTGGCAATCCTGCACTCCAACAATATTTACCATAGCCAACACTTGGAAGCAATGAAAATGTCCATCAACCGAGGAATGCACAAAGAAGAAGTGGTCCACGTACACAGTGGAAAATTACTCCAATAAAAAATAAAAATTAAATTTAAATATCCAACAAAAGTAAGGAGACATCAGCTTGTGTGGGTTTCTCCGGGCACACTCCACTCTATAACCGAGAAACACCACAGGCCGCAAGGGCTTTTCCCTAGTTAACAGGGTGGGGAACATAGAAAGGCTGCCGCCCTCTGGCAGTTACCTGCAAAAACAGTTTTAAAGCCTGTGCTAATGGTCATTTCATAGGAACAAGTACTGCAGAACTGTAAATGAAACCTGCCCTCAACATGTCTTCAGGGAGGTAATGGCCAAAACACTTCAAAATGTGACAGATACTTTAAGAGAACACTTTGAAGAACTAAGGGGTAATCACAGCTTGAAAAATAAAAAGGACATGCCTTCAAGCTCAATTTCAACGGATTATGAGGCACATGCGAATTCAACCACAAAGAGGTATCAGCTCACACTTGTCAGAATAACCATCAGCAAGAAAACTACAAACAATAAATGCTGAAGGTGTTGTGGAGAAATGCCTACCCTCAACTTCAAGTGGGACGTAAGTTGGAAAGGACCACCAATGAGAACAGAATGGAGGTGCCTTAAAAAGGTAAACATTGAGCTACCATATGATCCAGCAGGCCCACTCCTCCACCTATAATCTAAGAAGAGAGAATTGGAAAGACACAGGCAGGCAAATCTGCATTGCACAGTATTACAATAGCCAAGATATGGAAGTAAACAGAAGTCTACCAACAGATGGGAGGACAAAGAAGAACTCCTCCATGTACAACTGGAATATTCGCTAGTGAAAAAAATGAAACAATGCCATTTGCAGCACCGTAGATGAGTCTAGACGTAATCACGCCACCTGTAGTAAGTGAGAAAGCAAAAGACACATATCCTATCATATCACTTTTAGGAGTTACTTAAAAATTGATACCAATGAAGATATTTCCACAGAGAAAGGCAATCACAGATTCATTAAAAAACTTATGGTTCACCAAATAGAAAAGTATGAGGATTGGATACATTACCATATTGGGGTTAACAGAGATATACAAACCATGTGAAATATATAACCAGGAAAGACGTACGGAAGACCAGGAGAAGACTACTCAACATTGTGTCATAACCTACATGGGAAAAGGATGCGAGGAAGAATAGATACCTGTATATGTGTGAAAGAACCACATCTTGCACACCTAGAACAAACAAACCATTGTAATCAAATTTGCTGGGATAAAAAATTAAAAGTAAATTACAAATATGGACAAGAAGTAATGAGACATAAACTTAAAGGGCTTTTTCCTGGCATTTTCCATTCTAATATACAACCTAGAACACCACTTCCATTAAGGCTCTGTTTCCCTAGTAACCAATTTTGGTAAAGGAGAAATGCTGCCACCTTGTGGCCGTTTCCTGCAAGAGCAGCTTTAAAGTCACAGCTAATGGTCACTTAACATTCACAAGGACTCAGGGCTGTAAAGGAAACTTCCCCTAAAAATTTGTGCTGAAGTAGAGAATGGACAAAAAAATTCAAAACAGGCAAATGTTTCAAGAAGAGATTATGAAGAGTTAAGTTTTACTTACACTCTTTTTAAAAAAAGGAAAATGGATAAAAGCTCAACCTCAGGGAGTGTTAGACGCATGGTAACTAATCTACAAAAAGTTTCAACTTACACCAGTCGACTGACCATCATCAAAATTTCTACAAACAATAAATGCTGAAGGGGTTTTAGAGAACTGTGTACCCTCTACCTGCTGGTGAGACATAAAGGGGTAACAGCCAATAGTGAGAACAGAAAGCAGCTGTGTTTAAAAGTAAAAATGGAGGTACCATTCAATCCAGCAGGGGCACCATTGGACCTCTCACCTGAGAAGACAAGAATCGAGAAGACACAGGCCGCAAAAGCTTCAGTGCAGCCTTATTCACAATATCCAAGACAGTGAAGCAATCAAAATGTCCAACGACAGGTAAATGGATAAAGAAGAAGTGGTCCATATACACAATGGAATATTAGCCATGGAAGACAATGAACCATTTCTCTTTGAGGCACCACAAATGAGTCTGGAGATAATCACGAAAGATGAGGTAAGTTGGAAAGCAAAAGACCTGTATTCTATGATATCACTTATAGGCGTTATCTAATAACTGACACAAATGAACATATTTCCGCAGAGAAAGACACTCACAGAATTAGAAAACAAACTATGCTCATCTAAAACGAAAGGTGGGGGGAATAGATAAGTTAAGATTAGTGTTACTATATGTATACAAACTCATATTATATACATATCTCAAAAAGACCGACCATATAGCAAGGGAGGTCTGCGTAACCCTCTGTTAACATTTTACATGGGAAGAGGATCTGTACTTGAATAGATATATATAATGTACAAATGAACCAGATTGTGTTCACCTAGGACAAACAATATTCTAAGCTTTACCCCAATTAAAAAAAAATTAAAACCAAGAAGAAATAATGAGACATAAACTTATGGGGCTTTCTCCATGCACATTCCAATGTAATTTACAACCTAGGAACACGACTTCCAGAAAGGCTCTGCTGCCCTATTACCCAGATTTGGGAATGGAGAAATGCTGCCTGCTTCAGGCCACTTCCCACAACAGGAGATTTAAAACCCTTGCTAAAGGTCACTAAATATTCACCAAACTTGCAGTTTGGTAAATGACACCTGCTCTCTAAAAAAAGTCTGAGGTGAAGATCGAACAAAAAATTCAAAAGAGGGCAGCCTTCCAAGAAGACAATATCAAGAGTTATATTGTACTCCCAATTGTTTCCTTTTTTTAACAGAAAAGAAAACCGCGGAGAAAAATGATGAGTTTTACGAATTTTCAAAGACATGCAAACCCAAATTACAAAACCCTATCAGCTCACAGGAGCCAGTAGGGCCATTAGCATAAATGCTGCAAACAATAAATGCTGAAGCGATTGAGGAGAAATGTGTACCCTCGATTCTAAGGCGGACGTGCTAAGTGCCAGGAATGAAAACACAAAGAAGGTGCTTGGAAAGGGAAAAACGGTGCTACCAGTCAGTCAATCACACCCACTGCTGGGCCTATCACCTGAGAAAATGAGAATCAAAAAGTCACAGGCTGGCAATCCTGCACTCCAACAATATTTACCATAGCCAACACTTGGAAGCAATGAAAATGTCCATCAACCGAGGAATGCACAAAGAAGAAGTGGTCCACGTACACAGTGGAAAATTACTCCAATAAAAAATAAAAATTAAATTTAAATATCCAACAAAAGTAAGGAGACATCAGCTTGTGTGGGTTTCTCCGGGCACACTCCACTCTATAACCGAGAAACACCACAGGCCGCAAGGGCTTTTCCCTAGTTAACAGGGTGGGGAACATAGAAAGGCTGCCGCCCTCTGGCAGTTACCTGCAAAAACAGTTTTAAAGCCTGTGCTAATGGTCATTTCATAGGAACAAGTACTGCAGAACTGTAAATGAAACCTGCCCTCAACATGTCTTCAGGGAGGTAATGGCCAAAACACTTCAAAATATGACAGATACTTTAAGAGAACACTTTGAAGAACTAAGGGGTAATCACAGCTTGAAAAATAAAAAGGACATGCCTTCAAGCTCAATTTCAACGGATTATGAGGCACATGCGAATTCAACCACAAAGAGGTATCAGCTCACACTTGTCAGAATAACCATCAGCAAGAAAACTACAAACAATAAATGCTGAAGGTGTTGTGGAGAAATGCCTACCCTCAACTTCAAGTGGGACGTAAGTTGGAAAGGACCACCAATGAGAACAGAATGGAGGTGCCTTAAAAAGGTAAACATTGAGCTACCATATGATCCAGCAGGCCCACTCCTCCACCTATAATCTAAGAAGAGAGAATTGGAAAGACACAGGCAGGCAAATCTGCATTGCACAGTATTACAATAGCCAAGATATGGAAGTAAACAGAAGTCTACCAACAGATGGGAGGACAAAGAAGAACTCCTCCATGTACAACTGGAATATTCGCTAGTGAAAAAAATGAAACAATGCCATTTGCAGCACCGTAGATGAGTCTAGACGTAATCACGCCACCTGTAGTAAGTGAGAAAGCAAAAGACACATATCCTATCATATCACTTTTAGGAGTTACTTAAAAATTGATACCAATGAAGATATTTCCACAGAGAAAGGCAATCACAGATTCATTAAAAAACTTATGGTTCACCAAATAGAAAATTATGAGGATTGGATACATTACCATATTGGGGTTAACAGAGATATACAAACCATGTGAAATATATAACCAGGAAAGACGTACGGAAGACCAGGAGAAGACTACTCAACATTGTGTCATAACCTACATGGGAAAAGGATGCGAGGAAGAATAGATACATGTATATGTGTGAAAGAACCACATCTTGCACACCTAGAACAAACAAACCATTGTAATCAAATTTGCTGGGATAAAAAATTAAAAGTAAATTACAAATATGGACAAGAAGTAATGAGACATAAACTTAAAGGGCTTTTTCCTGGCATTTTCCATTCTAATATACAACCTAGAACACCACTTCCATTAAGGCTCTGTTTCCCTAGTAACCAAATTTGGTAAAGGAGAAATGCTGCCACCTTGTGGCCGTTTCCTGCAAGAGCAGCTTTAAAGTCACAGCTAATGGTCACTTAACATTCACAAGGACTCAGGGCTGTAAAGGAAACTTGCCCTAAAAATTTGTGCTGAAGTAGAGAATGGACAAAAAAATTCAAAACAGGCAAATGTTTCAAGAAGAGATTATGAAGAGTTAAGTTTTACTTACACTCTTTTTAAAAAAAGGAAAATGGATAAAAGCTCAACCTCAGGGAGTGTTAGACGCATGGTAACTAATCGACAAAAAGTTTCAACTTACACCAGTCGACTGACCATCAGCAAAATGTCTACAAACAATAAATGCTGAAGGGGTTTTAGAGAACTGTGTACCCTCTACCTGCTGGTGAGACATAAAGGGGTAACAGCCAATAGTGAGAACAGAAAGCAGCTGTGTTTAAAAGTAAAAATGGAGGTACCATTCAATCCAGCAGGGGCACCATTGGACCTCTCACCTGAGAAGACAAGAATCGAGAAGACACAGGCCGCAAAAGCTGCAGTGCAGCCTTATTCACAATATCCAAGACAGTGAAGCAATCAAAATGTCCAACAACAGGTAAATGGATAAAGAAGAAGTGGTCCATATACACAATGGAATATTAGCCATGGAAGACAATGAACCATTGCTCTTTGAGGCACCACAAATGAGTCTGGAGATAATCACGAAAGATGAGGTAAGTTGGAAAGCAAAAGACCTGTATTCTATGATATCACTTATAGGCGTTATCTAATAACTGACACAAATGAACATATTTCCGCAGAGAAAGACACTCACAGAATTAGAAAACAAACTATGCTCATCTAAAACGAAAGGTGGGGGGAATAGATAAGTTAAGATTAGTGTTACTATATGTATACAAACTCATATTATATACATATCTCAGAAAGACCGACCATATAGCAAGGGAGGTCTGCGTAACCCTCTGTTAACATTTTACATGGGAAGAGGATCTGTACTTGAATAGATATATATAATGTACAAATGAACCAGATTGTGTTCACCTAGGACAAACAATATTCTAAGCTTTACCCCAATTAAAAAAAAATTAAAACCAAGAAGAAATAATGAGACATAAACTTATGGGGCTTTCTCCATGCACATTCCAATGTAATTTACAACCTAGGAACACGACTTCCAGAAAGGCTCTGCTGCCCTATTACCCAGATTTGGGAATGGAGAAATGCTGCCTGCTTCAGGCCACTTCCCACAACAGGAGATTTAAAACCCTTGCTAAAGGTCACTAAATATTCACCAAACTTGCAGTTTGGTAAATGACACCTGCTCTCTAAAAAAAGTCTGAGGTGAAGATCGAACAAAAAATTCAAAAGAGGGCAGCCTTCCAAGAAGACAATATCAAGAGTTATATTGTACTCCCAATTGTTTCCTTTTTTTAACAGAAAAGAAAACCGCGGAGAAAAATGATGAGTTTTACGAATTTTCAAAGACATGCAAACCCAAATTACAAAACCCTATCAGCTCACAGGAGCCAGTAGGGCCATTAGCATAAATGCTGCAAACAATAAATGCTGAAGCGATTGAGGAGAAATGTGTACCCTCGATTCTAAGGCGGACGTGCTAAGTGCCAGGAATGAAAACACAAAGAAGGTGCTTGGAAAGGGAAAAACGGTGCTACCAGTCAGTCAATCACACCCACTGCTGGGCCTATCACCTGAGAAAATGAGAATCAAAAAGTCACAGGCTGGCAATCCTGCACTCCAACAATATTTACCATAGCCAACACTTGGAAGCAATGAAAATGTCCATCAACCGAGGAATGCACAAAGAAGAAGTGGTCCACGTACACAGTGGAAAATTACTCCAATAAAAAATAAAAATTAAATTTAAATATCCAACAAAAGTAAGGAGACATCAGCTTGTGTGGGTTTCTCCGGGCACACTCCACTCTATAACCGAGAAACACCACAGGCCGCAAGGGCTTTTCCCTAGTTAACAGGGTGGGGAACATAGAAAGGCTGCCGCCCTCTGGCAGTTACCTGCAAAAGCAGTTTTAAAGCCTGTGCTAATGGTCATTTAATAGGAACAAGTACTGCAGAACTGTAAATGAAACCTGCCCTCAACATGTCTTCAGGGAGGTAATGGCCAAAACACTTCAAAATGTGACAGATACTTTAAGAGAACACTTTGAAGAACTAAGGGGTAATCACAGCTTGAAAAATAAAAAGGACATGCCTTCAAGCTCAATTTCAACGGATTATGAGGCACATGCGAATTCAACCACAAAGAGGTATCAGCTCACACTTGTCAGAATAACCATCAGCAAGAAAACTACAAACAATAAATGCTGAAGGTGTTGTGGAGAAATGCCTACCCTCAACTTCAAGTGGGACGTAAGTTGGAAAGGACCACCAATGAGAACAGAATGGAGGTGCCTTAAAAAGGTAAACATTGAGCTACCATATGATCCAGCAGGCCCACTCCTCCACCTATAATCTAAGAAGAGAGAATTGGAAAGACACAGGCAGGCAAATCTGCATTGCACAGTATTACAATAGCCAAGATATGGAAGTAAACAGAAGTCTACCAACAGATGGGAGGACAAAGAAGAACTCCTCCATGTACAACTGGAATATTCGCTAGTGAAAAAAATGAAACAATGCCATTTGCAGCACCGTAGATGAGTCTAGACGTAATCACGCCACCTGTAGTAAGTGAGAAAGCAAAAGACACATATCCTATCATATCACTTTTAGGAGTTACTTAAAAATTGATACCAATGAAGATATTTCCACAGAGAAAGGCAATCACAGATTCATTAAAAAACTTATGGTTCACCAAATAGAAAAGTATGAGGATTGGATACATTACCATATTGGGGTTAACAGAGATATACAAACCATGTGAAATATATAACCAGGAAAGACGTACGGAAGACCAGGAGAAGACTACTCAACATTGTGTCATAACCTACATGGGAAAAGGATGCGAGGAAGAATAGATACCTGTATATGTGTGAAAGAACCACATCTTGCACACCTAGAACAAACAAACCATTGTAATCAAATTTGCTGGGATAAAAAATTAAAAGTAAATTACAAATATGGACAAGAAGTAATGAGACATAAACTTAAAGGGCTTTTTCCTGGCATTTTCCATTCTAATATACAACCTAGAACACCACTGCCATTAAGGCTCTGTTTCCCTAGTAACCAAATTTGGTAAAGGAGAAATGCTGCCACCTTGTGGCCGTTTCCTGCAACAGCAGCTTTAAAGTCACAGCTAATGGTCACTTAACATTCACAAGGACTCAGGGCTGTAAAGGAAACTTCCCCTAAAAATTTGTGCTGAAGTAGAGAATGGACAAAAAAATTCAAAACAGGCAAATGTTTCAAGAAGAGATTATGAAGAGTTAAGTTTTACTTACACTCTTTTTAAAAAAAGGAAAATGGATAAAAGCTCAACCTCAGGGAGTGTTAGACGCATGGTAACTAATCTACAAAAAGTTTCAACTTACACCAGTCGACTGACCATCATCAAAATTTCTACAAACAATAAATGCTGAAGGGGTTTTAGAGAACTGTGTACCCTCTACCTGCTGGTGAGACATAAAGGGGTAACAGCCAATAGGGAGAACAGAAAGCAGCTGTGTTTAAAAGTAAAAATGGAGGTACCATTCAATCCAGCAGGGGCACCATTGGACCTCTCACCTGAGAAGACAAGAATCGAGAAGACACAGGCCGCAAAAGCTTCAGTGCAGCCTTATTCACAATAT
Organism: Balaenoptera physalus; assembly: GCF_965194825.1. Classification (NCBI taxonomy): domain Eukaryota; kingdom Metazoa; phylum Chordata; class Mammalia; order Artiodactyla; family Balaenopteridae; genus Balaenoptera; species Balaenoptera physalus. The sequence continues at coordinate 380,498 of NW_028126526.1, forward strand.
CCAAGACAGTGAAGCAATCAAAATGTCCAACGACAGGTAAATGGATAAAGAAGAAGTGGTCCATATACACAATGGAATATTAGCCATGGAAGACAATGAACCATTTCTCTTTGAGGCACCACAAATGAGTCTGGAGATAATCACGAAAGATGAGGTAAGTTGGAAAGCAAAAGACCTGTATTCTATGATATCACTTATAGGCGTTATCTAATAACTGACACAAATGAACATATTTCCGCAGAGAAAGACACTCACAGAATTAGAAAACAAACTATGCTCATCTAAAACGAAAGGTGGGGGGAATAGATAAGTTAAGATTAGTGTTACTATATGTATACAAACTCATATTATATACATATCTCAAAAAGACCGACCATATAGCAAGGGAGGTCTGCGGAACCCTCTGTTAACATTTTACATGGGAAGAGGATCTGTACTTGAATAGATATATATAATGTACAAATGAACCAGATTGTGTTCACCTAGGACAAACAATATTCTAAGCTTTACCCCAATTAAAAAAAAATTAAAACCAAGAAGAAATAATGAGACATAAACTTATGGGGCTTTCTCCATGCACATTCCAATGTAATTTACAACCTAGGAACACGACTTCCAGAAAGGCTCTGCTGCCCTATTACCCAGATTTGGGAATGGAGAAATGCTGCCTGCTTCAGGCCACTTCCCACAACAGGAGATTTAAAACCCTTGCTAAAGGTCACTAAATATTCACCAAACTTGCAGTTTGGTAAATGACACCTGCTCTCTAAAAAAAGTCTGAGGTGAAGATCGAACAAAAAATTCAAAAGAGGGCAGCCTTCCAAGAAGACAATATCAAGAGTTATATTGTACTCCCAATTGTTTCCTTTTTTTAACAGAAAAGAAAACCGCGGAGAAAAATGATGAGTTTTACGAATTTTCAAAGACATGCAAACCCAAATTACAAAACCCTATCAGCTCACAGGAGCCAGTAGGGCCATTAGCATAAATGCTGCAAACAATAAATGCTGAAGCGATTGAGGAGAAATGTGTACCCACGATTCTAAGGGTGACGTGCTAAGTGCCAGGAATGAAAACACAAAGAAGGTGCTTGGAAAGGGAAAAACGGTGCTACCAGTCAGTCAATCACACCCACTGCTGGGCCTATCACCTGAGAAAATGAGAATCAAAAAGTCACAGGCTGGCAATCCTGCACTCCAACAATATTTACCATAGCCAACACTTGGAAGCAATGAAAATGTCCATCAACCGAGGAATGCACAAAGAAGAAGTGGTCCACGTACACAGTGGAAAATTACTCCAATAAAAAATAAAAATTAAATTTAAATATCCAACAAAAGTAAGGAGACATCACCTTGTGTGGGTTTCTCCGGGCACACTTCACTCTATAACCGAGAAACACCACAGGCCGCAAGGGCTTTTCCCTAGTTAACAGGGTGGGGAACATAGAAAGGCTGCCGCCCTCTGGCAGTTACCTGCAAAAGCAGTTTTAAAGCCTGTGCTAATGGTCATTTAATAGGAACAAGTACTGCAGAACTGTAAATGAAACCTGCCCTCAACATGTCTTCAGGGAGGTAATGGCCAAAACACTTCAAAATGTGACAGATACTTTAAGAGAACACTTTGAAGAACTAAGGGGTAATCACAGCTTGAAAAATAAAAAGGCCATGCCTTCAAGCTCAATTTCAACGGATTATGAGGCACATGCGAATTCAACCACAAAGAGGTATCAGCTCACACTTGTCAGAATAACCATCAGCAAGAAAACTACAAACAATAAATGCTGAAGGTGTTGTGGAGAAATGCATACCCTCAACTTCAAGTGGGACGTAAGTTGGAAAGGACCACCAATGAGAACAGAATGGAGGTGCCTTAAAAAGGTAAACATTGAGCTACCATATGATCCAGCAGGCCCACTCCTCCACCTATAATCTAAGAAGAGAGAATTGGAAAGACACAGGCAGGCAAATCTGCATTGCACAGTATTACAATAGCCAAGATATGGAAGTAAACAAAAGTCTACCAACAGATGGGAGGACAAAGAAGAACTCCTCCATGTACAACTGGAATATTCGCTAGTGAAAAAAATGAAACAATGCCATTTGCAGCACCGTAGATGAGTCTAGACGTAATCACGCCACCTGTAGTAAGTGAGAAAGCAAAAGCCACATATCCTATCATATCACTTTTAGGAGTTACTTAAAAATTGATACCAATGAAGATATTTCCACAGAGAAAGGCAATCACAGATTCATTAAAAAACTTATGGTTCACCAAATAGAAAGGGATGAGGATTGGATACATTACCATATTGGGGTTAACAGAGATATACAAACCATGTGAAATATATAACCAGGAAAGACGTACGGAAGACCAGGAGAAGACTACTCAACATTGTGTCATAACCTACATGGGAAAAGGATGCGAGGAAGAATAGATACCTGTATATGTGTGAAAGAACCACATCTTGCACACCTAGAACAAACAAACCATTGTAATCAAATTTGCTGGGATAAAAAATTAAAAGTAAATTACAAATATGGACAAGAAGTAATGAGACATAAACTTAAAGGGCTTTTTCCTGGCATTTTCCATTCTAATATACAACCTAGAACACCACTTCCATTAAGGCTCTGTTTCCCTAGTAACCAATTTTGGTAAAGGAGAAATGCTGCCACCTTGTGGCCGTTTCCTGCAAGAGCAGCTTTAAATTCACAGCTAATGGTCACTGAACATTCACAAGGACTCAGGGCTGTAAAGGAAACTTCCCCTAAAAATTTGTGCTGAAGTAGAGAATGCACAAAAAAATTCAAAACAGGCAAATGTTTCAAGAAGAGATTATGAAGAGTTAAGTTTTACTTACACTCTTTTTAAAAAAAGGAAAATGGATAAAAGCTCAACCTCAGGGAGTGTTAGACGCATGGTAACTAATCTACAAAAAGTTTCAACTTACACCAGTCGACTGACCATCAGCAAAATTTCTACAACCAATAAATGCTGAAGGGGTTTTAGAGAACTGTGTACCCTCTACCTGCTGGTGAGACATAAAGGGGTAACAGCCAATAGTGAGAACAGAAAGCAGCTGTGTTTAAAAGTAAAAATGGAGGTACCATTCAATCCAGCAGGGGCACCATTGGACCTCTCACCTGAGAAGACAAGAATCGAGAAGACACAGGCCGCAAAAGCTTCAGTGCAGCCTTATTCACAATATCCAAGACAGTGAAGCAATCAAAATGTCCAACGACAGGTAAATGGATAAAGAAGAAGTGGTCCATATACACAATGGAATATTAGCCATGGAAGACAATGAACCATTTCTCTTTGAGGCACCACAAATGAGTCTGGAGATAATCACGAAAGATGAGGTAAGTTGGAAAGCAAAAGACCTGTATTCTATGATATCACTTATAGGCGTTATCTAATAACTGACACAAATGAACATATTTCCGCAGAGAAAGACACTCACAGAATTAGAAAACAAACTATGCTCATCTAAAACGAAAGGTGGGGGGAATAGATAAGTTAAGATTAGTGTTACTATATGTATACAAACTCATATTATATACATATCTCAAAAAGACCGACCATATAGCAAGGGAGGTCTGCGGAACCCTCTGTTAACATTTTACATGGGAAGAGGATCTGTACTTGAATAGATATATATAATGTACAAATGAACCAGATTGTGTTCACCTAGGACAAACAATATTCTAAGCTTTACCCCAATTAAAAAAAAATTAAAACCAAGAAGAAATAATGAGACATAAACTTATGGGGCTTTCTCCATGCACATTCCAATGTAATTTACAACCTAGGAACACGACTTCCAGAAAGGCTCTGCTGCCCTATTACCCAGATTTGGGAATGGAGAAATGCTGCCTGCTTCAGGCCACTTCCCACAACAGGAGATTTAAAACCCTTGCTAAAGGTCACTAAATATTCACCAAACTTGCAGTTTGGTAAATGACACCTGCTCTCTAAAAAAAGTCTGAGGTGAAGATCGAACAAAAAATTCAAAAGAGGGCAGCCTTCCAAGAAGACAATATCAAGAGTTATATTGTACTCGCAATTGTTTCCTTTTTTTAACAGAAAAGAAAACCGCGGAGAAAAATGATGAGTTTTACGAATTTTCAAAGACATGCAAACCCAAATTACAAAACCCTATCAGCTCACAGGAGCCAGTAGGGCCATTAGCATAAATGCTGCAAACAATAAATGCTGAAGCGATTGAGGAGAAATGTGTACCCACGATTCTAAGGGTGACGTGCTAAGTGCCAGGAATGAAAACACAAAGAAGGTGCTTGGAAAGGGAAAAACGGTGCTACCAGTCAGTCAATCACACCCACTGCTGGGCCTATCACCTGAGAAAATGAGAATCAAAAAGTCACAGGCTGGCAATCCTGCACTCCAACAATATTTACCATAGCCAACACTTGGAAGCAATGAAAATGTCCATCAACCGAGGAATGCACAAAGAAGAAGTGGTCCACGTACACAGTGGAAAATTACTCCAATAAAAAATAAAAATTAAATTTAAATATCCAACAAAAGTAAGGAGACATCACCTTGTGTGGGTTTCTCCGGGCACACTCCACTCTATAACCGAGAAACACCACAGGCCGCAAGGGCTTTTCCCTAGTTAACAGAGTGGGGAACATAGAAAGGCTGCCACCCTCTGGCAGTTACCTGCAAAAGCAGTTTTAAAGCCTGTGCTAATGGTCATTTCATAGGAACAGGTACTGCAGAACTGTAAATGAAACCTGCCCTCAACATGTCTTCAGGGAGGTAATGGCCAAAACACTGCAAAATGTGACAGATACTTTAAGAGAACACTTTGAAGAACTAAGGGGTAATCACAGCTTGAAAAATAAAAAGGCCATGCCTTCAAGCTCAATTTCAACGGATTATGAGGCACATGCGAATTCAACCACAAAGAGGTATCAGCTCACACTTGTCAGAATAACCATCAGCAAGAAAACTACAAACAATAAATGCTGAAGGTGTTGTGGAGAAATGCATACCCTCAACTTCAAGTGGGACGTAAGTTGGAAAGGACCACCAATGAGAACAGAATGGAGGTGCCTTAAAAAGGTAAACATTGAGCTACCATATGATCCAGCAGGCCCACTCCTCCACCTATAATCTAAGAAGAGAGAATTGGAAAGACACAGGCAGGCAAATCTGCATTGCACAGTATTACAATAGCCAAGATATGGAAGTAAAAAGAAGTCTACCAACAGATGGGAGGACAAAGAAGAACTCCGCCATGTACAACTGGAATATTCGCTAGTGAAAAAAATGAAACAATGCCATTTGCAGCACCGTAGATGAGTCTAGACGTAATCACGCCACCTGTAGTAAGTTAGAAAGCAAAAGCCACATATCCTATCATATCACTTTTAAGAGTTACTTAAAAATTGATACCAATGAAGATATTTCCACAGAGAAAGGCAATCACAGATTCATTAAAAAACTTATGGTTCACCAAATAGAAAGGGATGAGGATTGGATACATTACCATATTGGGGTTAACAGAGATATACAAACCATGTGAAATATATAACCAGGAAAGACGTACGGAAGACCAGGAGAAGACTACTCAACATTGTGTCATAACCTACATGGGAAAAGGATGCGAGGAAGAATAGATACCTGTATATGTGTGAAAGAACCACATCTTGCACACCTAGAACAAACAAACCATTGTAATCAAATTTGCTGGGATAAAAAATTAAAAGTAAATTACAAATATGGACAAGAAGTAATGAGACATAAACTTAAAGGGCTTTTTCCTGGCATTTTCCATTCTAATATACAACCTAGAACACCACTTCCATTAAGGCTCTGTTTCCCTAGTAACCAATTTTGGTAAAGGAGAAATGCTGCCACCTTGTGGCCGTTTCCTGCAAGAGCAGCTTTAATGTCACAGCTAATGGTCACTTAACATTCACAAGGACTCAGGGCTGTAAAGGAAACTTCCCCTAAAAATTTGTGCTGAAGTAGAGAATGGACAAAAAAATTCAAAACAGGCAAATGTTTCAAGAAGAGATAATGAAGAGTTAAGTTTTACTTACACTCTTTTTAAAAAAAGGAAAATGGATAAAAGCTCAACCTCAGGGAGTGTTAGACGCATGGTAACTAATCTACAAAAAGTTTCAACTTACACCAGTCGACTGACCATCAGCAAAATGTCTACAAACAATAAATGCTGAAGGGGTTTTAGAGAACTGTGTACCCTCTACCTGCTGGTGAGACATAAAGGGGTAACAGCCAATAGTGAGAACAGAAAGCAGCTGTGTTTAAAAGTAAAAATGGAGGTACCATTCAATCCAGCAGGGGCACCATTGGACCTCTCACCTGAGAAGACAAGAATCGAGAAGACACAGGCCGCAAAAGCTTCAGTGCAGCCTTATTCACAATATCCAAGACAGTGAAGCAATCAAAATGTCCAACGACAGGTAAATGGATAAAGAAGAAGTGGTCCATATACACAGTGGAATATTAGCCATGGAAGACAATGAACCATTTCTCTTTGAGGCACCACAAATGAGTCTGGAGATAATCACGAAAGATGAGGTAAGTTGGAAAGCAAAAGACCTGTATTCTATGATATCACTTATAGGCGTTATCTAATAACTGACACAAATGAACATATTTCCGCAGAGAAAGACACTCACAGAATTAGAAAACAAACTATGCTCATCTAAAACGAAAGGTGGGGGGAATAGATAAGTTAAGATTAGTGTTACTATATGTATACAAACTCATATTATATACATATCTCAAAAAGACCGACCATATAGCAAGGGAGGTCTGCGGAACCCTCTGTTAACATTTTACATGGGAAGAGGATCTGTACTTGAATAGATATATATAATGTACAAATGAACCAGATTGTGTTCACCTAGGACAAACAATATTCTAAGCTTTACCCCAATTAAAAAAAAATTAAAACCAAGAAGAAATAATGAGACATAAACTTATGGGGCTTTCTCCATGCACATTCCAATGTAATTTACAACCTAGGAACACGACTTCCAGAAAGGCTCTGCTGCCCTATTACCCAGATTTGGGAATGGAGAAATGCTGCCTGCTTCAGGCCACTTCCCACAACAGGAGATTTAAAACCCTTGCTAAAGGTCACTAAATATTCACCAAACTTGCAGTTTGGTAAATGACACCTGCTCTCTAAAAAAAGTCTGAGGTGAAGATCGAACAAAAAATTCAAAAGAGGGCAGCCTTCCAAGAAGACAATATCAAGAGTTATATTGTACTCCCAATTGTTTCCTTTTTTTAACAGAAAAGAAAACCGCGGAGAAAAATGATGAGTTTTACGAATTTTCAAAGACATGCAAACCCAAATTACAAAACCCTATCAGCTCACAGGAGCCAGTAGGGCCATTAGCATAAATGCTGCAAACAATAAATGCTGAAGCGATTGAGGAGAAATGTGTACCCTCGATTCTAAGGCGGACGTGCTAAGTGCCAGGAATGAAAACACAAAGAAGGTGCTTGGAAAGGGAAAAACGGTGCTACCAGTCAATCAATCACACCCACTGCTGGGCCTATCACCTGAGAAAATGAGAATCAAAAAGTCACAGGCTGGCAATCCTGCACTCCAACAATATTTACCATAGCCAACACTTGGAAGCAATGAAAATGTCCATCAACCGAGGAATGCACAAAGAAGAAGTGGTCCACGTACACAGTGGAAAATTACTCCAATAAAAAATAAAAATTAAATTTAAATATCCAACAAAAGTAAGGAGACATCAGCTTGTGTGGGTTTCTCCGGGCACACTCCACTCTATAACCGAGAAACACCACAGGCCGCAAGGGCTTTTCCCTAGTTAACAGGGTGGGGAACATAGAAAGGCTGCCGCCCTCTGGCAGTTACCTGCAAAAGCAGTTTTAAAGCCTGTGCTAATGGTCATTTCATAGGAACAAGTACTGCAGAACTGTAAATGAAACCTGCCCTCAACATGTCTTCAGGGAGGTAATGGCCAAAACACTTCAAAATGTGACAGATACTTTAAGAGAACACTTTGAAGAACTAAGGGGTAATCACAGCTTGAAAAATAAAAAGGACATGCCTTCAAGCTCAATTTCAACGGATTATGAGGCACATGCGAATTCAACCACAAAGAGGTATCAGCTCACACTTGTCAGAATAACCATCAGCAAGAAAACTACAAACAATAAATGCTGAAGGTGTTGTGGAGAAATGCCTACCCTCAACTTCAAGTGGGACGTAAGTTGGAAAGGACCACCAATGAGAACAGAATGGAGGTGCCTTAAAAAGGTAAACATTGAGCTACCATATGATCCAGCAGGCCCACTCCTCCACCTATAATCTAAGAAGAGAGAATTGGAAAGACACAGGCAGGCAAATCTGCATTGCACAGTATTACAATAGCCAAGATATGGAAGTAAACAGAAGTCTACCAACAGATGGGAGGACAAAGAAGAACTCCTCCATGTACAACTGGAATATTCGCTAGTGAAAAAAATGAAACAATGCCATTTGCAGCACCGTAGATGAGTCTAGACGTAATCACGCCACCTGTAGTAAGTGAGAAAGCAAAAGACACATATCCTATCATATCACTTTTAGGAGTTACTTAAAAATTGATACCAATGAAGATATTTCCACAGAGAAAGGCAATCACAGATTCATTAAAAAACTTATGGTTCACCAAATAGAAAAGTATGAGGATTGGATACATTACCATATTGGGGTTAACAGAGATATACAAACCATGTGAAATATATAACCAGGAAAGACGTACGGAAGACCAGGAGAAGACTACTCAACATTGTGTCATAACCTACATGGGAAAAGGATGCGAGGAAGAATAGATACCTGTATATGTGTGAAAGAACCACATCTTGCACACCTAGAACAAACAAACCATTGTAATCAAATTTGCTGGGATAAAAAATTAAAAGTAAATTACAAATATGGACAAGAAGTAATGAGACATAAACTTAAAGGGCTTTTTCCTGGCATTTTCCATTCTAATATACAACCTAGAACACCACTGCCATTAAGGCTCTGTTTCCCTAGTAACCAAATTTGGTAAACGAGAAATGCTGCCACCTTGTGGCCGTTTCCTGCAACAGCAGCTTTAAAGTCACAGCTAATGGTCACTTAACATTCACAAGGACTCAGGGCTGTAAAGGAAACTTCCCCTAAAAATTTGTGCTGAAGTAGAGAATGGACAAAAAAATTCAAAACAGGCAAATGTTTCAAGAAGAGATTATGAAGAGTTAAGTTTTACTTACACTCTTTTTAAAAAAAGGAAAATGGATAAAAGCTCAACCTCAGGGAGTGTTAGACGCATGGTAACTAATCTACAAAAAGTTTCAACTTACACCAGTCGACTGACCATCATCAAAATTTCTACAAACAATAAATGCTGAAGGGGTTTTAGAGAACTGTGTACCCTCTACCTGCTGGTGAGACATAAAGGGGTAACAGCCAATAGGGAGAACAGAAAGCAGCTGTGTTTAAAAGTAAAAATGGAGGTACCATTCAATCCAGCAGGGGCACCATTGGACCTCTCACCTGAGAAGACAAGAATCGAGAAGACACAGGCCGCAAAAGCTTCAGTGCAGCCTTATTCACAATATCCAAGACAGTGAAGCAATCAAAATGTCCAACGACAGGTAAATGGATAAAGAAGAAGTGGTCCATATACACAATGGAATATTAGCCATGGAAGACAATGAACCATTTCTCTTTGAGGCACCACAAATGAGTCTGGAGATAATCACGAAAGATGAGGTAAGTTGGAAAGCAAAAGACCTGTATTCTATGATATCACTTATAGGCGTTATCTAATAACTGACACAAATGAACATATTTCCGCAGAGAAAGACACTCACAGAATTAGAAAACAAACTATGCTCATCTAAAACGAAAGGTGGGGGGAATAGATAAGTTAAGATTAGTGTTACTATATGTATACAAACTCATATTATATACATATCTCAAAAAGACCGACCATATAGCAAGGGAGGTCTGCGGAACCCTCTGTTAACATTTTACATGGGAAGAGGATCTGTACTTGAATAGATATATATAATGTACAAATGAACCAGATTGTGTTCACCTAGGACAAACAATATTCTAAGCTTTACCCCAATTAAAAAAAAATTAAAACCAAGAAGAAATAATGAGACATAAACTTATGGGGCTTTCTCCATGCACATTCCAATGTAATTTACAACCTAGGAACACGACTTCCAGAAAGGCTCTGCTGCCCTATTACCCAGATTTGGGAATGGAGAAATGCTGCCTGCTTCAGGCCACTTCCCACAACAGGAGATTTAAAACCCTTGCTAAAGGTCACTAAATATTCACCAAACTTGCAGTTTGGTAAATGACACCTGCTCTCTAAAAAAAGTCTGAGGTGAAGATCGAACAAAAAATTCAAAAGAGGGCAGCCTTCCAAGAAGACAATATCAAGAGTTATATTGTACTCCCAATTGTTTCCTTTTTTTAACAGAAAAGAAAACCGCGGAGAAAAATGATGAGTTTTACGAATTTTCAAAGACATGCAAACCCAAATTACAAAACCCTATCAGCTCACAGGAGCCAGTAGGGCCATTAGCATAAATGCTGCAAACAATAAATGCTGAAGCGATTGAGGAGAAATGTGTACCCACGATTCTAAGGGTGACGTGCTAAGTGCCAGGAATGAAAACACAAAGAAGGTGCTTGGAAAGGGAAAAACGGTGCTACCAGTCAGTCAATCACACCCACTGCTGGGCCTATCACCTGAGAAAATGAGAATCAAAAAGTCACAGGCTGGCAATCCTGCACTCCAACAATATTTACCATAGCCAACACTTGGAAGCAATGAAAATGTCCATCAACCGAGGAATGCACAAAGAAGAAGTGGTCCACGTACACAGTGGAAAATTACTCCAATAAAAAATAAAAATTAAATTTAAATATCCAACAAAAGTAAGGAGACATCACCTTGTGTGGGTTTCTCCGGGCACACTTCACTCTATAACCGAGAAACACCACAGGCCGCAAGGGCTTTTCCCTAGTTAACAGGGTGGGGAACATAGAAAGGCTGCCGCCCTCTGGCAGTTACCTGCAAAAGCAGTTTTAAAGCCTGTGCTAATGGTCATTTCATAGGAACAAGTACTGCAGAACTGTAAATGAAACCTGCCCTCAACATGTCTTCAGGGAGGTAATGGCCAAAACACTGCAAAATGTGACAGATACTTTAAGAGAACACTTTGAAGAACTAAGGGGTAATCACAGCTTGAAAAATAAAAAGGCCATGCCTTCAAGCTCAATTTCAACGGATTATGAGGCACATGCGAATTCAACCACAAAGAGGTATCAGCTCACACTTGTCAGAATAACCATCAGCAAGAAAACTACAAACAATAAATGCTGAAGGTGTTGTGGAGAAATGCATACCCTCAACTTCAAGTGGGACGTAAGTTGGAAAGGACCACCAATGAGAACAGAATGGAGGTGCCTTAAAAAGGTAAACATTGAGCTACCATATGATCCAGCAGGCCCACTCCTCCACCTATAATCTAAGAAGAGAGAATTGGAAAGACACAGGCAGGCAAATCTGCATTGCACAGTATTACAATAGCCAAGATATGGAAGTAAACAAAAGTCTACCAACAGATGGGAGGACAAAGAAGTACTCCTCCATGTACAACTGGAATATTCGCTAGTGAAAAAAATGAAACAATGCCATTTGCAGCACCGTAGATGAGTCTAGACGTAATCACGCCACCTGTAGTAAGTGAGAAAGCAAAAGCCACATATCCTATCATATCACTTTTAAGAGTTACTTAAAAATTGATACCAATGAAGATATTTCCACAGAGAAAGGCAATCACAGATTCATTAAAAAACTTATGGTTCACCAAATAGAAAGGGATGAGGATTGGATACATTACCATATTGGGGTTAACAGAGATATACAAACCATGTGAAATATATAACCAGGAAAGACGTACGGAAGACCAGGAGAAGACTACTCAACATTGTGTCATAACCTACATGGGAAAAGGATGCGAGGAAGAATAGATACCTGTATATGTGTGAAAGAACCACATCTTGCACACCTAGAACAAACAAACCATTGTAATCAAATTTGCTGGGATAAAAAATTAAAAGTAAATTACAAATATGGACAAGAAGTAATGAGACATAAACTTAAAGGGCTTTTTCCTGGCATTTTCCATTCTAATATACAACCTAGAACACCACTTCCATTAAGGCTCTGTTTCCCTAGTAACCAATTTTGGTAAAGGAGAAATGCTGCCACCTTGTGGCCGTTTCCTGCAAGAGCAGCTTTAAATTCACAGCTAATGGTCACTGAACATTCACAAGGACTCAGGGCTGTAAAGGAAACTTCCCCTAAAAATTTGTGCTGAAGTAGAGAATGGACAAAAAAATTCAAAACAGGCAAATGTTTCAAGAAGAGATTATGAAGAGTTAAGTTTTACTTACACTCTTTTTAAAAAAAGGAAAATGGATAAAAGCTCAACCTCAGGGAGTGTTAGACGCATGGTAACTAATCTACAAAAAGTTTCAACTTACACCAGTCGACTGACCATCAGCAAAATTTCTACAACCAATAAATGCTGAAGGGGTTTTAGAGAACTGTGTACCCTCTACCTGCTGGTGAGACATAAAGGGGTAACAGCCAATAGTGAGAACAGAAAGCAGCTGTGTTTAAAAGTAAAAATGGAGGTACCATTCAATCCAGCAGGGGCACCATTGGACCTCTCACCTGAGAAGACAAGAATCGAGAAGACACAGGCCGCAAAAGCTTCAGTGCAGCCTTATTCACAATATCCAAGACAGTGAAGCAATCAAAATGTCCAACGACAGGTAAATGGATAAAGAAGAAGTGGTCCATATACACAATGGAATATTAGCCATGGAAGACAATGAACCATTTCTCTTTGAGGCACCACAAATGAGTCTGGAGATAATCACGAAAGATGAGGTAAGTTGGAAAGCAAAAGACCTGTATTCTATGATATCACTTATAGGCGTTATCTAATAACTGACACAAATGAACATATTTCCGCAGAGAAAGACACTCACAGAATTAGAAAACAAACTATGCTCATCTAAAACGAAAGGTGGGGGGAATAGATAAGTTAAGATTAGTGTTACTATATGTATACAAACTCATATTATATACATATCTCAAAAAGACCGACCATATAGCAAGGGAGGTCTGCGGAACCCTCTGTTAACATTTTACATGGGAAGAGGATCTGTACTTGAATAGATATATATAATGTACAAATGAACCAGATTGTGTTCACCTAGGACAAACAATATTCTAAGCTTTACCCCAATTAAAAAAAAATTAAAACCAAGAAGAAATAATGAGACATAAACTTATGGGGCTTTCTCCATGCACATTCCAATGTAATTTACAACCTAGGAACACGACTTCCAGAAAGGCTCTGCTGCCCTATTACCCAGATTTGGGAATGGAGAAATGCTGCCTGCTTCAGGCCACTTCCCACAACAGGAGATTTAAAACCCTTGCTAAAGGTCACTAAATATTCACCAAACTTGCAGTTTGGTAAATGACACCTGCTCTCTAAAAAAAGTCTGAGGTGAAGATCGAACAAAAAATTCAAAAGAGGGCAGCCTTCCAAGAAGACAATATCAAGAGTTATATTGTACTCGCAATTGTTTCCTTTTTTTAACAGAAAAGAAAACCGCGGAGAAAAATGATGAGTTTTACGAATTTTCAAAGACATGCAAACCCAAATTACAAAACCCTATCAGCTCACAGGAGCCAGTAGGGCCATTAGCATAAATGCTGCAAACAATAAATGCTGAAGCGATTGAGGAGAAATGTGTACCCACGATTCTAAGGGTGACGTGCTAAGTGCCAGGAATGAAAACACAAAGAAGGTGCTTGGAAAGGGAAAAACGGTGCTACCAGTCAGTCAATCACACCCACTGCTGGGCCTATCACCTGAGAAAATGAGAATCAAAAAGTCACAGGCTGGCAATCCTGCACTCCAACAATATTTACCATAGCCAACACTTGGAAGCAATGAAAATGTCCATCAACCGAGGAATGCACAAAGAAGAAGTGGTCCACGTACACAGTGGAAAATTACTCCAATAAAAATAAAAATTAAATTTAAATATCCAACAAAAGTAAGGGGACATCAGCTTGTGTGGGTTTCTCCGGGCACACTCCACTCTATAACCGAGAAACACCACAGGCCGCAAGGGCTTTTCCCTAGTTAACAGAGTGGGGAACATAGAAAGGCTGCCACCCTCTGGCAGTTACCTGCAAAAGCAGTTTTAAAGCCTGTGCTAATGGTCATTTCATAGGAACAGGTCTGCAGAACTGTAAATGAAACCTGGCCCTCAACATGTCTTCAGGGAGGTAATGGCCAAAACACTGCAAAATGTGACAGATACTTTAAGAGAACACTTTGAAGAACTAAGGGGTAATCACAGCTTGAAAAATAAAAAGGCCATGCCTTCAAGCTCAATTTCAACGGATTATGAGGCACATGCGAATTCAACCACAAAGAGGTATCAGCTCACACTTGTCAGAATAACCATCAGCAAGAAAACTACAAACAATAAATGCTGAAGGTGTTGTGGAGAAATGCATACCCTCAACTTCAAGTGGGACGTAAGTTGGAAAGGACCACCAATGAGAACAGAATGGAGGTGCCTTAAAAAGGTAAACATTGAGCTACCATATGATCCAGCAGGCCCACTCCTCCACCTATAATCTAAGAAGAGAGAATTGGAAAGACACAGGCAGGCAAATCTGCATTGCACAGTATTACAATAGCCAAGATATGGAAGTAAAAAGAAGTCTACCAACAGATGGGAGGACAAAGAAGAACTCCGCCATGTACAACTGGAATATTCGCTAGTGAAAAAAATGAAACAATGCCATTTGCAGCACCGTAGATGAGTCTAGACGTAATCACGCCACCTGTAGTAAGTTAGAAAGCAAAAGCCACATATCCTATCATATCACTTTTAAGAGTTACTTAAAAATTGATACCAATGAAGATATTTCCACAGAGAAAGGCAATCACAGATTCATTAAAAAACTTATGGTTCACCAAATAGAAAGGGATGAGGATTGGATACATTACCATATTGGGGTTAACAGAGATATACAAACCATGTGAAATATATAACCAGGAAAGACGTACGGAAGACCAGGAGAAGACTACTCAACATTGTGTCATAACCTACATGGGAAAAGGATGCGAGGAAGAATAGATACCTGTATATGTGTGAAAGAACCACATCTTGCACACCTAGAACAAACAAACCATTGTAATCAAATTTGCTGGGATAAAAAATTAAAAGTAAATTACAAATATGGACAAGAAGTAATGAGACATAAACTTAAAGGGCTTTTTCCTGGCATTTTCCATTCTAATATACAACCTAGAACACCACTTCCATTAAGGCTCTGTTTCCCTAGTAACCAATTTTGGTAAAGGAGAAATGCTGCCACCTTGTGGCCGTTTCCTGCAAGAGCAGCTTTAATGTCACAGCTAATGGTCACTTAACATTCACAAGGACTCAGGGCTGTAAAGGAAACTTCCCCTAAAAATTTGTGCTGAAGTAGAGAATGGACAAAAAAATTCAAAACAGGCAAATGTTTCAAGAAGAGATAATGAAGAGTTAAGTTTTACTTACACTCTTTTTAAAAAAAGGAAAATGGATAAAAGCTCAACCTCAGGGAGTGTTAGACGCATGGTAACTAATCTACAAAAAGTTTCAACTTACACCAGTCGACTGACCATCAGCAAAATGTCTACAAACAATAAATGCTGAAGGGGTTTTAGAGAACTGTGTACCCTCTACCTGCTGGTGAGACATAAAGGGGTAACAGCCAATAGTGAGAACAGAAAGCAGCTGTGTTTAAAAGTAAAAATGGAGGTACCATTCAATCCAGCAGGGGCACCATTGGACCTCTCACCTGAGAAGACAAGAATCGAGAAGACACAGGCCGCAAAAGCTTCAGTGCAGCCTTATTCACAATATCCAAGACAGTGAAGCAATCAAAATGTCCAACGACAGGTAAATGGATAAAGAAGAAGTGGTCCATATACACAGTGGAATATTAGCCATGGAAGACAATGAACCATTTCTCTTTGAGGCACCACAAATGAGTCTGGAGATAATCACGAAAGATGAGGTAAGTTGGAAAGCAAAAGACCTGTATTCTATGATATCACTTATAGGCGTTATCTAATAACTGACACAAATGAACATATTTCCGCAGAGAAAGACACTCACAGAATTAGAAAACAAACTATGCTCATCTAAAACGAAAGGTGGGGGGAATAGATAAGTTAAGATTAGTGTTACTATATGTATACAAACTCATATTATATACATATCTCAAAAAGACCGACCATATAGCAAGGGAGGTCTGCGGAACCCTCTGTTAACATTTTACATGGGAAGAGGATCTGTACTTGAATAGATATATATAATGTACAAATGAACCAGATTGTGTTCACCTAGGACAAACAATATTCTAAGCTTTACCCCAATTAAAAAAAAATTAAAACCAAGAAGAAATAATGAGACATAAACTTATGGGGCTTTCTCCATGCACATTCCAATGTAATTTACAACCTAGGAACACGACTTCCAGAAAGGCTCTGCTGCCCTATTACCCAGATTTGGGAATGGAGAAATGCTGCCTGCTTCAGGCCACTTCCCACAACAGGAGATTTAAAACCCTTGCTAAAGGTCACTAAATATTCACCAAACTTGCAGTTTGGTAAATGACACCTGCTCTCTAAAAAAAGTCTGAGGTGAAGATCGAACAAAAAATTCAAAAGAGGGCAGCCTTCCAAGAAGACAATATCAAGAGTTATATTGTACTCCCAATTGTTTCCTTTTTTTAACAGAAAAGAAAACCGCGGAGAAAAATGATGAGTTTTACGAATTTTCAAAGACATGCAAACCCAAATTACAAAACCCTATCAGCTCACAGGAGCCAGTAGGGCCATTAGCATAAATGCTGCAAACAATAAATGCTGAAGCGATTGAGGAGAAATGTGTACCCTCGATTCTAAGGCGGACGTGCTAAGTGCCAGGAATGAAAACACAAAGAAGGTGCTTGGAAAGGGAAAAACGGTGCTACCAGTCAATCAATCACACCCACTGCTGGGCCTATCACCTGAGAAAATGAGAATCAAAAAGTCACAGGCTGGCAATCCTGCACTCCAACAATATTTACCATAGCCAACACTTGGAAGCAATGAAAATGTCCATCAACCGAGGAATGCACAAAGAAGAAGTGGTCCACGTACACAGTGGAAAATTACTCCAATAAAAAATAAAAATTAAATTTAAATATCCAACAAAAGTAAGGAGACATCAGCTTGTGTGGGTTTCTCCGGGCACACTCCACTCTATAACCGAGAAACACCACAGGCCGCAAGGGCTTTTCCCTAGTTAACAGGGTGGGGAACATAGAAAGGCTGCCGCCCTCTGGCAGTTACCTGCAAAAGCAGTTTTAAAGCCTGTGCTAATGGTCATTTCATAGGAACAAGTACTGCAGAACTGTAAATGAAACCTGCCCTCAACATGTCTTCAGGGAGGTAATGGCCAAAACACTTCAAAATGTGACAGATACTTTAAGAGAACACTTTGAAGAACTAAGGGGTAATCACAGCTTGAAAAATAAAAAGGACATGCCTTCAAGCTCAATTTCAACGGATTATGAGGCACATGCGAATTCAACCACAAAGAGGTATCAGCTCACACTTGTCAGAATAACCATCAGCAAGAAAACTACAAACAATAAATGCTGAAGGTGTTGTGGAGAAATGCCTACCCTCAACTTCAACTGGGACGTAAGTTGGAAAGGACCACCAATGAGAACAGAATGGAGGTGCCTTAAAAAGGTAAACATTGAGCTACCATATGATCCATCAGGCCCACTCCTCCACCTATAATCTAAGAAGAGAGAATTGGAAAGACACAGGCAGGCAAATCTGCATTGCACAGTATTACAATAGCCAAGATATGGAAGTAAACAGAAGTCTACCAACAGATGGGAGGACAAAGAAGAACTCCTCCATGTACAACTGGAATATTCGCTAGTGAAAAAAATGAAACAATGCCATTTGCAGCACCGTAGATGAGTCTAGACGTAATCACGCCACCTGTAGTAAGTGAGAAAGCAAAAGCCACATATCCTATCATATCACTTTTAGGAGTTACTTAAAAATTGATACCAATGAAGATATTTCCAGAGAGAAAGGCAATCACAGATTCATTAAAAAACTTATGGTTCACCAAATAGAAAGGGATGAGGATTGGATACATTACCATATTGGGGTTAACAGAGATATACAAACCATGTGAAATATATAACCAGGAAAGACGTACGGAAGACCAGGAGAAGACTACTCAACATTGTGTCATAACCTACATGGGAAAAGGATGCGAGGAAGAATAGATACCTGTATATGTGTGAAAGAACCACATCTTGCACACCTAGAACAAACAAACCATTGTAATCAAATTTGCTGGGATAAAAAATTAAAAGTAAATTACAAATATGGACAAGAAGTAATGAGACATAAACTTAAAGGGCTTTTTCCTGGCATTTTCCATTCTAATATACAACCTAGAACACCACTTCCATTAAGGCTCTGTTTCCCTAGTAACCAATTTTGGTAAAGGAGAAATGCTGCCACCTTGTGGCCGTTTCCTGCAAGAGCAGCTTTAATGTCACAGCTAATGGTCACTTAACATTCACAAGGACTCAGGGCTGTAAAGGACACCTGCCCTAAAAAACTGTGTTGAAGTAGGGAATGGACAAAAAAATTCAAAACAGGCAAATGTTTCAAGAAGAGATAATGAAGAGTTAAGTTTTACTTACACTCTTTTTAAAAAAAGGAAAATGGATAAAAGCTCAACCTCAGGGAGTGTTAGACGCATGGTAACTAATCTACAAAAAGTTTCAACTTACACCAGTCGACTGACCATCAGCAAAATGTCTACAAACAATAAATGCTGAAGGGGTTTTAGAGAACTGTGTACCCTCTACCTGCTGGTGAGACATAAAGGGGTAACAGCCAATAGTGAGAACAGAAAGCAGCTGTGTTTAAAAGTAAAAATGGAGGTACCATTCAATCCAGCAGGGGCACCATTGGACCTCTCACCTGAGAAGACAAGAATCGAGAAGACACAGGCCGCAAAAGCTTCAGTGCAGCCTTATTCACAATATCCAAGACAGTGAAGCAATCAAAATGTCCAACGACAGGTAAATGGATAAAGAAGAAGTGGTCCATATACACAATGGAATATTAGCCATGGAAGACAATGAACCATTTCTCTTTGAGGCACCACAAATGAGTCTGGAGATAATCACGAAAGATGAGGTAAGTTGGAAAGCAAAAGACCTGTATTCTATGATATCACTTATAGGCGTTATCTAATAACTGACACAAATGAACATATTTCCGCAGAGAAAGACACTCACAGAATTAGAAAACAAACTATGCTCATCTAAAACGAAAGGTGGGGGGAATAGATAAGTTAAGATTAGTGTTACTATATGTATACAAACTCATATTATATACATATCTCAAAAAGACCGACCATATAGCAAGGGAGGTCTGCGGAACCCTCTGTTAACATTTTACATGGGAAGAGGATCTGTACTTGAATAGATATATATAATGTACAAATGAACCAGATTGTGTTCACCTAGGACAAACAATATTCTAAGCTTTACCCCAATTAAAAAAAAATTAAAACCAAGAAGAAATAATGAGACATAAACTTATGGGGCTTTCTCCATGCACATTCCAATGTAATTTACAACCTAGGAACACGACTTCCAGAAAGGCTCTGCTGCCCTATTACCCAGATTTGGGAATGGAGAAATGCTGCCTGCTTCAGGCCACTTCCCACAACAGGAGATTTAAAACCCTTGCTAAAGGTCACTAAATATTCACCAAACTTGCAGTTTGGTAAATGACACCTGCTCTCTAAAAAAAGTCTGAGGTGAAGATCGAACAAAAAATTCAAAAGAGGGCAGCCTTCCAAGAAGACAATATCAAGAGTTATATTGTACTCCCAATTGTTTCCTTTTTTTAACAGAAAAGAAAACCGCGGAGAAAAATGATGAGTTTTACGAATTTTCAAAGACATGCAAACCCAAATTACAAAACCCTATCAGCTCACAGGAGCCAGTAGGGCCATTAGCATAAATGCTGCAAACAATAAATGCTGAAGCGATTGAGGAGAAATGTGTACCCTCGATTCTAAGGCGGACGTGCTAAGTGCCAGGAATGAAAACACAAAGAAGGTGCTTGGAAAGGGAAAAACGGTGCTACCAGTCAGTCAATCACACCCACTGCTGGGCCTATCACCTGAGAAAATGAGAATCAAAAAGTCACAGGCTGGCAATCCTGCACTCCAACAATATTTACCATAGCCAACACTTGGAAGCAATGAAAATGTCCATCAACCGAGGAATGCACAAAGAAGAAGTGGTCCACGTACACAGTGGAAAATTACTCCAATAAAAAATAAAAATTAAATTTAAATATCCAACAAAAGTAAGGAGACATCAGCTTGTGTGGGTTTCTCCGGGCACACTCCACTCTATAACCGAGAAACACCACAGGCCGCAAGGGCTTTTCCCTAGTTAACAGGGTGGGGAACATAGAAAGGCTGCCGCCCTCTGGCAGTTACCTGCAAAAGCAGTTTTAAAGCCTGTGCTAATGGTCATTTCATAGGAACAAGTACTGCAGAACTGTAAATGAAACCTGCCCTCAACATGTCTTCAGGGAGGTAATGGCCAAAACACTTCAAAATGTGACAGATACTTTAAGAGAACACTTTGAAGAACTAAGGGGTAATCACAGCTTGAAAAATAAAAAGGACATGCCTTCAAGCTCAATTTCAACGGATTATGAGGCACATGCGAATTCAACCACAAAGAGGTATCAGCTCACACTTGTCAGAATAACCATCAGCAAGAAAACTACAAACAATAAATGCTGAAGGTGTTGTGGAGAAATGCCTACCCTCAACTTCAAGTGGGACGTAAGTTGGAAAGGACCACCAATGAGAACAGAATGGAGGTGCCTTAAAAAGGTAAACATTGAGCTACCATATGATCCAGCAGGCCCACTCCTCCACCTATAATCTAAGAAGAGAGAATTGGAAAGACACAGGCAGGCAAATCTGCATTGCACAGTATTACAATAGCCAAGATATGGAAGTAAACAGAAGTCTACCAACAGATGGGAGGACAAAGAAGAACTCCTCCATGTACAACTGGAATATTCGCTAGTGAAAAAAATGAAACAATGCCATTTGCAGCACCGTAGATGAGTCTAGACGTAATCACGCCACCTGTAGTAAGTGAGAAAGCAAAAGCCACATATCCTATCATATCACTTTTAGGAGTTACTTAAAAATTGATACCAATGAAGATATTTCCAGAGAGAAAGGCAATCACAGATTCATTAAAAAACTTATGGTTCACCAAATAGAAAAGTATGAGGACTGGATACATTACCATATTGGGGTTAACAGAGATATACAAACCATGTGAAATATATAACCAGGAAAGACGTACGGAAGACCAGGAGAAGACTACTCAACATTGTGTCATAACCTACATGGGAAAAGGATGCGAGGAAGAATAGATACCTGTATATGTGTGAAAGAACCACATCTTGCACACCTAGAACAAACAAACCATTGTAATCAAATTTGCTGGGATAAAAAATTAAAAGTAAATTACAAATATGGACAAGAAGTAATGAGACATAAACTTAAAGGGCTTTTTCCTGGCATTTTCCATTCTAATATACAACCTAGAACACCACTTCCATTAAGGCTCTGTTTCCCTAGTAACCAAATTTGGTAAAGGAGAAATGCTGCCACCTTGTGGCCGTTTCCTGCAAGAGCAGCTTTAAAGTCACAGCTAATGGTCACTTAACATTCACAAGGACTCAGGGCTGTAAAGGAAACTTCCCCTAAAAATTTGTGCTGAAGTAGAGAATGGACAAAAAAATTCAAAACAGGCAAATGTTTCAAGAAGAGATTATGAAGAGTTAAGTTTTACTTACACTCTTTTTAAAAAAAGGAAAATGGATAAAAGCTCAACCTCAGGGAGTGTTAGACGCATGGTAACTAATCTACAAAAAGTTTCAACTTACACCAGTCGACTGACCATCAGCAAAATGTCTACGAACAATAAATGCTGAAGGGGTTTTAGAGAACTGTGTACCCTCTACCTGCTGGTGAGACATAAAGGGGTAACAGCCAATAGTGAGAACAGAAAGCAGCTGTGTTTAAAAGTAAAAATGGAGGTACCATTCAATCCAGCAGGGGCACCATTGGACCTCTCACCTGAGAAGACAAGAATCGAGAAGACACAGGCCGCAAAAGCTGCAGTGCAGCCTTATTCACAATATCCAAGACAGTGAAGCAATCAAAATGTCCAACAACAGGTAAATGGATAAAGAAGAAGTGGTCCATATACACAATGGAATATTAGCCATGGAAGACAATGAACCATTGCTCTTTGAGGCACCACAAATGAGTCTGGAGATAATCACGAAAGATGAGGTAAGTTGGAAAGCAAAAGACCTGTATTCTATGATATCACTTATAGGCGTTATCTAATAACTGACACAAATGAACATATTTCCGCAGAGAAAGACACTCACAGAATTAGAAAACAAACTATGCTCATCTAAAACGAAAGGTGGGGGGAATAGATAAGTTAAGATTAGTGTTACTATATGTATACAAACTCATATTATATACATATCTCAAAAAGACCGACCATATAGCAAGGGAGGTCTGCGGAACCCTCTGTTAACATTTTACATGGGAAGAGGATCTGTACTTGAATAGATATATATAATGTACAAATGAACCAGATTGTGTTCACCTAGGACAAACAATATTCAAACTTTACCCCAATTAAAAAAAAATTAAAACCAAGAAGAAATAATGAGACATAAACTTATGGGGCTTTCTCCATGCACATTCCAATGTAATTTACAACCTAGGAACACGACTTCCAGAAAGGCTCTGCTGCCCTATTACCCAGATTTGGGAATGGAGAAATGCTGCCTGCTTCAGGCCACTTCCCACAACAGGAGATTTAAAACCCTTGCTAAAGGTCACTAAATATTCACCAAACTTGCAGTTTGGTAAATGACACCTGCTCTCTAAAAAAAGTCTGAGGTGAAGATCGAACAAAAAATTCAAAAGAGGGCAGCCTTCCAAGAAGACAATATCAAGAGTTATATTGTACTCCCAATTGTTTCCTTTTTTTAACAGAAAAGAAAACCGCGGAGAAAAATGATGAGTTTTACGAATTTTCAAAGACATGCAAACCCAAATTACAAAACCCTATCAGCTCACAGGAGCCAGTAGGGCCATTAGCATAAATGCTGCAAACAATAAATGCTGAAGCGATTGAGGAGAAATGTGTACCCTCGATTCTAAGGCGGACGTGCTAAGTGCCAGGAATGAAAACACAAAGAAGGTGCTTGGAAAGGGAAAAACGGTGCTACCAGTCAGTCAATCAAACCCACTGCTGGGCCTATCACCTGAGAAAATGAGAATCAAAAAGTCACAGGCTGGCAATCCTGCACTCCAACAATATTTACCATAGCCAACACTTGGAAGCAATGAAAATGTCCATCAACCGAGGAATGCACAAAGAAGAAGTGGTCCACGTACACAGTGGAAAATTACTCCAATAAAAAATAAAAATTAAATTTAAATATCCAACAAAAGTAAGGAGACATCAGCTTGTGTGGGTTTCTCCGGGCACACTCCACTCTATAACCGAGAAACACCACAGGCCGCAAGGGCTTTACCCTAGTTAACAGGGTGCGGAACATAGAAAGGCTGCCGCCCTCTGGCAGTTACCTGCAAAAGCAGTTTTAAAGCCTGTGCTAATGGTCATTTCATAGGAACAAGTACTGCAGAACTGTAAATGAAACCTGCCCTCAACATGTCTTCAGGGAGGTAATGGCCAAAACACTTCAAAATGTGACAGATACTTTAAGAGAACACTTTGAAGAACTAAGGGGTAATCACAGCTTGAAAAATAAAAAGGACATGCCTTCAAGCTCAATTTCAACGGATTATGAGGCACATGCGAATTCAACCACAAAGAGGTATCAGCTCACACTTGTCAGAATAACCATCAGCAAGAAAACTACAAACAATAAATGCTGAAGGTGTTGTGGAGAAATGCCTACCCTCAACTTCAAGTGGGACGTAAGTTGGAAAGGACCACCAATGAGAACAGAATGGAGGTGCCTTAAAAAGGTAAACATTGAGCTACCATATGATCCAGCAGGCCCACTCCTCCACCTATAATCTAAGAAGAGAGAATTGGAAAGACACAGGCAGGCAAATCTGCATTGCACAGTATTACAATAGCCAAGATATGGAAGTAAACAGAAGTCTACCAACAGATGGGAGGACAAAGAAGAACTCCTCCATGTACAACTGGAATATTCGCTAGTGAAAAAAATGAAACAATGCCATTTGCAGCACCGTAGATGAGTCTAGACGTAATCACGCCACCTGTAGTAAGTGAGAAAGCAAAAGCCACATATCCTATCATATCACTTTTAGGAGTTACTTAAAAATTGATACCAATGAAGATATTTCCACAGAGAAAGGCAATCACAGATTCATTAAAAAACTTATGGTTCACCAAATAGAAAAGTATGAGGATTGGATACATTACCATATTGGGGTTAACAGAGATATACAAACCATGTGAAATATATAACCAGGAAAGACGTACGGAAGACCAGGAGAAGACTACTCAACATTGTGTCATAACCTACATGGGAAAAGGATGCGAGGAAGAATAGATACCTGTATATGTGTGAAAGAGCCACATCTTGCACACCTAGAACAAACAAACCATTGTAATCAAATTTGCTGGGATAAAAAATTAAAAGTAAATTACAAATATGGACAAGAAGTAATGAGACATAAACTTAAAGGGCTTTTTCCTGGCATTTTCCATTCTAATATACAACCTAGAACACCACTTCCATTAAGGCTCTGTTTCCCTAGTAACCAAATTTGGTAAAGGAGAAATGCTGCCACCTTGTGGCCGTTTCCTGCAAGAGCAGCTTTAAAGTCACAGCTAATGGTCACTTAACATTCACAAGGACTCAGGGCTGTAAAGGAAACCTCCCCTAAAAATTTGTGCTGAAGTAGAGAATGGACAAAAAAATTCAAAACAGGCAAATGTTTCAAGAAGAGATAATGAAGAGTTAAGTTTTACTTACACTCTTTTTAAAAAAAGGAAAATGGATAAAAGCTCAACCTCAGGGAGTGTTAGATGCATGGTAACTAATCTACAAAAAGTTTCAACTTACACCAGTCGACTGACCATCAGCAAAATGTCTACAAACAATAAATGCTGAAGGGGTTTTAGAGAACTGTGTACCCTCTACCTGCTGGTGAGACATAAAGGGGTAACAGCCAATAGTGAGAACAGAAAGCAGCTGTGTTTAAAAGTAAAAATGGAGGTACCATTCAATCCAGCAGGGGCACCATTGGACCTCTCACCTGAGAAGACAAGAATCGAGAAGACACAGGCCGCAAAAGCTGCAGTGCAGCCTTATTCACAATATCCAAGACAGTGAAGCAATCAAAATGTCCAACAACAGGTAAATGGATAAAGAAGAAGTGGTCCATATACACAATGGAATATTAGCCATGGAAGACAATGAACCATTGCTCTTTGAGGCACCACAAATGAGTCTGGAGATAATCACGAAAGATGAGGTAAGTTGGAAAGCAAAAGGCCTGTATTCTATGATATCACTTCTAGGCGTTATCTAATAACTGACACAAATGAACATATTTCTGCAGGGAAAGACACTCACAGAATTAGAAAACAAACTATGCTCATCTAAAACGAAAGGTGGGGGGAATAGATAAGTTAAGATTAGTGTTACTATATGTATACAAACTCATATTATATACATATCTCAAAAAGACCGACCATATAGCAAGGAAGGTCTGCGGAACCCTCTGTAACATTTTACATGGGAAGAGGATCTGTACTTGAATAGATATATATAATGTACAAATGAACCAGATTGTGTTCACCTAGGGCAAACAATATTCAAACTTTACCCCAATTAAAAAAAAATTAAAACCAAGAAGAAATAATGAGACATAAACTTATGGGGCTTTCTCCATGCACATTCCAATGTAATTTACAACCTAGGAACACGACTTCCAGAAAGGCTCTGCTGCCCTATTACCCAGATTTGGGAATGGAGAAATGCTGCCTGCTTCAGGCCACTTCCCACAACAGGAGATTTAAAACCCTTGCTAAAGGTCACTAAATATTCACCAAACTTGCAGTTTGGTAAATGACACCTGCTCTCTAAAAAAAGTCTGAGGTGAAGATCGACCAAAAAATTCAAAAGAGGGCAGCCTTCCAAGAAGACAATATCAAGAGTTATATTGTACTCCCAATTGTTTCCTTTTTTTAACAGAAAAGAAAACCGCGGAGAAAAATGATGAGTTTTACGAATTTTCAAAGACATGCAAACCCAAATTACAAAACCCTATCAGCTCACAGGAGCCAGTAGGGCCATTAGCATAAATGCTGCAAACAATAAATGCTGAAGCGATTGAGGAGAAATGTGTACCCTCGATTCTAAGGCGGACGTGCTAAGTGCCAGGAATGAAAACACAAAGAAGGTGCTTGGAAAGGGAAAAACGGTGCTACCAGTCAGTCAATCACACCCACTGCTGGGCCTATCACCTGAGAAAATGAGAATCAAAAAGTCAAAGGCTGGCAATCCTGCACTCCAACAATATTTACCATAGCCAACACTTGGAAGCAATGAAAATGTCCATCAACCGAGGAATGCACAAAGAAGAAGTGGTCCACGTACACAGTGGAAAATTACTCCAATAAAAAATAAAAATTAAATTTAAATATCCAACAAAAGTAAGGAGACATCACCTTGTGTGGGTTTCTCCGGACACACTCCACTCTATAACCGAGAAACACCACAGGCCGCAAGGGCTTTTCCCTAGTTAACAGGGTGGGGAACATAGAAAGGCTGCCGCCCTCTGGCAGTTACCTGCAAAAGCAGTTTTAAAGCCTGTGCTAATGGTCATTTCATAGGAACAAGTACTGCAGAACTGTAAATGAAACCTGCCCTCAACATGTCTTCAGGGAGGTAATGGCCAAAACACTGCAAAATGTGACAGATACTTTAAGAGAACACTTTGAAGAACTAAGGGGTAATCACAGCTTGAAAAATAAAAAGGCCATGCCTTCAAGCTCAATTTCAACGGATTATGAGGCACATGCGAATTCAACCACAAAGAGGTATCAGCTCACACTTGTCAGAATAACCATCAGCAAGAAAACTACAAACAATAAATGCTGAAGGTGTTGTGGAGAAATGCATACCCTCAACTTCAAGTGGGACGTAAGTTGGAAAGGACCACCAATGAGAACAGAATGGAGGTGCCTTAAAAAGGTAAACATTGAGCTACCATATGATCCAGCAGACCCACTCCTCCACCTATAATCTAAGAAGAGAGAATTGGAAAGACACAGGCAGGCAAATCTGCATTGCACAGTATTACAATAGCCAAGATATGGAAGTAAACAAAAGTCTACAAACAGATGGGAGGACAAAGAAGAACTCCTCCATGTACAACTGGAATATTCGCTAGTGAAAAAAATGAAACAATGCCATTTGCAGCACCGTAGATGAGTCTAGACGTAATCACGCCACCTGTAGTAAGTGAGAAAGCAAAAGACACATATCCTATCATATCACTTTTAGGAGTTACTTAAAAATTGATACCAATGAAGATATTTCCACAGAGAAAGGCAATCACAGATTCATTAAAAAACTTATGGTTCACCAAATAGAAAGGGATGAGGATTGGATACATTACCATATTGGGGTTAACAGAGATATACAAACCATGTGAAATATATAACCAGGAAAGACGTACGGAAGACCAGGAGAAGACTACTCAACATTGTGTCATAACCTACATGGGAAAAGGATGCGAGGAAGAATAGATACCTGTATATGTGTGAAAGAACCACATCTTGCACACCTAGAACAAACAAACCATTGTAATCAAATTTGCTGGGATAAAAAATTAAAAGTAAATTACAAATATGGACAAGAAGTAATGAGACATAAACTTAAAGGGCTTTTTCCTGGCATTTTCCATTCTAATATACAACCTAGAACACCACTTCCATTAAGGCTCTGTTTCCCTAGTAACCAAATTTGGTAAAGGAGAAATGCTGCCACCTTGTGGCCGTTTCCTGCAAGAGCAGCTTTAAAGTCACAGCTAATGGTCACTTAACATTCACAAGGACTCAGGGCTGTAAAGGAAACTTCCCCTAAAAATTTGTGCTGAAGTAGAGAATGGACAAAAAAATTCAAAACAGGCAAATGTTTCAAGAAGAGATAATGAAGAGTTAAGTTTTACTTACACTCTTTTTAAAAAAAGGAAAATGGATAAAAGCTCAACCTCAGGGAGTGTTAGATGCATGGTAACTAATCTACAAAAAGTTTCAACTTACACCAGTCGACTGACCATCAGCAAAATGTCTACAAACAATAAATGCTGAAGGGGTTTTAGAGAACTGTGTACCCTCTACCTGCTGGTGAGACATAAAGGGGTAACAGCCAATAGTGAGAACAGAAAGCA
The DNA here is from genome assembly GCF_965194825.1 of Balaenoptera physalus. Taxonomy (NCBI): domain Eukaryota; kingdom Metazoa; phylum Chordata; class Mammalia; order Artiodactyla; family Balaenopteridae; genus Balaenoptera; species Balaenoptera physalus. Next base: position 409,263 of record NW_028126526.1, read on the forward strand.
GCTGTGTTTAAAAGTAAAAATGGAGGTACCATTCAATCCAGCAGGGGCACCATTGGACCTCTCACCTGAGAAGACAAGAATCGAGAAGACACAGGCCGCAAAAGCTGCAGTGCAGCCTTATTCACAATATCCAAGACAGTGAAGCAATCAAAATGTCCAACAACAGGTAAATGGATAAAGAAGAAGTGGTCCATATACACAATGGAATATTAGCCATGGAAGACAATGAACCATTGCTCTTTGAGGCACCACAAATGAGTCTGGAGATAATCACGAAAGATGAGGTAAGTTGGAAAGCAAAAGACCTGTATTCTATGATATCACTTCTAGGCGTTATCTAATAACTGACACAAATGAACATATTTCCGCAGAGAAAGACACTCACAGAATTAGAAAACAAACTATGCTCATCTAAAACGAAAGGTGGGGGGAATAGATAAGTTAAGATTAGTGTTACTATATGTATACAAACTCATATTATATACATATCTCAAAAAGACCGACCATATAGCAAGGAAGGTCTGCGGAACCCTCTGTAACATTTTACATGGGAAGAGGATCTGTACTTGAATAGATATATATAATGTACAAATGAACCAGATTGTGTTCACCTAGGGAAAACAATATTCAAACTTTACCCCAATTAAAAAAAAATTAAAACCAAGAAGAAATAATGAGACATAAACTTATGGGGCTTTCTCCATGCACATTCCAATGTAATTTACAACCTAGGAACACGACTTCCAGAAAGGCTCTGCTGCCCTATTACCCAGATTTGGGAATGGAGAAATGCTGCCTGCTTCAGGCCACTTCCCACAACAGGAGATTTAAAACCCTTGCTAAAGGTCACTAAATATTCACCAAACTTGCAGTTTGGTAAATGACACCTGCTCTCTAAAAAAAGTCTGAAGTGAAGATCGACCAAAAAATTCAAAAGAGGGCAGCCTTCCAAGAACACAATATCAAGAGTTATATTGTACTCCCAATTGTTTCCTTTTTTTAACAGAAAAGAAAACCGCGGAGAAAAATGATGAGTTTTACGAATTTTCAAAGACATGCAAACCCAAATTACAAAACCCTATCAGCTCACAGGAGCCAGTAGGGCCATTAGCATAAATGCTGCAAACAATAAATGCTGAAGCGATTGAGGAGAAATGTGTACCCACGATTCTAAGGGGGACGTGCTAAGTGCCAGGAATGAAAACACAAAGAAGGTGCTTGGAAAGGGAAAAACGGTGCTACCAGTCAGTCAATCACACCCACTGCTGGGCCTATCACCTGAGAAAATGAGAATCAAAAAGTCACAGGCTGGCAATCCTGCACTCCAACAATATTTACCATAGCCAACACTTGGAAGCAATGAAAATGTCCATCAACCGAGGAATGCACAAAGAAGAAGTGGTCCACGTACACAGTGGAAAATTACTCCAATAAAAAATAAAAATTAAATTTAAGTATCCAACAAAAGTAAGGAGACATCACCTTGTGTGGGTTTCTCCGGACACACTCCACTCTATAACCGAGAAACACCACAGGCCGCAAGGGCTTTTCCCTAGTTAACAGGGTGGGGAACATAGAAAGGCTGCCGCCCTCTGGCAGTTACCTGCAAAAGCAGTTTTAAAGCCTGTGCTAATGGTCATTTCATAGGAACAAGTACTGCAGAACTGTAAATGAAACCTGCCCTCAACATGTCTTCAGGGAGGTAATGGCCAAAACACTGCAAAATGTGACAGATACTTTAAGAGAACACTTTGAAGAACTAAGGGGTAATCACAGCTTGAAAAATAAAAAGGCCATGCCTTCAAGCTCAATTTCAACGGATTATGAGGCACATGCGAATTCAACCACAAAGAGGTATCAGCTCACACTTGTCAGAATAACCATCAGCAAGAAAACTACAAACAATAAATGCTGAAGGTGTTGTGGAGAAATGCCTACCCTCAACTTCAAGTGGGACGTAAGTTGGAAAGGACCACCAATGAGAACAGAATGGAGGTGCCTTAAAAAGGTAAACATTGAGCTACCATATGATCCAGCAGGCCCACTCCTCCACCTATAATCTAAGAAGAGAGAATTGGAAAGACACAGGCAGGCAAATCTGCATTGCACAGTATTACAATAGCCAAGATATGGAAGTAAACAAAAGTCTACCAACAGATGGGAGGACAAAGAAGAACTCTTCCATGTACAACTGGAATATTCGCTAGTGAAAAAAATGAAACAATGCCATTTGCAGCACCGTAGATGAGTCTAGACGTAATCACGCCACCTGTAGTAAGTGAGAAAGCAAAAGCCACATATCCTATCATATCACTTTTAGGAGTTACTTAAAAATTGATACCAATGAAGATATTTCCACAGAGAAAGGCAATCACAGATTCATTAAAAAACTTATGGTTCACCAAATAGAAAGGGATGAGGATTGGATACATTACCATATTGGGGTTAACAGAGATATACAAACCATGTGAAATATATAACCAGGAAAGACGTACGGAAGACCAGGAGAAGACTACTCAACATTGTGTCATAACCTACATGGGAAAAGGATGCGAGGAAGAATAGATACCTGTATATGTGTGAAAGAACCACATCTTGCACACCTACAACAAACAAACCATTGTAATCAAATTTGCTGGGATAAAAAATTAAAAGTAAATTACAAATATGGACAAGAAGTAATGAGACATAAACTTAAAGGGCTTTTTCCTGGCATTTTCCATTCTAATATACAACCTAGAACACCACTTCCATTAAGGCTCTGTTTCCCTAGTAACCAAATTTGGTAAAGGAGAAATGCTGCCACCTTGTGGCCGTTTCCTGCAAGAGCAGCTTTAAAGTCACAGCTAATGGTCACTTAACATTCACAAGGACTCAGGGCTGTAAAGGAAACTTGCCCTAAAAATTTGTGCTGAAGTAGAGAATGGACAAAAAAATTCAAAACAGGCAAATGTTTCAAGAAGAGATAATGAAGAGTTAAGTTTTACTTACACTCTTTTTAAAAAAAGGAAAATGGATAAAAGCTCAACCTCAGGGAGTGTTAGACGCATGGTAACTAATCTACAAAAAGTTTCAACTTACACCAGTCGACTGACCATCAGCAAAATGTCTACAAACAATAAATGCTGAAGGGGTTTTAGAGAACTGTGTACCCTCTACCTGCTGGTGAGACATAAAGGGGTAACAGCCAATAGTGAGAACAGAAAGCAGCTGTGTTTAAAAGTAAAAATGGAGGTACCATTCAATCCAGCAGGGGCACCATTGGACCTCTCACCTGAGAAGACAAGAATCGAGAAGACACAGGCCGCAAAAGCTGCAGTGCAGCCTTATTCACAATATCCAAGACAGTGAAGCAATCAAAATGTCCAACAACAGGTAAATGGATAAAGAAGAAGTGGTCCATATACACAATGGAATATTAGCCATGGAAGACAATGAACCATTGCTCTTTGAGGCACCACAAATGAGTCTGGAGATAATCACGAAAGATGAGGTAAGTTGGAAAGCAAAAGACCTGTATTCTATGATATCACTTCTAGGCGTTATCTAATAACTGACACAAATGAACATATTTCCGCAGAGAAAGACACTCACAGAATTAGAAAACAAACTATGCTCATCTAAAACGAAAGGTGGGGGGAATAGATAAGTTAAGATTAGTGTTACTATATGTATACAAACTCATATTATATACATATCTCAAAAAGACCGACCATATAGCAAGGAAGGTCTGCGGAACCCTCTGTAACATTTTACATGGGAAGAGGATCTGTACTTGAATAGATATATATAATGTACAAATGAACCAGATTGTGTTCACCTAGGGAAAACAATATTCAAACTTTACCCCAATTAAAAAAAAAATAAAACCAAGAAGAAATAATGAGACATAAACTTATGGGGCTTTCTCCATGCACATTCCAATGTAATTTACAACCTAGGAACACGACTTCCAGAAAGGCTCTGCTGCCCTATTACCCAGATTTGGGAATGGAGAAATGCTGCCTGCTTCAGGCCACCTCCCACAACAGGAGATTTAAAACCCTTGCTAAAGGTCACTAAATATTCACCAAACTTGCAGTTTGGTAAATGACACCTGCTCTCTAAAAAAAGTCTGAAGTGAAGATCGACCAAAAAATTCAAAAGAGGGCAGCCTTCCAAGAACACAATATCAAGAGTTATATTGTACTCCCAATTGTTTCCTTTTTTTAACAGAAAAGAAAACCGCGGAGAAAAATGATGAGTTTTACGAATTTTCAAAGACATGCAAACCCAAATTACAAAACCCTATCAGCTCACAGGAGCCAGTAGGGCCATTAGCATAAATGTTGCAAACAATAAATGCTGAAGCGATTGAGGAGAAATGTGTACCCACGATTCTAAGGGGGACGTGCTAAGTGCCAGGAATGAAAACACAAAGAAGGTGCTTGGAAAGGGAAAAACGGTGCTACCAGTCAGTCAATCACACCCACTGCTGGGCCTATCACCTGAGAAAATGAGAATCAAAAAGTCACAGGCTGGCAATCCTGCACTCCAACAATATTTACCATAGCCAACACTTGGAAGCAATGAAAATGTCCATCAACCGAGGAATGCACAAAGAAGAAGTGGTCCACGTACACAGTGGAAAATTACTCCAATAAAAAATAAAAATTAAATTTAAATATCCAACAAAAGTAAGGAGACATCACCTTGTGTGGGTTTCTCCGGACACACTCCACTCTATAACCGAGAAACACCACAGGCCGCAAGGGCTTTTCCCTAGTTAACAGGGTGGGGAACATAGAAAGGCTGCCGCCCTCTGGCAGTTACCTGCAAAAGCAGTTTTAAAGCCTGTGCTAATGGTCATTTCATAGGAACAAGTACTGCAGAACTGTAAATGAAACCTGCCCTCAACATGTCTTCAGGGAGGTAATGGCCAAAACACTGCAAAATGTGACAGATACTTTAAGAGAACACTTTGAAGAACTAAGGGGTAATCACAGCTTGAAAAATAAAAAGGCCATGCCTTCAAGCTCAATTTCAACGGATTATGAGGCACATGCGAATTCAACCACAAAGAGGTATCAGCTCACACTTGTCAGAATAACCATCAGCAAGAAAACTACAAACAATAAATGCTGAAGGTGTTGTGGAGAAATGCCTACCCTCAACTTCAAGTGGGACGTAAGTTGGAAAGGACCACCAATGAGAACAGAATGGAGGTGCCTTAAAAAGGTAAACATTGAGCTACCATATGATCCAGCAGGCCCACTCCTCCACCTATAATCTAAGAAGAGAGAATTGGAAAGACACAGGCAGGCAAATCTGCATTGCACAGTATTACAATAGCCAAGATATGGAAGTAAACAAAAGTCTACCAACAGATGGGAGGACAAAGAAGAACTCTTCCATGTACAACTGGAATATTCGCTAGTGAAAAAAATGAAACAATGCCATTTGCAGCACCGTAGATGAGTCTAGACGTAATCACGCCACCTGTAGTAAGTGAGAAAGCAAAAGCCACATATCCTATCATATCACTTTTAGGAGTTACTTAAAAATTGATACCAATGAAGATATTTCCACAGAGAAAGGCAATCACAGATTCATTAAAAAACTTATGGTTCACCAAATAGAAAGGGATGAGGATTGGATACATTACCATATTGGGGTTAACAGAGATATACAAACCATGTGAAATATATAACCAGGAAAGACGTACGGAAGACCAGGAGAAGACTACTCAACATTGTGTCATAACCTACATGGGAAAAGGATGCGAGGAAGAATAGATACCTGTATATGTGTGAAAGAACCACATCTTGCACACCTAGAACAAACAAACCATTGTAATCAAATTTGCTGGGATAAAAAATTAAAAGTAAATTACAAATATGGACAAGAAGTAATGAGACATAAACTTAAAGGGCTTTTTCCTGGCATTTTCCATTCTAATATACAACCTAGAACACCACTTCCATTAAGGCTCTGTTTCCCTAGTAACCAAATTTGGTAAAGGAGAAATGCTGCCACCTTGTGGCCGTTTCCTGCAAGAGCAGCTTTAAAGTCACAGCTAATGGTCACTTAACATTCACAAGGACTCAGGGCTGTAAAGGAAACTTGCCCTAAAAATTTGTGCTGAAGTAGAGAATGGACAAAAAAATTCAAAACAGGCAAATGTTTCAAGAAGAGATAATGAAGAGTTAAGTTTTACTTACACTCTTTTTAAAAAAAGGAAAATGGATAAAAGCTCAACCTCAGGGAGTGTTAGACGCATGGTAACTAATCTACAAAAAGTTTCAACTTACACCAGTCGACTGACCATCAGCAAAATGTCTACAAACAATAAATGCTGAAGGGGTTTTAGAGAACTGTGTACCCTCTACCTGCTGGTGAGACATAAAGGGGTAACAGCCAATAGTGAGAACAGAAAGCAGCTGTGTTTAAAAGTAAAAATGGAGGTACCATTCAATCCAGCAGGGGCACCATTGGACCTCTCACCTGAGAAGACAAGAATCGAGAAGACACAGGCCGCAAAAGCTGCAGTGCAGCCTTATTCACAATATCCAAGACAGTGAAGCAATCAAAATGTCCAACAACAGGTAAATGGATAAAGAAGAAGTGGTCCATATACACAATGGAATATTAGCCATGGAAGACAATGAACCATTGCTCTTTGAGGCACCACAAATGAGTCTGGAGATAATCACGAAAGATGAGGTAAGTTGGAAAGCAAAAGACCTGTATTCTATGATATCACTTCTAGGCGTTATCTAATAACTGACACAAATGAACATATTTCCGCAGAGAAAGACACTCACAGAATTAGAAAACAAACTATGCTCATCTAAAACGAAAGGTGGGGGGAATAGATAAGTTAAGATTAGTGTTACTATATGTATACAAACTCATATTATATACATATCTCAAAAAGACCGACCATATAGCAAGGGAGGTCTGTGGAACCCTCTGTAACATTTTACATGGGAAGAGGCTCTGTACTTGAATAGACATATATAATGTACAAATGAACCAGATTGTGTTCACCTAGGACAAACAATATTCTAAGCTTTACCCCAATTAAAAAAAAAATTAAAACCAAGAAGAAATAATGAGACATAAACTTATGGGGCTTTCTCCATGCACATTCCAATGTAATTTACAACTTAGGAACACGACTTCCAGAAAGGCTCTGCTGCCCTAGTACCCTGATTTGGGAATGGACAAATGCTGCCTGCTTCAGGCCACTTCCCACAACAGGAGATTTAAAACCCTTGCTAAAGGTCACTAAATATTCACCAAACTTGCAGTTTGGTAAATGACACCTGCTCTCTAAAAAAAGTCTGAGGTGAAGATCGAACAAAAAATTCAAAAGAGGGCAGCCTTCCAAGAAGACAATATCAAGAGTTATATTGTACTCCCAATTGTTTCCTTTTTTTAACAGAAAAGAAAACCGCGGAGAAAAATGATGAGTTTTACGAATTTTCAAAGACATGCAAACCCAAATTACAAAACCCTATCAGCTCACAGGAGCCAGTAGGGCCATTAGCATAAATGCTGCAAACAATAAATGCTGAAGCGATTGAGCAGAAATGTGTACCCTCGATTCTAAGGCGGACGTGCTAAGTGCCAGGAATGAAAACACAAAGAAGGTGCTTGGAAAGGGAAAAACGGTGCTACCAGTCAGTCAATCACACCCACTGCTGGGCCTATCACCTGAGAAAATGAGAATCAAAAAGTCACAGGCTGGCAATCCTGCACTCCAACAATATTTACCATAGCCAACACTTGGAAGCAATGAAAATGTCCATCAACCGAGGAATGCACAAAGAAGAAGTGGTCCACGTACACAGTGGAAAATTACTCCAATAAAAAATAAAAATTAAATTTAAATATCCAACAAAAGTAAGGAGACATCAGCTTGTGTGGGTTTCTCCGGGCACACTCCACTCTATAACCGAGAAACACCACAGGCCGCAAGGGCTTTTCCCTAGTTAACAGGGTGGGGAACATAGAAAGGCTGCCGCCCTCTGGCAGTTACCTGCAAAAGCAGTTTTAAAGCCTGTGCTAATGGTCATTTCATAGGAACAAGTACTGCAGAACTGTAAATGAAACCTGCCCTCAACATGTCTTCAGGGAGGTAATGGCCAAAACACTTCAAAATGTGACAGATACTTTAAGAGAACACTTTGAAGAACTAAGGGGTAATCACAGCTTGAAAAATAAAAAGGACATGCCTTCAAGCTCAATTTCAACGGATTATGAGGCACATGCGAATTCAACCACAAAGAGGTATCAGCTCACACTTGTCAGAATAACCATCAGCAAGAAAACTACAAACAATAAATGCTGAAGGTGTTGTGGAGAAATGCCTACCCTTAACTTCAAGTGGGACGTAAGTTGGAAAGGACCACCAATGAGAACAGAATGGAGGTGCCTTAAAAAGGTAAACATTGAGCTACCATATGATCCAGCAGGCCCACTCCTCCACCTATAATCTAAGAAGAGAGAATTGGAAAGACAGAGGCAGGCAAATCTGCATTGCACAGTATTACAATAGCCAAGATATGGAAGTAAACAGAAGTCTACCAACAGATGGGAGGACAAAGAAGAACTCCTCCATGTACAACTGGAATATTCGCTAGTGAAAAAAATGAAACAATGCCATTTGCAGCACCGTAGATGAGTCTAGACGTAATCACGCCACCTGTAGTAAGTGAGAAAGCAAAAGCCACATATCCTATCATATCACTTTTAGGAGTTACTTAAAAATTGATACCAATGAAGATATTTCCACAGAGAAAGGCAATCACAGATTCATTAAAAAACTTATGGTTCACCAAATAGAAAAGTATGAGGATTGGATACATTACCATATTGGGGTTAACAGAGATATACAAACCATGTGAAATATATAACCAGGAAAGACGTACGGAAGACCAGGAGAAGACTACTCAACATTGTGTCATAACCTACATGGGAAAAGGATGCGAGGAAGAATAGATACCTGTATATGTGTGAAAGAACCACATCTTGCACACCTAGAACAAACAAACCATTGTAATCAAATTTGCTGGGATAAAAAATTAAAAGTAAATTACAAATATGGACAAGAAGTAATGAGACATAAACTTAAAGGGCTTTTTCCTGGCATTTTCCATTCTAATATACAACCTAGAACACCACTTCCATTAAGGCTCTGTTTCCCTAGTAACCAAATTTGGTAAAGGAGAAATGCTGCCACCTTGTGGCCGTTTCCTGCAAGAGCAGCTTTAAAGTCACAGCTAATGGTCACTTAACATTCACAAGGACTCAGGGCTGTAAAGGAAACTTGCCCTAAAAATTTGTGCTGAAGTAGAGAATGGACAAAAAAATTCAAACAGGCAAATGTTTCAAGAAGAGATTATGAAGAGTTAAGTTTTACTTACACTCTTTTTAAAAAAAGGAAAATGGATAAAAGCTCAACCTCAGGGAGTGTTAGACGCATGGTAACTAATCTACAAAAAGTTTCAACTTACACCAGTCGACTGACCATCAGCAAAATGTCTACAAACAATAAATGCTGAAGGGGTTTTAGAGAACTGTGTACCCTCTACCTACTGGTGAGACATAAAGGGGTAACAGCCAATAGTGAGAACAGAAAGCAGCTGTGTTTAAAAGTAAAAATGGAGGTACCATTCAATCCAGCAGGGGCACCATTGGACCTCTCACCTGAGAAGACAAGAATCGAGAAGACACAGGCCGCAAAAGCTGCAGTGCAGCCTTATTCACAATATCCAAGACAGTGAAGCAATCAAAATGTCCAACAACAGGTAAATGGATAAAGAAGAAGTGGTCCATATACACAATGGAATATTAGCCATGGAAGACAATGACCCATTGCTCTTTGAGGCACCACAAATGAGTCTGGGGATAATCACGAAAGATGAGGTAAGTTGGAAAGCAAAAGACCTGTACTCTATGATATCACTTATAGGCGTTATCTAATAACTGATACAAATGAACATATTTCCGCAGAGAAAGACACTCACAGATTTAGAAAACAAACTATGCTCATCTAAAACGAAAGGTGGGGGGAATAGATAAGTTAAGATAAGTGTTACTATATGTATACAAAATCATATTATATACATATATCAAAAAGACCGACCATATAGCAAGGGAGGTCTGTGGAACCCTCTGTAACATTTTACATGGGAAGAGGCTCTGTACTTGAATAGACATATATAATGTACAAATGAACCAGATTGTGTTCACCTAGGACAAACAATATTCTAAGCTTTACCCCAATTAAAAAAAAAATTAAAACCAAGAAGAAATAATGAGACATAAACTTATGGGGCTTTCTCCATGCACATTCCAATGTAATTTACAACTTAGGAACACGACTTCCAGAAAGGCTCTGCTGCCCTAGTACCCTGATTTGGGAATGGACAAATGCTGCCTGCTTCAGGCCACTTCCCACAACAGGAGATTTAAAACCCTTGCTAAAGGTGACTAAATATTCACCAAACTTGCAGTTCGGTAAATGACACCTGCTCACTAAAAAGAGTCTGAGGTGGAAAATCGACAAAAAAATTCAAAAGAGGGCAGCCTTCCAAGAAGACAATATCAAGAGTTATATTGTACTCCCAATTGTTTCCTTTTTTTAACAGAAAAGAAAACCGCGGAGAAAAATGATGAGTTTTACGAATTTTCAAAGACATGCAAACCCAAATTACAAAACCCTATCAGCTCACAGGAGCCAGTAGGGCCATTAGCATAAATGCTGCAAACAATAAATGCTGAAGCGATTGAGGAGAAATGTGTACCCTCGATTCTAAGGCGGACGTGCTAAGTGCCAGGAATGAAAACACAAAGAAGGTGCTTGGAAAGGGAAAAACGGTGCTACCAGTCAGTCAATCACACCCACTGCTGGGCCTATCACCTGAGAAAATGAGAATCAAAAAGTCACAGGCTGGCAATCCTGCACTCCAACAATATTTACCATAGCCAACACTTGGAAGCAATGAAAATGTCCATCCACCGAGGAATGCACAAAGTAGAAGTGGTCCACGTACACAGTGGGAAATTACTCCAATAAAAAATAAAAATCAAAATTAAAAATCCAACAAAAGCAAGGAGACATCAGCTTGTTTGAGTTTGTCTGGGCACAGTCCACTCTAATTTATAATCGAGAAACACCACAGGCCGCAAGGGCTTTTCCCTAGTTACCAGGGTGGGGAACATAAAAAGGCTGCCGCCCTCTGGCAGTTACCTGCAAAAGCAGCCTTAAAGCCTGTGCTAATGGTCATTTCATAAGAATAAGTACTGCAGAACTGAAAATGAAACCTGCCCTCAAAATGTCTTCAGGGAGGTAATGGCCAAAACATTTCAAAATGTGACACATACTTTAAGAGAACACTTTGAAGAACTAAGGGGTAATCACAGCTTGAAAAATAAAAAGGACATGCCTTCAAGCTCAATTTCAACGGATTATGAGGCACATGCGAATTCAACCACAAAGAGGTATCAGCTCACACTTGTCAGAGTAACCATCAGCAAGAAAACTACAAACAATAAATGCTGAAGGTGTTGTGGAAAAATGCATACCCTCAACTTCAAGTGGGACGTAATTTGGAAAGGACCACCAATGAGAACAGAATGGAGGTGCATTAAAAAGGTAAACATTGAGCTACCATATGATCCAGCAGGCCCACTCCTCCACCTATAATCTAAGAAGAGAGAATTGGAAAGACACAGGCAGGCAAATCTGCATTGCACAATATTACAATAGCCAAGATATGGAAGTAAACAAAAGTCTACCAACAGATGGGAGGACAAAGAAGAACTCCTCCCTGTACAACTGGAATATTCGCTAGTGAAAAAAATGAAACAATGCCATTTGCAGCACCATAGATGAGTCTAGACGTAATCACGCCACCTGTAGTAAGTGAGAAAGCAAAAGCCACATATCCTATCATATCACTTTTAGGAGTTACTTAAAAATTGATACCAATGAAGATATTTCCACAGAGAAAGGCAATCACAGATTCATTAAAAAACTTATGGTTCACCAAATAGAAAGGGATGAGGATTGGATACATTACCATATTGGGGTTAACAGAGATATACAAACCATGTGAAATATATAACCAGGAAAGACGTACGGAAGACCAGGAGAAGACTACTCAACATTGTGTCATAACCTACATGGGAAAAGGATGCGAGGAAGAATAGATACCTGTATATGTGTGAAAGAACCACATCTTGCACACCTACAACAAACAAACCATTGTAATCAAATTTGCTGGGATAAAAAATTAAAAGTAAATTACAAATATGGACAAGAAGTAATGAGACATAAACTTAAAGGGCTTTTTCCTGGCATTTTCCATTCTAATATACAACCTAGAACACCACTTCCATTAAGGCTCTGTTTCCCTAGTAACCAAATTTGGTAAAGGAGAAATGCTGCCACCTTGTGGCCGTTTCCTGCAAGAGCAGCTTTAAAGTCACAGCTAATGGTCACTTAACATTCACAAGGACTCAGGGCTGTAAAGGAAACTTGCCCTAAAAATTTGTGCTGAAGTAGAGAATGGACAAAAAAATTCAAAACAGGCAAATGGTTCAAGAAGAGATTATGAAGAGTTAAGTTTTACTTACACTCTTTTTAAAAAAAGGAAAATGGATAAAAGCTCAACCTCAGGGAGTGTTAGACGCATGGAATCTAATCTACAAAAAGTTTCAACTTACACCAGTCGACTGACCATCAGCAAAATGTCTACAAACAATAAATGCTGAAGGGGTTTTAGAGAACTGTGTACCCTCTACCTGCTGGTGAGACATAAAGGGGTAACAGCCAATAGTGAGAACAGAAAGCAGCTGTGTTTAAAAGTAAAAATGGAGGTACCATTCAATCCAGCAGGGGCACCATTGGCCCTCTCATCTGAGAAAACAAGAATCGAGAAGACACAGGCCGCAAAAGCTGCAGTGCAGCCTTATTCACAATATCCAAGACAGTGAAGCAATCAAAATGTCCAACAACAGGTAAATGGATAAAGAAGAAGTGGTCCATATACACAATGGAATATTAGCCATGGAAGACAATGACCCATTGCTCTTTGAGGCACCACAAATGAGTCTGGGGATAATCACGAAAGATGAGGTAAGTTGGAAAGCAAAAGACCTGTATTCTATGATATCACTTATAGGCGTTATCTAATAACCGACACAAATGAACATATTTCCGCAGAGAAAGACACTCACAGATTTAGAAAACAAACTATGCTCATCTAAAACGAAAGGTGGGGGAATGGATAAATTAAGATTAGTGTTACTATATGTATACAAACACATATTATATACATATCACAAAAAGACCGACCATATAGCAAGGGAGGTCTGAAGAACCCTCAGTAACATTTTACATGGGAAGAGCATCTGTACTTGAATAGACAAATATAATGTACAAATGAACCAGATTGTGTACACCTCGGACAAACAATATTCTAAGCTTTACCCCAATTAAAAAAAAAATTAAAACCAAGAAGAAATAATGAGACATAAACTTATGGGGCTTTCTCCATGCACATTCCAATGTAATTTACAACCTAGGAACACGACTTCCAGAAAGGCTCTGCTGCCCTACTACCCAGATTTGGGAATGGAGAAATGCTGCCTGCTTCAGGCCACTTCCCACAACAGGAGATTTAAAACCCTTGCTAAAGGTCACTAAATATTCACCAAACTTGCAGTTTGGTAAATGACACCTGCTCTCTAAAAAAAGTCTGAGGTGAAGATCGAACAAAAAATTCAAAAGAGGGCAGCCTTCCAAGAAGACAATATCAAGAGTTATATTGTACTCCCAATTGTTTCCTTTTTTTAACAGAAAAGAAAACCGCGGAGAAAAATGAGTTTTACGAATTTTCAAAGACATGCAAACCCAAATTACAAAACCCTATCAGCTCACAGGAGCCAGTAGGGCCATTAGCATAAATGCTGCAAACAATAAATGCTGAAGCGATTGAGGAGAAATGTGTACCCTCGATTCTAAGGCGGACGTGCTAAGTGCCAGGAATGAAAACACAAAGAAGGTGCTTGGAAAGGGAAAAACGGTGCTACCAGTCAGTCAATCACACCCACTGCTGGGCCTATCACCTGAGAAAATGAGAATCAAAAAGTCACAGGCTGGCAATCCTGCACTCCAACAATATTTACCATAGCCAACACTTGGAAGCAATGAAAATGTCCATCAACCGAGGAATGCACAAAGAAGAAGTGGTCCACGTACACAGTGGAAAATTACTCCAATAAAAAATAAAAATTAAATTTAAAAATCCAACAAAAGTAAGGAGACATCAGCTTGTGTGGGTTTGTCCGGGCACACTCCACTCTAATTTATAATCGAGAAACACCACAGGCCGCAAGGGCTTTTCCCTAGTTACCAGGGTGGGGAACATAAAAAGGCTGCCGCCCTCTGGCAGTTACCTGCAAAAGCAGCCTTAAAGCCTGTGCTAATGGTCATTTCATAAGAATAAGTACTGCAGAACTGTAAATGAAACCTGCCCTCAAAATGTCTTCAGGGAGGTAATGGCCAAAACATTTCAAAATGTGACACATACTTTAAGAGAACACTTTGAAGAACTAAGGGGTAATCACAGCTTGAAAAATAAAAAGGACATGCCTTCAAGCTCAATTTCAACGGATTATGAGGCACATGCGAATTCAACCACAAAGAGGTATCAGCTCACACTTGTCAGAGTAACCATCAGCAAGAAAACTACAAACAATAAATGCTGAAGGTGTTGTGGAAAAATGCATACCCTCAACTTCAAGTGGGACGTAATTTGGAAAGGACCACCAATGAGAACAGAATGGAGGTGCCTTAAAAAGGTAAACATTGAGCTACCATATGATCCAGCAGGCCCACTCCTCCACCTATAATCTAAGAAGAGAGAATTGGAAAGACACAGGCAGGCAAATCTGCATTGCACAATATTACAATAGCCAAGATATGGAAGTAAACAGAAGTCTACCAACAGATGGGAGGACAAAGAAGAACTCCTCCCTGTACAACTGGAATATTCGCTAGTGAAAAAAATGAAACAATGCCATTTGCAGCACCATAGATGAGTCTAGACGTAATCACGCCACCTGTAGTAAGTGAGAAAGCAAAAGCCACATATCCTATCATATCACTTTTAGGAGTTACTTAAAAATTGATACCAATGAAGATATTTCCACAGAGAAAGGCAATCACAGATTCATTAAAAAACTTATGGTTCACCAAATAGAAAGGGATGAGGATTGGATACATTACCATATTGGGGTTAACAGAGATATACAAACCATGTGAAATATATAACCAGGAAAGACGTACGGAAGACCAGGAGAAGACTACTCAACATTGTGTCATAACCTACATGGGAAAAGGATGCGAGGAAGAATAGATACCTGTATATGTGTGAAAGAACCACATCTTGCACACCTAGAACAAACAAACCATTGTAATCAAATTTGCTGGGATAAAAAATTAAAAGTAAATTACAAATATGGACAAGAAGTAATGAGACATAAACTTAAAGGGCTTTTTCCTGGCATTTTCCATTCTAATATACAACCGAGAACACCACTTCCATTAAGGCTCTGTTTCCCTAGTAACCAAATTTGGTAAAGGAGAAATGCTGCCACCTTGTGGCCGTTTCCTGCAAGAGCAGCTTTAAAGTCACAGCTAATGGTCACTTAACATTCACAAGGACTCAGGGCTGTAAAGGAAACTTGCCCTAAAAATTTGTGCTGAAGTAGAGAATGGACAAAAAAATTCAAAACAGGCAAATGTTTCAAGAAGAGATTATGAAGAGTTAAGTTTAACTTACACTCTTTTTAAAAAAAGGAAAATGGATAAAAGCTCAACCTCAGGGAGTGTTAGACGCGTGGAATCTAATCTACAAAAAGTTTCAACTTACACCAGTCGACTGACCATCAGCAAAATGTCTACAAACAATAAATGCTGAAGGGGTTTTAGAGAACTGTGTACCCTCTACCTGCTGGTGAGACATAAAGGGGTAACAGCCAATAGTGAGAACAGAAAGCAGCTGTGTTTAAAAGTAAAAATGGAGGTACCATTCAATCCAGCAGGGGCACCATTGGCCCTCTCATCTGAGAAAACAAGAATCGAGAAGACACAGGCCGCAAAAGCTGCAGTGCAGCCTTATTCACAATATCCAAGACAGTGAAGCAATCAAAATGTCCAACAACAGGTAAATGGATAAAGAAGAAGTGGTCCATATACACAATGGAATATTAGCCATGGAAGACAATGACCCATTGCTCTTTGAGGCACCACAAATGAGTCTGGGGATAATCACGAAAGATGAGGTAAGTTGGAAAGCAAAAGACCTGTATTCTATGATATCACTTATAGGCGTTATCTAATAACCGACACAAATGAACATATTTCCGCAGAGAAAGACACTCACAGATTTAGAAAACAAACTATGCTCATCTAAAACGAAAGGTGGGGGAATGGATAAATTAAGATTAGTGTTACTATATGTATACAAACACATATTATATACATATCACAAAAAGACCGACCATATAGCAAGGGAGGTCTGAAGAACCCTCAGTAACATTTTACATGGGAAGAGCATCTGTACTTGAATAGACAAATATAATGTACAAATGAACCAGATTGTGTACACCTCGGACAAACAATATTCTAAGCTTTACCCCAATTAAAAAAAAATTAAAACCAAGAAGAAATAATGAGACATAAACTTATGGGGCTTTCTCCATGCACATTCCAATGTAATTTACAACCTAGGAACACGACTTCCAGAAAGGCTCTGCTGCCCTACTACCCAGATTTGGGAATGGAGAAATGCTGCCTGCTTCAGGCCACTTCCCACAACAGGAGATTTAAAACCCTTGCTAAAGGTCACTAAATATTCACCAAACTTGCAGTTTGGTAAATGACACCTGCTCTCTAAAAAAAGTCTGAGGTGAAGATCGAACAAAAAATTCAAAAGAGGGCAGCCTTCCAAGAAGACAATATCAAGAGTTATATTGTACTCCCAATTGTTTCCTTTTTTTAACAGAAAAGAAAACCGCGGAGAAAAATGATGAGTTTTACGAATTTTCAAAGACATGCAAACCCAAATTACAAAACCCTATCAGCTCACAGGAGCCAGTAGGGCCATTAGCATAAATGCTGCAAACAATAAATGCTGAAGCGATTGAGGAGAAATGTGTACCCTCGATTCTAAGGCGGACGTGCTAAGTGCCAGGAATGAAAACACAAAGAAGGTGCTTGGAAAGGGAAAAACGGTGCTACCAGTCAGTCAATCACACCCACTGCTGGGCCTATCACCTGAGAAAATGAGAATCAAAAAGTCACAGGCTGGCAATCCTGCACTCCAACAATATTTACCATAGCCAACACTTGGAAGCAATGAAAATGTCCATCCACCGAGGAATGCACAAAGTAGAAGTGGTCCACGTACACAGTGGGAAATTACTCCAATAAAAAATAAAAATCAAAATTAAAAATCCAACAAAAGCAAGGAGACATCAGCTTGTTTGAGTTTGTCTGGGCACAGTCCACTCTAATTTATAATCGAGAAACACCACAGGCCGCAAGGGCTTTTCCCTAGTTACCAGGGTGGGGAACATAAAAAGGCTGCCGCCCTCTGGCAGTTACCTGCACAAGCACTTTTAAAGCCTGTGCTAATGGTCATTTCATAAGAACAAGTACTGCAGAACTGTAAATGAAACCTGCCCTCAACATGTCTTCAGGGAGGTAATGGCCAAAACACTTCAAAATGTGACAGATACTTTAAGAGAACACTTTGAAGAACTAAGGGGTAATCACAGCTTGAAAAATAAAAAGGACATGCCTTCCAGCTCAATTTCAACGGATCATGGGGCACATGCGAATTCAATCACAAAGAGGTATCAGCTCACACTTGTCAGAATAACCATCAGCAAGAAAACTACAAACAATAAATGCTGAAGGTGTTGTGGAGAAATGCATACCCTCAACTTCAAGGGGGACGTAAGCTGGAAAGGACCACCAATGAGAACAGAATGGAGGTGCCTTAAAAAGGTAAACATTGAGCTACCATATGATCCAGCAGGCCCACTCCTCCACCTATAATCTAAGAAGAGAGAATTGGACAGACACAGGCAGGCAAATCTGCATTGAACAGTATTACAATAGCCAAGATATGGAAGTAAACATAAAGTCTACCAACAGATAGGAGGACAAAAAGAACTCCTCCATGTACAGATAGAATATTCGCTAGTGAAAAAAATGAAACAATGCCATTTGCAGCACCGTAGATGAGTTAGAAGTAATCACGCCACCTGTAGTAAGTGAGAAAGCAAAAGACACATATCCGATCATATCACTTTTAGGAGTTACTTAAAAATTGATACCAATGAAGATATTTCCACAGAGAAAGGCGGTAACAGATTCATTAAAAAACTTATGGTTCGCCAAATAGAAAGGGATGAGGATTGGATACATTACCATATTGGGGTTAACAGAGATATACAAACCATGTGAAATATATAACCAGGAAAGACGTACGGAAGACCAGGAGAAGACTACTCAACATTGTGTCATAACCTACATGGGAAAAGGATGCGAGGAAGAATAGATACACGTATATGTGTGAAAGAACCACAACTTGCACACCTAGAACAAACAAACTATTGTAATCAAATTTGCTGGGATAAAAAATAAAAAGTAAATTACAAATATGAACAACAAGTAATGAGACATAAACCTAAAGGGCTTTTTCCTGGCACATTCCACTCTAATTTACAACCTAGAACACCACTTCCATTAAGCCTGTTTCCCTAGTAACCAAATTTGGTAAAGGAGAAATGCTGCCACCTTGTGGCCGTTTCCTGCAAGAGCAGCTTTAAAGGCACAGCTAATGGTCACTTAACATTCACAAGGACTCAGGGCTGTAAAGGACACTTGCCCTAAAAATTTGTGCTGAAGTAGAGAATGGACAAAAAAATTCAAAACAGGCAAATGTTTCAAGAAGAGATTATGAAGAGTTAAGTTTTACTTACACTCTTTTTAAAAAAAAGGAAAATGGATAAAAGCTCAACCTCAGGGAGTGTTAGACGCATGCAACCTAATCTACAAAAAGTTTCAACTTACACCAGTCGACTGACCATCAGCAAAATGTCTACAAACAATAAATGCTGAAGGGGTTTTAGAGAACTGTGTACCCTCTACCTGCTGGTGAGACGTAAAGGGGTAACAGCCAATAGTGAGAACAGAAAGCAGCTGTGTTTAAAAGTAAAAATGGAGGTACAATTCAATCCAGCAGGGGCACCATTGGACCTCTCACCTGAGAAGACAAGAATCGAGAAGACACAGGCCGCAAAAGCTGCAGTGCAGCCTTATTCACAATAGCCAAGCCAGTGAAGCAATCAAAATGTCCAACAACAGGTAAATGGATAAAAAGAAGTGGTCCATATACACAATGGAATATTAGCCATGGAAGACAATGAACCATTGCTCTTTGAGGCACCACAAATGAGTCTGGAGATAATCACGAAAGATGAGGTAAGTTGGAAAGCAAAAGACCTGTATTCTATGACATCACTTATAGGCGTTATCTAATATCTGACACAAATGAACATATTTCCACAGAGAAAGACAGTCAGAGACAGAAAACAAACTATGCTCATCTAAAAGGAAAGGTGGGGGGAATGGATAAATTAAGATTAGTGTTACTATATGTATACAAACTCATATTATATACATATCTCAAAAAGACCGACCATATAGCAAGGGAGGTCTGCAGAATCCTCTGTAACATTTTACGTGGGAAGAGGATCTGTACTTGAATAGATATATATAATGTACAAATGAACCAGATTGTGTTCACCTAGGACAAACAATATTCTAAGCTTTACCCCAATTAAAACACTTTTAAAAACCAAGAAGAAATAATGAGACATAAACTTATGGGGGTTTCTCCACGCACATGCCACTGTAATTTACAACCTAGGCACACGACTTCCAGAAAGGCTCGGCTGCCCTACAACCCAGATTTGCGAATGGAGAAATGCTGCCTCCTTGAGGCCACTTCCCACAACAGCAGCTTTAAACCCATTGGTAAAGGTCACTAAATATGCACCACACTTGCAGTTCGGGAAATGAGACCTGCTCTCTAAAAAAACTCTGGGGTGGAAAATCGACCAAAAAATTCAAAAGAGGGCAACCTTCCAAGAAGACAATTTCAAGAGTTATATTGTACTCCCAATTGTTTCCTTTTTTTAACAGAAAAGAAAACGGAGGAGAAAAATGATGAGTTTTACGAATTTTCAAAGACATGCAAACCCATATTACAAAACCCTATCAGCTCACAGCAGCCAGTAGGGCCATTAGCATAAATGCTGCAAACAATAAATGCTGAAGCGATTGAGGAGAAATGTGTACCCTCGATTCTAAGGGGGACGTGCTAAGTGCCACTAATGAAACCACAAAGAAGGTGCTTGGAAAGGGAAAAACGGTGCTACCAGTCAGTCAATCACACCCACTGCTGGGCCTATCACCTGAGAAAATGAGAATCAAAAAGTCACAGGCTGGCAATCCTGCACTCCAACAATATTTACCATAGCCAACACTTGGAAGCAATGAAAATGTCCATCCACCGAGGAATGCACAAAGAAGAAGTGGTCCACGTACACAGTGGAAAATTACTTCAATAAAAAATAAAAATTAAATTTAAAAATCCAACAAAACTAAGGAGACATCAGCTTGTGTGGGTTTGTCCGGGCACACTCCACTCTAAATTATAACCGAGAAACACCACAGGCCGCAAGGGCTTTTCCCTAGTTACCAGGGTGGGGAACATAGAAAGGCTGCCGCCCTCTGGCAGTTACCTGCACAAGCAGTTTTAAAGCCTGTGCTAATGGTCATTTCATAGGAAGAAGTATTGCAGGACTGTAAATGAAACCTGCCCTCAAAATGTCTTCAGGGAGGTAATGGCCAAAACATTTCAAAATGTGACACATACTTCAAGAGAACACTTTGAAGAACTAAGGGGTAATCACAGCTTGAAAAATAAAAAGGACATGCCTTCCAGCTCAATTTCAACGGATCATGGGGCACATGCGAATTCAACCACAAAGAGGTATCAGCTCACACTTGTCAGAATAACCATCAGCAAGAAAACTACAAACAATAAATGCTGAAGGTGTTGTGGAGAAATGCATACCCTCAACTTCAAGGGGGACGTAAGCTGGAAAGGACCTCCAATGAGAACAGAATGGAGGTGCCTTAAAAAGGTAAACATTGAGCTACCATATGATCCAGCAGGCCCACTCCTCCACCTATAATCTAAGAAGAGAGAATTGGACAGACACAGGCAGGCAAATCTGCATAGCACATTATTACAATAGCCAAGATATGGAAGTAAACAGAAGTCTACCAACAGATGGGAGGACAAAGAAGAACTCCTCCATGTACAACTGGAATATTCGCTAGTGAAAAAAATGAAACAATGCCATTTGCAGCACCATAGATGAGTCTAGACGTAATCACGCCACCTGTAGTAAGTGAGAAAGCAAAAGCCACATATCCTATCATATCACTTTTAGGAGTTACTTAAAAATTGATACCAATGAAGATATTTCCACAGAGAAAGGCAATCACAGATTCATTAAAAAACTTATGGTTCACCAAATAGAAAGGGATGAGGATTGGATACATTACCATATTGGGGTTAACAGAGATATACAAACCATGTGAAATATATAACCAGGAAAGACGTACGGAAGACCAGGAGAAGACTACTCAACATTGTGTCATAACCTACATGGGAAAAGGATGCGAGGAAGAATAGATACCTGTATATGTGTGAAAGAACCACATCTTGCACACCGAGAACAAACAAACCATTGTAATCAAATTTGCTGGGATAAAAAATTAAAAGTAAATTACAAATATGGACAAGAAGTAATGAGACATAAACTTAAAGGGCTTTTTCCTGGCATTTTCCATTCTAATATACAACCTACAACACCACTTCCATTAAGGCTCTGTTTCCCTAGTAACCAAATTTGGTAAAGGAGAAATGCTGCCACTTTGTGGCCGTTTCCTGCAAGAGCAGCTTTAAAGTCACAGCTAATGGTCACTTAACATTCACAAGGACTCAGGGCTGTAAAGGAAACTTGCCCTAAAAATTTGTGCTGAAGTAGAGAATGGACAAAAAAATTCAAAACAGGCAAATGTTTCAAGAAGAGATTATGAAGAGTTAAGTTTAACTTACACCCTTTTTAAAAAAAGGAAAATGGATAAAAGCTCAACCTCAGGGAGTGTTAGACGCGTGGAATCTAATCTACAAAAAGTTTCAACT
Source organism: Balaenoptera physalus (assembly GCF_965194825.1). Classification (NCBI taxonomy): domain Eukaryota; kingdom Metazoa; phylum Chordata; class Mammalia; order Artiodactyla; family Balaenopteridae; genus Balaenoptera; species Balaenoptera physalus. The sequence goes on from NW_028126526.1 coordinate 431,615, forward strand.
TACACCAGTCGACTGACCATCAGCAAAATGTCTACAAACAATAAATGCTGAAGGGGTTTTAGAGAACTGTGTACCCTCTACCTGCTGGTGAGACATAAAGGGGTAACAGCCAATAGTGAGAACAGAAAGCAGCTGTGTTTAAAAGTAAAAATGGAGGTACCATTCAATCCAGCAGGGGCACCATTGGCCCTCTCATCTGAGAAAACAAGAATCGAGAAGACACAGGCCGCAAAAGCTGCAGTGCAGCCTTATTCACAATATCCAAGACAGTGAAGCAATCAAAATGTCCAACAACAGGTAAATGGATAAAGAAGAAGTGGTCCATATACACAATGGAATATTAGCCATGGAAGACAATGACCCATTGCTCTTTGAGGCACCACAAATGAGTCTGGGGATAATCACGAAAGATGAGGTAAGTTGGAAAGCAAAAGACCTGTATTCTATGATATCACTTATAGGCGTTATCTAATAACCGACACAAATGAACATATTTCCGCAGAGAAAGACACTCACAGATTTAGAAAACAAACTATGCTCATCTAAAACGAAAGGTGGGGGAATGGATAAATTAAGATTAGTGTTACTATATGTATACAAACACATATTATATACATATCACAAAAAGACCGACCATATAGCAAGGGAGGTCTGAAGAACCCTCAGTAACATTTTACATGGGAAGAGCATCTGTACTTGAATAGACAAATATAATGTACAAATGAACCAGATTGTGTACACCTCGGACAAACAATATTCTAAGCTTTACCCCAATTAAAAAAAAATTAAAACCAAGAAGAAATAATGAGACATAAACTTATGGGGCTTTCTCCATGCACATTCCAATGTAATTTACAACCTAGGAACACGACTTCCAGAAAGGCTCTGCTGCCCTACTACCCAGATTTGGGAATGGAGAAATGCTGCCTGCTTCAGGCCACTTCCCACAACAGGAGATTTAAAACCCTTGCTAAAGGTCACTAAATATTCACCAAACTTGCAGTTTGGTAAATGACACCTGCTCTCTAAAAAAAGTCTGAGGTGAAGATCGAACAAAAAATTCAAAAGAGGGCAGCCTTCCAAGAAGACAATATCAAGAGTTATATTGTACTCCCAATTGTTTCCTTTTTTTAACAGAAAAGAAAACCGCGGAGAAAAATGATGAGTTTTACGAATTTTCAAAGACATGCAAACCCAAATTACAAAACCCTATCAGCTCACAGGAGCCAGTAGGGCCATTAGCATAAATGCTGCAAACAATAAATGCTGAAGCGATTGAGGAGAAATGTGTACCCTCGATTCTAAGGGTGACGTGCTAAGTGCCACGAATGAAAACACAAAGAAAGTGCTTGAAAAGGGAAAAACGGTGCTACCAGTCAGTCAATCACACCCACTGCTGGGCCTATCACCTGAGAAAATGAGAATCAAAAAGTCACAGGCTGGCAATCCTGCACTCCAACAATATTTACCATAGCCAAAACTTGGAAGCCATGAAAATGTCCATCAACCGAGGAATGCACAAAGAAGAAGTGGTCCACGTACACAGTGGAAAATTACTCCAATAAAAAATAAAAATTAAATTTAAAAATCCAACAAAAGTAAGGAGACATCAGCTTGTGTGGGTTTGTCCGGGCACACTCCACTCTAATTTATAACCGAGAAACACCACAGGCCGCAAGGGCTTTTCCCTAGTTACCAGGGTGGGGAACATAGAAAGGCTGCCGCCCTCTGGCAGTTACCTGCACAAGCAGTTTTAAAGCCTGTGCTAATGGTCATTTCATAGGAAGAAGTACTGCACAACTGTAAATGAAACCTGCCCTCAAAATGTCTTCAGGGAGGTAATGGCCAAAACATTTCAAAATGTGACACATACTTTAAGAGAACACTTTGAAGAACTAAGGGGTAATCACAGTTTGAAAAATAAAAAGGACATGCCTTCCAGCTCAATTTCAACGGATCATGGGGCACATGCGAATTCAATCACAAAGAGGTATCAGCTCACACTTGTCAGAATAACCATCAGCAAGAAAACTACAAACAATAAATGCTGAAGGTGTTGTGGAGAAATGCATACCCTCAACTTCAAGGGGGACGTAAGCTGGAAAGGACCACCAATGAGAACAGAATGGAGGTGCCTTAAAAAGGTAAACATTGAGCTACCATATGATCCAGCAGGCCCACTCCTCCACCTATAATCTAAGAAGAGAGAATTGGACAGACACAGGCAGGCAAATCTGCATTGAACAGTATTACAATAGCCAAGATATGGAAGTAAACATAAAGTCTACCAACAGATAGGAGGACAAAAAGAACTCCTCCATGTACAGATAGAATATTCGCTAGTGAAAAAAATGAAACAATGCCATTTGCAGCACCGTAGATGAGTTAGAAGTAATCACGCCACCTGTAGTAAGTGAGAAAGCAAAAGACACATATCCGATCATATCACTTTTAGGAGTTACTTAAAAATTGATACCAATGAAGATATTTCCACAGAGAAAGGCGGTAACAGATTCATTAAAAAACTTATGGTTCGCCAAATAGAAAGGGATGAGGATTGGATACATTACCATATTGGGGTTAACAGAGATATACAAACCATGTGAAATATATAACCAGGAAAGACGTACGGAAGACCAGGAGAAGACTACTCAACATTGTGTCATAACCTACATGGGAAAAGGATGCGAGGAAGAATAGATACACGTATATGTGTGAAAGAACCACAACTTGCACACCTAGAACAAACAAACTATTGTAATCAAATTTGCTGGGATAAAAAATAAAAAGTAAATTACAAATATGAACAACAAGTAATGAGACATAAACCTAAAGGGCTTTTTCCTGGCACATTCCACTCTAATTTACAACCTAGAACACCACTTCCATTAAGCCTGTTTCCCTAGTAACCAAATTTGGTAAAGGAGAAATGCTGCCACCTTGTGGCCGTTTCCTGCAAGAGCAGCTTTAAAGTCACAGCTAATGGTCACTTAACATTCACAAGGACTCAGGGCTGTAAAGGACACTTGCCCTAAAAATTTGTGCTGAAGTAGAGAATGGACAAAAAAATTCAAAACAGGCAAATGTTTCAAGAAGAGATTATGAAGAGTTAAGTTTTACTTACACTCTTTTTAAAAAAAAGGAAAATGGATAAAAGCTCAACCTCAGGGAGTGTTAGACGCATGCAACCTAATCTACAAAAAGTTTCAACTTACACCAGTCGACTGACCATCAGCAAAATGTCTACAAACAATAAATGCTGAAGGGGTTTTAGAGAACTGTGTACCCTCTACCTGCTGGTGAGACGTAAAGGGGTAACAGCCAATAGTGAGAACAGAAAGCAGCTGTGTTTAAAAGTAAAAATGGAGGTACAATTCAATCCAGCAGGGGCACCATTGGACCTCTCACCTGAGAAGACAAGAATCGAGAAGACACAGGCCGCAAAAGCTGCAGTGCAGCCTTATTCACAATAGCCAAGCCAGTGAAGCAATCAAAATGTCCAACAACAGGTAAATGGATAAAAAGAAGTGGTCCATATACACAATGGAATATTAGCCATGGAAGACAATGAACCATTGCTCTTTGAGGCACCACAAATGAGTCTGGAGATAATCACGAAAGATGAGGTAAGTTGGAAAGCAAAAGACCTGTATTCTATGACATCACTTATAGGCGTTATCTAATAACTGACACAAATGAACATATTTCCACAGAGAAAGACAGTCAGAGACATAGAAAACAAACTATGCTCATCTAAAAGGAAAGGTGGGGGGAATGGATAAATTAAGATTAGTGTTACTATATGTATACAAACTCATATTATATACATATCTCAAAAAGACCGACCATATAGCAAGGGAGGTCTACAGAATCCTCTGTAACATTTTACATGGGAAGAGGATCTGTACTTGAATAGATATATATAATGTACAAATGAACCAGATTGTGTTCACCTAGGACAAACAATATTCTAAGCTTTACCCCAAATAAAACACTTTTAAAAACCAAGAAGAAATAATGAGACATAAACTTATGGGGGTTTCTCCACGCACATGCCACTGTAATTTACAACCTAGGCACACGACTTCCAGAAAGGCTCGGCTGCCCTACAACCCAGATTTGCGAATGGAGAAATGCTGCCTCCTTGAGGCCACTTCCCACAACAGCAGCTTTAAACCCATTGGTAAAGGTCACTAAATATGCACCACACTTGCAGTTCGGGAAATGAGACCTGCTCTCTAAAAAAACTCTGGGGTGGAAAATCGACCAAAAAATTCAAAAGAGGGCAACCTTCCAAGAAGACAATTTCAAGAGTTATATTGTACTCCCAATTGTTTCCTTTTTTTAACAGAAAAGAAAACGGAGGAGAAAAATGATGAGTTTTACGAATTTTCAAAGACATGCAAACCCATATTACAAAACCCTATCAGCTCACAGCAGCCAGTAGGGCCATTAGCATAAATGCTGCAAACAATAAATGCTGAAGCGATTGAGGAGAAATGTGTACCCTCGATTCTAAGGGGGACGTGCTAAGTGCCACGAATGAAACCACAAAGAAGGTGCTTGGAAAGGGAAAAACGGTGCTACCAGTCAGTCAATCACACCCACTGCTGGGCCTATCACCTGAGAAAATGAGAATCAAAAAGTCACAGGCTGGCAATCCTGCACTCCAACAATATTTACCATAGCCAACACTTGGAAGCAATGAAAATGTCCATCCACCGAGGAATGCACAAAGAAGAAGTGGTCCACGTACACAGTGGAAAATTACTTCAATAAAAAATAAAAATTAAATTTAAAAATCCAACAAAACTAAGGAGACATCAGCTTGTGTGGGTTTGTCCGGGCACACTCCACTCTAAATTATAACCGAGAAACACCACAGGCCGCAAGGGCTTTTCCCTAGTTACCAGGGTGGGGAACATAGAAAGGCTGCCGCCCTCTGGCAGTTACCTGCACAAGCAGTTTTAAAGCCTGTGCTAATGGTCATTTCATAGGAAGAAGTATTGCAGGACTGTAAATGAAACCTGCCCTCAAAATGTCTTCAGGGAGGTAATGGCCAAAACATTTCAAAATGTGACACATACTTCAAGAGAACACTTTGAAGAACTAAGGGGTAATCACAGCTTGAAAAATAAAAAGGACATGCCTTCCAGCTCAATTTCAACGGATCATGGGGCACATGCGAATTCAACCACAAAGAGGTATCAGCTCACACTTGTCAGAATAACCATCAGCAAGAAAACTACAAACAATAAATGCTGAAGGTGTTGTGGAGAAATGCATACCCTCAACTTCAAGGGGGACGTAAGCTGGAAAGGACCTCCAATGAGAAAAGAATGGAGGTGCCTTAAAAAGGTAAACATTGAGCTACCATATGATCCAGCAGGCCCACTCCTCCACCTATAATCTAAGAAGAGAGAATTGGACAGACACAGGCAGGCAAATCTGCATTGCACAGTAATACAATAGCCAAGATATGGAAGTAAACATAAAGTCTACCAACAGATGGGAGGACAAAAAGAACTCCTCCATGTACAGATAAAATATTCGCTAGTGAAAAAAATGAAACAATGCCATTTGCAGCACCGTAGATGAGTCTAGAAGTAATCACGCAACCTGTAGTAAGTGAGAAAGCAAAAGACACATATCCTATCATATCACTTTTAGGAGTTACTTAAAAATTGATACCAATGAAGATATTTCCACAGAGAAAGGCAGTCACAGATTCATTAAAAAACTTATGGTTCACCAAATAGAAAGGGATGAGGATTGGATACATTACCATATTGGGGTTAACAGAGATATACAAACCATGTGAAATATATAACCAGGAAAGACGTACGGAAGACCAGGAGAAGACTACTCAACATTGTGTCATAACCTACATGGGAAAAGGATGCGAGGAAAAATAGATACACGTATATGTGTGAAAGAACCACAACTTGCACACCTAGAACAAACAAACTATTGTAATCAAATTTGCTGGGATAAAAAATAAAAAGTAAATTACAAATATGAACAACAAGTAATGAGACATAAACATAAACGGCTTTTTCCTGGCACATTCCACTCTAATTTACAACCTAGAACACCACTTCCATTAAGCCTCTGTTTCCCTAGTAACCAAATTTGGTAAAGGAGAAATGCTGCCACCTTGTGGCCGTTTTCTGCAAGAGCAGCTTTAAAGTCACAGCTAATGGTCACTTAACATTCACAAGGACTCAGGGCTGTAAAGGACACTTGCCCTAAAAATTTGTGCTGAAGTAGAGAATGGACAAAAAAATTCAAAACAGGCAAATGTTTCAAGAAGAGATTATGAAGAGTTAAGTTTTACTTACACTCTTTTTAAAAAAAAGGAAAATGGATAAAAGCTCAACCTCAGGGAGTGTTAGACGCATGCAATCTAATCTACAAAAAGTTTCAACTTACACCAGTCGACTGACCATCAGCAAAATGTCTACAAACAATAAATGCTGAAGGGGTTTTAGAGAACTGTGTACCCTCTACCTGCTGGTGAGACATAAAGGGGTAATAGCCAATAGTGAGAACAGAAAGCAGCTGTGTTTAAAAGTAAAAATGGAGGTACCATTCAATCCAGCAGGGGCACCATTGGACCTCTCACCTGAGAAGACAAGAATCGAGAAGACACAGGCCGCAAAAGCTGCAGTGCAGCCTTATTCACAATATCCAAGACAGTGAAGCAATCAAAATGTCCAACAACAGGTAAATGGATAAAGAAGAAGTGGTCCATATACACAATGGAATATTAGCCATGGAAGACAATGAACCATTGCTCTTTGAGGCACCACAAATGAGTCTGGAGATAATCACGAAAGATGAGGTAAGTTGGAAAGCAAAAGACCTGTATTCTATGATATCACTTATAGGCGTTATCTAATAACTGACACAAATGAACATATTTCCGCAGAGAAAGACACTTACAGAATTAGAAAACAACCTATGCTCATCTAAAACGAAAGGTGGGGGTAATAGATAAGTTGAGATTAGTGTTACTATATGTATACAAACTCATATTATATACATATCTCAAAAAGACCGACCATATAGCAAGGGAGGTCTCCGTAACCCTCTGTTAATATTTTACATGGGAAGAGGATCTGTTCTTGAATAGATATATATAATGTACAAATGAACCAGATTGTGTTCACCTAGGACAAACAATATTCTAAGCTTTACCCCAATTAAAAAAAAATTACAACCAAGAAGAAATAATGAGACATAAACTTATGGGGCTTTCTCCATGCACATTCCAATGTAATTTACAACCTAGGAACACGACTTCCAGAAAGGCTCTGCTGCCCTATTACCCAGATTTGGGAATGGAGAAATGCTGCCTGCTTCAGGCCACTTCCCACAACAGGAGATTTAAAACCCTTGCTAAAGGTCACTAAATATTCACCAAACTTGCAGTTCGGTAAATGACACCTGCTCTGTAAAAAAAGTCTGAGGTGAAAATCGACCAAAAATTTCAAAAGAGGGCAGCCTTCCAAGAAGACAATATCAAGAGTTATACTGTACTCCCAATTGTTTCCTTTTTTTAACAGAAAAGAAAACCGTGGAGAAAAATGATGAGTTTTACGAATTTTCAAAGACATGCAAACCGAAATTACAAAACCCTATCAGCTCACAGGAGCCAGTAGCGCCATTAGCATAAATGCTGCAAACAATAAATGCTGAAGCAATTGAGGAGAAACGTGTACCCTCGATTCTAAGGGGGACGTGCTAAGTGCCACGAATGAAAACACAAAGAAGGTGCTTGGAAAGGGAAAAACGGTGCTACCAGTCAGTCAATCACACCCACTGCTGGGCCTATCACCTGAGAAAATGAGAATCAAAAAGTCACAGGCTGGCAATCCTGCACTCCAACAATATTTACCATAGCCAACACTTGGAAGCAATGAAAATGTCCATCAACCGAGGAATGCACAAAGAAGAAGTGGTCCACGTACACAGTGGAAAATTACTCCAATAAAAAATAAAAATTAAATTTAAAAATCCAACAAAAGTAAGGAGACATCAGCTTGTGTGGGTTTCTCCGGGCACACTCCACTCTAATTTATAACCGAGAAACACCACAGGCCGCAAGGGCTTTTCCCTAGTTACCAGGGTGGGGAACATAGAAAGGTTGCCGCCCTCTGGCAGTTACCTGCAAAAGCAGTTTTAAAGCCTGTGCTAATGGTCATTTCATAGGAACAAGTACTGCAGAACTGTAAATGAAACCTGACCTCAAAATGTCTTCAGGGAGGTAATGGCCAAAACACTTCAAACTGTGACACATACTTTAAGAGAACACACTGAAGAACTAATGGGTAATCACAGCTTGAAAAATAAAAAGGACATGCCTTCAAGCTCAATTTCAACGGATTATGAGGCACATGCGAATTCAACCACAAAGAGGTATCAGCTCACACTTGTCAGAAAAACCATCAGCAAGAAAACTACAAACAATAAATGCTGAAGGTGTTGTGGAGAAATGCATACCCTCAACTTCAAGGGGGACGTAAGTTGGAAAGGACCACCAATGAGAACAGAATGGAGGTGCCTTAAAAAGGTAAACATTGAGCTACCATATGATCCAGCAGGCCCACTCCTCCACCTATAATCTAAGAAGAGAGAATTGGAAAGACACAGGCAGGCAAATCTGCATTGCACAGTATTACAATAGCCAAGATGTGGAAGTAAACAGAAGTCTACCAACAGATGGGAGGACAAAGAAGAACTCCTCCATGTACAACTGGAATATTCGCTAGTGAAAAAAATGAAACAATGCCATTTGCAGCACCGTAGATGAGTCTAGACGTAATCACGCCACCTGTAGTAAGTGAGAAAGCAAAAGCCACATATCCTATCATATCACTTTTAGGAGTTACTTAAAAATTGATACCAATGAAGATATTTCCACAGAGAAAGGCAATCACAGATTCATTAAAAAACTTATGGTTCACCAAATAGAAAGGGAGGAGGATTGGATACATTACCATATTGGGGTTAACAGAGATATACAAACCATGTGAAATATATAACCAGGAAAGACGTACGGAAGACCAGGAGAAGACTACTCAACATTGTGTCATAACCTACATGGGAAAAGGATGCGAGGAAGAATAGATACCTGTATATGTGTGAAAGAACCACATCTTGCACACCTAGAACAAACAAACCATTGTAATCAAATTTGCTGGGATAAAAAATTAAAAGTAAATTACAAATATGGACAAGAAGTAATGAGACATAAACTTAAAGGGCTTTTTCCTGGCATTTTCCATTCTAATATACAACCTACAACACCACTTCCATTAAGGCTCTGTTTCCCTAGTAACCAAATTTGGTAAAGGAGAAATGCTGCCACCTTGTGGCCGTTTCCTGCAAGAGCAGCTTTAAAGTCACAGCTAATGGTCACTTAACATTCACAAGGACTCAGGGCTGTAAAGGAAACTTGCCCTAAAAATTTGTGCTGAAGTAGAGAATGGACAAAAAAATTCAAAACAGGCAAATGTTTCAAGAAGAGATTATGAAGAGTTAAGTTTTACTTACACTCTTTTTAAAAAAAGGAAAATGGATAAAAGCTCAACCTCAGGGAGTGTTAGACGCATGGTAACTAATCTACAAAAAGTTTCAACTTACACCAGTCGACTGACCATCAGCAAAATGTCTACAAACAATAAATGCTGAAGGGGTTTTAGAGAACTGTGTACCCTCTACCTGCTGGTGAGACATAAAGGGGTAACAGCCAATAGTGAGAACAGAAAGCAGCTGTGTTTAGAAGTAAAAATGGAGGTACCATTCAATCCAGCAGGGGCACCATTGGACCTCTCACCTGAGAAGACAAGAATCGAGAAGACACAGGCCGCAAAAGCTGCAGTGCAGCCTTATTCACAATATCCAAGACAGTGAAGCAATCAAAATGTCCAACAACAGGTAAATGGATAAAGAAGAAGTGGTCCATATACACAATGGAATATTAGCCATGGAAGACAATGAACCATTGCTCTTTGAGGCACCACAAATGAGTCTGGAGATAATCACGAAAGATGAGGTAAGTTGGAAAGCAAAAGACCTGTATTCTATGATATCACTTATAGGCGTTATCTAATAACTGACACAAATGAACATATTTCCACAGAGAAAGACACTCACAGAATTAGAAAACAAACTATGCTCATCTAAAACGAAAGGTGGGGGGAATAGATAAGTTAAGATTAGTGTTACTATATGTATACAAACTCATCTTATATACATATCTCAAAAAGACCGACCATATAGCAAGGGAGGTCTGCGGAACCCTCTGTTAACATTTTACATGGGAAGAGGATCTGTACTTGAATAGATATATATAATGTACAAATGAACCAGATTGTGTTCACCTAGGACAAACAATATTCTAAGCTTTACCCCAATTAAAAAAAAATTAAAACCAAGAAGAAATAATGAGACATAAACTTATGGGGCTTTCTCCATGCACATTCCAATGTAATTTACAACCTAGGAACACGACTTCCAGAAAGGCTCTGCTGCCCTATTACCCAGATTTGGGAATGGAGAAATGCTGCCTGCTTCAGGCCACTTCCCACAACAGGAGATTTAAAACCCTTGCTAAAGGTCACTAAATATTCACCAAACTTGCAGTTTGGTAAATGACACCTGCTCTCTAAAAAAAGTCTGAGGTGAAGATCGAACAAAAAATTCAAAAGAGGGCAGCCTTCCAAGAAGACAATATCAAGAGTTATATTGTACTCCCAATTGTTTCCTTTTTTTAACAGAAAAGAAAACCGCGGAGAAAAATGATGAGTTTTACGAATTTTCAAAGACATGCAAACCCAAATTACAAAACCCTATCAGCTCACAGGAGCCAGTAGGGCCATTAGCATAAATGCTGCAAACAATAAATGCTGAAGCGATTGAGGAGAAATGTGTACCCTCGATTCTAAGGCGGACGTGCTAAGTGCCAGGAATGAAAACACAAAGAAGGTGCTTGGAAAGGGAAAAACGGTGCTACCAGTCAGTCAATCACACCCACTGCTGGGCCTATCACCTGAGAAAATGAGAATCAAAAAGTCAAAGGCTGGCAATCCTGCACTCCAACAATATTTACCATAGCCAACACTTGGAAGCAATGAAAATGTCCATCCACCGAGGAATGCACAAAGTAGAAGTGGTCCACGTACACAGTGGGAAATTACTCCAATAAAAAATAAAAATCAAAATTAAAAATCCAACAAAAGCAAGGAGATATCAGCTTGTTTGAGTTGGTCTGGGCACAGTACACTCTAATTTATAATCGAGAAACACCACAGGCCGCAAGGGCTTTTCCCTAGTTACCAGGGTGGGGAACATAAAAAGGCTGCCGCCCTCTGGCAGTTACCTGCAAAAGCAGCCTTAAAGCCTGTGCTAATGGTCATTTCATAAGAACAAGTACTGCAGAACTGTAAATGAAACTTGCCCTCAAAATGTCTTCAGGGAGGTAATGGCCAAAACATTTCAAATTGTGACACATACTTTAAGAGAACACTTTGAAGAACTAAGGGGTAATCACAGCTTGAAAAATAAAAAGGACATGCCTTCAAGCTCAATTTCAACGGATTATGAGGCACATGCGAATTGAAACACAAAGAGGTATCAGCTCACACTTGTCAGAATAACCATCAGCAAGAAAACTACAAACAATAAATGCTGAAGGTGTTGTGGAAAAATGCATACCCTCAACTTCAAGTGGGACGTAAGTTGGAAAGGACCACCAATGAGGACAGAATGGAGGTGCCTTAAAAAGGAAAACATTGAGCTACCATATGATCCAGCAGGCCCACTCCTCCACCTATAATCTAAGAAGAGAGAATTGGAAAGACACAGGCAGGCAAATCTGCATTGCACAGTATTACAATAGCCAAGATATGGAAGTAAACAAAAGTCTACCAACAGATGGGAGGACAAAGAAGAACTCCTCCATGTACAACTGGAATATTCGCTAGTGAAAAAAATGAAACAATGCCATTTGCAGCACCATAGATGAGTCTAGACGTAATCACGCCACCTGTAGTAAGTGAGAAAGCAAAAGCCACATATCCTATCATATCACTTTTAGGAGTTACTTAAAAATTGATACCAATGAAGATATTTCCACAGAGAAAGGCAATCACAGATTCATTAAAAAACATATGGTTCACCAAATAGAAAGGGATGAGGATTGGATACATTACCATATTGGGGTTAACAGAGATATACAAACCATGTGAAATATATAACCAGGAAAGACGTACGGAAGAACAGGAGAAGACTACTCAACATTGTGTCATAACCTACATGGGAAAAGGATGCGAGGAAGAATAGATACCTGTATATGTGTGAAAGAACCACATCTTTCACACCTAGAACAAACAAACCATTGTAATCAAATTTGCTGGGATAAAAAATTAAAAGTAAATTACAAATATGGACAAGAAGTAATGAGACATAAACTTAAAGGGCTTTTTCCTGGCATTTTCCATTCTAATATACAACCTAGAACACCACTTCCATTAAGGCTCTGTTTCCCTAGTAACCAAATTTGGTAAAGGAGAAATGCTGCCACCTTGTGGCCGTTTCCTGCAAGAGCAGCTTTAAAGTCACAGCTAATGGTCACTTAACATTCACAAGGACTCAGGGCTGTAAAGGAAACTTGCCCTAAAAATTTGTGCTGAAGTAGAGAATGGACAAAAAAATTCAAAACAGGCAAATGTTTCAAGAAGAGATTATGAAGAGTTAAGTTTTACTTACACTCTTTTTAAAAAAAGGAAAATGGATAAAAGCTCAACCTCAGGGAGTGTTAGACGCATGGAATCTAATCTACAAAAAGTTTCAACTTACACCAGTCGACTGACCATCAGCAAAATGTCTACAAACAATAAATGCTGAAGGGGTTTTAGAGAACTGTGTACCCTCTACCTGCTGGTGAGACATAAAGGGGTAACAGCCAATAGTGAGAACAGAAAGCAGCTGTGTTTAAAAGTAAAAATGGAGTTACCATTCAATCCAGCAGGGGCACCATTGGCCCTCTCATCTGAGAAGACAAGAATCGAGAAGACACAGGCCGCAAAAGCTGCAGTGCAGCCTTATTCACAATATCCAAGACAGTGAAGCAATCAAAATGTCCAACAACAGGTAAATGGATAAAGAAGAAGTGGTCCATATACACAATGGAATATTAGCCATGGAAGACAATGACCCATTGCTCTTTGAGGCACCACAAATGAGTCTGGAGATCATCACGAAAGATGAGGTAAGTTGGAAAGCAAAAGACCTGTACTCTATGATATCACTTATAGGCGTTATCTAATAACTGATACAAATGAATATATTTCCGCAGAGAAAGACACTCACAGATTTAGAAAACAAACTATGCTCATCTAAAACGAAAGGTGGGGGAATGGATAAGTTAAGATTAGTGTTACTATATGTATAAAAACTCATATTATATACCTATCTCAAAAAGACCGACCATATAGCAAGGGAGGTCTGTGGAACCCTCAGTAACATTTTACATGGGAAGAGGCTCTGTACTTGAATAGACATATATAATGTACAAATGAACCAGATTGTGTTCACCTAGGACAAACAATATTCTAAGCTTTACCCCAATTAAAAAAAAAATTAAAACCAAGAAGAAATAATGAGACATAAACTTATGGGGCTTTCTCCATGCACATTCCAATGTAATTTACAACCTAGGAACACGACTTCCAGAAAGGCTCTGCTGCCCTAGTACCCTGATTTGGGAATGGACAAATGCTGCCTGCTTCAGACCACTTCCCACAACAGGAGATTTAAAACCCTTGCTAAAGGTGACTAAATATTCACCAAACTTGCAGGTCGGTAAATGACACCTGCTCTCTAAAAAGAGTCTGAGGTGGAAAATCGACAAAAAATTCAAAAGAGGGCAGCCTTCCAAGAAGACAATATCAAGACTTATATTGTACTCCCAAATGTTTCATTTTTTTTACAGAAAAGGAAACCGCGGAGAAAAATGATGAGTTTTACGAATTTTCAAAGACATGCAAACCCAGATTACAAACACTATCAGCTCACAGGAGCCAGTAGGGCCATTAGCAAAAATGCTGCAAACAATAAATGCTGAAGCGATTGTGGAGAAATGTGTACCCTCGATTCTAAGGGGGACGTGGTAAGTGCCACTAACGAAAACACAAAGAAGGTGCTTTGAAAAGGGGAAAACGTTGCTACCAGTCAGTCAATCACACCCACTGCTGGGCCTATCACCTGAGAAAATGAGAATCAAAAAGTCACAGGCTGGCAATCCCGCACTCCAACAATATTTACCATAGCCAACACTTGGAAGCAATGAAATTGTCCATCCACCGAGGAATGCACAAAGTAGAAGTGGTCCACGTACACAGTGGGAAATTACTCCAATAAAAAATAAAAATCAAAATTAAAAATCCAACAAAAGCAAGGAGACATCAGCTTGTGTGAGTTTGTCTGGGCACAGTCCACTCTAATTTATAATCGAGAAACACCACAGGCCGCAAGGGCTTTTCCCTAGTTACCAGGGTGGGGAACATAAAAAGGCTGCCGCCCTCTGGCAGTTACCTGCAAAAGCAGCCTTAAAGCCTGTGCTAATGGTCATTTCATAAGAACAAGTACTGCAGAACTGTAAATGAAACCTGCCCTCAAAATGTCTTCAGGGAGTTAATGGCCAAAACATTTCAAAATGTGACACATACTTTAAGAGAACACTTTGAAGAACTAAGGGGTAATCACAGCTTGAAAAATAAAAAGGACATGCCTTCAAGCTCAATTTCAACGGATTATGAGGCACATGCGAATTCAACCACAAAGAGGTATCAGCTCACACTTGTCAGAGTAACCATCAGGAAGAAAACTACAAACAATAAATGCTGAAGGTGTTGTGGAAAAATGCATACCCTCAACTTCAAGTGGGACGTAAGTTGGAAAGGACCACCAATGAGAACAGAATGGAGGTGCCTTAAAAAGGTAAACATTGAGCTACCATATGATCCAGCAGGCCCACTCCTCCACCTATAATCTAAGAAGAGAGAATTGGAAAGACACAGGCAGGCAAATCTGCATTGGACAATATTACAATAGCCAAGATATGGAAGTAAACAAAAGTCTACCAACAGATGGGAGGACAAAGAAGAACTCCTCCCTGTACAACTGGAATATTCGCTAGTGAAAAAAATGAAACAATGCCATTTGCAGCACCATAGATGAGTCTAGACATAATCACGCCACCTGTAGTAAGTGAGAAAGCAAAAGCCACATATCCTATCATATCACTTTTAGGAGTTACTTAAAAATTGATACCAATGAAGATATTTCCACAGAGAAAGGCAATCACAGATTCATTAAAAAACTTATGGTTCACCAAATAGAAAGGGATGAGGATTGGATACATTACCATATTGGGGTTAACAGAGATATAAAAACCATGTGAAATATATAACCAGGAAAGACGTACGGAAGACCAGGAGAAGACTACTCAACATTGTGTCATAACCTACATGGGAAAAGGATGCGAGGAAGAATAGATACCTGTATATGTGTGAAAGAACCACATCTTGCACACCTAGAACAAACAAACCATTGTAATCAAATTTGCTGGGATAAAAAATTAAAAGTAAATTACAAATATGGACAAGAAGTAATGAGACATAAACTTAAAGGGCTTTTTCCTGGCATTTTCCATTCTAATATACAACCTACAACACCACTTCCATTAAGGCTCTGTTTCCCTAGTAACCAAATTTGGTAAAGGAGAAATGCTGCCACTTTGTGGCCGTTTCCTGCAAGAGCAGCTTTAAAGTCACAGCTAATGGTCACTTAACATTCACAAGGACTCAGGGCTGTAAAGGAAACTTGCCCTAAAAATTTGTGCTGAAGTAGAGAATGGACAAAAAAATTCAAAACAGGCAAATGTTTCAAGAAGAGATTATGAAGAGTTAAGTTTTACTTACACTCTTTTTAAAAAAAGGAAAATGGATAAAAGCTCAACCTCAGGGAGTGTTAGGCGCATGGAATCTAATCTACAAAAAGTTTCAACTTACACCAGTCGACTGACCATCAGCAAAATGTCTACAAACAATAAATGCTGAAAGGGTTTTAGAGAACTGTGTACCCTCTACCTGCTGGTGAGACATAAAGGGGTAACAGCCAATAGTGAGAACAGAAAGCAGCTGTGTTTAAAAGTAAAAATGGAGGTACCATTCAATCCAGCAGGGGCACCATTGGCCCTCTCATCTGAGAAAACAAGAATCGAGAAGACACAGGCCGCAAAAGCTGCAGTGCAGCCTTATTCACAATATCCAAGACAGTGAAGCAATCAAAATGTCCAACAACAGGTAAATGGATAAAGAAGAAGTGGTCCATATACACAATGGAATATTAGCCATGGAAGACAATGACCCATTGCTCTTTGAGGCACCACAAATGAGTCTGGGGATAATCACGAAAGATGAGGTAAGTTGGAAAGCAAAAGACCTGTATTCTATGATATCACTTATAGGCGTTATCTAATAACCGACACAAATGAACATATTTCCGCAGAGAAAGACACTCACAGATTTAGAAAACAAACTATGCTCATCTAAAACGAAAGGTGGGGGAATGGATAAATTAAGATTAGTGTTACTATATGTATACAAACACATATTATATACATATCACAAAAAGACCGACCATATAGCAAGGGAGGTCTGAAGAACCCTCAGTAACATTTTACATGGGAAGAGCATCTGTACTTGAATAGACAAATATAATGTACAAATGAACCAGATTGTGTACACCTCGGACAAACAATATTCTAAGCTTTACCCCAATTAAAAAAAAATTAAAACCAAGAAGAAATAATGAGACATAAACTTATGGGGCTTTCTCCATGCACATTCCAATGTAATTTACAACCTAGGAACACGACTTCCAGAAAGGCTCTGCTGCCCTACTACCCAGATTTGGGAATGGAGAAATGCTGCCTGCTTCAGGCCACTTCCCACAACAGGAGATTTAAAACCCTTGCTAAAGGTCACTAAATATTCACCAAACTTGCAGTTTGGTAAATGACACCTGCTCTCTAAAAAAAGTCTGAGGTGAAGATCGAACAAAAAATTCAAAAGAGGGCAGCCTTCCAAGAAGACAATATCAAGAGTTATATTGTACTCCCAATTGTTTCCTTTTTTTAACAGAAAAGAAAACCGCGGAGAAAAATGATGAGTTTTACGAATTTTCAAAGACATGCAAACCCAAATTACAAAACCCTATCAGCTCACAGGAGCCAGTAGGGCCATTAGCATAAATGCTGCAAACAATAAATGCTGAAGCGATTGAGGAGAAATGTGTACCCTCGATTCTAAGGCGGACGTGCTAAGTGCCAGGAATGAAAACACAAAGAAGGTGCTTGGAAAGGGAAAAACGGTGCTACCAGTCAGTCAATCACACCCACTGCTGGGCCTATCACCTGAGAAAATGAGAATCAAAAAGTCACAGGCTGGCAATCCTGCACTCCAACAATATTTACCATAGCCAACACTTGGAAGCAATGAAAATGTCCATCCACCGAGGAATGCACAAAGTAGAAGTGGTCCACGTACACAGTGGGAAATTACTCCAATAAAAAATAAAAATCAAAATTAAAAATCCAACAAAAGCAAGGAGACATCAGCTTGTTTGAGTTTGTCTGGGCACAGTCCACTCTAATTTATAATCGAGAAACACCACAGGCCGCAAGGGCTTTTCCCTAGTTACCAGGGTGGGGAACATAAAAAGGCTGCCGCCCTCTGGCAGTTACCTGCACAAGCACTTTTAAAGCCTGTGCTAATGGTCATTTCATAAGAACAAGTACTGCAGAACTGTAAATGAAACCTGCCCTCAACATGTCTTCAGGGAGGTAATGGCCAAAACACTTCAAAATGTGACAGATACTTTAAGAGAACACTTTGAAGAACTAAGGGGTAATCACAGCTTGAAAAATAAAAAGGACATGCCTTCCAGCTCAATTTCAACGGATCATGGGGCACATGCGAATTCAATCACAAAGAGGTATCAGCTCACACTTGTCAGAATAACCATCAGCAAGAAAACTACAAACAATAAATGCTGAAGGTGTTGTGGAGAAATGCATACCCTCAACTTCAAGGGGGACGTAAGCTGGAAAGGACCACCAATGAGAACAGAATGGAGGTGCCTTAAAAAGGTAAACATTGAGCTACCATATGATCCAGCAGGCCCACTCCTCCACCTATAATCTAAGAAGAGAGAATTGGACAGACACAGGCAGGCAAATCTGCATTGAACAGTATTACAATAGCCAAGATATGGAAGTAAACATAAAGTCTACCAACAGATAGGAGGACAAAAAGAACTCCTCCATGTACAGATAGAATATTCGCTAGTGAAAAAAATGAAACAATGCCATTTGCAGCACCGTAGATGAGTTAGAAGTAATCACGCCACCTGTAGTAAGTGAGAAAGCAAAAGACACATATCCGATCATATCACTTTTAGGAGTTACTTAAAAATTGATACCAATGAAGATATTTCCACAGAGAAAGGCGGTAACAGATTCATTAAAAAACTTATGGTTCGCCAAATAGAAAGGGATGAGGATTGGATACATTACCATATTGGGGTTAACAGAGATATACAAACCATGTGAAATATATAACCAGGAAAGACGTACGGAAGACCAGGAGAAGACTACTCAACATTGTGTCATAACCTACATGGGAAAAGGATGCGAGGAAGAATAGATACACGTATATGTGTGAAAGAACCACAACTTGCACACCTAGAACAAACAAACTATTGTAATCAAATTTGCTGGGATAAAAAATAAAAAGTAAATTACAAATATGAACAACAAGTAATGAGACATAAACCTAAAGGGCTTTTTCCTGGCACATTCCACTCTAATTTACAACCTAGAACACCACTTCCATTAAGCCTGTTTCCCTAGTAACCAAATTTGGTAAAGGAGAAATGCTGCCACCTTGTGGCCGTTTCCTGCAAGAGCAGCTTTAAAGGCACAGCTAATGGTCACTTAACATTCACAAGGACTCAGGGCTGTAAAGGACACTTGCCCTAAAAATTTGTGCTGAAGTAGAGAATGGACAAAAAAATTCAAAACAGGCAAATGTTTCAAGAAGAGATTATGAAGAGTTAAGTTTTACTTACACTCTTTTTAAAAAAAAGGAAAATGGATAAAAGCTCAACCTCAGGGAGTGTTAGACGCATGCAACCTAATCTACAAAAAGTTTCAACTTACACCAGTCGACTGACCATCAGCAAAATGTCTACAAACAATAAATGCTGAAGGGGTTTTAGAGAACTGTGTACCCTCTACCTGCTGGTGAGACGTAAAGGGGTAACAGCCAATAGTGAGAACAGAAAGCAGCTGTGTTTAAAAGTAAAAATGGAGGTACAATTCAATCCAGCAGGGGCACCATTGGACCTCTCACCTGAGAAGACAAGAATCGAGAAGACACAGGCCGCAAAAGCTGCAGTGCAGCCTTATTCACAATAGCCAAGCCAGTGAAGCAATCAAAATGTCCAACAACAGGTAAATGGATAAAAAGAAGTGGTCCATATACACAATGGAATATTAGCCATGGAAGACAATGAACCATTGCTCTTTGAGGCACCACAAATGAGTCTGGAGATAATCACGAAAGATGAGGTAAGTTGGAAAGCAAAAGACCTGTATTCTATGACATCACTTATAGGCGTTATCTAATAACTGACACAAATGAACATATTTCCACAGAGAAAGACAGTCAGAGACAGAAAACAAACTATGCTCATCTAAAAGGAAAGGTGGGGGGAATGGATAAATTAAGATTAGTGTTACTATATGTATACAAACTCATATTATATACATATCTCAAAAAGACCGACCATATAGCAAGGGAGGTCTGCAGAATCCTCTGTAACATTTTACGTGGGAAGAGGATCTGTACTTGAATAGATATATATAATGTACAAATGAACCAGATTGTGTTCACCTAGGACAAACAATATTCTAAGCTTTACCCCAATTAAAACACTTTTAAAAACCAAGAAGAAATAATGAGACATAAACTTATGGGGGTTTCTCCACGCACATGCCACTGTAATTTACAACCTAGGCACACGACTTCCAGAAAGGCTCGGCTGCCCTACAACCCAGATTTGCGAATGGAGAAATGCTGCCTCCTTGAGGCCACTTCCCACAACAGCAGCTTTAAACCCATTGGTAAAGGTCACTAAATATGCACCACACTTGCAGTTCGGGAAATGAGACCTGCTCTCTAAAAAAACTCTGGGGTGGAAAATCGACCAAAAAATTCAAAAGAGGGCAACCTTCCAAGAAGACAATTTCAAGAGTTATATTGTACTCCCAATTGTTTCCTTTTTTTAACAGAAAAGAAAACGGAGGAGAAAAATGATGAGTTTTACGAATTTTCAAAGACATGCAAACCCATATTACAAAACCCTATCAGCTCACAGCAGCCAGTAGGGCCATTAGCATAAATGCTGCAAACAATAAATGCTGAAGCGATTGAGGAGAAATGTGTACCCTCGATTCTAAGGGGGACGTGCTAAGTGCCACTAATGAAACCACAAAGAAGGTGCTTGGAAAGGGAAAAACGGTGCTACCAGTCAGTCAATCACACCCACTGCTGGGCCTATCACCTGAGAAAATGAGAATCAAAAAGTCACAGGCTGGCAATCCTGCACTCCAACAATATTTACCATAGCCAACACTTGGAAGCAATGAAAATGTCCATCCACCGAGGAATGCACAAAGAAGAAGTGGTCCACGTACACAGTGGAAAATTACTTCAATAAAAAATAAAAATTAAATTTAAAAATCCAACAAAACTAAGGAGACATCAGCTTGTGTGGGTTTGTCCGGGCACACTCCACTCTAAATTATAACCGAGAAACACCACAGGCCGCAAGGGCTTTTCCCTAGTTACCAGGGTGGGGAACATAGAAAGGCTGCCGCCCTCTGGCAGTTACCTGCACAAGCAGTTTTAAAGCCTGTGCTAATGGTCATTTCATAGGAAGAAGTATTGCAGGACTGTAAATGAAACCTGCCCTCAAAATGTCTTCAGGGAGGTAATGGCCAAAACATTTCAAAATGTGACACATACTTCAAGAGAACACTTTGAAGAACTAAGGGGTAATCACAGCTTGAAAAATAAAAAGGACATGCCTTCCAGCTCAATTTCAACGGATCATGGGGCACATGCGAATTCAACCACAAAGAGGTATCAGCTCACACTTGTCAGAATAACCATCAGCAAGAAAACTACAAACAATAAATGCTGAAGGTGTTGTGGAGAAATGCATACCCTCAACTTCAAGGGGGACGTAAGCTGGAAAGGACCTCCAATGAGAACAGAATGGAGGTGCCTTAAAAAGGTAAACATTGAGCTACCATATGATCCAGCAGGCCCACTCCTCCACCTATAATCTAAGAAGAGAGAATTGGACAGACACAGGCAGGCAAATCTGCATAGCACATTATTACAATAGCCAAGATATGGAAGTAAACAGAAGTCTACCAACAGATGGGAGGACAAAGAAGAACTCCTCCATGTACAACTGGAATATTCGCTAGTGAAAAAAATGAAACAATGCCATTTGCAGCACCATAGATGAGTCTAGACGTAATCACGCCACCTGTAGTAAGTGAGAAAGCAAAAGCCACATATCCTATCATATCACTTTTAGGAGTTACTTAAAAATTGATACCAATGAAGATATTTCCACAGAGAAAGGCAATCACAGATTCATTAAAAAACTTATGGTTCACCAAATAGAAAGGGATGAGGATTGGATACATTACCATATTGGGGTTAACAGAGATATACAAACCATGTGAAATATATAACCAGGAAAGACGTACGGAAGACCAGGAGAAGACTACTCAACATTGTGTCATAACCTACATGGGAAAAGGATGCGAGGAAGAATAGATACCTGTATATGTGTGAAAGAACCACATCTTGCACACCGAGAACAAACAAACCATTGTAATCAAATTTGCTGGGATAAAAAATTAAAAGTAAATTACAAATATGGACAAGAAGTAATGAGACATAAACTTAAAGGGCTTTTTCCTGGCATTTTCCATTCTAATATACAACCTACAACACCACTTCCATTAAGGCTCTGTTTCCCTAGTAACCAAATTTGGTAAAGGAGAAATGCTGCCACTTTGTGGCCGTTTCCTGCAAGAGCAGCTTTAAAGTCACAGCTAATGGTCACTTAACATTCACAAGGACTCAGGGCTGTAAAGGAAACTTGCCCTAAAAATTTGTGCTGAAGTAGAGAATGGACAAAAAAATTCAAAACAGGCAAATGTTTCAAGAAGAGATTATGAAGAGTTAAGTTTAACTTACACCCTTTTTAAAAAAAGGAAAATGGATAAAAGCTCAACCTCAGGGAGTGTTAGACGCGTGGAATCTAATCTACAAAAAGTTTCAACTTACACCAGTCGACTGACCATCAGCAAAATGTCTACAAACAATAAATGCTGAAGGGGTTTTAGAGAACTGTGTACCCTCTACCTGCTGGTGAGACATAAAGGGGTAACAGCCAATAGTGAGAACAGAAAGCAGCTGTGTTTAAAAGTAAAAATGGAGGTACCATTCAATCCAGCAGGGGCACCATTGGCCCTCTCATCTGAGAAAACAAGAATCGAGAAGACACAGGCCGCAAAAGCTGCAGTGCAGCCTTATTCACAATATCCAAGACAGTGAAGCAATCAAAATGTCCAACAACAGGTAAATGGATAAAGAAGAAGTGGTCCATATACACAATGGAATATTAGCCATGGAAGACAATGACCCATTGCTCTTTGAGGCACCACAAATGAGTCTGGGGATAATCACGAAAGATGAGGTAAGTTGGAAAGCAAAAGACCTGTATTCTATGATATCACTTATAGGCGTTATCTAATAACCGACACAAATGAACATATTTCCGCAGAGAAAGACACTCACAGATTTAGAAAACAAACTATGCTCATCTAAAACGAAAGGTGGGGGAATGGATAAATTAAGATTAGTGTTACTATATGTATACAAACACATATTATATACATATCACAAAAAGACCGACCATATAGCAAGGGAGGTCTGAAGAACCCTCAGTAACATTTTACATGGGAAGAGCATCTGTACTTGAATAGACAAATATAATGTACAAATGAACCAGATTGTGTACACCTCGGACAAACAATATTCTAAGCTTTACCCCAATTAAAAAAAAATTAAAACCAAGAAGAAATAATGAGACATAAACTTATGGGGCTTTCTCCATGCACATTCCAATGTAATTTACAACCTAGGAACACGACTTCCAGAAAGGCTCTGCTGCCCTACTACCCAGATTTGGGAATGGAGAAATGCTGCCTGCTTCAGGCCACTTCCCACAACAGGAGATTTAAAACCCTTGCTAAAGGTCACTAAATATTCACCAAACTTGCAGTTTGGTAAATGACACCTGCTCTCTAAAAAAAGTCTGAGGTGAAGATCGAACAAAAAATTCAAAAGAGGGCAGCCTTCCAAGAAGACAATATCAAGAGTTATATTGTACTCCCAATTGTTTCCTTTTTTTAACAGAAAAGAAAACCGCGGAGAAAAATGATGAGTTTTACGAATTTTCAAAGACATGCAAACCCAAATTACAAAACCCTATCAGCTCACAGGAGCCAGTAGGGCCATTAGCATAAATGCTGCAAACAATAAATGCTGAAGCGATTGAGGAGAAATGTGTACCCTCGATTCTAAGGCGGACGTGCTAAGTGCCAGGAATGAAAACACAAAGAAGGTGCTTGGAAAGGGAAAAACGGTGCTACCAGTCAGTCAATCACACCCACTGCTGGGCCTATCACCTGAGAAAATGAGAATCAAAAAGTCACAGGCTGGCAATCCTGCACTCCAACAATATTTACCATAGCCAACACTTGGAAGCAATGAAAATGTCCATCCACCGAGGAATGCACAAAGTAGAAGTGGTCCACGTACACAGTGGGAATTTACTCCAATAAAAAATAAAAATCAAAATTAAAAATCCAACAAAAGCAAGGAGACATCAGCTTGTTTGAGTTTGTCTGGGCACAGTCCACTCTAATTTATAATCGAGAAACACCACAGGCCGCAAGGGCTTTTCCCTAGTTACCAGGGTGGGGAACATAAAAAGGCTGCCGCCCTCTGGCAGTTACCTGCACAAGCACTTTTAAAGCCTGTGCTAATGGTCATTTCATAAGAACAAGTACTGCAGAACTGTAAATGAAACCTGCCCTCAACATGTCTTCAGGGAGGTAATGGCCAAAACACTTCAAAATGTGACAGATACTTTAAGAGAACACTTTGAAGAACTAAGGGGTAATCACAGCTTGAAAAATAAAAAGGACATGCCTTCCAGCTCAATTTCAACGGATCATGGGGCACATGCGAATTCAATCACAAAGAGGTATCAGCTCACACTTGTCAGAATAACCATCAGCAAGAAAACTACAAACAATAAATGCTGAAGGTGTTGTGGAGAAATGCATACCCTCAACTTCAAGGGGGACGTAAGCTGGAAAGGACCACCAATGAGAACAGAATGGAGGTGCCTTAAAAAGGTAAACATTGAGCTACCATATGATCCAGCAGGCCCACTCCTCCACCTATAATCTAAGAAGAGAGAATTGGACAGACACAGGCAGGCAAATCTGCATTGAACAGTATTACAATAGCCAAGATATGGAAGTAAACATAAAGTCTACCAACAGATAGGAGGACAAAAAGAACTCCTCCATGTACAGATAGAATATTCGCTAGTGAAAAAAATGAAACAATGCCATTTGCAGCACCGTAGATGAGTTAGAAGTAATCACGCCACCTGTAGTAAGTGAGAAAGCAAAAGACACATATCCGATCATATCACTTTTAGGAGTTACTTAAAAATTGATACCAATGAAGATATTTCCACAGAGAAAGGCGGTAACAGATTCATTAAAAAACTTATGGTTCGCCAAATAGAAAGGGATGAGGATTGGATACATTACCATATTGGGGTTAACAGAGATATACAAACCATGTGAAATATATAACCAGGAAAGACGTACGGAAGACCAGGAGAAGACTACTCAACATTGTGTCATAACCTACATGGGAAAAGGATGCGAGGAAGAATAGATACACGTATATGTGTGAAAGAACCACAACTTGCACACCTAGAACAAACAAACTATTGTAATCAAATTTGCTGGGATAAAAAATAAAAAGTAAATTACAAATATGAACAACAAGTAATGAGACATAAACCTAAAGGGCTTTTTCCTGGCACATTCCACTCTAATTTACAACCTAGAACACCACTTCCATTAAGCCTGTTTCCCTAGTAACCAAATTTGGTAAAGGAGAAATGCTGCCACCTTGTGGCCGTTTCCTGCAAGAGCAGCTTTAAAGGCACAGCTAATGGTCACTTAACATTCACAAGGACTCAGGGCTGTAAAGGACACTTGCCCTAAAAATTTGTGCTGAAGTAGAGAATGGACAAAAAAATTCAAAACAGGCAAATGTTTCAAGAAGAGATTATGAAGAGTTAAGTTTTACTTACACTCTTTTTAAAAAAAAGGAAAATGGATAAAAGCTCAACCTCAGGGAGTGTTAGACGCATGCAACCTAATCTACAAAAAGTTTCAACTTACACCAGTCGACTGACCATCAGCAAAATGTCTACAAACAATAAATGCTGAAGGGGTTTTAGAGAACTGTGTACCCTCTACCTGCTGGTGAGACGTAAAGGGGTAACAGCCAATAGTGAGAACAGAAAGCAGCTGTGTTTAAAAGTAAAAATGGAGGTACAATTCAATCCAGCAGGGGCACCATTGGACCTCTCACCTGAGAAGACAAGAATCGAGAAGACACAGGCCGCAAAAGCTGCAGTGCAGCCTTATTCACAATAGCCAAGCCAGTGAAGCAATCAAAATGTCCAACAACAGGTAAATGGATAAAAAGAAGTGGTCCATATACACAATGGAATATTAGCCATGGAAGACAATGAACCATTGCTCTTTGAGGCACCACAAATGAGTCTGGAGATAATCACGAAAGATGAGGTAAGTTGGAAAGCAAAAGACCTGTATTCTATGACATCACTTATAGGCGTTATCTAATATCTGACACAAATGAACATATTTCCACAGAGAAAGACAGTCAGAGACAGAAAACAAACTATGCTCATCTAAAAGGAAAGGTGGGGGGAATGGATAAATTAAGATTAGTGTTACTATATGTATACAAACTCATATTATATACATATCTCAAAAAGACCGACCATATAGCAAGGGAGGTCTGCAGAATCCTCTGTAACATTTTACGTGGGAAGAGGATCTGTACTTGAATAGATATATATAATGTACAAATGAACCAGATTGTGTTCACCTAGGACAAACAATATTCTAAGCTTTACCCCAATTAAAACACTTTTAAAAACCAAGAAGAAATAATGAGACATAAACTTATGGGGGTTTCTCCACGCACATGCCACTGTAATTTACAACCTAGGCACACGACTTCCAGAAAGGCTCGGCTGCCCTACAACCCAGATTTGCGAATGGAGAAATGCTGCCTCCTTGAGGCCACTTCCCACAACAGCAGCTTTAAACCCATTGGTAAAGGTCACTAAATATGCACCACACTTGCAGTTCGGGAAATGAGACCTGCTCTCTAAAAAAACTCTGGGGTGGAAAATCGACCAAAAAATTCAAAAGAGGGCAACCTTCCAAGAAGACAATTTCAAGAGTTATATTGTACTCCCAATTGTTTCCTTTTTTTAACAGAAAAGAAAACGGAGGAGAAAAATGATGAGTTTTACGAATTTTCAAAGACATGCAAACCCATATTACAAAACCCTATCAGCTCACAGCAGCCAGTAGCGCCATTAGCATAAATGCTGCAAACAATAAATGCTGAAGCGATTGAGGAGAAATGTGTACCCTCGATTCTAAGGGGGACGTGCTAAGTGCCACTAATGAAACCACAAAGAAGGTGCTTGGAAAGGGAAAAACGGTGCTACCAGTCAGTCAATCACACCCACTGCTGGGCCTATCACCTGAGAAAATGAGAATCAAAAAGTCACAGGCTGGCAATCCTGCACTCCAACAATATTTACCATAGCCAACACTTGGAAGCAATGAAAATGTCCATCCACCGAGGAATGCACAAAGAAGAAGTGGTCCACGTACACAGTGGAAAATTACTTCAATAAAAAATAAAAATTAAATTTAAAAATCCAACAAAACTAAGGAGACATCAGCTTGTGTGGGTTTGTCCGGGCACACTCCACTCTAAATTATAACCGAGAAACACCACAGGCCGCAAGGGCTTTTCCCTAGTTACCAGGGTGGGGAACATAGAAAGGCTGCCGCCCTCTGGCAGTTACCTGCACAAGCAGTTTTAAAGCCTGTGCTAATGGTCATTTCATAGGAAGAAGTATTGCAGGACTGTAAATGAAACCTGCCCTCAAAATGTCTTCAGGGAGGTAATGGCCAAAACATTTCAAAATGTGACACATACTTCAAGAGAACACTTTGAAGAACTAAGGGGTAATCACAGCTTGAAAAATAAAAAGGACATGCCTTCCAGCTCAATTTCAACGGATCATGGGGCACATGCGAATTCAACCACAAAGAGGTATCAGCTCACACTTGTCAGAATAACCATCAGCAAGAAAACTACAAACAATAAATGCTGAAGGTGTTGTGGAGAAATGCATACCCTCAACTTCAAGGGGGACGTAAGCTGGAAAGGACCTCCAATGAGAACAGAATGGAGGTGCCTTAAAAAGGTAAACATTGAGCTACCATATGATCCAGCAGGCCCACTCCTCCACCTATAATCTAAGAAGAGAGAATTGGACAGACACAGGCAGGCAAATCTGCATAGCACATTATTACAATAGCCAAGATATGGAAGTAAACAGAAGTCTACCAACAGATGGGAGGACAAAGAAGAACTCCTCCATGTACAACTGGAATATTCGCTAGTGAAAAAAATGAAACAATGCCATTTGCAGCACCATAGATGAGTCTAGACGTAATCACGCCACCTGTAGTAAGTGAGAAAGCAAAAGCCACATATCCTATCATATCACTTTTAGGAGTTACTTAAAAATTGATACCAATGAAGATATTTCCACAGAGAAAGGCAATCACAGATTCATTAAAAAACTTATGGTTCACCAAATAGAAAGGGATGAGGATTGGATACATTACCATATTGGGGTTAACAGAGATATACAAACCATGTGAAATATATAACCAGGAAAGACGTACGGAAGACCAGGAGAAGACTACTCAACATTGTGTCATAACCTACATGGGAAAAGGATGCGAGGAAGAATAGATACCTGTATATGTGTGAAAGAACCACATCTTGCACACCGAGAACAAACAAACCATTGTAATCAAATTTGCTGGGATAAAAAATTAAAAGTAAATTACAAATATGGACAAGAAGTAATGAGACATAAACTTAAAGGGCTTTTTCCTGGCATTTTCCATTCTAATATACAACCTACAACACCACTTCCATTAAGGCTCTGTTTCCCTAGTAACCAAATTTGGTAAAGGAGAAATGCTGCCACTTTGTGGCCGTTTCCTGCAAGAGCAGCTTTAAAGTCACAGCTAATGGTCACTTAACATTCACAAGGACTCAGGGCTGTAAAGGAAACTTGCCCTAAAAATTTGTGCTGAAGTAGAGAATGGACAAAAAAATTCAAAACAGGCAAATGTTTCAAGAAGAGATTATGAAGAGTTAAGTTTTACTTACACTCTTTTTAAAAAAAGGAAAATGGATAAAAGCTCAACCTCAGGGAGTGTTAGGCGCATGGAATCTAATCTACAAAAAGTTTCAACTTACACCAGTCGACTGACCATCAGCAAAATGTCTACAAACAATAAATGCTGAAGGGGTTTTAGAGAACTGTGTACCCCCTACCTGCTGGTGAGACATAAAGGGGTAAGAGCCAATAGTGAGAACAGAAAGCAGCTGTGTTTAAAAGTAAAAATGGAGGTACCATTCAATCCAGCAGGGGCACCATTGGACCTTTCACCTGAGAAGACAAGAATCGAGAAGACACAGGCCGCAAAAGCTGCAGTGCAGCCTTATTCACAATATCCAAGACAGTGAAGCAATCAAAATGTCCAACAACAGGTAAATGGATAAAGAAGAAATGGTCCATATACACAATGGAATATTAGCCATGGAAGACAATGAACCATTGCTATTTGAGGCACCACAAATGAGTCTGGAGATAATCACGAAAGATGAGGTAAGTTGAAAAGCAAAAGACCTGTATTCTATGATATCACTTATAGGCGTTATCTAATAACCGACACAAATGAACATATTTCCGCAGAGAAAGACACTCACAGATTTAGAAAACAAACTATGCTCATCTAAAACGAAAGGTGGGGGAATGGATAAATTAAGATTAGTGTTACTATATGTATACAAACACATATTATATACATATCACAAAAAGACCGACGATATAGCAAGGGAGGTCTGAAGAACCCTCAGTAACATTTTACATGGGAAGAGCATCTGTACTTGAATAGACAAATATAATGTACAAATGAACCAGATTGTGTACACCTCGGACAAACAATATTCTAAGCTTTACCCCAATTAAAAAAAATTAAAACCAAGAAGAAATAATGAGACATAAACTTATGGGGCTTTCTCCATGCACATTCCAATGTAATTTACAACCTAGGAACACGACTTCCAGAAAGGCTCTGCTGCCCTACTACCCAGATTTGGGAATGGAGAAATGCTGCCTGCTTCAGGCCACTTCCCACAACAGGAGATTTAAAACCCTTGCTAAAGGTCACTAAATATTCACCAAACTTGCAGTTTGGTAAATGACACCTGCTCTCTAAAAAAAGTCTGAGGTGAAGATCGAACAAAAAATTCAAAAGAGGGCAGCCTTCCAAGAAGACAATATCAAGAGTTATATTGTACTCCCAATTGTTTCCTTTTTTTAACAGAAAAGAAAACCGCGGAGAAAAATGATGAGTTTTACGAATTTTCAAAGACATGCAAACCCAAATTACAAAACCCTATCAGCTCACAGGAGCCAGTAGGGCCATTAGCATAAATGCTGCAAACAATAAATGCTGAAGCGATTGAGGAGAAATGTGTACCCTCGATTCTAAGGGGGACGTGCTAAGTGCCACGAATGAAAACACAAAGAAAGTGCTTGAAAAGGGAAAAACGGTGCTACCAGTCAGTCAATCACACCCACTGCTGGGCCTATCACCTGAGAAAATGAGAATCAAAAAGTCACAGGCTGGCAATCCTGCACTCCAACAATATTTACCATAGCCAACACCTGGAAGCAATGAAAATGTCCATCAACCAAGGAATGCACAAAGAAGAAGTGGTCCACGTACACAGTGGAAAATTACTCCAATAAAAAATAAAAATTAAATTTAAAAATCCAACAAAAGTAAGGAGACATCAGCTTGTGTGGGTTTGTCCGGGCACACTCCACTCTAATTTATAACCGAGAAACACCACAGGCAGCAAGGGCTTTTCCCTAGTTAACAGGGTGGGGAACATAGAAAGGCTGCCGCCCTCTGGCAGTTTCCTGCAAAAGCAGTTTTAAAGCCTGTGCTAATGGTCATTTCATAGGAACAAGTACTGCAGAACTGTAAATGAAACCTGCCCTCAAAATGTCTTCAGGGAGGTAATGGCCAAAACACTTCAAAATGTGACACATACTTTAAGAGAACACTTTGAAGAACTAAGGGGTAATCACAGCTTGAAAAATAAAAAGGACATGCCTTCAAGCTCAATTTCAACGGATTATGAGGCACATGCGAATTGAAACACAAAGAGGTATCAGCTCACACTTGTCAGAATAACCATCAGCAAGAAAACTACAAACAATAAATGCTGAAGGTGTTGTGGAAAAATGCATACCCTCAACTTCAAGTGGGACGTAAGTTGGAAAGGACCACCAATGAGAACAGAATGGAGGTGCCTTAAAAAGGTAAACATTGAGCTACCATATGATCCAGCAGGCCCACTCCTCCACCTATAATCTAAGAAGAGAGAATTGGAAAGACACAGGCAGGCAAATCTGCATTGCACAGTATTACAATAGCCAAGATATGGAAGTAAACAAAAGTCTACCAACAGATGGGAGGACAAAGAAGAACTCCTCCATGTACAACTGGAATATTCGCTAGTGAAAAAAATGAAACAATGCCATTTGCAGCACCATAGATGAGTCTAGACGTAATCACGCCACCTGTAGTAAGTGAGAAAGCAAAAGCCACATATCCTATCATATCACTTTTAGGAGTTACTTAAAAATTGATACCAATGAAGATATTTCCACAGAGAAAGGCAATCACAGATTCATTAAAAAACATATGGTTCACCAAATAGAAAGGGATGAGGATTGGATACATTACCATATTGGGGTTAACAGAGATATACAAACCATGTGAAATATATAACCAGGAAAGACGTACGGAAGAACAGGAGAAGACTACTCAACATTGTGTCATAACCTACATGGGAAAAGGATGCGAGGAAGAATAGATACCTGTATATGTGTGAAAGAACCACATCTTGCACACCTAGAACAAACAAACCATTGTAATCAAATTTGCTGGGATAAAAAATTAAAAGTAAATTACAAATATGGACAAGAAGTAATGAGACATAAACTTAAAGGGCTTTTTCCTGGCATTTTCCATTCTAATATACAACCTACAACACCACTTCCATTAAGGCTCTGTTTCCCTAGTAACCAAATTTGGTAAAGGAGAAATGCTGCCACTTTGTGGCCGTTTCCTGCAAGAGCAGCTTTAAAGTCACAGCTAATGGTCACTTAACATTCACAAGGACTCAGGGCTGTAAAGGAAACTTGCCCTAAAAATTTGTGCTGAAGTAGAGAATGGACAAAAAAATTCAAAACAGGCAAATGTTTCAAGAAGAGATTATGAAGAGTTAAGTTTTACTTACACTCTTTTTAAAAAAAGGAAAATGGATAAAAGCTCAACCTCAGGGAGTGTTAGGCGCATGGAATCTAATCTACAAAAAGTTTCAACTTACACCAGTCGACTGACCATCAGCAAAATGTCTACAAACAATAAATGCTGAAGGGGTTTTAGAGAACTGTGTACCCCCTACCTGCTGGTGAGACATAAAGGGGTAACAGCCAATAGTGAGAACAGAAAGCAGCTGTGTTTAGAAGTAAAAATGGAGGTACCATTCAATCCAGCAGGGGCACCATTGGACCTCTCACCTGAGAAGACAAGAATCGAGAAGACACAGGCCGCAAAAGCTGCAGTGCAGCCTTATTCACAATATCCAAGACAGTGAAGCAATCAAAATGTCCAACAACAGGTAAATGGATAAAGAAGAAATGGTCCATATACACAATGGAATATTAGCCATGGAAGACAATGAACCATTGCTATTTGAGGCACCACAAATGAGTCTGGAGATAATCACGAAAGATGAGGTAAGTTGGAAAGCAAAAGACCTGTATTCTATGATATCACTTATAGGCGTTATCTAATAACTGACACAAATGAACATATTTCCGCAGAGAAAGACACTCACAGATTTAGAAAACAAACTATGCTCATCTAAAACGAAAGGTGGGGGAATGGATAAATTAAGATTAGTGTTACTATATGTATACAAACACATATTATATACATATCACAAAAAGACCGACCATATAGCAAGGGAGGTCTGAAGAACCCTCAGTAACATTTTACATGGGAAGAGCATCTGTACTTGAATAGACAAATATAATGTACAAATGAACCAGATTGTGTACACCTCGGACAAACAATATTCTAAGCTTTACCCCAATTAAAAAAAATTAAAACCAAGAAGAAATAATGAGAATAAACTTATGGGGCTTTCTCCATGCACATTCCAATGTAATTTACAACCTAGGAACACGACTTCCAGAAAGGCTCTGCTGCCCTACTACCCAGATTTGGGAATGGAGAAATGCTGCCTGCTTCAGGCCACTTCCCACAACAGGAGATTTAAAACCCTTGCTAAAGGTCACTAAATATTCACCAAACTTGCAGTTTGGTAAATGACACCTGCTCTCTAAAAAAAGTCTGAGGTGAAGATCGAACAAAAAATTCAAAAGAGGGCAGCCTTCCAAGAAGACAATATCAAGAGTTATATTGTACTCCCAATTGTTTCCTTTTTTTAACAGAAAAGAAAACCGCGGAGAAAAATGATGAGTTTTACGAATTTTCAAAGACATGCAAACCCAAATTACAAAACCCTATCAGCTCACAGGAGCCAGTAGGGCCATTAGCATAAATGCTGCAAACAATAAATGCTGAAGCGATTGAGGAGAAATGTGTACCCTCGATTCTAAGGGTGACGTGCTAAGTGCCACGAATGAAAACACAAAGAAAGTGCTTGAAAAGGGAAAAACGGTGCTACCAGTCAGTCAATCACACCCACTGCTGGGCCTATCACCTGAGAAAATGAGAATCAAAAAGTCACAGGCTGGCAATCCTGCACTCCAACAATATTTACCATAGCCAAAACTTGGAAGCCATGAAAATGTCCATCAACCGAGGAATGCACAAAGAAGAAGTGGTCCACGTACACAGTGGAAAATTACTCCAATAAAAAATAAAAATTAAATTTAAAAATCCAACAAAAGTAAGGAGACATCAGCTTGTGTGGGTTTGTCCGGGCACACTCCACTCTAATTTATAACCGAGAAACACCACAGGCCGCAAGGGCTTTTCCCTAGTTACCAGGGTGGGGAACATAGAAAGGCTGCCGCCCTCTGGCAGTTACCTGCACAAGCAGTTTTAAAGCCTGTGCTAATGGTCATTTCATAGGAAGAAGTACTGCACAACTGTAAATGAAACCTGCCCTCAAAATGTCTTCAGGGAGGTAATGGCCAAAACATTTCAAAATGTGACACATACTTTAAGAGAACACTTTGAAGAACTAAGGGGTAATCACAGTTTGAAAAATAAAAAGGACATGCCTTCCAGCTCAATTTCAACGGATCATGGGGCACATGCGAATTCAATCACAAAGAGGTATCAGCTCACACTTGTCAGAATAACCATCAGCAAGAAAACTACAAACAATAAATGCTGAAGGTGTTGTGGAGAAATGCATACCCTCAACTTCAAGGGGGACGTAAGCTGGAAAGGACCACCAATGAGAACAGAATGGAGGTGCCTTAAAAAGGTAAACATTGAGCTACCATATGATCCAGCAGGCCCACTCCTCCACCTATAATCTAAGAAGAGAGAATTGGACAGACACAGGCAGGCAAATCTGCATTGAACAGTATTACAATAGCCAAGATATGGAAGTAAACATAAAGTCTACCAACAGATAGGAGGACAAAAAGAACTCCTCCATGTACAGATAGAATATTCGCTAGTGAAAAAAATGAAACAATGCCATTTGCAGCACCGTAGATGAGTTAGAAGTAATCACGCCACCTGTAGTAAGTGAGAAAGCAAAAGACACATATCCGATCATATCACTTTTAGGAGTTACTTAAAAATTGATACCAATGAAGATATTTCCACAGAGAAAGGCGGTAACAGATTCATTAAAAAACTTATGGTTCGCCAAATAGAAAGGGATGAGGATTGGATACATTACCATATTGGGGTTAACAGAGATATACAAACCATGTGAAATATATAACCAGGAAAGACGTACGGAAGACCAGGAGAAGACTACTCAACATTGTGTCATAACCTACATGGGAAAAGGATGCGAGGAAGAATAGATACACGTATATGTGTGAAAGAACCACAACTTGCACACCTAGAACAAACAAACTATTGTAATCAAATTTGCTGGGATAAAAAATAAAAAGTAAATTACAAATATGAACAACAAGTAATGAGACATAAACCTAAAGGGCTTTTTCCTGGCACATTCCACTCTAATTTACAACCTAGAACACCACTTCCATTAAGCCTGTTTCCCTAGTAACCAAATTTGGTAAAGGAGAAATGCTGCCACCTTGTGGCCGTTTCCTGCAAGAGCAGCTTTAAAGTCACAGCTAATGGTCACTTAACATTCACAAGGACTCAGGGCTGTAAAGGACACTTGCCCTAAAAATTTGTGCTGAAGTAGAGAATGGACAAAAAAATTCAAAACAGGCAAATGTTTCAAGAAGAGATTATGAAGAGTTAAGTTTTACTTACACTCTTTTTAAAAAAAAGGAAAATGGATAAAAGCTCAACCTCAGGGAGTGTTAGACGCATGCAACCTAATCTACAAAAAGTTTCAACTTACACCAGTCGACTGACCATCAGCAAAATGTCTACAAACAATAAATGCTGAAGGGGTTTTAGAGAACTGTGTACCCTCTACCTGCTGGTGAGACGTAAAGGGGTAACAGCCAATAGTGAGAACAGAAAGCAGCTGTGTTTAAAAGTAAAAATGGAGGTACAATTCAATCCAGCAGGGGCACCATTGGACCTCTCACCTGAGAAGACAAGAATCGAGAAGACACAGGCCGCAAAAGCTGCAGTGCAGCCTTATTCACAATAGCCAAGCCAGTGAAGCAATCAAAATGTCCAACAACAGGTAAATGGATAAAAAGAAGTGGTCCATATACACAATGGAATATTAGCCATGGAAGACAATGAACCATTGCTCTTTGAGGCACCACAAATGAGTCTGGAGATAATCACGAAAGATGAGGTAAGTTGGAAAGCAAAAGACCTGTATTCTATGACATCACTTATAGGCGTTATCTAATAACTGACACAAATGAACATATTTCCACAGAGAAAGACAGTCAGAGACATAGAAAACAAACTATGCTCATCTAAAAGGAAAGGTGGGGGGAATGGATAAATTAAGATTAGTGTTACTATATGTATACAAACTCATATTATATACATATCTCAAAAAGACCGACCATATAGCAAGGGAGGTCTACAGAATCCTCTGTAACATTTTACATGGGAAGAGGATCTGTACTTGAATAGATATATATAATGTACAAATGAACCAGATTGTGTTCACCTAGGACAAACAATATTCTAAGCTTTACCCCAAATAAAACACTTTTAAAAACCAAGAAGAAATAATGAGACATAAACTTATGGGGGTTTCTCCACGCACATGCCACTGTAATTTACAACCTAGGCACACGACTTCCAGAAAGGCTCGGCTGCCCTACAACCCAGATTTGCGAATGGAGAAATGCTGCCTCCTTGAGGCCACTTCCCACAACAGCAGCTTTAAACCCATTGGTAAAGGTCACTAAATATGCACCACACTTGCAGTTCGGGAAATGAGACCTGCTCTCTAAAAAAACTCTGGGGTGGAAAATCGACCAAAAAATTCAAAAGAGGGCAACCTTCCAAGAAGACAATTTCAAGAGTTATATTGTACTCCCAATTGTTTCCTTTTTTTAACAGAAAAGAAAACGGAGGAGAAAAATGATGAGTTTTACGAATTTTCAAAGACATGCAAACCCATATTACAAAACCCTATCAGCTCACAGCAGCCAGTAGGGCCATTAGCATAAATGCTGCAAACAATAAATGCTGAAGCGATTGAGGAGAAATGTGTACCCTCGATTCTAAGGGGGACGTGCTAAGTGCCACGAATGAAACCACAAAGAAGGTGCTTGGAAAGGGAAAAACGGTGCTACCAGTCAGTCAATCACACCCACTGCTGGGCCTATCACCTGAGAAAATGAGAATCAAAAAGTCACAGGCTGGCAATCCTGCACTCCAACAATATTTACCATAGCCAACACTTGGAAGCAATGAAAATGTCCATCCACCGAGGAATGCACAAAGAAGAAGTGGTCCACGTACACAGTGGAAAATTACTTCAATAAAAAATAAAAATTAAATTTAAAAATCCAACAAAACTAAGGAGACATCAGCTTGTGTGGGTTTGTCCGGGCACACTCCACTCTAAATTATAACCGAGAAACACCACAGGCCGCAAGGGCTTTTCCCTAGTTACCAGGGTGGGGAACATAGAAAGGCTGCCGCCCTCTGGCAGTTACCTGCACAAGCAGTTTTAAAGCCTGTGCTAATGGTCATTTCATAGGAAGAAGTATTGCAGGACTGTAAATGAAACCTGCCCTCAAAATGTCTTCAGGGAGGTAATGGCCAAAACATTTCAAAATGTGACACATACTTCAAGAGAACACTTTGAAGAACTAAGGGGTAATCACAGCTTGAAAAATAAAAAGGACATGCCTTCCAGCTCAATTTCAACGGATCATGGGGCACATGCGAATTCAACCACAAAGAGGTATCAGCTCACACTTGTCAGAATAACCATCAGCAAGAAAACTACAAACAATAAATGCTGAAGGTGTTGTGGAGAAATGCATACCCTCAACTTCAAGGGGGACGTAAGCTGGAAAGGACCTCCAATGAGAAAAGAATGGAGGTGCCTTAAAAAGGTAAACATTGAGCTACCATATGATCCAGCAGGCCCACTCCTCCACCTATAATCTAAGAAGAGAGAATTGGACAGACACAGGCAGGCAAATCTGCATTGCACAGTAATACAATAGCCAAGATATGGAAGTAAACATAAAGTCTACCAACAGATGGGAGGACAAAAAGAACTCCTCCATGTACAGATAAAATATTCGCTAGTGAAAAAAATGAAACAATGCCATTTGCAGCACCGTAGATGAGTCTAGAAGTAATCACGCAACCTGTAGTAAGTGAGAAAGCAAAAGACACATATCCTATCATATCACTTTTAGGAGTTACTTAAAAATTGATACCAATGAAGATATTTCCACAGAGAAAGGCAGTCACAGATTCATTAAAAAACTTATGGTTCACCAAATAGAAAGGGATGAGGATTGGATACATTACCATATTGGGGTTAACAGAGATATACAAACCATGTGAAATATATAACCAGGAAAGACGTACGGAAGACCAGGAGAAGACTACTCAACATTGTGTCATAACCTACATGGGAAAAGGATGCGAGGAAAAATAGATACACGTATATGTGTGAAAGAACCACAACTTGCACACCTAGAACAAACAAACTATTGTAATCAAATTTGCTGGGATAAAAAATAAAAAGTAAATTACAAATATGAACAACAAGTAATGAGACATAAACATAAACGGCTTTTTCCTGGCACATTCCACTCTAATTTACAACCTAGAACACCACTTCCATTAAGCCTCTGTTTCCCTAGTAACCAAATTTGGTAAAGGAGAAATGCTGCCACCTTGTGGCCGTTTCCTGCAAGAGCAGCTTTAAAGTCACAGCTAATGGTCACTTAACATTCACAAGGACTCAGGGCTGTAAAGGACACTTGCCCTAAAAATTTGTGCTGAAGTAGAGAATGGACAAAAAAATTCAAAACAGGCAAATGTTTCAAGAAGAGATTATGAAGAGTTAAGTTTTACTTACACTCTTTTTAAAAAAAAGGAAAATGGATAAAAGCTCAACCTCAGGGAGTGTTAGACGCATGCAATCTAATCTACAAAAAGTTTCAACTTACACCAGTCGACTGACCATCAGCAAAATGTCTACAAACAATAAATGCTGAAGGGGTTTTAGAGAACTGTGTACCCTCTACCTGCTGGTGAGACATAAAGGGGTAATAGCCAATAGTGAGAACAGAAAGCAGCTGTGTTTAAAAGTAAAAATGGAGGTACCATTCAATCCAGCAGGGGCACCATTGGACCTCTCACCTGAGAAGACAAGAATCGAGAAGACACAGGCCGCAAAAGCTGCAGTGCAGCCTTATTCACAATATCCAAGACAGTGAAGCAATCAAAATGTCCAACAACAGGTAAATGGATAAAGAAGAAGTGGTCCATATACACAATGGAATATTAGCCATGGAAGACAATGAACCATTGCTCTTTGAGGCACCACAAATGAGTCTGGAGATAATCACGAAAGATGAGGTAAGTTGGAAAGCAAAAGACCTGTATTCTATGATATCACTTATAGGCGTTATCTAATAACTGACACAAATGAACATATTTCCGCAGAGAAAGACACTTACAGAATTAGAAAACAACCTATGCTCATCTAAAACGAAAGGTGGGGGTAATAGATAAGTTGAGATTAGTGTTACTATATGTATACAAACTCATATTATATACATATCTCAAAAAGACCGACCATATAGCAAGGGAGGTCTCCGTAACCCTCTGTTAATATTTTACATGGGAAGAGGATCTGTTCTTGAATAGATATATATAATGTACAAATGAACCAGATTGTGTTCACCTAGGACAAACAATATTCT
The DNA here is from genome assembly GCF_965194825.1 of Balaenoptera physalus. Lineage (NCBI taxonomy): Eukaryota > Metazoa > Chordata > Mammalia > Artiodactyla > Balaenopteridae > Balaenoptera > Balaenoptera physalus. Next base: position 470,945 of record NW_028126526.1, read on the forward strand.
AAGCTTTACCCCAATTAAAAAAAAATTACAACCAAGAAGAAATAATGAGACATAAACTTATGGGGCTTTCTCCATGCACATTCCAATGTAATTTACAACCTAGGAACACGACTTCCAGAAAGGCTCTGCTGCCCTATTACCCAGATTTGGGAATGGAGAAATGCTGCCTGCTTCAGGCCACTTCCCACAACAGGAGATTTAAAACCCTTGCTAAAGGTCACTAAATATTCACCAAACTTGCAGTTCGGTAAATGACACCTGCTCTGTAAAAAAAGTCTGAGGTGAAAATCGACCAAAAATTTCAAAAGAGGGCAGCCTTCCAAGAAGACAATATCAAGAGTTATACTGTACTCCCAATTGTTTCCTTTTTTTAACAGAAAAGAAAACCGTGGAGAAAAATGATGAGTTTTACGAATTTTCAAAGACATGCAAACCGAAATTACAAAACCCTATCAGCTCACAGGAGCCAGTAGCGCCATTAGCATAAATGCTGCAAACAATAAATGCTGAAGCAATTGAGGAGAAACGTGTACCCTCGATTCTAAGGGGGACGTGCTAAGTGCCACGAATGAAAACACAAAGAAGGTGCTTGGAAAGGGAAAAACGGTGCTACCAGTCAGTCAATCACACCCACTGCTGGGCCTATCACCTGAGAAAATGAGAATCAAAAAGTCACAGGCTGGCAATCCTGCACTCCAACAATATTTACCATAGCCAACACTTGGAAGCAATGAAAATGTCCATCAACCGAGGAATGCACAAAGAAGAAGTGGTCCACGTACACAGTGGAAAATTACTCCAATAAAAAATAAAAATTAAATTTAAAAATCCAACAAAAGTAAGGAGACATCAGCTTGTGTGGGTTTCTCCGGGCACACTCCACTCTAATTTATAACCGAGAAACACCACAGGCCGCAAGGGCTTTTCCCTAGTTACCAGGGTGGGGAACATAGAAAGGTTGCCGCCCTCTGGCAGTTACCTGCAAAAGCAGTTTTAAAGCCTGTGCTAATGGTCATTTCATAGGAACAAGTACTGCAGAACTGTAAATGAAACCTGACCTCAAAATGTCTTCAGGGAGGTAATGGCCAAAACACTTCAAACTGTGACACATACTTTAAGAGAACACACTGAAGAACTAATGGGTAATCACAGCTTGAAAAATAAAAAGGACATGCCTTCAAGCTCAATTTCAACGGATTATGAGGCACATGCGAATTCAACCACAAAGAGGTATCAGCTCACACTTGTCAGAAAAACCATCAGCAAGAAAACTACAAACAATAAATGCTGAAGGTGTTGTGGAGAAATGCATACCCTCAACTTCAAGGGGGACGTAAGTTGGAAAGGACCACCAATGAGAACAGAATGGAGGTGCCTTAAAAAGGTAAACATTGAGCTACCATATGATCCAGCAGGCCCACTCCTCCACCTATAATCTAAGAAGAGAGAATTGGAAAGACACAGGCAGGCAAATCTGCATTGCACAGTATTACAATAGCCAAGATGTGGAAGTAAACAGAAGTCTACCAACAGATGGGAGGACAAAGAAGAACTCCTCCATGTACAACTGGAATATTCGCTAGTGAAAAAAATGAAACAATGCCATTTGCAGCACCGTAGATGAGTCTAGACGTAATCACGCCACCTGTAGTAAGTGAGAAAGCAAAAGCCACATATCCTATCATATCACTTTTAGGAGTTACTTAAAAATTGATACCAATGAAGATATTTCCACAGAGAAAGGCAATCACAGATTCATTAAAAAACTTATGGTTCACCAAATAGAAAGGGAGGAGGATTGGATACATTACCATATTGGGGTTAACAGAGATATACAAACCATGTGAAATATATAACCAGGAAAGACGTACGGAAGACCAGGAGAAGACTACTCAACATTGTGTCATAACCTACATGGGAAAAGGATGCGAGGAAGAATAGATACCTGTATATGTGTGAAAGAACCACATCTTGCACACCTAGAACAAACAAACCATTGTAATCAAATTAGCTGGGATAAAAAATTAAAAGTAAATTACAAATATGGACAAGAAGTAATGAGACATAAACTTAAAGGGCTTTTTCCTGGCATTTTCCATTCTAATATACAACCTACAACACCACTTCCATTAAGGCTCTGTTTCCCTAGTAACCAAATTTGGTAAAGGAGAAATGCTGCCACCTTGTGGCCGTTTCCTGCAAGAGCAGCTTTAAAGTCACAGCTAATGGTCACTTAACATTCACAAGGACTCAGGGCTGTAAAGGAAACTTGCCCTAAAAATTTGTGCTGAAGTAGAGAATGGACAAAAAAATTCAAAACAGGCAAATGTTTCAAGAAGAGATTATGAAGAGTTAAGTTTTACTTACACTCTTTTTAAAAAAAGGAAAATGGATAAAAGCTCAACCTCAGGGAGTGTTAGACGCATGGTAACTAATCTACAAAAAGTTTCAACTTACACCAGTCGACTGACCATCAGCAAAATGTCTACAAACAATAAATGCTGAAGGGGTTTTAGAGAACTGTGTACCCTCTACCTGCTGGTGAGACATAAAGGGGTAACAGCCAATAGTGAGAACAGAAAGCAGCTGTGTTTAGAAGTAAAAATGGAGGTACCATTCAATCCAGCAGGGGCACCATTGGACCTCTCACCTGAGAAGACAAGAATCGAGAAGACACAGGCCGCAAAAGCTGCAGTGCAGCCTTATTCACAATATCCAAGACAGTGAAGCAATCAAAATGTCCAACAACAGGTAAATGGATAAAGAAGAAGTGGTCCATATACACAATGGAATATTAGCCATGGAAGACAATGAACCATTGCTCTTTGAGGCACCACAAATGAGTCTGGAGATAATCACGAAAGATGAGGTAAGTTGGAAAGCAAAAGACCTGTATTCTATGATATCACTTATAGGCGTTATCTAATAACTGACACAAATGAACATATTTCCACAGTGAAAGACACTCACAGAATTAGAAAACAAACTATGCTCATCTAAAACGAAAGGTGGGGGGAATAGATAAGTTAAGATTAGTGTTACTATATGTATACAAACTCATCTTATATACATATCTCAAAAAGACCGACCATATAGCAAGGGAGGTCTGCGGAACCCTCTGTTAACATTTTACATGGGAAGAGGATCTGTACTTGAATAGATATATATAATGTACAAATGAACCAGATTGTGTTCACCTAGGACAAACAATATTCTAAGCTTTACCCCAATTAAAAAAAAATTAAAACCAAGAAGAAATAATGAGACATAAACTTATGGGGCTTTCTCCATGCACATTCCAATGTAATTTACAACCTAGGAACACGACTTCCAGAAAGGCTCTGCTGCCCTATTACCCAGATTTGGGAATGGAGAAATGCTGCCTGCTTCAGGCCACTTCCCACAACAGGAGATTTAAAACCCTTGCTAAAGGTCACTAAATATTCACCAAACTTGCAGTTTGGTAAATGACACCTGCTCTCTAAAAAAAGTCTGAGGTGAAGATCGAACAAAAAATTCAAAAGAGGGCAGCCTTCCAAGAAGACAATATCAAGAGTTATATTGTACTCCCAATTGTTTCCTTTTTTTAACAGAAAAGAAAACCGCGGAGAAAAATGATGAGTTTTACGAATTTTCAAAGACATGCAAACCCAAATTACAAAACCCTATCAGCTCACAGGAGCCAGTAGGGCCATTAGCATAAATGCTGCAAACAATAAATGCTGAAGCGATTGAGGAGAAATGTGTACCCTCGATTCTAAGGGGGACGTGCTAAGTGCCACGAATGAAAACACAAAGAAAGTGCTTGAAAAGGGAAAAACGGTGCTACCAGTCAGTCAATCACACCCACTGCTGGGCCTATCACCTGAGAAAATGAGAATCAAAAAGTCAAAGGCTGGCAATCCTGCACTCCAACAATATTTACCATAGCCAACACTTGGAAGCAATGAAAATGTCCATCCACCGAGGAATGCACAAAGTAGAAGTGGTCCACGTACACAGTGGGAAATTACTCCAATAAAAAATAAAAATCAAAATTAAAAATCCAACAAAAGCAAGGAGATATCAGCTTGTTTGAGTTGGTCTGGGCACAGTACACTCTAATTTATAATCGAGAAACACCACAGGCCGCAAGGGCTTTTCCCTAGTTACCAGGGTGGGGAACATAAAAAGGCTGCCGCCCTCTGGCAGTTACCTGCAAAAGCAGCCTTAAAGCCTGTGCTAATGGTCATTTCATAAGAACAAGTACTGCAGAACTGTAAATGAAACTTGCCCTCAAAATGTCTTCAGGGAGGTAATGGCCAAAACATTTCAAATTGTGACACATACTTTAAGAGAACACTTTGAAGAACTAAGGGGTAATCACAGCTTGAAAAATAAAAAGGACATGCCTTCAAGCTCAATTTCAACGGATCATGGGGCACATGCGAATTCAACCACAAAGAGGTATCAGCTCACACTTGTCAGAGTAACCATCAGCAAGAAAACTACAAACAATAAATGCTGAAGGTGTTGTGGAAAAATGCATACCCTCAACTTCAAGTGGGACGTAATTTGGAAAGGACCACCAATGAGGACAGAATGGAGGTGCCTTAAAAAGGTAAACATTGAGCTACCATATGATCCAGCAGGCCCACTCCTCCACCTATAATCTAAGAAGAGAGAATTGGAAAGACACAGGCAGGCAAATCTGCATTGCACAGTATTACAATAGCCAAGATATGGAAGTAAACAAAAGTCTACCAACAGATGGGAGGACAAAGAAGAACTCCTCCCTGTACAACTGGAATATTCGCTAGTGAAAAAAATGAAACAATGCCATTTGCAGCACCATAGATGAGTCTAGACGTAATCACGCCACCTGTAGTAAGTGAGAAAGCAAAAGCCACATATCCTATCATATCACTTTTAGGAGTTACTTAAAAATTGATACCAATGAAGATATTTCCACAGAGAAAGGCAATCACAGATTCATTAAAAAACTTATGGTTCACCAAATAGAAAGGGATGAGGATTGGATACATTACCATATTGGGGTTAACAGAGATATACAAACCATGTGAAATATATAACCAGGAAAGACGTACGGAAGACCAGGAGAAGACTACTCAACATTGTGTCATAACCTACATGGGAAAAGGATGCGAGGAAGAATAGATACCTGTATATGTGTGAAAGAACCACATCTTGCACACCTAGAACAAACAAACCATTGTAATCAAATTTGCTGGGATAAAAAATTAAAAGTAAATTACAAATATGGACAAGAAGTAATGAGACATAAACTTAAAGGGCTTTTTCCTGGCATTTTCCATTCTAATATACAACCTACAACACCACTTCCATTAAGGCTCTGTTTCCCTAGTAACCAAATTTGGTAAAGGAGAAATGCTGCCACTTTGTGGCCGTTTCCTGCAAGAGCAGCTTTAAAGTCACAGCTAATGGTCACTTAACATTCACAAGGACTCAGGGCTGTAAAGGAAACTTGCCCTAAAAATTTGTGCTGAATTAGAGAATGGACAAAAAAATTCAAAACAGGCAAATGTTTCAAGAAGAGATTATGAAGAGTTAAGTTTTACTTACACTCTTTTTAAAAAAAGGAAAATGGATAAAAGCTCAACCTCAGGGAGTGTTAGGCGCATGGAATCTAATCTACAAAAAGTTTCAACTTACACCAGTCGACTGACCATCAGCAAAATGTCTACAAACAATAAATGCTGAAGGGGTTTTAGAGAACTGTGTACCCCCTACCTGCTGGTGAGACATAAAGGGGTAACAGCCAATAGTGAGAACACAAAGCAGCTGTGTTTAAAAGTAAAAATGGAGGTACCATTCAATCCAGCAGGGGCACCATTGGACCTTTCACCTGAGAAGACAAGAATCGAGAAGACACAGGCCGCAAAAGCTGCAGTGCAGCCTTATTCACAATATCCAAGACAGTGAAGCAATCAAAATGTCCAACAACAGGTAAATGGATAAAGAAGAAATGGTCCATATACACAATGGAATATTAGCCATGGAAGACAATGAACCATTGCTATTTGAGGCACCACAAATGAGTCTGGAGATAATCACGAAAGATGAGGTAAGTTGGAAAGCAAAAGACCTGTATTCTATGATATCACTTATAGGCGTTATCTAATAACCGACACAAATGAACATATTTCCGCAGAGAAAGACACTCACAGATTTAGAAAACAAATTATGCTCATCTAAAATGAAAGGTGGGGGAATGGATAAATTAAGATTAGTGTTACTATATGTATACAAACACATATTATATACATATCACAAAAAGACCGACCATATAGCAAGGGAGGTCTGAAGAACCCTCAGTAACATTTTACATGGGAAGAGCATCTGTACTTGAATAGACAAATATAATGTACAAATGAACCAGATTGTGTACACCTCGGACAAACAATATTCTAAGCTTTACCCCAATTAAAAAAAAATTAAAACCAAGAAGAAATAATGAGACATAAACTTATGGGGCTTTCTCCATGCACATTCCAATGTAATTTACAACCTAGGAACACGACTTCCAGAAAGGCTCTGCTGCCCTACTACCCAGATTTGGGAATGGAGAAATGCTGCCTGCTTCAGGCCACTTCCCACAACAGGAGATTTAAAACCCTTGCTAAAGGTCACTAAATATTCACCAAACTTGCAGTTTGGTAAATGACACCTGCTCTCTAAAAAAAGTCTGAGGTGAAGATCGAACAAAAAATTCAAAAGAGGGCAGCCTTCCAAGAAGACAATATCAAGAGTTATATTGTACTCCCAATTGTTTCCTTTTTTTAACAGAAAAGAAAACCGCGGAGAAAAATGATGAGTTTTACGAATTTTCAAAGACATGCAAACCCAAATTACAAAACCCTATCAGCTCACAGGAGCCAGTAGGGCCATTAGCATAAATGCTGCAAACAATAAATGCTGAAGCGATTGAGGAGAAATGTGTACCCTCGATTCTAAGGGGGACGTGCTAAGTGCCACGAATGAAAACACAAAGAAAGTGCTTGAAAAGGGAAAAACGGTGCTACCAGTCAGTCAATCACACCCACTGCTGGGCCTATCACCTGAGAAAATGAGAATCAAAAAGTCACAGGCTGGCAATCCTGCACTCCAACAATATTTACCATAGCCAACACCTGGAAGCAATGAAAATGTCCATCAACCAAGGAATGCACAAAGAAGAAGTGGTCCACGTACACAGTGGAAAATTACTCCAATAAAAAATAAAAATTAAATTTAAAAATCCAACAAAAGTAAGGAGACATCAGCTTGTGTGGGTTTGTCCGGGCACACTCCACTCTAATTTATAACCGAGAAACACCACAGGCAGCAAGGGCTTTTCCCTAGTTAACAGGGTGGGGAACATAGAAAGGCTGCCGCCCTCTGGCAGTTTCGTGCAAAAGCAGTTTTAAAGCCTGTGCTAATGGTCATTTCATAGGAACAAGTACTGCAGAACTGTAAATGAAACCTGCCCTCAAAATGTCTTCAGGGAGGTAATGGCCAAAACACTTCAAAATGTGACACATACTTTAAGAGAACACTTTGAAGAACTAAGGGGTAATCACAGCTTGAAAAATAAAAAGGACATGCCTTCAAGCTCAATTTCAACGGATTATGAGGCACATGCGAATTGAAACACAAAGAGGTATCAGCTCACACTTGTCAGAATAACCATCAGCAAGAAAACTACAAACAATAAATGCTGAAGGTGTTGTGGAAAAATGCATACCCTCAACTTCAAGTGGGACGTAAGTTGGAAAGGACGACCAATGAGGACAGAATGGAGGTGCCTTAAAAAGGAAAACATTGAGCTACCATATGATCCAGCAGGCCCACTCCTCCACCTATAATCTAAGAAGAGAGAATTGGAAAGACACAGGCAGGCAAATCTGCATTGCACAGTATTACAATAGCCAAGATATGGAAGTAAACAAAAGTCTACCAACAGATGGGAGGACAAAGAAGAACTCCTCCATGTACAACTGGAATATTCGCTAGTGAAAAAAATGAAACAATGCCATTTGCAGCACCATAGATGAGTCTAGACGTAATCACGCCACCTGTAGTAAGTGAGAAAGCAAAAGCCACATATCCTATCATATCACTTTTAGGAGTTACTTAAAAATTGATACCAATGAAGATATTTCCACAGAGAAAGGCAATCACAGATTCATTAAAAAACATATGGTTCACCAAATAGAAAGGGATGAGGATTGGATACATTACCATATTGGGGTTAACAGAGATATACAAACCATGTGAAATATATAACCAGGAAAGACGTACGGAAGAACAGGAGAAGACTACTCAACATTGTGTCATAACCTACATGGGAAAAGGATGCGAGGAAGAATAGATACCTGTATATGTGTGAAAGAACCACATCTTTCACACCTAGAACAAACAAACCATTGTAATCAAATTTGCTGGGATAAAAAATTAAAAGTAAATTACAAATATGGACAAGAAGTAATGAGACATAAACTTAAAGGGCTTTTTCCTGGCATTTTCCATTCTAATATACAACCTAGAACACCACTTCCATTAAGGCTCTGTTTCCCTAGTAACCAAATTTGGTAAAGGAGAAATGCTGCCACCTTGTGGCCGTTTCCTGCAAGAGCAGCTTTAAAGTCACAGCTAATGGTCACTTAACATTCACAAGGACTCAGGGCTGTAAAGGAAACTTGCCCTAAAAATTTGTGCTGAAGTAGAGAATGGACAAAAAAATTCAAAACAGGCAAATGTTTCAAGAAGAGATTATGAAGAGTTAAGTTTTACTTACACTCTTTTTAAAAAAAGGAAAATGGATAAAAGCTCAACCTCAGGGAGTGTTAGACGCATGGAATCTAATCTACAAAAAGTTTCAACTTACACCAGTCGACTGACCATCAGCAAAATGTCTACAAACAATAAATGCTGAAGGGGTTTTAGAGAACTGTGTACCCTCTACCTGCTGGTGAGACATAAAGGGGTAACAGCCAATAGTGAGAACAGAAAGCAGCTGTGTTTAAAAGTAAAAATGGAGTTACCATTCAATCCAGCAGGGGCACCATTGGCCCTCTCATCTGAGAAGACAAGAATCGAGAAGACACAGGCCGCAAAAGCTGCAGTGCAGCCTTATTCACAATATCCAAGACAGTGAAGCAATCAAAATGTCCAACAACAGGTAAATGGATAAAGAAGAAGTGGTCCATATACACAATGGAATATTAGCCATGGAAGACAATGACCCATTGCTCTTTGAGGCACCACAAATGAGTCTGGAGATCATCACGAAAGATGAGGTAAGTTGGAAAGCAAAAGACCTGTACTCTATGATATCACTTATAGGCGTTATCTAATAACTGATACAAATGAATATATTTCCGCAGAGAAAGACACTCACAGATTTAGAAAACAAACTATGCTCATCTAAAACGAAAGGTGGGGGAATGGATAAGTTAAGATTAGTGTTACTATATGTATAAAAACTCATATTATATACCTATCTCAAAAAGACCGACCATATAGCAAGGGAGGTCTGTGGAACCCTCAGTAACATTTTACATGGGAAGAGGCTCTGTACTTGAATAGACATATATAATGTACAAATGAACCAGATTGTGTTCACCTAGGACAAACAATATTCTAAGCTTTACCCCAATTAAAAAAAAAATTAAAACCAAGAAGAAATAATGAGACATAAACTTATGGGGCTTTCTCCATGCACATTCCAATGTAATTTACAACCTAGGAACACGACTTCCAGAAAGGCTCTGCTGCCCTAGTACCCTGATTTGGGAATGGACAAATGCTGCCTGCTTCAGACCACTTCCCACAACAGGAGATTTAAAACCCTTGCTAAAGGTGACTAAATATTCACCAAACTTGCAGGTCGGTAAATGACACCTGCTCTCTAAAAAGAGTCTGAGGTGGAAAATCGACAAAAAATTCAAAAGAGGGCAGCCTTCCAAGAAGACAATATCAAGACTTATATTGTACTCCCAAATGTTTCATTTTTTTTACAGAAAAGGAAACCGCGGAGAAAAATGATGAGTTTTACGAATTTTCAAAGACATGCAAACCCAGATTACAAACACTATCAGCTCACAGGAGCCAGTAGGGCCATTAGCAAAAATGCTGCAAACAATAAATGCTGAAGCGATTGTGGAGAAATGTGTACCCTCGATTCTAAGGGGGACGTGGTAAGTGCCACTAACGAAAACACAAAGAAGGTGCTTTGAAAAGGGGAAAACGTTGCTACCAGTCAGTCAATCACACCCACTGCTGGGCCTATCACCTGAGAAAATGAGAATCAAAAAGTCACAGGCTGGCAATCCCGCACTCCAACAATATTTACCATAGCCAACACTTGGAAGCAATGAAAATGTCCATCCACCGAGGAATGCACAAAGTAGAAGTGGTCCACGTACACAGTGGGAAATTACTCCAATAAAAAATAAAAATCAAAATTAAAAATCCAACAAAAGCAAGGAGACATCAGCTTGTGTGAGTTTGTCTGGGCACAGTCCACTCTAATTTATAATCGAGAAACACCACAGGCCGCAAGGGCTTTTCCCTAGTTACCAGGGTGGGGAACATAAAAAGGCTGCCGCCCTCTGGCAGTTACCTGCAAAAGCAGCCTTAAAGCCTGTGCTAATGGTCATTTCATAAGAACAAGTACTGCAGAACTGTAAATGAAACCTGCCCTCAAAATGTCTTCAGGGAGGTAATGGCCAAAACATTTCAAAATGTGACACATACTTTAAGAGAACACTTTGAAGAACTAAGGGGTAATCACAGCTTGAAAAATAAAAAGGACATGCCTTCAAGCTCAATTTCAACGGATTATGAGGCACATGCGAATTCAACCACAAAGAGGTATCAGCTCACACTTGTCAGAGTAACCATCAGGAAGAAAACTACAAACAATAAATGCTGAAGGTGTTGTGGAAAAATGCATACCCTCAACTTCAAGTGGGACGTAAGTTGGAAAGGACCACCAATGAGAACAGAATGGAGGTGCCTTAAAAAGGTAAACATTGAGCTACCATATGATCCAGCAGGCCCACTCCTCCACCTATAATCTAAGAAGAGAGAATTGGAAAGACACAGGCAGGCAAATCTGCATTGGACAATATTACAATAGCCAAGATATGGAAGTAAACAAAAGTCTACCAACAGATGGGAGGACAAAGAAGAACTCCTCCCTGTACAACTGGAATATTCGCTAGTGAAAAAAATGAAACAATGCCATTTGCAGCACCATAGATGAGTCTAGACATAATCACGCCACCTGTAGTAAGTGAGAAAGCAAAAGCCACATATCCTATCATATCACTTTTAGGAGTTACTTAAAAATTGATACCAATGAAGATATTTCCACAGAGAAAGGCAATCACAGATTCATTAAAAAACTTATGGTTCACCAAATAGAAAGGGATGAGGATTGGATACATTACCATATTGGGGTTAACAGAGATATAAAAACCATGTGAAATATATAACCAGGAAAGACGTACGGAAGACCAGGAGAAGACTACTCAACATTGTGTCATAACCTACATGGGAAAAGGATGCGAGGAAGAATAGATACCTGTATATGTGTGAAAGAACCACATCTTGCACACCTAGAACAAACAAACCATTGTAATCAAATTTGCTGGGATAAAAAATTAAAAGTAAATTACAAATATGGACAAGAAGTAATGAGACATAAACTTAAAGGGCTTTTTCCTGGCATTTTCCATTCTAATATACAACCTACAACACCACTTCCATTAAGGCTCTGTTTCCCTAGTAACCAAATTTGCTAAAGGAGAAATGCTGCCACTTTGTGGCCGTTTCCTGCAAGAGCAGCTTTAAAGTCACAGCTAATGGTCACTTAACATTCACAAGGACTCAGGGCTGTAAAGGAAACTTGCCCTAAAAATTTGTGCTGAAGTAGAGAATGGACAAAAAAATTCAAAACAGGCAAATGTTTCAAGAAGAGATTATGAAGAGTTAAGTTTTACTTACACTCTTTTTAAAAAAAGGAAAATGGATAAAAGCTCAACCTCAGGGAGTGTTAGGCGCATGGAATCTAATCTACAAAAAGTTTCAACTTACACCAGTCGACTGACCATCAGCAAAATGTCTACAAACAATAAATGCTGAAAGGGTTTTAGAGAACTGTGTACCCCCTACCTGCTGGTGAGACATAAAGGGGTAACAGCCAATAGTGAGAACAGAAAGCAGCTGTGTTTAAAAGTAAAAATGGAGGTACCATTCAATCCAGCAGGGGCACTATTGGACCTTTCACCTGAGAAGACAAGAATCGAGAAGACACAGGCCGCAAAAGCTGCAGTGCAGCCTTATTCACAATATCCAAGACAGTGAAGCAATCAAAATGTCCAACAACAGGTAAATGGATAAAGAAGAAGTGGTCCATATACACAATGGAATATTAGCCATGGAAGACAATGAACCATTGCTATTTGAGGCACCACAAATGAGTCTGGAGATAATCACGAAAGATGAGGTAAGTTGGAAAGCAAAAGACCTGTATTCTATGATATCACTTATAGGCGTTATCTAATAACCGACACAAATGAACATATTTCCGCAGAGAAAGACACTCACAGATTTAGAAAACAAACTATGCTCATCTAAAATGAAAGGTGGGGGAATGGATAAATTAAGATTAGTGTTACTATATGTATACAAACACATATTATATACATATCACAAAAAGACCGACCATATAGCAAGGGAGGTCTGAAGAACACTCAGTAACATTTTACATGGGAAGAGCATCTGTACTTGAATAGACAAATATAATGTACAAATGAACCAGATTGTGTACACCTCGGACAAACAATATTCTAAGCTTTACCCCAATTAAAAAAAATTAAAACCAAGAAGAAATAATGAGACATAAACTTATGGGGCTTTCTCCATGCACATTCCAATGTAATTTACAACCTAGGAACACGACTTCCAGAAAGGCTCTGCTGCCCTACTACCCAGATTTGGGAATGGAGAAATGCTGCCTGCTTCAGGCCACTTCCCACAACAGGAGATTTAAAACCCTTGCTAAAGGTCACTAAATATTCACCAAACTTGCAGTTTGGTAAATGACACCTGCTCTCTAAAAAAAGTCTGAGGTGAAGATCGAACAAAAAATTCAAAAGAGGGCAGCCTTCCAAGAAGACAATATCAAGAGTTATATTGTACTCCCAATTGTTTCCTTTTTTTAACAGAAAAGAAAACCGCGGAGAAAAATGATGAGTTTTAAAATTTTCAAAGACATGCAAACCCAAATTACAAAACCCTATCAGCTCACAGGAGCCAGTAGGGCCATTAGCATAAATGCTGCAAACAATAAATGCTGAAGCGATTGAGGAGAAATGTGTACCCTCGATTCTAAGGGGGACGTGCTAAGTGCCACGAATGAAAACACAAAGAAAGTTCTTGAAAAGGGAAAAACGGTGCTACCAGTCAGTCAATCACAAGCACTGCTGGGCCTATCACCTAAGAAAATGAGAATCAAAAAGTCACAGGCTGGCAATCCTGCACTCCAACAATATTTACCATAGCCAACACTTGGAAGCAATGAAAATGTCCATCAACCAAGGAATGCACAAAGAAGAAGTGGTCCACGTACACAGTGGAAAATTACTCCAATAAAAAATAAAAATTAAATTTAAAAATCCAACAAAAGTAAGGAGACATCAGCTTGTGTGGGTTTGTCCGGGCACACTCCACTCTAATTTATAACCGAGAAACACCACAGGCAGCAAGGGCTTTTCCCTAGTTAACAGGGTGGGGAACATAGAAAGGCTGCCGCCCTCTGGCAGTTTCCTGCAAAAGCAGCTTTAAAGCCTGTGCTAATGGTCATTTCATAGGAACAAGTACTGCAGAACTGTAAATGAAACCTGCCCTCAAAATGTCTTCAGGGAGGTAATGGCCAAAACACTTCAAAATGTGACACATACTTTAAGAGAACACTTTGAAGAACTAAGGGGTAATCACAGCTTGAAAAATAAAAAGGACATGCCTTCAAGCTCAATTTCAACGGATTATGAGGCACATGCGAATTCAACCACAAAGAGGTATCAGCTCACACTTGTCAGAGTAACCATCAGGAAGAAAACTACAAACAATAAATGCTGAAGGTGTTGTGGAAAAATGCATACCCTCAACTTCAAGTGGGACGTAAGTTGGAAAGGACCACCAATGAGAACAGAATGGAGGTGCCTTAAAAAGGTAAACATTGAGCTACCATATGATCCAGCAGGCCCACTCCTCCACCTATAATCTAAGAAGAGAGAATTGGAAAGACACAGGCAGGCAAATCTGCATTGGACAATATTACAATAGCCAAGATATGGAAGTAAACAAAAGTCTACCAACAGATGGGAGGACAAAGAAGAACTCCTCCCTGTACAACTGGAATATTCGCTAGTGAAAAAAATGAAACAATGCCATTTGCAGCACCATAGATGAGTCTAGACGTAATCACGCCACCTGTAGTAAGTGAGAAAGCAAAAGCCACATATCCTATCATATCACTTTTAGGAGTTACTTAAAAATTGATACCAATGAAGATATTTCCACAGAGAAAGGCAATCACAGATTCATTAAAAAACTTATGGTTCACCAAATAGAAAGGGATGAGGATTGGATACATTACCATATTGGGGTTAACAGAGATATACAAACCATGTGAAATATATAACCAGGAAAGACGTACGGAAGACCAGGAGAAGACTACTCAACATTGTGTCATAACCTACATGGGAAAAGGATGCGAGGAAGAATAGATACCTGTATATGTGTGAAAGAACCACATCTTGCACACCTAGAACAAACAAACCATTGTAATCAAATTTGCTGGGATAAAAAATTAAAAGTAAATTACAAATATGGACAAGAAGTAATGAGACATAAACTTAAAGGGCTTTTTCCTGGCATTTTCCATTCTAATATACAACCTACAACACCACTTCCATTAAGGCTCTGTTTCCCTAGTAACCAAATTTGGTAAAGGAGAAATGCTGCCACTTTGTGGCCGTTTCCTGCAAGAGCAGCTTTAAAGTCACAGCTAATGGTCACTTAACATTCACAAGGACTCAGGGCTGTAAAGGAAACTTGCCCTAAAAATTTGTGCTGAAGTAGAGAATGGACAAAAAAATTCAAAACAGGCAAATGTTTCAAGAAGAGATTATGAAGAGTTAAGTTTTACTTACACTCTTTTTAAAAAAAGGAAAATGGATAAAAGCTCAACCTCAGGGAGTGTTAGGCGCATGGAATCTAATCTACAAAAAGTTTCAACTTACACCAGTCGACTGACCATCAGCAAAATGTCTACAAACAATAAATGCTGAAAGGGTTTTAGAGAACTGTGTACCCCCTACCTGCTGGTGAGACATAAAGGGGTAACAGCCAATAGTGAGAACAGAAAGCAGCTGTGTTTAAAAGTAAAAATGGAGGTACCATTCAATCCAGCAGGGGCACTATTGGACCTTTCACCTGAGAAGACAAGAATCGAGAAGACACAGGCCGCAAAAGCTGCAGTGCAGCCTTATTCACAATATCCAAGACAGTGAAGCAATCAAAATGTCCAACAACAGGTAAATGGATAAAGAAGAAGTGGTCCATATACACAATGGAATATTAGCCATGGAAGACAAGGAACCATTGCTATTTGAGGCACCACAAATGAGTCTGGAGATAATCACGAAAGATGAGGTAAGTTGGAAAGCAAAAGACCTGTATTCTATGATATCACTTATAGGCGTTATCTAATAACCGACACAAATGAACATATTTCCGCAGAGAAAGACACTCACAGATTTAGAAAACAAACTATGCTCATCTAAAATGAAAGGTGGGGGAATGGATAAATTAAGATTAGTGTTACTATATGTATACAAACACATATTATATACATATCACAAAAAGACCGACCATATAGCAAGGGAGGTCTGAAGAACACTCAGTAACATTTTACATGGGAAGAGCATCTGTACTTGAATAGACAAATATAATGTACAAATGAACCAGATTGTGTACACCTCGGACAAACAATATTCTAAGCTTTACCCCAATTAAAAAAAATTAAAACCAAGAAGAAATAATGAGACATAAACTTATGGGGCTTTCTCCATGCACATTCCAATGTAATTTACAACCTAGGAACACGACTTCCAGAAAGGCTCTGCTGCCCTACTACCCAGATTTGGGAATGGAGAAATGCTGCCTGCTTCAGGCCACTTCCCACAACAGGAGATTTAAAACCCTTGCTAAAGGTCACTAAATATTCACCAAACTTGCAGTTTGGTAAATGACACCTGCTCTCTAAAAAAAGTCTGAGGTGAAGATCGAACAAAAAATTCAAAAGAGGGCAGCCTTCCAAGAAGACAATATCAAGAGTTATATTGTACTCCCAATTGTTTCCTTTTTTTAACAGAAAAGAAAACCGCGGAGAAAAATGATGAGTTTTAAAATTTTCAAAGACATGCAAACCCAAATTACAAAACCCTATCAGCTCACAGGAGCCAGTAGGGCCATTAGCATAAATGCTGCAAACAATAAATGCTGAAGCGATTGAGGAGAAATGTGTACCCTCGATTCTAAGGGGGACGTGCTAAGTGCCACGAATGAAAACACAAAGAAAGTGCTTGAAAAGGGAAAAACGGTGCTACCAGTCAGTCAATCACAAGCACTGCTGGGCCTATCACCTGAGAAAATGAGAATCAAAAAGTCACAGGCTGGCAATCCTGCACTCCAACAATATTTACCATAGCCAACACTTGGAAGCAATGAAAATGTCCATCAACCAAGGAATGCACAAAGAAGAAGTGGTCCACGTACACAGTGGAAAATTACTCCAAAAAAAATAAAAATTAAATTTAAAAATCCAACAAAAGTAAGGAGACATCAGCTTGTGTGGGTTTGTCCGGGCACACTCCACTCTAATTTATAACCGAGAAACACCACAGGCAGCAAGGGCTTTTCCCTAGTTAACAGGGTGGGGAACATAGAAAGGCTGCCGCCCTCTGGCAGTTTCCTGCAAAAGCAGCTTTAAAGCCTGTGCTAATGGTCATTTCATAGGAACAAGTACTGCAGAACTGTAAATGAAACCTGCCCTCAAAATGTCTTCAGGGAGGTAATGGCCAAAACACTTCAAAATGTGACACATACTTTAAGAGAACACTTTGAAGAACTAAGGGGTAATCACAGCTTGAAAAATAAAAAGGACATGCCTTCAAGCTCAATTTCAACGGATTATGAGGCACATGCGAATTGAAACACAAAGAGGTATCAGCTCACACTTGTCAGAATAACCATCAGGAAGAAAACTACAAACAATAAATGCTGAAGGTGTTGTGGAAAAATGCATACCCTCAACTTCAAGTGGGACGTAAGTTGGAAAGGACCACCAATGAGAACAGAATGGAGGTGCCTTAAAAAGGTAAACATTGAGCTACCATATGATCCAGCAGGCCCACTCCTCCACCTATAATCTAAGAAGAGAGAATTGGAAAGACACAGGCAGGCAAATCTGCATTGCACAGTATTACAATAGCCAAGATATGGAAGTAAACAAAAGTCTACCAACAGATGGGAGGACAAAGAAGAACTCCTCCATGTACAACTGGAATATTCGCTAGTGAAAAAAATGAAACAATGCCATTTGCAGCACCATAGATGAGTCTAGACGTAATCACGCCACCTGTAGTAAGTGAGAAAGCAAAAGCCACATATCCTATCATATCACTTTTAGGAGTTACTTAAAAATTGATACCAATGAAGATATTTCCACAGAGAAAGGCAATCACAGATTCATTAAAAAACTTATGTTTCACCAAATAGAAAGGGATGAGGATTGGATACATTACCATATTGGGGTTAACAGAGATATACAAACCATGTGAAATATATAACCAGGAAAGACGTACGGAAGACCAGGAGAAGACTACTCAACATTGTGTCATAACCTACATGGGAAAAGGATGCGAGGAAGAATAAATACCTGTATATGTGTGAAAGAACCACATCTTGAACACCTAGAACAAACAAACCATTGTAATCAAATTTGCTGGGATAAAAAATTAAAAGTAAATTACAAATATGGACAAGAAGTAATGAGACATAAACTTAAAGGGCTTTTTCCTGGCATTTTCCATTCTAATATACAACCTAGAACACCACTTCCATTAAGGCTCTGTTTCCCTAGTAACCAAATTTGGTAAAGGAGAAATGCTGCCACCTTGTGGCCGTTTCCTGCAAGAGCAGCTTTAAAGTCACAGCTAATGGTCACTTAACATTCACAAGGACTCAGGGCTGTAAAGGAAACTTGCCCTAAAAATTTGTGCTGAAGTAGAGAATGGACAAAAAAATTCAAAACAGGCAAATGTTTCAAGAAGAGATTATGAAGAGTTAAGTTTTACTTACATTCTTTTTAAAAAAAGGAAAATGGATAAAAGCTCAACCTCAGGGAGTGTTAGACGCATGGAATCTAATCTACAAAAAGTTTCAACTTACACCAGTCGACTGACCATCAGCAAAATGTCTACAAACAATAAATGCTGAAGGGGTTTTAGAGAACTGTGTACCCTCTACCTGCTGGTGAGACATAAAGGGGTAACAGCCAATAGTGAGAACAGAAAGCAGCTGTGTTTAAAAGTAAAAATGGAGGTACCATTCAATCCAGCAGGGGCACCATTGGCCCTCTCATCTGAGAAGACAAGAATCGAGAAGACACAGGCCGCAAAAGCTGCAGTGCATCCTTATTCACAATATCCAAGACAGGGAAGCAATCAAAATGTCCAACAAAGGTAAATGGATAAAGAAGAAGTGGTCCATATACACAATGGAATATTAGCCATGGAAGACAATGACCCATTGCTCTTTGAGGCACCACAAATGAGTCTGGAGATAATCACGAAAGATGAGGTAAGTTGGAAAGCAAAAGACCTGTATTCTATGATATCACTTATAGGCGTTATCTAATAACTGACACAAATGAACATATTTCCGCAGAGAAAGACACTCACAGATTTAGAAAACAAACTATGCTCATCTAAAACGAAAGGTGGGGGGAATAGATAAGTTAAGATTAGTGTTACTATATGTATACAAACTCATATTATATACATATCTCAAAAAGACCGACCATATAGCAAGGGAGGTCTGTGGAACCCTCTGTAACATTTTACATGGGAAGAGGCTCTGTACTTGAATAGACATATATAATGTACAAATGAACCAGATTGTGTTCACCTAGGACAAAGAATATTCTAAGCTTTACCCCAAATAAAAAAAAAAAAATTTAAACCAAGAAGAAATAATGAGACATAAACTTATGGGGCTTTCTCCACGCACATTCCAATGTAATTTACAACTTAGGAACACGACTTCCAGAAAGGCTCTGCTGCCCTAGTACCCAGATTTGGGAATGGACAAATGCTGCCTGCTTCAGGCCACTTCCCACAACAGGAGATTTAAAACCCTTGCTAAAGGTGACTAAATATTCACCAAACTTGCAGTTCGGTAAATGACACCTGCTCTCTAAAAAGAGTCTGAGGTGGAAAATCGACCAAAAAATTCAAAAGAGGGCAGCCTTCCAAGAAGACAATATCAAGACTTATATTGTACTCCCAAATGTTTCATTTTTTTAACAGAAAAGAAAACCGCGGAGAAAAATGATGAGTTTTACGAATTTTCAAAGACATGCAAACCCACATTAGAAAACACTATCAGCTCACAGGAGCCAGTAGGGCCATTAGCAAAAATGCTGCAAACAATAAATGCTGAAGCGATTGTGGAGAAATGTGTACCCTCGATTCTAAGGGGGACGTGGTAAGTGCCACTAACGAAAACACAAAGAAGGTGCTTTGAAAAGGGGAAAACGTTGCTACCAGTCAGTCAATCACACCCACTGCTGGGCCTATCACCTGAGAAAATGAGAATCAAAAAGTCACAGGCTGGCAATCCCGCACTCCAACAATATTTACCATAGCCAACACTTGGAAGCAATGAAAATGTCCATCCACCGAGGAATGCACAAAGTAGAAGTGGTCCACGTACACAGTGGGAAATTACTCCAATAAAAAATAAAAATCAAAATTAAAAATCCAACAAAAGCAAGGAGACATCAGCTTGTGTGAATTTGTCTGGGCACAGTCCACTCTAATTTATAATCGAGAAACACCACAGGCCGCAAGGGCTTTTCCCTAGTTACCAGGGTGGGGAACATAAAAAGGCTGCCGCCCTCTGGCAGTTACCTGCAAAAGCAGCCTTAAAGCCTGTGCTAATGGTCATTTCATAAGAACAAGTACTGCAGAACTGTAAATGAAACCTGCCCTCAAAATGTCTTCAGGGAGGTAATGGCCAAAACATTTCAAAATGTGACACATACTTTAAGAGAACACTTTGAAGAACTAAGGGGTAATCACAGCTTGAAAAATAAAAAGGACATGCCTTCAAGCTCAATTTCAACGGATTATGAGGCACATGCGAATTCAACCACAAAGAGGTATCAGCTCACACTTGTCAGAGTAACCATCAGCAAGAAAACTACAAACAATAAATGCTGAAGGTGTTGTGGAAAAATGCATACCCTCAACTTCAAGTGGGACGTAATTTGGAAAGGACCACCAATGAGAACAGAATGGAGGTGCCTTAAAAAGGTAAACATTGAGCTACCATATGATCCAGCAGGCCCACTCCTCCACCTATAATCTAAGAAGAGAGAATTGGAAAGACACAGGCAGGCAAATCTGCATTGCACAATATTACAATAGCCAAGATATGGAAGTAAACAAAAGTCTACCAACAGATGGGAGGACAAAGAAGAACTCCTCCCTGTACAACTGGAATATTCGCTAGTGAAAAAAATGAAACAATGCCATTTGCAGCACCATAGATGAGTCTAGATGTAATCACGCCACCCGTAGTAAGTGAGAAAGCAAAAGCCACATATCCTATCATATCACTTTTAGGAGTTACTTAAAAATTGATACCAATGAAGATATTTCCACAGAGAAAGGCAATCACAGATTCATTAAAAAACTTATGGTTCACCAAATAGAAAGGGAGGAGGATTGGATACATTACCATATTGGGGTTAACAGAGATATACAAACCATGTGAAATATATAACCAGGAAAGACGTACGGAAGACCAGGAGAAGACTACTCAACATTGTGTCATAACCTACATGGGAAAAGGATGCGAGGAAGAATAGATACCTGTATATGTGTGAAAGAACCACATCTTGCACACCTAGAACAAACAAACCATTGTAATCAAATTTGCTGGGATAAAAAATTAAAAGTAAATTACAAATATGGACAAGAAGTAATGAGACATAAACCTAAAGGGCTTTTTCCTGGCATTTTCCATTCTAATATACAACCTACAACACCACTTCCATTAAGGCTCTGTTTCCCTAGTAACCAAATTTGGTAAAGGAGAAATGCTGCCACTTTGTGGCCGTTTCCAGCAAGAGCAGCTTTAAAGTCACAGGTAATGGTCACTTAACATTCACAAGGACTCAGGGCTGTAAAGGAAACTTGCCCTAAAAATTTGTGCTGAAGTAGAGAATGGACAAAAAAATTCAAAACAGGCAAATGTTTCAAGAAGAGATTATGAAGAGTTAAGTTTTACTTACACTCTTTTTAAAAAAAGGAAAATGGATAAAAGCTCAACCTCAGGGAGTGTTAGGCGCATGGAATCTAATCTACAAAAAGTTTCAACTTACACCAGTCGACTGACCATCAGCAAAATGTCTACAAACAATAAATGCTGAAGGGGTTTTAGAGAACTGTGTACCCCCTACCTGCTGGTGAGACATAAAGGGGTAACAGCCAATAGTGAGAACAGAAAGCAGCTGTGTTTAGAAGTAAAAATGGAGGTACCATTCAATCCAGCAGGGGCACCATTGGACCTCTCACCTGAGAAGACAAGAATCGAGAAGACACAGGCCGCAAAAGCTGCAGTGCAGCCTTATTCACAATATCCAAGACAGTGAAGCAATCAAAATGTCCAACAACAGGTAAATGGATAAAGAAGAAATGGTCCATATACACAATGGAATATTAGCCATGGAAGACAATGAACCATTGCTATTTGAGGCACCACAAATGAGTCTGGAGATAATCACGAAAGATGAGGTAAGTTGGAAAGCAAAAGACCTGTATTCTATGATATCACTTATAGGCGTTATCTAATAACTGACACAAATGAACATATTTCCGCAGAGAAAGACACTCACAGATTTAGAAAACAAACTATGCTCATCTAAAACGAAAGGTGGGGGAATGGATAAATTAAGATTAGTGTTACTATATGTATACAAACACATATTATATACATATCACAAAAAGACCGACCATATAGCAAGGGAGGTCTGAAGAACCCTCAGTAACATTTTACATGGGAAGAGCATCTGTACTTGAATAGACAAATATAATGTACAAATGAACCAGATTGTGTACACCTCGGACAAATAATATTCTAAGCTTTACCCCAATTAAAAAAAAATTAAAACCAAGAAGAAATAATGAGACATAAACTTATGGGGCTTTCTCCATGCACATTCCAATGTAATTTACAACCTAGGAACACGACTTCCAGAAAGGCTCGGCTGCCCTACAACCCAGATTTGCGAATGGAGAAATGCTGCCTCCTTGAGGCCACTTCCCACAACAGCAGCTTTAAACCCATTGGTAAAGGTCACTAAATATGCACCACACTTGCAGTTCGGGAAATGAGACCTGCTCTCTAAAAAAACTCTGGGGTGGAAAATCGACCAAAAAATTCAAAAGAGGGCAACCTTCCAAGAAGACAATTTCAAGAGTTATATTGTACTCCCAATTGTTTCATTTTTTTAACAGAAAAGGAAACCGCGGAGAAAAATGATGAGTTTTACGAATTTTCAAAGACATGCAAACCCACATTACAAAACCCTATCAGCTCACAGGAGCCAGTAGGGCCATTAGCATAAATGCTGCAAACAATAAATGCTGAAGCGATTGAGGAGAAATGTGTACCCTCGATTCTAAGGGGGACGTGCTAAGTGCCACTAATGAAACCACAAAGAAGGTGCTTGGAAAGGGAAAAACGGTGCTACCAGTCAGTCAATCACACCCACTGCTGGGCCTATCACCTGAGAAAATGAGAATCAAAAAGTCACAGGCTGGCAATCCTGCACTCCAACAATATTTACCATAGCCAACACTTGGAAGCAATGAAAATGTCCATCCACCGAGGAATGCACAAAGAAGAAGTGGTCCACGTACACAGTGGAAAATTACTTCAATAAAAAATAAAAATTAAATTTAAAAATCCAACAAAACTAAGGAGACATCAGCTTGTGTGGGTTTGTCCGGGCACACTCCACTCTAAATTATAACCGAGAAACACCACAGGCCGCAAGGGCTTTTCCCTAGTTACCAGGGTGGGGAACATAGAAAGGCTGCCGCCCTCTGGCAGTTACCTGCACAAGCAGTTTTAAAGCCTGTGCTAATGGTCATTTCATAGGAAGAAGTATTGCAGGACTGTAAATGAAACCTGCCCTCAAAATGTCTTCAGGGAGGTAATGGCCAAAACATTTCAAAATGTGACACATACTTCAAGAGAACACTTTGAAGAACTAAGGGGTAATCACAGCTTGAAAAATAAAAAGGACATGCCTTCCAGCTCAATTTCAACGGATCATGGGGCACATGCGAATTCAACCACAAAGAGGTATCAGCTCACACTTGTCAGAATAACCATCAGCAAGAATACTACAAACAATAAATGCTGAAGGTGTTGTGGAGAAATGCATACCCTCAACTTCAAGGGGGACGTAAGCTGGAAAGGACCTCCAATGAGAACAGAATGGAGGTGCCTTAAAAAGGTAAACATTGAGCTACCATATGATCCAGCAGGCCCACTCCTCCACCTATAATCTAAGAAGAGAGAATTGGACAGACACAGGCAGGCAAATCTGCATAGCAGATTATTACAATAGCCAAGATATGGAAGTAAACATAAAGTCTACCAACAGATGGGAGGACAAAAAGAACTCCTCCATGTACAGATAAAATATTCGCTAGTGAAAAAAATGAAACAATGCCATTTGCAGCACCGTAGATGAGTCTAGAAGTAATCACGCAACCTGTAGTAAGTGAGAAAGCAAAAGACTCATATCCTATCATATCACTTTTAGGAGTTACTTAAAAATTGATACCAATGAAGATATTTCCACAGAGAAAGGCAGTCACAGATTCATTAAAAAACTTATGGTTCATCAAATAGAAAGGGATGAGGATTGGATACATTACCATATTGGGGTTAACAGAGATATACAAACCATGTGAAATATATAACCAGGAAAGACGTACGGAAGACCAGGAGAAGACTACTCAACATTGTGTCATAACCTACATGGGAAAAGGATGCGAGGAAGAATAGATACACGTATATGTGTGAAAGAACCACAACTTGCACACCTAGAACAAACAAACTATTGTAATCAAATTTGCTGGGATAAAAAATAAAAAGTAAATTACAAATATGAACAGCAAGTAATGAGACATAAACATAAACGGCTTTTTCCTGGCACATTCCACTCTAATTTACAACCTAGAACACCACTTCCATTAAGCCTCTGTTTCCCTAGTAACCAAATTTGGTAAAGGAGAAATGCTGCCACCTTGTGGCCGTTTCCTGCAAGAGCAGCTTTAAAGTCACAGCTAATGGTCACTTAACATTCACAAGGACTCAGGGCTGTAAAGGACACTTGCCCTAAAAATTTGTGCTGAAGTAGAGAATGGACAAAAAAATTCAAAACAGGCAAATGTTTCAAGAAGAGATTATGAAGAGTTAAGTTTTACTTACACTCTTTTTAAAAAAAAGGAAAATGGATAAAAGCTCAACCTCAGGGAGTGTTAGACGCATGCAATCTAATCTACAAAAAGTTTCAACTTACACCAGTCGACTGACCATCAGCAAAATGTCTACAAACAATAAATGCTGAAGGGGTTTTAGAGAACTGTGTACCCTCTACCTGCTGGTGAGACATAAAGGGGTAATAGCCAATAGTGAGAACAGAAAGCAGCTGTGTTTAAAAGTAAAAATGGAGGTACCATTCAATCCAGCAGGGGCACCATTGGACCTCTCACCTGAGAAGACAAGAATCGAGAAGACACAGGCCGCAAAAGCTGCAGTGCAGCCTTATTCACAATATCCAAGACAGTGAAGCAATCAAAATGTCCAACAACAGGTAAATGGATAAAGAAGAAGTGGTCCATATACACAATGGAATATTAGCCATGGAAGACAATGAACCATTGCTCTTTGAGGCACCACAAATGAGTCTGGAGATAATCACGAAAGATGAGGTAAGTTGGAAAGCAAAAGACCTGTATTCTATGATATCACTTATAGGCGTTATCTAATAACTGACACAAATGAACATATTTCCGCAGAGAAAGACACTTACAGAATTAGAAAACAAACTATGCTCATCTAAAACGAAAGGTGGGGGTAATAGATAAGTTGAGATTAGTGTTACTATATGTATACAAACTCATATTATATACATATCTCAAAAAGACCGACCATATAGCAAGGGAGGTCTCCATAACCCTCTGTTAATATTTTACATGGGAAGAGGATCTGTACTTGAATAGATATATATAATGTACAAATGAACCAGATTGTGTTCACCTAGGACAAACAATATTCTAAGCTTTACCCCAATTAAAAAAAAATTACAACCAAGAAGAAATAATGAGACATAAACTTATGGGGCTTTCTCGATGCACATTCCAATGTAATTTACAACCTAGGAACACGACTTCCAGAAAGGCTCTGCTGCCCTATTACCCAGATTTGGGAATGGAGAAATGCTGCCTGCTTCAGGCCACTTCCCACAACAGGAGATTTAAAACCCTTGCTAAAGGTCACTAAATATTCACCAAACTTGCAGTTCGGTAAATGACACCTGCTCTGTAAAAAAAGTCTGAGGTGAAAATCGACCAAAAATTTCAAAAGAGGGCAGCCTTCCAAGAAGACAATATCAAGAGTTATATTGTACTCCCAATTGTTTCCTTTTTTTAACAGAAAAGAAAACCGTGGAGAAAAATGATGAGTTTTACGAATTTTCAATGACATGCAAACCGAAATTACAAAACCCTATCAGCTCACAGGAGCCAGTAGCGCCATTAGCATAAATGCTGCAAACAATAAATGCTGAAGCAATTGAGGAGAAACGTGTACCCTCGATTCTAAGGGGGACGTGCTAAGTGCCACGAATGAAAACACAAAGAAGGTGCTTGGAAAGGGAAAAACGGTGCTACCAGTCAGTCAATCACACCCACTGCTGGACCTATCACCTGAGAAAATGAGAATCAAAAAGTCACCGGCTGGCAATCCTGCACTCCAACAATATTTACCATAGCCAACACTTGGAAGCAATGAAAATGTCCATCAACCGAGGAATGCACAAAGAAGAAGTGGTCCACGTACACAGTGGAAAATTACTCCAATAAAAAATAAAAATTAAATTAAAAAATCCAACAAAAGTAAGGAGACATCAGCTTGTGTGGGTTTGTCCGGGCACACTCCACTCTAATTTATAACCGAGAAACACCACAGGCCGCAAGGGCTTTTCCCTAGTTACCAGGGTGGGGAACATAGAAAGGCTGCCGCCCTCTGGCAGTTACCTGCAAAAGCAGTTTTAAAGCCTGTGCTAATGGTCATTTCATAGGAACAAGTACTGCAGAACTGTAAATGAAACCTGACCTCAAAATGTCTTCAGGGAGGTAATGGCCAAAACACTTCAAACTGTGACACATACTTTAAGAGAACACTCTGAAGAACTAATGGGTAATCACAGCTTGAAAAATAAAAAGGACATGCCTTGAAGCTCAATTTCAACGGATTATGAGGCACATGCGAATTCAACCACAAAGAGGTATCAGCTCACACTTGTCAGAAAAACCATCAGCAAGAAAACTACAAACAATAAATGCTGAAGGTGTTGTGGAGAAATGCATACCCTCAACTTCAAGGGGGACGTAAGTTGGAAAGGACCACCAATGAGAACAGAATGGAGGTGCCTTAAAAAGGTAAACATTGAGCTACCATATGATCCAGCAGGCCCACTCCTCCACCTATAATCTAAGAGGAGAGAATTGGAAAGACACAGGCAGGCAAATCTGCATTGCACAGTATTACAATAGCCAAGATATGGAAGTAAACAGAAGTCTACCAACAGATGGGAGGACAAAGAAGAACTCCTCCATGTACAACTGGAATATTCGCTAGTGAAAAAAATGAAACAATGCCATTTGCAGCACCGTAGATGAGTCTAGACGTAATCACGCCACCTGTAGTAAGTGAGAAAGCAAAAGCCACATATCCTATCATATCACTTTTAGGAGTTACTTAAAAATTGATACCAATGAAGATATTTCCACAGAGAAAGGCAATCACAGATTCATTAAAAAACTTATGGTTCACCAAATAGAAAGGGAGGAGGATTGGATACATTACCATATTGGGGTTAACAGAGATATACAAACCATGTGAAATATATAACCAGGAAAGACGTACGGAAGACCAGGAGAAGACTACTCAACATTGTGTCATAACCTACATGGGAAAAGGATGCGAGGAAGAATAGATACCTGTATATGTGTGAAAGAACCACATCTTGCACACCTAGAACAAACAAACCATTGTAATCAAATTTGCTGGGATAAACAATTAAAAGTAAATTACAAATATGGACAAGAAGTAATGAGACATAAACTTAAAGGGCTTTTTCCTGGCATTTTCCATTCTAATATACAACCTACAACACCACTTCCATTAAGGCTCTGTTTCCCTAGTAACCAAATTTGGTAAAGGAGAAATGCTGCCACCTTGTGGCCGTTTCCTGCAAGAGCAGCTTTAAAGTCACAGCTAATGGTCACTTAACATTCACAAGGACTCAGGGCTGTAAAGGAAACTTGCCCTAAAAATTTGTGCTGAAGTAGAGAATGGACAAAAAAATTCAAAACAGGCAAATGTTTCAAGAAGAGATTATGAAGAGTTAAGTTTTACTTACACTCTTTTTAAAAAAAGGAAAATGGATAAAAGCTCAACCTCAGGGAGTGTTAGACGCATGGTAACTAATCTACAAAAAGTTTCAACTTACACCAGTCGACTGACCATCAGCAAAATGTCTACAAACAATAAATGCTGAAGGGGTTTTAGAGAACTGTGTACCCTCTACCTGCTGGTGAGACATAAAGGGGTAACAGCCAATAGTGAGAACAGAAAGCAGCTGTGTTTAAAAGTAAAAATGGAGGTACCATTCAATCCAGCAGGGGCACCATTGGACCTCTCACCTGAGAAGACAAGAATCGAGAAGACACAGGCCGCAAAAGCTGCAGTGCAGCCTTATTCACAATATCCAAGACAGTGAAGCAATCAAAATGTCCAACAACAGGTAAATGGATAAAGAAGAAGTGGTCCATATACACAATGGAATATTAGCCATGGAAGACAATGAACCATTGCTCTTTGAGGCACCACAAATGAGTCTGGAGATAATCACGAAAGATGAGGTAAGTTGGAATGCAAAAGACCTGTATTCTATGATATCACTTATAGGCGTTATCTAATAACTGACACAAATGAACATATTTCCACAGAGAAAGACACTCACAGAATTAGAAAACAAACTATGCTCATCTAAAACGAAAGGTGGGGGGAATAGATAAGTTAAGATTAGTGTTACTATATGTATACAAACTCATCTTATATACATATCTCAAAAAGACCGACCATATAGCAAGGGAGGTCTGCGGAACCCTCTGTTAACATTTTACATGGGAAGAGGATCTGTACTTGAATAGATATATATAATGTACAAATGAACCAGATTGTGTTCACCGAGGACAAACAATATTCTAAGCTTTACCCCAATTAAAAAAAAATTAAAACCAAGAAGAAATAATGAGACATAAACTTATGGGGCTTTCTCCATGCACATTCCAATGTAATTTACAACCTAGGAACACGACTTCCAGAAAGGCTCTGCTGCCCTATTACCCAGATTTGGGAATGGAGAAATGCTGCCTGCTTCAGGCCACTTCCCACAACAGGAGATTTAAAACCCTTGCTAAAGGTCACTAAATATTCACCAAACTTGCAGTTTGGTAAATGACACCTGCTCTCTAAAAAAAGTCTGAGGTGAAGATCGAACAAAAAATTCAAAAGAGGGCAGCCTTCCAAGAAGACAATATCAAGAGTTATATTGTACTCCCAATTGTTTCCTTTTTTTAACAGAAAAGAAAACCGCGGAGAAAAATGATGAGTTTTACGAATTTTCAAAGACATGCAAACCCAAATTACAAAACCCTATCAGCTCACAGGAGCCAGTAGGGCCATTAGCATAAATGCTGCAAACAATAAATGCTGAAGCGATTGAGGAGAAATGTGTACCCTCGATTCTAAGGCGGACGTGCTAAGTGCCAGGAATGAAAACACAAAGAAGGTGCTTGGAAAGGGAAAAACGGTGCTACCAGTCAGTCAATCACACCCACTGCTGGGCCTATCACCTGAGAAAATGAGAATCAAAAAGTCACAGGCTGGCAATCCTGCACTCCAACAATATTTACCATAGCCAACACTTGGAAGCAATGAAAATGTCCATCCACCGAGGAATGCACAAAGTAGAAGTGGTCCACGTACACAGTGGGAAATTACTCCAATAAAAAATAAAAATCAAAATTAAAAATCCAACAAAAGCAAGGAGACATCAGCTTGTTTGAGTTTGTCTGGGCACAGTCCACTCTAATTTATAATCGAGAAACACCACAGGCCGCAAGGGCTTTTCCCTAGTTACCAGGGTGGGGAACATAAAAAGGCTGCCGCCCTCTGGCAGTTACCTGCAAAAGCAGCCTTAAAGCCTGTGCTAATGGTCATTTCATAAGAACAAGTACTGCAGAACTGTAAATGAAACCTGCCCTCAAAATGTCTTCAGGGAGGTAATGGCCAAAACATTTCAAAATGTGACAAATACTTTAAGAGAACACTTTGAAGAACTAAGGGGTAATCACAGCTTGAAAAATAAAAAGGACATGCCTTCAAGCTCAATTTCAACGGATTATGAGGCACATGCGAATTCAACCACAAAGAGGTATCAGCTCACACTTGTCAGAATAACCATCAGCAAGAAAACTACAAACAATAAATGCTGAAGGTGTTGTGGAAAAATGCATACCCTCAACTTCAAGTGGGACGTAAGTTGGAAAGGACCACCAATGAGAACAGAATGGAGGTGCCTTAAAAAGGTAAACATTGAGCTACCATATGATCCAGCAGGCCCACTCCTCCACCTATAATCTAAGAAGAGAGAATTGGAAAGACACAGGCAGGCAAATCTGCATTGCACAGTATTACAATAGCCAAGATATGGAAGTAAACAAAAGTCTACCAACAGATGGGAGGACAAAGAAGAACTCCTCCATGTACAACTGGAATATTCGCTAGTGAAAAAAATGAAACAATGCCATTTGCAGCACCGTAGATGAGTCTAGACGTAATCACGCCACCTGTAGTAAGTGAGAAAGCAAAAGCCACATATCCTATCATATCACTTTTAGGAGTTACTTAAAAATTGATACCAATGAAGATATTTCCACAGAGAAAGGCAATCACAGATTCATTAAAAAACTTATGGTTCACCAAATAGAAAGGGAGGAGGATTGGATACATTACCATATTGGGGTTAACAGAGATATACAAACCATGTGAAATATATAACCAGGAAAGACGTACGGAAGACCAGGAGAAGACTACTCAACATTGTGTCATAACCTACATGGGAAAAGGATGCGAGGAAGAATAGATACCTGTATATGTGTGAAAGAACCACATCTTGCACACCTAGAACAAACAAACCATTGTAATCAAATTTGCTGGGATAAAAAATTAAAAGTAAATTACAAATATGGACAAGAAGTAATGAGACATAAACTTAAAGGGCTTTTTCCTGGCATTTTCCATTCTAATATACAACCTACAACACCACTTCCATTAAGGCTCTGTTTCCCTAGTAACCAAATTTGGTAAAGGAGAAATGCTGCCACCTTGTGGCCGTTTCCTGCAAGAGCAGCTTTAAAGTCACAGCTAATGGTCACTTAACATTCACAAGGACTCAGGGCTGTAAAGGAAACTTGCCCTAAAAATTTGTGCTGAAGTAGAGAATGGACAAAAAAATTCAAAACAGGCAAATGTTTCAAGAAGAGATTATGAAGAGTTAAGTTTTACTTACACTCTTTTTAAAAAAAGGAAAATGGATAAAAGCTCAACCTCAGGGAGTGTTAGGCGCATGGAATCTAATCTACAAAAAGTTTCAACTTACACCAGTCGACTGACCATCAGCAAAATGTCTACAAACAATAAATGCTGAAGGGGATTTAGAGAACTGTGTACCCCCTACCTGCTGGTGAGACATAAAGGGGTAACAGCCAATAGTGAGAACAGAAAGCAGCTGTGTTTAAAAGTAAAAATGGAGGTACCATTCAATCCAGCAGGGGCACCATTGGACCTCTCACCTGAGAAGACAAGAATCGAGAAGACACAGGCCGCAAAAGCTGCAGTGCAGCCTTATTCACAATATCCAAGACAGTGAAGCAATCAAAATGTCCAACAACAGGTAAATGGATAAAGAAGAAATGGTCCATATACACAATGGAATATTAGCCATGGAAGACAATGAACCATTGCTATTTGAGGCACCACAAATGAGTCTGGAGATAATCACGAAAGATGAGGTAAGTTGGAAAGCAAAAGACCTGTATTCTATGATATCACTTATAGGCGTTATCTAATAACCGACACAAATGAACATATTTCCGCAGAGAAAGACACTCACAGATTTAGAAAACAAACTATGCTCATCTAAAACGAAAGGTGGGGGAATGGATAAATTAAGATTAGTGTTACTATATGTATACAAACACATATTATATACATATCAAAAAAAGACCGACCATATAGCAAGGGAGGTCTGAAGAACCCTCAGTAACATTTTACATGGGAAGAGCATCTGTACTTGAATAGACAAATATAATGTACAAATGAACCAGATTGTGTACACCTCGGACAAACAATATTCTAAGCTTTACCCCAATTAAAAAAAAATTAAAACCAAGAAGAAATAATGAGACATAAACTTATGGGGCTTTCTCCATGCACATTCCAATGTAATTTACAACCTAGGAACACGACTTCCAGAAAGGCTCTGCTGCCCTACTACCCAGATTTGGGAATGGAGAAATGCTGCCTGCTTCAGGCCACTTCCCACAACAGGAGATTTAAAACCCTTGCTAAAGGTCACTAAATATTCACCAAACTTGCAGTTTGGTAAATGACACCTGCTCTCTAAAAAAAGTCTGAGGTGAAGATCGAACAAAAAATTCAAAAGAGGGCAGCCTTCCAAGAAGACAATATCAAGAGTTATATTGTACTCCCAATTGTTTCCTTTTTTTAACAGAAAAGAAAACCGCGGAGAAAAATGATGAGTTTTACGAATTTTCAAAGACATGCAAACCCAAATTACAAAACCCTATCAGCTCACAGGAGCCAGTAGGGCCATTAGCATAAATGCTGCAAACAATAAATGCTGAAGCGATTGAGGAGAAATGTGTACCCTCGATTCTAAGGGGGACGTGCTAAGTGCCACGAATGAAAACACAAAGAAAGTGCTTGAAAAGGGAAAAACGGTGCTACCAGTCAGTCAATAACACCCACTGCTGGGCCTATCACCTGAGAAAATGAGAATCAAAAAGTCACAGGCTGGCAATCCTGCACTCCAACAATATTTACCATAGCCAACACCTGGAAGCAATGAAAATGTCCATCAACCAAGGAATGCACAAAGAAGAAGTGGTCCACGTACACAGTGGAAAATTACTCCAATAAAAAATAAAAATTAAATTTAAAAATCCAACAAAAGTAAGGAGACATCAGCTTGTGTGGGTTTGTCCGGGCACACTCCACTCTAATTTATAACCGAGAAACACCACAGGCAGCAAGGGCTTTTCCCTAGTTACCAGGGTGGGGAACATAGAAAGGCTGCCGCCCTCTGGCAGTTTCCTGCAAAAGCAGTTTTAAAGCCTGTGCTAATGGTCATTTCATAGGAACAAGTACTGCAGAACTGTAAATGAAACCTGCCCTCAAAATGTCTTCAGGGAGGTAATGGCCAAAACACTTCAAAATGTGACACATACTTTAAGAGAACACTTTGAAGAACTAAGGGGTAATCACAGCTTGAAAAATAAAAAGGACATGCCTTCAAGCTCAATTTCAACGGATTATGAGGCACATGCGAATTGAAACACAAAGAGGTATCAGCTCACACTTGTCAGAATAACCATCAGCAAGAAAACTACAAACAATAAATGCTGAAGGTGTTGTGGAAAAATGCATACCCTCAACTTCAAGTGGGACGTAAGTTGGAAAGGACCACCAATGAGAACAGAATGGAGGTGCCTTAAAAAGGTAAACATTGAGCTACCATATGATCCAGCAGGCCCACTCCTCCACCTATAATCTAAGAAGAGAGAATTGGAAAGACACAGGCAGGCAAATCTGCATTGCACAGTATTACAATAGCCAAGATATGGAAGTAAACAAAAGTCTACCAACAGATGGGAGGACAAAGAAGAACTCCTCCATGTACAACTGGAATATTCGCTAGTGAAAAAAATGAAACAATGCCATTTGCAGCACCATAGATGAGTCTAGACGTAATCACGCCACCTGTAGTAAGTGAGAAAGCAAAAGCCACATATCCTATCATATCACTTTTAGGAGTTACTTAAAAATTGATACCAATGAAGATATTTCCACAGAGAAAGGCAATCACAGATTCATTAAAAAACATATGGTTCACCAAATAGAAAGGGATGAGGATTGGATACATTACCATATTGGGGTTAACAGAGAAATACAAACCATGTGAAATATATAACCAGGAAAGACGTACGGAAGAACAGGAGAAGACTACTCAACATTGTGTCATAACCTACATGGGAAAAGGATGCGAGGAAGAATAGATACCTGTATATGTGTGAAAGAACCACATCTTGCACACCTAGAACAAACAAACCATTGTAATCAAATTTGCTGGGATAAAAAATTAAAAGTAAATTACAAATATGGACAAGAAGTAATGAGACATAAACTTAAAGGGCTTTTTCCTGGCATTTTCCATTCTAATATACAACCTAGAACACCACTTCCATTAAGGCTCTGTTTCCCTAGTAACCAAATTTGGTAAAGGAGAAATGCTGCCACCTTGTGGCCGTTTCCTGCAAGAGCAGCTTTAAAGTCACAGCTAATGGTCACTTAACATTCACAAGGACTCAGGGCTGTAAAGGAAACTTGCCCTAAAAATTTGTGCTGAAGTAGAGAATGGACAAAAAAATTCAAAACAGGCAAATGTTTCAAGAAGAGATTATGAAGAGTTAAGTTTTACTTACACTCTTTTTAAAAAAAGGAAAATGGATAAAAGCTCAACCTCAGGGAGTGTTAGACGCATGGAATCTAATCTACAAAAAGTTTCAACTTACACCAGTCGACTGACCATCAGCAAAATGTCTACAAACAATAAATGCTGAAGGGGTTTTAGAGAACTGTGTACCCCCTACCTGCTGGTGAGACATAAAGGGGTAACAGCCAATAGTGAGAACAGAAAGCAGCTGTGTTTAAAAGTAAAAATGGAGGTACCATTCAATCCAGCAGGGGCACCATTGGCCCTGTCATCTGAGAAGACAAGAATCGAGAAGACACAGGCCGCAAAAGCTGCAGTGCAGCCTTATTCACAATATCCAAGACAGTGAAGCAATCAAAATGTCCAACAACAGGTAAATGGATAAAGAAGAAGTGGTCCATATACACAATGGAATATTAGCCATGGAAGACAATGAACCATTGCTCTTTGAGGCACCACAAATGAGTCTGGAGATAATCACGAAAGATGAGGTAAGTTGGAAAGCAAAAGACCTGTATTCTATGATATCACTTATAGGCGTTATCTAATAACTGACACAAATGAACATATTTCCGCAGAGAAAGACACTTACAGAATTAGAAAACAAACTATGCTCATCTAAAACGAAAGGTGGGGGTAATAGATAAGTTGAGATTAGTGTTACTATATGTATACAAACTCATATTATATACATATCTCAAAAAGACCGACCATATAGCAAGGGAGGTCTCCGTAACCCTCTGTTAATATTTTACATGGGAAGAGGATCTGTACTTGAATAGATATATATAATGTACAAATGAACCAGATTGTGTTCACCTAGGACAAACAATATTCTAAGCTTTACCCCAATTAAAAAAAAAATTAAAACCAAGAAGAAATAATGAGACATAAACTTATGGGGCTTTCTCCAAGCACATTCCAATGTAATTTACAACTTAGGAACACGACTTCCAGAAAGGCTCTGCTGCCCTAGTACCCAGATTTGGGAATGGACAAATGCTGCCTGCTTCAGGCCACTTCCCACAACAGGAGATTTAAAACCCTTGCTAAAGGTGACTAAATATTCACCAAACTTGCAGTTCGGTAAATGACACCTGCTCTCTAAAAAGAGTCTGAGGTGGAAAATCGACCAAAAAATTCAAAAGAGGGCAGCCTTCCAAGAAGACAATATCAAGACTTATATTGTACTCCCAAATGTTTCATTTTTTTAACAGAAAAGGAAACCGCGGAGAAAAATGATGAGTTTTACGAATTTTCAAAGACATGCAAACCCACATTACAAAACCCTATCAGCTCACAGGAGCCAGTAGGGCCATTAGCATAAATGCTGCAAACAATAAATGCTGAAGCGATTGAGGAGAAATGTGTACCCTCGATTCTAAGGGGGACGTGCTAAGTGCCACTAATGAAACCACAAAGAAGGTGCTTGGAAAGGGAAAAACGGTGCTACCAGTCAGTCAATCACACCCACTGCTGGGCCTATCACCTGAGAAAATGAGAATCAAAAAGTCACAGGCTGGCAATCCTGCACTCCAACAATATTTACCATAGCCAACACTTGGAAGCAATGAAAATGTCCATCCACCGAGGAATGCACAAAGAAGAAGTGGTCCACGTACACAGTGGAAAATTACTTCAATAAAAAATAAAAATTAAATTTAAAAATCCAACAAAACTAAGGAGACATCAGCTTGTGTGGGTTTGTCCGGGCACACTCCACTCTAAATTATAACCGAGAAACACCACAGGCCGCAAGGGCTTTTCCCTAGTTACCAGGGTGGGGAACATAGAAAGGCTGCCGCCCTCTGGCAGTTACCTGCACAAGCAGTTTTAAAGCCTGTGCTAATGGTCATTTCATAGGAAGAAGTATTGCAGGACTGTAAATGAAACCTGCCCTCAAAATGTCTTCAGGGAGGTAATGGCCAAAACATTTCAAAATGTGACACATACTTCAAGAGAACACTTTGAAGAACTAAGGGGTAATCACAGCTTGAAAAATAAAAAGGACATGCCTTCCAGCTCAATTTCAACGGATCATGGGGCACATGCGAATTCAACCACAAAGAGGTATCAGCTCACACTTGTCAGAATAACCATCAGCAAGAATACTACAAACAATAAATGCTGAAGGTGTTGTGGAGAAATGCATACCCTCAACTTCAAGGGGGACGTAAGCTGGAAAGGACCTCCAATGAGAACAGAATGGAGGTGCCTTAAAAAGGTAAACATTGAGCTACCATATGATCCAGCAGGCCCACTCCTCCACCTATAATCTAAGAAGAGAGAATTGGACAGACACAGGCAGGCAAATCTGCATAGCACATTATTACAATAGCCAAGATATGGAAGTAAACATAAAGTCTACCAACAGATGGGAGGACAAAAAGAACTCCTCCATGTACAGATAAAATATTCGCTAGTGAAAAAAATGAAACAATGCCATTTGCAGCACCGTAGATGAGTCTAGAAGTAATCACGCAACCTGTAGTAAGTGAGAAAGCAAAAGACACATATCCTATCATATCACTTTTAGGAGTTACTTAAAAATTGATACCAATGAAGATATTTCCACAGAGAAAGGCAGTCACAGATTCATTAAAAAACTTATGGTTCATCAAATAGAAAGGGATGAGGATTGGATACATTACCATATTGGGGTTAACAGAGATATACAAACCATGTGAAATATATAACCAGGAAAGACGTACGGAAGACCAGGAGAAGACTACTCAACATTGTGTCATAACCTACATGGGAAAAGGATGCGAGGAAGAATAGATACACGTATATGTGTGAAAGAACCACAACTTGCACACCTAGAACAAACAAACTATTGTAATCAAATTTGCTGGGATAAAAAATAAAAAGTAAATTACAAATATGAACAACAAGTAATGAGACATAAACATAAACGGCTTTTTCCTGGCACATTCCACTCTAATTTACAACCTAGAACACCACTTCCATTAAGCCTCTGTTTCCCTAGTAACCAAATTTGGTAAAGGAGAAATGCTGCCACCTTGTGGCCGTTTCCTGCAAGAGCAGCTTTAAAGTCACAGCTAATGGTCACTTAACATTCACAAGGACTCAGGGCTGTAAAGGACACTTGCCCTAAAAATTTGTGCTGAAGTAGAGAATGGACAAAAAAATTCAAAACAGGCAAATGTTTCAAGAAGAGATTATGAAGAGTTAAGTTTTACTTACACTCTTTTTAAAAAAAAGGAAAATGGATAAAAGCTCAACCTCAGGGAGTGTTAGACGCATGCAATCTAATCTACAAAAAGTTTCAACTTACACCAGTCGACTGACCATCAGCAAAATGTCTACAAACAATAAATGCTGAAGGGGTTTTAGAGAACTGTGTACCCTCTACCTGCTGGTGAGACATAAAGGGGTAATAGCCAATAGTGAGAACAGAAAGCAGCTGTGTTTAAAAGTAAAAATGGAGGTACCATTCAATCCAGCAGGGGCACCATTGGACCTCTCACCTGAGAAGACAAGAATCGAGAAGACACAGGCCGCAAAAGCTGCAGTGCAGCCTTATTCACAATATCCAAGACAGTGAAGCAATCAAAATGTCCAACAACAGGTAAATGGATAAAGAAGAA
This sequence comes from Balaenoptera physalus, assembly GCF_965194825.1. Taxonomy (NCBI): domain Eukaryota; kingdom Metazoa; phylum Chordata; class Mammalia; order Artiodactyla; family Balaenopteridae; genus Balaenoptera; species Balaenoptera physalus. The sequence goes on from NW_028126526.1 coordinate 509,084, forward strand.
GTGGTCCATATACACAATGGAATATTAGCCATGGAAGACAATGAACCATTGCTCTTTGAGGCACCACAAATGAGTCTGGAGATAATCACGAAAGATGAGGTAAGTTGGAAAGCAAAAGACCTGTATTCTATGATATCACTTATAGGCGTTATCTAATAACTGACACAAATGAACATATTTCCGCAGAGAAAGACACTTACAGAATTAGAAAACAAACTAGGCTCATCTAAAACGAAAGGTGGGGGTAATAGATAAGTTGAGATTAGTGTTACTATATGTATACAAACTCATATTATATACATATCTCAAAAAGACCGACCATATAGCAAGGGAGGTCTCCATAACCCTCTGTTAATATTTTACATGGGAAGAGGATCTGTACTTGAATAGATATATATAATGTACAAATGAACCAGATTGTGTTCACCTAGGACAAACAATATTCTAAGCTTTACCCCAATTAAAAAAAAATTACAACCAAGAAGAAATAATGAGACATAAACTTATGGGGCTTTCTCCATGCACATTCCAATGTAATTTACAACCTAGGAACACGACTTCCAGAAAGGCTCTGCTGCCCTATTACCCAGATTTGGGAATGGAGAAATGCTGCCTGCTTCAGGCCACTTCCCACAACAGGAGATTTAAAACCCTTGCTAAAGGTCACTAAATATTCACCAAACTTGCAGTTCGGTAAATGACACCTGCTCTGTAAAAAAAGTCTGAGGTGAAAATCGACCAAAAATTTCAAAAGAGGGCAGCCTTCCAAGAAGACAATATCAAGAGTTATATTGTACTCCCAATTGTTTCCTTTTTTTAACAGAAAAGAAAACCGTGGAGAAAAATGATGAGTTTTACGAATTTTCAAAGACATGCAAACCGAAATTACAAAACCCTATCAGCTCACAGGAGCCAGTAGCGCCATTAGCATAAATGCTGCAAACAATAAATGCTGAAGCAATTGAGGAGAAACGTGTACCCTCGATTCTAAGGGGGACGTGCTAAGTGCCACGAATGAAAACACAAAGAAGGTGCTTGGAAAGGGAAAAACGGTGCTACCAGTCAGTCAATCACACCCACTGCTGGGCCTATCACCTGAGAAAATGAGAATCAAAAAGTCACAGGCTGGCAATCCTGCACTCCAACAATATTTACCATAGCCAACACTTGGAAGCAATGAAAATGTCCATCAACCGAGGAATGCACAAAGTAGAAGTGGTCCACGTACACAGTGGAAAATTACTCCAATAAAAAATAAAAATTAAATTAAAAAATCCAACAAAAGTAAGGAGACATCAGCTTGTGTGGGTTTGTCCGGGCACACTCCACTCTAATTTATAACCGAGAAACACCACAGGCCGCAAGGGCTTTTCCCTAGTTACCAGGGTGGGGAACATAGAAAGGCTGCCGCCCTCTGGCAGTTACCTGCAAAAGCAGTTTTAAAGCCTGTGCTAATGGTCATTTCATAGGAACAAGTACTGCAGAACTGTAAATGAAACCTGACCTCAAAATGTCTTCAGGGAGGTAATGGCCAAAACACTTCAAACTGTGACACATACTTTAAGAGAACACTCTGAAGAACTAATGGGTAAGCACAGCTTGAAAAATAAAAAGGACATGCCTTCAAGCTCAATTTCAACGGATTATGAGGCACATGCGAATTCAACCACAAAGAGGTATCAGCTCACACTTGTCAGAAAAACCATCAGCAAGAAAACTACAAACAATAAATGCTGAAGGTGTTGTGGAGAAATGCATACCCTCAACTTCAAGGGGGACGTAAGTTGGAAAGGACCACCAATGAGAACAGAATGGAGGTGCCTTAAAAAGGTAAACATTGAGCTACCATATGATCCAGCAGGCCCACTCCTCCACCTATAATCTAAGAGGAGAGAATTGGAAAGACACAGGCAGGCAAATCTGCATTGCACAGTATTACAATAGCCAAGATATGGAAGTAAACAGAAGTCTACCAACAGATGGGAGGACAAAGAAGAACTCCTCCATGTACAACTGGAATATTCGCTAGTGAAAAAAATGAAACAATGCCATTTGCAGCACCGTAGATGAGTCTAGACGTAATCACGCCACCTGTAGTAAGTGAGAAAGCAAAAGCCACATATCCTATCATATCACTTTTAGGAGTTACTTAAAAATTGATACCAATGAAGATATTTCCACAGAGAAAGGCAATCACAGATTCATTAAAAAACTTATGGTTCACCAAATAGAAAGGGAGGAGGATTGGATACATTACCATATTGGGGTTAACAGAGATATACAAACCATGTGAAATATATAACCAGGAAAGACGTACGGAAGACCAGGAGAAGACTACTCAACATTGTGTCATAACCTACATGGGAAAAGGATGCGAGGAAGAATAGATACCTGTATATGTGTGAAAGAACCACATCTTTCACACCTAGAACAAACAAACCATTGTAATCAAATTTGCTGGGATAAAAAATTAAAAGTAAATTACAAATATGGACAAGAAGTAATGAGACATAAACTTAAAGGGCTTTTTCCTGGCATTTTCCATTCTAATATACAACCTACAACACCACTTCCATTAAGGCTCTGTTTCCCTAGTAACCAAATTTGGTAAAGGAGAAATGCTGCCACCTTGTGGCCGTTTCCTGCAAGAGCAGCTTTAAAGTCACAGCTAATGGTCACTTAACATTCACAAGGACTCAGGGCTGTAAAGGAAACTTGCCCTAAAAATTTGTGCTGAAGTAGAGAATGGACAAAAAAATTCAAAACAGGCAAATGTTTCAAGAAGAGATTATGAAGAGTTAAGTTTTACTTACACTCTTTTTAAAAGAAGGAAAATGGATAAAAGCTCAACCTCAGGGAGTGTTAGACGCATGGTAACTAATCTACAAAAAGTTTCAACTTACACCAGTCGACTGACCATCAGCAAAATGTCTACAAACAATAAATGCTGAAGGGGTTTTAGAGAACTGTGTACCCTCTACCTGCTGGTGAGACATAAAGGGGTAACAGCCAATAGTGAGAACAGAAAGCAGCTGTGTTTAAAAGTAAAAATGGAGGTACCATTCAATCCAGCAGGGGCACCATTGGACCTCTCACCTGAGAAGACAAGAATCGAGAAGACACAGGCCGCAAAAGCTGCAGTGCAGCCTTATTCACAATATCCAAGACAGTGAAGCAATCAAAATGTCCAACAACAGGTAAATGGATAAAGAAGAAGTGGTCCATATACACAATGGAATATTAGCCATGGAAGACAATGAACCATTGCTCTTTGAGGCACCACAAATGAGTCTGGAGATAATCACGAAAGATGAGGTAAGTTGGAATGCAAAAGACCTGTATTCTATGATATCACTTATAGGCGTTATCTAATAACTGACACAAATGAACATATTTCCACAGAGAAAGACACTCACAGAATTAGAAAACAAACTATGCTCATCTAAAACGAAAGGTGGGGGGAATAGATAAGTTAAGATTAGTGTTACTATATGTATACAAACTCATCTTATATACATATCTCAAAAAGACCGACCATATAGCAAGGGAGGTCTGCGGAACCCTCTGTTAACATTTTACATGGGAAGAGGATCTGTACTTGAATAGATATATATAATGTACAAATGAACCAGATTGTGTTCACCTAGGACAAACAATATTCTAAGCTTTACCCCAATTAAAAAAAAATTAAAACCAAGAAGAAATAATGAGACATAAACTTATGGGGCTTTCTCCATGCACATTCCAATGTAATTTACAACCTAGGAACACGACTTCCAGAAAGGCTCTGCTGCCCTATTACCCAGATTTGGGAATGGAGAAATGCTGCCTGCTTCAGGCCACTTCCCACAACAGGAGATTTAAAACCCTTGCTAAAGGTCACTAAATATTCACCAAACTTGCAGTTTGGTAAATGACACCTGCTCTCTAAAAAAAGTCTGAGGTGAAGATCGAACAAAAAATTCAAAAGAGGGCAGCCTTCCAAGAAGACAATATCAAGAGTTATATTGTACTCCCAATTGTTTCCTTTTTTTAACAGAAAAGAAAACCGCGGAGAAAAATGATGAGTTTTACGAATTTTCAAAGACATGCAAACCCAAATTACAAAACCCTATCAGCTCACAGGAGCCAGTAGGGCCATTAGCATAAATGCTGCAAACAATAAATGCTGAAGCAATTGAGGAGAAATGTGTACCCTCGATTCTAAGGCGGACGTGCTAAGTGCCAGGAATGAAAACACAAAGAAGGTGCTTGGAAAGGGAAAAACGGTGCTACCAGTCAGTCAATCACACCCACTGCTGGGCCTATCACCTGAGAAAATGAGAATCAAAAAGTCACAGGCTGGCAATCCTGCACTCCAACAATATTTACCATAGCCAACACTTGGAAGCAATGAAAATGTCCATCCACCGAGGAATGCACAAAGTAGAAGTGGTCCACGTACACAGTGGGAAATTACTCCAATAAAAAATAAAAATCAAAATTAAAAATCCAACAAAAGCAAGGAGACATCAGCTTGTTTGAGTTTGTCTGGGCACAGTCCACTCTAATTTATAATCGAGAAACACCACAGGCCGCAAGGGCTTTTCCCTAGTTACCAGGGTGGGGAACATAAAAAGGCTGCCGCCCTCTGGCAGTTACCTGCAAAAGCAGCCTTAAAGCCTGTGCTAATGGTCATTTCATAAGAACAAGTACTGCAGAACTGTAAATGAAACCTGCCCTCAAAATGTCTTCAGGGAGGTAATGGCCAAAACATTTCAAAATGTGACACATACTTTAAGAGAACACTTTGAAGAACTAAGGGGTAATCACAGCTTGAAAAATAAAAAGGACATGCCTTCAAGCTCAATTTCAACGGATTATGAGGCACATGCGAATTCAACCACAAAGAGGTATCAGCTCACACTTGTCAGAGTAACCATCAGCAAGAAAACTACAAACAATAAATGCTGAAGGTGTTGTGGAAAAATGCATACCCTCAACTTCAAGTGGGACGTAAGTTGGAAAGGACCACCAATGAGAACAGAATGGAGGTGCCTTAAAAAGGTAAACATTGAGCTACCATATGATCCAGCAGGCCCACTCCTCCACCTATAATCTAAGAAGAGAGAATTGGAAAGACACAGGCAGGCAAATCTGCATTGGACAATATTACAATAGCCAAGATATGGAAGTAAACAAAAGTCTACCAACAGATGGGAGGACAAAGAAGAACTCCTCCCTGTACAACTGGAATATTCGCTAGTGAAAAAAATGAAACAATGCCATTTGCAGCACCATAGATGAGTCTAGACGTAATCACGCCACCTGTAGTAAGTGAGAAAGCAAAAGCCACATATCCTATCATATCACTTTTAGGAGTTACTTAAAAATTGATACCAATGAAGATATTTCCACAGAGAAAGGCAATCACAGATTCATTAAAAAACTTATGGTTCACCAAATAGAAAGGGATGAGGATTGGATACATTACCATATTGGGGTTAACAGAGATATACAAACCATGTGAAATATATAACCAGGAAAGACGTACGGAAGACCAGGAGAAGACTACTCAACATTGTGTCATAACCTACATGGGAAAAGGATGCGAGGAAGAATAGATACCTGTATATGTGTGAAAGAACCACATCTTGCACACCTAGAACAAACAAACCATTGTAATCAAATTTGCTGGGATAAAAAATTAAAAGTAAATTACAAATATGGACAAGAAGTAATGAGACATAAACTTAAAGGGCTTTTTCCTGGCATTTTCCATTCTAATATACAACCTACAACACCACTTCCATTAAGGCTCTGTTTCCCTAGTAACCAAATTTGGTAAAGGAGAAATGCTGCCACTTTGTGGCCGTTTCCTGCAAGAGCAGCTTTAAAGTCACAGCTAATGGTCACTTAACATTCACAAGGACTCAGGGCTGTAAAGGAAACTTGCCCTAAAAATTTGTGCTGAAGTAGAGAATGGACAAAAGAATTCAAAACAGGCAAATGTTTCAAGAAGAGATTATGAAGAGTTAAGTTTTACTTACACTCTTTTTAAAAAAAGGAAAATGGATAAAAGCTCAACCTCAGGGAGTGTTAGGCGCATGGAATCTAATCTACAAAAAGTTTCAACTTACACCAGTCGACTGACCATCAGCAAAATGTCTACAAACAATAAATGCTGAAGGGGTTTTAGAGAACTGTGTACCCCCTACCTGCTGGTGAGACATAAAGGGGTAACAGCCAATAGTGAGAACAGAAAGCAGCTGTGTTTAAAAGTAAAAATGGAGGTACCATTCAATCCAGCAGGGGCACCTTTGGACCTCTCACCTGAGAAGACAAGAATCGAGAAGACACAGGCCGCAAAAGCTGCAGTGCAGCCTTATTCACAATATCCAAGACAGTGAAGCAATCAAAATGTCCAACAACAGGTAAATGGATAAAGAAGAAATGGTCCATATACACAATGGAATATTAGCCATGGAAGACAATGAACCATTGCTATTTGAGGCACCACAAATGAGTCTGGAGATAATCACGAAAGATGAGGTAAGTTGGAAAGCAAAAGACCTGTATTCTATGATATCACTTATAGGCGTTATCTAATAACCGACACAAATGAACATATTTCCGCAGAGAAAGACACTCACAGATTTAGAAAACAAACTATGCTCATCTAAAACGAAAGGTGGGGGAATGGATAAATTAAGATTAGTGTTACTATATGTATACAAACACATATTATATACATATCACAAAAAGACCGACCATATAGCAAGGGAGGTCTGAAGAACCCTCAGTAACATTTTACATGGGAAGAGCATCTGTACTTGAATAGACAAATATAATGTACAAATGAACCAGATTGTGTACACCTCGGACAAACAATATTCTAAGCTTTACCCCAATTAAAAAAAATTTAAAACCAAGAAGAAATAATGAGACATAAACTTATGGGGCTTTCTCCATGCACATTCCAATGTAATTTACAACCTAGGAACACGACTTCCAGAAAGGCTCTGCTGCCCTATTACCCAGATTTGGGAATGGAGAAATGCTGCCTGCTTCAGGCCACTTTCCACAACAGGAGATTTAAAACCCTTGCTAAAGGTCACTAAATATTCACCAAACTTGCAGTTTGGTAAATGACACCTGCTCTCTAAAAAAAGTCTGAGGTGAAGATCGAACAAAAAATTCAAAAGAGGGCAGCCTTCCAAGAAGACAATATCAAGAGTTATATTGTACTCCCAATTGTTTCCTTTTTTTAACAGAAAAGGAAACCGCGGAGAAAAATGATGAGTTTTACGAATTTTCAAAGACATGCAAACCCAAATTACAAAACCCTATCAGCTCACAGGAGCCAGTAGGGCCATTAGCATAAATGCTGCAAACAATAAATGCTGAAGCGATTGAGGAGAAATGTGTACCCTCGATTCTAAGGGGGACGTGCTAAGTGCCACGAATGAAAACACAAAGAAAGTGCTTGAAAAGGGAAAAACGGTGCTACCAGTCAGTCAATCACACCCACTGCTGGGCCTATCAACTGAGAAAATGAGAATCAAAAAGTCACAGGCTGGCAATCCTGCACTCCAACAATATTTACCATAGCCAACACCTGGAAGCAATGAAAATGTCCATCAACCAAGGAATGCACAAAGAAGAAGTGGTCCACGTACACAGTGGAAAATTACTCCAATAAAAAATAAAAATTAAATATAAAAATCCAACAAAAGTAAGGAGACATCAGCTTGTGTGGGTTTGTCCGGGCACACTCCACTCTAATTTATAACCGAGAAACACCACAGGCAGCAAGGGCTTTTCCCTAGTTAACAGGGTGGGGAACATAGAAAGGCTGCCGCCCTCTGGCAGTTTCCTGCAAAAGCAGTTTTAAAGCCTGTGCTAATGGTCATTTCATAGGAACAAGTACTGCAGAACTGTAAATGAAACCTGCCCTCAAAATGTCTTCAGGGAGGTAATGGCCAAAACACTTCAAAATGTGACACATACTTTAAGAGAACACTTTGAAGAACTAAGGGGTAATCACAGCTTGAAAAATAAAAAGGACATGCCTTCAAGCTCAATTTCAACGGATTATGAGGCACATGCGAATTCAACCACAAAGAGGTATCAGCTCACACTTGTCAGAGTAACCATCAGGAAGAAAACTACAAACAATAAATGCTGAAGGTGTTGTGGAAAAATGCATACCCTCAACTTCAAGTGGGACGTAAGTTGGAAAGGACCACCAATGAGAACAGAATGGAGGTGCCTTAAAAAGGTAAACATTGAGCTACCATATGATCCAGCAGGCCCACTCCTCCACCTATAATCTAAGAAGAGAGAATTGGAAAGACACAGGCAGGCAAATCTGCATTGCACAGTGTTACAATAGCCAAGATATGGAAGTAAACAAAAGTCTACCAACAGATGGGAGGACAAAGAAGAACTCCTCCATGTACAACTGGAATATTCGCTAGTGAAAAAAATGAAACAATGCCATTTGCAGCACCATAGATGAGTCTAGACGTAATCACGCCACCTGTAGTAAGTGAGAAAGCAAAAGCCACATATCCTATCATATCACTTTTAGGAGTTACTTAAAAATTGATACCAATGAAGATATTTCCACAGAGAAAGGCAATCACAGATTCATTAAAAAACTTATGGTTCACCAAATAGAAAGGGATGAGGATTGGATACATTACCATATTGGGGTTAACAGAGATATACAAACCATGTGAAATATATAACCAGGAAAGACATACGGAAGACCAGGAGAAGACTACTCAACATTGTGTCATAACCTACATGGGAAAAGGATGCGAGGAAGAATAGATACCTCTATATGTGTGAAAGAACCACATCTTGCACACCTAGAACAAACAAACCATTGTAATCAAATTTGCTGGGATAAAAAATTAAAAGTAAATTACAAATATGGACAAGAAGTAATGAGACATAAACTTAAAGGGCTTTTTCCTGGCATTTTCCATTCTAATATACAACCTACAACACCACTTCCATTAAGGCTCTGTTTCCCTAGTAACCAAATTTGGTAAAGGAGAAATGCTGCCACCTTGTGGCCGTTTCCTGCAAGAGCAGCTTTAAAGTCACAGCTAATGGTCACTTAACATTCACAAGGACTCAGGGCTGTAAAGGAAACTTGCCCTAAAAATTTGTGCTGAAGTAGAGAATGGACAAAAAAATTCAAAACAGGCAAATGTTTCAAGAAGAGATTACGAAGAGTTAAGTTTTACTTACACTCTTTTTAAAAAAAGGAAAATGGATAAAAGCTCAACCTCAGGGAGTGTTAGATGCATGGAACCTAATCTACAAAAAGTTTCAACTTACACCAGTCGACTGACCATCAGCAAAATGTCTACAAACAATAAATGCTGAAAGGGTTTTAGAGAACTGTGTACCCTCTACCTGCTGGTGAGACATAAAGGGGTAACAGCCAATAGTGAGAACAGAAAGCAGCTGTGTTTAAAAGTAAAAATGGAGGTACCATTCAATCCAGCAGGGGCACCATTGGCCCTCTCATCTGAGAAGAGAAGAATCGAGAAGACACAGGCCGCAAAAGCTGCAGTGCAGCCTTATTCACAATATCCAAGACAGTGAAGCAATCAAAATGTCCAACAACAGGTAAATGGATAAAGAAGAAGTGGTCCATATACACAATGGAATATTAGCCATGGAAGACAATGACCCATTGCTCTTTGAGGCACCACAAATGAGTCTGGAGATAATCACGAAAGATGAGGTAAGTTGGAAAGCAAAAGACCTGTACTCTATGATATCACTTATAGGCGTTATCTAATAACTGATACAAATGAACATATTTCCGCAGAGAAAGACACTCACAGATTTAGAAAACAAACTATGCTCATGTAAAACGAAAGGTGGGGGGAATAGATAAGTTAAGATTAGTGTTACTATATGTATAAAAACTCATATTATATACATATCTCAAAAAGACCGACCATATAGCAAGGGAGGTCTGTGGAACCCTCTGTAACATTTTACATGGGAAGAGGCTCTGTACTTGAATAGACATATATAATGTACAAATGAACCAGATTGTGTTCACCTAGGACAAACAATATTCTAAGCTTTACCCCAGTTAAAAAAAAAAATTAAAACCAAGAAGAAATAATGAGACATAAACTTATGGGGCTTTCTCCATGCACATTCCAATGTAATTTACAACTTAGGAACACGACTTCCAGAAAGGCTCTGCTGCCCGAGTACCCTGATTTGGGAATGGACAAATGCTGCCTGCTTCAGGCCACTTCCCACAACAGGAGATTTAAAACCCTTGCTAAAGGTGACTAAATATTCACCAAACTTGCAGGTCGGTAAATGACACCTGCTCTCTAAAAAGAGTCTGAGGTGGAAAATCGACAAAAAAATTCAAAAGAGGGCTGCCTTCCAAGAAGACAATATCAAGACTTATATTGTACTCCCAAATGTTTCATTTTTTTAACAGAAAAGGAAACCGCGGAGAAAAATGATGAGTTTTACGAATTTTCAAAGACATGCAAACCCACATTACAAAACACTATCAGCTCACAGGAGCCAGTAGGGCCATTAGCATAAATGCTGCAAACAATAAATGGTGAAGCGATTGAGGAGAAATGTGTACCCTCGATTCTAAGGGGGACGTGCTAAGTGCCACGAATGAAAACACAAAGAAAGTGCTTGAAAAGGGAAAAACGGTGCTACCAGTCAGTCAATCACACCCACTGCTGGGCCTATCACCTGAGAAAATGAGAATCAAAAAGTCACAGGCTGGCAATCCTGCACTCCAACAATATTTACCATAGCCAACACTTGGAAGCAATGAAAATGTCCATCCACCGAGGAATGCACAAAGTAGAAGTGGTCCACGTACACAGTGGGAAATTACTCCAATAAAAAATAAAAATCAAAATTAAAAATCCAACAAAAGCAAGGAGACATCAGCTTGTGTGAGTTTGTCTGGGCACAGTCCACTCTAATTTATAATCGAGAAACACCACAGCCCGCAAGGGCTTTTCCCTAGTTACCAGGGTGGGGAACATAAAAAGGCTGCCGCCCTCTGGCAGTTACCTGCAAAAGCAGCCTTAAAGCCTGTGCTAATGGTCATTTCATAAGAACAAGTACTGCAGAACTGTAAATGAAACCTGCCCTCAAAATGTCTTCAGGGAGGTAATGGCCAAAACATTTCAAAATGTGACACATACTTTAAGAGAACACTTTGAAGAACTAAGGGGTAATCACAGCTTGAAAAATAAAAAGGACATGCCTTCAAGCTCAATTTCAACGGATTATGAGGCACATGCGAATTCAACCACAAAGAGGTATCAGCTCACACTTGTCAGAGTAACCATCAGGAAGAAAACTACAAACAATAAATGCTGAAGGTGTTGTGGAAAAATGCATACCCTCAACTTCAAGTGGGACGTAAGTTGGAAAGGACCACCAATGAGAACAGAATGGAGGTGCCTTAAAAAGGTAAACATTGAGCTACCATATGATCCAGCAGGCCCACTCCTCCACCTATAATCTAAGAAGAGAGAATTGGAAAGACACAGGCAGGCAACTCTGCATTGGACAATATTACAATAGCCAAGATATGGAAGTAAACAAAAGTCTACCAACAGATGGGAGGACAAAGAAGAACTCCTCCCTGTACAACTGGAATATTCGCTAGTGAAAAAAATGAAACAATGCCATTTGCAGCACCATAGATGAGTCTAGACGTAATCACGCCACCTGTAGTAAGTGAGAAAGCAAAAGCCACATATCCTATCATATCACTTTTAGGAGTTACTTAAAAATTGATACCAATGAAGATATTTCCACAGAGAAAGGCAATCACAGATTCATTAAAAAACTTATGGTTCACCAAATAGAAAGGGATGAGGATTGGATACATTACCATATTGGGGTTAACAGAGATATACAAACCATGTGAAATATATAACCAGGAAAGACGTACGGAAGACCAGGAGAAGACTACTCAACATTGTGTCATAACCTACATGGGAAAAGGATGCGAGGAAGAATAGATACCTGTATATGTGTGAAAGAACCACATCTGGCACACCTAGAACAAACAAACCATTGTAATCAAAGTTGCTGGGATAAAAAATTAAAAGTAAATTACAAATATGGACAAGAAGTAATGAGACATAAACTTAAAGGGCTTTTTCCTGGCATTTTCCATTCTAATATACAACCTACAACACCACTTCCATTAAGGCTCTGTTTCCCTAGTAACCAAATTTGGTAAAGGAGAAATGCTGCCACTTTGTGGCCGTTTCCTGCAAGAGCAGCTTTAAAGTCACAGCTAATGGTCACTTAACATTCACAAGGACTCAGGGCTGTAAAGGAAACTTGCCCTAAAAATTTGTGCTGAAGTAGAGAATGGACAAAAAAATTCAAAACAGGCAAATGTTTCAAGAAGAGATTATGAAGAGTTAAGTTTTACTTACACTCTTTTTAAAAAAAGGAAAATGGATAAAAGCTCAACCTCAGGGAGTGTTAGGCGCATGGAATCTAATCTACAAAAAGTTTCAACTTACACCAGTCGACTGACCATCAGCAAAATGTCTACAAACAATAAATGCTGAAGGGGTTTTAGAGAACTGTGTACCCCCTACCTGCTGGTGAGACATAAAGGGGTAACAGCCAATAGTGAGAACAGAAAGCAGCTGTGTTTAAAAGTAAAAATGGAGGTACCATTCAATCCAGCAGGGGCACCATTGGCCCTGTCATCTGAGAAGACAAGAATCGAGAAGACACAGGCCGCAAAAGCTGCAGTGCAGCCTTATTCACAATATCCAAGACAGTGAAGCAATCAAAATGTCCAACAACAGGTAAATGGATAAAGAAGAAGTGGTCCATATACACAATGGAATATTAGCCATGGAAGACAATGAACCATTGCTCTTTGAGGCACCACAAATGAGTCTGGAGATAATCACGAAAGATGAGGTAAGTTGGAAAGCAAAAGACCTGTATTCTATGATATCACTTATAGGCGTTATCTAATAACTGACACAAATGAACATATTTCCGCAGAGAAAGACACTTACAGAATTAGAAAACAAACTATGCTCATCTAAAACGAAAGGTGGGGGTAATAGATAAGTTGAGATTAGTGTTACTATATGTATACAAACTCATATTATATACATATCTCAAAAAGACCGACCATATAGCAAGGGAGGTCTCCGTAACCCTCTGTTAATATTTTACATGGGAAGAGGATCTGTACTTGAATAGATATATATAATGTACAAATGAACCAGATTGTGTTCACCTAGGACAAACAATATTCTAAGCTTTACCCCAATTAAAAAAAAAATTAAAACCAAGAAGAAATAATGAGACATAAACTTATGGGGCTTTCTCCAAGCACATTCCAATGTAATTTACAACTTAGGAACACGACTTCCAGAAAGGCTCTGCTGCCCTAGTACCCAGATTTGGGAATGGACAAATGCTGCCTGCTTCAGGCCACTTCCCACAACAGGAGATTTAAAACCCTTGCTAAAGGTGACTAAATATTCACCAAACTTGCAGTTCGGTAAATGACACCTGCTCTCTAAAAAGAGTCTGAGGTGGAAAATCGACCAAAAAATTCAAAAGAGGGCAGCCTTCCAAGAAGACAATATCAAGACTTATATTGTACTCCCAAATGTTTCATTTTTTTAACAGAAAAGGAAACCGCGGAGAAAAATGATGAGTTTTACGAATTTTCAAAGACATGCAAACCCACATTACAAAACCCTATCAGCTCACAGGAGCCAGTAGGGCCATTAGCATAAATGCTGCAAACAATAAATGCTGAAGCGATTGAGGAGAAATGTGTACCCTCGATTCTAAGGGGGACGTGCTAAGTGCCACTAATGAAACCACAAAGAAGGTGCTTGGAAAGGGAAAAACGGTGCTACCAGTCAGTCAATCACACCCACTGCTGGGCCTATCACCTGAGAAAATGAGAATCAAAAAGTCACAGGCTGGCAATCCTGCACTCCAACAATATTTACCATAGCCAACACTTGGAAGCAATGAAAATGTCCATCCACCGAGGAATGCACAAAGAAGAAGTGGTCCACGTACACAGTGGAAAATTACTTCAATAAAAAATAAAAATTAAATTTAAAAATCCAACAAAACTAAGGAGACATCAGCTTGTGTGGGTTTGTCCGGGCACACTCCACTCTAAATTATAACCGAGAAACACCACAGGCCGCAAGGGCTTTTCCCTAGTTACCAGGGTGGGGAACATAGAAAGGCTGCCGCCCTCTGGCAGTTACCTGCACAAGCAGTTTTAAAGCCTGTGCTAATGGTCATTTCATAGGAAGAAGTATTGCAGGACTGTAAATGAAACCTGCCCTCAAAATGTCTTCAGGGAGGTAATGGCCAAAACATTTCAAAATGTGACACATACTTCAAGAGAACACTTTGAAGAACTAAGGGGTAATCACAGCTTGAAAAATAAAAAGGACATGCCTTCCAGCTCAATTTCAACGGATCATGGGGCACATGCGAATTCAACCACAAAGAGGTATCAGCTCACACTTGTCAGAATAACCATCAGCAAGAATACTACAAACAATAAATGCTGAAGGTGTTGTGGAGAAATGCATACCCTCAACTTCAAGGGGGACGTAAGCTGGAAAGGACCTCCAATGAGAACAGAATGGAGGTGCCTTAAAAAGGTAAACATTGAGCTACCATATGATCCAGCAGGCCCACTCCTCCACCTATAATCTAAGAAGAGAGAATTGGACAGACACAGGCAGGCAAATCTGCATAGCACATTATTACAATAGCCAAGATATGGAAGTAAACATAAAGTCTACCAACAGATGGGAGGACAAAAAGAACTCCTCCATGTACAGATAAAATATTCGCTAGTGAAAAAAATGAAACAATGCCATTTGCAGCACCGTAGATGAGTCTAGAAGTAATCACGCAACCTGTAGTAAGTGAGAAAGCAAAAGACACATATCCTATCATATCACTTTTAGGAGTTACTTAAAAATTGATACCAATGAAGATATTTCCACAGAGAAAGGCAATCACAGATTCATTAAAAAACTTATGGTTCACCAAATAGAAAGGGATGAGGATTGGATACATTACCATATTGGGGTTAACAGAGATATACAAACCATGTGAAATATATAACCAGGAAAGACGTACGGAAGACCAGGAGAAGACTACTCAACATTGTGTCATAACCTACATGGGAAAAGGATGCGAGGAAGAATAGATACCTGTATATGTGTGAAAGAACCACATCTGGCACACCTAGAACAAACAAACCATTGTAATCAAAGTTGCTGGGATAAAAAATTAAAAGTAAATTACAAATATGGACAAGAAGTAATGAGACATAAACTTAAAGGGCTTTTTCCTGGCATTTTCCATTCTAATATACAACCTACAACACCACTTCCATTAAGGCTCTGTTTCCCTAGTAACCAAATTTGGTAAAGGAGAAATGCTGCCACTTTGTGGCCGTTTCCTGCAAGAGCAGCTTTAAAGTCACAGCTAATGGTCACTTAACATTCACAAGGACTCAGGGCTGTAAAGGAAACTTGCCCTAAAAATTTGTGCTGAAGTAGAGAATGGACAAAAAAATTCAAAACAGGCAAATGTTTCAAGAAGAGATTATGAAGAGTTAAGTTTTACTTACACTCTTTTTAAAAAAAGGAAAATGGATAAAAGCTCAACCTCAGGGAGTGTTAGGCGCATGGAATCTAATCTACAAAAAGTTTCAACTTACACCAGTCGACTGACCATCAGCAAAATGTCTACAAACAATAAATGCTGAAGGGGTTTTAGAGAACTGTGTACCCCCTACCTGCTGGTGAGACATAAAGGGGTAACAGCCAATAGTGAGAACAGAAAGCAGCTGTGTTTAAAAGTAAAAATGGAGGTACCATTCAATCCAGCAGGGGCACCATTGGCCCTGTCATCTGAGAAGACAAGAATCGAGAAGACACAGGCCGCAAAAGCTGCAGTGCAGCCTTATTCACAATATCCAAGACAGTGAAGCAATCAAAATGTCCAACAACAGGTAAATGGATAAAGAAGAAGTGGTCCATATACACAATGGAATATTAGCCATGGAAGACAATGAACCATTGCTCTTTGAGGCACCACAAATGAGTCTGGAGATAATCACGAAAGATGAGGTAAGTTGGAAAGCAAAAGACCTGTATTCTATGATATCACTTATAGGCGTTATCTAATAACTGACACAAATGAACATATTTCCGCAGAGAAAGACACTTACAGAATTAGAAAACAAACTATGCTCATCTAAAACGAAAGGTGGGGGTAATAGATAAGTTGAGATTAGTGTTACTATATGTATACAAACTCATATTATATACATATCTCAAAAAGACCGACCATATAGCAAGGGAGGTCTCCGTAACCCTCTGTTAATATTTTACATGGGAAGAGGATCTGTACTTGAATAGATATATATAATGTACAAATAAACCAGATTGTGTTCACCTAGGACAAACAATATTCTAAGCTTTACCCCAATTAAAAAAAAAATTAAAACCAAGAAGAAATAATGAGACATAAACTTATGGGGCTTTCTCCAAGCACATTCCAATGTAATTTACAACTTAGGAACACGACTTCCAGAAAGGCTCTGCTGCCCTAGTACCCAGATTTGGGAATGGACAAATGCTGCCTGCTTCAGGCCACTTCCCACAACAGGAGATTTAAAACCCTTGCTAAAGGTGACTAAATATTCACCAAACTTGCAGTTCGGTAAATGACACCTGCTCTCTAAAAAGAGTCTGAGGTGGAAAATCGACCAAAAAATTCAAAAGAGGGCAGCCTTCCAAGAAGACAATATCAAGACTTATATTGTACTCCCAAATGTTTCATTTTTTTAACAGAAAAGGAAACCGCGGAGAAAAATGATGAGTTTTACGAATTTTCAAAGACATGCAAACCCACATTACAAAACCCTATCAGCTCACAGGAGCCAGTAGGGCCATTAGCATAAATGCTGCAAACAATAAATGCTGAAGCGATTGAGGAGAAATGTGTACCCTCGATTCTAAGGGGGACGTGCTAAGTGCCACTAATGAAACCACAAAGAAGGTGCTTGGAAAGGGAAAAACGGTGCTACCAGTCAGTCAATCACACCCACTGCTGGGCCTATCACCTGAGAAAATGAGAATCAAAAAGTCACAGGCTGGCAATCCTGCACTCCAACAATATTTACCATAGCCAACACTTGGAAGCAATGAAAATGTCCATCCACCGAGGAATGCACAAAGAAGAAGTGGTCCACGTACACAGTGGAAAATTACTTCAATAAAAAATAAAAATTAAATTTAAAAATCCAACAAAACTAAGGAGACATCAGCTTGTGTGGGTTTGTCCGGGCACACTCCACTCTAAATTATAACCGAGAAACACCACAGGCCGCAAGGGCTTTTCCCTAGTTACCAGGGTGGGGAACATAGAAAGGCTGCCGCCCTCTGGCAGTTACCTGCACAAGCAGTTTTAAAGCCTGTGCTAATGGTCATTTCATAGGAAGAAGTATTGCAGGACTGTAAATGAAACCTGCCCTCAAAATGTCTTCAGGGAGGTAATGGCCAAAACATTTCAAAATGTGACACATACTTCAAGAGAACACTTTGAAGAACTAAGGGGTAATCACAGCTTGAAAAATAAAAAGGACATGCCTTCCAGCTCAATTTCAACGGATCATGGGGCACATGCGAATTCAACCACAAAGAGGTATCAGCTCACACTTGTCAGAATAACCATCAGCAAGAATACTACAAACAATAAATGCTGAAGGTGTTGTGGAGAAATGCATACCCTCAACTTCAAGGGGGACGTAAGCTGGAAAGGACCTCCAATGAGAACAGAATGGAGGTGCCTTAAAAAGGTAAACATTGAGCTACCATATGATCCAGCAGGCCCACTCCTCCACCTATAATCTAAGAAGAGAGAATTGGACAGACACAGGCAGGCAAATCTGCATAGCACATTATTACAATAGCCAAGATATGGAAGTAAACATAAAGTCTACCAACAGATGGGAGGACAAAAAGAACTCCTCCATGTACAGATAAAATATTCGCTAGTGAAAAAAATGAAACAATGCCATTTGCAGCACCGTAGATGAGTCTAGAAGTAATCACGCAACCTGTAGTAAGTGAGAAAGCAAAAGACACATATCCTATCATATCACTTTTAGGAGTTACTTAAAAATTGATACCAATGAAGATATTTCCACAGAGAAAGGCAGTCACAGATTCATTAAAAAACTTATGGTTCATCAAATAGAAAGGGATGAGGATTGGATACATTACCATATTGGGGTTAACAGAGATATACAAACCATGTGAAATATATAACCAGGAAAGACGTACGGAAGACCAGGAGAAGACTACTCAACATTGTGTCATAACCTACATGGGAAAAGGATGCGAGGAAGAATAGATACACGTATATGTGTGAAAGAACCACAACTTGCACACCTAGAACAAACAAACTATTGTAATCAAATTTGCTGGGATAAAAAATAAAAAGTAAATTACAAATATGAACAGCAAGTAATGAGACATAAACATAAACGGCTTTTTCCTGGCACATTCCACTCTAATTTACAACCTAGAACACCACTTCCATTAAGCCTCTGTTTCCCTAGTAACCAAATTTGGTAAAGGAGAAATGCTGCCACCTTGTGGCCGTTTCCTGCAAGAGCAGCTTTAAAGTCACAGCTAATGGTCACTTAACATTCACAAGGACTCAGGGCTGTAAAGGAAACTTGCCCTAAAAATTTGTGCTGAAGTAGAGAATGGACAAAAAAATTCAAAACAGGCAAATGTTTCAAGAAGAGATTACGAAGAGTTAAGTTTTACTTACACTCTTTTTAAAAAAAGGAAAATGGATAAAAGCTCAACCTCAGGGAGTGTTAGACGCATGGAACCTAATATACAAAAAGTTTCAACTTACACCAGTCGACTGACCATCAGCAAAATGTCTACAAACAATAAATGCTGAAAGGGTTTTAGAGAACTGTGTACCCTCTACCTGCTGGTGAGACATAAAGGGGTAACAGCCAATAGTGAGAACAGAAAGCAGCTGTGTTTAAAAGTAAAAATGGAGGTACCATTCAATCCAGCAGGGGCACCATTGGCCCTCTCATCTGAGAAGAGAAGAATCGAGAAGACACAGGCCGCAAAAGCTGCAGTGCAGCCTTATTCACAATATCCAAGACAGTGAAGCAATCAAAATGTCCAACAACAGGTAAATGGATAAAGAAGAAGTGGTCCATATACACAATGGAATATTAGCCATGGAAGACAATGACCCATTGCTCTTTGAGGCACCACAAATGAGTCTGGAGATAATCACGAAAGATGAGGTAAGTTGGAAAGCAAAAGACCTGTACTCTATGATATCACTTATAGGCGTTATCTAATAACTGATACAAATGAACATATTTCCGCAGAGAAAGACACTCACAGATTTAGAAAACAAACTATGCTCATGTAAAACGAAAGGTGGGGGGAATAGATAAGTTAAGATTAGTGTTACTATATGTATAAAAACTCATATTATATACATATCTCAAAAAGACCGACCATATAGCAAGGGAGGTCTGTGGAACCCTCTGTAACATTTTACATGGGAAGAGGCTCTGTACTTGAATAGACATATATAATGTACAAATGAACCAGATTGTGTTCACCTAGGACAAACAATATTCTAAGCTTTACCCCAGTTAAAAAAAAAAATTAAAACCAAGAAGAAATAATGAGACATAAACTTATGGGGCTTTCTCCATGCACATTCCAATGTAATTTACAACTTAGGAACACGACTTCCAGAAAGGCTCTGCTGCCCGAGTACCCTGATTTGGGAATGGACAAATGCTGCCTGCTTCAGGCCACTTCCCACAACAGGAGATTTAAAACCCTTGCTAAAGGTGACTAAATATTCACCAAACTTGCAGGTCGGTAAATGACACCTGCTCTCTAAAAAGAGTCTGAGGTGGAAAATCGACAAAAAAATTCAAAAGAGGGCTGCCTTCCAAGAAGACAATATCAAGACTTATATTGTACTCCCAAATGTTTCATTTTTTTAACAGAAAAGGAAACCGCGGAGAAAAATGATGAGTTTTACGAATTTTCAAAGACATGCAAACCCACATTACAAAACACTATCAGCTCACAGGAGCCAGTAGGGCCATTAGCATAAATGCTGCAAACAATAAATGGTGAAGCGATTGAGGAGAAATGTGTACCCTCGATTCTAAGGGGGACGTGCTAAGTGCCACGAATGAAAACACAAAGAAAGTGCTTGAAAAGGGAAAAACGGTGCTACCAGTCAGTCAATCACACCCACTGCTGGGCCTATCACCTGAGAAAATGAGAATCAAAAAGTCACAGGCTGGCAATCCTGCACTCCAACAATATTTACCATAGCCAACACTTGGAAGCAATGAAAATGTCCATCCACCGAGGAATGCACAAAGTAGAAGTGGTCCACGTACACAGTGGGAAATTACTCAAATAAAAAATAAAAATCAAAATTAAAAATCCAACAAAAGCAAGGAGACATCAGCTTGTGTGAGTTTGTCTGGGCACAGTCCACTCTAATTTATAATCGAGAAACACCACAGCCCGCAAGGGCTTTTCCCTAGTTACCAGGGTGGGGAACATAAAAAGGCTGCCGCCCTCTGGCAGTTACCTGCAAAAGCAGCCTTAAAGCCTGTGCTAATGGTCATTTCATAAGAACAAGTACTGCAGAACTGTAAATGAAACCTGCCCTCAAAATGTCTTCAGGGAGGTAATGGCCAAAACATTTCAAAATGTGACACATACTTTAAGAGAACACTTTGAAGAACTAAGGGGTAATCACAGCTTGAAAAATAAAAAGGACATGCCTTCAAGCTCAATTTCAACGGATTATGAGGCACATGCGAATTCAACCACAAAGAGGTATCAGCTCACACTTGTCAGAGTAACCATCAGGAAGAAAACTACAAACAATAAATGCTGAAGGTGTTGTGGAAAAATGCATACCCTCAACTTCAAGTGGGACGTAAGTTGGAAAGGACCACCAATGAGAACAGAATGGAGGTGCCTTAAAAAGGTAAACATTGAGCTACCATATGATCCAGCAGGCCCACTCCTCCACCTATAATCTAAGAAGAGAGAATTGGAAAGACACAGGCAGGCAACTCTGCATTGGACAATATTACAATAGCCAAGATATGGAAGTAAACAAAAGTCTACCAACAGATGGGAGGACAAAGAAGAACTCCTCCCTGTACAACTGGAATATTCGCTAGTGAAAAAAATGAAACAATGCCATTTGCAGCACCATAGATGAGTCTAGACGTAATCACGCCACCTGTAGTAAGTGAGAAAGCAAAAGCCACATATCCTATCATATCACTTTTAGGAGTTACTTAAAAATTGATACCAATGAAGATATTTCCACAGAGAAAGGCAATCACAGATTCATTAAAAAACTTATGGTTCACCAAATAGAAAGGGATGAGGATTGGATACATTACCATATTGGGGTTAACAGAGATATACAAACCATGTGAAATATATAACCAGGAAAGACGTACGGAAGACCAGGAGAAGACTACTCAACATTGTGTCATAACCTACATGGGAAAAGGATGCGAGGAAGAATAGATACCTCTATATGTGTGAAAGAACCACATCTTGCACACCTAGAACAAACAAACCATTGTAATCAAATTTGCTGGGATAAAAAATTAAAAGTAAATTACAAATATGGACAAGAAGTAATGAGACATAAACTTAAAGGGCTTTTTCCTGGCATTTTCCATTCTAATATACAACCTAGAACACCACTTCCATTAAGGCTCTGTTTCCCTAGTAACCAAATTTGGTAAAGGAGAAATGCTGCCACCTTGTGGCCGTTTCCTGCAAGAGCAGCTTTAAAGTCACAGCTAATGGTCACTTAACATTCACAAGGACTCAGGGCTGTAAAGGAAACTTGCCCTAAAAATTTGTGCTGAAGTAGAGAATGGACAAAAAAATTCAAAACAGGCAAATGTTTCAAGAAGAGATTATGAAGAGTTAAGTTTTACTTACACTCTTTTTAAAAAAAGGAAAATGGATAAAAGCTCAACCTCAGGGAGTGTTAGACGCATGGAACCTAATCTACAAAAAGTTTCAACTTACACCAGTCGACTGACCATCAGTAAAATGTCTACAAACAATAAATGCTGAAAGGGTTTTAGAGAACTGTGTACCCTCTACCTGCTGGTGAGACATAAAGGGGTAACAGCCAATAGTGAGAACAGAAAGCAGCTGTGTTTAAAAGTAAAAATGGAGGTACCATTCAATCCAGCAGGGGCACCATTGGCGCTCTCATCTGAGAAGACAAGAATCGAGAAGACACAGGCCGCAAAAGCTGCAGTGCAGCCTTATTCACAATATCCAAGACAGTGAAGCAATCAAAATGTCCAACAACAGGTAAATGGATAAAGAAGAAGTGGTCCATATACACAATGGAATATTAGCCATGGAAGACAATGACCCATTGCTCTTTGAGGCACCACAAATGAGTCTGGAGATAATCACGAAAGATGAGGTAAGTTGGAAAGCAAAAGACCTGTACTCTATGATATCACTTATAGGCGTTATCTAATAACTGATACAAATGAACATATTTCCGCAGAGAAAGACACTCACAGATTTAGAAAAGAAACTATGCTCATCTAAAACGAAAGGTGGGGGGAATAGATAAGTTAAGATTAGTGTTACTATATGTATACAAACTCATATTATATACATATCTCAAAAAGACCGACCATATAGCAAGGGAGGTCTGTGGAACCCTCTGTAACATTTTACATGGGAAGAGGCTCTGTACTTGAATAGACATATATAATGTACAAATGAACCAGATTGTGTTCACCTAGGACAAACAATATTCTAAGCTTTACCCCAATTAAAAAAAAAATTAAAACCAAGAAGAAATAATGAGACATAAACTTATGGGGCTTTCTCCATGCACATTCCAATGTAATTTACAACTTAGGAACACGACTTCCAGAAAGGCTCTGCTGCCCTAGTACCCTGATTTGGGAATGGACAAATGCTGCCTGCTTCAGGCCACTTCCCACAACAGGAGATTTAAAACCCTTGCTAAAGGTGACTAAATATTCACCAAACTTGCAGGTCGGTAAATGACACCTGCTCTCTAAAAAGAGTCTGAGGTGGAAAATCGACAAAAAAATTCAAAAGAGGGCAGCCTTCCAAGAAGACAATATCAAGACTTATATTGTACTCCCAAATGTTTCATTTTTTTAACAGAAAAGGAAACCGCGGAGAAAAATGATGAGTTTTACGAATTTTCAAAGACATGCAAACCCACATTACAAAACACTATCAGCTCACAGGAGCCAGTAGGGCCATTAGCAAAAATGCTGCAAACAATAAATGCTGAAGCGATTGTGGAGAAATGTGTACCCTCGATTCTAAGGGGGACGTGGTAAGTGCCACTAACGAAAACACAAAGAAGGTGCTTTGAAAAGGGGAAAACGTTGCTACCAGTCAGTCAATCACACCCACTGCTGGGCCTATCACCTGAGAAAATGAGAATCAAAAAGTCACAGGCTGGCAATCCCGCACTCCAACAATATTTACCATAGCCAACACTTGGAAGCAATGAAAATGTCCATCCACCGAGGAATGCACAAAGTAGAAGTGGTCCACGTACACAGTGGGAAATTACTCCAATAAAAAATAAAAATCAAAATTAAAAATCCAACAAAAGCAAGGAGACATCAGCTTGTGTGAGTTTGTCTGGGCACAGTCCACTCTAATTTATAATCGAGAAACACCACAGGCCGCAAGGGCTTTTCCCTAGTTACCAGGGTGGGGAACATAAAAAGGCTGCCGCCCTCTGGCAGTTACCTGCAAAAGCAGCCTTAAAGCCTGTGCTAATGGTCATTTCATAAGAACAAGTACTGCAGAACTGTAAATGAAACCTGCCCTCAAAATGTCTTCAGGGAGGTAATGGCCAAAACATTTCAAAATGTGACACATACTTTAAGAGAACACTTTGAAGAACTAAGGGGTAATCACAGCTTGAAAAATAAAAAGGACATGCCTTCAAGCTCAATTTCAACGGATTATGAGGCACATGCGAATTCAACCACAAAGAGGTATCAGCTCACACTTGTCAGAGTAACCATCAGGAAGAAAACTACAAACAATAAATGCTGAAGGTGTTGTGGAAAAATGCATACCCTCAACTTCAAGTGGGACGTAAGTTGGAAAGGACCACCAATGAGAACAGAATGGAGGTGCCTTAAAAAGGTAAACATTGAGCTACCATATGATCCAGCAGGCCCACTCCTCCACCTATAATCTAAGAAGAGAGAATTGGAAAGACACAGGCAGGCAACTCTGCATTGGACAATATTACAATAGCCAAGATATGGAAGTAAACAAAAGTCTACCAACAGATGGGAGGACAAAGAAGAACTCCTCCCTGTACAACTGGAATATTCGCTAGTGAAAAAAATGAAACAATGCCATTTGCAGCACCATAGATGAGTCTAGACGTAATCACGCCACCTGTAGTAAGTGAGAAAGCAAAAGCCACATATCCTATCATATCACTTTTAGGAGTTACTTAAAAATTGATACCAATGAAGATATTTCCACAGAGAAAGGCAATCACAGATTCATTAAAAAACTTATGGTTCACCAAATAGAAAGGGATGAGGATTGGATACATTACCATATTGGGGTTAACAGAGATATACAAACCATGTGAAATATATAACCAGGAAAGACGTACGGAAGACCAGGAGAAGACTACTCAACATTGTGTCATAACCTACATGGGAAAAGGATGCGAGGAAGAATAGATACCTGTATATGTGTGAAAGAACCACATCTGGCACACCTAGAACAAACAAACCATTGTAATCAAAGTTGCTGGGATAAAAAATTAAAAGTAAATTACAAATATGGACAAGAAGTAATGAGACATAAACTTAAAGGGCTTTTTCCTGGCATTTTCCATTCTAATATACAACCTACAACACCACTTCCATTAAGGCTCTGTTTCCCTAGTAACCAAATTTGGTAAAGGAGAAATGCTGCCACTTTGTGGCCGTTTCCTGCAAGAGCAGCTTTAAAGTCACAGCTAATGGTCACTTAACATTCACAAGGACTCAGGGCTGTAAAGGAAACTTGCCCTAAAAATTTGTGCTGAAGTAGAGAATGGACAAAAAAATTCAAAACAGGCAAATGTTTCAAGAAGAGATTATGAAGAGTTAAGTTTTACTTACACTCTTTTTAAAAAAAGGAAAATGGATAAAAGCTCAACCTCAGGGAGTGTTAGGCGCATGGAATCTAATCTACAAAAAGTTTCAACTTACACCAGTCGACTGACCATCAGCAAAATGTCTACAAACAATAAATGCTGAAGGGGTTTTAGAGAACTGTGTACCCCCTACCTGCTGGTGAGACATAAAGGGGTAACAGCCAATAGTGAGAACAGAAAGCAGCTGTGTTTAAAAGTAAAAATGGAGGTACCATTCAATCCAGCAGGGGCACCATTGGCCCTGTCATCTGAGAAGACAAGAATCGAGAAGACACAGGCCGCAAAAGCTGCAGTGCAGCCTTATTCACAATATCCAAGACAGTGAAGCAATCAAAATGTCCAACAACAGGTAAATGGATAAAGAAGAAGTGGTCCATATACACAATGGAATATTAGCCATGGAAGACAATGAACCATTGCTCTTTGAGGCACCACAAATGAGTCTGGAGATAATCACGAAAGATGAGGTAAGTTGGAAAGCAAAAGACCTGTATTCTATGATATCACTTATAGGCGTTATCTAATAACTGACACAAATGAACATATTTCCGCAGAGAAAGACACTTACAGAATTAGAAAACAAACTATGCTCATCTAAAACGAAAGGTGGGGGTAATAGATAAGTTGAGATTAGTGTTACTATATGTATACAAACTCATATTATATACATATCTCAAAAAGACCGACCATATAGCAAGGGAGGTCTCCGTAACCCTCTGTTAATATTTTACATGGGAAGAGGATCTGTACTTGAATAGATATATATAATGTACAAATAAACCAGATTGTGTTCACCTAGGACAAACAATATTCTAAGCTTTACCCCAATTAAAAAAAAAATTAAAACCAAGAAGAAATAATGAGACATAAACTTATGGGGCTTTCT
This sequence comes from Balaenoptera physalus, assembly GCF_965194825.1. Lineage (NCBI taxonomy): Eukaryota > Metazoa > Chordata > Mammalia > Artiodactyla > Balaenopteridae > Balaenoptera > Balaenoptera physalus. The sequence continues at coordinate 535,338 of NW_028126526.1, forward strand.
CCAAGCACATTCCAATGTAATTTACAACTTAGGAACACGACTTCCAGAAAGGCTCTGCTGCCCTAGTACCCAGATTTGGGAATGGACAAATGCTGCCTGCTTCAGGCCACTTCCCACAACAGGAGATTTAAAACCCTTGCTAAAGGTGACTAAATATTCACCAAACTTGCAGTTCGGTAAATGACACCTGCTCTCTAAAAAGAGTCTGAGGTGGAAAATCGACCAAAAAATTCAAAAGAGGGCAGCCTTCCAAGAAGACAATATCAAGACTTATATTGTACTCCCAAATGTTTCATTTTTTTAACAGAAAAGGAAACCGCGGAGAAAAATGATGAGTTTTACGAATTTTCAAAGACATGCAAACCCACATTACAAAACCCTATCAGCTCACAGGAGCCAGTAGGGCCATTAGCATAAATGCTGCAAACAATAAATGCTGAAGCGATTGAGGAGAAATGTGTACCCTCGATTCTAAGGGGGACGTGCTAAGTGCCACTAATGAAACCACAAAGAAGGTGCTTGGAAAGGGAAAAACGGTGCTACCAGTCAGTCAATCACACCCACTGCTGGGCCTATCACCTGAGAAAATGAGAATCAAAAAGTCACAGGCTGGCAATCCTGCACTCCAACAATATTTACCATAGCCAACACTTGGAAGCAATGAAAATGTCCATCCACCGAGGAATGCACAAAGAAGAAGTGGTCCACGTACACAGTGGAAAATTACTTCAATAAAAAATAAAAATTAAATTTAAAAATCCAACAAAACTAAGGAGACATCAGCTTGTGTGGGTTTGTCCGGGCACACTCCACTCTAAATTATAACCGAGAAACACCACAGGCCGCAAGGGCTTTTCCCTAGTTACCAGGGTGGGGAACATAGAAAGGCTGCCGCCCTCTGGCAGTTACCTGCACAAGCAGTTTTAAAGCCTGTGCTAATGGTCATTTCATAGGAAGAAGTATTGCAGGACTGTAAATGAAACCTGCCCTCAAAATGTCTTCAGGGAGGTAATGGCCAAAACATTTCAAAATGTGACACATACTTCAAGAGAACACTTTGAAGAACTAAGGGGTAATCACAGCTTGAAAAATAAAAAGGACATGCCTTCCAGCTCAATTTCAACGGATCATGGGGCACATGCGAATTCAACCACAAAGAGGTATCAGCTCACACTTGTCAGAATAACCATCAGCAAGAATACTACAAACAATAAATGCTGAAGGTGTTGTGGAGAAATGCATACCCTCAACTTCAAGGGGGACGTAAGCTGGAAAGGACCTCCAATGAGAACAGAATGGAGGTGCCTTAAAAAGGTAAACATTGAGCTACCATATGATCCAGCAGGCCCACTCCTCCACCTATAATCTAAGAAGAGAGAATTGGACAGACACAGGCAGGCAAATCTGCATAGCACATTATTACAATAGCCAAGATATGGAAGTAAACATAAAGTCTACCAACAGATGGGAGGACAAAAAGAACTCCTCCATGTACAGATAAAATATTCGCTAGTGAAAAAAATGAAACAATGCCATTTGCAGCACCGTAGATGAGTCTAGAAGTAATCACGCAACCTGTAGTAAGTGAGAAAGCAAAAGACACATATCCTATCATATCACTTTTAGGAGTTACTTAAAAATTGATACCAATGAAGATATTTCCACAGAGAAAGGCAGTCACAGATTCATTAAAAAACTTATGGTTCATCAAATAGAAAGGGATGAGGATTGGATACATTACCATATTGGGGTTAACAGAGATATACAAACCATGTGAAATATATAACCAGGAAAGACGTACGGAAGACCAGGAGAAGACTACTCAACATTGTGTCATAACCTACATGGGAAAAGGATGCGAGGAAGAATAGATACACGTATATGTGTGAAAGAACCACAACTTGCACACCTAGAACAAACAAACTATTGTAATCAAATTTGCTGGGATAAAAAATAAAAAGTAAATTACAAATATGAACAGCAAGTAATGAGACATAAACATAAACGGCTTTTTCCTGGCACATTCCACTCTAATTTACAACCTAGAACACCACTTCCATTAAGCCTCTGTTTCCCTAGTAACCAAATTTGGTAAAGGAGAAATGCTGCCACCTTGTGGCCGTTTCCTGCAAGAGCAGCTTTAAAGTCACAGCTAATGGTCACTTAACATTCACAAGGACTCAGGGCTGTAAAGGACACTTGCCCTAAAAATTTGTGCTGAAGTAGAGAATGGACAAAAAAATTCAAAACAGGCAAATGTTTCAAGAAGAGATTATGAAGAGTTAAGTTTTATTTACACTCTTTTTAAAAAAAAGGAAAATGGATAAAAGCTCAACCTCAGGGAGTGTTAGACGCATGCAATCTAATCTACAAAAAGTTTCAACTTACACCAGTCGACTGACCATCAGCAAAATGTCTACAAACAATAAATGCTGAAGGGGTTTTAGAGAACTGTGTACCCTCTACCTGCTGGTGAGACATAAAGGGGTAATAGCCAATAGTGAGAACAGAAAGCAGCTGTGTTTAAAAGTAAAAATGGAGGTACCATTCAATCCAGCAGGGGCACCATTGGACCTCTCACCTGAGAAGACAAGAATCGAGAAGACACAGGCCGCAAAAGCTGCAGTGCAGCCTTATTCACAATATCCAAGACAGTGAAGCAATCAAAATGTCCAACAACAGGTAAATGGATAAAGAAGAAGTGGTCCATATACACAATGGAATATTAGCCATGGAAGACAATGAACCATTGCTCTTTGAGGCACCACAAATGAGTCTGGAGATAATCACGAAAGATGAGGTAAGTTGGAAAGCAAAAGACCTGTATTCTATGATATCACTTATAGGCGTTATCTAATAACTGACACAAATGAACATATTTCTGCAGAGAAAGACACTTACAGAATTAGAAAACAAACTATGCTCATCTAAAACGAAAGGTGGGGGTAATAGATAAGTTGAGATTAGTGTTACTATATGTATACAAACTCATATTATATACATATCTCAAAAAGACCGACCATATAGCAAGGGAGGTCTCCATAACCCTCTGTTAATATTTTACATGGGAAGAGGATCTGTACTTGAATAGATATATATAATGTACAAATGAACCAGATTGTGTTCACCTAGGACAAACAATATTCTAAGCTTTACCCCAATTAAAAAAAAATTACAACCAAGAAGAAATAATGAGACATAAACTTATGGGGCTTTCTCGATGCACATTCCAATGTAATTTACAACCTAGGAACACGACTTCCAGAAAGGCTCTGCTGCCCTATTACCCAGATTTGGGAATGGAGAAATGCTGCCTGCTTCAGGCCACTTCCCACAACAGGAGATTTAAAACCCTTGCTAAAGGTCACTAAATATTCACCAAACTTGCAGTTCGGTAAATGACACCTGCTCTGTAAAAAAAGTCTGAGGTGAAAATCGACCAAAAATTTCAAAAGAGGGCAGCCTTCCAAGAAGACAATATCAAGAGTTATATTGTACTCCCAATTGTTTCCTTTTTTTAACAGAAAAGAAAACCGTGGAGAAAAATGATGAGTTTTACGAATTTTCAATGACATGCAAACCGAAATTACAAAACCCTATCAGCTCACAGGAGCCAGTAGCGCCATTAGCATAAATGCTGCAAACAATAAATGCTGAAGCAATTGAGGAGAAACGTGTACCCTCGATTCTAAGGGGGACGTGCTAAGTGCCACGAATGAAAACACAAAGAAGGTGCTTGGAAAGGGAAAAACGGTGCTACCAGTCAGTCAATCACACCCACTGCTGGGCCTATCACCTGAGAAAATGAGAATCAAAAAGTCACAGGCTGGCAATCCTGCACTCCAACAATATTTACCATAGCCAACACTTGGAAGCAATGAAAATGTCCATCAACCGAGGAATGCACAAAGAAGAAGTGGTCCACGTACACAGTGGAAAATTACTCCAATAAAAAATAAAAATTAAATTAAAAAATCCAACAAAAGTAAGGAGACATCAGCTTGTGTGGGTTTGTCCGGGCACACTCCACTCTAATTTATAACCGAGAAACACCACAGGCCGCAAGGGCTTTTCCCTAGTTACCAGGGTGGGGAACATAGAAAGGCTGCCGCCCTCTGGCAGTTACCTGCAAAAGCAGTTTTAAAGCCTGTGCTAATGGTCATTTCATAGGAACAAGTACTGCAGAACTGTAAATGAAACCTGACCTCAAAATGTCTTCAGGGAGGTAATGGCCAAAACACTTCAAACTGTGACACATACTTTAAGAGAACACTCTGAAGAACTAATGGGTAATCACAGCTTGAAAAATAAAAAGGACATGCCTTCAAGCTCAATTTCAACGGATTATGAGGCACATGCGAATTCAACCACAAAGAGGTATCAGCTCACACTTGTCAGAAAAACCATCAGCAAGAAAACTACAAACAATAAATGCTGAAGGTGTTGTGGAGAAATGCATACCCTCAACTTCAAGGGGGACGTAAGTTGGAAAGGACCACCAATGAGAACAGAATGGAGGTGCCTTAAAAAGGTAAACATTGAGCTACCATATGATCCAGCAGGCCCACTCCTCCACCTATAATCTAAGAGGAGAGAATTGGAAAGACACAGGCAGGCAAATCTGCATTGCACAGTATTACAATAGCCAAGATATGGAAGTAAACAGAAGTCTACCAACAGATGGGAGGACAAAGAAGAACTCCTCCATGTACAACTGGAATATTCGCTAGTGAAAAAAATGAAACAATGCCATTTGCAGCACCGTAGATGAGTCTAGACGTAATCACGCCACCTGTAGTAAGTGAGAAAGCAAAAGCCACATATCCTATCATATCACTTTTAGGAGTTACTTAAAAATTGATACCAATGAAGATATTTCCACAGAGAAAGGCAATCACAGATTCATTAAAAAACTTATGGTTCACCAAATAGAAAGGGAGGAGGATTGGATACATTACCATATTGGGGTTAACAGAGATATACAAACCATGTGAAATATATAACCAGGAAAGACGTACGGAAGACCAGGAGAAGACTACTCAACATTGTGTCATAACCTACATGGGAAAAGGATGCGAGGAAGAATAGATACCTGTATATGTGTGAAAGAACCACATCTTGCACACCTAGAACAAACAAACCATTGTAATCAAATTTGCTGGGATAAAAAATTAAAAGTAAATTACAAATATGGACAAGAAGTAATGAGACATAAACTTAAAGGGCTTTTTCCTGGCATTTTCCATTCTAATATACAACCTACAACACCACTTCCATTAAGGCTCTGTTTCCCTAGTAACCAAATTTGGTAAAGGAGAAATGCTGCCACCTTGTGGCCGTTTCCTGCAAGAGCAGCTTTAAAGTCACAGCTAATGGTCACTTAACATTCACAAGGACTCAGGGCTGTAAAGGAAACTTGCCCTAAAAATTTGTGCTGAAGTAGAGAATGGACAAAAAAATTCAAAACAGGCAAATGTTTCAAGAAGAGATTATGAAGAGTTAAGTTTTACTTACACTCTTTTTAAAAAAAGGAAAATGGATAAAAGCTCAACCTCAGGGAGTGTTAGACGCATGGTAACTAATCTACAAAAAGTTTCAACTTACACCAGTCGACTGACCATCAGCAAAATGTCTACAAACAATAAATGCTGAAGGGGTTTTAGAGAACTGTGTACCCTCTACCTGCTGGTGAGACATAAAGGGGTAACAGCCAATAGTGAGAACAGAAAGCAGCTGTGTTTAAAAGTAAAAATGGAGGTACCATTCAATCCAGCAGGGGCACCATTGGACCTCTCACCTGAGAAGACAAGAATCGAGAAGACACAGGCCGCAAAAGCTGCAGTGCAGCCTTATTCACAATATCCAAGACAGTGAAGCAATCAAAATGTCCAACAACAGGTAAATGGATAAAGAAGAAGTGGTCCATATACACAATGGAATATTAGCCATGGAAGACAATGAACCATTGCTCTTTGAGGCACCACAAATGAGTCTGGAGATAATCACGAAAGATGAGGTAAGTTGGAATGCAAAAGACCTGTATTCTATGATATCACTTATAGGCGTTATCTAATAACTGACACAAATGAACATATTTCCACAGAGAAAGACACTCACAGAATTAGAAAACAAACTATGCTCATCTAAAACGAAAGGTGGGGGGAATAGATAAGTTAAGATTAGTGTTACTATATGTATACAAACTCATCTTATATACATATCTCAAAAAGACCGACCATATAGCAAGGGAGGTCTGCGGAACCCTCTGTTAACATTTTACATGGGAAGAGGATCTGTACTTGAATAGATATATATAATGTACAAATGAACCAGATTGTGTTCACCGAGGACAAACAATATTCTAAGCTTTACCCCAATTAAAAAAAAATTAAAACCAAGAAGAAATAATGAGACATAAACTTATGGGGCTTTCTCCATGCACATTCCAATGTAATTTACAACCTAGGAACACGACTTCCAGAAAGGCTCTGCTGCCCTATTACCCAGATTTGGGAATGGAGAAATGCTGCCTGCTTCAGGCCACTTCCCACAACAGGAGATTTAAAACCCTTGCTAAAGGTCACTAAATATTCACCATACTTGCAGTTTGGTAAATGACACCTGCTCTCTAAAAAAAGTCTGAGGTGAAGATCGAACAAAAAATTCAAAAGAGGGCAGCCTTCCAAGAAGACAATATCAAGAGTTATATTGTACTCCCAATTGTTTCCTTTTTTTAACAGAAAAGAAAACCGCGGAGAAAAATGATGAGTTTTACGAATTTTCAAAGACATGCAAACCCAAATTACGAAACCCTATCAGCTCACAGGAGCCAGTAGGGCCATTAGCATAAATGCTGCAAACAATAAATGCTGAAGCGATTGAGGAGAAATGTGTACCCTCGATTCTAAGGCGGACGTGCTAAGTGCCAGGAATGAAAACACAAAGAAGGTGCTTGGAAAGGGAAAAACGGTGCTACCAGTCAGTCAATCACACACACTGCTGGGCCTATCACCTGAGAAAATGAGAATCAAAAAGTCACAGGCTGGCAATCCTGCACTCCAACAATATTTACCATAGCCAACACTTGGAAGCAATGAAAATGTCCATCCACCGAGGAATGCACAAAGTAGAAGTGGTCCACGTACACAGTGGGAAATTACTCCAATAAAAAATAAAAATCAAAATTAAAAATCCAACAAAAGCAAGGAGACATCAGCTTGTTTGAGTTTGTCTGGGCACAGTCCACTCTAATTTATAATCGAGAAACACCACAGGCCGCAAGGGCTTTTCCCTAGTTACCAGGGTGGGGAACATAAAAAGGCTGCCGCCCTCTGGCAGTTACCTGCAAAAGCAGCCTTAAAGCCTGTGCTAATGGTCATTTCATAAGAACAAGTACTGCAGAACTGTAAATGAAACCTGCCCTCAAAATGTCTTCAGGGAGGTAATGGCCAAAACATTTCAAAATGTGACAAATACTTTAAGAGAACACTTTGAAGAACTAAGGGGTAATCACAGCTTGAAAAATAAAAAGGACATGCCTTCAAGCTCAATTTCAACGGATTATGAGGCACATGCGAATTCAACCACAAAGAGGTATCAGCTCACACTTGTAAGAATAACCATCAGCAAGAAAACTACAAACAATAAATGCTGAAGGTGTTGTGGAAAAATGCATACCCTCAACTTCAAGTGGGACGTAAGTTGGAAAGGACCACCAATGAGAACAGAATGGAGGTGCCTTAAAAAGGTAAACATTGAGCTACCATATGATCCAGCAGGCCCACTCCTCCACCTATAATCTAAGAAGAGAGAATTGGAAAGACACAGGCAGGCAAATCTGCATTGCACAGTATTACAATAGCCAAGATATGGAAGTAAACAAAAGTCTACCAACAGATGGGAGGACAAAGAAGAACTCCTCCATGTACAACTGGAATATTCGCTAGTGAAAAAAATGAAACAATGCCATTTGCAGCACCGTAGATGAGTCTAGACGTAATCACGCCACCTGTAGTAAGTGAGAAAGCAAAAGCCACATATCCTATCATATCACTTTTAGGAGTTACTTAAAAATTGATACCAATGAAGATATTTCCACAGAGAAAGGCAATCACAGATTCATTAAAAAACTTATGGTTCACCAAATAGAAAGGGAGGAGGATTGGATACATTACCATATTGGGGTTAACAGAGATATACAAACCATGTGAAATATATAACCAGGAAAGACGTACGGAAGACCAGGAGAAGACTACTCAACATTGTGTCATAACCTACATGGGAAAAGGATGCGAGGAAGAATAGATACCTGTATATGTGTGAAAGAACCACATCTTGCACACCTAGAACAAACAAACCATTGTAATCAAATTTGCTGGGATAAAAAATTAAAAGTAAATTACAAATATGGACAAGAAGTAATGAGACATAAACTTAAAGGGCTTTTTCCTGGCATTTTCCATTCTAATATACAACCTACAACACCACTTCCATTAAGGCTCTGTTTCCCTAGTAACCAAATTTGGTAAAGGAGAAATGCTGCCACTTTGTGGCCGTTTCCTGCAAGAGCAGCTTTAAAGTCACAGCTAATGGTCACTTAACATTCACAAGGACTCAGGGCTGTAAAGGAAACTTGCCCTAAAAATTTGTGCTGAAGTAGAGAATGGACAAAAAAATTCAAAACAGGCAAATGTTTCAAGAAGAGATTATGAAGAGTTAAGTTTTACTTACACTCTTTTTAAAAAAAGGAAAATGGATAAAAGCTCAACCTCAGGGAGTGTTAGGCGCATGGAATCTAATCTACAAAAAGTTTCAACTTACACCAGTCGACTGACCATCAGCAAAATGTCTACAAACAATAAATGCTGAAGGGGATTTAGAGAACTGTGTACCCCCTACCTGCTGGTGAGACATAAAGGGGTAACAGCCAATAGTGAGAACAGAAAGCAGCTGTGTTTAAAAGTAAAAATGGAGGTACCATTCAATCCAGCAGGGGCACCATTGGACCTCTCACCTGAGAAGACAAGAATCGAGAAGACACAGGCCGCAAAAGCTGCAGTGCAGCCTTATTCACAATATCCAAGACAGTGAAGCAATCAAAATGTCCAACAACAGGTAAATGGATAAAGAAGAAATGGTCCATATACACAATGGAATATTAGCCATGGAAGACAATGAACCATTGCTATTTGAGGCACCACAAATGAGTCTGGAGATAATCACGAAAGATGAGGTAAGTTGGAAAGCAAAAGACCTGTATTCTATGATATCACTTATAGGCGTTATCTAATAACCGACACAAATGAACATATTTCCGCAGAGAAAGACACTCACAGATTTAGAAAACAAACTATGCTCATCTAAAACGAAAGGTGGGGGAATGGATAAATTAAGATTAGTGTTACTATATGTATACAAACACATATTATATACATATCAAAAAAAGACCGACCATATAGCAAGGGAGGTCTGAAGAACCCTCAGTAACATTTTACATGGGAAGAGCATCTGTACTTGAATAGACAAATATAATGTACAAATGAACCAGATTGTGTACACCTCGGACAAACAATATTCTAAGCTTTACCCCAATTAAAAAAAAATTAAAACCAAGAAGAAATAATGAGACATAAACTTATGGGGCTTTCTCCATGCACATTCCAATGTAATTTACAACCTAGGAACACGACTTCCAGAAAGGCTCTGCTGCCCTACTACCCAGATTTGGGAATGGAGAAATGCTGCCTGCTTCAGGCCACTTCCCACAACAGGAGATTTAAAACCCTTGCTAAAGGTCACTAAATATTCACCAAACTTGCAGTTTGGTAAATGACACCTGCTCTCTAAAAAAAGTCTGAGGTGAAGATCGAACAAAAAATTCAAAAGAGGGCAGCCTTCCAAGAAGACAATATCAAGAGTTATATTGTACTCCCAATTGTTTCCTTTTTTTAACAGAAAAGAAAACCGCGGAGAAAAATGATGAGTTTTACGAATTTTCAAAGACATGCAAACCCAAATTACAAAACCCTATCAGCTCACAGGAGCCAGTAGGGCCATTAGCATAAATGCTGCAAACAATAAATGCTGAAGCGATTGAGGAGAAATGTGTACCCTCGATTCTAAGGGGGACGTGCTAAGTGCCACGAATGAAAACACAAAGAAAGTGCTTGAAAAGGGAAAAACGGTGCTACCAGTCAGTCAATAACACCCACTGCTGGGCCTATCACCTGAGAAAATGAGAATCAAAAAGTCACAGGCTGGCAATCCTGCACTCCAACAATATTTACCATAGCCAACACCTGGAAGCAATGAAAATGTCCATCAACCAAGGAATGCACAAAGAAGAAGTGGTCCACGTACACAGTGGAAAATTACTCCAATAAAAAATAAAAATTAAATTTAAAAATCCAACAAAAGTAAGGAGACATCAGCTTGTGTGGGTTTGTCCGGGCACACTCCACTCTAATTTATAACCGAGAAACACCACAGGCAGCAAGGGCTTTTCCCTAGTTACCAGGGTGGGGAACATAGAAAGGCTGCCGCCCTCTGGCAGTTTCCTGCAAAAGCAGTTTTAAAGCCTGTGCTAATGGTCATTTCATAGGAACAAGTACTGCAGAACTGTAAATGAAACCTGCCCTCAAAATGTCTTCAGGGAGGTAATGGCCAAAACACTTCAAAATGTGACACATACTTTAAGAGAACACTTTGAAGAACTAAGGGGTAATCACAGCTTGAAAAATAAAAAGGACATGCCTTCAAGCTCAATTTCAACGGATTATGAGGCACATGCGAATTGAAACACAAAGAGGTATCAGCTCACACTTGTCAGAATAACCATCAGCAAGAAAACTACAAACAATAAATGCTGAAGGTGTTGTGGAAAAATGCATACCCTCAACTTCAAGTGGGACGTAAGTTGGAAAGGACCACCAATGAGAACAGAATGGAGGTGCCTTAAAAAGGTAAACATTGAGCTACCATATGATCCAGCAGGCCCACTCCTCCACCTATAATCTAAGAAGAGAGAATTGGAAAGACACAGGCAGGCAAATCTGCATTGCACAGTATTACAATAGCCAAGATATGGAAGTAAACAAAAGTCTACCAACAGATGGGAGGACAAAGAAGAACTCCTCCATGTACAACTGGAATATTCGCTAGTGAAAAAAATGAAACAATGCCATTTGCAGCACCATAGATGAGTCTAGACGTAATCACGCCACCTGTAGTAAGTGAGAAAGCAAAAGCCACATATCCTATCATATCACTTTTAGGAGTTACTTAAAAATTGATACCAATGAAGATATTTCCACAGAGAAAGGCAATCACAGATTCATTAAAAAACATATGGTTCACCAAATAGAAAGGGATGAGGATTGGATACATTACCATATTGGGGTTAACAGAGAAATACAAACCATGTGAAATATATAACGAGGAAAGACGTACGGAAGAACAGGAGAAGACTACTCAACATTGTGTCATAACCTACATGGGAAAAGGATGCGAGGAAGAATAGATACCTGTATATGTGTGAAAGAACCACATCTTGCACACCTAGAACAAACAAACCATTGTAATCAAATTTGCTGGGATAAAAAATTAAAAGTAAATTACAAATATGGACAAGAAGTAATGAGACATAAACTTAAAGGGCTTTTTCCTGGCATTTTCCATTCTAATATACAACCTAGAACACCACTTCCATTAAGGCTCTGTTTCCCTAGTAACCAAATTTGGTAAAGGAGAAATGCTGCCACCTTGTGGCCGTTTCCTGCAAGAGCAGCTTTAAAGTCACAGCTAATGGTCACTTAACATTCACAAGGACTCAGGGCTGTAAAGGAAACTTGCCCTAAAAATTTGTGCTGAAGTAGAGAATGGACAAAAAAATTCAAAACAGGCAAATGTTTCAAGAAGAGATTATGAAGAGTTAAGTTTTACTTACACTCTTTTTAAAAAAAGGAAAATGGATAAAAGCTCAACCTCAGGGAGTGTTAGACGCATGGAATCTAATCTACAAAAAGTTTCAACTTACACCAGTCGACTGACCATCAGCAAAATGTCTACAAACAATAAATGCTGAAGGGGTTTTAGAGAACTGTGTACCCCCTACCTGCTGGTGAGACATAAAGGGGTAACAGCCAATAGTGAGAACAGAAAGCAGCTGTGTTTAAAAGTAAAAATGGAGGTACCATTCAATCCAGCAGGGGCACCATTGGCCCTGTCATCTGAGAAGACAAGAATCGAGAAGACACAGGCCGCAAAAGCTGCAGTGCAGCCTTATTCACAATATCCAAGACAGTGAAGCAATCAAAATGTCCAACAACAGGTAAATGGATAAAGAAGAAGTGGTCCATATACACAATGGAATATTAGCCATGGAAGACAATGAACCATTGCTCTTTGAGGCACCACAAATGAGTCTGGAGATAATCACGAAAGATGAGGTAAGTTGGAAAGCAAAAGACCTGTATTCTATGATATCACTTATAGGCGTTATCTAATAACTGACACAAATGAACATATTTCCGCAGAGAAAGACACTTACAGAATTAGAAAACAAACTATGCTCATCTAAAACGAAAGGTGGGGGTAATAGATAAGTTGAGATTAGTGTTACTATATGTATACAAACTCATATTATATACATATCTCAAAAAGACCGACCATATAGCAAGGGAGGTCTCCGTAACCCTCTGTTAATATTTTACATGGGAAGAGGATCTGTACTTGAATAGATATATATAATGTACAAATGAACCAGATTGTGTTCACCTAGGACAAACAATATTCTAAGCTTTACCCCAATTAAAAAAAAAATTAAAACCAAGAAGAAATAATGAGACATAAACTTATGGGGCTTTCTCCAAGCACATTCCAATGTAATTTACAACTTAGGAACACGACTTCCAGAAAGGCTCTGCTGCCCTAGTACCCAGATTTGGGAATGGACAAATGCTGCCTGCTTCAGGCCACTTCCCACAACAGGAGATTTAAAACCCTTGCTAAAGGTGACTAAATATTCACCAAACTTGCAGTTCGGTAAATGACACCTGCTCTCTAAAAAGAGTCTGAGGTGGAAAATCGACCAAAAAATTCAAAAGAGGGCAGCCTTCCAAGAAGACAATATCAAGACTTATATTGTACTCCCAAATGTTTCATTTTTTTAACAGAAAAGGAAACCGCGGAGAAAAATGATGAGTTTTACGAATTTTCAAAGACATGCAAACCCACATTACAAAACCCTATCAGCTCACAGGAGCCAGTAGCGCCATTAGCATAAATGCTGCAAACAATAAATGCTGAAGCAATTGAGGAGAAACGTGTACCCTCGATTCTAAGGGGGACGTGCTAAGTGCCACGAATGAAAACACAAAGAAGGTGCTTGGAAAGGGAAAAACGGTGCTACCAGTCAGTCAATCACACCCACTGCTGGGCCTATCACCTGAGAAAATGAGAATCAAAAAGTCACAGGCTGGCAATCCTGCACTCCAACAATATTTACCATAGCCAACACTTGGAAGCAATGAAAATGTCCATCAACCGAGGAATGCACAAAGAAGAAGTGGTCCACGTACACAGTGGAAAATTACTCCAATAAAAAATAAAAATTAAATTAAAAAATCCAACAAAAGTAAGGAGACATCAGCTTGTGTGGGTTTGTCCGGGCACACTCCACTCTAATTTATAACCGAGAAACACCACAGGCCGCAAGGGCTTTTCCCTAGTTACCAGGGTGGGGAACATAGAAAGGCTGCCGCCCTCTGGCAGTTACCTGCAAAAGCAGTTTTAAAGCCGGTGCTAATGGTCATTTCATAGGAACAAGTACTGCAGAACTGTAAATGAAACCTGACCTCAAAATGTCTTCAGGGAGGTAATGGCCAAAACACTTCAAACTGTGACACATACTTTAAGAGAACACTCTGAAGAACTAATGGGTAATCACAGCTTGAAAAATAAAAAGGACATGCCTTGAAGCTCAATTTCAACGGATTATGAGGCACATGCGAATTCAACCACAAAGAGGTATCAGCTCACACTTGTCAGAAAAACCATCAGCAAGAAAACTACAAACAATAAATGCTGAAGGTGTTGTGGAGAAATGCATACCCTCAACTTCAAGGGGGACGTAAGTTGGAAAGGACCACCAATGAGAACAGAATGGAGGTGCCTTAAAAAGGTAAACATTGAGCTACCATATGATCCAGCAGGCCCACTCCTCCACCTATAATCTAAGAGGAGAGAATTGGAAAGACACAGGCAGGCAAATCTGCATTGCACAGTATTACAATAGCCAAGATATGGAAGTAAACAGAAGTCTACCAACAGATGGGAGGACAAAGAAGAACTCCTCCATGTACAACTGGAATATTCGCTAGTGAAAAAAATGAAACAATGCCATTTGCAGCACCGTAGATGAGTCTAGACGTAATCACGCCACCTGTAGTAAGTGAGAAAGCAAAAGCCACATATCCTATCATATCACTTTTAGGAGTTACTTAAAAATTGATACCAATGAAGATATTTCCACAGAGAAAGGCAATCACAGATTCATTAAAAAACTTATGGTTCACCAAATAGAAAGGGAGGAGGATTGGATACATTACCATATTGGGGTTAACAGAGATATACAAACCATGTGAAATATATAACCAGGAAAGACGTACGGAAGACCAGGAGAAGACTACTCAACATTGTGTCATAACCTACATGGGAAAAGGATGCGAGGAAGAATAGATACCTGTATATGTGTGAAAGAACCACATCTTGCACACCTAGAACAAACAAACCATTGTAATCAAATTTGCTGGGATAAAAAATTAAAAGTAAATTACAAATATGGACAAGAAGTAATGAGACATAAACTTAAAGGGCTTTTTCCTGGCATTTTCCATTCTAATATACAACCTACAACACCACTTCCATTAAGGCTCTGTTTCCCTAGTAACCAAATTTGGTAAAGGAGAAATGCTGCCACCTTGTGGCCGTTTCCTGCAAGAGCAGCTTTAAAGTCACAGCTAATGGTCACTTAACATTCACAAGGACTCAGGGCTGTAAAGGAAACTTGCCCTAAAAATTTGTGCTGAAGTAGAGAATGGACAAAAAAATTCAAAACAGGCAAATGTTTCAAGAAGAGATTATGAAGAGTTAAGTTTTACTTACACTCTTTTTAAAAAAAGGAAAATGGATAAAAGCTCAACCTCAGGGAGTGTTAGACGCATGGTAACTAATCTACAAAAAGTTTCAACTTACACCAGTCGACTGACCATCAGCAAAATGTCTACAAACAATAAATGCTGAAGGGGTTTTAGAGAACTGTGTACCCTCTACCTGCTGGTGAGACATAAAGGGGTAACAGCCAATAGTGAGAACAGAAAGCAGCTGTGTTTAAAAGTAAAAATGGAGGTACCATTCAATCCAGCAGGGGCACCATTGGACCTCTCACCTGAGAAGACAAGAATCGAGAAGACACAGGCCGCAAAAGCTGCAGTGCAGCCTTATTCACAATATCCAAGACAGTGAAGCAATCAAAATGTCCAACAACAGGTAAATGGATAAAGAAGAAGTGGTCCATATACACAATGGAATATTAGCCATGGAAGACAATGAACCATTGCTCTTTGAGGCACCACAAATGAGTCTGGAGATAATCACGAAAGATGAGGTAAGTTGGAATGCAAAAGACCTGTATTCTATGATATCACTTATAGGCGTTATCTAATAACTGACACAAATGAACATATTTCCACAGAGAAAGACACTCACAGAATTAGAAAACAAACTATGCTCATCTAAAACGAAAGGTGGGGGGAATAGATAAGTTAAGATTAGTGTTACTATATGTATACAAACTCATCTTATATACATATCTCAAAAAGACCGACCATATAGCAAGGGAGGTCTGCGGAACCCTCTGTTAACATTTTACATGGGAAGAGGATCTGTACTTGAATAGATATATATAATGTACAAATGAACCAGATTGTGTTCACCGAGGACAAACAATATTCTAAGCTTTACCCCAATTAAAAAAAAATTAAAACCAAGAAGAAATAATGAGACATAAACTTATGGGGCTTTCTCCATGCACATTCCAATGTAATTTACAACCTAGGAACACGACTTCCAGAAAGGCTCTGCGGCCCTATTACCCAGATTTGGGAATGGAGAAATGCTGCCTGCTTCAGGCCACTTCCCACAACAGGAGATTTAAAACCCTTGCTAAAGGTCACTAAATATTCACCAAACTTGCAGTTTGGTAAATGACACCTGCTCTCTAAAAAAAGTCTGAGGTGAAGATCGAACAAAAAATTCAAAAGAGGGCAGCCTTCCAAGAAGACAATATCAAGAGTTATATTGTACTCCCAATTGTTTCCTTTTTTTAACAGAAAAGAAAACCGCGGAGAAAAATGATGAGTTTTACGAATTTTCAAAGACATGCAAACCCAAATTACAAAACCCTATCAGCTCACAGGAGCCAGTAGGGCCATTAGCATAAATGCTGCAAACAATAAATGCTGAAGCGATTGAGGAGAAATGTGTACCCTCGATTCTAAGGCGGACGTGCTAAGTGCCAGGAATGAAAACACAAAGAAGGTGCTTGGAAAGGGAAAAACGGTGCTACCAGTCAGTCAATCACACCCACTGCTGGGCCTATCACCTGAGAAAATGAGAATCAAAAAGTCACAGGCTGGCAATCCTGCACTCCAACAATATTTACCATAGCCAACACTTGGAAGCAATGAAAATGTCCATCCACCGAGGAATGCACAAAGTAGAAGTGGTCCACGTACACAGTGGGAAATTACTCCAATAAAAAATAAAAATCAAAATTAAAAATCCAACAAAAGCAAGGAGACATCAGCTTGTTTGAGTTTGTCTGGGCACAGTCCACTCTAATTTATAATCGAGAAACACCACAGGCCGCAAGGGCTTTTCCCTAGTTACCAGGGTGGGGAACATAAAAAGGCTGCCGCCCTCTGGCAGTTACCTGCAAAAGCAGCCTTAAAGCCTGTGCTAATGGTCATTTCATAAGAACAAGTACTGCAGAACTGTAAATGAAACCTGCCCTCAAAATGTCTTCAGGGAGGTAATGGCCAAAACATTTCAAAATGTGACAAATACTTTAAGAGAACACTTTGAAGAACTAAGGGGTAATCACAGCTTGAAAAATAAAAAGGACATGCCTTCAAGCTCAATTTCAACGGATTATGAGGCACATGCGAATTCAACCACAAAGAGGTATCAGCTCACACTTGTAAGAATAACCATCAGTAAGAAAACTACAAACAAAAATGCTGAAGGTGTTGTGGAAAAATGCATACCCTCAACTTCAAGTGGGACGTAAGTTGGAAAGGACCACCAATGAGAACAGAATGGAGGTGCCTTAAAAAGGTAAACATTGAGCTACCATATGATCCAGCAGGCCCACTCCTCCACCTATAATCTAAGAAGAGAGAATTGGAAAGACACAGGCAGGCAAATCTGCATTGCACAGTATTACAATAGCCAAGATATGGAAGTAAACAAAAGTCTACCAACAGATGGGAGGACAAAGAAGAACTCCTCCATGTACAACTGGAATATTCGCTAGTGAAAAAAATGAAACAATGCCATTTGCAGCACCGTAGATGAGTCTAGACGTAATCACGCCACCTGTAGTAAGTGAGAAAGCAAAAGCCACATATCCTATCATATCACTTTTAGGAGTTACTTAAAAATTGATACCAATGAAGATATTTCCACAGAGAAAGGCAATCACAGATTCATTAAAAAACTTATGGTTCACCAAATAGAAAGGGAGGAGGATTGGATACATTACCATATTGGGGTTAACAGAGATATACAAACCATGTGAAATATATAACCAGGAAAGACGTACGGAAGACCAGGAGAAGACTACTCAACATTGTGTCATAACCTACATGGGAAAAGGATGCGAGGAAGAATAGATACCTGTATATGTGTGAAAGAACCACATCTTGCACACCTAGAACAAACAAACCATTGTAATCAAATTTGCTGGGATAAAAAATTAAAAGTAAATTACAAATATGGACAAGAAGTAATGAGACATAAACTTAAAGGGCTTTTTCCTGGCATTTTCCATTCTAATATACAACCTACAACACCACTTCCATTAAGGCTCTGTTTCCCTAGTAACCAAATTTGGTAAAGGAGAAATGCTGCCACTTTGTGGCCGTTTCCTGCAAGAGCAGCTTTAAAGTCACAGCTAATGGTCACTTAACATTCACAAGGACTCAGGGCTGTAAAGGAAACTTGCCCTAAAAATTTGTGCTGAAGTAGAGAATGGACAAAAAAATTCAAAACAGGCAAATGTTTCAAGAAGAGATTATGAAGAGTTAAGTTTTACTTACACTCTTTTTAAAAAAAGGAAAATGGATAAAAGCTCAACCTCAGGGAGTGTTAGGCGCATGGAATCTAATCTACAAAAAGTTTCAACTTACACCAGTCGACTGACCATCAGCAAAATGTCTACAAACAATAAATGCTGAAGGGGATTTAGAGAACTGTGTACCCCCTACCTGCTGGTGAGACATAAAGGGGTAACAGCCAATAGTGAGAACAGAAAGCAGCTGTGTTTAAAAGTAAAAATGGAGGTACCATTCAATCCAGCAGGGGCACCATTGGACCTCTCACCTGAGAAGACAAGAATCGAGAAGACACAGGCCGCAAAAGCTGCAGTGCAGCCTTATTCACAATATCCAAGACAGTGAAGCAATCAAAATGTCCAACAACAGGTAAATGGATAAAGAAGAAATGGTCCATATACACAATGGAATATTAGCCATGGAAGACAATGAACCATTGCTATTTGAGGCACCACAAATGAGTCTGGAGATAATCACGAAAGATGAGGTAAGTTGGAAAGCAAAAGACCTGTATTCTATGATATCACTTATAGGCGTTATCTAATAACCGACACAAATGAACATATTTCCGCAGAGAAAGACACTCACAGATTTAGAAAACAAACTATGCTCATCTAAAACGAAAGGTGGGGGAATGGATAAATTAAGATTAGTGTTACTATATGTATACAAACACATATTATATACATATCAAAAAAAGACCGACCATATAGCAAGGGAGGTCTGAAGAACCCTCAGTAACATTTTACATGGGAAGAGCATCTGTACTTGAATAGACAAATATAATGTACAAATGAACCAGATTGTGTACACCTCGGACAAACAATATTCTAAGCTTTACCCCAATTAAAAAAAAATTAAAACCAAGAAGAAATAATGAGACATAAACTTATGGGGCTTTCTCCATGCACATTCCAATGTAATTTACAACCTAGGAACACGACTTCCAGAAAGGCTCTGCTGCCCTACTACCCAGATTTGGGAATGGAGAAATGCTGCCTGCTTCAGGCCACTTCCCACAACAGGAGATTTAAAACCCTTGCTAAAGGTCACTAAATATTCACCAAACTTGCAGTTTGGTAAATGACACCTGCTCTCTAAAAAAAGTCTGAGGTGAAGATCGAACAAAAAATTCAAAAGAGGGCAGCCTTCCAAGAAGACAATATCAAGAGTTATATTGTACTCCCAATTGTTTCCTTTTTTTAACAGAAAAGAAAACCGCGGAGAAAAATGATGAGTTTTACGAATTTTCAAAGACATGCAAACCCAAATTACAAAACCCTATCAGCTCACAGGAGCCAGTAGGGCCATTAGCATAAATGCTGCAAACAATAAATGCTGAAGCGATTGAGGAGAAATGTGTACCCTCGATTCTAAGGGGGACGTGCTAAGTGCCACGAATGAAAACACAAAGAAAGTGCTTGAAAAGGGAAAAACGGTGCTACCAGTCAGTCAATAACACCCACTGCTGGGCCTATCACCTGAGAAAATGAGAATCAAAAAGTCACAGGCTGGCAATCCTGCACTCCAACAATATTTACCATAGCCAACACCTGGAAGCAATGAAAATGTCCATCAACCAAGGAATGCACAAAGAAGAAGTGGTCCACGTACACAGTGGAAAATTACTCCAATAAAAAATAAAAATTAAATTTAAAAATCCAACAAAAGTAAGGAGACATCAGCTTGTGTGGGTTTGTCCGGGCACACTCCACTCTAATTTATAACCGAGAAACACCACAGGCAGCAAGGGCTTTTCCCTAGTTACCAGGGTGGGGAACATAGAAAGGCTGCCGCCCTCTGGCAGTTTCCTGCAAAAGCAGTTTTAAAGCCTGTGCTAATGGTCATTTCATAGGAACAAGTACTGCAGAACTGTAAATGAAACCTGCCCTCAAAATGTCTTCAGGGAGGTAATGGCCAAAACACTTCAAAATGTGACACATACTTTAAGAGAACACTTTGAAGAACTAAGGGGTAATCACAGCTTGAAAAATAAAAAGGACATGCCTTCAAGCTCAATTTCAACGGATTATGAGGCACATGCGAATTGAAACACAAAGAGGTATCAGCTCACACTTGTCAGAATAACCATCAGCAAGAAAACTACAAACAATAAATGCTGAAGGTGTTGTGGAAAAATGCATACCCTCAACTTCAAGTGGGACGTAAGTTGGAAAGGACCACCAATGAGAACAGAATGGAGGTGCCTTAAAAAGGTAAACATTGAGCTACCATATGATCCAGCAGGCCCACTCCTCCACCTATAATCTAAGAAGAGAGAATTGGAAAGACACAGGCAGGCAAATCTGCATTGCACAGTATTACAATAGCCAAGATATGGAAGTAAACAAAAGTCTACCAACAGATGGGAGGACAAAGAAGAACTCCTCCATGTACAACTGGAATATTCGCTAGTGAAAAAAATGAAACAATGCCATTTGCAGCACCATAGATGAGTCTAGACGTAATCACGCCACCTGTAGTAAGTGAGAAAGCAAAAGCCACATATCCTATCATATCACTTTTAGGAGTTACTTAAAAATTGATACCAATGAAGATATTTCCACAGAGAAAGGCAATCACAGATTCATTAAAAAACATATGGTTCACCAAATAGAAAGGGATGAGGATTGGATACATTACCATATTGGGGTTAACAGAGAAATACAAACCATGTGAAATATATAACCAGGAAAGACGTACGGAAGAACAGGAGAAGACTACTCAACATTGTGTCATAACCTACATGGGAAAAGGATGCGAGGAAGAATAGATACCTGTATATGTGTGAAAGAACCACATCTTGCACACCTAGAACAAACAAACCATTGTAATCAAATTTGCTGGGATAAAAAATTAAAAGTAAATTACAAATATGGACAAGAAGTAATGAGACATAAACTTAAAGGGCTTTTTCCTGGCATTTTCCATTCTAATATACAACCTAGAACACCACTTCCATTAAGGCTCTGTTTCCCTAGTAACCAAATTTGGTAAAGGAGAAATGCTGCCACCTTGTGGCCGTTTCCTGCAAGAGCAGCTTTAAAGTCACAGCTAATGGTCACTTAACATTCACAAGGACTCAGGGCTGTAAAGGAAACTTGCCCTAAAAATTTGTGCTGAAGTAGAGAATGGACAAAAAAATTCAAAACAGGCAAATGTTTCAAGAAGAGATTATGAAGAGTTAAGTTTTACTTACACTCTTTTTAAAAAAAGGAAAATGGATAAAAGCTCAACCTCAGGGAGTGTTAGACGCATGGAATCTAATCTACAAAAAGTTTCAACTTACACCAGTCGACTGACCATCAGCAAAATGTCTACAAACAATAAATGCTGAAGGGGTTTTAGAGAACTGTGTACCCCCTACCTGCTGGTGAGACATAAAGGGGTAACAGCCAATAGTGAGAACAGAAAGCAGCTGTGTTTAAAAGTAAAAATGGAGGTACCATTCAATCCAGCAGGGGCACCATTGGCCCTGTCATCTGAGAAGACAAGAATCGAGAAGACACAGGCCGCAAAAGCTGCAGTGCAGCCTTATTCACAATATCCAAGACAGTGAAGCAATCAAAATGTCCAACAACAGGTAAATGGATAAAGAAGAAGTGGTCCATATACACAATGGAATATTAGCCATGGAAGACAATGAACCATTGCTCTTTGAGGCACCACAAATGAGTCTGGAGATAATCACGAAAGATGAGGTAAGTTGGAAAGCAAAAGACCTGTATTCTATGATATCACTTATAGGCGTTATCTAATAACTGACACAAATGAACATATTTCCGCAGAGAAAGACACTTACAGAATTAGAAAACAAACTATGCTCATCTAAAACGAAAGGTGGGGGTAATAGATAAGTTGAGATTAGTGTTACTATATGTATACAAACTCATATTATATACATATCTCAAAAAGACCGACCATATAGCAAGGGAGGTCTCCGTAACCCTCTGTTAATATTTTACATGGGAAGAGGATCTGTACTTGAATAGATATATATAATGTACAAATGAACCAGATTGTGTTCACCTAGGACAAACAATATTCTAAGCTTTACCCCAATTAAAAAAAAAATTAAAACCAAGAAGAAATAATGAGACATAAACTTATGGGGCTTTCTCCAAGCACATTCCAATGTAATTTACAACTTAGGAACACGACTTCCAGAAAGGCTCTGCTGCCCTAGTACCCAGATTTGGGAATGGACAAATGCTGCCTGCTTCAGGCCACTTCCCACAACAGGAGATTTAAAACCCTTGCTAAAGGTGACTAAATATTCACCAAACTTGCAGTTCGGTAAATGACACCTGCTCTCTAAAAAGAGTCTGAGGTGGAAAATCGACCAAAAAATTCAAAAGAGGGCAGCCTTCCAAGAAGACAATATCAAGACTTATATTGTACTCCCAAATGTTTCATTTTTTTAACAGAAAAGGAAACCGCGGAGAAAAATGATGAGTTTTACGAATTTTCAAAGACATGCAAACCCACATTACAAAACCCTATCAGCTCACAGGAGCCAGTAGGGCCATTAGCATAAATGCTGCAAACAATAAATGCTGAAGCGATTGAGGAGAAATGTGTACCCTCGATTCTAAGGGGGACGTGCTAAGTGCCACTAATGAAACCACAAAGAAGGTGCTTGGAAAGGGAAAAACGGTGCTACCAGTCAGTCAATCACACCCACTGCTGGGCCTATCACCTGAGAAAATGAGAATCAAAAAGTCACAGGCTGGCAATCCTGCACTCCAACAATATTTACCATAGCCAACACTTGGAAGCAATGAAAATGTCCATCCACCGAGGAATGCACAAAGAAGAAGTGGTCCACGTACACAGTGGAAAATTACTTCAATAAAAAATAAAAATTAAATTTAAAAATCCAACAAAACTAAGGAGACATCAGCTTGTGTGGGTTTGTCCGGGCACACTCCACTCTAAATTATAACCGAGAAACACCACAGGCCGCAAGGGCTTTTCCCTAGTTACCAGGGTGGGGAACATAGAAAGGCTGCCGCCCTCTGGCAGTTACCTGCACAAGCAGTTTTAAAGCCTGTGCTAATGGTCATTTCATAGGAAGAAGTATTGCAGGACTGTAAATGAAACCTGCCCTCAAAATGTCTTCAGGGAGGTAATGGCCAAAACATTTCAAAATGTGACACATACTTCAAGAGAACACTTTGAAGAACTAAGGGGTAATCACAGCTTGAAAAATAAAAAGGACATGCCTTCCAGCTCAATTTCAACGGATCATGGGGCACATGCGAATTCAACCACAAAGAGGTATCAGCTCACACTTCTCAGAATAACCATCAGCAAGAATACTACAAACAATAAATGCTGAAGGTGTTGTGGAGAAATGCATACCCTCAACTTCAAGGGGGACGTAAGCTGGAAAGGACCTCCAATGAGAACAGAATGGAGGTGCCTTAAAAAGGTAAACATTGAGCTACCATATGATCCAGCAGGCCCACTCCTCCACCTATAATCTAAGAAGAGAGAATTGGACAGACACAGGCAGGCAAATCTGCATAGCACATTATTACAATAGCCAAGATATGGAAGTAAACATAAAGTCTACCAACAGATGGGAGGACAAAAAGAACTCCTCCATGTACAGATAAAATATTCGCTAGTGAAAAAAATGAAACAATGCCATTTGCAGCACCGTAGATGAGTCTAGAAGTAATCACGCAACCTGTAGTAAGTGAGAAAGCAAAAGACACATATCCTATCATATCACTTTTAGGAGTTACTTAAAAATTGATACCAATGAAGATATTTCCACAGAGAAAGGCAGTCACAGATTCATTAAAAAACTTATGGTTCATCAAATAGAAAGGGATGAGGATTGGATACATTACCATATTGGGGTTAACAGAGATATACAAACCATGTGAAATATATAACCAGGAAAGACATACGGAAGACCAGGAGAAGACTACTCAACATTGTGTCATAACCTACATGGGAAAAGGATGCGAGGAAGAATAGATACACGTATATGTGTGAAAGAACCACAACTTGCACACCTAGAACAAACAAACTATTGTAATCAAATTTGCTGGGATAAAAAATAAAAAGTAAATTACAAATATGAACAACAAGTAATGAGACATAAACATAAACGGCTTTTTCCTGGCACATTCCACTCTAATTTACAACCTAGAACACCACTTCCATTAAGCCTCTGTTTCCCTAGTAACCAAATTTGGTAAAGGAGAAATGCTGCCACCTTGTGGCCGTTTCCTGCAAGAGCAGCTTTAAAGTCACAGCTAATGGTCACTTAACATTCACAAGGACTCAGGGCTGTAAAGGACACTTGCCCTAAAAATTTGTGCTGAAGTAGAGAATGGACAAAAAAATTCAAAACAGGCAAATGTTTCAAGAAGAGATTATGAAGAGTTAAGTTTTACTTACACTCTTTTTAAAAAAAAGGAAAATGGATAAAAGCTCAACCTCAGGGAGTGTTAGACGCATGCAATCTAATCTACAAAAAGTTTCAACTTACACCAGTCGACTGACCATCAGCAAAATGTCTACAAACAATAAATGCTGAAGGGGTTTTAGAGAACTGTGTACCCTCTACCTGCTGGTGAGACATAAAGGGGTAATAGCCAATAGTGAGAACAGAAAGCAGCTGTGTTTAAAAGTAAAAATGGAGGTACCATTCAATCCAGCAGGGGCACCATTGGACCTCTCACCTGAGAAGACAAGAATCGAGAAGACACAGGCCGCAAAAGCTGCAGTGCAGCCTTATTCACAATATCCAAGACAGTGAAGCAATCAAAATGTCCAACAACAGGTAAATGGATAAAGAAGAAGTGGTCCATATACACAATGGAATATTAGCCATGGAAGACAATGAACCATTGCTCTTTGAGGCACCACAAATGAGTCTGGAGATAATCACGAAAGATGAGGTAAGTTGGAAAGCAAAAGACCTGTATTCTATGATATCACTTATAGGCGTTATCTAATAACTGACACAAATGAACATATTTCCGCAGAGAAAGACACTTACAGAATTAGAAAACAAACTATGCTCATCTAAAACGAAAGGTGGGGGTAATAGATAAGTTGAGATTAGTGTTACTATATGTATACAAACTCATATTATATACATATCTCAAAAAGACCGACCATATAGCAAGGGAGGTCTCCATAACCCTCTGTTAATATTTTACATGGGAAGAGGATCTGTACTTGAATAGATATATATAATGTACAAATGAACCAGATTGTGTTCACCTAGGACAAACAATATTCTAAGCTTTACCCCAATTAAAAAAAAATTACAACCAAGAAGAAATAATGAGACATAAACTTATGGGGCTTTCTCCATGCACATTCCAATGTAATTTACAACCTAGGAACACGACTTCCAGAAAGGCTCTGCTGCCCTATTACCCAGATTTGGGAATGGAGAAATGCTGCCTGCTTCAGGCCACTTCCCACAACAGGAGATTTAAAACCCTTGCTAAAGGTCACTAAATATTCACCAAACTTGCAGTTCGGTAAATGACACCTGCTCTGTAAAAAAAGTCTGAGGTGAAAATCGACCAAAAATTTCAAAAGAGGGCAGCCTTCCAAGAAGACAATATCAAGAGTTATATTGTACTCCCAATTGTTTCCTTTTTTTAACAGAAAAGAAAACCGTGGAGAAAAATGATGAGTTTTACGAATTTTCAAAGACATGCAAACCGAAATTACAAAACCCTATCAGCTCACAGGAGCCAGTAGCGCCATTAGCATAAATGCTGCAAACAATAAATGCTGAAGCAATTGAGGAGAAACGTGTACCCTCGATTCTAAGGGGGACGTGCTAAGTGCCACGAATGAAAACACAAAGAAGGTGCTTGGAAAGGGAAAAACGGTGCTACCAGTCAGTCAATCACACCCACTGCTGGGCCTATCACCTGAGAAAATGAGAATCAAAAAGTCACAGGCTGGCAATCCTGCACTCCAACAATATTTACCATAGCCAACACTTGGAAGCAATGAAAATGTCCATCAACCGAGGAATGCACAAAGTAGAAGTGGTCCACGTACACAGTGGAAAATTACTCCAATAAAAAATAAAAATTAAATTAAAAAATCCAACAAAAGTAAGGAGACATCAGCTTGTGTGGGTTTGTCCGGGCACACTCCACTCTAATTTATAACCGAGAAACACCACAGGCCGCAAGGGCTTTTCCCTAGTTACCAGGGTGGGGAACATAGAAAGGCTGCCGCCCTCTGGCAGTTACCTGCAAAAGCAGTTTTAAAGCCTGTGCTAATGGTCATTTCATAGGAACAAGTACTGCAGAACTGTAAATGAAACCTGACCTCAAAATGTCTTCAGGGAGGTAATGGCCAAAACATTTCAAAATGTGACACATACTTCAAGAGAACACTTTGAAGAACTAAGGGGTAATCACAGCTTGAAAAATAAAAATGACATGCCTTCCAGCTCAATTTCAACGGATCATGGGGCACATGCGAATTCAACCACAAAGAGGTATCAGCTCACACTTCTCAGAATAACCATCAGCAAGAATACTACAAACAATAAATGCTGAAGGTGTTGTGGAGAAATGCATACCCTCAACTTCAAGGGGGACGTAAGCTGGAAAGGACCTCCAATGAGAACAGAATGGAGGTGCCTTAAAAAGGTAAACATTGAGCTACCATATGATCCAGCAGGCCCACTCCTCCACCTATAATCTAAGAAGAGAGAATTGGACAGACACAGGCAGGCAAATCTGCATAGCACATTATTACAATAGCCAAGATATGGAAGTAAACATAAAGTCTACCAACAGATGGGAGGACAAAAAGAACTCCTCCATGTACAGATAAAATATTCGCTAGTGAAAAAAATGAAACAATGCCATTTGCAGCACCGTAGATGAGTCTAGAAGTAATCACGCAACCTGTAGTAAGTGAGAAAGCAAAAGACACATATCCTATCATATCACTTTTAGGAGTTACTTAAAAATTGATACCAATGAAGATATTTCCACAGAGAAAGGCAGTCACAGATTCATTAAAAAACTTATGGTTCATCAAATAGAAAGGGATGAGGATTGGATACATTACCATATTGGGGTTAACAGAGATATACAAACCATGTGAAATATATAACCAGGAAAGACGTACGGAAGACCAGGAGAAGACTACTCAACATTGTGTCATAACCTACATGGGAAAAGGATGCGAGGAAGAATAGATACACGTATATGTGTGAAAGAACCACAACTTGCACACCTAGAACAAACAAACTATTGTAATCAAATTTGCTGGGATAAAAAATAAAAAGTAAATTACAAATATGAACAACAAGTAATGAGACATAAACATAAACGGCTTTTTCCTGGCACATTCCACTCTAATTTACAACCTAGAACACCACTTCCATTAAGCCTCTGTTTCCCTAGTAACCAAATTTGGTAAAGGAGAAATGCTGCCACCTTGTGGCCGTTTCCTGCAAGAGCAGCTTTAAAGTCACAGCTAATGGTCACTTAACATTCACAAGGACTCAGGGCTGTAAAGGACACTTGCCCTAAAAATTTGTGCTGAAGTAGAGAATGGACAAAAAAATTCAAAACAGGCAAATGTTTCAAGAAGAGATTATGAAGAGTTAAGTTTTACTTACACTCTTTTTAAAAAAAAGGAAAATGGATAAAAGCTCAACCTCAGGGAGTGTTAGACGCATGCAATCTAATCTACAAAAAGTTTCAACTTACACCAGTCGACTGACCATCAGCAAAATGTCTACAAACAATAAATGCTGAAGGGGTTTTAGAGAACTGTGTACCCTCTACCTGCTGGTGAGACATAAAGGGGTAATAGCCAATAGTGAGAACAGAAAGCAGCTGTGTTTAAAAGTAAAAATGGAGGTACCATTCAATCCAGCAGGGGCACCATTGGACCTCTCACCTGAGAAGACAAGAATCGAGAAGACACAGGCCGCAAAAGCTGCAGTGCAGCCTTATTCACAATATCCAAGACAGTGAAGCAATCAAAATGTCCAACAACAGGTAAATGGATAAAGAAGAAGTGGTCCATATACACAATGGAATATTAGCCATGGAAGACAATGAACCATTGCTCTTTGAGGCACCACAAATGAGTCTGGAGATAATCACGAAAGATGAGGTAAGTTGGAAAGCAAAAGACCTGTATTCTATGATATCACTTATAGGCGTTATCTAATAACTGACACAAATGAACATATTTCCGCAGAGAAAGACACTTACAGAATTAGAAAACAAACTATGCTCATCTAAAACGAAAGGTGGGGGTAATAGATAAGTTGAGATTAGTGTTACTATATGTATACAAACTCATATTATATACATATCTCAAAAAGACCGACCATATAGCAAGGGAGGTCTCCATAACCCTCTGTTAATATTTTACATGGGAAGAGGATCTGTACTTGAATAGATATATATAATGTACAAATGAACCAGATTGTGTTCACCTAGGACAAACAATATTCTAAGCTTTACCCCAATTAAAAAAAAAATTACAACCAAGAAGAAATAATGAGACATAAACTTATGGGGCTTTCTCCATGCACATTCCAATGTAATTTACAACCTAGGAACACGACTTCCAGAAAGGCTCTGCTGCCCTATTACCCAGATTTGGGAATGGAGAAATGCTGCCTGCTTCAGGCCACTTCCCACAACAGGAGATTTAAAACCCTTGCTAAAGGTCACTAAATATTCACCAAACTTGCAGTTCGGTAAATGACACCTGCTCTGTAAAAAAAGTCTGAGGTGAAAATCGACCAAAAATTTCAAAAGAGGGCAGCCTTCCAAGAAGACAATATCAAGAGTTATATTGTACTCCCAATTGTTTCCTTTTTTTAACAGAAAAGAAAACCGTGGAGAAAAATGATGAGTTTTACGAATTTTCAAAGACATGCAAACCGAAATTACAAAACCCTATCAGCTCACAGGAGCCAGTAGCGCCATTAGCATAAATGCTGCAAACAATAAATGCTGAAGCAATTGAGGAGAAACGTGTACCCTCGATTCTAAGGAGGACGTGCTAAGTGCCACGAATGAAAACACAAAGAAGGTGCTTGGAAAGGGAAAAACGGTGCTACCAGTCAGTCAATCACACCCACTGCTGGGCCTATCACCTGAGAAAATGAGAATCAAAAAGTCACAGGCTGGCAATCCTGCACTCCAACAATATTTACCATAGCCAACACTTGGAAGCAATGAAAATGTCCATCAACCGAGGAATGCACAAAGTAGAAGTGGTCCACGTACACAGTGGAAAATTACTCCAATAAAAAATAAAAATTAAATTAAAAAATCCAACAAAAGTAAGGAGACATCAGCTTGTGTGGGTTTGTCCGGGCACACTCCACTCTAATTTATAACCGAGAAACACCACAGGCCGCAAGGGCTTTTCCCTAGTTACCAGGGTGGGGAACATAGAAAGGCTGCCGCCCTCTGGCAGTTACCTGCAAAAGCAGTTTTAAAGCCTGTGCTAATGGTCATTTCATAGGAACAAGTACTGCAGAACTGTAAATGAAACCTGACCTCAAAATGTCTTCAGGGAGGTAATGGCCAAAACACTTCAAACTGTGACACATACTTTAAGAGAACACTCTGAAGAACTAATGGGTAAGCACAGCTTGAAAAATAAAAAGGACATGCCTTCAAGCTCAATTTCAACGGATTATGAGGCACATGCGAATTCAACCACAAAGAGGTATCAGCTCACACTTGTCAGAAAAACCATCAGCAAGAAAACTACAAACAATAAATGCTGAAGGTGTTGTGGAGAAATGCATACCCTCAACTTCAAGGGGGACGTAAGTTGGAAAGGACCACCAATGAGAACAGAATGGAGGTGCCTTAAAAAGGTAAACATTGAGCTACCATATGATCCAGCAGGCCCACTCCTCCACCTATAATCTAAGAGGAGAGAATTGGAAAGACACAGGCAGGCAAATCTGCATTGCACAGTATTACAATAGCCAAGATATGGAAGTAAACAGAAGTCTACCAACAGATGGGAGGACAAAGAAGAACTCCTCCATGTACAACTGGAATATTCGCTAGTGAAAAAAATGAAACAATGCCATTTGCAGCACCGTAGATGAGTCTAGACGTAATCACGCCACCTGTAGTAAGTGAGAAAGCAAAAGCCACATATCCTATCATATCACTTTTAGGAGTTACTTAAAAATTGATACCAATGAAGATATTTCCACAGAGAAAGGCAATCACAGATTCATTAAAAATCTTATGGTTCACCAAATAGAAAGGGAGGAGGATTGGATACATTACCATATTGGGGTTAACAGAGATATACAAACCATGTGAAATATATAACCAGGAAAGACGTACGGAAGACCAGGAGAAGACTACTCAACATTGTGTCATAACCTACATGGGAAAAGGATGCGAGGAAGAATAGATACCTGTATATGTGTGAAAGAACCACATCTTTCACACCTAGAACAAACAAACCATTGTAATCAAATTTGCTGGGATAAAAAATTAAAAGTAAATTACAAATATGGACAAGAAGTAATGAGACATAAACTTAAAGGGCTTTTTCCTGGCATTTTCCATTCTAATATACAACCTACAACACCACTTCCATTAAGGCTGTTTCCCTAGTAACCAAATTTGGTAAAGGAGAAATGCTGCCACCTTGTGGCCGTTTCCTGCAAGAGCAGCTTTAAAGTCACAGCTAATGGTCACTTAACATTCACAAGGACTCAGGGCTGTAAAGGAAACTTGCCCTAAAAATTTGTGCTGAAGTAGAGAATGGACAAAAAAATTCAAAACAGGCAAATGTTTCAAGAAGAGATTATG
This sequence comes from Balaenoptera physalus, assembly GCF_965194825.1. Classification (NCBI taxonomy): domain Eukaryota; kingdom Metazoa; phylum Chordata; class Mammalia; order Artiodactyla; family Balaenopteridae; genus Balaenoptera; species Balaenoptera physalus. The sequence goes on from NW_028126526.1 coordinate 566,560, forward strand.
AAGAGTTAAGTTTTACTTACACTCTTTTTAAAAAAAGGAAAATGGATAAAAGCTCAACCTCAGGGAGTGTTAGACGCATGGTAACTAATCTACAAAAAGTTTCAACTTACACCAGTCGACTGACCATCAGCAAAATGTCTACAAACAATAAATGCTGAAGGGGTTTTAGAGAACTGTGTACCCTCTACCTGCTGGTGAGACATAAAGGGGTAACAGCCAATAGTGAGAACAGAAAGCAGCTGTGTTTAAAAGTAAAAATGGAGGTACCATTCAATCCAGCAGGGGCACCATTGGACCTCTCACCTGAGAAGACAAGAATCGAGAAGACACAGGCCGCAAAAGCTGCAGTGCAGCCTTATTCACAATATCCAAGACAGTGAAGCAATCAAAATGTCCAACAACAGGTAAATGGATAAAGAAGAAGTGGTCCATATACACAATGGAATATTAGCCATGGAAGACAATGAACCATTGCTCTTTGAGGCACCACAAATGAGTCTGGAGATAATCACGAAAGATGAGGTAAGTTGGAATGCAAAAGACCTGTATTCTATGATATCACTTATAGGCGTTATCTAATAACTGACACAAATGAACATATTTCCACAGAGAAAGACACTCACAGAATTAGAAAACAAACTATGCTCATCTAAAACGAAAGGTGGGGGGAATAGATAAGTTAAGATTAGTGTTACTATATGTATACAAACTCATCTTATATACATATCTCAAAAAGACCGACCATATAGCAAGGGAGGTCTGCGGAACCCTCTGTTAACATTTTACATGGGAAGAGGATCTGTACTTGAATAGATATATATAATGTACAAATGAACCAGATTGTGTTCACCTAGGACAAACAATATTCTAAGCTTTACCCCAATTAAAAAAAAATTAAAACCAAGAAGAAATAATGAGACATAAACTTATGGGGCTTTCTCCATGCACATTCCAATGTAATTTACAACCTAGGAACACGACTTCCAGAAAGGCTCTGCTGCCCTATTACCCAGATTTGGGAATGGAGAAATGCTGCCTGCTTCAGGCCACTTCCCACAACAGGAGATTTAAAACCCTTGCTAAAGGTCACTAAATATTCACCAAACTTGCAGTTCGGTAAATGACACCTGCTCTGTAAAAAAAGTCTGAGGTGAAAATCGACCAAAAATTTCAAAAGAGGGCAGCCTTCCAAGAAGACAATATCAAGAGTTATATTGTACTCCCAATTGTTTCCTTTTTTTAACAGAAAAGAAAACCGTGGAGAAAAATGATGAGTTTTACGAATTTTCAAAGACATGCAAACCGAAATTACAAAACCCTATCAGCTCACAGGAGCCAGTAGCGCCATTAGCATAAATGCTGCAAACAATAAATGCTGAAGCAATTGAGGAGAAACGTGTACCCTCGATTCTAAGGGGGACGTGCTAAGTGCCACGAATGAAAACACAAAGAAGGTGCTTGGAAAGGGAAAAACGGTGCTACCAGTCAGTCAATCACACCCACTGCTGGGCCTATCACCTGAGAAAATGAGAATCAAAAAGTCACAGGCTGGCAATCCTGCACTCCAACAATATTTACCATAGCCAACACTTGGAAGCAATGAAAATGTCCATCAACCGAGGAATGCACAAAGTAGAAGTGGTCCACGTACACAGTGGAAAATTACTCCAATAAAAAATAAAAATTAAATTAAAAAATCCAACAAAAGTAAGGAGACATCAGCTTGTGTGGGTTTGTCCGGGCACACTCCACTCTAATTTATAACCGAGAAACACCACAGGCCGCAAGGGCTTTTCCCTAGTTACCAGGGTGGGGAACATAGAAAGGCTGCCGCCCTCTGGCAGTTACCTGCAAAAGCAGTTTTAAAGCCTGTGCTAATGGTCATTTCATAGGAACAAGTACTGCAGAACTGTAAATGAAACCTGACCTCAAAATGTCTTCAGGGAGGTAATGGCCAAAACACTTCAAACTGTGACACATACTTTAAGAGAACACTCTGAAGAACTAATGGGTAAGCACAGCTTGAAAAATAAAAAGGACATGCCTTCAAGCTCAATTTCAACGGATTATGAGGCACATGCGAATTCAACCACAAAGAGGTATCAGCTCACACTTGTCAGAAAAACCATCAGCAAGAAAACTACAAACAATAAATGCTGAAGGTGTTGTGGAGAAATGCATACCCTCAACTTCAAGGGGGACGTAAGTTGGAAAGGACCACCAATGAGAACAGAATGGAGGTGCCTTAAAAAGGTAAACATTGAGCTACCATATGATCCAGCAGGCCCACTCCTCCACCTATAATCTAAGAGGAGAGAATTGGAAAGACACAGGCAGGCAAATCTGCATTGCACAGTATTACAATAGCCAAGATATGGAAGTAAACAGAAGTCTACCAACAGATGGGAGGACAAAGAAGAACTCCTCCATGTACAACTGGAATATTCGCTAGTGAAAAAAATGAAACAATGCCATTTGCAGCACCGTAGATGAGTCTAGACGTAATCACGCCACCTGTAGTAAGTGAGAAAGCAAAAGCCACATATCCTATCATATCACTTTTAGGAGTTACTTAAAAATTGATACCAATGAAGATATTTCCACAGAGAAAGGCAATCACAGATTCATTAAAAATCTTATGGTTCACCAAATAGAAAGGGAGGAGGATTGGATACATTACCATATTGGGGTTAACAGAGATATACAAACCATGTGAAATATATAACCAGGAAAGACGTACGGAAGACCAGGAGAAGACTACTCAACATTGTGTCATAACCTACATGGGAAAAGGATGCGAGGAAGAATAGATACCTGTATATGTGTGAAAGAACCACATCTTTCACACCTAGAACAAACAAACCATTGTAATCAAATTTGCTGGGATAAAAAATTAAAAGTAAATTACAAATATGGACAAGAAGTAATGAGACATAAACTTAAAGGGCTTTTTCCTGGCATTTTCCATTCTAATATACAACCTACAACACCACTTCCATTAAGGCTGTTTCCCTAGTAACCAAATTTGGTAAAGGAGAAATGCTGCCACCTTGTGGCCGTTTCCTGCAAGAGCAGCTTTAAAGTCACAGCTAATGGTCACTTAACATTCACAAGGACTCAGGGCTGTAAAGGAAACTTGCCCTAAAAATTTGTGCTGAAGTAGAGAATGGACAAAAAAATTCAAAACAGGCAAATGTTTCAAGAAGAGATTATGAAGAGTTAAGTTTTACTTACACTCTTTTTAAAAAAAGGAAAATGGATAAAAGCTCAACCTCAGGGAGTGTTAGACGCATGGTAACTAATCTACAAAAAGTTTCAACTTACACCAGTCGACTGACCATCAGCAAAATGTCTACAAACAATAAATGCTGAAGGGGTTTTAGAGAACTGTGTACCCTCTACCTGCTGGTGAGACATAAAGGGGTAACAGCCAATAGTGAGAACAGAAAGCAGCTGTGTTTAAAAGTAAAAATGGAGGTACCATTCAATCCAGCAGGGGCACCATTGGACCTCTCACCTGAGAAGACAAGAATCGAGAAGACACAGGCCGCAAAAGCTGCAGTGCAGCCTTATTCACAATATCCAAGACAGTGAAGCAATCAAAATGTCCAACAACAGGTAAATGGATAAAGAAGAAGTGGTCCATATACACAATGGAATATTAGCCATGGAAGACAATGAACCATTGCTCTTTGAGGCACCACAAATGAGTCTGGAGATAATCACGAAAGATGAGGTAAGTTGGAATGCAAAAGACCTGTATTCTATGATATCACTTATAGGCGTTATCTAATAACTGACACAAATGAACATATTTCCACAGAGAAAGACACTCACAGAATTAGAAAACAAACTATGCTCATCTAAAACGAAAGGTGGGGGGAATAGTTAAGTTAAGATTAGTGTTACTATATGTATACAAACTCATCTTATATACATATCTCAAAAAGACCGACCATATAGCAAGGGAGGTCTGCGGAACCCTCTGTTAACATTTTACATGGGAAGAGGATCTGTACTTGAATAGATATATATAATGTACAAATGAACCAGATTGTGTTCACCTAGGACAAACAATATTCTAAGCTTTACCCCAATTAAAAAAAAATTAAAACCAAGAAGAAATAATGAGACATAAACTTATGGGGCTTTCTCCATGCACATTCCAATGTAATTTACAACCTAGGAACACGACTTCCAGAAAGGCTCTGCTGCCCTATTACCCAGATTTGGGAATGGAGAAATGCTGCCTGCTTCAGGCCACTTCCCACAACAGGAGATTTAAAACCCTTGCTAAAGGTCACTAAATATTCACCAAACTTGCAGTTTGGTAAATGACACCTGCTCTCTAAAAAAAGTCTGAGGTGAAGATCGAACAAAAAATTCAAAAGAGGGCAGCCTTCCAAGAAGACAATATCAAGAGTTATATTGTACTCCCAATTGTTTCCTTTTTTTAACAGAAAAGAAAACCGCGGAGAAAAATGATGAGTTTTACGAATTTTCAAAGACATGCAAACCCAAATTACAAAACCCTATCAGCTCACAGGAGCCAGTAGGGCCATTAGCATAAATGCTGCAAACAATAAATGCTGAAGCAATTGAGGAGAAATGTGTACCCTCGATTCTAAGGCGGACGTGCTAAGTGCCAGGAATGAAAACACAAAGAAGGTGCTTGGAAAGGGAAAAACGGTGCTACCAGTCAGTCAATCACACCCACTGCTGGGCCTATCACCTGAGAAAATGAGAATCAAAAAGTCACAGGCTGGCAATCCTGCACTCCAACAATATTTACCATAGCCAACACTTGGAAGCAATGAAAATGTCCATCCACCGAGGAATGCACAAAGTAGAAGTGGTCCACGTACACAGTGGGAAATTACTCCAATAAAAAATAAAAATCAAAATTAAAAATCCAACAAAAGCAAGGAGACATCAGCTTGTTTGAGTTTGTCTGGGCACAGTCCACTCTAATTTATAATCGAGAAACACCACAGGCCGCAAGGGCTTTTCCCTAGTTACCAGGGTGGGGAACATAAAAAGGCTGCCGCCCTCTGGCAGTTACCTGCAAAAGCAGCCTTAAAGCCTGTGCTAATGGTCATTTCATAGGAACAAGTACTGCAGAACTGTAAATGAAACCTGCCCTCAAAATGTCTTCAGGGAGGTAATGGCCAAAACACTTCAAAATGTGACACATACTTTAAGAGAACACTTTGAAGAACTAAGGGGTAATCACAGCTTGAAAAATAAAAAGGACATGCCTTCAAGCTCAATTTCAACGGATTATTAGGCACATGCGAATTGAAACACAAAGAGGTATCAGCTCACACTTGTCAGAATAACCATCAGCAAGAAAACTACAAACAATAAATGCTGAAGGTGTTGTGGAAAAATGCATACCCTCAACTTCAAGTGGGACGTAAGTTGGAAAGGACCACCAATGAGAACAGAATGGAGGTGCCTTAAAAAGGTAAACATTGAGCTACCATATGATCCAGCAGGCCCACTCCTCCACCTATAATCTAAGAAGAGAGAATTGGAAAGACACAGGCAGGCAAATCTGCATTGCACAGTATTACAATAGCCAAGATATGGAAGTAAACAAAAGTCTACCAACAGATGGGAGGAAAAAGAAGAACTCCTCCATGTACAACTGGAATATTCGCTAGTGAAAAAAATGAAACAATGCCATTTGCAGCACCATAGATGAGTCTAGACGTAATCACACCACCTGTAGTAAGTGAGAAAGCAAAAGCCACATATCCTATCATATCACTTTTAGGAGTTACTTAAAAATTGATACCAATGAAGATATTTCCACAGAGAAAGGCAATCACAGATTCATTAAAAAACTTATGGTTCACCAAATAGAAAGGGATGAGGATTGGATACATTACCATATTGGGGTTAACAGAGATATACAAACCATGTGAAATATATAACCAGGAAAGACGTACGGAAGAACAGGAGAAGACTACTCAACATTGTGTCATAACCTACATGGGAAAAGGATGCGAGGAAGAATAGATACCTGTATATGTGTGAAAGAACCACATCTTGCACACCTAGAACAAACAAACCATTGTAATCAAATTTGCTGGGATAAAAAATTAAAAGTAAATTACAAATATGGACAAGAAGTAATGAGACATAAACTTAAAGGGCTTTTTCCTGGCATTTTCCATTCTAATATACAACCTACAACACCACTTCCATTAAGGCTCTGTTTCCCTAGTAACCAAATTTGGTAAAGGAGAAATGCTGCCACCTTGTGGCCGTTTCCTGCAAGAGCAGCTTTAAAGTCACAGCTAATGGTCACTTAACATTCACAAGGACTCAGGGCTGTAAAGGAAACTTGCCCTAAAAATTTGTGCTGAAGTAGAGAATGGACAAAAAAATTCAAAACAGGCAAATGTTTCAAGAAGAGATTATGAAGAGTTAAGTTTTACTTTCACTCTTTTTAAAAAAAGGAAAATGGATAAAAGCTCAACCTCAGGGAGTGTTAGACGCATGGAATCTAATCTACAAAAAGTTTCAACTTACACCAGTCGACTGACCATCAGCAAAATGTCTACAAACAATAAATGCTGAAGGGGTTTTAGAGAACTGTGTACCCCCTACCTGCTGGTGAGACATAAAGGGGTAACAGCCAATAGTGAGAACAGAAAGCAGCTGTGTTTAAAAGTAAAAATGGAGGTACCATTCAATCCAGCAGGGGCACCATTGGCCCTCTCTTCTGAGAAGACAAGAATCGAGAAGACACAGGCCGCAAAAGCTGCAGTGCAGCCTTATTCACAATATCCAAGACAGTGAAGCAATCAAAATGTCCAACAACAGGTAAATGGATAAAGAAGAAGTGGTCCATATACACAATGGAATATTAGCCATGGAAGACAATGACCCATTGCTCTTTGAGGCACCACAAATGAGTCTGGAGATAATCACGAAAGATGAGGTAAGTTGGAAAGCAAAAGACCTGTATTCTATGATATCACTTATAGGCGTTATCTAATAACTGATACAAATGAACATATTTCCGCAGAGAAAGACACTCACAGATTTAGAAAACAAACTATGCTCATCTAAAACGAAAGGTGGGGGGAATAGATAAGTTAAGATTAGTGTTACTATATGTATACAAACTCATATTATATACATATCTCAAAAAGACCGACCATATAGCAAGGGAGGTCTGTGGAAACCCTCTGTAACATTTTACATGGGAAGAGGCTCTGTACTTGAATAGACATATATAATGTACAAATGAACCAGATTGTGTTCACCTAGGACAAACAATATTCTAAGCTTTACCCCAATTAAAAAAAAAATTAAAACCAAGAAGAAATAATGAGACATAAACTTATGGGGCTTTCTCCATGCACATTCCAATGTAATTTACAACTTAGGAACACGACTTCCAGAAAGGCTCTGCTGCCCTAGTACCCAGATTTGGGAATGGACAAATGCTGCCTGCTTCAGGCCACTTCCCACAACAGGAGATTTAAAACCCTTGCTAAAGGTGACTAAATATTCACCAAACTTGCAGTTCGGTAAATGACACCTGCTCTCTAAAAAGAGTCTGAGGTGGAAAATCGACCAAAAAATTCAAAAGAGGGCAGCCTTCCAAAAAGACAATATCAAGACTTATATTGTACTCCCAAATGTTTCATTTTTTTAACAGAAAAGGAAACCGCGGAGAAAAATGATGAGTTTTACGAATTTTCAAAGACATGCAAACCCACATTACAAAACACTATCAGCTCACAGGAGCCAGTAGGGCCATTAGCAAAAATGCTGCAAACAATAAATGCTGAAGCGATTGTGGAGAAATGTGTACCCTCGATTCTAAGGGGGACGTGGTAAGTGCCACTAACGAAAACACAAAGAAGGTGCTTTGAAAAGGGGAAAACGTTGCTACCAGTCAGTCAATCACACCCACTGCTGGGCCTATCACCTGAGAAAATGAGAATCAAAAAGTCACAGGCTGGCAATCCCGCACTCCAACAATATTTACCATAGCCAACACTTGGAAGCAATGAAAATGTCCATCCACCGAGGAATGCACAAAGTAGAAGTGGTCCACGTACACAGTGGGAAATTACTCCAATAAAAAATAAAAATCAAAATTAAAAATCCAACAAAAGCAAGGAGACATCAGCTTGTGTGGGTTTGTCCGGGCACACTCCACTCTAATTTATAACCGAGAAACACCACAGGCAGCAAGGGCTTTTCCCTAGTTACCAGGGTGGGGAACATAGAAAGGCTGCCGCCCTCTGGCAGTTTCCTGCAAAAGCAGTTTTAAAGCCTGTGCTAATGGTCATTTCATAGGAACAAGTACTGCAGAACTGTAAATGAAACCTGCCCTCAAAATGTCTTCAGGGAGGTAATGGCCAAAACACTTCAAAATGTGACACATACTTTAAGAGAACACTTTGAAGAACTAAGGGGTAATCACAGCTTGAAAAATAAAAAGGACATGCCTTCAAGCTCAATTTCAACGGATTATGAGGCACATGCGAATTCAACCACAAAGAGGTATCAGCTCACACTTGTCAGAGTAACCATCAGGAAGAAAACTACAAACAATAAATGCTGAAGGTGTTGTGGAAAAATGCATACCCTCAACTTCAAGTGGGACGTAAGTTGGAAAGGACCACCAATGAGAACAGAATGGAGGTGCCTTAAAAAGGTAAACATTGAGCTACCATATGATCCAGCAGGCCCACTCCTCCACCTATAATCTAAGAAGAGAGAATTGGAAAGACACAGGCAGGCAAATCTGCATTGCACAGTGTTACAATAGCCAAGATATGGAAGTAAACAAAAGTCTACCAACAGATGGGAGGACAAAGAAGAACTCCTCCATGTACAACTGGAATATTCGCTAGTGAAAAAAATGAAACAATGCCATTTGCAGCACCATAGATGAGTCTAGACGTAATCACGCCACCTGTAGTAAGTGAGAAAGCAAAAGCCACATATCCTATCATATCACTTTTAGGAGTTACTTAAAAATTGATACCAATGAAGATATTTCCACAGAGAAAGGCAATCACAGATTCATTAAAAAACTTATGGTTCACCAAATAGAAAGGGATGAGGATTGGATACATTACCATATTGGGGTTAACAGAGATATACAAACCATGTGAAATATATAACCAGGAAAGACATACGGAAGACCAGGAGAAGACTACTCAACATTGTGTCATAACCTACATGGGAAAAGGATGCGAGGAAGAATAGATACCTCTATATGTGTGAAAGAACCACATCTTGCACACCTAGAACAAACAAACCATTGTAATCAAATTTGCTGGGATAAAAAATTAAAAGTAAATTACAAATATGGACAAGAAGTAATGAGACATAAACTTAAAGGGCTTTTTCCTGGCATTTTCCATTCTAATATACAACCTAGAACACCACTTCCATTAAGGCTCTGTTTCCCTAGTAACCAAATTTGGTAAAGGAGAAATGCTGCCACCTTGTGGCCGTTTCCTGCAAGAGCAGCTTTAAAGTCACAGCTAATGGTCACTTAACATTCACAAGGACTCAGGGCTGTAAAGGAAACTTGCCCTAAAAATTTGTGCTGAAGTAGAGAATGGACAAAAAAATTCAAAACAGGCAAATGTTTCAAGAAGAGATTATGAAGAGTTAAGTTTTACTTACACTCTTTTTAAAAAAAGGAAAATGGATAAAAGCTCAACCTCAGGGAGTGTTAGACGCATGGAACCTAATCTACAAAAAGTTTCAACTTACACCAGTCGACTGACCATCAGCAAAATGTCTACAAACAATAAATGCTGAAAGGGTTTTAGAGAACTGTGTACCCTCTACCTGCTGGTGAGACATAAAGGGGTAACAGCCAATAGTGAGAACAGAAAGCAGCTGTGTTTAAAAGTAAAAATGGAGGTACCATTCAATCCAGCAGGGGCACCATTGGCCCTCTCATCTGAGAAGACAAGAATCGAGAAGACACAGGCCGCAAAAGCTGCAGTGCAGCCTTATTCACAATATCCAAGACAGTGAAGCAATCAAAATGTCCAACAACAGGTAAATGGATAAAGAAGAAGTGGTCCATATACACAATGGAATATTAGCCATGGAAGACAATGACCCATTGCTCTTTGAGGCACCACAAATGAGTCTGGAGATAATCACGAAAGATGAGGTAAGTTGGAAAGCAAAAGACCTGTACTCTATGATATCACTTATAGGCGTTATCTAATAACTGATACAAATGAACATATTTCCGCAGAGAAAGACACTCACAGATTTAGAAAACAAACTATGCTCATCTAAAACGAAAGGTGGGGGGAATAGATAAGTTAAGATTAGTGTTACTATATGTATAAAAACACATATTATATACATATCTCAAAAAGACCGACCATATAGCAAGGGAGGTCTGTGGAACCCTCTGTAACATTTTACATGGGAAGAGGCTCTGTACTTGAATAGACATATATAATGTACAAATGAACCAGATTGTGTTCACCTAGGACAAACAATATTCTAAGCTTTACCCCAATTAAAAAAAAATTAAAACCAAGAAGAAATAATGAGACATAAACTTAAGGGGCTTTCTCCATGCACATTCCAATGTAATTTACAACTTAGGAACACGACTTCCAGAAAGGCTCTGCTGCCCTAGTACCCTGATTTGGGAATGGACAAATGCTGCCTGCTTCAGGCCACTTCCCACAACAGGAGATTTAAAACCCTTGCTAAAGGTGACTAAATATTCACCAAACTTGCAGGTCGGTAAATGACACCTGCTCTCTAAAAAGAGTCTGAGGTGGAAAATCGACAAAAAAATTCAAAAGAGGGCAGCCTTCCAAGAAGACAATATCAAGACTTATATTGTACTCCCAAATGTTTCATTTTTTTAACAGAAAAGGAAACCGCGGAGAAAAATGATGAGTTTTACGAATTTTCAAAGACATGCAAACCCACATTACAAAACACTATCAGCTCACAGGAGCCAGTAGGGCCATTAGCAAAAATGCTGCAAACAATAAATGCTGAAGCGATTGTGGAGAAATGTGTACCCTCGATTCTAAGGGGGACGTGGTAAGTGCCACTAACGAAAACACAAAGAAGGTGCTTTGAAAAGGGGAAAACGTTGCTACCAGTCAGTCAATCACACCCACTGCTGGGCCTATCACCTGAGAAAATGAGAATCAAAAAGTCACAGGCTGGCAATCCCGCACTCCAACAATATTTACCATAGCCAACACTTGGAAGCAATGAAAATGTCCATCCACCGAGGAATGCACAAAGTAGAAGTGGTCCACGTACACAGTGGGAAATTACTCCAATAAAAAATAAAAATCAAAATTAAAAATCCAACAAAAGCAAGGAGACATCAGCTTGTGTGAGTTTGTCTGGGCACAGTCCACTCTAATTTATAATCGAGAAACACCACAGGCCGCAAGGGCTTTTCCCTAGTTACCAGGGTGGGGAACATAAAAAGGCTGCCGCCCTCTGGCAGTTACCTGCAAAAGCAGCCTTAAAGCCTGTGCTAATGGTCATTTCATAAGAACAAGTACTGCAGAACTGTAAATGAAACCTGCCCTCAAAATGTCTTCAGGGAGGTAATGGCCAAAACATTTCAAAATGTGACACATACTTTAAGAGAACACTTTGAAGAACTAAGGGGTAATCACAGCTTGAAAAATAAAAAGGACATGCCTTCAAGCTCAATTTCAACGGATTATGAGGCACATGCGAATTCAACCACAAAGAGGTATCAGCTCACACTTGTCAGAGTAACCATCAGGAAGAAAACTACAAACAATAAATGCTGAAGGTGTTGTGGAAAAATGCATACCCTCAACTTCAAGTGGGACGTAAGTTGGAAAGGACCACCAATGAGAACAGAATGGAGGTGCCTTAAAAAGGTAAACATTGAGCTACCATATGATCCAGCAGGCCCACTCCTCCACCTATAATCTAAGAAGAGAGAATTGGAAAGACACAGGCAGGCAACTCTGCATTGGACAATATTACAATAGCCAAGATATGGAAGTAAACAAAAGTCTACCAACAGATGGGAGGACAAAGAAGAACTCCTCCCTGTACAACTGGAATATTCGCTAGTGAAAAAAATGAAACAATGCCATTTGCAGCACCATAGATGAGTCTAGACGTAATCACGCCACCTGTAGTAAGTGAGAAAGCAAAAGCCACATATCCTATCATATCACTTTTAGGAGTTACTTAAAAATTGATACCAATGAAGATATTTCCACAGAGAAAGGCAATCACAGATTCATTAAAAAACTTATGGTTCACCAAATAGAAAGGGATGAGGATTGGATACATTACCATATTGGGGTTAACAGAGATATACAAACCATGTGAAATATATAACCAGGAAAGACGTACGGAAGACCAGGAGAAGACTACTCAACATTGTGTCATAACCTACATGGGAAAAGGATGCGAGGAAGAATAGATACCTGTATATGTGTGAAAGAACCACATCTGGCACACCTAGAACAAACAAACCATTGTAATCAAAGTTGCTGGGATAAAAAATTAAAAGTAAATTACAAATATGGACAAGAAGTAATGAGACATAAACTTAAAGGGCTTTTTCCTGGCATTTTCCATTCTAATATACAACCTACAACACCACTTCCATTAAGGCTCTGTTTCCCTAGTAACCAAATTTGGTAAAGGAGAAATGCTGCCACTTTGTGGCCGTTTCCTGCAAGAGCAGCTTTAAAGTCACAGCTAATGGTCACTTAACATTCACAAGGACTCAGGGCTGTAAAGGAAACTTGCCCTAAAAATTTGTGCTGAAGTAGAGAATGGACAAAAAAATTCAAAACAGGCAAATGTTTCAAGAAGAGATTATGAAGAGTTAAGTTTTACTTACACTCTTTTTAAAAAAAGGAAAATGGATAAAAGCTCAACCTCAGGGAGTGTTAGGCGCATGGAATCTAATCTACAAAAAGTTTCAACTTACACCAGTCGACTGACCATCAGCAAAATGTCTACAAACAATAAATGCTGAAGGGGTTTTAGAGAACTGTGTACCCCCTACCTGCTGGTGAGACATAAAGGGGTAACAGCCAATAGTGAGAACAGAAAGCAGCTGTGTTTAAAAGTAAAAATGGAGGTACCATTCAATCCAGCAGGGGCACCATTGGCCCTGTCATCTGAGAAGACAAGAATCGAGAAGACACAGGCCGCAAAAGCTGCAGTGCAGCCTTATTCACAATATCCAAGACAGTGAAGCAATCAAAATGTCCAACAACAGGTAAATGGATAAAGAAGAAGTGGTCCATATACACAATGGAATATTAGCCATGGAAGACAATGAACCATTGCTCTTTGAGGCACCACAAATGAGTCTGGAGATAATCACGAAAGATGAGGTAAGTTGGAAAGCAAAAGACCTGTATTCTATGATATCACTTATAGGCGTTATCTAATAACTGACACAAATGAACATATTTCCGCAGAGAAAGACACTTACAGAATTAGAAAACAAACTATGCTCATCTAAAACGAAAGGTGGGGGTAATAGATAAGTTGAGATTAGTGTTACTATATGTATACAAACTCATATTATATACATATCTCAAAAAGACCGACCATATAGCAAGGGAGGTCTCCGTAACCCTCTGTTAATATTTTACATGGGAAGAGGATCTGTACTTGAATAGATATATATAATGTACAAATGAACCAGATTGTGTTCACCTAGGACAAACAATATTCTAAGCTTTACCCCAATTAAAAAAAAAATTAAAACCAAGAAGAAATAATGAGACATAAACTTATGGGGCTTTCTCCAAGCACATTCCAATGTAATTTACAACTTAGGAACACGACTTCCAGAAAGGCTCTGCTGCCCTAGTACCCAGATTTGGGAATGGACAAATGCTGCCTGCTTCAGGCCACTTCCCACAACAGGAGATTTAAAACCCTTGCTAAAGGTGACTAAATATTCACCAAACTTGCAGTTCGGTAAATGACACCTGCTCTCTAAAAAGAGTCTGAGGTGGAAAATCGACCAAAAAATTCAAAAGAGGGCAGCCTTCCAAGAAGACAATATCAAGACTTATATTGTACTCCCAAATGTTTCATTTTTTTAACAGAAAAGGAAACCGCGGAGAAAAATGATGAGTTTTACGAATTTTCAAAGACATGCAAACCCACATTACAAAACCCTATCAGCTCACAGGAGCCAGTAGGGCCATTAGCATAAATGCTGCAAACAATAAATGCTGAAGCGATTGAGGAGAAATGTGTACCCTCGATTCTAAGGGGGACGTGCTAAGTGCCACTAATGAAACCACAAAGAAGGTGCTTGGAAAGGGAAAAACGGTGCTACCAGTCAGTCAATCACACCCACTGCTGGGCCTATCACCTGAGAAAATGAGAATCAAAAAGTCACAGGCTGGCAATCCTGCACTCCAACAATATTTACCATAGCCAACACTTGGAAGCAATGAAAATGTCCATCCACCGAGGAATGCACAAAGAAGAAGTGGTCCACGTACACAGTGGAAAATTACTTCAATAAAAAATAAAAATTAAATTTAAAAATCCAACAAAACTAAGGAGACATCAGCTTGTGTGGGTTTGTCCGGGCACACTCCACTCTAAATTATAACCGAGAAACACCACAGGCCGCAAGGGCTTTTCCCTAGTTACCAGGGTGGGGAACATAGAAAGGCTGCCGCCCTCTGGCAGTTTCCTGCAAAAGCAGTTTTAAAGCCTGTGCTAATGGTCATTTCATAGGAACAAGTACTGCAGAACTGTAAATGAAACCTGCCCTCAAAATGTCTTCAGGGAGGTAATGGCCAAAACACTTCAAAATGTGACACATACTTTAAGAGAACACTTTGAAGAACTAAGGGGTAATCACAGCTTGAAAAATAAAAAGGACATGCCTTCAAGCTCAATTTCAACGGATTATGAGGCACATGCGAATTCAACCACAAAGAGGTATCAGCTCACACTTGTCAGAGTAACCATCAGGAAGAAAACTACAAACAATAAATGCTGAAGGTGTTGTGGAAAAATGCATACCCTCAACTTCAAGTGGGACGTAAGTTGGAAAGGACCACCAATGAGAACAGAATGGAGGTGCCTTAAAAAGGTAAACATTGAGCTACCATATGATCCAGCAGGCCCACTCCTCCACCTATAATCTAAGAAGAGAGAATTGGAAAGACACAGGCAGGCAAATCTGCATTGCACAGTGTTACAATAGCCAAGATATGGAAGTAAACAAAAGTCTACCAACAGATGGGAGGACAAAGAAGAACTCCTCCATGTACAACTGGAATATTCGCTAGTGAAAAAAATGAAACAATGCCATTTGCAGC
The DNA here is from genome assembly GCF_965194825.1 of Balaenoptera physalus. Lineage (NCBI taxonomy): Eukaryota > Metazoa > Chordata > Mammalia > Artiodactyla > Balaenopteridae > Balaenoptera > Balaenoptera physalus. Next base: position 581,910 of record NW_028126526.1, read on the forward strand.
ACCATAGATGAGTCTAGACGTAATCACGCCACCTGTAGTAAGTGAGAAAGCAAAAGCCACATATCCTATCATATCACTTTTAGGAGTTACTTAAAAATTGATACCAATGAAGATATTTCCACAGAGAAAGGCAATCACAGATTCATTAAAAAACTTATGGTTCACCAAATAGAAAGGGATGAGGATTGGATACATTACCATATTGGGGTTAACAGAGATATACAAACCATGTGAAATATATAACCAGGAAAGACATACGGAAGACCAGGAGAAGACTACTCAACATTGTGTCATAACCTACATGGGAAAAGGATGCGAGGAAGAATAGATACCTCTATATGTGTGAAAGAACCACATCTTGCACACCTAGAACAAACAAACCATTGTAATCAAATTTGCTGGGATAAAAAATTAAAAGTAAATTACAAATATGGACAAGAAGTAATGAGACATAAACTTAAAGGGCTTTTTCCTGGCATTTTCCATTCTAATATACAACCTAGAACACCACTTCCATTAAGGCTCTGTTTCCCTAGTAACCAAATTTGGTAAAGGAGAAATGCTGCCACCTTGTGGCCGTTTCCTGCAAGAGCAGCTTTAAAGTCACAGCTAATGGTCACTTAACATTCACAAGGACTCAGGGCTGTAAAGGAAACTTGCCCTAAAAATTTGTGCTGAAGTAGAGAATGGACAAAAAAATTCAAAACAGGCAAATGTTTCAAGAAGAGATTATGAAGAGTTAAGTTTTACTTACACTCTTTTTAAAAAAAGGAAAATGGATAAAAGCTCAACCTCAGGGAGTGTTAGACGCATGGAACCTAATCTACAAAAAGTTTCAACTTACACCAGTCGACTGACCATCAGCAAAATGTCTACAAACAATAAATGCTGAAAGGGTTTTAGAGAACTGTGTACCCTCTACCTGCTGGTGAGACATAAAGGGGTAACAGCCAATAGTGAGAACAGAAAGCAGCTGTGTTTAAAAGTAAAAATGGAGGTACCATTCAATCCAGCAGGGGCACCATTGGCCCTCTCATCTGAGAAGACAAGAATCGAGAAGACACAGGCCGCAAAAGCTGCAGTGCAGCCTTATTCACAATATCCAAGACAGTGAAGCAATCAAAATGTCCAACAACAGGTAAATGGATAAAGAAGAAGTGGTCCATATACACAATGGAATATTAGCCATGGAAGACAATGACCCATTGCTCTTTGAGGCACCACAAATGAGTCTGGAGATAATCACGAAAGATGAGGTAAGTTGGAAAGCAAAAGACCTGTACTCTATGATATCACTTATAGGCGTTATCTAATAACTGATACAAATGAACATATTTCCGCAGAGAAAGACACTCACAGATTTAGAAAACAAACTATGCTCATCTAAAACGAAAGGTGGGGGGAATAGATAAGTTAAGATTAGTGTTACTATATGTATAAAAACTCATATTATATACATATCTCAAAAAGACCGACCATATAGCAAGGGAGGTCTGTGGAACCCTCTGTAACATTTTACATGGGAAGAGGCTCTGTACTTGAATAGACATATATAATGTACAAATGAACCAGATTGTGTTCACCTAGGACAAACAATATTCTAAGCTTTACCCCAATTAAAAAAAAATTAAAACCAAGAAGAAATAATGAGACATAAACTTAAGGGGCTTTCTCCATGCACATTCCAATGTAATTTACAACTTAGGAACACGACTTCCAGAAAGGCTCTGCTGCCCTAGTACCCTGATTTGGGAATGGACAAATGCTGCCTGCTTCAGGCCACTTCCCACAACAGGAGATTTAAAACCCTTGCTAAAGGTGACTAAATATTCACCAAACTTGCAGGTCGGTAAATGACACCTGCTCTCTAAAAAGAGTCTGAGGTGGAAAATCGACAAAAAAATTCAAAAGAGGGCAGCCTTCCAAGAAGACAATATCAAGACTTATATTGTACTCCCAAATGTTTCATTTTTTTAACAGAAAAGGAAACCGCGGAGAAAAATGATGAGTTTTACGAATTTTCAAAGACATGCAAACCCACATTACAAAACACTATCAGCTCACAGGAGCCAGTAGGGCCATTAGCAAAAATGCTGCAAACAATAAATGCTGAAGCGATTGTGGAGAAATGTGTACCCTCGATTCTAAGGGGGACGTGGTAAGTGCCACTAACGAAAACACAAAGAAGGTGCTTTGAAAAGGGGAAAACGTTGCTACCAGTCAGTCAATCACACCCACTGCTGGGCCTATCACCTGAGAAAATGAGAATCAAAAAGTCACAGGCTGGCAATCCCGCACTCCAACAATATTTACCATAGCCAACACTTGGAAGCAATGAAAATGTCCATCCACCGAGGAATGCACAAAGTAGAAGTGGTCCACGTACACAGTGGGAAATTACTCCAATAAAAAATAAAAATCAAAATTAAAAATCCAACAAAAGCAAGGAGACATCAGCTTGTGTGAGTTTGTCTGGGCACAGTCCACTCTAATTTATAATCGAGAAACACCACAGGCCGCAAGGGCTTTTCCCTAGTTACCAGGGTGGGGAACATAAAAAGGCTGCCGCCCTCTGGCAGTTACCTGCAAAAGCAGCCTTAAAGCCTGTGCTAATGGTCATTTCATAAGAACAAGTACTGCAGAACTGTAAATGAAACCTGCCCTCAAAATGTCTTCAGGGAGGTAATGGCCAAAACATTTCAAAATGTGACACATACTTTAAGAGAACACTTTGAAGAACTAAGGGGTAATCACAGCTTGAAAAATAAAAAGGACATGCCTTCAAGCTCAATTTCAACGGATTATGAGGCACATGCGAATTCAACCACAAAGAGGTATCAGCTCACACTTGTCAGAGTAACCATCAGGAAGAAAACTACAAACAATAAATGCTGAAGGTGTTGTGGAAAAATGCATACCCTCAACTTCAAGTGGGACGTAAGTTGGAAAGGACCACCAATGAGAACAGAATGGAGGTGCCTTAAAAAGGTAAACATTGAGCTACCATATGATCCAGCAGGCCCACTCCTCCACCTATAATCTAAGAAGAGAGAATTGGAAAGACACAGGCAGGCAACTCTGCATTGGACAATATTACAATAGCCAAGATATGGAAGTAAACAAAAGTCTACCAACAGATGGGAGGACAAAGAAGAACTCCTCCCTGTACAACTGGAATATTCGCTAGTGAAAAAAATGAAACAATGCCATTTGCAGCACCATAGATGAGTCTAGACGTAATCACGCCACCTGTAGTAAGTGAGAAAGCAAAAGCCACATATCCTATCATATCACTTTTAGGAGTTACTTAAAAATTGATACCAATGAAGATATTTCCACAGAGAAAGGCAATCACAGATTCATTAAAAAACTTATGGTTCACCAAATAGAAAGGGATGAGGATTGGATACATTACCATATTGGGGTTAACAGAGATATACAAACCATGTGAAATATATAACCAGGAAAGACGTACGGAAGACCAGGAGAAGACTACTCAACATTGTGTCATAACCTACATGGGAAAAGGATGCGAGGAAGAATAGATACCTGTATATGTGTGAAAGAACCACATCTGGCACACCTAGAACAAACAAACCATTGTAATCAAAGTTGCTGGGATAAAAAATTAAAAGTAAATTACAAATATGGACAAGAAGTAATGAGACATAAACTTAAAGGGCTTTTTCCTGGCATTTTCCATTCTAATATACAACCTACAACACCACTTCCATTAAGGCTCTGTTTCCCTAGTAACCAAATTTGGTAAAGGAGAAATGCTGCCACTTTGTGGCCGTTTCCTGCAAGAGCAGCTTTAAAGTCACAGCTAATGGTCACTTAACATTCACAAGGACTCAGGGCTGTAAAGGAAACTTGCCCTAAAAATTTGTGCTGAAGTAGAGAATGGACAAAAAAATTCAAAACAGGCAAATGTTTCAAGAAGAGATTATGAAGAGTTAAGTTTTACTTACACTCTTTTTAAAAAAAGGAAAATGGATAAAAGCTCAACCTCAGGGAGTGTTAGGCGCATGGAATCTAATCTACAAAAAGTTTCAACTTACACCAGTCGACTGACCATCAGCAAAATGTCTACAAACAATAAATGCTGAAGGGGTTTTAGAGAACTGTGTACCCCCTACCTGCTGGTGAGACATAAAGGGGTAACAGCCAATAGTGAGAACAGAAAGCAGCTGTGTTTAAAAGTAAAAATGGAGGTACCATTCAATCCAGCAGGGGCACCATTGGCCCTGTCATCTGAGAAGACAAGAATCGAGAAGACACAGGCCGCAAAAGCTGCAGTGCAGCCTTATTCACAATATCCAAGACAGTGAAGCAATCAAAATGTCCAACAACAGGTAAATGGATAAAGAAGAAGTGGTCCATATACACAATGGAATATTAGCCATGGAAGACAATGAACCATTGCTCTTTGAGGCACCACAAATGAGTCTGGAGATAATCACGAAAGATGAGGTAAGTTGGAAAGCAAAAGACCTGTATTCTATGATATCACTTATAGGCGTTATCTAATAACTGACACAAATGAACATATTTCCGCAGAGAAAGACACTTACAGAATTAGAAAACAAACTATGCTCATCTAAAACGAAAGGTGGGGGTAATAGATAAGTTGAGATTAGTGTTACTATATGTATACAAACTCATATTATATACATATCTCAAAAAGACCGACCATATAGCAAGGGAGGTCTCCGTAACCCTCTGTTAATATTTTACATGGGAAGAGGATCTGTACTTGAATAGATATATATAATGTACAAATGAACCAGATTGTGTTCACCTAGGACAAACAATATTCTAAGCTTTACCCCAATTAAAAAAAAAATTAAAACCAAGAAGAAATAATGAGACATAAACTTATGGGGCTTTCTCCAAGCACATTCCAATGTAATTTACAACTTAGGAACACGACTTCCAGAAAGGCTCTGCTGCCCTAGTACCCAGATTTGGGAATGGACAAATGCTGCCTGCTTCAGGCCACTTCCCACAACAGGAGATTTAAAACCCTTGCTAAAGGTGACTAAATATTCACCAAACTTGCAGTTCGGTAAATGACACCTGCTCTCTAAAAAGAGTCTGAGGTGGAAAATCGACCAAAAAATTCAAAAGAGGGCAGCCTTCCAAGAAGACAATATCAAGACTTATATTGTACTCCCAAATGTTTCATTTTTTTAACAGAAAAGGAAACCGCGGAGAAAAATGATGAGTTTTACGAATTTTCAAAGACATGCAAACCCACATTACAAAACCCTATCAGCTCACAGGAGCCAGTAGGGCCATTAGCATAAATGCTGCAAACAATAAATGCTGAAGCGATTGAGGAGAAATGTGTACCCTCGATTCTAAGGGGGACGTGCTAAGTGCCACTAATGAAACCACAAAGAAGGTGCTTGGAAAGGGAAAAACGGTGCTACCAGTCAGTCAATCACACCCACTGCTGGGCCTATCACCTGAGAAAATGAGAATCAAAAAGTCACAGGCTGGCAATCCTGCACTCCAACAATATTTACCATAGCCAACACTTGGAAGCAATGAAAATGTCCATCCACCGAGGAATGCACAAAGAAGAAGTGGTCCACGTACACAGTGGAAAATTACTTCAATAAAAAATAAAAATTAAATTTAAAAATCCAACAAAACTAAGGAGACATCAGCTTGTGTGGGTTTGTCCGGGCACACTCCACTCTAAATTATAACCGAGAAACACCACAGGCCGCAAGGGCTTTTCCCTAGTTACCAGGGTGGGGAACATAGAAAGGCTGCCGCCCTCTGGCAGTTACCTGCACAAGCAGTTTTAAAGCCTGTGCTAATGGTCATTTCATAGGAAGAAGTATTGCAGGACTGTAAATGAAACCTGCCCTCAAAATGTCTTCAGGGAGGTAATGGCCAAAACATTTCAAAATGTGACACATACTTCAAGAGAACACTTTGAAGAACTAAGGGGTAATCACAGCTTGAAAAATAAAAAGGACATGCCTTCCAGCTCAATTTCAACGGATCATGGGGCACATGCGAATTCAACCACAAAGAGGTATCAGCTCACACTTGTCAGAATAACCATCAGCAAGAATACTACAAACAATAAATGCTGAAGGTGTTGTGGAGAAATGCATACCCTCAACTTCAAGGGGGACGTAAGCTGGAAAGGACCTCCAATGAGAACAGAATGGAGGTGCCTTAAAAAGGTAAACATTGAGCTACCATATGATCCAGCAGGCCCACTCCTCCACCTATAATCTAAGAAGAGAGAATTGGACAGACACAGGCAGGCAAATCTGCATAGCACATTATTACAATAGCCAAGATATGGAAGTAAACATAAAGTCTACCAACAGATGGGAGGACAAAAAGAACTCCTCCATGTACAGATAAAATATTCGCTAGTGAAAAAAATGAAACAATGCCATTTGCAGCACCGTAGATGAGTCTAGAAGTAATCACGCAACCTGTAGTAAGTGAGAAAGCAAAAGACACATATCCTATCATATCACTTTTAGGAGTTACTTAAAAATTGATACCAATGAAGATATTTCCACAGAGAAAGGCAGTCACAGATTCATTAAAAAACTTATGGTTCATCAAATAGAAAGGGATGAGGATTGGATACATTACCATATTGGGGTTAACAGAGATATACAAACCATGTGAAATATATAACCAGGAAAGACGTACGGAAGACCAGGAGAAGACTACTCAACATTGTGTCATAACCTACATGGGAAAAGGATGCGAGGAAGAATAGATACACGTATATGTGTGAAAGAACCACAACTTGCACACCTAGAACAAACAAACTATTGTAATCAAATTTGCTGGGATAAAAAATAAAAAGTAAATTACAAATATGAACAACAAGTAATGAGACATAAACATAAACGGCTTTTTCCTGGCACATTCCACTCTAATTTACAACCTAGAACACCACTTCCATTAAGCCTCTGTTTCCCTAGTAACCAAATTTGGTAAAGGAGAAATGCTGCCACCTTGTGGCCGTTTCCTGCAAGAGCAGCTTTAAAGTCACAGCTAATGGTCACTTAACATTCACAAGGACTCAGGGCTGTAAAGGACACTTGCCCTAAAAATTTGTGCTGAAGTAGAGAATGGACAAAAAAATTCAAAACAGGCAAATGTTTCAAGAAGAGATTATGAAGAGTTAAGTTTTACTTACACTCTTTTTAAAAAAAAGGAAAATGGATAAAAGCTCAACCTCAGGGAGTGTTAGACGCATGCAATCTAATCTACAAAAAGTTTCAACTTACACCAGTCGACTGACCATCAGCAAAATGTCTACAAACAATAAATGCTGAAGGGGTTTTAGAGAACTGTGTACCCTCTACCTGCTGGTGAGACATAAAGGGGTAATAGCCAATAGTGAGAACAGAAAGCAGCTGTGTTTAAAAGTAAAAATGGAGGTACCATTCAATCCAGCAGGGGCACCATTGGACCTCTCACCTGAGAAGACAAGAATTGAGAAGACACAGGCCGCAAAAGCTGCAGTGCAGCCTTATTCACAATATCCAAGACAGTGAAGCAATCAAAATGTCCAACAACAGGTAAATGGATAAAGAAGAAGTGGTCCATATACACAATGGAATATTAGCCATGGAAGACAATGAACCATTGCTCTTTGAGGCACCACAAATGAGTCTGGAGATAATCACGAAAGATGAGGTAAGTTGGAAAGCAAAAGACCTGTATTCTATGATATCACTTATAGGCGTTATCTAATAACTGACACAAATGAACATATTTCCGCAGAGAAAGACACTTACAGAATTAGAAAACAAACTATGCTCATCTAAAACGAAAGGTGGGGGTAATAGATAAGTTGAGATTAGTGTTACTATATGTATACAAACTCATATTATATACATATCTCAAAAAGACCGACCATATAGCAAGGGAGGTCTCCATAACCCTCTGTTAATATTTTACATGGGAAGAGGATCTGTACTTGAATAGATATATATAATGTACAAATGAACCAGATTGTGTTCACCTAGGACAAACAATATTCTAAGCTTTACCCCAATTAAAAAAAAATTACAACCAAGAAGAAATAATGAGACATAAACTTATGGGGCTTTCTCCATGCACATTCCAATGTAATTTACAACCTAGGAACACGACTTCCAGAAAGGCTCTGCTGCCCTATTACCCAGATTTGGGAATGGAGAAATGCTGCCTGCTTCAGGCCACTTCCCACAACAGGAGATTTAAAACCCTTGCTAAAGGTGACTAAATATTCACCAAACTTGCAGTTCGGTAAATGACACCTGCTCTGTAAAAAAAGTCTGAGGTGAAAATCGACCAAAAATTTCAAAAGAGGGCAGCCTTCCAAGAAGACAATATCAAGAGTTATATTGTACTCCCAATTGTTTCCTTTTTTTAACAGAAAAGAAAACCGTGGAGAAAAATGATGAGTTTTACGAATTTTCAAAGACATGCAAACCGAAATTACAAAACCCTATCAGCTCACAGGAGCCAGTAGCGCCATTAGCATAAATGCTGCAAACAATAAATGCTGAAGCAATTGAGGAGAAACGTGTACCCTCGATTCTAAGGGGGACGTGCTAAGTGCCACGAATGAAAACACAAAGAAGGTGCTTGGAAAGGGAAAAACGGTGCTACCAGTCAGTCAATCACACCCACTGCTGGGCCTATCACCTGAGAAAATGAGAATCAAAAAGTCACAGGCTGGCAATCCTGCACTCCAACAATATTTACCATAGCCAACACTTGGAAGCAATGAAAATGTCCATCAACCGAGGAATGCACAAAGTAGAAGTGGTCCACGTACACAGTGGAAAATTACTCCAATAAAAAATAAAAATTAAATTAAAAAATCCAACAAAAGTAAGGAGACATCAGCTTGTGTGGGTTTGTCCGGGCACACTCCACTCTAATTTATAACCGAGAAACACCACAGGCCGCAAGGGCTTTTCCCTAGTTACCAGGGTGGGGAACATAGAAAGGCTGCCGCCCTCTGGCAGTTACCTGCAAAAGCAGTTTTAAAGCCTGTGCTAATGGTCATTTCATAGGAACAAGTACTGCAGAACTGTAAATGAAACCTGACCTCAAAATGTCTTCAGGGAGGTAATGGCCAAAACACTTCAAACTGTGACACATACTTTAAGAGAACACTCTGAAGAACTAATGGGTAAGCACAGCTTGAAAAATAAAAAGGACATGCCTTCAAGCTCAATTTCAACGGATTATGAGGCACATGCGAATTCAACCACAAAGAGGTATCAGCTCACACTTGTCAGAAAAACCATCAGCAAGAAAACTACAAACAATAAATGCTGAAGGTGTTGTGGAGAAATGCATACCCTCAACTTCAAGGGGGACGTAAGTTGGAAAGGACCACCAATGAGAACAGAATGGAGGTGCCTTAAAAAGGTAAACATTGAGCTACCATATGATCCAGCAGGCCCACTCCTCCACCTATAATCTAAGAGGAGAGAATTGGAAAGACACAGGCAGGCAAATCTGCATTGCACAGTATTACAATAGCCAAGATATGGAAGTAAACAGAAGTCTACCAACAGATGGGAGGACAAAGAAGAACTCCTCCATGTACAACTGGAATATTCGCTAGTGAAAAAAATGAAACAATGCCATTTGCAGCACCGTAGATGAGTCTAGACATAATCACGCCACCTGTAGTAAGTGAGAAAGCAAAAGCCACATATCCTATCATATCACTTTTAGGAGTTACTTAAAAATTGATACCAATGAAGATATTTCCACAGAGAAAGGCAATCACAGATTCATTAAAAAACTTATGGTTCACCAAATAGAAAGGGAGGAGGATTGGATACATTACCATATTGGGGTTAACAGAGATATACAAACCATGTGAAATATATAACCAGGAAAGACGTACGGAAGACCAGGAGAAGACTACTCAACATTGTGTCATAACCTACATGGGAAAAGGATGCGAGGAAGAATAGATACCTGTATATGTGTGAAAGAACCACATCTTGCACACCTAGAACAAACAAACCATTGTAATCAAATTTGCTGGGATAAAAAATTAAAAGTAAATTACAAATATGGACAAGAAGTAATGAGACATAAACTTAAAGGGCTTTTTCCTGGCATTTTCCATTCTAATATACAACCTAGAACACCACTTCCATTAAGGCTCTGTTTCCCTAGTAACCAAATTTGGTAAAGGAGAAATGCTGCCACCTTGTGGCCGTTTCCTGCAAGAGCAGCTTTAAAGTCACAGCTAATGGTCACTTAACATTCACAAGGACTCAGGGCTGTAAAGGAAACTTGCCCTAAAAATTTGTGCTGAAGTAGAGAATGGACAAAAAAATTCAAAACAGGCAAATGTTTCAAGAAGAGATTATGAAGAGTTAAGTTTTACTTACACTCTTTTTAAAAAAAGGAAAATGGATAAAAGCTCAACTTCAGGGAGTGTTAGACGCATGGAACCTAATCTACAAAAAGTTTCAACTTACACCAGTCGACTGACCATCAGCAAAATGTCTACAAACAATAAATGCTGAAAGGGTTTTAGAGAACTGTGTACCCTCTACCTGCTGGTGAGACATAAAGGGGTAACAGCCAATAGTGAGAACAGAAAGCAGCTGTGTTTAAAAGTAAAAATGGAGGTACCATTCAATCCAGCAGGGGCACCATTGGCCCTCTCATCTGAGAAGACAAGAATCGAGAAGACACAGGCCGCAAAAGCTGCAGTGCAGCCTTATTCACAATATCCAAGACAGTGAAGCAATCAAAATGTCCAACAACAGGTAAATGGATAAAGAAGAAGTGGTCCATATACACAATGGAATATTAGCCATGGAAGACAATGACCCATTGCTCTTTGAGGCACCACAAATGAGTCTGGAGATAATCACGAAAGATGAGGTAAGTTGGAAAGCAAAAGACCTGTACTCTATGATATCACTTATAGGCGTTATCTAATAACTGATACAAATGAACATATTTCCGCAGAGAAAGACACTCACAGATTTAGAAAACAAACTATGCTCATCTAAAACGAAAGGTGGGGGGAATAGATAAGTTAAGATTAGTGTTACTATATGTATAAAAACTCATATTATATACATATCTCAAAAAGACCGACCATATAGCAAGGGAGGTCTGTGGAACCCTCTGTAACATTTTACATGGGAAGAGGCTCTGTACTTGAATAGACATATATAATGTACAAATGAACCAGATTGTGTTCACCTAGGACAAACAATATTCTAAGCTTTACCCCAATTAAAAAAAAATTAAAACCAAGAAGAAATAATGAGACATAAACTTAAGGGGCTTTCTCCATGCACATTCCAATGTAATTTACAACTTAGGAACACGACTTCCAGAAAGGCTCTGCTGCCCTAGTACCCTGATTTGGGAATGGACAAATGCTGCCTGCTTCAGGCCACTTCCCACAACAGGAGATTTAAAACCCTTGCTAAAGGTGACTAAATATTCACCAAACTTGCAGGTCGGTAAATGACACCTGCTCTCTAAAAAGAGTCTGAGGTGGAAAATCGACAAAAAAATTCAAAAGAGGGCAGCCTTCCAAGAAGACAATATCAAGACTTATATTGTACTCCCAAATGTTTCATTTTTTTAACAGAAAAGGAAACCGCGGAGAAAAATGATGAGTTTTACGAATTTTCAAAGACATGCAAACCCACATTACAAAACACTATCAGCTCACAGGAGCCAGTAGGGCCATTAGCAAAAATGCTGCAAACAATAAATGCTGAAGCGATTGTGGAGAAATGTGTACCCTCGATTCTAAGGGGGACGTGGTAAGTGCCACTAACGAAAACACAAAGAAGGTGCTTTGAAAAGGGGAAAACGTTGCTACCAGTCAGTCAATCACACCCACTGCTGGGCCTATCACCTGAGAAAATGAGAATCAAAAAGTCACAGGCTGGCAATCCCGCACTCCAACAATATTTACCATAGCCAACACTTGGAAGCAATGAAAATGTCCATCCACCGAGGAATGCACAAAGTAGAAGTGGTCCACGTACACAGTGGGAAATTACTCCAATAAAAAATAAAAATCAAAATTAAAAATCCAACAAAAGCAAGGAGACATCAGCTTGTGTGAGTTTGTCTGGGCACAGTCCACTCTAATTTATAATCGAGAAACACCACAGGCCGCAAGGGCTTTTCCCTAGTTACCAGGGTGGGGAACATAAAAAGGCTGCCGCCCTCTGGCAGTTACCTGCAAAAGCAGCCTTAAAGCCTGTGCTAATGGTCATTTCATAAGAACAAGTACTGCAGAACTGTAAATGAAACCTGCCCTCAAAATGTCTTCAGGGAGGTAATGGCCAAAACATTTCAAAATGTGACACATACTTTAAGAGAACACTTTGAAGAACTAAGGGGTAATCACAGCTTGAAAAATAAAAAGGACATGCCTTCAAGCTCAATTTCAACGGATTATGAGGCACATGCGAATTCAACCACAAAGAGGTATCAGCTCACACTTGTCAGAGTAACCATCAGGAAGAAAACTACAAACAATAAATGCTGAAGGTGTTGTGGAAAAATGCATACCCTCAACTTCAAGTGGGACGTAAGTTGGAAAGGACCACCAATGAGAACAGAATGGAGGTGCCTTAAAAAGGTAAACATTGAGCTACCATATGATCCAGCAGGCCCACTCCTCCACCTATAATCTAAGAAGAGAGAATTGGAAAGACACAGGCAGGCAACTCTGCATTGGACAATATTACAATAGCCAAGATATGGAAGTAAACAAAAGTCTACCAACAGATGGGAGGACAAAGAAGAACTCCTCCCTGTACAACTGGAATATTCGCTAGTGAAAAAAATGAAACAATGCCATTTGCAGCACCATAGATGAGTCTAGACGTAATCACGCCACCTGTAGTAAGTGAGAAAGCAAAAGCCACATATCCTATCATATCACTTTTAGGAGTTACTTAAAAATTGATACCAATGAAGATATTTCCACAGAGAAAGGCAATCACAGATTCATTAAAAAACTTATGGTTCACCAAATAGAAAGGGATGAGGATTGGATACATTACCATATTGGGGTTAACAGAGATATACAAACCATGTGAAATATATAACCAGGAAAGACGTACGGAAGACCAGGAGAAGACTACTCAACATTGTGTCATAACCTACATGGGAAAAGGATGCGAGGAAGAATAGATACCTGTATATGTGTGAAAGAACCACATCTGGCACACCTAGAACAAACAAACCATTGTAATCAAAGTTGCTGGGATAAAAAATTAAAAGTAAATTACAAATATGGACAAGAAGTAATGAGACATAAACTTAAAGGGCTTTTTCCTGGCATTTTCCATTCTAATATACAACCTACAACACCACTTCCATTAAGGCTCTGTTTCCCTAGTAACCAAATTTGGTAAAGGAGAAATGCTGCCACTTTGTGGCCGTTTCCTGCAAGAGCAGCTTTAAAGTCACAGCTAATGGTCACTTAACATTCACAAGGACTCAGGGCTGTAAAGGAAACTTGCCCTAAAAATTTGTGCTGAAGTAGAGAATGGACAAAAAAATTCAAAACAGGCAAATGTTTCAAGAAGAGATTATGAAGAGTTAAGTTTTACTTACACTCTTTTTAAAAAAAGGAAAATGGATAAAAGCTCAACCTCAGGGAGTGTTAGGCGCATGGAATCTAATCTACAAAAAGTTTCAACTTACACCAGTCGACTGACCATCAGCAAAATGTCTACAAACAATAAATGCTGAAGGGGTTTTAGAGAACTGTGTACCCCCTACCTGCTGGTGAGACATAAAGGGGTAACAGCCAATAGTGAGAACAGAAAGCAGCTGTGTTTAAAAGTAAAAATGGAGGTACCATTCAATCCAGCAGGGGCACCATTGGCCCTGTCATCTGAGAAGACAAGAATCGAGAAGACACAGGCCGCAAAAGCTGCAGTGCAGCCTTATTCACAATATCCAAGACAGTGAAGCAATCAAAATGTCCAACAACAGGTAAATGGATAAAGAAGAAGTGGTCCATATACACAATGGAATATTAGCCATGGAAGACAATGAACCATTGCTCTTTGAGGCACCACAAATGAGTCTGGAGATAATCACGAAAGATGAGGTAAGTTGGAAAGCAAAAGACCTGTATTCTATGATATCACTTATAGGCGTTATCTAATAACTGACACAAATGAACATATTTCCGCAGAGAAAGACACTTACAGAATTAGAAAACAAACTATGCTCATCTAAAACGAAAGGTGGGGGTAATAGATAAGTTGAGATTAGTGTTACTATATGTATACAAACTCATATTATATACATATCTCAAAAAGACCGACCATATAGCAAGGGAGGTCTCCGTAACCCTCTGTTAATATTTTACATGGGAAGAGGATCTGTACTTGAATAGATATATATAATGTACAAATGAACCAGATTGTGTTCACCTAGGACAAACAATATTCTAAGCTTTACCCCAATTAAAAAAAAAATTAAAACCAAGAAGAAATAATGAGACATAAACTTATGGGGCTTTCTCCAAGCACATTCCAATGTAATTTACAACTTAGGAACACGACTTCCAGAAAGGCTCTGCTGCCCTAGTACCCAGATTTGGGAATGGACAAATGCTGCCTGCTTCAGGCCACTTCCCACAACAGGAGATTTAAAACCCTTGCTAAAGGTGACTAAATATTCACCAAACTTGCAGTTCGGTAAATGACACCTGCTCTCTAAAAAGAGTCTGAGGTGGAAAATCGACCAAAAAATTCAAAAGAGGGCAGCCTTCCAAGAAGACAATATCAAGACTTATATTGTACTCCCAAATGTTTCATTTTTTTAACAGAAAAGGAAACCGCGGAGAAAAATGATGAGTTTTACGAATTTTCAAAGACATGCAAACCCACATTACAAAACCCTATCAGCTCACAGGAGCCAGTAGGGCCATTAGCATAAATGCTGCAAACAATAAATGCTGAAGCGATTGAGGAGAAATGTGTACCCTCGATTCTAAGGGGGACGTGCTAAGTGCCACTAATGAAACCACAAAGAAGGTGCTTGGAAAGGGAAAAACGGTGCTACCAGTCAGTCAATCACACCCACTGCTGGGCCTATCACCTGAGAAAATGAGAATCAAAAAGTCACAGGCTGGCAATCCTGCACTCCAACAATATTTACCATAGCCAACACTTGGAAGCAATGAAAATGTCCATCCACCGAGGAATGCACAAAGAAGAAGTGGTCCACGTACACAGTGGAAAATTACTTCAATAAAAAATAAAAATTAAATTTAAAAATCCAACAAAACTAAGGAGACATCAGCTTGTGTGGGTTTGTCCGGGCACACTCCACTCTAAATTATAACCGAGAAACACCACAGGCCGCAAGGGCTTTTCCCTAGTTACCAGGGTGGGGAACATAGAAAGGCTGCCGCCCTCTGGCAGTTACCTGCACAAGCAGTTTTAAAGCCTGTGCTAATGGTCATTTCATAGGAAGAAGTATTGCAGGACTGTAAATGAAACCTGCCCTCAAAATGTCTTCAGGGAGGTAATGGCCAAAACATTTCAAAATGTGACACATACTTCAAGAGAACACTTTGAAGAACTAAGGGGTAATCACAGCTTGAAAAATAAAAAGGACATGCCTTCCAGCTCAATTTCAACGGATCATGGGGCACATGCGAATTCAACCACAAAGAGGTATCAGCTCACACTTGTCAGAATAACCATCAGCAAGAATACTACAAACAATAAATGCTGAAGGTGTTGTGGAGAAATGCATACCCTCAACTTCAAGGGGGACGTAAGCTGGAAAGGACCTCCAATGAGAACAGAATGGAGGTGCCTTAAAAAGGTAAACATTGAGCTACCATATGATCCAGCAGGCCCACTCCTCCACCTATAATCTAAGAAGAGAGAATTGGACAGACACAGGCAGGCAAATCTGCATAGCACATTATTACAATAGCCAAGATATGGAAGTAAACATAAAGTCTACCAACAGATGGGAGGACAAAAAGAACTCCTCCATGTACAGATAAAATATTCGCTAGTGAAAAAAATGAAACAATGCCATTTGCAGCACCGTAGATGAGTCTAGAAGTAATCACGCAACCTGTAGTAAGTGAGAAAGCAAAAGACACATATCCTATCATATCACTTTTAGGAGTTACTTAAAAATTGATACCAATGAAGATATTTCCACAGAGAAAGGCAGTCACAGATTCATTAAAAAACTTATGGTTCATCAAATAGAAAGGGATGAGGATTGGATACATTACCATATTGGGGTTAACAGAGATATACAAACCATGTGAAATATATAACCAGGAAAGACGTACGGAAGACCAGGAGAAGACTACTCAACATTGTGTCATAACCTACATGGGAAAAGGATGCGAGGAAGAATAGATACACGTATATGTGTGAAAGAACCACAACTTGCACACCTAGAACAAACAAACTATTGTAATCAAATTTGCTGGGATAAAAAATAAAAAGTAAATTACAAATATGAACAACAAGTAATGAGACATAAACATAAACGGCTTTTTCCTGGCACATTCCACTCTAATTTACAACCTAGAACACCACTTCCATTAAGCCTCTGTTTCCCTAGTAACCAAATTTGGTAAAGGAGAAATGCTGCCACCTTGTGGCCGTTTCCTGCAAGAGCAGCTTTAAAGTCACAGCTAATGGTCACTTAACATTCACAAGGACTCAGGGCTGTAAAGGACACTTGCCCTAAAAATTTGTGCTGAAGTAGAGAATGGACAAAAAAATTCAAAACAGGCAAATGTTTCAAGAAGAGATTATGAAGAGTTAAGTTTTACTTACACTCTTTTTAAAAAAAAGGAAAATGGATAAAAGCTCAACCTCAGGGAGTGTTAGACGCATGCAATCTAATCTACAAAAAGTTTCAACTTACACCAGTCGACTGACCATCAGCAAAATGTCTACAAACAATAAATGCTGAAGGGGTTTTAGAGAACTGTGTACCCTCTACCTGCTGGTGAGACATAAAGGGGTAATAGCCAATAGTGAGAACAGAAAGCAGCTGTGTTTAAAAGTAAAAATGGAGGTACCATTCAATCCAGCAGGGGCACCATTGGACCTCTCACCTGAGAAGACAAGAATCGAGAAGACACAGGCCGCAAAAGCTGCAGTGCAGCCTTATTCACAATATCCAAGACAGTGAAGCAATCAAAATGTCCAACAACAGGTAAATGGATAAAGAAGAAGTGGTCCATATACACAATGGAATATTAGCCATGGAAGACAATGAACCATTGCTCTTTGAGGCACCACAAATGAGTCTGGAGATAATCACGAAAGATGAGGTAAGTTGGAAAGCAAAAGACCTGTATTCTATGATATCACTTATAGGCGTTATCTAATAACTGACACAAATGAACATATTTCCGCAGAGAAAGACACTTACAGAATTAGAAAACAAACTATGCTCATCTAAAACGAAAGGTGGGGGTAATAGATAAGTTGAGATTAGTGTTACTATATGTATACAAACTCATATTATATACATATCTCAAAAAGACCGACCATATAGCAAGGGAGGTCTCCATAACCCTCTGTTAATATTTTACATGGGAAGAGGATCTGTACTTGAATAGATATATATAATGTACAAATGAACCAGATTGTGTTCACCTAGGACAAACAATATTCTAAGCTTTACCCCAATTAAAAAAAAATTACAACCAAGAAGAAATAATGAGACATAAACTTATGGGGCTTTCTCCATGCACATTCCAATGTAATTTACAACCTAGGAACACGACTTCCAGAAAGGCTCTGCTGCCCTATTACCCAGATTTGGGAATGGAGAAATGCTGCCTGCTTCAGGCCACTTCCCACAACAGGAGATTTAAAACCCTTGCTAAAGGTCACTAAATATTCACCAAACTTGCAGTTCGGTAAATGACACCTGCTCTGTAAAAAAAGTCTGAGGTGAAAATCGACCAAAAATTTCAAAAGAGGGCAGCCTTCCAAGAAGACAATATCAAGAGTTATATTGTACTCCCAATTGTTTCCTTTTTTTAACAGAAAAGAAAACCGTGGAGAAAAATGATGAGTTTTACGAATTTTCAAAGACATGCAAACCGAAATTACAAAACCCTATCAGCTCACAGGAGCCAGTAGCGCCATTAGCATAAATGCTGCAAACAATAAATGCTGAAGCAATTGAGGAGAAACGTGTACCCTCGATTCTAAGGGGGACGTGCTAAGTGCCACGAATGAAAACACAAAGAAGGTGCTTGGAAAGGGAAAAACGGTGCTACCAGTCAGTCAATCACACCCACTGCTGGGCCTATCACCTGAGAAAATGAGAATCAAAAAGTCACAGGCTGGCAATCCTGCACTCCAACAATATTTACCATAGCCAACACTTGGAAGCAATGAAAATGTCCATCAACCGAGGAATGCACAAAGTAGAAGTGGTCCACGTACACAGTGGAAAATTACTCCAATAAAAAATAAAAATTAAATTAAAAAATCCAACAAAAGTAAGGAGACATCAGCTTGTGTGGGTTTGTCCGGGCACACTCCACTCTAATTTATAACCGAGAAACACCACAGGCCGCAAGGGCTTTTCCCTAGTTACCAGGGTGGGGAACATAGAAAGGCTGCCGCCCTCTGGCAGTTACCTGCAAAAGCAGTTTTAAAGCCTGTGCTAATGGTCATTTCATAGGAACAAGTACTGCAGAACTGTAAATGAAACCTGACCTCAAAATGTCTTCAGGGAGGTAATGGCCAAAACACTTCAAACTGTGACACATACTTTAAGAGAACACTCTGAAGAACTAATGGGTAATCACAGCTTGAAAAATAAAAAGGACATGCCTTCAAGCTCAATTTCAACGGATTATGAGGCACATGCGAATTCAACCACAAAGAGGTATCAGCTCACACTTGTCAGAAAAACCATCAGCAAGAAAACTACAAACAATAAATGCTGAAGGTGTTGTGGAGAAATGCATACCCTCAACTTCAAGGGGGACGTAAGTTGGAAAGGACCACCAATGAGAACAGAATGGAGGTGCCTTAAAAAGGTAAACATTGAGCTACCATATGATCCAGCAGGCCCACTCCTCCACCTATAATCTAAGAGGAGAGAATTGGAAAGACACAGGCAGGCAAATCTGCATTGCACAGTATTACAATAGCCAAGATATGGAAGTAAACAGAAGTCTACCAACAGATGGGAGGACAAAGAAGAACTCCTCCATGTACAACTGGAATATTCGCTAGTGAAAAAAATGAAACAATGCCATTTGCAGCACCGTAGATGAGTCTAGACATAATCACGCCACCTGTAGTAAGTGAGAAAGCAAAAGCCACATATCCTATCATATCACTTTTAGGAGTTACTTAAAAATTGATACCAATGAAGATATTTCCACAGAGAAAGGCAATCACAGATTCATTAAAAAACTTATGGTTCACCAAATAGAAAGGGAGGAGGATTGGATACATTACCATATTGGGGTTAACAGAGATATACAAACCATGTGAAATATATAACCAGGAAAGACGTACGGAAGACCAGGAGAAGACTACTCAACATTGTGTCATAACCTACATGGGAAAAGGATGCGAGGAAGAATAGATACCTGTATATGTGTGAAAGAACCACATCTTGCACACCTAGAACAAACAAACCATTGTAATCAAATTTGCTGGGATAAAAAATTAAAAGTAAATTACAAATATGGACAAGAAGTAATGAGACATAAACTTAAAGGGCTTTTTCCTGGCATTTTCCATTCTAATATACAACCTAGAACACCACTTCCATTAAGGCTCTGTTTCCCTAGTAACCAAATTTGGTAAAGGAGAAATGCTGCCACCTTGTGGCCGTTTCCTGCAAGAGCAGCTTTAAAGTCACAGCTAATGGTCACTTAACATTCACAAGGACTCAGGGCTGTAAAGGAAACTTGCCCTAAAAATTTGTGCTGAAGTAGAGAATGGACAAAAAAATTCAAAACAGGCAAATGTTTCAAGAAGAGATTATGAAGAGTTAAGTTTTACTTACACTCTTTTTAAAAAAAGGAAAATGGATAAAAGCTCAACTTCAGGGAGTGTTAGACGCATGGAACCTAATCTACAAAAAGTTTCAACTTACACCAGTCGACTGACCATCAGCAAAATGTCTACAAACAATAAATGCTGAAAGGGTTTTAGAGAACTGTGTACCCTCTACCTGCTGGTGAGACATAAAGGGGTAACAGCCAATAGTGAGAACAGAAAGCAGCTGTGTTTAAAAGTAAAAATGGAGGTACCATTCAATCCAGCAGGGGCACCATTGGCCCTCTCATCTGAGAAGACAAGAATCGAGAAGACACAGGCCGCAAAAGCTGCAGTGCAGCCTTATTCACAATATCCAAGACAGTGAAGCAATCAAAATGTCCAACAACAGGTAAATGGATAAAGAAGAAGTGGTCCATATACACAATGGAATATTAGCCATGGAAGACAATGACCCATTGCTCTTTGAGGCACCACAAATGAGTCTGGAGATAATCACGAAAGATGAGGTAAGTTGGAAAGCAAAAGACCTGTACTCTATGATATCACTTATAGGCGTTATCTAATAACTGATACAAATGAACATATTTCCGCAGAGAAAGACACTCACAGATTTAGAAAACAAACTATGCTCATCTAAAACGAAAGGTGGGGGGAATAGATAAGTTAAGATTAGTGTTACTATATGTATAAAAACTCATATTATATACATATCTCAAAAAGACCGACCATATAGCAAGGGAGGTCTGTGGAACCCTCTGTAACATTTTACATGGGAAGAGGCTCTGTACTTGAATAGACATATATAATGTACAAATGAACCAGATTGTGTTCACCTAGGACAAACAATATTCTAAGCTTTACCCCAATTAAAAAAAAATTAAAACCAAGAAGAAATAATGAGACATAAACTTAAGGGGCTTTCTCCATGCACATTCCAATGTAATTTACAACTTAGGAACACGACTTCCAGAAAGGCTCTGCTGCCCTAGTACCCTGATTTGGGAATGGACAAATGCTGCCTGCTTCAGGCCACTTCCCACAACAGGAGATTTAAAACCCTTGCTAAAGGTGACTAAATATTCACCAAACTTGCAGGTCGGTAAATGACACCTGCTCTCTAAAAAGAGTCTGAGGTGGAAAATCGACAAAAAAATTCAAAAGAGGGCAGCCTTCCAAGAAGACAATATCAAGACTTATATTGTACTCCCAAATGTTTCATTTTTTTAACAGAAAAGGAAACCGCGGAGAAAAATGATGAGTTTTACGAATTTTCAAAGACATGCAAACCCACATTACAAAACACTATCAGCTCACAGGAGCCAGTAGGGCCATTAGCAAAAATGCTGCAAACAATAAATGCTGAAGCGATTGTGGAGAAATGTGTACCCTCGATTCTAAGGGGGACGTGGTAAGTGCCACTAACGAAAACACAAAGAAGGTGCTTTGAAAAGGGGAAAACGTTGCTACCAGTCAGTCAATCACACCCACTGCTGGGCCTATCACCTGAGAAAATGAGAATCAAAAAGTCACAGGCTGGCAATCCCGCACTCCAACAATATTTACCATAGCCAACACTTGGAAGCAATGAAAATGTCCATCCACCGAGGAATGCACAAAGTAGAAGTGGTCCACGTACACAGTGGGAAATTACTCCAATAAAAAATAAAAATCAAAATTAAAAATCCAACAAAAGCAAGGAGACATCAGCTTGTGTGAGTTTGTCTGGGCACAGTCCACTCTAATTTATAATCGAGAAACACCACAGGCCGCAAGGGCTTTTCCCTAGTTACCAGGGTGGGGAACATAAAAAGGCTGCCGCCCTCTGGCAGTTACCTGCAAAAGCAGCCTTAAAGCCTGTGCTAATGGTCATTTCATAAGAACAAGTACTGCAGAACTGTAAATGAAACCTGCCCTCAAAATGTCTTCAGGGAGGTAATGGCCAAAACATTTCAAAATGTGACACATACTTTAAGAGAACACTTTGAAGAACTAAGGGGTAATCACAGCTTGAAAAATAAAAAGGACATGCCTTCAAGCTCAATTTCAACGGATTATGAGGCACATGCGAATTCAACCACAAAGAGGTATCAGCTCACACTTGTCAGAGTAACCATCAGGAAGAAAACTACAAACAATAAATGCTGAAGGTGTTGTGGAAAAATGCATACCCTCAACTTCAAGTGGGACGTAAGTTGGAAAGGACCACCAATGAGAACAGAATGGAGGTGCCTTAAAAAGGTAAACATTGAGCTACCATATGATCCAGCAGGCCCACTCCTCCACCTATAATCTAAGAAGAGAGAATTGGAAAGACACAGGCAGGCAACTCTGCATTGGACAATATTACAATAGCCAAGATATGGAAGTAAACAAAAGTCTACCAACAGATGGGAGGACAAAGAAGAACTCCTCCCTGTACAACTGGAATATTCGCTAGTGAAAAAAATGAAACAATGCCATTTGCAGCACCATAGATGAGTCTAGACGTAATCACGCCACCTGTAGTAAGTGAGAAAGCAAAAGCCACATATCCTATCATATCACTTTTAGGAGTTACTTAAAAATTGATACCAATGAAGATATTTCCACAGAGAAAGGCAATCACAGATTCATTAAAAAACTTATGGTTCACCAAATAGAAAGGGATGAGGATTGGATACATTACCATATTGGGGTTAACAGAGATATACAAACCATGTGAAATATATAACCAGGAAAGACGTACGGAAGACCAGGAGAAGACTACTCAACATTGTGTCATAACCTACATGGGAAAAGGATGCGAGGAAGAATAGATACCTGTATATGTGTGAAAGAACCACATCTGGCACACCTAGAACAAACAAACCATTGTAATCAAAGTTGCTGGGATAAAAAATTAAAAGTAAATTACAAATATGGACAAGAAGTAATGAGACATAAACTTAAAGGGCTTTTTCCTGGCATTTTCCATTCTAATATACAACCTACAACACCACTTCCATTAAGGCTCTGTTTCCCTAGTAACCAAATTTGGTAAAGGAGAAATGCTGCCACTTTGTGGCCGTTTCCTGCAAGAGCAGCTTTAAAGTCACAGCTAATGGTCACTTAACATTCACAAGGACTCAGGGCTGTAAAGGAAACTTGCCCTAAAAATTTGTGCTGAAGTAGAGAATGGACAAAAAAATTCAAAACAGGCAAATGTTTCAAGAAGAGATTATGAAGAGTTAAGTTTTACTTACACTCTTTTTAAAAAAAGGAAAATGGATAAAAGCTCAACCTCAGGGAGTGTTAGGCGCATGGAATCTAATCTACAAAAAGTTTCAACTTACACCAGTCGACTGACCATCAGCAAAATGTCTACAAACAATAAATGCTGAAGGGGTTTTAGAGAACTGTGTACCCCCTACCTGCTGGTGAGA
Organism: Balaenoptera physalus; assembly: GCF_965194825.1. Taxonomy (NCBI): domain Eukaryota; kingdom Metazoa; phylum Chordata; class Mammalia; order Artiodactyla; family Balaenopteridae; genus Balaenoptera; species Balaenoptera physalus. The sequence goes on from NW_028126526.1 coordinate 605,365, forward strand.
CATAAAGGGGTAACAGCCAATAGTGAGAACAGAAAGCAGCTGTGTTTAAAAGTAAAAATGGAGGTACCATTCAATCCAGCAGGGGCACCATTGGCCCTGTCATCTGAGAAGACAAGAATCGAGAAGACACAGGCCGCAAAAGCTGCAGTGCAGCCTTATTCACAATATCCAAGACAGTGAAGCAATCAAAATGTCCAACAACAGGTAAATGGATAAAGAAGAAGTGGTCCATATACACAATGGAATATTAGCCATGGAAGACAATGAACCATTGCTCTTTGAGGCACCACAAATGAGTCTGGAGATAATCACGAAAGATGAGGTAAGTTGGAAAGCAAAAGACCTGTATTCTATGATATCACTTATAGGCGTTATCTAATAACTGACACAAATGAACATATTTCCGCAGAGAAAGACACTTACAGAATTAGAAAACAAACTATGCTCATCTAAAACGAAAGGTGGGGGTAATAGATAAGTTGAGATTAGTGTTACTATATGTATACAAACTCATATTATATACATATCTCAAAAAGACCGACCATATAGCAAGGGAGGTCTCCGTAACCCTCTGTTAATATTTTACATGGGAAGAGGATCTGTACTTGAATAGATATATATAATGTACAAATGAACCAGATTGTGTTCACCTAGGACAAACAATATTCTAAGCTTTACCCCAATTAAAAAAAAAATTAAAACCAAGAAGAAATAATGAGACATAAACTTATGGGGCTTTCTCCAAGCACATTCCAATGTAATTTACAACTTAGGAACACGACTTCCAGAAAGGCTCTGCTGCCCTAGTACCCAGATTTGGGAATGGACAAATGCTGCCTGCTTCAGGCCACTTCCCACAACAGGAGATTTAAAACCCTTGCTAAAGGTGACTAAATATTCACCAAACTTGCAGTTCGGTAAATGACACCTGCTCTCTAAAAAGAGTCTGAGGTGGAAAATCGACCAAAAAATTCAAAAGAGGGCAGCCTTCCAAGAAGACAATATCAAGACTTATATTGTACTCCCAAATGTTTCATTTTTTTAACAGAAAAGGAAACCGCGGAGAAAAATGATGAGTTTTACGAATTTTCAAAGACATGCAAACCCACATTACAAAACCCTATCAGCTCACAGGAGCCAGTAGGGCCATTAGCATAAATGCTGCAAACAATAAATGCTGAAGCGATTGAGGAGAAATGTGTACCCTCGATTCTAAGGGGGACGTGCTAAGTGCCACTAATGAAACCACAAAGAAGGTGCTTGGAAAGGGAAAAACGGTGCTACCAGTCAGTCAATCACACCCACTGCTGGGCCTATCACCTGAGAAAATGAGAATCAAAAAGTCACAGGCTGGCAATCCTGCACTCCAACAATATTTACCATAGCCAACACTTGGAAGCAATGAAAATGTCCATCCACCGAGGAATGCACAAAGAAGAAGTGGTCCACGTACACAGTGGAAAATTACTTCAATAAAAAATAAAAATTAAATTTAAAAATCCAACAAAACTAAGGAGACATCAGCTTGTGTGGGTTTGTCCGGGCACACTCCACTCTAAATTATAACCGAGAAACACCACAGGCCGCAAGGGCTTTTCCCTAGTTACCAGGGTGGGGAACATAGAAAGGCTGCCGCCCTCTGGCAGTTTCCTGCAAAAGCAGTTTTAAAGCCTGTGCTAATGGTCATTTCATAGGAACAAGTACTGCAGAACTGTAAATGAAACCTGCCCTCAAAATGTCTTCAGGGAGGTAATGGCCAAAACACTTCAAAATGTGACACATACTTTAAGAGAACACTTTGAAGAACTAAGGGGTAATCACAGCTTGAAAAATAAAAAGGACATGCCTTCAAGCTCAATTTCAACGGATTATGAGGCACATGCGAATTCAACCACAAAGAGGTATCAGCTCACACTTGTCAGAGTAACCATCAGGAAGAAAACTACAAACAATAAATGCTGAAGGTGTTGTGGAAAAATGCATACCCTCAACTTCAAGTGGGACGTAAGTTGGAAAGGACCACCAATGAGAACAGAATGGAGGTGCCTTAAAAAGGTAAACATTGAGCTACCATATGATCCAGCAGGCCCACTCCTCCACCTATAATCTAAGAAGAGAGAATTGGAAAGACACAGGCAGGCAAATCTGCATTGCACAGTGTTACAATAGCCAAGATATGGAAGTAAACAAAAGTCTACCAACAGATGGGAGGACAAAGAAGAACTCCTCCATGTACAACTGGAATATTCGCTAGTGAAAAAAATGAAACAATGCCATTTGCAGCACCATAGATGAGTCTAGACGTAATCACGCCACCTGTAGTAAGTGAGAAAGCAAAAGCCACATATCCTATCATATCACTTTTAGGAGTTACTTAAAAATTGATACCAATGAAGATATTTCCACAGAGAAAGGCAATCACAGATTCATTAAAAAACTTATGGTTCACCAAATAGAAAGGGATGAGGATTGGATACATTACCATATTGGGGTTAACAGAGATATACAAACCATGTGAAATATATAACCAGGAAAGACATACGGAAGACCAGGAGAAGACTACTCAACATTGTGTCATAACCTACATGGGAAAAGGATGCGAGGAAGAATAGATACCTCTATATGTGTGAAAGAACCACATCTTGCACACCTAGAACAAACAAACCATTGTAATCAAATTTGCTGGGATAAAAAATTAAAAGTAAATTACAAATATGGACAAGAAGTAATGAGACATAAACTTAAAGGGCTTTTTCCTGGCATTTTCCATTCTAATATACAACCTAGAACACCACTTCCATTAAGGCTCTGTTTCCCTAGTAACCAAATTTGGTAAAGGAGAAATGCTGCCACCTTGTGGCCGTTTCCTGCAAGAGCAGCTTTAAAGTCACAGCTAATGGTCACTTAACATTCACAAGGACTCAGGGCTGTAAAGGAAACTTGCCCTAAAAATTTGTGCTGAAGTAGAGAATGGACAAAAAAATTCAAAACAGGCAAATGTTTCAAGAAGAGATTATGAAGAGTTAAGTTTTACTTACACTCTTTTTAAAAAAAGGAAAATGGATAAAAGCTCAACCTCAGGGAGTGTTAGACGCATGGAACCTAATCTACAAAAAGTTTCAACTTACACCAGTCGACTGACCATCAGCAAAATGTCTACAAACAATAAATGCTGAAAGGGTTTTAGAGAACTGTGTACCCTCTACCTGCTGGTGAGACATAAAGGGGTAACAGCCAATAGTGAGAACAGAAAGCAGCTGTGTTTAAAAGTAAAAATGGAGGTACCATTCAATCCAGCAGGGGCACCATTGGCCCTCTCATCTGAGAAGACAAGAATCGAGAAGACACAGGCCGCAAAAGCTGCAGTGCAGCCTTATTCACAATATCCAAGACAGTGAAGCAATCAAAATGTCCAACAACAGGTAAATGGATAAAGAAGAAGTGGTCCATATACACAATGGAATATTAGCCATGGAAGACAATGACCCATTGCTCTTTGAGGCACCACAAATGAGTCTGGAGATAATCACGAAAGATGAGGTAAGTTGGAAAGCAAAAGACCTGTACTCTATGATATCACTTATAGGCGTTATCTAATAACTGATACAAATGAACATATTTCCGCAGAGAAAGACACTCACAGATTTAGAAAACAAACTATGCTCATCTAAAACGAAAGGTGGGGGGAATAGATAAGTTAAGATTAGTGTTACTATATGTATAAAAACTCATATTATATACATATCTCAAAAAGACCGACCATATAGCAAGGGAGGTCTGTGGAACCCTCTGTAACATTTTACATGGGAAGAGGCTCTGTACTTGAATAGACATATATAATGTACAAATGAACCAGATTGTGTTCACCTAGGACAAACAATATTCTAAGCTTTACCCCAATTAAAAAAAAATTAAAACCAAGAAGAAATAATGAGACATAAACTTATGGGGCTTTCTCCATGCACATTCCAATGTAATTTACAACTTAGGAACACGACTTCCAGAAAGGCTCTGCTGCCCTAGTACCCAGATTTGGGAATGGACAAATGCTGCCTGCTTCAGGCCACTTCCCACAACAGGAGATTTAAAACCCTTGCTAAAGGTGACTAAATATTCACCAAACTTGCAGGTCGGTAAATGACACCTGCTCTCTAAAAAGAGTCTGAGGTGGAAAATCGACCAAAAAATTCAAAAGAGGGCAGCCTTCCAAGAAGACAATATCAAGACTTATATTGTACTCCCAAATGTTTCATTTTTTTAACAGAAAAGGAAACCGCGGAGAAAAATGATGAGTTTTACGAATTTTCAAAGACATGCAAACCCACATTACAAAACACTATCAGCTCACAGGAGCCAGTAGGGCCATTAGCAAAAATGCTGCAAACAATAAATGCTGAAGCGATTGTGGAGAAATGTGTACCCTCGATTCTAAGGGGGACGTGGTAAGTGCCACTAACGAAAACACAAAGAAGGTGCTTTGAAAAGGGGAAAACGTTGCTACCAGTCAGTCAATCACACCCACTGCTGGGCCTATCACCTGAGAAAATGAGAATCAAAAAGTCACAGGCTGGCAATCCCGCACTCCAACAATATTTACCATAGCCAACACTTGGAAGCAATGAAAATGTCCATCCACCGAGGAATGCACAAAGTAGAAGTGGTCCACGTACACAGTGGGAAATTACTCCAATAAAAAATAAAAATCAAAATTAAAAATCCAACAAAAGCAAGGAGACATCAGCTTGTGTGAGTTTGTCTGGGCACAGTCCACTCTAATTTATAATCGAGAAACACCACAGGCCGCAAGGGCTTTTCCCTAGTTACCAGGGTGGGGAACATAAAAAGGCTGCCGCCCTCTGGCAGTTACCTGCAAAAGCAGCCTTAAAGCCTGTGCTAATGGTCATTTCATAAGAACAAGTACTGCAGAACTGTAAATGAAACCTGCCCTCAAAATGTCTTCAGGGAGGTAATGGCCAAAACATTTCAAAATGTGACACATACTTTAAGAGAACACTTTGAAGAACTAAGGGGTAATCACAGCTTGAAAAATAAAAAGGACATGCCTTCAAGCTCAATTTCAACGGATTATGAGGCACATGCGAATTCAACCACAAAGAGGTATCAGCTCACACTTGTCAGAGTAACCATCAGGAAGAAAACTACAAACAATAAATGCTGAAGGTGTTGTGGAAAAATGCATACCCTCAACTTCAAGTGGGACGTAAGTTGGAAAGGACCACCAATGAGAACAGAATGGAGGTGCCTTAAAAAGGTAAACATTGAGCTACCATATGATCCAGCAGGCCCACTCCTCCACCTATAATCTAAGAAGAGAGAATTGGAAAGACACAGGCAGGCAACTCTGCATTGGACAATATTACAATAGCCAAGATATGGAAGTAAACAAAAGTCTACCAACAGATGGGAGGACAAAGAAGAACTCCTCCCTGTACAACTGGAATATTCGCTAGTGAAAAAAATGAAACAATGCCATTTGCAGCACCATAGATGAGTCTAGACGTAATCACGCCACCTGTAGTAAGTGAGAAAGCAAAAGCCACATATCCTATCATATCACTTTTAGGAGTTACTTAAAAATTGATACCAATGAAGATATTTCCACAGAGAAAGGCAATCACAGATTCATTAAAAAACTTATGGTTCACCAAATAGAAAGGGATGAGGATTGGATACATTACCATATTGGGGTTAACAGAGATATACAAACCATGTGAAATATATAACCAGGAAAGACGTACGGAAGACCAGGAGAAGACTACTCAACATTGTGTCATAACCTACATGGGAAAAGGATGCGAGGAAGAATAGATACCTGTATATGTGTGAAAGAACCACATCTGGCACACCTAGAACAAACAAACCATTGTAATCAAAGTTGCTGGGATAAAAAATTAAAAGTAAATTACAAATATGGACAAGAAGTAATGAGACATAAACTTAAAGGGCTTTTTCCTGGCATTTTCCATTCTAATATACAACCTACAACACCACTTCCATTAAGGCTCTGTTTCCCTAGTAACCAAATTTGGTAAAGGAGAAATGCTGCCACTTTGTGGCCGTTTCCTGCAAGAGCAGCTTTAAAGTCACAGCTAATGGTCACTTAACATTCACAAGGACTCAGGGCTGTAAAGGAAACTTGCCCTAAAAATTTGTGCTGAAGTAGAGAATGGACAAAAAAATTCAAAACAGGCAAATGTTTCAAGAAGAGATTATGAAGAGTTAAGTTTTACTTACACTCTTTTTAAAAAAAGGAAAATGGATAAAAGCTCAACCTCAGGGAGTGTTAGGCGCATGGAATCTAATCTACAAAAAGTTTCAACTTACACCAGTCGACTGACCATCAGCAAAATGTCTACAAACAATAAATGCTGAAGGGGTTTTAGAGAACTGTGTACCCCCTACCTGCTGGTGAGACATAAAGGGGTAACAGCCAATAGTGAGAACAGAAAGCAGCTGTGTTTAAAAGTAAAAATGGAGGTACCATTCAATCCAGCAGGGGCACCATTGGCCCTGTCATCTGAGAAGACAAGAATCGAGAAGACACAGGCCGCAAAAGCTGCAGTGCAGCCTTATTCACAATATCCAAGACAGTGAAGCAATCAAAATGTCCAACAACAGGTAAATGGATAAAGAAGAAGTGGTCCATATACACAATGGAATATTAGCCATGGAAGACAATGAACCATTGCTCTTTGAGGCACCACAAATGAGTCTGGAGATAATCACGAAAGATGAGGTAAGTTGGAAAGCAAAAGACCTGTATTCTATGATATCACTTATAGGCGTTATCTAATAACTGACACAAATGAACATATTTCCGCAGAGAAAGACACTTACAGAATTAGAAAACAAACTATGCTCATCTAAAACGAAAGGTGGGGGTAATAGATAAGTTGAGATTAGTGTTACTATATGTATACAAACTCATATTATATACATATCTCAAAAAGACCGACCATATAGCAAGGGAGGTCTCCGTAACCCTCTGTTAATATTTTACATGGGAAGAGGATCTGTACTTGAATAGATATATATAATGTACAAATGAACCAGATTGTGTTCACCTAGGACAAACAATATTCTAAGCTTTACCCCAATTAAAAAAAAAATTAAAACCAAGAAGAAATAATGAGACATAAACTTATGGGGCTTTCTCCAAGCACATTCCAATGTAATTTACAACTTAGGAACACGACTTCCAGAAAGGCTCTGCTGCCCTAGTACCCAGATTTGGGAATGGACAAATGCTGCCTGCTTCAGGCCACTTCCCACAACAGGAGATTTAAAACCCTTGCTAAAGGTGACTAAATATTCACCAAACTTGCAGTTCGGTAAATGACACCTGCTCTCTAAAAAGAGTCTGAGGTGGAAAATCGACCAAAAAATTCAAAAGAGGGCAGCCTTCCAAGAAGACAATATCAAGACTTATATTGTACTCCCAAATGTTTCATTTTTTTAACAGAAAAGGAAACCGCGGAGAAAAATGATGAGTTTTACGAATTTTCAAAGACATGCAAACCCACATTACAAAACCCTATCAGCTCACAGGAGCCAGTAGGGCCATTAGCATAAATGCTGCAAACAATAAATGCTGAAGCGATTGAGGAGAAATGTGTACCCTCGATTCTAAGGGGGACGTGCTAAGTGCCACTAATGAAACCACAAAGAAGGTGCTTGGAAAGGGAAAAACGGTGCTACCAGTCAGTCAATCACACCCACTGCTGGGCCTATCACCTGAGAAAATGAGAATCAAAAAGTCACAGGCTGGCAATCCTGCACTCCAACAATATTTACCATAGCCAACACTTGGAAGCAATGAAAATGTCCATCCACCGAGGAATGCACAAAGAAGAAGTGGTCCACGTACACAGTGGAAAATTACTTCAATAAAAAATAAAAATTAAATTTAAAAATCCAACAAAACTAAGGAGACATCAGCTTGTGTGGGTTTGTCCGGGCACACTCCACTCTAAATTATAACCGAGAAACACCACAGGCCGCAAGGGCTTTTCCCTAGTTACCAGGGTGGGGAACATAGAAAGGCTGCCGCCCTCTGGCAGTTTCCTGCAAAAGCAGTTTTAAAGCCTGTGCTAATGGTCATTTCATAGGAACAAGTACTGCAGAACTGTAAATGAAACCTGCCCTCAAAATGTCTTCAGGGAGGTAATGGCCAAAACACTTCAAAATGTGACACATACTTTAAGAGAACACTTTGAAGAACTAAGGGGTAATCACAGCTTGAAAAATAAAAAGGACATGCCTTCAAGCTCAATTTCAACGGATTATGAGGCACATGCGAATTCAACCACAAAGAGGTATCAGCTCACACTTGTCAGAGTAACCATCAGGAAGAAAACTACAAACAATAAATGCTGAAGGTGTTGTGGAAAAATGCATACCCTCAACTTCAAGTGGGACGTAAGTTGGAAAGGACCACCAATGAGAACAGAATGGAGGTGCCTTAAAAAGGTAAACATTGAGCTACCATATGATCCAGCAGGCCCACTCCTCCACCTATAATCTAAGAAGAGAGAATTGGAAAGACACAGGCAGGCAAATCTGCATTGCACAGTGTTACAATAGCCAAGATACGGAAGTAAACAAAAGTCTACCAACAGATGGGAGGACAAAGAAGAACTCCTCCATGTACAACTGGAATATTCGCTAGTGAAAAAAATGAAACAATGCCATTTGCAGCACCATAGATGAGTCTAGACGTAATCACGCCACCTGTAGTAAGTGAGAAAGCAAAAGCCACATATCCTATCATATCACTTTTAGGAGTTACTTAAAAATTGATACCAATGAAGATATTTCCACAGAGAAAGGCAATCACAGATTCATTAAAAAACTTATGGTTCACCAAATAGAAAGGGATGAGGATTGGATACATTACCATATTGGGGTTAACAGAGATATACAAACCATGTGAAATATATAACCAGGAAAGACATACGGAAGACCAGGAGAAGACTACTCAACATTGTGTCATAACCTACATGGGAAAAGGATGCGAGGAAGAATAGATACCTCTATATGTGTGAAAGAACCACATCTTGCACACCTAGAACAAACAAACCATTGTAATCAAATTTGCTGGGATAAAAAATTAAAAGTAAATTACAAATATGGACAAGAAGTAATGAGACATAAACTTAAAGGGCTTTTTCCTGGCATTTTCCATTCTAATATACAACCTAGAACACCACTTCCATTAAGGCTCTGTTTCCCTAGTAACCAAATTTGGTAAAGGAGAAATGCTGCCACCTTGTGGCCGTTTCCTGCAAGAGCAGCTTTAAAGTCACAGCTAATGGTCACTTAACATTCACAAGGACTCAGGGCTGTAAAGGAAACTTGCCCTAAAAATTTGTGCTGAAGTAGAGAATGGACAAAAAAATTCAAAACAGGCAAATGTTTCAAGAAGAGATTATGAAGAGTTAAGTTTTACTTACACTCTTTTTAAAAAAAGGAAAATGGATAAAAGCTCAACCTCAGGGAGTGTTAGACGCATGGAACCTAATCTACAAAAAGTTTCAACTTACACCAGTCGACTGACCATCAGCAAAATGTCTACAAACAATAAATGCTGAAAGGGTTTTAGAGAACTGTGTACCCTCTACCTGCTGGTGAGACATAAAGGGGTAACAGCCAATAGTGAGAACAGAAAGCAGCTGTGTTTAAAAGTAAAAATGGAGGTACCATTCAATCCAGCAGGGGCACCATTGGCCCTCTCATCTGAGAAGACAAGAATCGAGAAGACACAGGCCGCAAAAGCTGCAGTGCAGCCTTATTCACAATATCCAAGACAGTGAAGCAATCAAAATGTCCAACAACAGGTAAATGGATAAAGAAGAAGTGGTCCATATACACAATGGAATATTAGCCATGGAAGACAATGAACCATTGCTCTTTGAGGCACCACAAATGAGTCTGGAGATAATCACGAAAGATGAGGTAAGTTGGAAAGCAAAAGACCTGTACTCTATGATATCACTTATAGGCGTTATCTAATAACTGATACAAATGAACATATTTCCGCAGAGAAAGACACTCACAGATTTAGAAAACAAACTATGCTCATCTAAAACGAAAGGTGGGGGGAATAGATAAGTTAAGATTAGTGTTACTATATGTATAAAAACTCATATTATATACATATCTCAAAAAGACCGACCATATAGCAAGGGAGGTCTGTGGAACCCTCTGTAACATTTTACATGGGAAGAGGCTCTGTACTTGAATAGACATATATAATGTACAAATGAACCAGATTGTGTTCACCTAGGACAAACAATATTCTAAGCTTTACCCCAATTAAAAAAAAATTAAAACCAAGAAGAAATAATGAGACATAAACTTAAGGGGCTTTCTCCATGCACATTCCAATGTAATTTACAACTTAGGAACACGACTTCCAGAAAGGCTCTGCTGCCCTAGTACCCTGATTTGGGAATGGACAAATGCTGCCTGCTTCAGGCCACTTCCCACAACAGGAGATTTAAAACCCTTGCTAAAGGTGACTAAATATTCACCAAACTTGCAGGTCGGTAAATGACACCTGCTCTCTAAAAAGAGTCTGAGGTGGAAAATCGACAAAAAAATTCAAAAGAGGGCAGCCTTCCAAGAAGACAATATCAAGACTTATATTGTACTCCCAAATGTTTCATTTTTTTAACAGAAAAGGAAACCGCGGAGAAAAATGATGAGTTTTACGAATTTTCAAAGACATGCAAACCCACATTACAAAACACTATCAGCTCACAGGAGCCAGTAGGGCCATTAGCAAAAATGCTGCAAACAATAAATGCTGAAGCGATTGTGGAGAAATGTGTACCCTCGATTCTAAGGGGGACGTGGTAAGTGCCACTAACGAAAACACAAAGAAGGTGCTTTGAAAAGGGGAAAACGTTGCTACCAGTCAGTCAATCACACCCACTGCTGGGCCTATCACCTGAGAAAATGAGAATCAAAAAGTCACAGGCTGGCAATCCCGCACTCCAACAATATTTACCATAGCCAACACTTGGAAGCAATGAAAATGTCCATCCACCGAGGAATGCACAAAGTAGAAGTGGTCCACGTACACAGTGGGAAATTACTCCAATAAAAAATAAAAATCAAAATTAAAAATCCAACAAAAGCAAGGAGACATCAGCTTGTGTGAGTTTGTCTGGGCACAGTCCACTCTAATTTATAATCGAGAAACACCACAGGCCGCAAGGGCTTTTCCCTAGTTACCAGGGTGGGGAACATAAAAAGGCTGCCGCCCTCTGGCAGTTACCTGCAAAAGCAGCCTTAAAGCCTGTGCTAATGGTCATTTCATAAGAACAAGTACTGCAGAACTGTAAATGAAACCTGCCCTCAAAATGTCTTCAGGGAGGTAATGGCCAAAACATTTCAAAATGTGACACATACTTTAAGAGAACACTTTGAAGAACTAAGGGGTAATCACAGCTTGAAAAATAAAAAGGACATGCCTTCAAGCTCAATTTCAACGGATTATGAGGCACATGCGAATTCAACCACAAAGAGCTATCAGCTCACACTTGTCAGAGTAACCATCAGGAAGAAAACTACAAACAATAAATGCTGAAGGTGTTGTGGAAAAATGCATACCCTCAACTTCAAGTGGGACGTAAGTTGGAAAGGACCACCAATGAGAACAGAATGGAGGTGCCTTAAAAAGGTAAACATTGAGCTACCATATGATCCAGCAGGCCCACTCCTCCACCTATAATCTAAGAAGAGAGAATTGGAAAGACACAGGCAGGCAACTCTGCATTGGACAATATTACAATAGCCAAGATATGGAAGTAAACAAAAGTCTACCAACAGATGGGAGGACAAAGAAGAACTCCTCCCTGTACAACTGGAATATTCGCTAGTGAAAAAAATGAAACAATGCCATTTGCAGCACCATAGATGAGTCTAGACGTAATCACGCCACCTGTAGTAAGTGAGAAAGCAAAAGCCACATATCCTATCATATCACTTTTAGGAGTTACTTAAAAATTGATACCAATGAAGATATTTCCACAGAGAAAGGCAATCACAGATTCATTAAAAAACTTATGGTTCACCAAATAGAAAGGGATGAGGATTGGATACATTACCATATTGGGGTTAACAGAGATATACAAACCATGTGAAATATATAACCAGGAAAGACGTACGGAAGACCAGGAGAAGACTACTCAACATTGTGTCATAACCTACATGGGAAAAGGATGCGAGGAAGAATAGATACCTGTATATGTGTGAAAGAACCACATCTGGCACACCTAGAACAAACAAACCATTGTAATCAAAGTTGCTGGGATAAAAAATTAAAAGTAAATTACAAATATTGACAAGAAGTAATGAGACATAAACTTAAAGGGCTTTTTCCTGGCATTTTCCATTCTAATATACAACCTACAACACCACTTCCATTAAGGCTCTGTTTCCCTAGTAACCAAATTTGGTAAAGGAGAAATGCTGCCACTTTGTGGCCGTTTCCTGCAAGAGCAGCTTTAAAGTCACAGCTAATGGTCACTTAACATTCACAAGGACTCAGGGCTGTAAAGGAAACTTGCCCTAAAAATTTGTGCTGAAGTAGAGAATGGACAAAAAAATTCAAAACAGGCAAATGTTTCAAGAAGAGATTATGAAGAGTTAAGTTTTACTTACACTCTTTTTAAAAAAAGGAAAATGGATAAAAGCTCAACCTCAGGGAGTGTTAGGCGCATGGAATCTAATCTACAAAAAGTTTCAACTTACACCAGTCGACTGACCATCAGCAAAATGTCTACAAACAATAAATGCTGAAGGGGTTTTAGAGAACTGTGTACCCCCTACCTGCTGGTGAGACATAAAGGGGTAACAGCCAATAGTGAGAACAGAAAGCAGCTGTGTTTAAAAGTAAAAATGGAGGTACCATTCAATCCAGCAGGGGCACCATTGGCCCTGTCATCTGAGAAGACAAGAATCGAGAAGACACAGGCCGCAAAAGCTGCAGTGCAGCCTTATTCACAATATCCAAGACAGTGAAGCAATCAAAATGTCCAACAACAGGTAAATGGATAAAGAAGAAGTGGTCCATATACACAATGGAATATTAGCCATGGAAGACAATGAACCATTGCTCTTTGAGGCACCACAAATGAGTCTGGAGATAATCACGAAAGATGAGGTAAGTTGGAAAGCAAAAGACCTGTATTCTATGATATCACTTATAGGCGTTATCTAATAACTGACACAAATGAACATATTTCCGCAGAGAAAGACACTTACAGAATTAGAAAACAAACTATGCTCATCTAAAACGAAAGGTGGGGGTAATAGATAAGTTGAGATTAGTGTTACTATATGTATACAAACTCATATTATATACATATCTCAAAAAGACCGACCATATAGCAAGGGAGGTCTCCGTAACCCTCTGTTAATATTTTACATGGGAAGAGGATCTGTACTTGAATAGATATATATAATGTACAAATGAACCAGATTGTGTTCACCTAGGACAAACAATATTCTAAGCTTTACCCCAATTAAAAAAAAAATTAAAACCAAGAAGAAATAATGAGACATAAACTTATGGGGCTTTCTCCAAGCACATTCCAATGTAATTTACAACTTAGGAACACGACTTCCAGAAAGGCTCTGCTGCCCTAGTACCCAGATTTGGGAATGGACAAATGCTGCCTGCTTCAGGCCACTTCCCACAACAGGAGATTTAAAACCCTTGCTAAAGGTGACTAAATATTCACCAAACTTGCAGTTCGGTAAATGACACCTGCTCTCTAAAAAGAGTCTGAGGTGGAAAATCGACCAAAAAATTCAAAAGAGGGCAGCCTTCCAAGAAGACAATATCAAGACTTATATTGTACTCCCAAATGTTTCATTTTTTTAACAGAAAAGGAAACCGCGGAGAAAAATGATGAGTTTTACGAATTTTCAAAGACATGCAAACCCACATTACAAAACCCTATCAGCTCACAGGAGCCAGTAGGGCCATTAGCATAAATGCTGCAAACAATAAATGCTGAAGCGATTGAGGAGAAATGTGTACCCTCGATTCTAAGGGGGACGTGCTAAGTGCCACTAATGAAACCACAAAGAAGGTGCTTGGAAAGGGAAAAACGGTGCTACCAGTCAGTCAATCACACCCACTGCTGGGCCTATCACCTGAGAAAATGAGAATCAAAAAGTCACAGGCTGGCAATCCTGCACTCCAACAATATTTACCATAGCCAACACTTGGAAGCAATGAAAATGTCCATCCACCGAGGAATGCACAAAGAAGAAGTGGTCCACGTACACAGTGGAAAATTACTTCAATAAAAAATAAAAATTAAATTTAAAAATCCAACAAAACTAAGGAGACATCAGCTTGTGTGGGTTTGTCCGGGCACACTCCACTCTAAATTATAACCGAGAAACACCACAGGCCGCAAGGGCTTTTCCCTAGTTACCAGGGTGGGGAACATAGAAAGGCTGCCGCCCTCTGGCAGTTACCTGCACAAGCAGTTTTAAAGCCTGTGCTAATGGTCATTTCATAGGAAGAAGTATTGCAGGACTGTAAATGAAACCTGCCCTCAAAATGTCTTCAGGGAGGTAATGGCCAAAACATTTCAAAATGTGACACATACTTCAAGAGAACACTTTGAAGAACTAAGGGGTAATCACAGCTTGAAAAATAAAAAGGACATGCCTTCCAGCTCAATTTCAACGGATCATGGGGCACATGCGAATTCAACCACAAAGAGGTATCAGCTCACACTTGTCAGAATAACCATCAGCAAGAATACTACAAACAATAAATGCTGAAGGTGTTGTGGAGAAATGCATACCCTCAACTTCAAGGGGGACGTAAGCTGGAAAGGACCTCCAATGAGAACAGAATGGAGGTGCCTTAAAAAGGTAAACATTGAGCTACCATATGATCCAGCAGGCCCACTCCTCCACCTATAATCTAAGAAGAGAGAATTGGACAGACACAGGCAGGCAAATCTGCATAGCACATTATTACAATAGCCAAGATATGGAAGTAAACATAAAGTCTACCAACAGATGGGAGGACAAAAAGAACTCCTCCATGTACAGATAAAATATTCGCTAGTGAAAAAAATGAAACAATGCCATTTGCAGCACCGTAGATGAGTCTAGAAGTAATCACGCAACCTGTAGTAAGTGAGAAAGCAAAAGACACATATCCTATCATATCACTTTTAGGAGTTACTTAAAAATTGATACCAATGAAGATATTTCCACAGAGAAAGGCAGTCACAGATTCATTAAAAAACTTATGGTTCATCAAATAGAAAGGGATGAGGATTGGATACATTACCATATTGGGGTTAACAGAGATATACAAACCATGTGAAATATATAACCAGGAAAGACGTACGGAAGACCAGGAGAAGACTACTCAACATTGTGTCATAACCTACATGGGAAAAGGATGCGAGGAAGAATAGATACACGTATATGTGTGAAAGAACCACAACTTGCACACCTAGAACAAACAAACTATTGTAATCAAATTTGCTGGGATAAAAAATAAAAAGTAAATTACAAATATGAACAACAAGTAATGAGACATAAACATAAACGGCTTTTTCCTGGCACATTCCACTCTAATTTACAACCTAGAACACCACTTCCATTAAGCCTCTGTTTCCCTAGTAACCAAATTTGGTAAAGGAGAAATGCTGCCACCTTGTGGCCGTTTCCTGCAAGAGCAGCTTTAAAGTCACAGCTAATGGTCACTTAACATTCACAAGGACTCAGGGCTGTAAAGGACACTTGCCCTAAAAATTTGTGCTGAAGTAGAGAATGGACAAAAAAATTCAAAACAGGCAAATGTTTCAAGAAGAGATTATGAAGAGTTAAGTTTTACTTACACTCTTTTTAAAAAAAAGGAAAATGGATAAAAGCTCAACCTCAGGGAGTGTTAGACGCATGCAATCTAATCTACAAAAAGTTTCAACTTACACCAGTCGACTGACCATCAGCAAAATGTCTACAAACAATAAATGCTGAAGGGGTTTTAGAGAACTGTGTACCCTCTACCTGCTGGTGAGACATAAAGGGGTAATAGCCAATAGTGAGAACAGAAAGCAGCTGTGTTTAAAAGTAAAAATGGAGGTACCATTCAATCCAGCAGGGGCACCATTGGACCTCTCACCTGAGAAGACAAGAATCGAGAAGACACAGGCCGCAAAAGCTGCAGTGCAGCCTTATTCACAATATCCAAGACAGTGAAGCAATCAAAATGTCCAACAACAGGTAAATGGATAAAGAAGAAGTGGTCCATATACACAATGGAATATTAGCCATGGAAGACAATGAACCATTGCTCTTTGAGGCACCACAAATGAGTCTGGAGATAATCACGAAAGATGAGGTAAGTTGGAAAGCAAAAGACCTGTATTCTATGATATCACTTATAGGCGTTATCTAATAACTGACACAAATGAACATATTTCCGCAGAGAAAGACACTTACAGAATTAGAAAACAAACTATGCTCATCTAAAACGAAAGGTGGGGGTAATAGATAAGTTGAGATTAGTGTTACTATATGTATACAAACTCATATTATATACATATCTCAAAAAGACCGACCATATAGCAAGGGAGGTCTCCATAACCCTCTGTTAATATTTTACATGGGAAGAGGATCTGTACTTGAATAGATATATATAATGTACAAATGAACCAGATTGTGTTCACCTAGGACAAACAATATTCTAAGCTTTACCCCAATTAAAAAAAAATTACAACCAAGAAGAAATAATGAGACATAAACTTATGGGGCTTTCTCCATGCACATTCCAATGTAATTTACAACCTAGGAACACGACTTCCAGAAAGGCTCTGCTGCCCTATTACCCAGATTTGGGAATGGAGAAATGCTGCCTGCTTCAGGCCACTTCCCACAACAGGAGATTTAAAACCCTTGCTAAAGGTCACTAAATATTCACCAAACTTGCAGTTCGGTAAATGACACCTGCTCTGTAAAAAAAGTCTGAGGTGAAAATCGACCAAAAATTTCAAAAGAGGGCAGCCTTCCAAGAAGACAATATCAAGAGTTATATTGTACTCCCAATTGTTTCCTTTTTTTAACAGAAAAGAAAACCGTGGAGAAAAATGATGAGTTTTACGAATTTTCAAAGACATGCAAACCGAAATTACAAAACCCTATCAGCTCACAGGAGCCAGTAGCGCCATTAGCATAAATGCTGCAAACAATAAATGCTGAAGCAATTGAGGAGAAACGTGTACCCTCGATTCTAAGGGGGACGTGCTAAGTGCCACGAATGAAAACACAAAGAAGGTGCTTGGAAAGGGAAAAACGGTGCTACCAGTCAGTCAATCACACCCACTGCTGGGCCTATCACCTGAGAAAATGAGAATCAAAAAGTCACAGGCTGGCAATCCTGCACTCCAACAATATTTACCATAGCCAACACTTGGAAGCAATGAAAATGTCCATCAACCGAGGAATGCACAAAGTAGAAGTGGTCCACGTACACAGTGGAAAATTACTCCAATAAAAAATAAAAATTAAATTAAAAAATCCAACAAAAGTAAGGAGACATCAGCTTGTGTGGGTTTGTCCGGGCACACTCCACTCTAATTTATAACCGAGAAACACCACAGGCCGCAAGGGCTTTTCCCTAGTTACCAGGGTGGGGAACATAGAAAGGCTGCCGCCCTCTGGCAGTTACCTGCAAAAGCAGTTTTAAAGCCTGTGCTAATGGTCATTTCATAGGAACAAGTACTGCAGAACTGTAAATGAAACCTGACCTCAAAATGTCTTCAGGGAGGTAATGGCCAAAACACTTCAAACTGTGACACATACTTTAAGAGAACACTCTGAAGAACTAATGGGTAATCACAGCTTGAAAAATAAAAAGGACATGCCTTCAAGCTCAATTTCAACGGATTATGAGGCACATGCGAATTCAACCACAAAGAGGTATCAGCTCACACTTGTCAGAAAAACCATCAGCAAGAAAACTACAAACAATAAATGCTGAAGGTGTTGTGGAGAAATGCATACCCTCAACTTCAAGGGGGACGTAAGTTGGAAAGGACCACCAATGAGAACAGAATGGAGGTGCCTTAAAAAGGTAAACATTGAGCTACCATATGATCCAGCAGGCCCACTCCTCCACCTATAATCTAAGAGGAGAGAATTGGAAAGACACAGGCAGGCAAATCTGCATTGCACAGTATTACAATAGCCAAGATATGGAAGTAAACAGAAGTCTACCAACAGATGGGAGGACAAAGAAGAACTCCTCCATGTACAACTGGAATATTCGCTAGTGAAAAAAATGAAACAATGCCATTTGCAGCACCGTAGATGAGTCTAGACGTAATCACGCCACCTGTAGTAAGTGAGAAAGCAAAAGCCACATATCCTATCATATCACTTTTAGGAGTTACTTAAAAATTGATACCAATGAAGATATTTCCACAGAGAAAGGCAATCACAGATTCATTAAAAAACTTATGGTTCACCAAATAGAAAGGGAGGAGGATTGGATACATTACCATATTGGGGTTAACAGAGATATACAAACCATGTGAAATATATAACCAGGAAAGACGTACGGAAGACCAGGAGAAGACTACTCAACATTGTGTCATAACCTACATGGGAAAAGGATGCGAGGAAGAATAGATACCTGTATATGTGTGAAAGAACCACATCTTGCACACCTAGAACAAACAAACCATTGTAATCAAATTTGCTGGGATAAAAAATTAAAAGTAAATTACAAATATGGACAAGAAGTAATGAGACATAAACTTAAAGGGCTTTTTCCTGGCATTTTCCATTCTAATATACAACCTACAACACCACTTCCATTAAGGCTCTGTTTCCCTAGTAACCAAATTTGGTAAAGGAGAAATGCTGCCACCTTGTGGCCGTTTCCTGCAAGAGCAGCTTTAAAGTCACAGCTAATGGTCACTTAACATTCACAAGGACTCAGGGCTGTAAAGGAAACTTGCCCTAAAAATTTGTGCTGAAGTAGAGAATGGACAAAAAAATTCAAAACAGGCAAATGTTTCAAGAAGAGATTATGAAGAGTTAAGTTTTACTTACACTCTTTTTAAAAAAAGGAAAATGGATAAAAGCTCAACCTCAGGGAGTGTTAGACGCATGGTAACTAATCTACAAAAAGTTTCAACTTACACCAGTCGACTGACCATCAGCAAAATGTCTACAAACAATAAATGCTGAAGGGGTTTTAGAGAACTGTGTACCCTCTACCTGCTGGTGAGACATAAAGGGGTAACAGCCAATAGTGAGAACAGAAAGCAGCTGTGTTTAAAAGTAAAAATGGAGGTACCATTCAATCCAGCAGGGGCACCATTGGACCTCTCACCTGAGAAGACAAGAATCGAGAAGACACAGGCCGCAAAAGCTGCAGTGCAGCCTTATTCACAATATCCAAGACAGTGAAGCAATCAAAATGTCCAACAACAGGTAAATGGATAAAGAAGAAGTGGTCCATATACACAATGGAATATTAGCCATGGAAGACAATGAACCATTGCTCTTTGAGGCACCACAAATGAGTCTGGAGATAATCACGAAAGATGAGGTAAGTTGGAATGCAAAAGACCTGTATTCTATGATATCACTTATAGGCGTTATCTAATAACTGACACAAATGAACATATTTCCACAGAGAAAGACACTCACAGAATTAGAAAACAAACTATGCTCATCTAAAACGAAAGGTGGGGGGAATAGATAAGTTAAGATTAGTGTTACTATATGTATACAAACTCATCTTATATACATATCTCAAAAAGACCGACCATATAGCAAGGGAGGTCTGCGGAACCCTCTGTTAACATTTTACATGGGAAGAGGATCTGTACTTGAATAGATATATATAATGTACAAATGAACCAGATTGTGTTCACCTAGGACAAACAATATTCTAAGCTTTACCCCAATTAAAAAAAAATTAAAACCAAGAAGAAATAATGAGACATAAACTTATGGGGCTTTCTCCATGCACATTCCAATGTAATTTACAACCTAGGAACACGACTTCCAGAAAGGCTCTGCTGCCCTATTACCCAGATTTGGGAATGGAGAAATGCTGCCTGCTTCAGGCCACTTCCCACAACAGGAGATTTAAAACCCTTGCTAAAGGTCACTAAATATTCACCAAACTTGCAGTTTGGTAAATGACACCTGCTCTCTAAAAAAAGTCTGAGGTGAAGATCGAACAAAAAATTCAAAAGAGGGCAGCCTTCCAAGAAGACAATATCAAGAGTTATATTGTACTCCCAATTGTTTCCTTTTTTTAACAGAAAAGAAAACCGCGGAGAAAAATGATGAGTTTTACGAATTTTCAAAGACATGCAAACCCAAATTACAAAACCCTATCAGCTCACAGGAGCCAGTAGGGCCATTAGCATAAATGCTGCAAACAATAAATGCTGAAGCGATTGAGGAGAAATGTGTACCCTCGATTCTAAGGCGGACGTGCTAAGTGCCAGGAATGAAAACACAAAGAAGGTGCTTGGAAAGGGAAAAACGGTGCTACCAGTCAGTCAATCACACCCACTGCTGGGCCTATCACCTGAGAAAATGAGAATCAAAAAGTCACAGGCTGGCAATCCTGCACTCCAACAATATTTACCATAGCCAACACTTGGAAGCAATGAAAATGTCCATCCACCGAGGAATGCACAAAGTAGAAGTGGTCCACGTACACAGTGGGAAATTACTCCAATAAAAAATAAAAATCAAAATTAAAAATCCAACAAAAGAAAGGAGACATCAGCTTGTTTGAGTTTGTCTGGGCACAGTCCACTCTAATTTATAATCGAGAAACACCACAGGCCGCAAGGGCTTTTCCCTAGTTACCAGGGTGGGGAACATAAAAAGGCTGCCGCCCTCTGGCAGTTACCTGCAAAAGCAGCCTTAAAGCCTGTGCTAATGGTCATTTCATAAGAACAAGTACTGCAGAACTGTAAATGAAACCTGCCCTCAAAATGTCTTCAGGGAGGTAATGGCCAAAACATTTCAAAATGTGACAAATACTTTAAGAGAACACTTTGAAGAACTAAGGGGTAATCACAGCTTGAAAAATAAAAAGGACATGCCTTCAAGCTCAATTTCAACGGATTATGAGGCACATGCGAATTCAACCACAAAGAGGTATCAGCTCACACTTGTCAGAGTAACCATCAGCAAGAAAACTACAAACAATAAATGCTGAAGGTGTTGTGGAAAAATGCATACCCTCAACTTCAAGTGGGACGTAAGTTGGAAAGGACCACCAATGAGAACAGAATGGAGGTGCCTTAAAAAGGTAAACATTGAGCTACCATATGATCCAGCAGGCCCACTCCTCCACCTATAATCTAAGAAGAGAGAATTGGAAAGACACAGGCAGGCAAATCTGCATTGGACAATATTACAATAGCCAAGATATGGAAGTAAACAAAAGTCTACCAACAGATGGGAGGACAAAGAAGAACTCCTCCCTGTACAACTGGAATATTCGCTAGTGAAAAAAATGAAACAATGCCATTTGCAGCACCATAGATGAGTCTAGACGTAATCACGCCACCTGTAGTAAGTGAGAAAGCAAAAGCCACATATCCTATCATATCACTTTTAGGAGTTACTTAAAAATTGATACCAATGAAGATATTTCCACAGAGAAAGGCAATCACAGATTCATTAAAAAACTTATGGTTCACCAAATAGAAAGGGATGAGGATTGGATACATTACCATATTGGGGTTAACAGAGATATACAAACCATGTGAAATATATAACCAGGAAAGACGTACGGAAGACCAGGAGAAGACTACTCAACATTGTGTCATAACCTACATGGGAAAAGGATGCGAGGAAGAATAGATACCTGTATATGTGTGAAAGAACCACATCTTGCACACCTAGAACAAACAAACCATTGTAATCAAATTTGCTGGGATAAAAAATTAAAAGTAAATTACAAATATGGACAAGAAGTAATGAGACATAAACTTAAAGGGCTTTTTCCTGGCATTTTCCATTCTAATATACAACCTACAACACCACTTCCATTAAGGCTCTGTTTCCCTAGTAACCAAATTTGGTAAAGGAGAAATGCTGCCACTTTGTGGCCGTTTCCTGCAAGAGCAGCTTTAAAGTCACAGCTAATGGTCACTTAACATTCACAAGGACTCAGGGCTGTAAAGGAAACTTGCCCTAAAAATTTGTGCTGAAGTAGAGAATGGACAAAAAAATTCAAAACAGGCAAATGTTTCAAGAAGAGATTATGAAGAGTTAAGTTTTACTTACACTCTTTTTAAAAAAAGGAAAATGGATAAAAGCTCAACCTCAGGGAGTGTTAGGCGCATGGAATCTAATCTACAAAAAGTTTCAACTTACACCAGTCGACTGACCATCAGCAAAATGTCTACAAACAATAAATGCTGAAGGGGTTTTAGAGAACTGTGTACCCCCTACCTGCTGGTGAGACATAAAGGGGTAACAGCCAATAGTGAGAACAGAAAGCAGCTGTGTTTAAAAGATAAATGGAGGTACCATTCAATCCAGCAGGGGCACCTTTGGACCTCTCACCTGAGAAGACAAGAATCGAGAAGACACAGGCCGCAAAAGCTGCAGTGCAGCCTTATTCACAATATCCAAGACAGTGAAGCAATCAAAATGTCCAACAACAGGTAAATGGATAAAGAAGAAATGGTCCATATACACAATGGAATATTAGCCATGGAAGACAATGAACCATTGCTATTTGAGGCACCACAAATGAGTCTGGAGATAATCACGAAAGATGAGGTAAGTTGGAAAGCAAAAGACCTGTATTCTATGATATCACTTATAGGCGTTATCTAATAACCGACACAAATGAACATATTTCCGCAGAGAAAGACACTCACAGATTTAGAAAACAAACTATGCTCATCTAAAACGAAAGGTGGGGGAATGGATAAATTAAGATTAGTGTTACTATATGTATACAAACACATATTATATACATATCACAAAAAGACCGACCATATAGCAAGGGAGGTCTGAAGAACCCTCAGTAACATTTTACATGGGAAGAGCATCTGTACTTGAATAGACAAATATAATGTACAAATGAACCAGATTGTGTACACCTCGGACAAACAATATTCTAAGCTTTACCCCAATTAAAAAAAATTTAAAACCAAGAAGAAATAATGAGACATAAACTTATGGGGCTTTCTCCATGCACATTCCAATGTAATTTACAACCTAGGAACACGACTTCCAGAAAGGCTCTGCTGCCCTATTACCCAGATTTGGGAATGGAGAAATGCTGCCTGCTTCAGGCCACTTCCCACAACAGGAGATTTAAAACCCTTGCTAAAGGTCACTAAATATTCACCAAACTTGCAGTTTGGTAAATGACACCTGCTCTCTAAAAAAAGTCTGAGGTGAAGATCGAACAAAAAATTCAAAAGAGGGCAGCCTTCCAAGAAGACAATATCAAGAGTTATATTGTACTCCCAATTGTTTCCTTTTTTTAACAGAAAAGAAAACCGCGGAGAAAAATGATGAGTTTTACGAATTTTCAAAGACATGCAAACCCAAATTACAAAACCCTATCAGCTCACAGGAGCCAGTAGGGCCATTAGCATAAATGCTGCAAACAATAAATGCTGAAGCGATTGAGGAGAAATGTGTACCCTCGATTCTAAGGGGGACGTGCTAAGTGCCACGAATGAAAACACAAAGAAAGTGCTTGAAAAGGGAAAAACGGTGCTACCAGTCAGTCAATCACACCCACTGCTGGGCCTATCAACTGAGAAAATGAGAATCAAAAAGTCACAGGCTGGCAATCCTGCACTCCAACAATATTTACCATAGCCAACACCTGGAAGCAATGAAAATGTCCATCAACCAAGGAATGCACAAAGAAGAAGTGGTCCACGTACACAGTGGAAAATTACTCCAATAAAAAATAAAAATTAAATATAAAAATCCAACAAAAGTAAGGAGACATCAGCTTGTGTGGGTTTGTCCGGGCACACTCCACTCTAATTTATAACCGAGAAACACCACAGGCAGCAAGGGCTTTTCCCTAGTTAACAGGGTGGGGAACATAGAAAGGCTGCCGCCCTCTGGCAGTTTCCTGCAAAAGCAGTTTTAAAGCCTGTGCTAATGGTCATTTCATAGGAACAAGTACTGCAGAACTGTAAATGAAACCTGCCCTCAAAATGTCTTCAGGGAGGTAATGGCCAAAACACTTCAAAATGTGACACATACTTTAAGAGAACACTTTGAAGAACTAAGGGGTAATCACAGCTTGAAAAATAAAAAGGACATGCCTTCAAGCTCAATTTCAACAGATTATGAGGCACATGCGAATTGAAACACAAAGAGGTATCAGCTCACACTTGTCAGAATAACCATCAGCAAGAAAACTACAAACAATAAATGCTGAAGGTGTTGTGGAAAAATGCATACCCTCAACTTCAAGTGGGACGTAAGTTGGAAAGGACCACCAATGAGAACAGAATGGAGGTGCCTTAAAAAGGTAAACATTGAGCTACCATATGATCCAGCAGGCCCACTCCTCCACCTATAATCTAAGAAGAGAGAATTGGAAAGACACAGGCAGGCAAATCTGCATTGCACAGTATTACAATAGCCAAGATATGGAAGTAAACAAAAGTCTACCAACAGATGGGAGGAAAAAGAAGAACTCCTCCATGTACAACTGGAATATTCGCTAGTGAAAAAAATGAAACAATGCCATTTGCAGCACCATAGATGAGTCTAGACGTAATCACACCACCTGTAGTAAGTGAGAAAGCAAAAGCCACATATCCTATCATATCACTTTTAGGAGTTACTTAAAAATTGATACCAATGAAGATATTTCCACAGAGAAAGGCAATCACAGATTCATTAAAAAACTTATGGTTCACCAAATAGAAAGGGATGAGGATTGGATACATTACCATATTGGGGTTAACAGAGATATACAAACCATGTGAAATATATAACCAGGAAAGACGTACGGAAGAACAGGAGAAGACTACTCAACATTGTGTCATAACCTACATGGGAAAAGGATGCGAGGAAGAATAGATACCTGTATATGTGTGAAAGAACCACATCTTGCACACCTAGAACAAACAAACCATTGTAATCAAATTTGCTGGGATAAAAAATTAAAAGTAAATTACAAATATGGACAAGAAGTAATGAGACATAAACTTAAAGGGCTTTTTCCTGGCATTTTCCATTCTAATATACAACCTACAACACCACTTCCATTAAGGCTCTGTTTCCCTAGTAACCAAATTTGGTAAAGGAGAAATGCTGCCACCTTGTGGCCGTTTCCTGCAAGAGCAGCTTTAAAGTCACAGCTAATGGTCACTTAACATTCACAAGGACTCAGGGCTGTAAAGGAAACTTGCCCTAAAAATTTGTGCTGAAGTAGAGAATGGACAAAAAAATTCAAAACAGGCAAATGTTTCAAGAAGAGATTATGAAGAGTTAAGTTTTACTTTCACTCTTTTTAAAAAAAGGAAAATGGATAAAAGCTCAACCTCAGGGAGTGTTAGACGCATGGAATCTAATCTACAAAAAGTTTCAACTTACACCAGTCGACTGACCATCAGCAAAATGTCTACAAACAATAAATGCTGAAGGGGTTTTAGAGAACTGTGTACCCCCTACCTGCTGGTGAGACATAAAGGGGTAACAGCCAATAGTGAGAACAGAAAGCAGCTGTGTTTAAAAGTAAAAATGGAGGTACCATTCAATCCAGCAGGGGCACCATTGGCCCTCTCTTCTGAGAAGACAAGTATCGAGAAGACACAGGCCGCAAAAGCTGCAGTGCAGCCTTATTCACAATATCCAAGACAGTGAAGCAATCAAAATGTCCAACAACAGGTAAATGGATAAAGAAGAAGTGGTCCATATACACAATGGAATATTAGCCATGGAAGACAATGACCCATTGCTCTTTGAGGCACCACAAATGAGTCTGGAGATAATCACGAAAGATGAGGTAAGTTGGAAAGCAAAAGACCTGTATTCTATGATATCACTTATAGGCGTTATCTAATAACTGATACAAATGAACATATTTCCGCAGAGAAAGACACTCACAGATTTAGAAAACAAACTATGCTCATCTAAAACGAAAGGTGGGGGGAATAGATAAGTTAAGATTAGTGTTACTATATGTATACAAACTCATATTATATACATATCTCAAAAAGACGGACCATATAGCAAGGGAGGTCTGTGGAAACCCTCTGTAACATTTTACATGGGAAGAGGCTCTGTACTTGAATAGACATATATAATGTACAAATGAACCAGATTGTGTTCACCTAGGACAAACAATATTCTAAGCTTTACCCCAATTAAAAAAAAAATTAAAACCAAGAAGAAATAATGAGACATAAACTTATGGGGCTTTCTCCATGCACATTCCAATGTAATTTACAACTTAGGAACACGACTTCCAGAAAGGCTCTGCTGCCCTAGTACCCAGATTTGGGAATGGACAAATGCTGCCTGCTTCAGGCCACTTCCCACAACAGGAGATTTAAAACCCTTGCTAAAGGTGACTAAATATTCACCAAACTTGCAGTTCGGTAAATGACACCTGCTCTCTAAAAAGAGTCTGAGGTGGAAAATCGACCAAAAAATTCAAAAGAGGGCAGCCTTCCAAGAAGACAATATCAAGACTTATATTGTACTCCCAAATGTTTCATTTTTTTAACAGAAAAGGAAACCGCGGAGAAAAATGATGAGTTTTACGAATTTTCAAAGACATGCAAACCCACATTACAAAACACTATCAGCTCACAGGAGCCAGTAGGGCCATTAGCAAAAATGCTGCAAACAATAAATGCTGAAGCGATTGTGGAGAAATGTGTACCCTCGATTCTAAGGGGGACGTGGTAAGTGCCACTAACGAAAACACAAAGAAGGTGCTTTGAAAAGGGGAAAACGTTGCTACCAGTCAGTCAATCACACCCACTGCTGGGCCTATCACCTGAGAAAATGAGAATCAAAAAGTCACAGGCTGGCAATCCCGCACTCCAACAATATTTACCATAGCCAACACTTGGAAGCAATGAAAATGTCCATCCACCGAGGAATGCACAAAGTAGAAGTGGTCCACGTACACAGTGGGAAATTACTCCAATAAAAAATAAAAATCAAAATTAAAAATCCAACAAAAGCAAGGAGACATCAGCTTGTGTGGGTTTGTCCAGGCACACTCCACTCTAATTTATAACCGAGAAACACCACAGGCAGCAAGGGCTTTTCCCTAGTTACCAGGGTGGGGAACATAGAAAGGCTGCCGCCCTCTGGCAGTTTCCTGCAAAAGCAGTTTTAAAGCCTGTGCTAATGGTCATTTCATAGGAACAAGTACTGCAGAACTGTAAATGAAACCTGCCCTCAAAATGTCTTCAGGGAGGTAATGGCCAAAACACTTCAAAATGTGACACATACTTTAAGAGAACACTTTGAAGAACTAAGGGGTAATCACAGCTTGAAAAATAAAAAGGACATGCCTTCAAGCTCAATTTCAACGGATTATGAGGCACATGCGAATTCAACCACAAAGAGGTATCAGCTCACACTTGTCAGAGTAACCATCAGGAAGAAAACTACAAACAATAAATGCTGAAGGTGTTGTGGAAAAATGCATACCCTCAACTTCAAGTGGGACGTAAGTTGGAAAGGACCACCAATGAGAACAGAATGGAGGTGCCTTAAAAAGGTAAACATTGAGCTACCATATGATCCAGCAGGCCCACTCCTCCACCTATAATCTAAGAAGAGAGAATTGGAAAGACACAGGCAGGCAAATCTGCATTGCACAGTGTTACAATAGCCAAGATATGGAAGTAAACAAAAGTCTACCAACAGATGGGAGGACAAAGAAGAACTCCTCCATGTACAACTGGAATATTCGCTAGTGAAAAAAATGAAACAATGCCATTTGCAGCACCATAGATGAGTCTAGACGTAATCACGCCACCTGTAGTAAGTGAGAAAGCAAAAGCCACATATCCTATCATATCACTTTTAGGAGTTACTTAAAAATTGATACCAATGAAGATATTTCCACAGAGAAAGGCAATCACAGATTCATTAAAAAACTTATGGTTCACCAAATAGAAAGGGATGAGGATTGGATACATTACCATATTGGGGTTAACAGAGATATACAAACCATGTGAAATATATAACCAGGAAAGACATACGGAAGACCAGGAGAAGACTACTCAACATTGTGTCATAACCTACATGGGAAAAGGATGCGAGGAAGAATAGATACCTCTATATGTGTGAAAGAACCACATCTTGCACACCTAGAACAAACAAACCATTGTAATCAAATTTGCTGGGATAAAAAATTAAAAGTAAATTACAAATATGGACAAGAAGTAATGAGACATAAACTTAAAGGGCTTTTTCCTGGCATTTTCCATTCTAATATACAACCTAGAACACCACTTCCATTAAGGCTCTGTTTCCCTAGTAACCAAATTTGGTAAAGGAGAAATGCTGCCACCTTGTGGCCGTTTCCTGCAAGAGCAGCTTTAAAGTCACAGCTAATGGTCACTTAACATTCACAAGGACTCAGGGCTGTAAAGGAAACTTGCCCTAAAAATTTGTGCTGAAGTAGAGAATGGACAAAAAAATTCAAAACAGGCAAATGTTTCAAGAAGAGATTATGAAGAGTTAAGTTTTACTTACACTCTTTTTAAAAAAAGGAAAATGGATAAAAGCTCAACCTCAGGGAGTGTTAGACGCATGGAACCTAATCTACAAAAAGTTTCAACTTACACCAGTCGACTGACCATCAGCAAAATGTCTACAAACAATAAATGCTGAAAGGGTTTTAGAGAACTGTGTACCCTCTACCTGCTGGTGAGACATAAAGGGGTAACAGCCAATAGTGAGAACAGAAAGCAGCTGTGTTTAAAAGTAAAAATGGAGGTACCATTCAATCCAGCAGGGGCACCATTGGCCCTCTCATCTGAGAAGACAAGAATCGAGAAGACACAGGCCGCAAAAGCTGCAGTGCAGCCTTATTCACAATATCCAAGACAGTGAAGCAATCAAAATGTCCAACAACAGGTAAATGGATAAAGAAGAAGTGGTCCATATACACAATGGAATATTAGCCATGGAAGACAATGACCCATTGCTCTTTGAGGCACCACAAATGAGTCTGGAGATAATCACGAAAGATGAGGTAAGTTGGAAAGCAAAAGACCTGTACTCTATGATATCACTTATAGGCGTTATCTAATAACTGATACAAATGAACATATTTCCGCAGAGAAAGACACTCACAGATTTAGAAAACAAACTATGCTCATCTAAAACGAAAGGTGGGGGGAATAGATAAGTTAAGATTAGTGTTACTATATGTATAAAAACTCATATTATATACATATCTCAAAAAGACCGACCATATAGCAAGGGAGGTCTGTGGAACCCTCTGTAACATTTTACATGGGAAGAGGCTCTGTACTTGAATAGACATATATAATGTACAAATGAACCAGATTGTGTTCACCTAGGACAAACAATATTCTAAGCTTTACCCCAGTTAAAAAAAAAAATTAAAACCAAGAAGAAATAATGAGACATAAACTTATGGGGCTTTCTCCATGCACATTCCAATGTAATTTACAACTTAGGAACACGACTTCCAGAAAGGCTCTGCTGCCCGAGTACCCTGATTTGGGAATGGACAAATGCTGCCTGCTTCAGACCACTTCCCACAACAGGAGATTTAAAACCCTTGCTAAAGGTGACTAAATATTCACCAAACTTGCAGGTCGGTAAATGACACCTGCTCTCTAAAAAGAGTCTGAGGTGGAAAATCGACAAAAAAATTCAAAAGAGGGCTGCCTTCCAAGAAGACAATATCAAGACTTATATTGTACTCCCAAATGTTTCATTTTTTTAACAGAAAAGGAAACCGCGGAGAAAAATGATGAGTTTTACGAATTTTCAAAGACATGCAAACCCACATTACAAAACACTATCAGCTCACAGGAGCCAGTAGGGCCATTAGCATAAATGCTGCAAACAATAAATGGTGAAGCGATTGAGGAGAAATGTGTACCCTCGATTCTAAGGGGGACGTGCTAAGTGCCACGAATGAAAACACAAAGAAAGTGCTTGAAAAGGGAAAAACGGTGCTACCAGTCAGTCAATCACACCCACTGCTGGGCCTATCACCTGAGAAAATGAGAATCAAAAAGTCACAGGCTGGCAATCCTGCACTCCAACAATATTTACCATAGCCAACACTTGGAAGCAATGAAAATGTCCATCCACCGAGGAATGCACAAAGTAGAAGTGGTCCACGTACACAGTGGGAAATTACTCAAATAAAAAATAAAAATCAAAATTAAAAATCCAACAAAAGCAAGGAGACATCAGCTTGTGTGAGTTTGTCTGGGCACAGTCCACTCTAATTTATAATCGAGAAACACCACAGCCCGCAAGGGCTTTTCCCTAGTTACCAGGGTGGGGAACATAAAAAGGCTGCCGCCCTCTGGCAGTTACCTGCAAAAGCAGCCTTAAAGCCTGTGCTAATGGTCATTTCATAAGAACAAGTACTGCAGAACTGTAAATGAAACCTGCCCTCAAAATGTCTTCAGGGAGGTAATGGCCAAAACATTTCAAAATGTGACACATACTTTAAGAGAACACTTTGAAGAACTAAGGGGTAATCACAGCTTGAAAAATAAAAAGGACATGCCTTCAAGCTCAATTTCAACGGATTATGAGGCACATGCGAATTCAACCACAAAGAGGTATCAGCTCACACTTGTCAGAGTAACCATCAGGAAGAAAACTACAAACAATAAATGCTGAAGGTGTTGTGGAAAAATGCATACCCTCAACTTCAAGTGGGACGTAAGTTGGAAAGGACCACCAATGAGAACAGAATGGAGGTGCCTTAAAAAGGTAAACATTGAGCTACCATATGATCCAGAAGGCCCACTCCTCCACCTATAATCTAAGAAGAGAGAATTGGAAAGACACAGGCAGGCAAATCTGCATTGCACAGTATTACAATAGCCAAGATATGGAAGTAAACAAAAGTCTACCAACAGATGGGAGGACAAAGAAGAACTCCTCCATGTACAACTGGAATATTCGCTAGTGAAAAAAATGAAACAATGCCATTTGCAGCACCATAGATGAGTCTAGACGTAATCACGCCACCTGTAGTAAGTGACAAAGCAAAAGCCACATATCCTATCATATCACTTTTAGGAGTTACTTAAAAATTGATACCAATGAAGATATTTCCACAGAGAAAGGCAATCACAGATTCATTAAAAAACTTATGGTTCACCAAATAGAAAGGGATGAGGATTGGATACATTACCATATTGGGGTTAACAGAGATATACAAACCATGTGAAATATATAACCAGGAAAGACATACGGAAGACCAGGAGAAGACTACTCAACATTGTGTCATAACCTACATGGGAAAAGGATGCGAGGAAGAATAGATACCTCTATATGTGTGAAAGAACCACATCTTGCACACCTAGAACAAACAAACCATTGTAATCAAATTTGCTGGGATAAAAAATTAAAAGTAAATTACAAATATGGACAAGAAGTAATGAGACATAAACTTAAAGGGCTTTTTCCTGGCATTTTCCATTCTAATATACAACCTAGAACACCACTTCCATTAAGGCTCTGTTTCCCTAGTAACCAAATTTGGTAAAGGAGAAATGCTGCCACCTTGTGGCCGTTTCCTGCAAGAGCAGCTTTAAAGTCACAGCTAATGGTCACTTAACATTCACAAGGACTCAGGGCTGTAAAGGAAACTTGCCCTAAAAATTTGTGCTGAAGTAGAGAATGGACAAAAAAATTCAAAACAGGCAAATGTTTCAAGAAGAGATTATGAAGAGTTAAGTTTTACTTACACTCTTTTTAAAAAAAGGAAAATGGATAAAAGCTCAACCTCAGGGAGTGTTAGACGCATGGAACCTAATCTACAAAAAGTTTCAACTTACACCAGTCGACTGACCATCAGCAAAATGTCTACAAACAATAAATGCTGAAAGGGTTTTAGAGAACTGTGTACCCTCTACCTGCTGGTGAGACATAAAGGGGTAACAGCCAATAGTGAGAACAGAAAGCAGCTGTGTTTAAAAGTAAAAATGGAGGTACCATTCAATCCAGCAGGGGCACCATTGGCCCTCTCATCTGAGAAGACAAGAATCGAGAAGACACAGGCCGCAAAAGCTGCAGTGCAGCCTTATTCACAATATCCAAGACAGTGAAGCAATCAAAATGTCCAACAACAGGTAAATGGAAAAAGAAGAAGTGGTCCATATACACAATGGAATATTAGCCATGGAAGACAATGACCCATTGCTCTTTGAGGCACCACAAATGAGTCTGGAGATAATCACGAAAGATGAGGTAAGTTGGAAAGCAAAAGACCTGTACTCTATGATATCACTTATAGGCGTTATCTAATAACTGATACAAATGAACATATTTCCGCAGAGAAAGACACTCACAGATTTAGAAAACAAACTATGCTCATCTAAAACGAAAGGTGGGGGGAATAGATAAGTTAAGATTAGTGTTACTATATGTATACAAACTCATATTATATACATATCTCAAAAAGACCGACCATATAGCAAGGGAGGTCTGTGGAACCCTCTGTAACATTTTACATGGGAAGAGGCTCTGTACTTGAATAGACATATATAATGTACAAATGAACCAGATTGTGTTCACCTAGGACAAACAATATTCTAAGCTTTACCCCAATTAAAAAAAAAATTAAAACCAAGAAGAAATAATGAGACATAAACTTATGGGGCTTTCTCCATGCACATTCCAATGTAATTTACAACTTAGGAACACGACTTCCAGAAAGGCTCTGCTGCCCTAGTACCCTGATTTGGGAATGGACAAATGCTGCCTGCTTCAGGCCACTTCCCACAACAGGAGATTTAAAACCCTTGCTAAAGGTGACTAAATATTCACCAAACTTGCAGGTCGGTAAATGACACCTGCTCTCTAAAAAGAGTCTGAGGTGGAAAATCGACAAAAAAATTCAAAAGAGGGCAGCCTTCCAAGAAGACAATATCAAGACTTATATTGTACTCCCAAATGTTTCATTTTTTTAACAGAAAAGGAAACCGCGGAGAAAAATGATGAGTTTTACGAATTTTCAAAGACATGCAAACCCACATTACAAAACACTATCAGCTCACAGGAGCCAGTAGGGCCATTAGCAAAAATGCTGCAAACAATAAATGCTGAAGCGATTGTGGAGAAATGTGTACCCTCGATTCTAAGGGGGACGTGGTAAGTGCCACTAACGAAAACACAAAGAAGGTGCTTTGAAAAGGGGAAAACGTTGCTACCAGTCAGTCAATCACACCCACTGCTGGGCCTATCACCTGAGAAAATGAGAATCAAAAAGTCACAGGCTGGCAATCCCGCACTCCAACAATATTTACCATAGCCAACACTTGGAAGCAATGAAAATGTCCATCCACCGAGGAATGCACAAAGTAGAAGTGGTCCACGTACACAGTGGGAAATTACTCCAATAAAAAATAAAAATCAAAATTAAAAATCCAACAAAAGCAAGGAGACATCAGCTTGTGTGAGTTTGTCTGGGCACAGTCCACTCTAATTTATAATCGAGAAACACCACAGGCCGCAAGGGCTTTTCCCTAGTTACCAGGGTGGGGAACATAAAAAGGCTGCCGCCCTCTGGCAGTTACCTGCAAAAGCAGCCTTAAAGCCTGTGCTAATGGTCATTTCATAAGAACAAGTACTGCAGAACTGTAAATGAAACCTGCCCTCAAAATGTCTTCAGGGAGGTAATGGCCAAAACATTTCAAAATGTGACACATACTTTAAGAGAACACTTTGAAGAACTAAGGGGTAATCACAGCTTGAAAAATAAAAAGGACATGCCTTCAAGCTCAATTTCAACGGATTATGAGGCACATGCGAATTCAACCACAAAGAGCTATCAGCTCACACTTGTCAGAGTAACCATCAGGAAGAAAACTACAAACAATAAATGCTGAAGGTGTTGTGGAAAAATGCATACCCTCAACTTCAAGTGGGACGTAAGTTGGAAAGGACCACCAATGAGAACAGAATGGAGGTGCCTTAAAAAGGTAAACATTGAGCTACCATATGATCCAGCAGGCCCACTCCTCCACCTATAATCTAAGAAGAGAGAATTGGAAAGACACAGGCAGGCAACTCTGCATTGGACAATATTACAATAGCCAAGATATGGAAGTAAACAAAAGTCTACCAACAGATGGGAGGACAAAGAAGAACTCCTCCCTGTACAACTGGAATATTCGCTAGTGAAAAAAATGAAACAATGCCATTTGCAGCACCATAGATGAGTCTAGACGTAATCACGCCACCTGTAGTAAGTGAGAAAGCAAAAGCCACATATCCTATCATATCACTTTTAGGAGTTACTTAAAAATTGATACCAATGAAGATATTTCCACAGAGAAAGGCAATCACAGATTCATTAAAAAACTTATGGTTCACCAAATAGAAAGGGATGAGGATTGGATACATTACCATATTGGGGTTAACAGAGATATACAAACCATGTGAAATATATAACCAGGAAAGACGTACGGAAGACCAGGAGAAGACTACTCAACATTGTGTCATAACCTACATGGGAAAAGGATGCGAGGAAGAATAGATACCTGTATATGTGTGAAAGAACCACATCTGGCACACCTAGAACAAACAAACCATTGTAATCAAAGTTGCTGGGATAAAAAATTAAAAGTAAATTACAAATATGGACAAGAAGTAATGAGACATAAACTTAAAGGGCTTTTTCCTGGCATTTTCCATTCTAATATACAACCTACAACACCACTTCCATTAAGGCTCTGTTTCCCTAGTAACCAAATTTGGTAAAGGAGAAATGCTGCCACTTTGTGGCCGTTTCCTGCAAGAGCAGCTTTAAAGTCACAGCTAATGGTCACTTAACATTCACAAGGACTCAGGGCTGTAAAGGAAACTTGCCCTAAAAATTTGTGCTGAAGTAGAGAATGGACAAAAAAATTCAAAACAGGCAAATGTTTCAAGAAGAGATTATGAAGAGTTAAGTTTTACTTACACTCTTTTTAAAAAAAGGAAAATGGATAAAAGCTCAACCTCAGGGAGTGTTAGGCGCATGGAATCTAATCTACAAAAAGTTTCAACTTACACCAGTCTACTGACCATCAGCAAAATGTCTACAAACAATAAATGCTGAAGGGGTTTTAGAGAACTGTGTACCCCCTACCTGCTGGTGAGACATAAAGGGGTAACAGCCAATAGTGAGAACAGAAAGCAGCTGTGTTTAAAAGTAAAAATGGAGGTACCATTCAATCCAGCAGGGGCACCATTGGACCTTTCACCTGAGAAGACAAGAATCGAGAAGACACAGGCCGCAAAAGCTGCAGTGCAGCCTTATTCACAATATCCAAGACAGTGAAGCAATCAAAATGTCCAACAACAGGTAAATGGATAAAGAAAAAATGGTCCATATACACAATGGAATATTAGCCATGGAAGACAATGAACCATTGCTATTTGAGGCACCACAAATGAGTCTGGAGATAATCACGAAAGATGAGGTAAGTTGGAAAGCAAAAGACCTGTATTCTATGATATCACTTATAGGCGTTATCTAATAACCGACACAAATGAACATATTTCCGCAGAGAAAGACACTCACAGATTTAGAAAACAAACTATGCTCATCTAAAACGAAAGGTGGGGGAATGGATAAATTAAGATTAGTGTTACTATATGTATACAAACACATATTATATACATATCACAAAAAGACCGACCATATAGCAAGGGAGGTCTGAAGAACCCTCAGTAACATTTTACATGGGAAGAGCATCTGTACTTGAATAGACAAATATAATGTACAAATGAACCAGATTGTGTACACCTCGGACAAACAATATTCTAAGCTTTACCCCAATTAAAAAAAAATTAAAACCAAGAAGAAATAATGAGACATAAACTTATGGGGCTTTCTCCATGCACATTCCAATGTAATTTACAACCTAGGAACACGACTTCCAGAAAGGCTCTGCTGCCCTACTACCCAGATTTGGGAATGGAGAAATGCTGCCTGCTTCAGGCCACTTCCCACAACAGGAGATTTAAAACCCTTGCTAAAGGTCACTAAATATTCACCAAACTTGCAGTTTGGTAAATGACACCTGCTCTCTAAAAAAAGTCTGAGGTGAAGATCGAACAAAAAATTCAAAAGAGGGCAGCCTTCCAAGAAGACAATATCAAGAGTTATATTGTACTCCCAATTGTTTCCTTTTTTTAACAGAAAAGAAAACCGCGGAGAAAAATGATGAGTTTTACGAATTTTCAAAGACATGCAAACCCAAATTACAAAACCCTATCAGCTCACAGGAGCCAGTAGGGCCATTAGCATAAATGCTGCAAACAATAAACGCTGGAGCGATTGAGGAGAAATGTGTACCCTCGATTCTAAGGGGGACGTGCTAAGTGCCACGAATGAAAACACAAAGAAAGTGCTTGAAAAGGGAAAAACGGTGCTACCAGTCAGTCAATCACACCCACTGCTGGGCCTATAACCTGAGAAAATGAGAATCAAAAAGTCACAGGCTGGCAATCCTGCACTCCAACAATATTTACCATAGCCAACACTTGGAAGCAATGAAAATGTCCATCAACCAAGGAATGCACAAAGAAGAAGTGGTCCACGTACACAGTGGAAAATTACTCCAATAAAAAATAAAAATTAAATTTAAAAATCCAACAAAAGTAAGGAGACATCAGCTTGTGTGGGTTTGTCCGGGCACACTCCACTCTAATTTATAACCGAGAAACACCACAGGCAGCAAGGGCTTTTCCCTAGTTAACAGGGTGGTTAACATAGAAAGGCTGCCGCCCTCTGGCAGTTACCTGCAAAAGCAGTTTTAAAGCCTGTGCTAATGGTCATTTCATAGGAACAAGTACTGCAGAACTGTAAATGAAACCTGACCTCAAAATGTCATCAGGGAGGTAATGGTCAAAACACTTCAAAATGTGACACATACTTTAAGAGAACACTTTGAAGAACTAAGGGGTAATCACAGCTTGAAAAATAAAAAGGACATGCCTTCAAGCTCAATTTCAACGGATTATGAGGCACATGCGAATTGAAACACAAAGAGGTATCAGCTCACACTTGTCAGAATAACCATCAGCAAGAAAACTACAAACAATAAATGCTGAAGGTGTTGTGGAAAAATGCATATCCTCAACTTCAAGTGGGACGTAAGTTGGAAAGGACCACCAATGAGAACAGAATGGAGGTGCCTTAAAAAGGTAAACATTGAGCTACCATATGATCCAGCAGGCCCACTCCTCCACCTATAATCTAAGAAGAGAGAATTGGAAAGACACAGGCAGGCAAATCTGCATTGCACAGTATTACAATAGCCAAGATATGGAAGTAAACAAAAGTCTACCAACAGATGGGAGGACAAAGAAGAACTCCTCCATGTACAACTGGAATATTCGCTAGTGAAAAAAATGAAACAATGCCATTTGCAGCACCATAGATGAGTCTAGACGTAATCACGCCACCTGTAGTAAGTGAGAAAGCAAAAGCCACATATCCTATCATATCACTTTTAGGAGTTACTTAAAAATTGATACCAATGAAGATATTTCCACAGAGAAAGGCAATCACAGATTCATTAAAAAACTTATGGTTCACCAAATAGAAAGGGATGAGGATTGGATACATTACCATATTGGGGTTAACAGAGATATACAAACCATGTGAAATATATAACCAGGAAAGACGTACGGAAGACCAGGAGAAGACTACTCAACATTGTGTCATAACCTACATGGGAAAAGGATGCGAGGAAGAATAAATACCTATATATGTGTGAAAGAACCACATCTTGCACACCTAGAACAAACAAACCATTGTAATCAAATTTGCTGGGATAAAAAATTAAAAGTAAATTACAAATATGGACAAGAAGTAATGAGACATAAACTTAAAGGGCTTTTTCCTGGCATTTTCCATTCTAATATACAACCTAGAACACCACTTCCATTAAGGCTCTGTTTCCCTAGTAACCAAATTTGGTAAAGGAGAAATGCTGCCACCTTGTGGCCGTTTCCTGCAAGAGCAGCTTTAAAGTCACAGGTAATGGTCACTTAACATTCACAAGGACTCAGGGCTGTAAAGGACACTTGCCCTAAAAATTTGTGCTGAAGTAGAGAATGGACAAAAAAATTCAAAACAGGCAAATGTTTCAAGAAGAGATTATGAAGAGTTAAGTTTTACTTACACTCTTTTTAAAAAAAGGAAAATGGATAAAAGCTCAACCTCAGGGAGTGTTAGGCGCATGGAATCTAATCTACAAAAAGTTTCAACTTACACCAGTCGACTGACCATCAGCAAAATGTCTACAAACAATAAATGCTGAAGGGGTTTTAGAGAACTGTGTACCCCCTAACTGCTGGTGAGACATAAAGGGGTAACAGCCAATAGTGAGAACAGAAAGCAGCTGTGTTTAAAAGTAAAAATGGAGGTACCATTCAATCCAGCAGGGGCACCATTGGACCTCTCACCTGAGAAGACAAGAATCGAGAAGACACAGGCCGCAAAAGCTGCAGTGCAGCCTTATTCACAATATCCAAGACAGTGAAGCAATCAAAATGTCCAACAACAGGTAAATGGATAAAGAAGAAATGGTCCATATACACAATGGAATATTAGCCATGGAAGACAATGAACCATTGCTATTTGAGGCACCACAAATGAGTCTGGAGATAATCACGAAAGATGAGGTAAGTTGGAAAGCAAAAGACCTGTATTCTATGATATCACTTATAGGCGTTATCTAATAACTGACACAAATGAACATATTTCCGCAGAGAAAGACACTCACAGATTTAGAAAACAAACTATGCTCATCTAAAACGAAAGGTGGGGGAATGGATAAATTAAGATTAGTGTTACTATATGTATACAAACACATATTATATACATATCACAAAAAGACCGACCATATAGCAAGGGAGGTCTGAAGAACCCTCAGTAACATTTTACATGGGAAGAGCATCTGTACTTGAATAGACAAATATAATGTACAAATGAACCAGATTGTGTACACCTCGGACAAATAATATTCTAAGCTTTACCCCAATTAAAAAAAAATTAAAACCAAGAAGAAATAATGAGACATAAACTTATGGGGCTTTCTCCATGCACATTCCAATGTAATTTACAACCTAGGAACACGACTTCCAGAAAGGCTCTGCTGCCCTACTACCCAGATTTGCGAATGGAGAAATGCTGCCTCCTTGAGGCCACTTCCCACAACAGCAGCTTTAAACCCATTGCTAAAGGTCACTAAATATGCACCACACTTGCAGTTCGGGAAATGAGACCTGCTCTCTAAAAAAACTCTGGGGTGGAAAATGGACCAAAAAATTCAAAAGAGAGCAACCTTCCAAAAAGACAATTTCAAGAGTTATATTGTACTCCCAATTGTTTCCTTTTTTTAACAGAAAAGAAAACGGCGGAGAAAAATGATGAGTTTTACGAATTTTCAAAGACATGCAAACCCATATTACAAAACCCTATCAGCTCACAGCAGCCAGTAGGGCCATTAGCATAAATGCTGCAAACAATAAATGCTGAAGCGATTGAGGAGAAATGTGTACCCTCGATTCTAAGGGGGACGTGCTAAGTGCCACTAATGAAAACACAAAGAAGGTGCTTGGAAAGGGAAAAACGGTGCTACCAGTCAGTCAATCACACCCACTGCTGGGCCTATCACCTGAGAAAATGAGAATCAAAAAGTCACAGGCTGGCAATCCTGCACTCCAAGAATATTTACCATAGCCAAAACTTGGAAGCCATGAAAATGTCCATCAACCGAGGAATGCACAAAGAAGAAGTGGTCCACGTACACAGTGGAAAATTACTCCAATAAAAAATAAAAATTAAATTTAAAAATCCAACAAAAGTAAGGAGACATCAGCTTGTGTGGGTTTGTCCGGGCACACTCCACTCTATTTTATAACCGAGAAACACCACAGGCCGCAAGGGCTTTTCCCTAGTTACCAGGGTGGGGAACATAGAAAGGCTGCCGCCCTCTGGCAGTTACCCGCACAAGCAGTTTTAAAGCCTGTGCTAATAGTCATTTCATAGGAAGAAGTACTGCACAACTGTAAATGAAACCTGCCCTCAAAATGTCTTCAGGGAGGTAATGGCCAAAACATTTCAAAATGTGACACATACTTTAAGAGAACACTTTGAAGAACTAAGGGGTAATCACAGCTTGAAAAATAAAAAGGACATGCCTTCCAGCTCAATTTCAACGGATCATGGGGCACATGCGAATTCAATCACAAAGAGGTATCAGCTCACACTTGTCAGAATAACCATCAGCAAGAAAACTACAAACAATAAATGCTGAAGGTGTTGTGGAGAAATGCATACCCTCAACTTCAAGGGGGACGTAAGCTGGAAAGGACCACCAATGAGAACAGAATGGAGGTGCCTTAAAAAGGTAAACATTGAGCTACCATATGATCCAGCAGGCCCACTCCTCCACCTATAATCTAAGAAGAGAGAATTGGACAGACACAGGCAGGCAAATCTGCATTGCACAGTATTACAATAGCCAAGATATGGAAGTAAACATAAAGTCTACCAACAGATAGGAGGACAAAAAGAACTCCTCCATGTACAGATAGAATATTCGCTAGTGAAAAAAATGAAACAATGCCATTTGCAGCACCGTAGATGAGTTAGAAGTAATCACGCCACCTGTAGTAAGTGAGAAAGCAAAAGACACATATCCGATCATATCACTTTTAGGAGTTACTTAAAAATTGATACCAATGAAGATATTTCCACAGAGAAAGGCGGTCACAGATGCATTAAAAAACTTATGGTTCACCAAATAGAAAGGGATGAGGATTGGATACATTACCATATTGGGGTTAACAGAGATATACAAACCATGTGAAATATATAACCAGGAAAGACGTACGGAAGACCAGGAGAAGACTACTCAACATTGTGTCATAACCTACATGGGAAAAGGATGCGAGGAAGAATAGATACACGTATATGTGTGAAAGAACCACAACTTGCACACCTAGAACAAACAAACTATTGTAATCAAATTTGCTGGGATAAAAAATAAAAAGTAAATTACAAATATGAACAACAAGTAATGAGACATAAACCTAAAGGGCTTTTTCCTGGCACATTCCACTCTAATTTACAACCTAGAACACCACTTCCATTAAGCCTCTGTTTCCCTAGTAACCAAATTTGGTAAAGGAGAAATGCTGCCACCTTGTGGCCGTTTCCTGCAAGAGCAGCTTTAAAGTCACAGCTAATGGTCACTTAACATTCACAAGGACTCAGGGCTGTAAAGGACACTTGCCCTAAAAATTTGTGCTGAAGTAGAGAATGGACAAAAAAATTCAAAACAGGCAAATGTTTCAAGAAGAGATTATGAAGAGTTAAGTTTTACTTACACTCTTTTTAAAAAAAAGGAAAATGGATAAAAGCTCAACCTCAGGGAGTGTTAGACGCATGCAACCTAATCTACAAAAAGTTTCAACTTACACCAGTCGACTGACCATCAGCAAAATGTCTACAAACAATAAATGCTGAAGGGGTTTTAGAGAACTGTGTACCCTCTACCTGCTGGTGAGACGTAAAGGGGTAACAGCCAATAGTGAGAACAGAAAGCAGCTGTGTTTAAAAGTAAAAATGGAGGTACAATTCAATCCAGCAGGGGCACCATTGGACCTCTCACCTGAGAAGACAAGAATCGAGAAGACACAGGCCGCAAAAGCTGCAGTGCAGCCTTATTCACAATAGCCAAGCCAGTGAAGCAATCAAAATG
The DNA here is from genome assembly GCF_965194825.1 of Balaenoptera physalus. Taxonomy (NCBI): domain Eukaryota; kingdom Metazoa; phylum Chordata; class Mammalia; order Artiodactyla; family Balaenopteridae; genus Balaenoptera; species Balaenoptera physalus. The sequence goes on from NW_028126526.1 coordinate 647,376, forward strand.
TCCAACAACAGGTAAATGGATAAAAAGAAGTGGTCCATATACACAATGGAATATTAGCCATGGAAGACAATGAACCATTGCTCTTTGAGGCACCACAAATGAGTCTGGAGATAATCACGAAAGATGAGGTAAGTTGGAAAGCAAAAGACCTGTATTCTATGACATCACTTATAGGCGTTATCTAGTAACTGACACAAATGAACATATTTCCGCAGAGAAAGACACTCACAGATTTAGAAAACAAACTATGCTCATCTAAAACGAAAGGTGGGGGGAATAGATAAGTTAAGATTAGTGTTACTATATGTATACAAACTCATATTATATACATATCTCAAAAAGACCAACCATATAGCAAGGGAGGTCTGTGGAACCCTCTGTAACATTTTACATGGGAAGAGGCTCTGTACTTGAATAGACATATATAATGTACAAATGAACCAGATTGTGTTCACCTAGGACAAACAATATTCTAAGCTTTACCCCAATTAAAAAAAAAAATTAAAACCAAGAAGAAATAATGAGACATAAACTTATGGGGCTTTCTCCATGCACATTCCAATGTAATTTACAACTTAGGAACACGACTTCCAGAAAGGCTCTGCTGCCCTAGTACCCAGATTTGGGAATGGACAAATGCTGCCTGCTTCAGGCCACTTCCCACAACAGGAGATTTAAAACCCTTGCTAAAGGTGACTAAATATTCACCAAACTTGCAGTTCGGTAAATGACACCTGCTCTCTAAAAAGAGTCTGAGGTGGAAAATCGACCAAAAAATTCAAAAGAGGGCAGCCTTCCAAGAAGACAATATCAAGACTTATATTGTACTCCCAAATGTTTCATTTTTTTAACAGAAAAGGAAACCGCGGAGAAAAATGATGAGTTTTACGAATTTTCAAAGACATGCAAACCCACATTACAAAACACTATCAGCTCACAGGAGCCAGTAGGGCCATTAGCAAAAATGCTGCAAACAATAAATGCTGAAGCGATTGTGGAGAAATGTGTACCCTCGATTCTAAGGGGGACGTGGTAAGTGCCACTAACGAAAACACAAAGAAGGTGCTTTGAAAAGGGGAAAACGTTGCTACCAGTCAGTCAATCACACCCACTGCTGGGCCTATCACCTGAGAAAATGAGAATCAAAAAGTCACAGGCTGGCAATCCCGCACTCCAACAATATTTACCATAGCCAACACTTGGAAGCAATGAAAATGTCCATCCACCGAGGAATGCACAAAGTAGAAGTGGTCCACGTACACAGTGGGAAATTACTCCAATAAAAAATAAAAATCAAAATTAAAAATCCAACAAAAGCAAGGAGACATCAGCTTGTGTGAGTTTGTCTGGGCACAGTCCACTCTAATTTATAATTGAGAAACACCACAGGCCGCAAGGGCTTTTCCCTAGTTACCAGCGTGGGGAACATAAAAAGGCTGCCGCCCTCTGGCAGTTACCTGCAAAAGCAGCCTTAAAGCCTGTGCTAATGGTCATTTCATAAGAACAAGTACTGCAGAACTGTAAATGAAACCTGACCTCAAAATGTCTTCAGGGAGGTAATGGCCAAAACATTTCAAAATGTGACACATACTTTAAGAGAACACTTTGAAGAACTAAGGGGTAATCACAGCTTGAAAAATAAAAAGGACATGCCTTCAAGCTCAATTTCAACGGATTATGAGGCACATGCAAATTCAACCACAAAGAGGTATCAGCTCACACTTGTCAGAGTAACCATCAGCAAGAAAACTACAAACAATAAATGCTGAAGGTGTTGTGGAAAAATGCATACCCTCAACTTCAAGTGGGACGTAATTTGGAAAGGACCACCAATGAGAACAGAATGGAGGTGCCTTAAAAAGGTAAACATTGAGCTACCATATGATCCAGCAGGCCCACTCCTCCACCTATAATCTAAGAAGAGAGAATTGGAAAGACACAGGCAGGCAAATCTGCATTGCACAGTATTACAATAGCCAAGATATGGAAGTAAACAAAAGTCTACCAACAGATGGGAGGACAAAGAAGAACTCCTCCATGTACAACTGGAATATTCGCTAGTGAAAAAAATGAAACAATGCCATTTGCAGCACCGTAGATGAGTCTAGACGTAATCACGCCACCTGTAGTAAGTGAGAAAGCAAAAGCCACATATCCTATCATATCACTTTTAGGAGTTACTTAAAAATTGATACCAATGAAGATATTTCCACAGAGAAAGGCAATCACAGATTCATTAAAAAACTTATGGTTCACCAAATAGAAAGGGATGAGGATTGGATACATTACCATATTGGGGTTAACAGAGATATAAAAACCATGTGAAATATATAACCAGGAAAGACGTACGGAAGACCAGGAGAAGACTACTCAACATTGTGTCATAACCTACATGGGAAAAGGATGCGAGGAAGAATAGATACCTGTATATGTGTGAAAGAACCACATCTTGCACACCTAGAACAAACAAACCATTGTAATCAAATTTGCTGGGATAAAAAATTAAAAGTAAATTACAAATATGGACAAGAAGTAATGAGACATAAACTTAAAGGGCTTTTTCCTGGCATTTTCCATTCTAATATACAACCTACAACACCACTTCCATTAAGGCTCTGTTTCCCTAGTAACCAAATTTGGTAAAGGAGAAATGCTGCCACTTTGTGGCCGTTTCCTGCAAGAGCAGCTTTAAAGTCACAGGTAATGGTCACTTAACATTCACAAGGACTCAGGGCTGTAAAGGAAACTTGCCCTAAAAATTTGTGCTGAAGTAGAGAATGGACAAAAAAATTCAAAACAGGCAAATGTTTCAAGAAGAGATTATGAAGAGTTAAGTTTTACTTACACTCTTTTTAAAAAAAGGAAAATGGATAAAAGCTCAACCTCAAGGAGTGTTAGGCGCATGGAATCTAATCTACAAAAAGTTTCAACTTACACCAGTCGACTGACCATCAGCAAAATGTCTACAAACAATAAATGCTGAAGGGGTTTTAGAGAACTGTGTACCCCCTAACTGCTGGTGAGACATAAAGGGGTAACAGCCAATAGTGAGAACAGAAAGCAGCTGTGTTTAAAAGTAAAAATGGAGGTACCATTCAATCCAGCAGGGGCACCATTGGACCTCTCACCTGAGAAGACAAGAATCGAGAAGACACAGGCCGCAAAAGCTGCAGTGCAGCCTTATTCACAATATCCAAGACAGTGAAGCAATCAAAATGTCCAACAACAGGTAAATGGATAAAGAAGAAATGGTCCATATACACAATGGAATATTAGCCATGGAAGACAATGAACCATTGCTATTTGAGGCACCACAAATGAGTCTGGAGATAATCACGAAAGATGAGGTAAGTTGGAAAGCAAAAGACCTGTATTCTATGATATCACTTATAGGCGTTATCTAATAACTGACACAAATGAACATATTTCCGCAGAGAAAGACACTCACAGATTTAGAAAACAAACTATGCTCATCTAAAACGAAAGGTGGGGGAATGGATAAATTAAGATTAGTGTTACTATATGTATACAAACACATATTATATACATATCACAAAAAGACCGACCATATAGCAAGGGAGGTCTGAAGAACCCTCAGTAACATTTTACATGGGAAGAGCATCTGTACTTGAATAGACAAATATAATGTACAAATGAACCAGATTGTGTACACCTCGGACAAATAATATTCTAAGCTTTACCCCAATTAAAAAAAAATTAAAACCAAGAAGAAATAATGAGACATAAAGTTATGGGGATTTCTCCATGCACATTCCAATGTAATTTACAACCTAGGAACACGACTTCCAGAAAGGCTCTGCTGCCCTACTACCCAGATTTGCGAATGGAGAAATGCTGCCTCTTTGAGGCCACTTCCCACAACAGCAGCTTTAAACCCATTGCTAAAGGTCACTAAATATGCACCACACTTGCAGTTCGGGAAATGAGACCTGCTCTCTAAAAAAACTCTGGGGTGGAAAATGGACCAAAAAATTCAAAAGAGAGCAACCTTCCAAAAAGACAATTTCAAGAGTTATATTGTACTCCCAATTGTTTCCTTTTTTTAACAGAAAAGAAAACGGCGGAGAAAAATGATGAGTTTTACGAATTTTCAAAGACATGCAAACCCATATTACAAAACCCTATCAGCTCACAGCAGCCAGTAGGGCCATTAGCATAAATGCTGCAAACAATAAATGCTGAAGCGATTGAGGAGAAATGTGTACCCTCGATTCTAAGGGGGACGTGCTAAGTGCCACTAATGAAAACACAAAGAAGGTGCTTGGAAAGGGAAAAACGGTGCTACCAGTCAGTCAATCACACCCACTGCTGGGCCTATCACCTGAGAAAATGAGAATCAAAAAGTCACAGGCTGGCAATCCTGCACTCCAAGAATATTTACCATAGCCAAAACTTGGAAGCCATGAAAATGTCCATCAACCGAGGAATGCACAAAGAAGAAGTGGTCCACGTACACAGTGGAAAATTACTCCAATAAAAAATAAAAATTAAATTTAAAAATCCAACAAAAGTAAGGAGACATCAGCTTGTGTGGGTTTGTCCGGGCACACTCCACTCTAATTTATAACCGAGAAACACCACAGGCCGCAAGGGCTTTTCCCTAGTTACCAGGGTGGGGAACATAGAAAGGCTGCCGCCCTCTGGCAGTTACCTGCACAAGCAGTTTTAAAGCCCGTGCTAATGGTCATTTCATAGGAAGAAGTACTGCACAACTGTAAATGAAACCTGCCCTCAAAATGTCTTCAGGGAGGTAATGGCCAAAACATTTCAAAATGTGACACATACTTTAAGAGAACACTTTGAAGAACTAAGGGGTAATCACAGCTTGAAAAATAAAAAGGACATGCCTTCCAGCTCAATTTCAACGGATCATGGGGCACATGCGAATTCAATCACAAAGAGGTATCAGCTCACACTTGTCAGAATAACCATCAGCAAGAAAACTACAAACAATAAATGCTGAAGGTGTTGTGGAGAAATGCATACCCTCAACTTCAAGGGGGACGTAAGCTGGAAAGGACCACCAATGAGAACAGAATGGAGGTGCCTTAAAAAGGTAAACATTGAGCTACGATATGATCCAGCAGGCCCACTCCTCCACCTATAATCTAAGAAGAGAGAATTGGACAGACACAGGCAGGCAAATCTGCATTGCACAGTATTACAATAGCCAAGATATGGAAGTAAACATAAAGTCTACCAACAGATAGGAGGACAAAAAGAACTCCTCCATGTACAGATAGAATATTCGCTAGTGAAAAAAATGAAACAATGCCATTTGCAGCACCGTAGATGAGTTAGAAGTAATCACGCCACCTGTAGTAAGTGAGAAAGCAAAAGACACATATCCGATCATATCACTTTTAGGAGTTACTTAAAAATTGATACCAATGAAGATATTTCCACAGAGAAAGGCGGTCACAGATTCATTAAAAAACTTATGGTTCACCAAATAGAAAGGGATGAGGATTGGATACATTACCATATTGGGGTTAACAGAGATATACAAACCATGTGAAATATATAACCAGGAAAGACGTACGGAAGACCAGGAGAAGACTACTCAACATTGTGTCATAACCTACATGGGAAAAGGATGCGAGGAAGAATAGATACACGTATATGTGTGAAAGAACCACAACTTGCACACCTAGAACAAACAAACTATTGTAATCAAATTTGCTGGGATAAAAAATAAAAAGTAAATTACAAATATGAACAACAAGTAATGAGACATAAACCTAAAGGGCTTTTTCCTGGCACATTCCACTCTAATTTACAACCTAGAACACCACTTCCATTAAGCCTCTGTTTCCCTAGTAACCAAATTTGGTAAAGGAGAAATGCTGCCACCTTGTGGCCGTTTCCTGCAAGAGCAGCTTTAAAGTCACAGCTAATGGTCACTTAACATTCACAAGGACTCAGGGCTGTAAAGGACACTTGCCCTAAAAATTTGTGCTGAAGTAGAGAATGGACAAAAAAATTCAAAACAGGCAAATGTTTCAAGAAGAGATTATGAAGAGTTAAGTTTTACTTACACTCTTTTTAAAAAAAAGGAAAATGGATAAAAGCTCAACCTCAGGGAGTGTTAGACGCATGCAACCTAATCTACAAAAAGTTTCAACTTACACCAGTCGACTGACCATCAGCAAAATGTCTACAAACAATAAATGCTGAAGGGGTTTTAGAGAACTGTGTACCCTCTACCTGCTGGTGAGACGTAAAGGGGTAACAGCCAATAGTGAGAACAGAAAGCAGCTGTGTTTAAAAGTAAAAATGGAGGTACAATTCAATCCAGCAGGGGCACCATTGGACCTCTCACCTGAGAAGACAAGAATCGAGAAGACACAGGCCGCAAAAGCTGCAGTGCAGCCTTATTCACAATAGCCAAGCCAGTGAAGCAATCAAAATGTCCAACAACAGGTAAATGGATAAAAAGAAGTGGTCCATATACACAATGGAATATTAGCCATGGAAGACAATGAACCATTGCTCTTTGAGGCACCACAAATGAGTCTGGAGATAATCACGAAAGATGAGGTAAGTTGGAAAGCAAAAGACCTGTATTCTATGACATCACTTATAGGCGTTATCTAATAACTGACACAAATGAACATATTTCCACAGAGAAAGACAGTCAGAGACATAGAAAACAAACTATGCTCATCTAAAAGGAAAGGTGGGGGGAATGGATAAATTAAGATTAGTGTTACTATATGTATACAAACACATATTATATACATATCTCAAAAAGACCGACCATATAGCAAGGGAGGTCTGCAGAATCCTCTGTAACATTTTACATGGGAAGAGGATCTGTACTTGAATAGACATATATAATGTACAAATGAACCAGATTGTGTTCACCTAGGACAAACAATATTCTAAGCTTTACCCCAATTAAAACACTTTTAAAAACCAAGAAGAAATAATGAGACATAAACTTATGGGGGTTTCTCCACGCACATGCCACTGTAATTTACAACCTAGGCACACGACTTCCAGAAAGGCTCGGCTGCCCTACAACCCAGATTTGCGAATGGAGAAATGCTGCCTCCTTGAGGCCACTTCCCACAACAGCAGCTTTAAACCCATTGGTAAAGGTCACTAAATATGCACCACACTTGCAGTTCGGGAAATGAGACCTGCTCTCTAAAAAAACTCTGGGGTGGAAAATCGACCAAAAAATTCAAAAGAGGGCAACCTTCCAAGAAGACAATTTCAAGAGTTATATTGTACTCCCAATTGTTTCCTTTTTTTAACAGAAAAGAAAACGGCGGAGAAAAATGATGAGTTTTACGAATTTTCAAAGACATGCAAACCCATATTACAAAACCCTATCAGCTCACAGCAGCCAGTAGGGCCATTAGCATAAATGCTGCAAACAATAAATGCTGAAGCGATTGAGGAGAAATGTGTACCCTCGATTCTAAGGGGGACGTGCTAAGTGCCACTAATGAAACCACAAAGAAGGTGCTTGGAAAGGGAAAAACGGTGCTACCAGTCAGTCAATCACACCCACTGCCTGGCCTATCACCTGAGAAAATGAGAATCAAAAAGTCACAGGCTGGCAATCCTGCACTCCAACAATATTTACCATAGCCAACACTTGGAAGCAATGAAAATGTCCATCAACCGAGGAATGCACAAAGAAGAAGTGGTCCACGTACACAGTGGAAAATTACTTCAATAAAAAATAAAAATTAAATTTAAAAATCCAACAAAAGTAAGGAGACATCAGCTTGTGTGGGTTTGTCCGGGCACACTACACTCTAAATTATAACCGAGAAACACCACAGGCCGCAAGGGCTTTTCCCTAGTTACCAGGGTGGGGAACATAGAAAGGCTGCCGCCCTCTGGCAGTTACCTGCACAAGCAGTTTTAAAGCCTGTGCTAATGGTCATTTCATAGGAAGAAGTATTGCAGGACTGTAAATGAAACCTGCCCTCAAAATGTCTTCAGGGAGGTAATGGCCAAAACATTTCAAAATGTGACACATACTTCAAGAGAACACTTTGAAGAACTAAGGGGTAATCACAGCTTGAAAAATAAAAAGGACATGCCTTCCAGCTCAATTTCAACGGATCATGGGGCACATGCGAATTCAACCACAAAGAGGTATCAGCTCACACTTGTCAGAATAACCATCAGCAAGAAAACTACAAACAATAAATGCTGAAGGTGTTGTGGAGAAATGCATACCCTCAACTTCAAGGGGGACGTAAGCTGGAAAGGACCTCCAATGAGAACAGAATGGAGGTGCCTTAAAAAGGTAAACATTGAGCTACCATATGATCCAGCAGGCCCACTCCTCCACCTATAATCTAAGAAGAGAGAATTGGACAGACACAGGCAGGCAAATCTGCATAGCACATTATTACAATAGCCAAGATATGGAAGTAAACATAAAGTCTACCAACAGATGGGAGGACAAAAAGAACTCCTCCATGTACAGATAAAATATTCGCTAGTGAAAAAAATGAAACAATGCCATTTGCAGCACCGTAGATGAGTCTAGAAGTAATCACGCAACCTGTAGTAAGTGAGAAAGCAAAAGACACATATCCTATCATATCACTTTTAGGAGTTACTTAAAAATTGATACCAATGAAGATATTTCCACAGAGAAAGGCAGTCACAGATTCATTAAAAAACTTATGGTTCACCAAATAGAAAGGGATGAGGATTGGATACATTACCATATTGGGGTTAACAGAGATATACAAACCATGTGAAATATATAACCAGGAAAGACGTACGGAAGACCAGGAGAAGACTACTCAACATTGTGTCATAACCTACATGGGAAAAGGATGCGAGGAAGAATAGATACACGTATATGTGTGAAAGAACCACAACTTGCACACCTAGAACAAACAAACTATTGTAATCAAATTTGCTGGGATAAAAAATAAAAAGTAAATTACAAATATGAACAACAAGTAATGAGACATAAACATAAAGGGCTTTTTCCTGGCACATTCCACTCTAATTTACAACCTAGAACACCACTTCCATTAAGCCTCTGTTTCCCTAGTAACCAAAATTGGTAAAGGAGAAATGCTGCCACCTTGTGGCCGTTTCCTGCAAGAGCAGCTTTAAAGTCACAGCTAATGGTCACTTAACATTCACAAGGACTCAGGGCTGTAAAGGACACTTGCCCTAAAAATTTGTGCTGAAGTAGAGAATGGACAAAAAAATTCAAAACAGGCAAATGTTTCAAGAAGAGATTATGAAGAGTTAAGTTTTACTTACACTCTTTTTAAAAAAAAGGAAAATGGATAAAAGCTCAACCTCAGGGAGTGTTAGACGCATGCAACCTAATCTACAAAAAGTTTCAACTTACACCAGTCGACTGACCATCAGCAAAATGTCTACAAACAATAAATGCTGAAGAGGTTTTAGAGAACTGTGTACCCTCTACCTGCTGGTGAGACGTAAAGGGGTAACAGCCAATAGTGAGAACAGAAAGCAGCTGTGTTTAAAAGTAAAAATGGAGGTACAATTCAATCCAGCAGGGGCACCATTGGACCTCTCACCTGAGAAGACAAGAATCGAGAAGACACAGGCCGCAAAAGCTGCAGTGCAGCCTTATTCACAATAGCCAAGCCAGTGAAGCAATCAAAATGTCCAACAACAGGTAAATGGATAAAAAGAAGTGGTCCATATACACAATGGAATATTAGCCATGGAAGACAATGAACCATTGCTATTTGAGGCACCACAAATGAGTCTGGAGATAATCATGAAAGATGAGGTAAGTTGGAAAGCAAAAGACCTGTATTCTATGATATCACTTATAGGCGTTATCTAATAACCGACACAAATGAACATATTTCCGCAGAGAAAGACACTCACAGATTTAGAAAACAAACTATGCTCATCTAAAACGAAAGGTGGGGGAATGGATAAATTAAGATTAGTGTTACTATATGTATACAAACACATATTATATACATATCACAAAAAGACCGACCATATAGCAAGGGAGGTCTGAAGAACCCTCAGTAACATTTTACATGGGAAGAGCATCTGTACTTGAATAGACAAATATAATGTACAAATGAACCAGATTGTGTACACCTCGGACAAACAATATTCTAAGCTTTACCCCAATTAAAAAAAAATTAAAACCAAGAAGAAATAATGAGACATAAACTTATGGGGCTTTCTCCATGCACATTCCAATGTAATTTACAACCTAGGAACACGACTTCCAGAAAGGCTCTGCTGCCCTACTACCCAGATTTGGGAATGGAGAAATGCTGCCTGCTTCAGGCCACTTCCCACAACAGGAGATTTAAAACCCTTGCTAAAGGTCACTAAATATTCACCAAACTTGCAGTTTGGTAAATGACACCTGCTCTCTAAAAAAAGTCTGAGGTGAAGATCGAACAAAAAATTCAAAAGAGGGCAGCCTTCCAAGAAGACAATATCAAGAGTTATATTGTACTCCCAATTGTTTCCTTTTTTTAACAGAAAAGAAAACCGCGGAGAAAAATGATGAGTTTTACGAATTTTCAAAGACATGCAAACCCAAATTACAAAACCCTATCAGCTCACAGGAGCCAGTAGGGCCATTAGCATAAATGCTGCAAACAATAAATGCTGAAGCGATTGAGGAGAAATGTGTACCCTCGATTCTAAGGGGGACGTGCTAAGTGCCACGAATGAAAACACAAAGAAAGTGCTTGAAAAGGGAAAAACGGTGCTACCAGTCAGTCAATCACACCCACTGCTGGGCCTATCACCTGAGAAAATGAGAATCAAAAAGTCACAGGCTGGCAATCCTGCACTCCAACAATATTTACCATAGCCAACACTTGGAAGCAATGAAAATGTCCATCAACCAAGGAATGCACAAAGAAGAAGTGGTCCACGTACACAGTGGAAAATTACTCCAATAAAAAATAAAAATTAAATTTAAAAATCCAACAAAAGTAAGGAGACATCAGCTTGTGTGGGATTGTCCGGGCACACTCCACTCTAATTTATAACCGAGAAACACCACAGGCCGCAAGGGCTTTTCCCTAGTTAACAGGGTGGTTAACATAGAAAGGCTGCCGCCCTTTGGCAGTTACCTGCAAAAGCAGTTTTAAAGCCTGTGCTAATGGTCATTTCATAGGAACAAGTACTGCAGAACTGTAAATGAAACCTGACCTCAAAATGTCTTCAGGGAGGTAATGGCCAAAACACTTCAAAATGTGACACATACTTTAAGAGAACACTTTGAAGAACTAAGGGGTAATCACAGCTTGAAAAATAAAAAGGACATGCCTTCAAGCTCAATTTCAACGGATTATGAGGCACATGCGAATTGAAACACAAAGAGGTATCAGCTCACACTTGTCAGAATAATCATCAGCAAGAAAACTACAAACAATAAATGCTGAAGGTGTTGTGGAAAAATGCATACCCTCAACTTCAAGTGGGACGTAAGTTGGAAAGGACCACCAATGAGAACAGAATGGAGGTGCCTTAAAAAGGTAAACATTGAGCTACCATATGATCCAGCAGGCCCACTCCTCCACCTATAATCTAAGAAGAGAGAATTGGAAAGACACAGGCAGGCAAATCTGCATTGCACAGTATTACAATAGCCAAGATATGGAAGTAAACAAAAGTCTACCAACAGATGGGAGGACAAAGAAGAACTCCTCCATGTACAACTGGAATATTCGCTAGTGAAAAAAATGAAACAATGCCATTTGCAGCACCATAGATGAGTCTAGACATAATCACGCCACCTGTAGTAAGTGAGAAAGCAAAAGCCACATATCCTATCATATCACTTTTAGGAGTTACTTAAAAATTGATACCAATGAAGATATTTCCACAGAGAAAGGCAATCACAGATTCATTAAAAAACTTATGGTTCACCAAATAGAAAGGGATGAGGATTGGATACATTACCATATTGGGGTTAACAGAGATATACAAACCATGTGAAATATATAACCAGGAAAGACGTACGGAAGACCAGGAGAAGACTACTCAACATTGTGTCATAACCTACATGGGAAAAGGATGCGAGGAAGAATAAATACCTGTATATGTGTGAAAGAACCACATCTTGCACACCTAGAACAAACAAACCATTGTAATCAAATTTGCTGGGATAAAAAATAAAAAGTAAATTACAAATATGAACAACAAGTAATGAGACATAAACATAAAGGGCTTTTTCCTGGCACATTCCACTCTAATTTACAACCTAGAACACCACTTCCATTAAGCCTCTGTTTCCCTAGTAACCAAAATTGGTAAAGGAGAAATGCTGCCACCTTGTGGCCGTTTCCTGCAAGAGCAGCTTTAAAGTCACAGCTAATGGTCACTTAACATTCACAAGGACTCAGGGCTGTAAAGGACACTTGCCCTAAAAATTTGTGCTGAAGTAGAGAATGGACAAAAAAATTCAAAACAGGCAAATGTTTCAAGAAGAGATTATGAAGAGTTAAGTTTTACTTACACTCTTTTTAAAAAAAAGGAAAATGGATAAAAGCTCAACCTCAGGGAGTGTTAGACGCATGCAACCTAATCTACAAAAAGTTTCAACTTACACCAGTCGACTGACCATCAGCAAAATGTCTACAAACAATAAATGCTGAAGAGGTTTTAGAGAACTGTGTACCCTCTACCTGCTGGTGAGACGTAAAGGGGTAACAGCCAATAGTGAGAACAGAAAGCAGCTGTGTTTAAAAGTAAAAATGGAGGTACAATTCAATCCAGCAGGGGCACCATTGGACCTCTCACCTGAGAAGACAAGAATCGAGAAGACACAGGCCGCAAAAGCTGCAGTGCAGCCTTATTCACAATAGCCAAGCCAGTGAAGCAATCAAAATGTCCAACAACAGGTAAATGGATAAAAAGAAGTGGTCCATATACACAATGGAATATTAGCCATGGAAGACAATGAACCATTGCTATTTGAGGCACCACAAATGAGTCTGGAGATAATCATGAAAGATGAGGTAAGTTGGAAAGCAAAAGACCTGTATTCTATGATATCACTTATAGGCGTTATCTAATAACCGACACAAATGAACATATTTCCGCAGAGAAAGACACTCACAGATTTAGAAAACAAACTATGCTCATCTAAAACGAAAGGTGGGGGAATGGATAAATTAAGATTAGTGTTACTATATGTATACAAACACATATTATATACATATCACAAAAAGACCGACCATATAGCAAGGGAGGTCTGAAGAACCCTCAGTAACATTTTACATGGGAAGAGCATCTGTACTTGAATAGACAAATATAATGTACAAATGAACCAGATTGTGTACACCTCGGACAAACAATATTCTAAGCTTTACCCCAATTAAAAAAAAATTAAAACCAAGAAGAAATAATGAGACATAAACTTATGGGGCTTTCTCCATGCACATTCCAATGTAATTTACAACCTAGGAACACGACTTCCAGAAAGGCTCTGCTGCCCTACTACCCAGATTTGGGAATGGAGAAATGCTGCCTGCTTCAGGCCACTTCCCACAACAGGAGATTTAAAACCCTTGCTAAAGGTCACTAAATATTCACCAAACTTGCAGTTTGGTAAATGACACCTGCTCTCTAAAAAAAGTCTGAGGTGAAGATCGAACAAAAAATTCAAAAGAGGGCAGCCTTCCAAGAAGACAATATCAAGAGTTATATTGTACTCCCAATTGTTTCCTTTTTTTAACAGAAAAGAAAACCGCGGAGAAAAATGATGAGTTTTACGAATTTTCAAAGACATGCAAACCCAAATTACAAAACCCTATCAGCTCACAGGAGCCAGTAGGGCCATTAGCATAAATGCTGCAAACAATAAATGCTGAAGCGATTGAGGAGAAATGTGTACCCTCGATTCTAAGGGGGACGTGCTAAGTGCCACGAATGAAAACACAAAGAAAGTGCTTGAAAAGGGAAAAACGGTGCTACCAGTCAGTCAATCACACCCACTGCTGGGCCTATCACCTGAGAAAATGAGAATCAAAAAGTCACAGGCTGGCAATCCTGCACTCCAACAATATTTACCATAGCCAACACTTGGAAGCAATGAAAATGTCCATCAACCAAGGAATGCACAAAGAAGAAGTGGTCCACGTACACAGTGGAAAATTACTCCAATAAAAAATAAAAATTAAATTTAAAAATCCAACAAAAGTAAGGAGACATCAGCTTGTGTGGGATTGTCCGGGCACACTCCACTCTAATTTATAACCGAGAAACACCACAGGCCGCAAGGGCTTTTCCCTAGTTAACAGGGTGGTTAACATAGAAAGGCTGCCGCCCTCTGGCAGTTACCTGCAAAAGCAGTTTTAAAGCCTGTGCTAATGGTCATTTCATAGGAACAAGTACTGCAGAACTGTAAATGAAACCTGACCTCAAAATGTCTTCAGGGAGGTAATGGCCAAAACACTTCAAAATGTGACACATACTTTAAGAGAACACTTTGAAGAACTAAGGGGTAATCACAGCTTGAAAAATAAAAAGGACATGCCTTCAAGCTCAATTTCAACGGATTATGAGGCACATGCGAATTGAAACACAAAGAGGTATCAGCTCACACTTGTCAGAATAATCATCAGCAAGAAAACTACAAACAATAAATGCTGAAGGTGTTGTGGAAAAATGCATACCCTCAACTTCAAGTGGGACGTAAGTTGGAAAGGACCACCAATGAGAACAGAATGGAGGTGCCTTAAAAAGGTAAACATTGAGCTACCATATGATCCAGCAGGCCCACTCCTCCACCTATAATCTAAGAAGAGAGAATTGGAAAGACACAGGCAGGCAAATCTGCATTGCACAGTATTACAATAGCCAAGATATGGAAGTAAACAAAAGTCTACCAACAGATGGGAGGACAAAGAAGAACTCCTCCATGTACAACTGGAATATTCGCTAGTGAAAAAAATGAAACAATGCCATTTGCAGCACCATAGATGAGTCTAGACGTAATCACGCCACCTGTAGTAAGTGAGAAAGCAAAAGCCACATATCCTATCATATCACTTTTAGGAGTTACTTAAAAATTGATACCAATGAAGATATTTCCACAGAGAAAGGCAATCACAGATTCATTAAAAAACTTATGGTTCACCAAATAGAAAGGGATGAGGATTGGATACATTACCATATTGGGGTTAACAGAGATATACAAACCATGTGAAATATATAACCAGGAAAGACGTACGGAAGACCAGGAGAAGACTACTCAACATTGTGTCATAACCTACATGGGAAAAGGATGCGAGGAAGAATAAATACCTGTATATGTGTGAAAGAACCACATCTTGCACACCTAGAACAAACAAACCATTGTAATCAAATTTGCTGGGATAAAAAATAAAAAGTAAATTACAAATATGAACAACAAGTAATGAGACATAAACATAAAGGGCTTTTTCCTGGCACATTCCACTCTAATTTACAACCTAGAACACCACTTCCATTAAGCCTCTGTTTCCCTAGTAACCAAAATTGGTAAAGGAGAAATGCTGCCACCTTGTGGCCGTTTCCTGCAAGAGCAGCTTTAAAGTCACAGCTAATGGTCACTTAACATTCACAAGGACTCAGGGCTGTAAAGGACACTTGCCCTAAAAATTTGTGCTGAAGTAGAGAATGGACAAAAAAATTCAAAACAGGCAAATGTTTCAAGAAGAGATTATGAAGAGTTAAGTTTTACTTACACTCTTTTTAAAAAAAAGGAAAATGGATAAAAGCTCAACCTCAGGGAGTGTTAGACGCATGCAACCTAATCTACAAAAAGTTTCAACTTACACCAGTCGACTGACCATCAGCAAAATGTCTACAAACAATAAATGCTGAAGAGGTTTTAGAGAACTGTGTACCCTCTACCTGCTGGTGAGACGTAAAGGGGTAACAGCCAATAGTGAGAACAGAAAGCAGCTGTGTTTAAAAGTAAAAATGGAGGTACAATTCAATCCAGCAGGGGCACCATTGGACCTCTCACCTGAGAAGACAAGAATCGAGAAGACACAGGCCGCAAAAGCTGCAGTGCAGCCTTATTCACAATAGCCAAGCCAGTGAAGCAATCAAAATGTCCAACAACAGGTAAATGGATAAAAAGAAGTGGTCCATATACACAATGGAATATTAGCCATGGAAGACAATGAACCATTGCTATTTGAGGCACCACAAATGAGTCTGGAGATAATCATGAAAGATGAGGTAAGTTGGAAAGCAAAAGACCTGTATTCTATGATATCACTTATAGGCGTTATCTAATAACCGACACAAATGAACATATTTCCGCAGAGAAAGACACTCACAGATTTAGAAAACAAACTATGCTCATCTAAAACGAAAGGTGGGGGAATGGATAAATTAAGATTAGTGTTACTATATGTATACAAACACATATTATATACATATCACAAAAAGACCGACCATATAGCAAGGGAGGTCTGAAGAACCCTCAGTAACATTTTACATGGGAAGAGCATCTGTACTTGAATAGACAAATATAATGTACAAATGAACCAGATTGTGTACACCTCGGACAAACAATATTCTAAGCTTTACCCCAATTAAAAAAAAATTAAAACCAAGAAGAAATAATGAGACATAAACTTATGGGGCTTTCTCCATGCACATTCCAATGTAATTTACAACCTAGGAACACGACTTCCAGAAAGGCTCTGCTGCCCTACTACCCAGATTTGGGAATGGAGAAATGCTGCCTGCTTCAGGCCACTTCCCACAACAGGAGATTTAAAACCCTTGCTAAAGGTCACTAAATATTCACCAAACTTGCAGTTTGGTAAATGACACCTGCTCTCTAAAAAAAGTCTGAGGTGAAGATCGAACAAAAAATTCAAAAGAGGGCAGCCTTCCAAGAAGACAATATCAAGAGTTATATTGTACTCCCAATTGTTTCCTTTTTTTAGCAGAAAAGAAAACCGCGGAGAAAAATGATGAGTTTTACGAATTTTCAAAGACATGCAAACCCAAATTACAAAACCCTATCAGCTCACAGGAGCCAGTAGGGCCATTAGCATAAATGCTGCAAACAATAAATGCTGAAGCGATTGAGGAGAAATGTGTACCCTCGATTCTAAGGGGGACGTGCTAAGTGCCACGAATGAAAACACAAAGAAAGTGCTTGAAAAGGGAAAAACGGTGCTACCAGTCAGTCAATCACACCCACTGCTGGGCCTATCACCTGAGAAAATGAGAATCAAAAAGTCACAGGCTGGCAATCCTGCACTCCAACAATATTTACCATAGCCAACACTTGGAAGCAATGAAAATGTCCATCAACCAAGGAATGCACAAAGAAGAAGTGGTCCACGTACACAGTGGAAAATTACTCCAATAAAAAATAAAAATTAAATTTAAAAATCCAACAAAAGTAAGGAGACATCAGCTTGTGTGGGATTGTCCGGGCACACTCCACTCTAATTTATAACCGAGAAACACCACAGGCCGCAAGGGCTTTTCCCTAGTTAACAGGGTGGTTAACATAGAAAGGCTGCCGCCCTCTGGCAGTTACCTGCAAAAGCAGTTTTAAAGCCTGTGCTAATGGTCATTTCATAGGAACAAGTACTGCAGAACTGTAAATGAAACCTGACCTCAAAATGTCTTCAGGGAGGTAATGGCCAAAACACTTCAAAATGTGACACATACTTTAAGAGAACACTTTGAAGAACTAAGGGGTAATCACAGCTTGAAAAATAAAAAGGACATGCCTTCAAGCTCAATTTCAACGGATTATGAGGCACATGCGAATTGAAACACAAAGAGGTATCAGCTCACACTTGTCAGAATAATCATCAGCAAGAAAACTACAAACAATAAATGCTGAAGGTGTTGTGGAAAAATGCATACCCTCAACTTCAAGTGGGACGTAAGTTGGAAAGGACCACCAATGAGAACAGAATGGAGGTGCCTTAAAAAGGTAAACATTGAGCTACCATATGATCCAGCAGGCCCACTCCTCCACCTATAATCTAAGAAGAGAGAATTGGAAAGACACAGGCAGGCAAATCTGCATTGCACAGTATTACAATAGCCAAGATATGGAAGTAAACAAAAGTCTACCAACAGATGGGAGGACAAAGAAGAACTCCTCCATGTACAACTGGAATATTCGCTAGTGAAAAAAATGAAACAATGCCATTTGCAGCACCATAGATGAGTCTAGACGTAATCACGCCACCTGTAGTAAGTGAGAAAGCAAAAGCCACATATCCTATCATATCACTTTTAGGAGTTACTTAAAAATTGATACCAATGAAGATATTTCCACAGAGAAAGGCAATCACAGATTCATTAAAAAACTTATGGTTCACCAAATAGAAAGGGATGAGGATTGGATACATTACCATATTGGGGTTAACAGAGATATACAAACCATGTGAAATATATAACCAGGAAAGACGTACGGAAGACCAGGAGAAGACTACTCAACATTGTGTCATAACCTACATGGGAAAAGGATGCGAGGAAGAATAAATACCTGTATATGTGTGAAAGAACCACATCTTGCACACCTAGAACAAACAAACCATTGTAATCAAATTTGCTGGGATAAAAAATAAAAAGTAAATTACAAATATGAACAACAAGTAATGAGACATAAACATAAAGGGCTTTTTCCTGGCACATTCCACTCTAATTTACAACCTAGAACACCACTTCCATTAAGCCTCTGTTTCCCTAGTAACCAAAATTGGTAAAGGAGAAATGCTGCCACCTTGTGGCCGTTTCCTGCAAGAGCAGCTTTAAAGTCACAGCTAATGGTCACTTAACATTCACAAGGACTCAGGGCTGTAAAGGACACTTGCCCTAAAAATTTGTGCTGAAGTAGAGAATGGACAAAAAAATTCAAAACAGGCAAATGTTTCAAGAAGAGATTATGAAGAGTTAAGTTTTACTTACACTCTTTTTAAAAAAAAGGAAAATGGATAAAAGCTCAACCTCAGGGAGTGTTAGACGCATGCAACCTAATCTACAAAAAGTTTCAACTTACACCAGTCGACTGACCATCAGCAAAATGTCTACAAACAATAAATGCTGAAGAGGTTTTAGAGAACTGTGTACCCTCTACCTGCTGGTGAGACGTAAAGGGGTAACAGCCAATAGTGAGAACAGAAAGCAGCTGTGTTTAAAAGTAAAAATGGAGGTACAATTCAATCCAGCAGGGGCACCATTGGACCTCTCACCTGAGAAGACAAGAATCGAGAAGACACAGGCCGCAAAAGCTGCAGTGCAGCCTTATTCACAATAGCCAAGCCAGTGAAGCAATCAAAATGTCCAACAACAGGTAAATGGATAAAAAGAAGTGGTCCATATACACAATGGAATATTAGCCATGGAAGACAATGAACCATTGCTATTTGAGGCACCACAAATGAGTCTGGAGATAATCATGAAAGATGAGGTAAGTTGGAAAGCAAAAGACCTGTATTCTATGATATCACTTATAGGCGTTATCTAATAACCGACACAAATGAACATATTTCCGCAGAGAAAGACACTCACAGATTTAGAAAACAAACTATGCTCATCTAAAACGAAAGGTGGGGGAATGGATAAATTAAGATTAGTGTTACTATATGTATACAAACACATATTATATACATATCACAAAAAGACCGACCATATAGCAAGGGAGGTCTGAAGAACCCTCAGTAACATTTTACATGGGAAGAGCATCTGTACTTGAATAGACAAATATAATGTACAAATGAACCAGATTGTGTACACCTCGGACAAACAATATTCTAAGCTTTACCCCAATTAAAAAAAAATTAAAACCAAGAAGAAATAATGAGACATAAACTTATGGGGCTTTCTCCATGCACATTCCAATGTAATTTACAACCTAGGAACACGACTTCCAGAAAGGCTCTGCTGCCCTACTACCCAGATTTGGGAATGGAGAAATGCTGCCTGCTTCAGGCCACTTCCCACAACAGGAGATTTAAAACCCTTGCTAAAGGTCACTAAATATTCACCAAACTTGCAGTTTGGTAAATGACACCTGCTCTCTAAAAAAAGTCTGAGGTGAAGATCGAACAAAAAATTCAAAAGAGGGCAGCCTTCCAAGAAGACAATATCAAGAGTTATATTGTACTCCCAATTGTTTCCTTTTTTTAGCAGAAAAGAAAACCGCGGAGAAAAATGATGAGTTTTACGAATTTTCAAAGACATGCAAACCCAAATTACAAAACCCTATCAGCTCACAGGAGCCAGTAGGGCCATTAGCATAAATGCTGCAAACAATAAATGCTGAAGCGATTGAGGAGAAATGTGTACCCTCGATTCTAAGGGGGACGTGCTAAGTGCCACGAATGAAAACACAAAGAAAGTGCTTGAAAAGGGAAAAACGGTGCTACCAGTCAGTCAATCACACCCACTGCTGGGCCTATCACCTGAGAAAATGAGAATCAAAAAGTCACAGGCTGGCAATCCTGCACTCCAACAATATTTACCATAGCCAACACTTGGAAGCAATGAAAATGTCCATCAACCAAGGAATGCACAAAGAAGAAGTGGTCCACGTACACAGTGGAAAATTACTCCAATAAAAAATAAAAATTAAATTTAAAAATCCAACAAAAGTAAGGAGACATCAGCTTGTGTGGGATTGTCCGGGCACACTCCACTCTAATTTATAACCGAGAAACACCACAGGCCGCAAGGGCTTTTCCCTAGTTAACAGGGTGGTTAACATAGAAAGGCTGCCGCCCTCTGGCAGTTACCTGCAAAAGCAGTTTTAAAGCCTGTGCTAATGGTCATTTCATAGGAACAAGTACTGCAGAACTGTAAATGAAACCTGACCTCAAAATGTCTTCAGGGAGGTAATGGCCAAAACACTTCAAAATGTGACACATACTTTAAGAGAACACTTTGAAGAACTAAGGGGTAATCACAGCTTGAAAAATAAAAAGGACATGCCTTCAAGCTCAATTTCAACGGATTATGAGGCACATGCGAATTGAAACACAAAGAGGTATCAGCTCACACTTGTCAGAATAATCATCAGCAAGAAAACTACAAACAATAAATGCTGAAGGTGTTGTGGAAAAATGCATACCCTCAACTTCAAGTGGGACGTAAGTTGGAAAGGACCACCAATGAGAACAGAATGGAGGTGCCTTAAAAAGGTAAACATTGAGCTACCATATGATCCAGCAGGCCCACTCCTCCACCTATAATCTAAGAAGAGAGAATTGGAAAGACACAGGCAGGCAAATCTGCATTGCACAGTATTACAATAGCCAAGATATGGAAGTAAACAAAAGTCTACCAACAGATGGGAGGACAAAGAAGAACTCCTCCATGTACAACTGGAATATTCGCTAGTGAAAAAAATGAAACAATGCCATTTGCAGCACCATAGATGAGTCTAGACGTAATCACGCCACCTGTAGTAAGTGAGAAAGCAAAAGCCACATATCCTATCATATCACTTTTAGGAGTTACTTAAAAATTGATACCAATGAAGATATTTCCACAGAGAAAGGCAATCACAGATTCATTAAAAAACTTATGGTTCACCAAATAGAAAGGGATGAGGATTGGATACATTACCATATTGGGGTTAACAGAGATATACAAACCATGTGAAATATATAACCAGGAAAGACGTACGGAAGACCAGGAGAAGACTACTCAACATTGTGTCATAACCTACATGGGAAAAGGATGCGAGGAAGAATAAATACCTGTATATGTGTGAAAGAACCACATCTTGCACACCTAGAACAAACAAACCATTGTAATCAAATTTGCTGGGATAAAAAATTAAAAGTAAATTACAAATATGGACAAGAAGTAATGAGACATAAACTTAAAGGGCTTTTTCCTGGCATTTTCCATTCTAATATACAACCTAGAACACCAAATCCATTAAGGCTCTGTTTCCCTAGTAACCAAATTTGGTAAAGGAGAAATGCTGCCACCTTGTGGCCGTTTCCTGCAAGAGCAGCTTTAAAGTCACAGGTAATGGTCACTTAACATTCACAAGGACTCAGGGCTGTAAAGGAAACTTGCCCTAAAAATTTGTGCTGAAGTAGAGAATGGACAAAAAAATTCAAAACAGGCAAATGTTTCAAGAAGAGATTATGAAGAGTTAAGTTTTACTTACATTCTTTTTAAAAAAAGGAAAATGGATAAAAGCTCAACCTCAGGGAGTGTTAGACGCATGGAATCTAATCTACAAAAAGTTTCAACTTACACCAGTCGACTGACCATCAGCAAAATGTCTACAAACAATAAATGCTGAAGGGGTTTTAGAGAACTGTGTACCCTCTACCTGCTGGTGAGACATAAAGGGGTAACAGCCAATAGTGAGAACAGAAAGCAGCTGTGTTTAAAAGTAAAAATGGAAGTACCATTCAATCCAGCAGGGGCACCATTGGCCCTCTCACCTGAGAAGACAAGAATCGAGAAGACACAGGCCGCAAAAGCTGCAGTGCATCCTTATTCACAATATCCAAGACAGTGAAGCAATTAAAATGTCCAACAACAGGTAAATGGATAAAGAAGAAGTGGTCCATATACACAATGGTATATTAGCCATGGAAGACAATGACCCATTGCTCTTTGAGGCACGACAAATGAGTCTGGAGATAATCACGAAAGATGAGGTAAGTTGGAAAGCAAAAGACCTGTATTCTATGATATCACTTATAGGCGTTATCTAGTAACTGACACAAATGAACATATTTCCGCAGAGAAAGACACTCACAGATTTAGAAAACAAACTATGCTCATCTAAAACGAAAGGTGGGGGGAATAGATAAGTTAAGATTAGTGTTACTATATGTATACAAACTCATATTATATACATATCTCAAAAAGACCAACCATATAGCAAGGGAGGTCTGTGGAACCCTCTGTAACATTTTACATGGGAAGAGGCTCTGTACTTGAATAGACATATATAATGTACAAATGAACCAGATTGTGTTCACCTAGGACAAACAATATTCTAAGCTTTACCCCAATTAAAAAAAAAATTAAAACCAAGAAGAAATAATGAGACATAAACTTATGGGGCTTTCTCCATGCACATTCCAATGTAATTTACAACTTAGGAACACGACTTCCAGAAAGGCTCTGCTGCCCTAGTACCCAGATTTGGGAATGGACAAATGCTGCCTGCTTCAGGCCACTTCCCACAACAGGAGATTTAAAACCCTTGCTAAAGGTGACTAAATATTCACCAAACTTGCAGTTCGGTAAATGACACCTGCTCTCTAAAAAGAGTCTGAGGTGGAAAATCGACCAAAAAATTCAAAAGAGGGCAGCCTTCCAAGAAGACAATATCAAGACTTATATTGTACTCCCAAATGTTTCATTTTTTTAACAGAAAAGGAAACCGCGGAGAAAAATGATGAGTTTTACGAATTTTCAAAGACATGCAAACCCACATTACAAAACACTATCAGCTCACAGGAGCCAGTAGGGCCATTAGCAAAAATGCTGCAAACAATAAATGCTGAAGCGATTGTGGAGAAATGTGTACCCTCGATTCTAAGGGGGACGTGGTAAGTGCCACTAACGAAAACACAAAGAAGGTGCTTTGAAAAGGGGAAAACGTTGCTACCAGTCAGTCAATCACACCCACTGCTGGGCCTATCACCTGAGAAAATGAGAATCAAAAAGTCACAGGCTGGCAATCCCGCACTCCAACAATATTTACCATAGCCAACACTTGGAAGCAATGAAAATGTCCATCCACCGAGGAATGCACAAAGTAGAAGTGGTCCACGTACACAGTGGGAAATTACTCCAATAAAAAATAAAAATCAAAATTAAAAATCCAACAAAAGCAAGGAGACATCAGCTTGTGTGAGTTTGTCTGGGCACAGTCCACTCTAATTTATAATTGAGAAACACCACAGGCCGCAAGGGCTTTTCCCTAGTTACCAGGGTGGGGAACATAAAAAGGCTGCCGCCCTCTGGCAGTTACCTGCAAAAGCAGCCTTAAAGCCTGTGCTAATGGTCATTTCATAAGAACAAGTACTGCAGAACTGTAAATGAAACCTGCCCTCAAAATGTCTTCAGGGAGGTAATGGCCAAAACATTTCAAAATGTGACACATACTTTAAGAGAACACTTTGAAGAACTAAGGGGTAATCACAGCTTGAAAAATAAAAAGGACATGCCTTCAAGCTCAATTTCAACGGATTATGAGGCACATGCGAATTCAACCACAAAGAGGTATCAGCTCACACTTGTCAGAGTAACCATCAGCAAGAAAACTACAAACAATAAATCCTGAAGGTGTTGTGGAAAAATGCATACCCTCAACTTCAAGTGGGACGTAATTTGGAAAGGACCACCAATGAGAACAGAATGGAGGTGCCTTAAAAAGGTAAACATTGAGCTACCATATGATCCAGCAGGCCCACTCCTCCACCTATAATCTAAGAAGAGAGAATTGGAAAGACACAGGCAGGCAAATCTGCATTGCACAATATTACAATAGCCAAGATATGGAAGTAAACAAAAGTCTACCAACAGATGGGAGGACAAAGAAGAACTCCTCCCTGTACAACTGGAATATTCTCTAGTGAAAAAAATGAAACAATGCCATTTGCAGCACCATAGATGAGTCTAGATGTAATCACGCCACCTGTAGTAAGTGAGAAAGCAAAAGCCACATATCCTATCATATCACTTTTAGGAGTTACTTAAAAATTGATACCAATGAAGATATTTCCACAGAGAAAGGCAATCACAGATTCATTAAAAAACTTATGGTTCACCAAATAGAAAGGGATGAGGATTGGATACATTACCATATTGGGGTTAACAGAGATATAAAAACCATGTGAAATATATAACCAGGAAAGACGTACGGAAGACCAGGAGAAGACTACTCAACATTGTGTCATAACCTACATGGGAAAAGGATGCGAGGAAGAATAAATACCTGTATATGTGTGAAAGAACCACATCTTGCACACCTAGAACAAACAAACCATTGTAATCAAATTTGCTGGGATAAAAAATTAAAAGTAAATTACAAATATGGACAAGAAGTAATGAGACATAAACTTAAAGGGCTTTTTCCTGCAATTTTCCATTCTAATATACAACCTACAACACCACTTCCATTAAGGCTCTGTTTCCCTAGTAACCAAATTTGGTAAAGGAGAAATGCTGCCACCTTGTGGCCGTTTCCTGCAAGAGCAGCTTTAAAGTCACAGGTAATGGTCACTTAACATTCACAAGGACTCAGGGCTGTAAAGGAAACTTGCCCTAAAAATTTGTGCTGAAGTAGAGAATGGACAAAAAAATTCAAAACAGGCAAATGTTTCAAGAAGAGATTATGAAGAGTTAAGTTTTACTTACACTCTTTTTAAAAAAAGGAAAATGGATAAAAGCTCAACCTCAGGGAGTGTTAGGCGCATGGAATCTAATCTACAAAAAGTTTCAACTTACACCAGTCGACTGACCATCAGCAAAATGTCTACAAACAATAAATGCTGAAGGGGTTTTAGAGAACTGTGTACCCTCTACCTGCTGGTGAGACATAAAGGGGTAACAGCCAATAGTGAGAACAGAAAGCAGCTGTGTTTAAAAGTAAAAATGGAGGTACCATTCAATCCAGCAGGGGCACCATTGGCCCTCTCATCTGAGAAGACAAGAATCGAGAAGACACAGGCCGCAAAAGCTGCAGTGCATCCTTATTCACAATATCCAAGACAGTGAAGCAATCAAAATGTCCAACAACAGGTAAATGGATAAAGAAGAAGTGGTCCATATACACAATGGAATATTAGCCATGGAAGACAATGACCCATTGCTCTTTGAGGCACGACAAATGAGTCTGGAGATAATCACGAAAGATGAGGTAAGTTGGAAAGCAAAAGACCTGTATTCTATGATATCACTTATAGGCGTTATCTAGTAACTGACACAAATGAACATATTTCCGCAGAGAAAGACACTCACAGATTTAGAAAACAAACTATGCTCATCTAAAACGAAAGGTGGGGGGAATAGATAAGTTAAGATTAGTGTTACTATATGTATACAAACTCATATTATATACATATCTCAAAAAGACCAACCATATAGCAAGGGAGGTCTGTGGAACCCTCTGTAACATTTTACATGGGAAGAGGCTCTGTACTTGAATAGACATATATAATGTACAAATGAACCAGATTGTGTTCACCTAGGACAAACAATATTCTAAGCTTTACCCCAATTAAAAAAAAAAATTAAAACCAAGAAGAAATAATGAGACATAAACTTATGGGGCTTTCTCCATGCACATTCCAATGTAATTTACAACTTAGGAACACGACTTCCAGAAAGGCTCTGCTGCCCTAGTACCCAGATTTGGGAATGGACAAATGCTGCCTGCTTCAGGCCACTTCCCACAACAGGAGATTTAAAACCCTTGCTAAAGGTGACTAAATATTCACCAAACGTGCAGTTCGGTAAATGACACCTTCTCTCTAAAAAGAGTCTGAGGTGGAAAATCGACCAAAAAATTCAAAAGAGGGCAGCCTTCCAAGAAGACAATATCAAGACTTATATTGTACTCCCAAATGTTTCATTTTTTTAACAGAAAAGGAAACCGCGGAGAAAAATGATGAGTTTTACGAATTTTCAAAGACATGCAAACCCACATTACAAAACACTATCAGCTCACAGGAGCCAGTAGGGCCATTAGCAAAAATGCTGCAAACAATAAATGCTGAAGCGATTGTGGAGAAATGTGTACCCTCGATTCTAAGGGGGACGTGGTAAGTGCCACTAACGAAAACACAAAGAAGGTGCTTTGAAAAGGGGAAAACGTTGCTACCAGTCAGTCAATCACACCCACTGCTGGGCCTATCACCTGAGAAAATGAGAATCAAAAAGTCACAGGCTGGCAATCCCGCACTCCAACAATATTTACCATAGCCAACACTTGGAAGCAATGAAAATGTCCATCCACCGAGGAATGCACAAAGTAGAAGTGGTCCACGTACACAGTGGGAAATTACTCCAATAAAAAATAAAAATCAAAATTAAAAATCCAACAAAAGCAAGGAGACATCAGCTTGTGTGAGTTTGTCTGGGCACAGTCCACTCTAATTTATAATCGAGAAACACCACAGGCCGCAAGGGCTTTTCCCTAGTTACCAGGGTGGGGAACATAAAAAGGCTGCCGCCCTCTGGCAGTTACCTGCAAAAGCAGCCTTAAAGCCTGTGCTAATGGTCATTTCATAAGAACAAGTACTGCAGAACTGTACATGAAACCTGCCCTCAAAATGTCTTCAGGGAGGTAATGGCCAAAACATTTCAAAATGTGACACATACTTTAAGAGAACACTTTGAAGAACTAAGGGGTAATCACAGCTTGAAAAATAAAAAGGACATGCCTTCAAGCTCAATTTCAACGGATTATGAGGCACATGCGAATTCAACCACAAAGAGGTATCAGCTCACACTTGTCAGAGTAACCATCAGCAAGAAAACTACAAACAATAAATGCTGAAGGTGTTGTGGAAAAATGCATACCCTCAACTTCAAGTGGGACGTAATTTGGAAAGGACCACCAATGAGAACAGAATGGAGGTGCCTTAAAAAGGTAAACATTGAGCTACCATATGATCCAGCAGGCCCACTCCTCCACCTATAATCTAAGAAGAGAGAATTGGAAAGACACAGGCAGGCAAATCTGCATTGCACAATATTACAATAGCCAAGATATGGAAGTAAACAAAAGTCTACCAACAGATGGGAGGACAAAGAAGAACTCCTCCCTGTACAACTGGAATATTCGCTAGTGAAAAAAATGAAACAATGCCATTTGCAGCACCATAGATGAGTCTAGATGTAATCACGCCACCTGTAGTAAGTGAGAAAGCAAAAGCCACATATCCTATCATATCACTTTTAGGAGTTACTTAAAAATTGATACCAATGAAGATATTTCCACAGAGAAAGGCAATCACAGATTCATTAAAAAACTTATGGTTCACCAAATAGAAAGGGATGAGGATTGGATACATTACCATATTGGGGTTAACAGAGATATAAAAACCATGTGAAATATATAACCAGGAAAGACGTACGGAAGACCAGGAGAAGACTACTCAACATTGTGTCATAACCTACATGGGAAAAGGATGCGAGGAAGAATAGATACCTGTATATGTGTGAAAGAACCACATCTTGCACACCTAGAACAAACAAACCATTGTAATCAAAGTTGCTGGGATAAAAAATTAAAAGTAAATTACAAATATGGACAAGAAGTAATGAGACATAAACTTAAAGGGCTTTTTCCTGGCATTTTCCATTCTAATATACAACCTACAACACCACTTCCATTAAGGCTCTGTTTCCCTAGTAACCAAATTTGGTAAAGGAGAAATGCTGCCACTTTGTGGCCGTTTCCTGCAAGAGCAGCTTTAAAGTCACAGGTAATGGTCACTTAACATTCACAAGGACTCAGGGCTGTAAAGGAAACTTGCCCTAAAAATTTGTGCTGAAGTAGAGAATGGACAAAAAAATTCAAAACAGGCAAATGTTTCAAGAAGAGATTATGAAGAGTTAAGTTTTACTTACACTCTTTTTAAAAAAAGGAAAATGGATAAAAGCTCAACCTCAGGGAGTGTTAGGCGCATGGAATCTAATCTACAAAAAGTTTCAACTTACACCAGTCGACTGACCATCAGCAAAATGTCTACAAACAATAAATGCTGAAGGGGTTTTAGAGAACTGTGTACCCCCTAACTGCTGGTGAGACATAAAGGGGTAACAGCAAATAGTGAGAACAGAAAGCAGCTGTGTTTAAAAGTAAAAATGGAGGTACCATTCAATCCAGCAGGGGCACCATTGGACCTCTCACCTGAGAAGACAAGAATCGAGAAGACACAGGCCGCAAAAGCTGCAGTGCAGCCTTATTCACAATATCCAAGACAGTGAAGCAATCAAAATGTCCAACAACAGGTAAATGGATAAAGAAGAAATGGTCCATATACACAATGGAATATTAGCCATGGAAGACAATGAACCATTGCTATTTGAGGCACCACAAATGAGTCTGGAGATAATCACGAAAGATGAGGTAAGTTGGAAAGCAAAAGACCTGTATTCTATGATATCACTTATAGGCGCTATCTAATAACTGACACAAATGAACATATTTCCGCAGAGAAAGACACTCACAGATTTAGAAAACAAACTATGCTCATCTAAAACGAAAGGTGGGGGAATGGATAAATTAAGATTAGTGTTACTATATGTATACAAACACATATTATATACATATCACAAAAAGACCGACCATATAGCAAGGGAGGTCTGAAGAACCCTCAGTAACATTTTACATGGGAAGAGCATCTGTACTTGAATAGACAAATATAATGTACAAATGAACCAGATTGTGTACACCTCGGACAAATAATATTCTAAGCTTTACCCCAATTAAAAAAAAATTAAAACCAAGAAGAAATAATGAGACATAGACTTATGGGGCTTTCTCCATGCACATTCCAATGTAATTTACAACCTAGGAACACGACTTCCAGAAAGGCTCTGCTGCCCTACTACCCAGATTTGCGAATGGAGAAATGCTGCCTCCTTGAGGCCACTTCCCACAACAGCAGCTTTAAACCCATTGGTAAAGGTCACTAAATATGCACCACACTTGCAGTTCGGGAAATGAGACCTGCTCTCTAAAAAAACTCTGGGGTGGAAAATGGACCAAAAAATTCAAAAGAGAGCAACCTTCCAAAAAGACAATTTCAAGAGTTATATTGTACTCCCAATTGTTTCCTTTTTTTAACAGAAAAGAAAACGGCGGAGAAAAATGATGAGTTTTACGAATTTTCAAAGACATGCAAACCCATATTACAAAACCCTATCAGCTCACAGCAGCCAGTAGGGCCATTAGCATAAATGCTGCAAACAATAAATGCTGAAGCGATTGAGGAGAAATGTGTACCCTCGATTCTAAGGGGGACGTGCTAAGTGCCACTAATGAAAACACAAAGAAGGTGCTTGGAAAGGGAAAAACGGTGCTACCAGTCAGTCAATCACACCCACTGCTGGGCCTATCACCTGAGAAAATGAGAATCAAAAAGTCACAGGCTGGCAATCCTGCACTCCAAGAATATTTACCATAGCCAAAACTTGGAAGCCATGAAAATGTCCATCAACCGAGGAATGCACAAAGAAGAAGTGGTCCACGTACACAGTGGAAAATTACTCCAATAAAAAATAAAAATTAAATTTAAAAATCCAACAAAAGTAAGGAGACATCAGCTTGTGTGGGTTTGTCCGGGCACACTCCACTCTAATTTATAACCGAGAAACACCACAGGCCGCAAGGGCTTTTCCCTAGTTACCAGGGTGGGGAACATAGAAAGGCTGCCGCCCTCTGGCAGTTACCTGCACAAGCAGTTTTAAAGCCTGTGCTAATGGTCATTTCATAGGAAGAAGTACTGCACAACTGTAAATGAAACCTGCCCTCAAAATGTCTTCAGGGAGGTAATGGCCAAAACATTTCAAAATGTGACACATACTTTAAGAGAACACTTTGAAGAACTAAGGGGTAATCACAGCTTGAAAAATAAAAAGGACATGCCTTCCAGCTCAATTTCAACGGATCATGGGGCACATGCGAATTCAATCACAAAGAGGTATCAGCTCACACTTGTCAGAATAACCATCAGCAAGAAAACTACAAACAATAAATGCTGAAGGTGTTGTGGAGAAATGCATACCCTCAACTTCAAGGGGGACGTAAGCTGGAAAGGACCACCAATGAGAACAGAATGGAGGTGCCTTAAAAAGGTAAACATTGAGCTACCATATGATCCAGCAGGCCCACTCCTCCACCTATAATCTAAGAAGAGAGAATTGGACAGACACAGGCAGGCAAATCTGCATTGCACAGTATTACAATAGCCAAGATATGGAAGTAAACATAAAGTCTACCAACAGATAGGAGGACAAAAAGAACTCCTCCATGTACAGATAGAATATTCGCTAGTGAAAAAAATGAAACAATGCCATTTGCAGCACCGTAGATGAGTTAGAAGTAATCACGCCACCTGTAGTAAGTGAGAAAGCAAAAGACACATATCCGATCATATCACTTTTAGGAGTTACTTAAAAATTGATACCAATGAAGATATTTCCACAGAGAAAGGCGGTCACAGATTCATTAAAAAACTTATGGTTCACCAAATAGAAAGGGATGAGGATTGGATACATTACCATATTGGGGTTAACAGAGATATACAAACCATGTGAAATATATAACCAGGAAAGACGTACGGAAGACCAGGAGAAGACTACTCAACATTGTGTCATAACCTACATGGGAAAAGGATGCGAGGAAGAATAGATACACGTATATGTGTGAAAGAACCACAACTTGCACACCTAGAACAAACAAACTATTGTAATCAAATTTGCTGGGATAAAAAATAAAAAGTAAATTACAAATATGAACAACAAGTAATGAGACATAAACCTAAAGGGCTTTTTCCTGGCACATTCCACTCTAATTTACAACCTAGAACACCACTTCCATTAAGCCTCTGTTTCCCTAGTAACCAAATTTGGTAAAGGAGAAATGCTGCCACCTTGTGGCCGTTTCCTGCAAGAGCAGCTTTAAAGTCACAGCTAATGGTCACTTAACATTCACAAGGACTCAGGGCTGTAAAGGACACTTGCCCTAAAAATTTGTGCTGAAGTAGAGAATGGACAAAAAAATTCAAAACAGGCAAATGTTTCAAGAAGAGATTATGAAGAGTTAAGTTTTACTTACACTCTTTTTAAAAAAAAGGAAAATGGATAAAAGCTCAACCTCAGGGAGTGTTAGACGCATGGTAACTAATCTACAAAAAGTTTCAACTTACACCAGTCGACTGACCATCACCAAAATGTCTACAAACAATAAATGCTGAAGGGGTTTTAGAGAACTGTGTACCCTCTACCTGCTGGTGAGACGTAAAGGGGTAACAGCCAATAGTGAGAACAGAAAGCAGCTGTGTTTAAATGTAAATATGGAGGTACCGTTCAATCCAGTAGGGGCACCATTGGACCTCTCACCTGAGAAGACAAGAATCGAGAAGACACAGGCCGCAAAAGCTGCAGTGCAGCCTTATTCACAATAGCCAAGCCAGTGAAGCAATCAAAATGTCCAACAACAGGTAAATGGATAAAAAGAAGTGGTCCATATACACAATGGAATATTAGCCATGGAAGACAATGAACCATTGCTCTTTGAGGCACCACAAATGAGTCTGGAGATAATCACGAAAGATGAGGTAAGTTGGAAAGCAAAAGACCTGTATTCTATGACATCACTTATAGGCGTTATCTAATAACTGACACAAATGAACATATTTCCACAGAGAAAGACAGTCAGAGACATAGAAAACAAACTATGCTCATCTAAAAGGAAAGGTGGGGGGAATGGATAAATTAAGATTAGTGTTACTATATGTATACAAACACATATTATATACATATCTCAAAAAGACCGACCATATAGCAAGGGAGGTCTGCAGAATCCTCTGTAACATTTTACATGGGAAGAGGATCTGTACTTGAATAGACATATATAATGTACAAATGAACCAGATTGTGTTCACCTAGGACAAACAATATTCTAAGCTTTACCCCAATTAAAACACTTTTAAAAACCAAGAAGAAATAATGAGACATAAACTTATGGGGGTTTCTCCACGCACATGCCACTGTAATTTACAACCTAGGCACACGACTTCCAGAAAGGCTCGGCTGCCCTACAACCCAGATTTGCGAATGGAGAAATGCTGCCTCCTTGAGGCCACTTCCCACAACAGCAGCTTTAAACCCATTGGTAAAGGTCACTAAATATGCACCACACTTGCAGTTCGGGAAATGAGACCTGCTCTCTAAAAAAACTCTGGGGTGGAAAATCGACCAAAAAATTCAAAAGAGGGCAACCTTCCAAGAAGACAATTTCAAGAGTTATATTGTACTCCCAATTGTTTCCTTTTTTTAACAGAAAAGAAAACGGAGGAGAAAAATGATGAGTTTTACGAATTTTCAAAGACATGCAAACCCATATTACAAAACCCTATCAGCTCACAGCAGCCAGTAGGGCCATTAGCATAAATGCTGCAAACAATAAATGCTGAAGCGATTGAGGAGAAATGTGTACCCTCGATTCTAAGGGGGACGTGCTAAGTGCCACTAATGAAACCACAAAGAAGGTGCTTGGAAAGGGAAAAACGGTGCTACCAGTCAGTCAATCACACCCACTGCCTGGCCTATCACCTGAGAAAATGAGAATCAAAAAGTCACAGGCTGGCAATCCTGCACTCCAACAATATTTACCATAGCCAACACTTGGAAGCAATGAAAATGTCCATCAACCGAGGAATGCACAAAGAAGAAGTGGTCCACGTACACAGTGGAAAATTACTTCAATAAAAAATAAAAATTAAATTTAAAAATCCAACAAAAGTAAGGAGACATCAGCTTGTGTGGGTTTGTCCGGGCACACTACACTCTAAATTATAACCGAGAAACACCACAGGCCGCAAGGGCTTTTCCCTAGTTACCAGGGTGGGGAACATAGAAAGGCTGCCGCCCTCTGGCAGTTACCTGCACAAGCAGTTTTAAAGCCTGTGCTAATGGTCATTTCATAGGAAGAAGTATTGCAGGACTGTAAATGAAACCTGCCCTCAAAATGTCTTCAGGGAGGTAATGGCCAAAACATTTCAAAATGTGACACATACTTCAAGAGAACACTTTGAAGAACTAAGGGGTAATCACAGCTTGAAAAATAAAAAGGACATGCCTTCCAGCTCAATTTCAACGGATCATGGGGCACATGCGAATTCAACCACAAAGAGGTATCAGCTCACACTTGTCAGAATAACCATCAGCAAGAAAACTACAAACAATAAATGCTGAAGGTGTTGTGGAGAAATGCATACCCTCAACTTCAAGGGGGACGTAAGCTGGAAAGGACCTCCAATGAGAACAGAATGGAGGTGCCTTAAAAAGGTAAACATTGAGCTACCATATGATCCAGCAGGCCCACTCCTCCACCTATAATCTAAGAAGAGAGAATTGGACAGACACAGGCAGGCAAATCTGCATAGCACATTATTACAATAGCCAAGATATGGAAGTAAACAAAAGTCTACCAACAGATGGGAGGACAAAAAGAACTCCTCCATGTACAGATAAAATATTCGCTAGTGAAAAAAATGAAACAATGCCATTTGCAGCACCGTAGATGAGTCTAGAAGTAATCACGCAACCTGTAGTAAGTGAGAAAGCAAAAGACACATATCCTATCATATCACTTTTAGGAGTTACTTAAAAATTGATACCAATGAAGATATTTCCACAGAGAAAGGCAGTCACAGATTCATTAAAAAACTTATGGTTCAACAAATAGAAAGGGATGAGGATTGGATACATTACCATATTGGGGTTAACAGAGATATACAAACCATGTGAAATATATAACCAGGAAAGACGTACGGAAGACCAGGAGAAGACTACTCAACATTGTGTCATAACCTACATGGGAAAAGGATGCGAGGAAGAATAGATACACGTATATGTGTGAAAGAACCACAACTTGCACACCTAGAACAAACAAACTATTGTAATCAAATTTGCTGGGATAAAAAATAAAAAGTAAATTACAAATATGAACAACAAGTAATGAGACATAAACCTAAAGGGCTTTTTCCTGGCACATTCCACTCTAATTTACAACCTAGAACACCACTTCCATTAAGCCTCTGTTTCCCTAGTAACCAAAATTGGTAAAGGAGAAATGCTGCCACCTTGTGGCCGTTTCCTGCAAGAGCAGCTTTAAAGTCACAGCTAATGGTCACTTAACATTCACAAGGACTCAGGGCTGTAAAGGACACTTGCCCTAAAAATTTGTGCTGAAGTAGAGAATGGACAAAAAAATTCAAAACAGGCAAATGTTTCAAGAAGAGATTATGAAGAGTTAAGTTTTACTTACACTCTTTTTAAAAAAAAGGAAAATGGATAAAAGCTCAACCTCAGGGAGTGTTAGACGCATGCAACCTAATCTACAAAAAGTTTCAACTTACACCAGTCGACTGACCATCAGCAAAATGTCTACAAACAATAAATGCTGAAGGGGTTTTAGAGAACTGTGTACCCCCTACCTGCTGGTGAGACGTAAAGGGGTAACAGCCAATAGTGAGAACAGAAAGCAGCTGTGTTTAAAAGTAAAAATGGAGGTACAATTCAATCCAGCAGGGGCACCATTGGACCTCTCACCTGAGAAGACAAGAATCGAGAAGACACAGGCCGCAAAAGCTGCAGTGCAGCCTTATTCACAATAGCCAAGCCAGTGAAGCAATCAAAATGTCCAACAACAGGTAAATGGATAAAAAGAAGTGGTCCATATACACAATGGAATATTAGCCATGGAAGACAATGAACCATTGCTATTTGAGGCACCACAAATGAGTCTGGAGATAATCACGAAAGATGAGGTAAGTTGGAAAGCAAAAGACCTGTATTCTATGATATCACTTATAGGCGTTATCTAATAACCGACACAAATGAACATATTTCCGCAGAGAAAGACACTCACAGATTTAGAAAACAAACTATGCTCATCTAAAACGAAAGGTGGGGGAATGGATAAATTAAGATTAGTGTTACTATATGTATACAAACACATATTATATACATATCACAAAACGACCGACCATATAGCAAGGGAGGTCTGAAGAACCCTCAGTAACATTTTACATGGGAAGAGCATCTGTACTTGAATAGACAAATATAATGTACAAATGAACCAGATTGTGTACACCTCGGACAAACAATATTCTAAGCTTTACCCCAATTAAAAAAAAATTAAAACCAAGAAGAAATAATGAGACATAAACTTATGGGGCTTTCTCCATGCACATTCCAATGTAATTTACAACCTAGGAACACGACTTCCAGAAAGGCTCTGCTGCCCTACTACCCAGATTTGGGAATGGAGAAATGCTGCCTGCTTCAGGCCACTTCCCACAACAGGAGATTTAAAACCCTTGCTAAAGGTCACTAAATATTCACCAAACTTGCAGTTTGGTAAATGACACCTGATCTCTAAAAAAAGTCTGAGGTGAAGATCGAACAAAAAATTCAAAAGAGGGCAGCCATCCAAGAAGACAATATCAAGAGTTATATTGTACTCCCAATTGTTTCCTTTTTTTAACAGAAAAGAAAACCGCGGAGAAAAATGATGAGTTTTACGAATTTTCAAAGACATGCAAACCCAAATTACAAAACCCTATCAGCTCACAGGAGCCAGTAGGGCCATTAGCATAAATGCTGCAAACAATAAATGCTGAAGCGATTGAGGAGAAATGTGTACCCTCGATTCTAAGGGGGACGTGTTAAGTGCCACGAATGAAAACACAAAGAAAGTGCTTGAAAAGGGAAAAACGGTGCTACCAGTCAGTCAATCACACCCACTGCTGGGCCTATCACCTGAGAAAATGAGAATCAAAAAGTCACAGGCTGGCAATCCTGCACTCCAACAATATTTACCATAGCCAACACTTGGAAGCAATGAAAATGTCCATCAACCAAGGAATGCACAAAGAAGAAGTGGTCCACGTACACAGTGGAAAATTACTCCAATAAAAAATAAAAATTAAATTTAAAAATCCAACAAAAGTAAGGAGACATCAGCTTGTGTGGGTTTGTCCGGGCACACTCCACTCTAATTTATAACCGAGAAACACCACAGGCAGCAAGGGCTTTTCCCTAGTTAACAGGGTGGGGAACATAGAAAGGCTGCCGCCCTCTGGCAGTTACCTGCAAAAGCAGTTTTAAAGCCTGTGCTAATGGTCATTTCATAGGAACAAGTACTGCAGAACTGTAAATGAAACCTGACCTCAAAATGTCTTCAGGGAGGTAATGGCCAAAACACTTCAAAATGTGACACATACTTTAAGAGAACACTTTGAAGAACTAAGGGGTAATCACAGCTTGAAAAATAAAAAGGACATGCCTTCAACCTCAATTTCAACGGATTATGAGGCACATGCGAATTGAAACACAAAGAGGTATCAGCTCACACTTGTCAGAATAACCATCAGCAAGAAAACTACAAACAATAAATGCTGAAGGTGTTGTGGAAAAATGCATACCCTCAACTTCAAGTGGGACGTAAGTTGGAAAAGACCACCAATGAGAACAGAATGGAGGTGCCTTAAAAAGGTAAACATTGAGCTACCATATGATCCAGCAGGCCCACTCCTCCACCTATAATCTAAGAAGAGAGAATTGGAAAGACACAGGCAGGCAAATCTGCATTGCACAGTATTACAATAGCCAAGATATGGAAGTAAACAAAAGTCTACCAACAGATGGGAGGACAAAGAAGAACTCCTCCATGTACAACTGGAATATTCGCTAGTGAAAAAAATGAAACAATGCCATTTGCAGCACCATAGATGAGTCTAGACGAAATCACGCCACCTGTAGTAAGTGAGAAAGCAAAAGCCACATATCCTATCATATCACTTTTAGGAGTTACTTAAAAATTGATACCAATGAAGATATTTCCACAGAGAAAGGCAATCACAGATTCATTAAAAAACTTATGGTTCACCAAATAGAAAGGGATGAGGATTGGATACATTACCATATTGGGGTTAACAGAGATATACAAACCATGTGAAATATATAACCAGGAAAGACGTACGGAAGACCAGGAGAAGACTACTCAACATTGTGTCATAACCTACATGGGAAAAGGATGCGAGGAAGAATAGATACCTGTATATGTGTGAAAGAACCACATCTTGCACACCTAGAACAAACAAACCATTGTAATCAAATTTGCTGGGATAAAAAATTAAAAGTAAATTACAAATATGGACAAGAAGTAATGAGACATAAACTTAAAGGGCTTTTTCCTGGCATTTTCCATTCTAATATACAACCTACAACACCACTTCCATTAAGGCTCTGTTTCCCTAGTAACCAAATTTGGTAAAGGAGAAATGCTGCCACTTTGTGGCCGTTTCCTGCAAGAGCAGCTTTAAAGTCACAGGTAATGGTCACTTAACATTCAGAAGGACTCAGGGCTGTAAAGGAAACTTGCCCTAAAAATTTGTGCTGAAGTAGAGAATGGACAAAAAAATTCAAAACAGGCAAATGTTTCAAGAAGAGATTATGAAGAGTTAAGTTTTACTTACACTCTTTTTAAAAAAAGGAAAATGGATAAAAGCTCAACCTCAGGGAGTGTTAGGCGCATGGAATCTAATCTACAAAAAGTTTCAACTTACACCAGTCGACTGACCATCAGCAAAATGTCTACAAACAATAAATGCTGAAGGGGTTTTAGAGAACTGTGTACCCCCTACCTGCTGGTGAGACATAAAGGGGTAACAGCCAATAGTGAGAACAGAAAGCAGCTGTGTTTAGAAGTAAAAATGGAGGTACCATTCAATCCAGCAGGGGCACCATTGGACCTCTCACCTGAGAAGACAAGAATCGAGAAGACACAGGCCGCAAAAGCTGCAGTGCAGCCTTATTCACAATATCCAAGACAGTGAAGCAATCAAAATGTCCAACAACAGGTAAATGGATAAAGAAGAAATGGTCCATATACACAATGGAATATTAGCCATGGAAGACAATGAACCATTGCTATTTGAGGCACCACAAATGAGTCTGGAGATAATCACGAAAGATGAGGTAAGTTGGAAAGCAAAAGACCTGTATTCTATGATATCACTTATAGGCGTTATCTAATAACTGACACAAATGAACATATTTCCGCAGAGAAAGACACTCACAGATTTAGAAAACAAACTATGCTCATCTAAAACGAAAGGTGGGGGAATGGATAAATTAAGATTAGTGTTACTATATGTATACAAACACATATTATATACATATCACAAAAAGACCGACCATATAGCAAGGGAGGTCTGAAGAACCCTCAGTAACATTTTACATGGGAAAAGCATCTGTACTTGAATAGACAAATATAATGTACAAATGAACCAGATTGTGTACACCTCGGACAAATAATATTCTAAGCTTTACCCCAATTAAAAAAAAATTAAAACCAAGAAGAAATAATGAGACATAAACTTATGGGGCTTTCTCCATGCACATTCCAATGTAATTTACAACCTAGGAACACGACTTCCAGAAAGGCTCTGCTGCCCTACTAACCAGATTTGCGAATGGAGAAATGCTGCCTCCTTGAGGCCACTTCCCACAACAGCAGCTTTAAACCCATTGCTAAAGGTCACTAAATATGCACCACACTTGCAGTTCGGGAAATGAGACCTGCTCTCTAAAAAAACTCTGGGGTGGAAAATGGACCAAAAAATTCAAAAGAGAGCAACCTTCCAAAAAGACAATTTCAAGAGATATATTGTACTCCCAATTGTTTCCTTTTTTTAACAGAAAAGAAAACGGCGGAGAAAAATGATGAGTTTTACGAATTTTCAAAGACATGCAAACCCATATTACAAAACCCTATCAGCTCACAGCAGCCAGTAGGGCCATTAGCATAAATGCTGCAAACAATAAATGCTGAAGCGATTGAGGAGAAATGTGTACCCTCGATTCTAAGGGGGACGTGCTAAGTGCCACTAATGAAAACACAAAGAAGGTGCTTGGAAAGGGAAAAACGGTGCTACCAGTCAGTCAATCACACCCACTGCTGGGCCTATCACCTGAGAAAATGAGAATCAAAAAGTCACAGGCTGGCAATCCTGCACTCCAAGAATATTTACCATAGCCAAAACTTGGAAGCCATGAAAATGTCCATCAACCGAGGAATGCACAAAGAAGAAGTGGTCCACGTACACAGTGGAAAATTACTCCAATAAAAAATAAAAATTAAATTTAAAAATCCAACAAAAGTAAGGAGACATCAGCTTGTGTGGGTTTGTCCAGGCACACTCCACTCTAATTTATAACCGAGAAACACCACAGGCCGCAAGGGCTTTTCCCTAGTTACCAGGGTGGGGAACATAGAAAGGCTGCCGCCCTCTGGCAGTTACCTGCACAAGCAGTTTTAAAGCCTGTGCTAATGGTCATTTCATAGGAAGAAGTACTGCACAACTGTAAATGAAACCTGCCCTCAAAATGTCTTCAGGGAGGTAATGGCCAAAACATTTCAAAATGTGACACATACTTTAAGAGAACACTTTGAAGAACTAAGGGGTAATCACAGCTTGAAAAATAAAAAGGACATGCCTTCCAGCTCAATTTCAGCGGATCATGGGGCACATGCGAATTCAATCACAAAGAGGTATCAGCTCACACTTGTCAGAATAACCATCAGCAAGAAAACTACAAACAATAAATGCTGAAGGTGTTGTGGAGAAATGCATACCCTCAACTTCAAGGGGGACGTAAGCTGGAAAGGACCACCAATGAGAAGAGAATGGAGGTGCCTTAAAAAGGTAAACATTGAGCTACCATATGATCCAGCAGGCCCACTCCTCCACCTATAATCTAAGAAGAGAGAATTGGACAGACACAGGCAGGCAAATCTGCATTGAACAGTATTACAATAGCCAAGATATGGAAGTAAACATAAAGTCTACCAACAGATAGGAGGACAAAAAGAACTCCTCCATGTACAGATAGAATATTCGCTAGTGAAAAAAATGAAACAGTGCCATTTGCAGCACCGTAGATGAGTTAGAAGTAATCACGCCACCTGTAGTAAGTGAGAAAGCAAAAGACACATATCCGATTATATCACTTTTAGGAGTTACTTAAAAATTGATACCAATGAAGATATTTCCACAGAGAAAGGCGTTCACAGATTCATTAAAAAACTTATGGTTCGCCAAATAGAAAGGGATGAGGATTGGATACATTACCATATTGGGGTTAACAGAGATATACAAACCATGTGAAATATATAACCAGGAAAGACGTACGGAAGACCAGGAGAAGACTACTCAACATTGTGTCATAACCTACATGGGAAAAGGATGCGAGGAAGAATAGATACATGTATATGTGTGAAAGAACCACAACTTGCACACCTAGAACAAACAAACTATTGTAATCAAATTTGCTGGGATAAAAAATAAAAAGTAAATTACAAATATGAACAACAAGTAATGAGACATAAACCTAAAGGGCTTTTTCCTGGCACATTCCACTCTAATTTACAACCTAGAACACCACTTCCATTAAGCCTGTTTCCCTAGTAACCAAATTTGGTAAAGGAGAAATGCTGCCACCTTGTGGCCGTTTCCTGCAAGAGCAGCTTTAAAGTCACAGCTAATGGTCACTTAACATTCACAAGGACTCAGGGCTGTAAAGGACACTTGCCCTAAAAATTTGTGCTGAAGTAGAGAATGGACAAAAAAATTCAAAACAGGCAAATGTTTCAAGAAGAGATTATGAAGAGTTAAGTTTTACTTACACTCTTTTTAAAAAAAAGGAAAATGGATAAAAGCTCAACCTCAGGGAGTGTTAGACGCATGGTAACTAATCTACAAAAAGTTTCAACTTACACCAGTCGACTGACCATCACCAAAATGTCTACAAACAATAAATGCTGAAGGGGTTTTAGAGAACTGTGTACCCTCTACCTGCTGGTGAGACGTAAAGGGGTAACA
Source organism: Balaenoptera physalus (assembly GCF_965194825.1). Classification (NCBI taxonomy): domain Eukaryota; kingdom Metazoa; phylum Chordata; class Mammalia; order Artiodactyla; family Balaenopteridae; genus Balaenoptera; species Balaenoptera physalus. Next base: position 688,997 of record NW_028126526.1, read on the forward strand.
GCCAATAGTGAGAACAGAAAGCAGCTGTGTTTAAATGTAAATATGGAGGTACCGTTCAATCCAGTAGGGGCACCATTGGACCTCTCACCTGAGAAGACAAGAATCGAGAAGACACAGGCCGCAAAAGCTGCAGTGCAGCCTTATTCACAATAGCCAAGCCAGTGAAGCAATCAAAATGTCCAACAACAGGTAAATGGATAAAAAGAAGTGGTCCATATACACAATGGAATATTAGCCATGGAAGACAATGAACCATTGCTCTTTGAGGCACCACAAATGAGTCTGGAGATAATCACGAAAGATGAGGTAAGTTGGAAAGCAAAAGACCTGTATTCTATGACATCACTTATAGGCGTTATCTAATAACTGACACAAATGAACATATTTCCACAGAGAAAGACAGTCAGAGACATAGAAAACAAACTATGCTCATCTAAAAGGAAAGGTGGGGGGAATGGATAAATTAAGATTAGTGTTACTATATGTATACAAACACATATTATATACATATCTCAAAAAGACCGACCATATAGCAAGGGAGGTCTGCAGAATCCTCTGTAACATTTTACATGGGAAGAGGATCTGTACTTGAATAGACATATATAATGTACAAATGAACCAGATTGTGTTCACCTAGGACAAACAATATTCTAAGCTTTACCCCAATTAAAACACTTTTAAAAACCAAGAAGAAATAATGAGACATAAACTTATGGGGGTTTCTCCACGCACATGCCACTGTAATTTACAACCTAGGCACACGACTTCCAGAAAGGCTCGGCTGCCCTACAACCCAGATTTGCGAATGGAGAAATGCTGCCTCCTTGAGGCCACTTCCCACAACAGCAGCTTTAAACCCATTGGTAAAGGTCACTAAATATGCACCACACTTGCAGTTCGGGAAATGAGACCTGCTCTCTAAAAAAACTCTGGGGTGGAAAATCGACCAAAAAATTCAAAAGAGGGCAACCTTCCAAGAAGACAATTTCAAGAGTTATATTGTACTCCCAATTGTTTCCTTTTTTTAACAGAAAAGAAAACGGAGGAGAAAAATGATGAGTTTTACGAATTTTCAAAGACATGCAAACCCATATTACAAAACCCTATCAGCTCACAGCAGCCAGTAGGGCCATTAGCATAAATGCTGCAAACAATAAATGCTGAAGCGATTGAGGAGAAATGTGTACCCTCGATTCTAAGGGGGACGTGCTAAGTGCCACTAATGAAACCACAAAGAAGGTGCTTGGAAAGGGAAAAACGGTGCTACCAGTCAGTCAATCACACCCACTGCCTGGCCTATCACCTGAGAAAATGAGAATCAAAAAGTCACAGGCTGGCAATCCTGCACTCCAACAATATTTACCATAGCCAACACTTGGAAGCAATGAAAATGTCCATCAACCGAGGAATGCACAAAGAAGAAGTGGTCCACGTACACAGTGGAAAATTACTTCAATAAAAAATAAAAATTAAATTTAAAAATCCAACAAAAGTAAGGAGACATCAGCTTGTGTGGGTTTGTCCGGGCACACTACACTCTAAATTATAACCGAGAAACACCACAGGCCGCAAGGGCTTTTCCCTAGTTACCAGGGTGGGGAACATAGAAAGGCTGCCGCCCTCTGGCAGTTACCTGCACAAGCAGTTTTAAAGCCTGTGCTAATGGTCATTTCATAGGAAGAAGTATTGCAGGACTGTAAATGAAACCTGCCCTCAAAATGTCTTCAGGGAGGTAATGGCCAAAACATTTCAAAATGTGACACATACTTCAAGAGAACACTTTGAAGAACTAAGGGGTAATCACAGCTTGAAAAATAAAAAGGACATGCCTTCCAGCTCAATTTCAACGGATCATGGGGCACATGCGAATTCAACCACAAAGAGGTATCAGCTCACACTTGTCAGAATAACCATCAGCAAGAAAACTACAAACAATAAATGCTGAAGGTGTTGTGGAGAAATGCATACCCTCAACTTCAAGGGGGACGTAAGCTGGAAAGGACCTCCAATGAGAACAGAATGGAGGTGCCTTAAAAAGGTAAACATTGAGCTACCATATGATCCAGCAGGCCCACTCCTCCACCTATAATCTAAGAAGAGAGAATTGGACAGACACAGGCAGGCAAATCTGCATAGCACATTATTACAATAGCCAAGATATGGAAGTAAACAAAAGTCTACCAACAGATGGGAGGACAAAAAGAACTCCTCCATGTACAGATAAAATATTCGCTAGTGAAAAAAATGAAACAATGCCATTTGCAGCACCGTAGATGAGTCTAGAAGTAATCACGCAACCTGTAGTAAGTGAGAAAGCAAAAGACACATATCCTATCATATCACTTTTAGGAGTTACTTAAAAATTGATACCAATGAAGATATTTCCACAGAGAAAGGCAGTCACAGATTCATTAAAAAACTTATGGTTCAACAAATAGAAAGGGATGAGGATTGGATACATTACCATATTGGGGTTAACAGAGATATACAAACCATGTGAAATATATAACCAGGAAAGACGTACGGAAGACCAGGAGAAGACTACTCAACATTGTGTCATAACCTACATGGGAAAAGGATGCGAGGAAGAATAGATACACGTATATGTGTGAAAGAACCACAACTTGCACACCTAGAACAAACAAACTATTGTAATCAAATTTGCTGGGATAAAAAATAAAAAGTAAATTACAAATATGAACAACAAGTAATGAGACATAAACCTAAAGGGCTTTTTCCTGGCACATTCCACTCTAATTTACAACCTAGAACACCACTTCCATTAAGCCTCTGTTTCCCTAGTAACCAAAATTGGTAAAGGAGAAATGCTGCCACCTTGTGGCCGTTTCCTGCAAGAGCAGCTTTAAAGTCACAGCTAATGGTCACTTAACATTCACAAGGACTCAGGGCTGTAAAGGACACTTGCCCTAAAAATTTGTGCTGAAGTAGAGAATGGACAAAAAAATTCAAAACAGGCAAATGTTTCAAGAAGAGATTATGAAGAGTTAAGTTTTACTTACACTCTTTTTAAAAAAAAGGAAAATGGATAAAAGCTCAACCTCAGGGAGTGTTAGACGCATGCAACCTAATCTACAAAAAGTTTCAACTTACACCAGTCGACTGACCATCAGCAAAATGTCTACAAACAATAAATGCTGAAGGGGTTTTAGAGAACTGTGTACCCCCTACCTGCTGGTGAGACGTAAAGGGGTAACAGCCAATAGTGAGAACAGAAAGCAGCTGTGTTTAAAAGTAAAAATGGAGGTACAATTCAATCCAGCAGGGGCACCATTGGACCTCTCACCTGAGAAGACAAGAATCGAGAAGACACAGGCCGCAAAAGCTGCAGTGCAGCCTTATTCACAATAGCCAAGCCAGTGAAGCAATCAAAATGTCCAACAACAGGTAAATGGATAAAAAGAAGTGGTCCATATACACAATGGAATATTAGCCATGGAAGACAATGAACCATTGCTATTTGAGGCACCACAAATGAGTCTGGAGATAATCACGAAAGATGAGGTAAGTTGGAAAGCAAAAGACCTGTATTCTATGATATCACTTATAGGCGTTATCTAATAACCGACACAAATGAACATATTTCCGCAGAGAAAGACACTCACAGATTTAGAAAACAAACTATGCTCATCTAAAACGAAAGGTGGGGGAATGGATAAATTAAGATTAGTGTTACTATATGTATACAAACACATATTATATACATATCACAAAACGACCGACCATATAGCAAGGGAGGTCTGAAGAACCCTCAGTAACATTTTACATGGGAAGAGCATCTGTACTTGAATAGACAAATATAATGTACAAATGAACCAGATTGTGTACACCTCGGACAAACAATATTCTAAGCTTTACCCCAATTAAAAAAAAATTAAAACCAAGAAGAAATAATGAGACATAAACTTATGGGGCTTTCTCCATGCACATTCCAATGTAATTTACAACCTAGGAACACGACTTCCAGAAAGGCTCTGCTGCCCTACTACCCAGATTTGGGAATGGAGAAATGCTGCCTGCTTCAGGCCACTTCCCACAACAGGAGATTTAAAACCCTTGCTAAAGGTCACTAAATATTCACCAAACTTGCAGTTTGGTAAATGACACCTGATCTCTAAAAAAAGTCTGAGGTGAAGATCGAACAAAAAATTCAAAAGAGGGCAGCCATCCAAGAAGACAATATCAAGAGTTATATTGTACTCCCAATTGTTTCCTTTTTTTAACAGAAAAGAAAACCGCGGAGAAAAATGATGAGTTTTACGAATTTTCAAAGACATGCAAACCCAAATTACAAAACCCTATCAGCTCACAGGAGCCAGTAGGGCCATTAGCATAAATGCTGCAAACAATAAATGCTGAAGCGATTGAGGAGAAATGTGTACCCTCGATTCTAAGGGGGACGTGTTAAGTGCCACGAATGAAAACACAAAGAAAGTGCTTGAAAAGGGAAAAACGGTGCTACCAGTCAGTCAATCACACCCACTGCTGGGCCTATCACCTGAGAAAATGAGAATCAAAAAGTCACAGGCTGGCAATCCTGCACTCCAACAATATTTACCATAGCCAACACTTGGAAGCAATGAAAATGTCCATCAACCAAGGAATGCACAAAGAAGAAGTGGTCCACGTACACAGTGGAAAATTACTCCAATAAAAAATAAAAATTAAATTTAAAAATCCAACAAAAGTAAGGAGACATCAGCTTGTGTGGGTTTGTCCGGGCACACTCCACTCTAATTTATAACCGAGAAACACCACAGGCAGCAAGGGCTTTTCCCTAGTTAACAGGGTGGGGAACATAGAAAGGCTGCCGCCCTCTGGCAGTTACCTGCAAAAGCAGTTTTAAAGCCTGTGCTAATGGTCATTTCATAGGAACAAGTACTGCAGAACTGTAAATGAAACCTGACCTCAAAATGTCTTCAGGGAGGTAATGGCCAAAACACTTCAAAATGTGACACATACTTTAAGAGAACACTTTGAAGAACTAAGGGGTAATCACAGCTTGAAAAATAAAAAGGACATGCCTTCAACCTCAATTTCAACGGATTATGAGGCACATGCGAATTGAAACACAAAGAGGTATCAGCTCACACTTGTCAGAATAACCATCAGCAAGAAAACTACAAACAATAAATGCTGAAGGTGTTGTGGAAAAATGCATACCCTCAACTTCAAGTGGGACGTAAGTTGGAAAAGACCACCAATGAGAACAGAATGGAGGTGCCTTAAAAAGGTAAACATTGAGCTACCATATGATCCAGCAGGCCCACTCCTCCACCTATAATCTAAGAAGAGAGAATTGGAAAGACACAGGCAGGCAAATCTGCATTGCACAGTATTACAATAGCCAAGATATGGAAGTAAACAAAAGTCTACCAACAGATGGGAGGACAAAGAAGAACTCCTCCATGTACAACTGGAATATTCGCTAGTGAAAAAAATGAAACAATGCCATTTGCAGCACCATAGATGAGTCTAGACGAAATCACGCCACCTGTAGTAAGTGAGAAAGCAAAAGCCACATATCCTATCATATCACTTTTAGGAGTTACTTAAAAATTGATACCAATGAAGATATTTCCACAGAGAAAGGCAATCACAGATTCATTAAAAAACTTATGGTTCACCAAATAGAAAGGGATGAGGATTGGATACATTACCATATTGGGGTTAACAGAGATATACAAACCATGTGAAATATATAACCAGGAAAGACGTACGGAAGACCAGGAGAAGACTACTCAACATTGTGTCATAACCTACATGGGAAAAGGATGCGAGGAAGAATAGATACCTGTATATGTGTGAAAGAACCACATCTTGCACACCTAGAACAAACAAACCATTGTAATCAAATTTGCTGGGATAAAAAATTAAAAGTAAATTACAAATATGGACAAGAAGTAATGAGACATAAACTTAAAGGGCTTTTTCCTGGCATTTTCCATTCTAATATACAACCTACAACACCACTTCCATTAAGGCTCTGTTTCCCTAGTAACCAAATTTGGTAAAGGAGAAATGCTGCCACTTTGTGGCCGTTTCCTGCAAGAGCAGCTTTAAAGTCACAGGTAATGGTCACTTAACATTCAGAAGGACTCAGGGCTGTAAAGGAAACTTGCCCTAAAAATTTGTGCTGAAGTAGAGAATGGACAAAAAAATTCAAAACAGGCAAATGTTTCAAGAAGAGATTATGAAGAGTTAAGTTTTACTTACACTCTTTTTAAAAAAAGGAAAATGGATAAAAGCTCAACCTCAGGGAGTGTTAGGCGCATGGAATCTAATCTACAAAAAGTTTCAACTTACACCAGTCGACTGACCATCAGCAAAATGTCTACAAACAATAAATGCTGAAGGGGTTTTAGAGAACTGTGTACCCCCTACCTGCTGGTGAGACATAAAGGGGTAACAGCCAATAGTGAGAACAGAAAGCAGCTGTGTTTAGAAGTAAAAATGGAGGTACCATTCAATCCAGCAGGGGCACCATTGGACCTCTCACCTGAGAAGACAAGAATCGAGAAGACACAGGCCGCAAAAGCTGCAGTGCAGCCTTATTCACAATATCCAAGACAGTGAAGCAATCAAAATGTCCAACAACAGGTAAATGGATAAAGAAGAAATGGTCCATATACACAATGGAATATTAGCCATGGAAGACAATGAACCATTGCTATTTGAGGCACCACAAATGAGTCTGGAGATAATCACGAAAGATGAGGTAAGTTGGAAAGCAAAAGACCTGTATTCTATGATATCACTTATAGGCGTTATCTAATAACTGACACAAATGAACATATTTCCGCAGAGAAAGACACTCACAGATTTAGAAAACAAACTATGCTCATCTAAAACGAAAGGTGGGGGAATGGATAAATTAAGATTAGTGTTACTATATGTATACAAACACATATTATATACATATCACAAAAAGACCGACCATATAGCAAGGGAGGTCTGAAGAACCCTCAGTAACATTTTACATGGGAAAAGCATCTGTACTTGAATAGACAAATATAATGTACAAATGAACCAGATTGTGTACACCTCGGACAAATAATATTCTAAGCTTTACCCCAATTAAAAAAAAATTAAAACCAAGAAGAAATAATGAGACATAAACTTATGGGGCTTTCTCCATGCACATTCCAATGTAATTTACAACCTAGGAACACGACTTCCAGAAAGGCTCTGCTGCCCTACTAACCAGATTTGCGAATGGAGAAATGCTGCCTCCTTGAGGCCACTTCCCACAACAGCAGCTTTAAACCCATTGCTAAAGGTCACTAAATATGCACCACACTTGCAGTTCGGGAAATGAGACCTGCTCTCTAAAAAAACTCTGGGGTGGAAAATGGACCAAAAAATTCAAAAGAGAGCAACCTTCCAAAAAGACAATTTCAAGAGATATATTGTACTCCCAATTGTTTCCTTTTTTTAACAGAAAAGAAAACGGCGGAGAAAAATGATGAGTTTTACGAATTTTCAAAGACATGCAAACCCATATTACAAAACCCTATCAGCTCACAGCAGCCAGTAGGGCCATTAGCATAAATGCTGCAAACAATAAATGCTGAAGCGATTGAGGAGAAATGTGTACCCTCGATTCTAAGGGGGACGTGCTAAGTGCCACTAATGAAAACACAAAGAAGGTGCTTGGAAAGGGAAAAACGGTGCTACCAGTCAGTCAATCACACCCACTGCTGGGCCTATCACCTGAGAAAATGAGAATCAAAAAGTCACAGGCTGGCAATCCTGCACTCCAAGAATATTTACCATAGCCAAAACTTGGAAGCCATGAAAATGTCCATCAACCGAGGAATGCACAAAGAAGAAGTGGTCCACGTACACAGTGGAAAATTACTCCAATAAAAAATAAAAATTAAATTTAAAAATCCAACAAAAGTAAGGAGACATCAGCTTGTGTGGGTTTGTCCAGGCACACTCCACTCTAATTTATAACCGAGAAACACCACAGGCCGCAAGGGCTTTTCCCTAGTTACCAGGGTGGGGAACATAGAAAGGCTGCCGCCCTCTGGCAGTTACCTGCACAAGCAGTTTTAAAGCCTGTGCTAATGGTCATTTCATAGGAAGAAGTACTGCACAACTGTAAATGAAACCTGCCCTCAAAATGTCTTCAGGGAGGTAATGGCCAAAACATTTCAAAATGTGACACATACTTTAAGAGAACACTTTGAAGAACTAAGGGGTAATCACAGCTTGAAAAATAAAAAGGACATGCCTTCCAGCTCAATTTCAGCGGATCATGGGGCACATGCGAATTCAATCACAAAGAGGTATCAGCTCACACTTGTCAGAATAACCATCAGCAAGAAAACTACAAACAATAAATGCTGAAGGTGTTGTGGAGAAATGCATACCCTCAACTTCAAGGGGGACGTAAGCTGGAAAGGACCACCAATGAGAAGAGAATGGAGGTGCCTTAAAAAGGTAAACATTGAGCTACCATATGATCCAGCAGGCCCACTCCTCCACCTATAATCTAAGAAGAGAGAATTGGACAGACACAGGCAGGCAAATCTGCATTGAACAGTATTACAATAGCCAAGATATGGAAGTAAACATAAAGTCTACCAACAGATAGGAGGACAAAAAGAACTCCTCCATGTACAGATAGAATATTCGCTAGTGAAAAAAATGAAACAGTGCCATTTGCAGCACCGTAGATGAGTTAGAAGTAATCACGCCACCTGTAGTAAGTGAGAAAGCAAAAGACACATATCCGATTATATCACTTTTAGGAGTTACTTAAAAATTGATACCAATGAAGATATTTCCACAGAGAAAGGCGTTCACAGATTCATTAAAAAACTTATGGTTCGCCAAATAGAAAGGGATGAGGATTGGATACATTACCATATTGGGGTTAACAGAGATATACAAACCATGTGAAATATATAACCAGGAAAGACGTACGGAAGACCAGGAGAAGACTACTCAACATTGTGTCATAACCTACATGGGAAAAGGATGCGAGGAAGAATAGATACATGTATATGTGTGAAAGAACCACAACTTGCACACCTAGAACAAACAAACTATTGTAATCAAATTTGCTGGGATAAAAAATAAAAAGTAAATTACAAATATGAACAACAAGTAATGAGACATAAACCTAAAGGGCTTTTTCCTGGCACATTCCACTCTAATTTACAACCTAGAACACCACTTCCATTAAGCCTGTTTCCCTAGTAACCAAATTTGGTAAAGGAGAAATGCTGCCACCTTGTGGCCGTTTCCTGCAAGAGCAGCTTTAAAGTCACAGCTAATGGTCACTTAACATTCACAAGGACTCAGGGCTGTAAAGGACACTTGCCCTAAAAATTTGTGCTGAAGTAGAGAATGGACAAAAAAATTCAAAACAGGCAAATGTTTCAAGAAGAGATTATGAAGAGTTAAGTTTTACTTACACTCTTTTTAAAAAAAAGGAAAATGGATAAAAGCTCAACCTCAGGGAGTGTTAGACGCATGCAACCTAATCTACAAAAAGTTTCAACTTACACCAGTCGACTGACCATCAGCAAAATGTCTACAAACAATAAATGCTGAAGGGGTTTTAGAGAACTGTGTACCCTCTACCTGCTGGTGAGACGTAAAGGGGTAACAGCCAATAGTGAGAACAGAAAGCAGCTGTGTTTAAAAGTAAAAATGGAGGTACAATTCAATCCAGCAGGGGCACCATTGGACCTCTCACCTGAGAAGACAAGAATCGAGAAGACACAGGCCGCAAAAGCTGCAGTGCAGCCTTATTCACAATAGCCAAGCCAGTGAAGCAATCAAAATGTCCAACAACAGGTAAATGGATAAAAAGAAGTGGTCCATATACACAATGGAATATTAGCCATGGAAGACAATGAACCATTGCTCTTTGAGGCACCACAAATGAGTCTGGAGATAATCACGAAAGATGAGGTAAGTTGGAAAGCAAAAGACCTGTATTCTATGACATCACTTATAGGCGTTATCTAATAACCGACACAAATGAACATATTTCCGCAGAGAAAGACACTCACAGATTTAGAAAACAAACTATGCTCATCTAAAACGAAAGGTGGGGGAATGGATAAATTAAGATTAGTGTTACTATATGTATACAAACACATATTATATACATATCACAAAAAGACCGACCATATAGCAAGGGAGGTCTGAAGAACCCTCAGTAACATTTTACATGGGAAGAGCATCTGTACTTGAATAGACAAATATAATGTACAAATGAACCAGATTGTGTACACCTCGGACAAACAATATTCTAAGCTTTACCCCAATTAAAAAAAAATTAAAACCAAGAAGAAATAATGAGACATAAACTTATGGGGCTTTCTCCATGCACATTCCAATGTAATTTACAACCTAGGAACACGACTTCCAGAAAGGCTCGGCTGCCCTACTACCCAGATTTGGGAATGGAGAAATGCTGCCTGCTTCAGGCCACTTCCCACAACAGGAGATTTAAAACCCTTGCTAAAGGTCACTAAATATTCACCAAACTTGCAGTTTGGTAAATGACACCTGCTCTCTAAAAAAAGTCTGAGGTGAAGATCGAACAAAAAATTCAAAAGAGGGCAGCCTTCCAAGAAGACAATATCAAGAGTTATATTGTACTCCCAATTGTTTCCTTTTTTTAACAGAAAAGAAAACCGCGGAGAAAAATGATGAGTTTTACGAATTTTCAAAGACATGCAAACCCAAATTACAAAACCCTATCAGCTCACAGGAGCCAGTAGGGCCATTAGCATAAATGCTGCAAACAATAAATGCTGAAGCGATTGAGGAGAAATGTGTATCCTCGATTCTAAGGGGGACGTGCTAAGTGCCACGAATGAAAACACAAAGAAAGTGCTTGAAAAGGGAAAAACGGTGCTACCAGTCAGTCAATCACACCCACTGCTGGGCCTATCACCTGAGAAAATGAGAATCAAAAAGTCACAGGCTGGCAATCCTGCACTCCAACAATATTTACCATAGCCAACACTTGGAAGCAATGAAAATGTCCATCAACCAAGGAATGCACAAAGAAGAAGTGGTCCACGTACACAGTGGAAAATTACTCCAATAAAAAATAAAAATTAAATTTAAAAATCCAACAAAAGTAAGGAGACATCAGCTTGTGTGGGTTTGTCCGGGCACACTCCACTCTAATTTATAACCGAGAAACACCACAGGCAGCACGGGCTTTTCCCTAGTTAACAGGTTGGGGAACATAGAAACGCTGCCGCCCTCTGGCAGTTTCGTGCAAAAGCAGTTTTAAAGCCTGTGCTAATGGTCATTTCATAGGAACAAGTACTGCAGAACTGTAAATGAAACCTGCCCTCAAAATGTCTTCAGGGAGGTAATGGCCAAAACACTTCAAAATGTGACACATACTTTAAGAGAACACTTTGAAGAACTAAGGGGTAATCACAGCTTGAAAAATAAAAAGGACATGCCTTCAAGCTCAATTTCAACGGATTATGAGGCACATGCGAATTGAAACACAAAGAGGTATCAGCTCACACTTGTCAGAATAACCATCAGCAAGAAAACTACAAACAATAAATGCTGAAGGTGTTGTGGAAAAATGCATACCCTCAACTTCAAGTGGGACGTAAGTTGGAAAGGACCACCAATGAGAACAGAATGGAGGTGCCTTAAAAAGGTAAACATTGAGCTACCATATGATCCAGCAGGCCCACTCCTCCACCTATAATCTAAGAAGAGAGAATTGGAAAGACACAGGCAGGCAAATCTGCATTGCACAGTATTACAATAGCCAAGATATGGAAGTAAACAAAAGTCTACCAACAGATGGGAGGACAAAGAAGAACTCCTCCATGTACAACTGGAATATTCGCTAGTGAAAAAAATGAAACAATGCCATTTGCAGCACCATAGATGAGTCTAGACGAAATCACGCCACCTGTAGTAAGTGAGAAAGCAAAAGCCACATATCCTATCATATCACTTTTAGGAGTTACTTAAAAATTGATACCAATGAAGATATTTCCACAGAGAAAGGCAATCACAGATTCATTAAAAAACTTATGGTTCACCAAATAGAAAGGGATGAGGATTGGATACATTACCATATTGGGGTTAACAGAGATATACAAACCATGTGAAATATATAACCAGGAAAGACGTACGGAAGACCAGGAGAAGACTACTCAACATTGTGTCATAACCTACATGGGAAAAGGATGCGAGGAAGAATAGATACCTGTATATGTGTGAAAGAACCACATCTTGCACACCTAGAACAAACAAACCATTGTAATCAAATTTGCTGGGATAAAAAATTAAAAGTAAATTACAAATATGGACAAGAAGTAATGAGACATAAACTTAAAGGGCTTTTTCCTGGCATTTTCCATTCTAATATACAACCTACAACACCACTTCCATTAAGGCTCTGTTTCCCTAGTAACCAAATTTGGTAAAGGAGAAATGCTGCCACTTTGTGGCCGTTTCCTGCAAGAGCAGCTTTAAAGTCACAGGTAATGGTCACTTAACATTCAGAAGGACTCAGGGCTGTAAAGGAAACTTGCCCTAAAAATTTGTGCTGAAGTAGAGAATGGACAAAAAAATTCAAAACAGGCAAATGTTTCAAGAAGAGATTATGAAGAGTTAAGTTTTACTTACACTCTTTTTAAAAAAAGGAAAATGGATAAAAGCTCAACCTCAGGGAGTGTTAGGCGCATGGAATCTAATCTACAAAAAGTTTCAACTTACACCAGTCGACTGACCATCAGCAAAATGTCTACAAACAATAAATGCTGAAGGGGTTTTAGAGAACTGTGTACCCCCTACCTGCTGGTGAGACATAAAGGGGTAACAGCCAATAGTGAGAACAGAAAGCAGCTGTGTTTAGAAGTAAAAATGGAGGTACCATTCAATCCAGCAGGGGCACCATTGGACCTCTCACCTGAGAAGACAAGAATCGAGAAGACACAGGCCGCAAAAGCTGCAGTGCAGCCTTATTCACAATATCCAAGACAGTGAAGCAATCAAAATGTCCAACAACAGGTAAATGGATAAAGAAGAAATGGTCCATATACACAATGGAATATTAGCCATGGAAGACAATGAACCATTGCTATTTGAGGCACCACAAATGAGTCTGGAGATAATCACGAAAGATGAGGTAAGTTGGAAAGCAAAAGACCTGTATTCTATGATATCACTTATAGGCGTTATCTAATAACTGACACAAATGAACATATTTCCGCAGAGAAAGACACTCACAGATTTAGAAAACAAACTATGCTCATCTAAAACGAAAGGTGGGGGAATGGATAAATTAAGATTAGTGTTACTATATGTATACAAACACATATTATATACATATCACAAAAAGACCGACCATATAGCAAGGGAGGTCTGAAGAACCCTCAGTAACATTTTACATGGGAAAAGCATCTGTACTTGAATAGACAAATATAATGTACAAATGAACCAGATTGTGTACACCTCGGACAAATAATATTCTAAGCTTTACCCCAATTAAAAAAAAATTAAAACCAAGAAGAAATAATGAGACATAAACTTATGGGGCTTTCTCCATGCACATTCCAATGTAATTTACAACCTAGGAACACGACTTCCAGAAAGGCTCTGCTGCCCTACTAACCAGATTTGCGAATGGAGAAATGCTGCCTCCTTGAGGCCACTTCCCACAACAGCAGCTTTAAACCCATTGCTAAAGGTCACTAAATATGCACCACACTTGCAGTTCGGGAAATGAGACCTGCTCTCTAAAAAAACTCTGGGGTGGAAAATGGACCAAAAAATTCAAAAGAGAGCAACCTTCCAAAAAGACAATTTCAAGAGATATATTGTACTCCCAATTGTTTCCTTTTTTTAACAGAAAAGAAAACGGCGGAGAAAAATGATGAGTTTTACGAATTTTCAAAGACATGCAAACCCATATTACAAAACCCTATCAGCTCACAGCAGCCAGTAGGGCCATTAGCATAAATGCTGCAAACAATAAATGCTGAAGCGATTGAGGAGAAATGTGTACCCTCGATTCTAAGGGGGACGTGCTAAGTGCCACTAATGAAAACACAAAGAAGGTGCTTGGAAAGGGAAAAACGGTGCTACCAGTCAGTCAATCACACCCACTGCTGGGCCTATCACCTGAGAAAATGAGAATCAAAAAGTCACAGGCTGGCAATCCTGCACTCCAAGAATATTTACCATAGCCAAAACTTGGAAGCCATGAAAATGTCCATCAACCGAGGAATGCACAAAGAAGAAGTGGTCCACGTACACAGTGGAAAATTACTCCAATAAAAAATAAAAATTAAATTTAAAAATCCAACAAAAGTAAGGAGACATCAGCTTGTGTGGGTTTGTCCAGGCACACTCCACTCTAATTTATAACCGAGAAACACCACAGGCCGCAAGGGCTTTTCCCTAGTTACCAGGGTGGGGAACATAGAAAGGCTGCCGCCCTCTGGCAGTTACCTGCACAAGCAGTTTTAAAGCCTGTGCTAATGGTCATTTCATAGGAAGAAGTACTGCACAACTGTAAATGAAACCTGCCCTCAAAATGTCTTCAGGGAGGTAATGGCCAAAACATTTCAAAATGTGACACATACTTTAAGAGAACACTTTGAAGAACTAAGGGGTAATCACAGCTTGAAAAATAAAAAGGACATGCCTTCCAGCTCAATTTCAGCGGATCATGGGGCACATGCGAATTCAATCACAAAGAGGTATCAGCTCACACTTGTTAGAATAACCATCAGCAAGAAAACTACAAACAATAAATGCTGAAGGTGTTGTGGAGAAATGCATACCCTCAACTTCAAGGGGGACGTAAGCTGGAAAGGACCACCAATGAGAAGAGAATGGAGGTGCCTTAAAAAGGTAAACATTGAGCTACCATATGATCCAGCAGGCCCACTCCTCCACCTATAATCTAAGAAGAGAGAATTGGACAGACACAGGCAGGCAAATCTGCATTGAACAGTATTACAATAGCCAAGATATGGAAGTAAACATAAAGTCTACCAACAGATAGGAGGACAAAAAGAACTCCTCCATGTACAGATAGAATATTCGCTAGTGAAAAAAATGAAACAGTGCCATTTGCAGCACCGTAGATGAGTTAGAAGTAATCACGCCACCTGTAGTAAGTGAGAAAGCAAAAGACACATATCCGATTATATCACTTTTAGGAGTTACTTAAAAATTGATACCAATGAAGATATTTCCACAGAGAAAGGCGTTCACAGATTCATTAAAAAACTTATGGTTCGCCAAATAGAAAGGGATGAGGATTGGATACATTACCATATTGGGGTTAACAGAGATATACAAACCATGTGAAATATATAACCAGGAAAGACGTACGGAAGACCAGGAGAAGACTACTCAACATTGTGTCATAACCTACATGGGAAAAGGATGCGAGGAAGAATAGATACATGTATATGTGTGAAAGAACCACAACTTGCACACCTAGAACAAACAAACTATTGTAATCAAATTTGCTGGGATAAAAAATAAAAAGTAAATTACAAATATGAACAACAAGTAATGAGACATAAACCTAAAGGGCTTTTTCCTGGCACATTCCACTCTAATTTACAACCTAGAACACCACTTCCATTAAGCCTGTTTCCCTAGTAACCAAATTTGGTAAAGGAGAAATGCTGCCACCTTGTGGCCGTTTCCTGCAAGAGCAGCTTTAAAGTCACAGCTAATGGTCACTTAACATTCACAAGGACTCAGGGCTGTAAAGGACACTTGCCCTAAAAATTTGTGCTGAAGTAGAGAATGGACAAAAAAATTCAAAACAGGCAAATGTTTCAAGAAGAGATTATGAAGAGTTAAGTTTTACTTACACTCTTTTTAAAAAAAAGGAAAATGGATAAAAGCTCAACCTCAGGGAGTGTTAGACGCATGCAACCTAATCTACAAAAAGTTTCAACTTACACCAGTCGACTGACCATCAGCAAAATGTCTACAAACAATAAATGCTGAAGGGGTTTTAGAGAACTGTGTACCCTCTACCTGCTGGTGAGACGTAAAGGGGTAACAGCCAATAGTGAGAACAGAAAGCAGCTGTGTTTAAAAGTAAAAATGGAGGTACAATTCAATCCAGCAGGGGCACCATTGGACCTCTCACCTGAGAAGACAAGAATCGAGAAGACACAGGCCGCAAAAGCTGCAGTGCAGCCTTATTCACAATAGCCAAGCCAGTGAAGCAATCAAAATGTCCAACAACAGGTAAATGGATAAAAAGAAGTGGTCCATATACACAATGGAATATTAGCCATGGAAGACAATGAACCATTGCTCTTTGAGGCACCACAAATGAGTCTGGAGATAATCACGAAAGATGAGGTAAGTTGGAAAGCAAAAGACCTGTATTCTATGACATCACTTATAGGCGTTATCTAATAACCGACACAAATGAACATATTTCCGCAGAGAAAGACACTCACAGATTTAGAAAACAAACTATGCTCATCTAAAACGAAAGGTGGGGGAATGGATAAATTAAGATTAGTGTTACTATATGTATACAAACACATATTATATACATATCACAAAAAGACCGACCATATAGCAAGGGAGGTCTGAAGAACCCTCAGTAACATTTTACATGGGAAGAGCATCTGTACTTGAATAGACAAATATAATGTACAAATGAACCAGATTGTGTACACCTCGGACAAACAATATTCTAAGCTTTACCCCAATTAAAAAAAAATTAAAACCAAGAAGAAATAATGAGACATAAACTTATGGGGCTTTCTCCATGCACATTCCAATGTAATTTACAACCTAGGAACACGACTTCCAGAAAGGCTCGGCTGCCCTACTACCCAGATTTGGGAATGGAGAAATGCTGCCTGCTTCAGGCCACTTCCCACAACAGGAGATTTAAAACCCTTGCTAAAGGTCACTAAATATTCACCAAACTTGCAGTTTGGTAAATGACACCTGCTCTCTAAAAAAAGTCTGAGGTGAAGATCGAACAAAAAATTCAAAAGAGGGCAGCCTTCCAAGAAGACAATATCAAGAGTTATATTGTACTCCCAATTGTTTCCTTTTTTTAACAGAAAAGAAAACCGCGGAGAAAAATGATGAGTTTTACGAATTTTCAAAGACATGCAAACCCAAATTACAAAACCCTATCAGCTCACAGGAGCCAGTAGGGCCATTAGCATAAATGCTGCAAACAATAAATGCTGAAGCGATTGAGGAGAAATGTGTATCCTCGATTCTAAGGGGGACGTGCTAAGTGCCACGAATGAAAACACAAAGAAAGTGCTTGAAAAGGGAAAAACGGTGCTACCAGTCAGTCAATCACACCCACTGCTGGGCCTATCACCTGAGAAAATGAGAATCAAAAAGTCACAGGCTGGCAATCCTGCACTCCAACAATATTTACCATAGCCAACACTTGGAAGCAATGAAAATGTCCATCAACCAAGGAATGCACAAAGAAGAAGTGGTCCACGTACACAGTGGAAAATTACTCCAATAAAAAATAAAAATTAAATTTAAAAATCCAACAAAAGTAAGGAGACATCAGCTTGTGTGGGTTTGTCCGGGCACACTCCACTCTAATTTATAACCGAGAAACACCACAGGCAGCACGGGCTTTTCCCTAGTTAACAGGTTGGGGAACATAGAAACGCTGCCGCCCTCTGGCAGTTTCGTGCAAAAGCAGTTTTAAAGCCTGTGCTAATGGTCATTTCATAGGAACAAGTACTGCAGAACTGTAAATGAAACCTGCCCTCAAAATGTCTTCAGGGAGGTAATGGCCAAAACACTTCAAAATGTGACACATACTTTAAGAGAACACTTTGAAGAACTAAGGGGTAATCACAGCTTGAAAAATAAAAAGGACATGCCTTCAAGCTCAATTTCAACGGATTATGAGGCACATGCGAATTGAAACACAAAGAGGTATCAGCTCACACTTGTCAGAATAACCATCAGCAAGAAAACTACAAACAATAAATGCTGAAGGTGTTGTGGAAAAATGCATACCCTCAACTTCAAGTGGGACGTAAGTTGGAAAGGACCACCAATGAGAACAGAATGGAGGTGCCTTAAAAAGGTAAACATTGAGCTACCATATGATCCAGCAGGCCCACTCCTCCACCTATAATCTAAGAAGAGAGAATTGGAAAGACACAGGCAGGCAAATCTGCATTGCACAGTATTACAATAGCCAAGATATGGAAGTAAACAAAAGTCTACCAACAGATGGGAGGACAAAGAAGAACTCCTCCATGTACAACTGGAATATTCGCTAGTGAAAAAAATGAAACAATGCCATTTGCAGCACCATAGATGAGTCTAGACGAAATCACGCCACCTGTAGTAAGTGAGAAAGCAAAAGCCACATATCCTATCATATCACTTTTAGGAGTTACTTAAAAATTGATACCAATGAAGATATTTCCACAGAGAAAGGCAATCACAGATTCATTAAAAAACTTATGGTTCACCAAATAGAAAGGGATGAGGATTGGATACATTACCATATTGGGGTTAACAGAGATATACAAACCATGTGAAATATATAACCAGGAAAGACGTACGGAAGACCAGGAGAAGACTACTCAACATTGTGTCATAACCTACATGGGAAAAGGATGCGAGGAAGAATAGATACCTGTATATGTGTGAAAGAACCACATCTTGCACACCTAGAACAAACAAACCATTGTAATCAAATTTGCTGGGATAAAAAATTAAAAGTAAATTACAAATATGGACAAGAAGTAATGAGACATAAACTTAAAGGGCTTTTTCCTGGCATTTTCCATTCTAATATACAACCTACAACACCACTTCCATTAAGGCTCTGTTTCCCTAGTAACCAAATTTGGTAAAGGAGAAATGCTGCCACCTTGTGGCCGTTTCCTGCAAGAGCAGCTTTAAAGTCACAGGTAATGGTCACTTAACATTCACAAGGACTCAGGGCTGTAAAGGAAACTTGCCCTAAAAATTTGTGCTGAACTAGAGAATGGACAAAAAAATTCAAAACAGGCAAATGTTTCAAGAAGTGATTATGAAGAGTTAAGTTTTACTTACACTCTTTTTAAAAAAAGGAAAATGGATAAAAGCTCAACCTCAGGGAGTGTTAGACGCATGGAATCTAATCTACAAAAAGTTTCAACTTACACCAGTCGACTGACCATCAGCAAAATGTCTACAAACAATAAATGCTGAAGGGGTTTTAGAGAACTGTGTACCCTCTACCTGCTGGTGAGACATAAAGGGGTAACAGCCAATAGTGAGAACAGAAAGCAGCTGTGTTTAAAAGTAAAAATGGAGGTACCATTCAATCCAGCAGGGGCACCATTGGCCCTCTCATCTGAGAAGACAAGAATCGAGAAGACACAGGCCGCAAAAGCTGCAGTGCATCCTTATTCACAATATCCAAGACAGTGAAGCAATCAAAATGTCCAACAACAGGTAAATGGATAAAGAAGAAGTGGTCCATATACACAATGGAATATTAGCCATGGAAGACAATGACCCATTGCTCTTTGAGGCACGACAAATGAGTCTGGAGATAATCACGAAAGATGAGGTAAGTTGGAAAGCAAAAGACCTGTATTCTATGATATCACTTATAGGCGGTATCTAGTAACTGACACAAATGAACATATTTCCGCAGAGAAAGACACTCACAGATTTAGAAAACAAACTATGCTCATCTAAAATGAAAGGTGGGGGGAATAGATAAGTTAAGATTAGTGTTACTATATGTATACAAACTCATATTATATACATATCTCAAAAAGACCGACCATATAGCAAGGGAGGTCTGTGGAACCCTCTGTAACATTTTACATGGGAAGAGGCTCTGTACTTGAATAGACATATATAATGTACAAATGAACCAGATTGTGTTCACCTAGGACAAACAATATTCTAAGCTTTACCCCAATTAAAAAAAAAAATTAAAACCAAGAAGAAATAATGAGACATAAACTTATGGGGCTTTCTCCATGCACATTCCAATGTAATTTACAACTTAGGAACACGACTTCCAGAAAGGCTCTGCTGCCCTAGTACCCAGATTTGGGAATGGACAAATGCTGCCTGCTTCAGGCCACTTCCCACAACAGGAGATTTAAAACCCTTGCTAAAGGTGACTAAATATTCACCAAACTTGCAGTTCGGTAAATGACACCTGCTCTCTAAAAAGAGTCTGAGGTGGAAAATCGACCAAAAAATTCAAAAGAGGGCAGCCTTCCAAGAAGACAATATCAAGACTTATATTGTACTCCCAAATGTTTCATTTTTTTAACAGAAAAGGAAACCGCGGAGAAAAATGATGAGTTTTACGAATTTTCAAAGACATGCAAACCCACATTACAAAACACTATCAGCTCACAGGAGCCAGTAGGGCCATTAGCAAAAATGCTGCAAACAATAAATGCTGAAGCGATTGTGGAGAAATGTGTACCCTCGATTCTAAGGGGGACGTGGTAAGTGCCACTAACGAAAACACAAAGAAGGTGCTTTGAAAAGGGGAAAACGTTGCTACCAGTCAGTCAATCACACCCACTGCTGGGCCTATCACCTGAGAAAATGAGAATCAAAAAGTCACAGGCTGGCAATCCCGCACTCCAACAATATTTACCATAGCCAACACTTGGAAGCAATGAAAATGTCCATCCACCAAGGAATGCACAAAGTAGAAGTGGTCCACGTACACAGTGGGAAATTACTCCAATAAAAAATAAAAATCAAAATTAAAAATCCAACAAAAGCAAGGAGACATCAGCTTGTGTGAGTTTGTCTGGGCACAGTCCACTCTAATTTATAATCGAGAAACACCACAGGCCGCAAGGGCTTTTCCCTAGTTACCAGGGTGGGGAACATAAAAAGGCTGCCGCCCTCTGGCAGTTACCTGCAAAAGCAGCCTTAAAGCCTGTGCTAATGGTCATTTCATAAGAACAAGTACTGCAGAACTGTACATGAAACCTGCCCTCAAAATGTCTTCAGGGAGGTAATGGCCAAAACACTTCAAAATGTGACACATACTTTAAGAGAACACTTTGAAGAACTAAGGGGTAATCACA
Organism: Balaenoptera physalus; assembly: GCF_965194825.1. Taxonomy (NCBI): domain Eukaryota; kingdom Metazoa; phylum Chordata; class Mammalia; order Artiodactyla; family Balaenopteridae; genus Balaenoptera; species Balaenoptera physalus. The sequence goes on from NW_028126526.1 coordinate 710,086, forward strand.
GCTTGAAAAATAAAAAGGACATGCCTTCAAGCTCAATTTCAACGGATTATGAGGCACATGCGAATTCAACCACAAAGAGGTATCAGCTCACACTTGTCAGAGTAACCATCAGCAAGAAAACTACAAACAATAAATGCTGAAGGTGTTGTGGAAAAATGCATACCCTCAACTTCAAGTGGGACGTAATTTGGAAAGGACCACCAATGAGAACAGAATGGAGGTGCCTTAAAAAGGTAAACATTGAGCTACCATATGATCCAGCAGGCCCACTCCTCCACCTATAATCTAAGAAGAGAGAATTGGAAAGACACAGGCAGGCAAATCTGCATTGCACAATATTACAATAGCCAAGATATGGAAGTAAACAAAAGTCTACCAACAGATGGGAGGACAAAGAAGAACTCCTCCCTGTACAACTGGAATATTCGCTAGTGAAAAAAATGAAACAATGCCATTTGCAGCACCGTAGATGAGTTAGAAGTAATCACGCAACCTGTAGTAAGTGAGAAAGCAAAAGACACATATCCGATCATATCACTTTTAGGAGTTACTTAAAAATTGATACCAATGAAGATATTTCCACAGAGAAAGGCGGTCACAGATTCATTAAAAAACTTATGGTTCACCAAATAGAAAGGGATGAGGATTGGATACATTACCATATTGGGGTTAACAGAGATATACAAACCATGTGAAATATATAACCAGGAAAGACGTACGGAAGACCAGGAGAAGACTACTCAACATTGTGTCATAACCTACATGGGAAAAGGATGCGAGGAAGAATAGATACACGTATATGTGTGAAAGAACCACAACTTGCACACCTAGAACAAACAAACTATTGTAATCAAATTTGCTGGGATAAAAAATAAAAAGTAAATTACAAATATAAACAACAAGTAATGAGACATAAACCTAAAGGGCTTTTTCCTGGCACATTCCACTCTAATTTACAACCTAGAACACCACTTCCATTAAGCCTCTGTTTCCCTAGTAACCAAATTTGGTAAAGGAGAAATGCTGCCACCTTGTGGCCGTTTCCTGCAAGAGCAGCTTTAAAGTCACAGCTAATGGTCACTTAACATTCACAAGGACTCAGGGCTGTAAAGGACACTTGCCCTAAAAATTTGTGCTGAAGTAGAGAATGGACAAAAAAATTCAAAACAGGCAAATGTTTCAAGAAGAGATTATGAAGAGTTAAGTTTTACTTACACTCTTTTTAAAAAAAAGGAAAATGGATAAAAGCTCAACCTCAGGGAGTGTTAGACGCATGCAACCCAATCTACAAAAAGTTTCAACTTACACCAGTCGACTGACCATCAGCAAAATGTCTACAAACAATAAATGCTGAAGGGGTTTTAGAGAACTGTGTACCCTCTACCTGCTGGTGAGACGTAAAGGGGTAACAGCCAATAGTGAGAACAGAAAGCAGCTGTGTTTAAAAGTAAAAATGGAGGTACAATTCAATCCAGCAGGGGCACCATTGGACCTCTCACCTGAGAAGACAAGAATCGAGAAGACACAGGCCGCAAAAGCTGCAGTGCAGCCTTATTCACAATAGCCAAGCCAGTGAAGCAATCAAAATGTCCAACAACAGGTAAATGGATAAAAAGAAGTGGTCCATATACACAATGGAATATTAGCCATGGAAGACAATGAACCATTGCTCTTTGAGGCACCACAAATGAGTCTGGAGATAATCACGAAAGATGAGGTAAGTTGGAAAGCAAAAGACCTGTATTCTATGACATCACTTATAGGCGTTATCTAATAACTGACACAAATGAACATATTTCCACAGAGAAAGACAGAGACATAGAAAACAAACTATGCTCATCTAAAAGGAAAGGTGGGGGGAATGGATAAATTAAGATTAGTGTTACTATATGTATACAAACACATATTATATACATATCTCAAAAAGACCGACCATATAGCAAGGGAGGTCTGCAGAATCCTCTGTAACATTTTACATGGGAAGAGGATCTGTACTTGAATAGACATATATAATGTACAAATGAACCAGATTGTGTTCACCTAGGAGAAACAATATTCTAAGCTTTACCCCAATTAAAACACTTTCAAAAACCAAGAAGAAATAATGAGACATAAACTTATGGGGGTTTCTCCACGCACATGCCACTGTAATTTACAACCTAGGCACACGACTTCCAGAAAGGCTCGGCTGCCCTACAACCCAGATTTGCGAATGGAGAAATGCTGCCTCCTTGAGGCCACTTCCCACAACAGCAGCTTTAAACCCATTGGTAAAGGTCACTAAATATGCACCACACTTGCAGTTCGGGAAATGAGACCTGCTCTCTAAAAAAACTCTGGGGTGGAAAATCGACCAAAAAATTCAAAAGAGGGCAACCTTCCAAGAAGACAATATCAAGAGTTATATTGTACTCCCAATTGTTTCCTTTTTTTAACAGAAAAGAAAACCGTGGAGAAAAATGATGAGTTTTACGAATTTTCAAAGACATGCAAACCGAAATTACAAAACCCTATCAGCTCACAGGAGCCAGTAGCGCCATTAGCATAAATGCTGCAAACAATAAATGCTGAAGCAATTGAGTAGAAACGTGTACCCGCGATTCTAAGGGGGACGTGCTAAGTGCCACGAATGAAAACACAAAGAAGGTGCTTGGAAAGGGAAAAACGGTGCTACCAGTCAGTCAATCACACCCACTGCTGGGCCTATCACCTGAGAAAATGAGAATCAAAAAGTCACAGGCTGGCAATCCTGCACTCCAACAATATTTACCATAGCCAACACTTGGAAGCAATGAAAATGTCCATCAACCGAGGAATGCACAAAGAAGAAGTGGTCCACGTACACAGTGGAAAATTACTCCAATAAAAAATAAAAATTAAATTAAAAAATCCAACAAAAGTAAGGAGACATCAGCTTGTGTGGGTTTCTCCGGGCACACTCCACTCTAATTTATAACCGAGAAACACCACAGGCCGCAAGGGCTTTTCCCTAGTTACCAGGGTGGGGAACATAGAAAGGCTGCCGCCCTCTGGCAGTTACCTGCAAAAGCAGTTTTAAAGCCTGTGCTAATGGTCATTTCATAGGAACAAGTACTGCAGAACTGTAAATGAAACCTGCCCTCAAAATGTCTTCAGGGAGGTAATGGCCAAAACACTTCAAACTGTGACACATACTTTAAGAGAACACTCTGAAGAACTAATGGGTAATCACAGCTTGAAAAATAAAAAGGACATGCCTTCAAGCTCAATTTCAACGGATTATGAGGCACATGCGAATTCAACCACAAAGAGGTATCAGCTCACACTTGTCAGAAAAACCATCAGCAAGAAAACTACAAACAATAAATGCTGAAGGTGTTGTGGAGAAATGCATACCCTCAACTTCAAGGGGGACGTAAGTTGGAAAGGACCACCAATGAGAACAGAATGGAGGTGCCTTAAAAAGGTAAACATTGAGCTACCATATGATCCAGCAGGCCCACTCCTCCACCTATAATCTAAGAAGAGAGAATTGGAAAGACACAGGCAGGCAAATCTGCATTGCACAGTATTACAATAGCCAAGATATGGAAGTAAACAGAAGTCTACCAACAGATGGGAGGACAAAGAAGAACTCCTCCATGTACAACTGGAATATTCGCTAGTGAAAAAAATGAAACAATGCCATTTGCAGCACCGTAGATGAGTCTAGACGTAATTACGCCACCTGTAGTAAGTGAGAAAGCAAAAGCCACATATCCTATCATATCACTTTTAGGAGTTACTTAAAAATTGATACCAATGAAGATATTTCCACAGAGAAAGGCAATCACAGATTCATTAAAAAACTTATGGTTCACCAAATAGAAAGGGATGAGGATTGGATACATTACCATATTGGGGTTAACAGAGATATACAAACCATGTGAAATATATAACCAGGAAAGACGTACGGAAGACCAGGAGAAGACTACTCAACATTGTGTCATAACCTACATGGGAAAAGGATGTGAGGAAGAATAGATACCTGTATATGTGTGAAAGAACCGCATCTTGCACACCTAGAACAAACAAACCATTGTAATCAAATTTGCTGGGATAAAAAATTAAAAGTAAATTACAAATATGGAGAAGAAGTAATGAGACATAAACTTAAAGGGCTTTTTCCTGGCATTTTCCATTCTAATATACAACCTAGAACACCACTTCCATTAAGGCTCTGTTTCCCTAGTAACCAAATTTGGTAAAGGAGAAATGCTGCCACCTTGTGGCCGTTTCCTGCAAGAGCAGCTTTAAAGTCACAGCTAATGGTCACTTAACATTCACAAGGACTCAGGGCTGTAAAGGAAACTTGCCCTAAAAATTTGTGCTGAAGTAGAGAATGGACAAAAATATTCAAAGCAGGCAAATGTTTCAAGAAGAGATTATGAAGAGTTAAGTTTTACTTACACTCTTTATAAAAAAAGGAAAATGGATAAAAGGTCAACCTCAGGGAGTGTTAGACGCATGCAATCTAATCTACAAAAAGTTTCAACTTACACCAGTCGACTGACCATCAGCAAAATGTCTACAAACAATAAACGCTGAAGGGGTTTTAGAGAACTGTGTACCCTCTACCTGCTGGTGAGACATAAAGGGGTAACAGCCAATAGTGAGAACAGAAAGCAGCTGTGTTTAAAAGTAAAAATGGAGGTACCATTCAATCCAGCAGGGGCACCATTGGACCTCTCACCTGAGAAGACAAGAATCGAGAAGACAGAGGCCGCAAAAGCTGCAGTGCAGCCTTATTCACAATATCCAAGACAGTGAAGCAATCAAAATGTCCAACAACAGGTAAATGGATAAAGAAGAAGTGGTCCATATACACAATGGAATATTAGCCATGGAAGACAATGAACCATTGCTCTTTGAGGCACCACAAATGAGTCTGGAGATAATCACGAAAGATGAGGTAAGTTGGAAAGCAAAAGACCTGTATTCTATGATATCACTTATAGGCGTTATCTAATAACTGACACAAATGAACATATTTCCGCAGAGAAAGACACTCACAGATTTAGAACACAAACTATGCTCATCTAAAACGAAAGGTGGGGGGAATAGATAAGTTAAGATTAGTGTTACTATATGTATACAAACTCATATTATATACATATCTCAAAAAGACCGACCATATAGCAAGGGAGGTCTGCGGAACCCTCTGTTAACATTTTACATGGGAAGAGGATCTGTACTTGAATAGATATATATAATGTACAAATGAACCAGATTGTGTTCACCTAGGACAAACAATATTCTAAACTTTACCCCAATTAAAAAAAAATTAAAACCAAGAAGAAATAATGAGACATAAACTTATGGGGCTTACTCCATGCACATTCCAATGTAATTGACAACCTTGGAACACGACTTCCAGAAAGGCTCTGCTGCCCTATTACCCAGATTTGGGAATGGAGAAATGCTGCCTGCTTCAGGCCACTTCCCACAACAGGAGATTTAAAACCCTTGCTAAAGGTCACTAAATATTCACCAAACTTGCAGTTCGGTAAATGACACCTGCTCTCTAAAAAACTCTGGGGTGGAAAATCGCCCAAAAAATTCGAAAGAAGGCAGCCTTCCAAGAAGACAATATCAAGAGTTATATTGTACTCCCAATTGTTTCCTTTTTTTAACAGAAAACAAAACGTCGAAGAAAAATGATGAGTCTTACGAATTTTCAAAGACATACAAACCCAAATTACAAAACCCTATCAGCTCACAGGAGCCAGAAGGGCCATTAGCATAAATTCTGCAAACAATAAATGCTGAAGCGATTGTGGAGAAATGCGTACCCTCGATTCTAAGGGGGACGTGGTAAGAGCCACGAATGAAAACTCAAAGCAGGTGCTTGGAAAGGGAAACACGGTGCTACCAGTCAATGAATCACACCCACTGCTGGGCATATCACCTGAGAAAATGAAAATCAAAAAGTCACAGGCTGGCAATCCTGCACTCCAACAATATTTACCATAGCCAACACTTGGAAACAATGAAAATGTCCATCAACCGAGGTATGCACAAAGAAGAAGTGATCCACGTACACAGTGGAAAATTACTCCAATAAAAAATAAAAATTAAATTTAAAAATCCAACAAAAGTAAGGAGACATCAGCTTGTGTGGGTTTGTCCGGGCACACTCCACACTAATTTATAACCGAGAAACACCACAGGCAGCAAGGGCTTTTCCCTAGTTACCAGGGTGGGGAACATAGAAAGGCTGCGGCCCTCTGGCAGTTACCTGCGAAAGCAGCTTTAAAGCCTGTGCTAATGGTCATTTCATAGGAACAAGTACTGCAGAACTGTAAATGAAACCTGCCCTCAAAATGTCTTCAGGGAGGTAATGGCCAAAACATTTCAAAATGTGACACATACTTTAAGAGAACACTTTGAAGAACTAAGGGGTAATCACAGCTTGAAAAATAAAAAGGACATGCCTTCAAGCTCAATTTCAGTGGATTATGAGGCACGTGCGAATTCAGCCACAAAGAGGTATCAGCTCACACTTGTCAGAATAACCATCAGCAAGAAAACTACAAACAATAAATGCTGAAGGTGTTGTAGAGAAATGCAAACCCTGAACTTCAAGGGGGATGTAACTTGGAAAGGGCCACGAACTAGAACAGAATGGGGGTGCCTTAAAAAGGTAAACATTGAGCTACCATATGATCCAGCAGGCCCACTCCTCCACCTATATTCTAAGAAGAGAGAATTGGAAAGACACAGGCAGGCAAATCTGCATTGCACAGTATTACAATAGCCAAGATATGGAAGTAACCAAAAAGTACACCTACAGATGGGTGGACAAAGAAGTACTCCTCCATGTACAGATGGAATATTCGCTAGTGAAAAAATTGAAACAATGCCATTTGCAGCACCTTAGATGAGTCTAGACGTAATCACACCACCTGTAGTAAGTGAGAAAGTAAAGGACACATATCCTATCATATCACTTTCAGGAGTTACACAAAAATTGATACCAATGAAGATATTTCCACAGAGAAAGGCAATCACAGATTCATTAAAAAACTTATGGTTCACCAAATAGAAAGGGATGAGGATTGGATACATTACCATATTGGGGTTAACAGAGATATACAAACCATGTGAAATATATAACCAGGAAAGACGTACGGAAGACCAGGAGAAGACTACTCAACATTGTGTCATAACCTACATGGGAAAAGGATGCGAGGAAGAATAAATACCTGTATATGTGTGAAAGAACCACATCTTGCACACCTAGAACAAACAAACCATTGTAATCAAATTTGCTGGGATAAAAAATTAAAAGTAAATTACAAATATGGAGAAGAAGTAATGAGACATAAACTTAAAGGGCTTTTTCCTGGCATTTTCCATTCTAATATACAACCTAGAACACCACTTCCATTAAGGCTCTGTTTCCCTAGTAACCAAATTTGGTAAAGGAGAAATGCTGCCACCTTGTGGCCGTTTCCTGCAAGAGCAGCTTTAAAGTCACAGGTAATGGTCACTTAACATTCACAAGGACTCACGGCTGTAAAGGAAACTTGCCCTAAAAATTTGTGCTGAAGTAGAGAATGGACAAAAAAATTCAAAACAGGCAAATGTTTCAAGAAGAGATTATGAAGAGTTAAGTTTTACTTACATTCTTTTTAAAAAAAGGAAAATGGATAAAAGCTCAACCTCAGGGAGTGTTAGACGCATGGAATCTAATCTACAAAAAGTTTCAACTTACACCAGTCGACTGACCATCAGCAAAATGTCTACAAACAATAAATGCTGAAGGGGTTTTAGAGAACTGTGTACCCTCTACCTGCTGGTGAGACATAAAGGGGTAACATCCAATGATGAGAAAAGAAAGGAGCTGTGTTTAAAAGTAAAAATGGAGTTTCCATTCAATCCCCAGGCGCAAAATTGGACCTCTAACCTGAGGAGACAAGAATCGAGAAGACACAGGCTGCAAAAGATGCAGTGCAGCCTTATTCACAATAGGCAAGACAGTGAAGGAATCAAACTGTGCAACAACAGGTGAATGGATAAAGAAGAAGTGGTCCATGTACACAATGGAATATTAGCCATGGAAGACAAAGAACCATTGCTCTTTGAGGCACCACAAATGAGTCTGCAGATAATCATGAAAGATGAGGTAAGTTGGAAAGCAAAAGACCTGTATTCTATGATATCACTTATAGACGTTATCTAATAACTGACACAAATGAACATATTCCACAGAGAAAGACACTCACAGATTTAGAAAACAAACTATGCTCATCTAATACGAAAGGTGGGGGGAATGGATAAATTAAGATTAGACTTACTATATGTATACAAACACATATTATATATATATATCTCAAAAAGACCGACCATATAGAAAGGAAAGTCTGCGGAACCTTCTGTAACATTTTACATGGGAAGAGGATCCGTAGTTGAATAGATATATATAATGTACAAATGAACCAGATTGTGTACACCTAGGACAAACAATATTCTAAGCATTACCACAAATAAAAAAAATTAAAACCAAGAAGAAATAATGAGACATAAACTTATGGGGGTTTCTCCATGCACATTCCAATGTAATTTACAACCTAGGAACACGACTTCCAGAAAGGCTCTGCTGCCCTAGTACCCAGATTTGGGAATGGAGGAATGCTGCCTGCTAGAGGCCACTTCCCACAACAGGAGCTTTAAAACCATTGCTAAAGGTCATTAAATATTCACCAAACTTGCAGTTCGGTAAATGACACCTGCTCTCTAAAAAAAGTCTGAGGTGGAAAATCGACCAAGAAATTCAAAAGAGGGCAACATTCCAAGAAGACAATATCAAGATTTATATTGTACTCCAAAATGTTTCCTTTTTTTAATAGAAAAGAAAACGGCGGTGAAAAATGATGAGTTTTACGAATTTTCAAAGCCATGCAAACCCAAATTCCAAGACCCTATCAGCTCACAGCAGCCAGTAGGTCTATTAGCATAAATGCTGCAAACAATAAATGCTGAAGCGATTGTCGAGACATGTGTACCCTCGATTCTAAGGGGGACGTGGTAAGAGCCACTAATGAAAACACAAAGAAGGTGCTTTGAAAAGGGAAAAACGGTGCTACCAGTCAGTCAATCACAACCACTGCTGGGCCTATCACCTGAGAAAATGAGAATCAAAAAGTCACAGGCTGGCAATCCTGCACTCCAACAATATTTACCATAGCCAACACTTGGAAGCAATGAAAATGTCCATCAACCGAGGAATGCACAAAGAAGAAGTGGTCCACGTACACAGTGGAAAATTACTCCAATAAAAAATAAAAATTAAATTTAAAAATCCAACAAAAGTAAGGAGACATCAGCTTGTGTGGGTTTGTCCGGGCACACTCCACTCTAATTTATAACCGAGAAACACCACAGGCCGCAAGGGCTTTTCCCTAGTTACCAGGGTGGGGAACATAGAAAGGCTGCCGCCCTCTGGGAGTTACCTGTACAAGCAGTTTTAAAGCCTGTGCTAATGGTCATTTCATAGGAAGAAGTAATGCAGGACTGTAAATGAAACCTGCCCTCAAAAAGTCTTGAGGGAGGTAATGGCCAAATCATTTCAAAATGTGACACATACTTTAAGAGAACACTTTGAAGAACTAAGGGGTAATCACAGCTTGAAAAATACAAAGGACATGCCTTCAAGCTGAATTTCAACGGATTATGAGGCACATGCGAATTCAACCACAGAGAGGTATCAGCTCACACTTGTCAGAATAACCATCAGCAAGAAAACTACAAACAATAAATGCTGAAGGTGTTGTGGAGAAATGCATACCCTCAACTTCAAGTGGGACGTAGGTTGGAAAGGACCACCCATGAGAACAGAATGGAGGTGCCTTAAAAAGGTAAACATTGAGCTACCATATGATCCAGCAGGCCCACTCCTCCACCTATAATCTAAGAAGAGAGAATTGGAAAGACACAGGCAGGCAAATCTGCATTGCACAGTATTACAATAGCCAAGATATGGAAGTAAACAAAAGTCTACCAACAGATGGGAGGACAAAGAAGAACTCCTCCATGTACAACAGGAATATTCGCTAGTGCAAAAAATGAAACAATGCCATTTGCAACACCATAGATGAGTCTAGACGTAATCACGCCACTGTAGTAAGTGAGAAAGCAAAAGACACATATCCTATCATATCACTTTTAGGAGTTACTTAAAAATTGACACCAATGAAGATATTTCGACAGAGAAAGGCAATCACAGATTTATAAAAAAACTTATGGTTCACCAAATAGAAAGGAATGAGGATTGGATACTTTACCATATTGGGGTTAACAGAGATATACAAACCATGTGAAATATATATCCACCAAAGACGTACGGAAGACCAGGAGAAGACTACTCAACGTTGTGTCATAACCTACATGGGAAAAGGATGCGAGGAAGAATAGATACATGTGTATGTGTGAAAGAACCACATCTTGCACACCTAGAACAAACAAACCATTGTAATCAAATTTGCTGGGATAAAAAATTAAAAGTAAATTACAAATATGAACAAGAAGTAATGAGACATAAACTTAAAGGGCTTTTTCCTGGCACGTTCCATTCTAATATACAACCTAGAACACCACTTCCATTAAGGCTCTGTTTCCCTAGTAACCAAATTAGGTAAAGGAGAAATGCTGCCACCTTGTGGCCGTTTCCTTCAAGAGCAGCTTTAACTTCACAGCTAATGGTCACTTAACATTCACAAGCACTCAGGGCTGTAAAGGACACCTGCCCTAAAAAACTGTGTTGAAGTAGAGAATGGACCAAAAAATTTAAAACAGGCAAATGTTTCAAGAGGAGATTATGAAGAGTTAAGTTTTACTTACACTCTTTTATAAAAAAAAGGAAACTGGATAAAAGCTCAACCTCAGGGACTGTTAGACCCATGCAATCTAATCTTTAAAAAGTTTCAACTTACACCAGTCGACTGACCATCAGCAAAATGTCTACAAACAATAAATGCTGAAGGGGTTTTAGAGAACTGTGTACCCTCTACCTGCTGGTGAGACGTAAAGGGGTAACAGCCAATAGTGAGAACAGAAAGCAGCTGTGTTTAAATGTAAATATGGAGGTACCGTTCAATCCAGTAGGGGCACCATTGGACCTCTCACCTGAGAAGACAAGAATCGAGAAGACACAGGCTGCAAAAGCTGCAGTACAGCCTTATTCACAATAGCCAAGACAGTGAAGCAATCAAAATGTCCAACAAGAGGTGAATGGATAAAGAAGAATTGGTCCATGTACACAATGGAATATTAGCCATGGAAAACAATGAACCATTGCTCTCTGAGGCACCACAAATGAGTTTGGAGATAGTCACGAAACATGAGATAAGTCCGAAAGCAAAAGACCTATATTCTATGATATCACTTATAGGCATTATCTAATAACTGACACAAATGAACATATTTCCACAGAGAAAGACACTCACGGACTTAGAAAACCTTGCTAAAGTTCACTAAATATGCACCTCACTTGCAGTTCGGGAAATGACACCTGCTCTCTAAAAACATTCTGGGCTGGAAAATCGACCAAAAAATTGAACAGAGGGCAAACTTCCAAGAAGACAATTTCAAGAATTATATTGTACTCCCAACTGTTTCCTTTTTGTAACAGAAAAGAAAACGGCGGAGAAAAATGATGAGTTTTACGAATTTTCAAAGACATGCAAACCCATATTACAAAACGCTATCAGCTCACAGCAGCCAGTAGGGCCATTAGCATAAATGCTGCAAACAATAAATGCTGAAGCGATTGAGGAGAAATGTGTACCCTCGATTTTAAGGTGGACGTGATAAGTGCCACTAATGAAAACACAAAGAAGGTGCTTGGAAAGGGAAAAACGGTGCTACCAGTCATTCAATCACACCCAATGCTGGGCCTATCACCTGAGAAAATGAGAATCAAAAAGTCACAGGCTGGCAATCCTGCACTCCAACAATATTTACCATAGCCAACACTTGGAAGCAATGAAAATGTCCATCAACCGAGGAATGCACAAAGAAGAAGTGGTCCACGTACACAGTGGAAAATTACTCCAATAAAAAATAAAAATTAAATTTAAAAATCCAACAAAAGTAAGGAGACATCAGCTTGTGTGGGTTTGTCCGGGCACACTCCACTCTAATTAATAACCGAGAAACACCACAGGCCGCAAGGGCTTTTTCCTAGTTACCAGGGTGGGAAACATAGAAAGGCTGCCGCCTTCTGGGAGTTACCTGCACAAGCAGTTTTAAAGCCTGTGCTAATGGTCATTTCATAGGAAGAAGTAATGCAGGACTGTAAATGAAACCTGCCCTCAAAATGTCTTGAGGGAGGTAATGGCCAAAACATTTCAAAATGTGACACATACTTTAAGAGAACACTTTGAAGAAATAAGGGGTAATCACAGCTTGAAAAATAAAAAGGACATGCCTTAAAGCTGAATTTCAACGGATTATGAGGCACATGCGAATTCAACCACAGAGAGGTATCAGCTCACACTTGTCAGAATAACCATCAGCAAGAAAACTACAAACAATAAATGCTGAAGGTGTTGTGGAGAAATGCATACCCTCAACTTCAATTGGGACGTAAGTTGGAAAGGACCACCAATGAGAAGAGAATGGAGGTGCCTTAAAAAGGTAAACATTGAGCTACCATATGATCCAGCAGGCCCACTCCTCGACCTATAATCTAAGAATATAGAATTGGAAAGACACAGGCAGGCAAATCTGCATTGCACACTATTACAATAGCCAAGATATGGAGGTAACCAAAAAGTCTACCAACAGATGGGTAGACAAAGAAGAACTCCTCCATGTACAGATGGAATATTCACTAGTGAAAAAAATGAAACAATGCCATTTGCAGCACCACAGATGAGTCTAGTCGTAATCACGCCACCTGTAGTAAGTGAGAAAGCAAAAGACACCTATCCTATCATATCACTTTTAGGAGTTACTTAAAAATTGATACCAATGAAGATATTTCCACAGAGAAAGACAATCTCAGATTCATTAAAAAACTTATGCTTCACCAAATAGAAAGGGATGAGGATTGGATACATTACCATACTGGTGTTAACAGAGATATACAAAACATGTGAAATATATAACCACCAAAGACATACGGAAGACCAGGAGAAGACTACTCAACTTTGTGTCATAACCTACATGGGAAAAGGATGCGAGGAAGAATAGATACACGTTTATGTGTGAAAGAACCACATCTTGCACACCTAGAACAAACAAACCATTGTAATCAAATGTGCTGGGATAAAAAATAAAAAGTAAATTACAAATATGAACAAGAAGTAATGAGACATAAACTTGAAGGGCTTTTTCCTGGCACATTCCATTCTAATTTACAACCTAGAACACCACTTCCATTAAGGCTCTGTTTCCCCAGTTACCAAATCTAGTAAATGAGAAATGCTGCCACCTTGTGGCCATTTCCTGCAAGAGCAGCTTTAAACTCACAGCTAATGGTCACTTAACATTCACAAGGACTCAGGGCTGTAAAGGACACCTGCCCTAAAAAACTGTGTTGAAGTAGGGAATGGACAAAAAAATTCAAAACAGGCAAATGTTTCAAGAAGAGAGTATGAAGAGTTAAGTTTTACTCACACACTTTTAAAAAAAAAGGTAAATGGATAAAAGCTCAACCTCAGGGAGTGTTAGACCTATGCAATCTAGTCTACAAAAAGTTTCAATTTACACCAGTCGACTGACCATCAGCAAAAAGTCTACAAACAATAAATGCTGAAGGGGTTTTAGAGAACCCTGTACCCTCTACCTGCTGGTGAGACGTAAAGGGATAGCAGCCAATAATGAGAACAGAAAGGAGCTGTGTTTAAAAGTAAAAATGGAGGTACCATTCAATCCAGCAGGTGCACCATTGGACCTCTCACTTGAGAAGAGAAGTATCGAGAAGACACAGGCTGCAAAAGCTGCAGTACAGCCTTATTCACAATAGGCAAGACAGTGAAGCAATCAAAATGTCCAAAAAGAGGTGAATGGAGAAAGAAGAAGTGGTCCATGTACACAATGGAATAATAGCCATGGAAAACAATGAACCATTGCTCTCTGAGGCACCACAAATGAGTCTGGAGATAATCACGATACATGAGGTAAGTCGGAAAGCAAAAGACCTATATTCTATGATATCACTTATAGGCGTTATCTAATAACTGACACAAATGAACATATTTCCACAGAGAAAGACACTCACGGACTTAGAAAACAAACTATGCTCATCTAAAAGGAAAGGTGGGGGGAATGGATAAATTAAGATTAGTGTTACTATATGTATACAAACACATATTATATACATATCACAAAAAGACCGACAATATAGCAAGGGAGGTCTGAAGAACCCTCAGTAACATTTTACATGGGAAGAGCATCTGTACTTGAATAGACAAATATAATGTACAAATGAACCAGATTGTGTACACCTCGGACAAACAATATTCTAAGCTTTACCCCAATTAAAAAACAATTTAAAACCAAGAAGAAATAATGAGACATGGACTTATGGGGGTTTCTCCATGCACAGTCCAATGTAATTTACAACCTAGGAACACGACTTCCAGAAAGGCTCTGCTGCCCTAGTACCCCGGTTTGGGAATGGAGAAATGCTGCCTGCTTCAGGCCACTTCCCACAACAGGAGATTTAAAACCATTGCTAAAGGTCACTAAATATGCACCACACTTGCAGTTCGGGAAATGAGACCTGCTCTCTAAAAAAACTCTGGGGTGGAAAATCGACCAAAAAATTCAAAAGAGGGCAACCTTCCAAGAAGACAATTTCAAGAATTATATTGTACTCCCAATTGTTTCCTTTTTGTAACAGAAAAGAAAACGGCGGAGAAAAATGATGAGTTTTACGAATTTTCAAAGACATGCAAACCCATATTACAAAACCCTATCAGCTCACAGCAGCCAGTAGGGCCATTAGCATAAATGCTGCAAACAATAAATGCTGAAGCGATTGAGGAGAAATGTGTACCCTCGATTCTAAGGGGGACGTGATAAGTGCCACTAATGAAATCACAAAGAAGGTGCTTGGAAAGAGAAAAACGGTGCTACCAGTCATTCAATCACACCCAATGCTGGGCCTATCACCTGAGAAAATGAGAATCAAAAAGTCACAGGCTGGCAATCCTGCACTCCAACAATATTTACCATAGCCAACACTTGGAAGCAATGAAAATGTCCATCAACCAAGGAATGCACAAAGAAGAAGTGGTCCACGTACACAGTGGAAAATTACTCCAATAAAAAATAAAAATTAAATTTAAAAATCCAACAAAAGTAAGGAGACATCAGCTTGTGTGGGTTTGTCCGGGCACACTCCACTCTAATTTATAACCGAGAAACACCACAGGCCGCAAGGGCTTTTCCCTGGTTACCAGGGTGGGGAACATAGAAAGGCTGCCGCCCTCTGGCAGTTACCTGCACAAGCAGTTTTAAAGTCTGTGCTAATGGTCATTTCATAGGAAGAAGTAATGCAGGACTGTAAATGAAACCAGCCCTCAAAAAGTCTTGAGGGAGGTAATGGCCAAAACATTTCAAAATGTGACACATACTTTAAGAGAACACTTTGAAGAACTAAGGGGTAATCACAGCTTGAAAAATAAAAAGGACATGCCTTCAAGCTGAATTTCAACGGATTATGAGGCACATGCGAATTCAACCACAGAGAGGTATCAGCTCACACTTGTCAGAATAACCGTCAGCAAGAAAACTACAAACAATAAATGCTGAAGGTGTTGTGGAGAAATGCATACCCTCAACTTCAAGTGGGACGTAGGTTGGAAAGGACCACCAATGAGAACAGAATGGAGGTGCCTTAAAAAGGTAAACATTGAGCTACCATATGATCCAGCAGGCCCACTCCTCCACCTATAATCTAAGAAGAGAGAATTGGAAAGACACAGGCAGGCAAATCTGCATTGCACAGTATTACAATAGCCAAGATATGGAAGTAAACAAAAGTCTACCAACAGATGGGAGGACAAAGAAGAACTCCTCCATGTACAAGTGGAATATTCGCTAGTGCAAAAAATGAAACAATGCCATTTGCAACACCATAGATGAGTCTAGACGTAATCACGCCACTGTAGTAAGTGAGAAAGCAAAAGACACATATCCTATCATATCACTTTTAGGAGTTACTTAAAAATTGATACCAATGAAGATATTTCCACAGAGAAAGGCAATCACAGATTTATAAAAAAACTTATGGTTCACCAAATAGAAAGGAATGAGGATTGGATAATTTACCATATTGGGGTTAACAGAGATATACAAACCATGTGAAATATATATCCACCAAAGACGTACGGAAAACCAGGAGAAGACTACTCAACGTTGTGTCATAACCTACATGGGAAAAGGATGCGAGGAAGAATAGATACATGTATATGTGTGAAAGAACCACATCTTGCCCACCTAGAACAAACAAACCATTGTAATCAAATTTGCTGGGATAAAAAATTAAAAGTAAATTACAAATATGAACAAGAAGTAATGAGACAAAAACTTAAAGGGCTTTTTCCTGGCACGTTCCATTCTAATATACAACCTAGAACACCACTTCCATTAAGGCTCTGTTTCCCTAGTAACCAAATTAGGTAAAGGAGAAATGCTGCCACCTTGTGGCCGTTTCCTTCAAGAGAAGCTATAACTTCACAGCTAATGGTCACTTAACATTCACAAGCACTCAGGGCTGTAAAGGACACCTGCCCTAAAAAACTGTGTTGAAGTAGAGAATGGACCAAAAAATTTAAAACAGGCAAATGTTTCAAGAGGAGATTATGAAGAGTTAAGTTTTACTTACACTCTTTTATAAAAAAAAGGAAACTGGATAAAAGCTCAACCTCAGGGAGTGTTAGACCCATGCAATCTAATCTTTAAAATGTTTCAACTTACACCAGTCGACTGACCATCAGCAAAATGTCTACAAACAATAAATGCTGAAGGGGTTTTAGAGAACTGTGTACCCTCTACCTGCTGGTGAGACGTAAAGGGGTAACAGCCAATAGTGAGAACAGAAAGCAGCTGTGTTTAAATGTAAATATGGAGGTACCGTTCAATCCAGTAGGGGCACCATTGGACCTCTCACCTGAGAAGACAAGAATCGAGAAGACACAGGCTGCAAAAGCTGCAGTACAGCCTTATTCACAATAGCCAAGACAGTGAAGCAATCAAAATGTCCAACAAGAGGTGAATGGATAAAGAAGAATTGGTCCATGTACACAATGGAATATTAGCCATGGAAAACAATGAACCATTGCTCTTTGAGGCACCACAAATGAGTTTGGAGATAGTCACGAAACATGAGATAAGTCCGAAAGCAAAAGACCTATATTCTATGATATCACTTATAGGCGTTATCTAATAACTGACACAAATGAACATATTTCCACAGAGAAAGACACTCACTGACTTAGAAAACAAACTATGCTCATCTAAAAGGAAAGGTGTGGGGAATGGATAAATTAAGATTAGTGTTACTATATGTATACAAACACATATTATATACATATCTCAAAAAGACCGACCATAGTGCAAGGGAGGTGTGCGGAACCCTCTGTAACATTTTACATGGGAAGAGGATCTGTACTTGAATAGACATATATAATGTACAAATGAACCAGATTGTGTACACCTAGGACGAACAATATTCTAAGCTTTACCCCAATTAAAAAAAAATTTAAAACCAAGAAGAAATAATGAGATATAAACTTATGGGGCTTTCTCCATGCATATTCCAAAGTAATTTACAACCTAGGAACACGACTTCCAGAAAGGCTCTGCTGCCCTAGTACCCAGATTGGGGAATAGAGAAATGCTGCCTGCTTAAGGCCACTTCCCACAAGAGCAGCTTTAAACCCATTGCTAAAGGTCACTAAATATTCACCAAACTTGCAGTTCGGTAAATGACACCTGCTCTCTAAAAAAATTCTGGGCTGGAAAATCGACCAAAAAATTAAACAGAGGGTAACCTTCGAAGAAGACAATTTCAAGAGTTATATTGTATTCCCGATTGTTTCCTTTTTTTAAAAGAAAAGAAAACGGCGGAGAAAAATGATGTGTTTTATGAATTTTCAAAGACATGCAAACCCAAATTACAAAAACCTATCAGCTCACACAAGCCAGAAGGGCCATTAGCATAAATGCTGCAAACAATAAATGCTGGAGCGATTGTGGAGAAATGCGTACCCTCCATTCTAAGGGGGACGTGGTAAGAGCCACTAAGGAAAACACAAAGAAGGTGCTTTGAAAAGGGTAACACGGTGCTACCAGTCAATCAATCACACACACTGCTGGGACTATCACCTGAGAAAATGAGTATCAAAAAGTCACAGGATGGCAATCCTGCACTCCAACACTATTTACCATAGCCAACACTTGGAAGCAATGAAAATGTCCATCAACCGAGGAATGCACAAAGTAGAAGTGGTCCACGTACACAGTGGAAAATTACTCCAATGAAAAATAAAAATTAAATTTAAAAATCCAATAAAAGTAAAGTGACATCAGCTTGTGTGGGTTTGTCCGGGCACACACCACTCTAATTTATAACCAAGAAAAACCACAGGCCACAAGGGCTTTTCCCTAGTTACCAGGGTGGGGAACATAGAAAGGCTGCCACCCTCTGGCAGTTACCTGCAAAAGCAGCTTTAAAGCCTGTGCTAATGGTCATTTCATAGGAAGAAGTAATGCAGGACTGTAAATGAAACCTGCCCTCAAAATGTCTTGAGGGAGGTAATGGCCAAAACATTTCAAAATGTGACACATACTTTAAGAGAACACTTTGAAGAACTAAGGGGTAATCACAGCTTGAAAAATAAAAAGGACATGCCTTCAAGCTCAATTTCAACGGATTATGAGGCACATGCGAATTCAACCACAGAGAGGTATCAGCTCACACTTGTCAGAATAACCATCAGCAAGAAAACTAAAAACAATAAATGCTGAAGCTGTTGTGGAGAAAGGCATACCCTCAACATCAAGGGGGACATAACTTGGAAAGGGCCACGAATGAGAACAGAATGGCGGTGCCCTAAAAAGGTAAACACTGAGCTACCATATGATCCAGCAGGCCCACTCCTCGACCTATAATCTAAGAAGAGAGAATTGGAAAGACACAGGCAGGCAAATCTGCATTGCACAGTATTACAATAGCCAAGATATGGAGGTAACCACAAAGTCCACCAACAGATGGGTGGACAAAGAAGAACTCCTCCATGTACAGATGGAATATTCACTAGTGAAAAAAATGCAACAATGTCATTTGCAGCACCATAGATGAGTCTAGACGTAATCACGCCACCTGTAGTAAGTGAGAAAGCAAAAGACACATATCCTATCATATCACTTTTAGGAGTTACTTAAAAATTGATACCAAAGAAGATATTTCCACAGAGAAAGACAATCACAGATTCATTAAAAAACTTATGCTTCACGAAATAAAAAGGGATGAGATTTGGATACATTACCATTTTGGGATTAACAGAGATATACAAACCATGTCAAATATAGAATCACGAAAGACGTACGGAAGACCAGGAGAAGACTACTCAACATTTGGTCATAACCTACATGGGAAAAGGATGCGAGGAATAACAGATACACGTATATGTGTAAAAGAACCACATTTGCACACCTAGAACAAACAAACCATTGTAATCAAATGTGCTGGGATAGAAAATTAAAAGTAAATTACAAATATGAACAAGAAGTAATGAGACATAAACCTGAAGGGCGTTTTCCTGGCACATTCCATTCTAATTTACAACCTAGAACACCACTACCATTAAGGCTCTGTTTCCCCAGTTACCAAATTTGGTAAAGGAGAAATGATGCCACCTTGTGGCCGTTTCCTGCAATAGCAGATTTAAACTCACAGCTAATGGTCACTTAACATTCACAAGGACTCAGGGCTGTAAAGGACACTTGCCCTAAAAAACTGTGCTGAAGTAGGGAATGGACCAAAAAATTCAAAAGAGGCAAATGTTTCAAGAGGAGAGTATAAATAGTTACGTTTTACTCACGCTCTTTTATAAAAAAAAGGAAAATGGATAAAAGCTCAACCTCAGGGAGTGTTAGACCCATGCAATCTAATCTATAATAAGTTTCAACTTACACTAGTCGACTGAACATCAGCAAAAATTCTACAAACAATAAATGCTGAAGGGGTTTTAGAGAACCCTGTACCCTCTACCTGCTGGTGAGACGTAAAGGGGTAACAGCCAATAATGAGAACAGAAAGGAGCTGTGTTTAAAAGTAAAAATGGCGGTACCATTCAATCCAGCATGAGCACCATTGGACCTCTCACCTGAGAAGACAAGAATCGAGAGGACACAGGCCGCAAAAGCTGCAGTACAGCCTTATTCACAATAGCCAAGACAGTGAAGCAGTCAAAATGTCCAACAACAGGTGAATGGATAAAGAAGAAGTGGTCCATGTACACAATGGAATATTAGCCATGGAAAACAATGAACTATTGCTCTTTGAGGCACCACAAATGAGTTTGGAGATAGTCACAAAACATGAGATAAGTCCAAAAACAAAAGACCTATATTCTATGATATCACTTATAGGCGTTATCTAATAACTGACACAAATGAACATATTTCCACAGAGAAAGACACTCACTGATTTAGAAAACAAACTATGCTCATGTAAAAGGAAAGGTGCGGGGAATGGATAAATTTAGTGTTACTATATGTATAGAAACACATATTATATACATATCTCAAAAAGACCGACCATATAGCAAGGGAGGTGTGCGGAACCCTCTGTAACATTTTACATGGGAAGAGGATCTGTACTTGAATAGACATATATAATGTACAAATGAACCAGATTGTGTACACCTAGGACGAACAATATTCTAAGCTTTACCCCATTTAAAAACTAATTTAAAACCAAGAAGAAATAATGAGACATAAACTTATTGGGGTTTCTCCATGCACATTCCAATGTAATTTACAACCTAGGAACACGACTTCCAGAAAGGCTCTGCTGCCCTAGTACCCAGATTGGGGAATGGAGAAATGCTGCCTGCTTGAGGCCACTTCCCACAAGAGCAGCTTTAAACCCATTGCTAAAGTTCACTAAATAGTCACCAAACTTGGAGTTCGGTAAAAGACACCTGCTCTCTAAAAAAATTCTGGGGTGGAAAATCGACCAAAAATTTCAAAAGAGGGCAACCTTCCAAGAACACAATTTCAAGAGTTATATTGTACTCCCAATTGTTTCCTTCTTTTTAACAGTAAAGAAAACGGTGGAGAAAAATGATGAGTTTTACGAATTTTCAAAGACATGCAAACCCAAATTACAAAAACCTATCAGCTCACACCAGCCAGAAGGGCCATTAGTGTAAATGCTGCAAACAATAAATGCTGGAGCGATTGTGGAGAAATGCGTACCCTCGATTCTAAGGGGGACGTGGTAAGAGCCACTAAGGAAAACACAAAGAAGGTGCTTTGAAAAGGGTAACACGGTGCTACCAGTCAATCAATCACACCTACTGCTGGGACTATCACCTGACAAAATGAGTATCAAAAAGTCACAGGATGGCAATCCTGCACTCCAACAGTATTTACCATAGCCAACACTTGGAAGCAATGGAAATGTCCATCAACCGAGGAATGCACAAAGTAGAAGTGGTCCACGTACACAGTGGAAAATTACTCCAATAAAAAATAAAAATTAAATTTAAAAATCCCACAAAAGTAAAGAGACATCAGCTTGTGTGGGTTTGTCTGGGCACACTCCACTCTAATTTATAACCGAGAAACACCACAGGCCGCAAGGGCTTTTCCATAAGTACCAGGGTGGGGAACATAGAAAGGCTGCCACCCTCTGGCAGTTACCTGCAAAAGCAGCTTTAAAGCCTGTGCTAATGGTCATTTCCTAGGAACAAGTACTGCAGGACTGTAAATGAAACCTGCCCTCAAAATGTCTTGAGGGAGGTAATGGCCAAAACATGTCAAAATGTGACACATACTTTAAGAGAACACTTAGAAGAACTAAGGGGTAATCACAGCTTGAAAAGTAAAAAGGACCTGCCTTAAAGCTCAGTTTCAACGGATTATGAGGCACATGCGAATTCAACCACAAAGAGGTAGCAGCTCACACTTGTCAAAATAACCGTCAGCAAGAAAACTACAAACAATAAATGCTGAAGGTGTTGTGGAGGAATGCATACCCTGAACTTTAAGTGGGATGTAACTTGGAAAGAGCCACTAAAGAAAACAGAATGGAGGTGCCTTAAAAATGTGTACATTGAGCTACCATATGACCCAGCAATCCCACTACTGGTTATACACCCACAGAAAACCATAATTCAAAAATACACATGCACCCGAATGTTTATTACAGCACTATTTACAATAGCCTGGTCATGGAAGCAACCTAAATGCCCATCAACAGACGAATGGATAAAGAAGTTGTGGTACATATATAGAATGGAATATTTCTCAGCCACAAAAAGAACCAAATTGAGTCATTTGTTGTGACGTGGATGGATCTAGAGACTGTCATACAGAGTGAAGTCAGAAAGAGAAAAACAAATATCGTATATTAACGCAGGTATGTGAAACCTAGAAAATTGGTACAGATGAGCCAGTTTGCAGGGCAGAAGTTGAGACACAGATGTAGAGCGCAGACACATGGACACCACGCGGGGGAAATGTGGTGGGGCGGGGATGGTGTTGTGCTGAATTGGGCGATTGGGATTGACATGTATACACTGATGTGTATAAAATTGATGACTGATAAGAACCTGCAGTATACAAAAACAAACAAAACAACTAATACTAAACTTTCATTCGTTTTTTTGTATGGAAATATGTTAATATAAATGTTTCAGACATTACATGAAATTTCTAAAAATCTTATATGTTCTGGTATAATGTTATAATTCATAATCCTAGTTATTACTTTAAAATGTATATCTCAGAAATAACTAATTTTCTTGTCAACTGCATTATTATAAACTTTCATCAAATCTTTAACCGTGGTCATTTTTAAGTCTTTTGTCATTTACAGACAGTTCTGGGTGTACTCTGATGCTTTTGCAAATATGTTCCTATAAAAGGGTTTCATCTTCATGAAATTCATGGAAAAGACTCTGACAAGTACAGGTTTCTGGTAACTCTACTGTACCGCTGAACTGAATAAATAAGCATTTTCAGAACTCTAATGATAAAACTAATGAACTCATAAAAGTGCTAACAAAAGATCAAGATGAAAAAAAATTAATTACATGGGACTGAGTGAATTGATGACGATAAGTATAATTTTTGTTACTTTCTGTTTGAATTAAAAAAAAATCCCACAAGGACTCAGAGGCAAAGAATATAAAAATCAATTTTCACTGCAAAGTAAAGCAGCTGCTACAGTGAAGGATTACTGGACTGAATGTCAATATTTTGACATAGTATGAGTGTGTTTCATGTTTGGTAATTGCAATCATTGTTGCTTTTGTTGTGATCATCCATGTACAATGCTTGATGTCAGTCTATTTATCTCTTATAAAAATAAAATACAGTGTGTGTGTTTGGAAAAAAAAAACGAATAAGAACTAATGAGACATAAACTTATGGGGATTTGACCTGGCAAACTCCATTCTAATTTACAACCTAAGACAACGACTTCCAGAAAGGCTCTGCTGCCCTAGTACTTAGATTGGGGAATGGCGAAATGCTGCCTCCTTTTGGCCGTTTCCCACAACAGCAGCTTTAAACCCACTGCAAACGGTCACTAAATATTCACCAACTGGCAGTTCTGTAAATGACACCTGCCCTCCAAAAAAATTCTGGGGTCAAAAATCGAACAAAAAATTCAAAAGAGGGCAAACTTCGAAGAAGATAATTTCAAGAGGTATATTGTGCTCACAGATTTTTCTTTTGATAAAAGAAAAAGATGTGGAAAAATGATGAATCTTAGGAATTTTGAAAGATATGCAAACCCAAATTACAAATACCTATCAGATCACAGCAGTCAGAATGGCCATCAGCAAAAATGGTGCAAACAATAAATGCTGAAGCGATTGTGGAGAAATGCGAACCCTCGCTTCTAAGGGGGACGTTGTAAAAGCCACTAATAAAAACACATTGGAGGTTCTTTGAAAGAGTAAACACTGAGTGACCAGTCCATCAATCACACCCACTGCTGGGCCTATCACCAGAGAAAATGAGAATCAAAAAGTCACAGGCTGGCAATCCTGCACTCCAGCAATATTCACCATAGGCAACACTTGGAAGCAATGAAAATGTCCATCAACCGAGGAATGCACCAAGAAGAAGTGGTCCATGTACACAATGGAATATTACTCCAATACTAAATATAAATTAAATTTAAAAAAACAAACAAACAAAAGTAAGGAGACATCAGCATTTGCGGGTTTATCCGGGCACATTGCACTCTAATTTATAACCGAGGAACACCACAGGCCAGAAGGTCTGTTTCCCTAGTTACCAGAGTGGGGAACGTAGAAAGGCTGCCGCCCTCTGGCCGTTACCTGCAAAAGCAGCTTTAAAGCCTGTGCTAATGGTCACTTCATATGAACAAGTAATGCAGGGCTGTAAATGAAAACTGCCCTCAAAATGTCTCGAGGGAGGTAATGGCCAAAAATTTTCAAAATGTGACACATACTTTAAGAAAACACCTTGAAGAACTAAGCTGTAATCACTGTTTGATAAATAAAAAGGACATTCTTTCAAGCTCAATTTCAACAGATTATTGGATACATGCAAATTCAACCACAAAGGGGTATCAGCTCACAACTGTCAGAATAACCCTCAGCAAGAAAACTACAAACAATAAATACTGAAGGTGTTTTGGAGAAATGCATGCCCTCAACTTTAAGTTGGACGTAACCTGGAAAGAGCCACTAATGAGAACTGAATGGTGGTGCCTTTAAAACGTACACACTGACTTACCATATGATACAGCAAGCCCACTCCTTGGACTATAACATAAAAAGATAGAACTGGAAAGACACAGGCAAGCAAATGTGTATTGCAGCAGTATTACAATAGCCAAGACATGGAGACAACCAAAAAGTCCATCAAGAGTTGCGTGGCCAAAGAGGAACTGGCACACGTACAGATGGAATATTAGCCAGGGAAAAAAATAAAACAATGCCATTTGCAGCACCATGTATGATTCTTGAGGTAATCAGGCAAATTGTACTAAGTCAGAAAGCAAAAGACACATATCCTATAATATCACTTATAGATCTTAGCTAAAAATTGATACCAATGAAGATATTTCCACAGAGAAATGCAATCACAGATTCACTAAACTAACTTATGGTTCACCAAATGGAAAGGTGTGAGGAGTGGATACATTAGGATATTGGGGTTAACATAGATATAGAAACAAATGTGAAATGTGTAATCACCAAAGACCTACGTAATACCAAAAGAAGATTACTCAACATTGTATCATAACCTACTTGGGAAAATGATCCAAAGAAGAATAGATATATGTATATGTGTGAAAGAACCACATCTTGCGCACCTAGAACAAACAAAACATTGTAATCAAATTTGCTCTGATAAAAAATAAAAATTAAATTAAAAAAAGAACAAGAAGTAATGAGAAATAAACTTAAGGGGCTTTTTGCTGGCACATTGCATTCTAATTTACAACCAGAACATGACTTCCATTAAGGCTCTGTCATCACTAATAAAGCAGCTTTATAATCAATGTTGAAGGTAGCTTAAAAGAAGCCTCACTAATTATTGATAGTAACAAGAAAACAAAGAAAAGTAAAAATCTCACTGCAAAAAGTATACATAGAGTAAGTCAAGGTAGATCAAACACTTATTAAACTTCTGTAAAGAATAAAAGACAACAGTAGTATGTTTTTTTTAAAAAGAGAGGGCCCAAATAAATCTGAAATGAAAGAGTTGATGTTACAACAGACCCCACAGAAATACAAAGTATCCTAAGATACACACAGGGTAACTCAGGGCTCAGATTGGACCGAGCCCACTCTCCAGTCCCCTGTACATGACTTACAGGAGCCTCAGGAACTGAGGAGGGGGTCCCTGAGGAGAGGCTCAAGATAGAATATGGTAGGCATTAACATGGCTCCATTCATCTTAAACATGCCTGAACTACATTCACACGAGATGATTTTGTCCTGTATGTACATCGGCACCTCTAGTTGGAACTGCAGATCTTTGGCTTCACCACCTCAACTGACAGCAATAGCTTCACCTGCTGTGGACCGTCTCCTATAGGATTTCTAGGACCACAAAGCATCGAAGCTTCACAGGACCCAGAGTCTGTGCGACTCCACGCAGAGTCTCAGAGTCTCAACTCCACTCAGATACTCCACTGTTGGAGGGCACACACAAAGTAGTGAGCACATCAGAACCCAGGGGAAGGAGCAGTGACCCCGTAGGAGAATGACCAGAACTACCTGATAGTTTTAGAGGGTCTCCTGCAGAGGCAGGTGGTAGCTGTGGCTGTGGCTCACCGTGAGGACAACGACACTGGCAGCAGAAGTTCTGGGAAATACTCCTTGGTGTAAGCCCTCCCAGAGTCCGCCATTAACCCCACCAAGAGCAAGGTAGGCTCCAGTGCTGGGTCACCTCAGGCGAAACTACCAACAGGGAGGGAACCCAGCCCCATGCATCAGCAGATAAGTGGATTAAACTTTTTATTAAAGTTTTATTTAATCTGCAGACAAGCAGATTAAAGCTTTGCCCACCAAAGCAACACCCAGCTCTACCCACCACCAGTCCCTCCCATCAGGAAGCTTGCACAAGCCTCTAAGATAGACTCATCCACTGGAGAGCAGACAGCAGAAGCAAGAAGAACTACAATTCTGCAGCCTGTGGAAGGAAAACCGCATTCACAGAAAGACAGACAAAATGAAAAGGCAGAGGACTTTATACCAGATTAAGGAACAAGATAAAACCCTAGGAAAAAAAACGAAATGAGGTGGAGATACGGAACCTTCCAGAAAAAGAATTCAGAATAATGATAGTGAACATGATCCAAGACTTGGCAAAAGAATGGAGGCAAAGATCGAGAAGATGCAAGAAATGCTTAACAAAGACCTAGAAGAATTAAGGAGCAAACACCTAGAAGAATTAAAGAACAAACAAACAGAGGTGAACAATATAATAACTGAAATGAAAAATACACCAGAAGGAATCAGTAGCAGAATAACTGTGGCAGAAGAACGGATAAGTGACCTGGAAGACAGAAAGGTGGAAATCACTGCCATGGAACAGAATAAAGAAAAAGAATGAAAATAAATGAAGACACCCTAAGAGTCCTCTGGGACAACATTAAACGCAACAACATTCACATCATAGGGGTCCCAGAAGGAGAAGAGAGAGAGAAAGGACCCGAGAATACATTTGAAGAGATTATAGTCGAAAACTTCCCTAGCATGGGAAAAGAAATAGCCACCCAAGTCCAGGAAGTGCAGAGAGTCCCAGTCAGGATAAATCAAAGGAGAAAAATGCCAAGACACATAGTAACCAAATTGACAAAAATTGAAGACAAAGAAAAATTATTGAAAGCAACAAGGGAAAAATGACAAATAACATACAAGGGAACTCCCTTAAGGATAACAGCTGATTTCTCAGCAGAAAATCTACAAGCCAGAAGGGAGTGGCATAAATTTAAAGTGATGAAAGGGAAGAACCTACAACCAAGAGTACTCCACCCAGCAAGGATCTCATTCAGATTTGACAGAGAAATCATAAGCCCTACAGAAAAGCAAAAGCTAAGAGAATTCAGCACCATGAAACCAGCTCTACACCAAATGCTAAAGGAACTTCTTAAGTGGGAAACACAAGAGAAGAAAAGGACCCACCAAGACAAACCCATAACAATTAAGAAAATAGTAATAGGAACATACATATCAATAATTACCTTAAACGTGAATGGACTAAATGTTCCAACCAAAAGACACAGGCTCCCTGAATGGATACAAAAACAAGACCCATATATATGCTGTCTACAAGAGACCCATTTCAGACCTAGGGACACATACAGACTGAAAGTGAGGCGATGGAAAAATATATTCTATGCAAATGAAAATCAAAAGAAAGCTGGAGTAGCAATACTCATAGCAGATATAATAGACTTTAAAATAAAGAATGTTACAAGAGACAAGGAAAGACACTACATAATGGTCAAGGGATCAATCCAAGAAGAAGATATAACAATTATAAATATATATGTGCGCAACATAGGAGCACCTCAATACATAAGGCAACTGCTAACAGCTATAAAAGAGGAAATCAACAGTAACACAATAATAGCAGGGGACTTTAACAGCTCACTTACACCAGTGGAGATCATCCAGACAGAAAATTAATAAGGAAACACAAGCTTTAAATGACACAATAGACCAGATATAGTTAATTGATATTTATAGGACATTCCATCCAAAAACAGCAGATTACACGTTCTTCTCAACTGCACACAGAACATTCTCCAGGATAGATCACATCTTGGGTCACAAATAAAGCCTCAGTAAATTTAAGAAAACTGAAATCATATCAAGCAGCTGTTCCGACCACAATGCTATGAGATTAGAAATCAATAACAGGGACAAAACCGTAAAAAACACAAACACATGGAGGCTAAACAATACGTTACTAAATAACCAAGAGATCACTGAAGAAATAAAAGAGGAAATCAAAAACTACCTAGAGACAAATGACAAGAAACACACGATGATCCAAAACCTATGGGATGCAGCAAAAGCAGTTCTGAGAGGGAAGTTTATAGCAATACAAGCCTACCTCAAGAAACAAGAAAAATCTCAAATAAACAATCTAACCTTACACCTAGAGGAACTAGAGAAAGAAGAACAAAACCAAAAGTTAGTAGAATGAAAGAAATCATAAAGATCAAAGCAGAAATAAATGAAATAGAAGCAAAGAAAATGAAAGCAAAGATCAATAAAACTAAAAGCCGGTTCTTTGAGAAGATAAACAAAAATGATAAACCTTTAGCCAGACTCCAGAAAAAGAGGGAGAGGAATCAAATCAATAAAATTAGAAGTGAAAAAGGAAAAGTTACAACAGACACCACAGGAATACAAAGCACCCTAAGAGACTACTACAAGCAACTCTATGCCAATAAAATGGACAACCTGGAAGAAATGGACAAATTCTTAGAAAGGGATAACCTTCCAAGACTGAACCAGGAAGAAATAGAAAATATGAAGAAACCTATCACAAGCAATGAAATTGAAACTGTGATTAAAAATCTTCCAACAAACAAAAGTCCAGAACCAGATGGCATCACAGGTGAATTCTGTCAAACATTTAGAGAAGAGCTAACACCCAACCTTCTCAAATTCTTCAAAACAATTGCAGGGGAAGGAACACTCCCAAACTCATTCTATGAGACCACCATCACCCTGATACCAAAACCAGACAAAGATACTACAAGGAAAGAAAATTATAGACCAATATCACTGATGAATATAGATGTAAAAATCCTCAACAAAATACTAGCAAACAGAATCGAACAACACATTAAAAGGATCAAACACCATGATCAAGTGGGGTTTATCCCAGGGATGCAAGGATTCTTCAATATACACAAATCAATGTGATAGACCATATTAACAAATTGTAGAATAAAACCATATGATCATCTCAATAGATGCAGGAAAAGATTTTGAGAAAATTCAACACCCATTTACGATAAAAACTCTGCAGAGTGTGGGCATAGAGGGAAACTACCTCAACATAATAAAGGCCATATATGACAAACCCACAGCAAACATCATCCTCAACGGTGAAAAACTGAAAACGTTTCCTCTAAGATTAGGAACAAGACGAGGATGTCCACTCTCACCACTACTATTCAACATAGTTTTGGAAGTCCTAGCCATGGCAATCAGAGAAGAAAAAGAAATAAAAGAAATACAAAAAGGAAAAGAAGAAGTAAAATTGTCACTGTTTGCAAATGACATCATATCATAGATAGAGAATCCTAAAGATGCCACCAGAAAAGCACTGGAGCTAATCAATGAATTTGGTAAAGTTGCAGGATACAAAATTAATGCACAGAAATTGCTTGCATTCCTATACACTAACAATGAAAGAACAGAAAGAGAAATTAAGGAAACGATCCCATTACCACTGCAACAAAAATAAAATACCTAGGAATAAACCTACGTAAGGAAGTAAAAGACCTGTACTCAGAAAACTATAAGACACTGATGAAAGAAATCAAAGATGATATAAACAGATGGAGACATATACCATGTTCTTGGATTAGAAGAATCAATATTGTGAAAATGACTATACTACCCAAAGCAATCTACAGATTCAATGCAATCCCTATCAAATTACCAATGGCATTTTCTACAGAACTAGAAAAAAAAATCTTAAAAATTGTAGGGAGACACAAAAGACCCCGGATAGCCAAAGCAGTCTTGAGGGGGAAAAAAAGAGCTGGAGGAATCAGACTTCCAGACTTCAGACTATATTACAAAGCTACAGTAATCAAGATAATATGGTAGTGGCACAAAAACAGAAATATAGATCAAGAGAACAGGATAGAAAGCACAGAGATAAACCCACGTACCTATGGTCCACTAATCTATGACAAAGGAGGCAAGGGTATACAATGGAGAAAAGACAGTGTCTTCAGTAAGTGGTGCTGGGAAAACTGGACAGCTACATGTAAAAGAATGAAATTAGAACACTCCCTAACACCATATACAAAAATAAACTCAAAATGGATTAGAGACCTAAATGTAAGACCAGCCACTATAAAACTCTTAGAGGAAAACATAAGCAGAACAGTCTATGACATAAATCACAGCAAGATCCTTTTTGACCCACCTCCTAGAGAAATGGAAATAAAAACAAAAATAAAAAAATGGGACTTAATGAAATTTAAAATCTTTTGCACAGCAAAGGAAAACATAAGCAAGATGAAAAGAAAACCATCAGAATGGGAGAAAATATTTTCAAATGAAGCAAATGGCAAAGGATTAACCTCCAAAAAGCAGCTCCTGTAGCTCAATATCACAAAACCAAACAACCCAATCCAAAAATGGGCAGAAGACCTAAATAGACATTTCTCCAAAGAAGATATACAGGTTGCCAACAAACACATGAAAGGATGTTGAACATCACTAATTATTAGAGAAATGCAAATCAAAACTACAATGAGGTATCACCTCACACCAGTCAGAATGGCCATCATCAAAAATTCTACCAACAATAAATGCTGGAGAAGCATTTATTGGAGAAAAGGGAACCGTCTTGCACTGTTGGTGGGAATGTAAATTGATATAGCCACTAGGGAGAACGGTATGGGGGTTCCTTAAAAACTAAAAATAGAACAACCATACAACCCAGCAATCCCACTACTGGACATTTACCCTGAGAAAACCATAATTCAAAAAGAGTCATGTACCACAATGTTCATTGTAGCTCTATTTACAATAGCCAGGACATGGAAGCAACCTAAGTGTCCATCAACAGATAACTGGATAAAGAAGATGTGGCACATATATACAATGGAACATTATTCAGCCATAAAAAGAAACGAAACTGAGTTATTTGTAGTGAGGTGGATGGATCTAGAGTCTGTCCTGCAGAGTGAAGTAAGTCAGAAAGAGAAAAACAAATACCGTATGCTAACACATATATATGGAATCTAAAAGAAAAAAAGTTTATGAAAAACCTAGGGGCAGGAAAGGATTAAGGACACCGACGTAGAGAAAGGACTTGAGGACATGGGGAGGGGGAAGTGTAAGCTGGGACAAAGTGAGAGAGTGGTATGGACATATATACACTATCAAATGTAAAATTGATAGCTACTGGGAAGCAGCCACATAGCACAGGGAGATCAGCTCGGTGCTTTGTGACCACCTAAAGGGGTGGGATAAGGGAGTGAGAGGGAGGTGCAAGAGGGAGTGGATATGGTGTTATATGTATATGTATAGCTGATTCACTTTTTTATACAGCAGAAACTAACACACAATTGTAAAGCAATGATACTCCAATAAAGATGTAAAAGGAAAAAAAAAGAAAGCCCAGAGATAAACCTACACACCTATGGTCCACTAATTTATGACAAAGGAGGCAAGGATATACAATGGAGAAAAGACAGTCTCTTCAATAAGTGGTGCTGGGAAAAATGGACAACTACATGTAAAAGAATGAAATTAGAACACTCCCTAACACCATACACAAAAAATAAACTCAAAATGGATTAGAGACCGAAATGTAAGACCGGACACTATAAAACTCTTAGAGGAAAACATAGGAAGAATACTCTTTGACAAAAATCACAACAAGATCTTTTTTGATCCACCTACTAGAGTAATGGAATAAAAAACGAAAATAAACAAATGGGAGCAAATGAAACCTAAAAGCTTTTGCAAATCAAAGGAAACTACAAACAAGACGAAAAGACAACCTCAGAATGGGAGAAAATATTTGCAAACGAATCAATGGACAAAGGATTAATCTCCAATATATATAAACAGCACATGCAGCTCAACAGTAAAAAAACAAACAACCCAATCCAAAAATGGGCAGATGACGTAAATAGACATTTGTCCCGAGAAGACATACAGATGGCCAAGAAGCACATGAAAAGCTGCTCAACATCACTAATTATTAGAGAAATATAAACCAAAACTACAATGAGGTATCACCTCACACAAGTTAGAATGGGCATCATCAGAAAATCTACAAACAACAAATGCTGGAGAGGGTGTGGAGAAAAGGGAACCCTCTTACACTATTTGTCGGAATGTAAATTGATACAGTCACTATGGAGAACAGTATGGAGGTTCCTTAAAAAACTAAAAATAGGATTACCATATGACCCAGCAATCCCACTACTGGGCATATACCCAGAGAAAACCATAATTCAAAAAGTCACATTCACCACAATGTTCATTGCAGCACTATTTACAATAGCCAGGTCATGGAAGCAACCTAAATGCCCATAGATAGACAAATGGAAAATATGTGGTACATATATAAAATGGAATATTACTCAGCCATAAAAAGGAATGAAATTGGGTCATTTGTAGAGACGTGGAAAGATCTAGAGACTGTCATACAGAGTGAAGTAAGTCAGAAAAAGAAAAACAAATATCGTATATTAACGCATACATGTGGAACCTAGAAAAATAGTACAGATGAACCAGTTTGCAAGGCAGAAATAGAGACACAGATGTAGAGAACAAATGTATGGTCACCAAGGGGGGAAAGTGGCAGGGTGGTGGTGGTGGGATGAATTGCGAGCCTGGGATTAACATATATACACTTATATGTATAAAATAGATAACCAATAAGAACCTGCTGCATAAAAAAATGAATAAAATAAAATTTAAAAATTAAAAAATAATATTTAAAAACATAAAAGAGAAAAAAAAGTTCTGTCCTTCCCATAGATGTATTTATATGAATGAATTATTTCCATGCTTATATCTGTAAATACAAAAAGAGGAATAAAACCTACCTTGAACCAAAAAAGAAAAAAAAAAACAGAACCCACTGGTCATACTGAGGAAAACCCTATCAGGGCACTTGCTCCAGTGGTAAACAATTCTGAAGTTGGTCAGAGGTGGGGAATCGTCTCCCATGCAGCCAGCAGCTCCCCCGCAAGGAGCGTCCTCATTGCAAAGCTGGGGGACCGTGAGGAGGCGTCTCTGAGTAAACGTGAGCTGAGCCTCAGGCCAGCTGCTGCTGAACTTTTCCCACCCTTCCCAGGTAAAACACCTGAATGTGTGCAAAGACTTTAAAGCCTAGAGGAAAGTGCTTGGAGTCACACCAGCGACAGCACGCAGGCCGACTTGGTGCCTGCAGGCCAGCCAGGACGGTCCTGGCCCCGGGCGCTCTTCTGGAAGCTTTCCATTTCCCTGCCTGAGGTACCCCTCCTGACCCGGTCCCCACTGCTTTTTTCCTTCCTCACCTCTGCCCGGGGAGAAATTCCAGCAGCAGTTATTGGTGACACATCATCTTCTTTAGCAGGTGGCAGCCCGGCAAATCCTGCAGAAAGTCCAGCAGAGCCCCACTCACACTGGGCCACTCATAGAGCCCTGGGCCCTACTCCCTCCCACCAGCACAACCCCGACACTGCTGACGGGGCAGAGAATATGGCGTCAGGCACAGCTGCAGAGGCTTTTGCTGCCTGGAGGGGTATTTATATTGACCTCAACCCAGGCACACCTGGTAAGGGCTGGCCGGCCAGGTCAGGCTGCCCAGGTCAGCCAATCCTCGCCCCTCAGGTGCTCAGAGTTGCAGATAATGGGCCTTGCTGCACCGGCCAGATCCAAGGAACAGGTGTAGGGTCCCGATAGTCAGGATAGCCAAGGGGTGGCAGCCCTGGCTTGTTTTCTAATCATTTTATCTGGTCCATGAGTGGAAGACAACTTCAAGAACACCCTCTCCTAATGAGAGGAACCCAGGAGTCAGGGAGAGGAGGGTTGGTGGGTGGAGACAGAGGCCTGGTGCCCCGGCTGCAGTGGAAGCCCCTGGAAGACCAGGTGGAGGGAGGCCGCACAGAGTGAAGCCTAGGGTCACAGACATGTCGGAGCTGCTGTTTGTTAGTTCAAGCCCTGCTCTGAGGTGCTCTGTGTCAGCTCTGAGCGACAGGTGTGCTGGGGGTGCTCTGCAATGAGGGCTATGTGCACGGTTCCTGTGTGCCCAGCTCTGCCGGGGTACCTGTCCACGGGAGCTCCATATCCAGGGAGGGGCCTGCCCACGAGAGCCCCGTGAGCTGCTGGGTACCTGCCCAGGTGAGCTCCATATCCTGGTAGGGGCCTGCCCACGAGAGCCCCGTGAGCTGCTGGGTACCTGCCCAGGTGAGCTCCATATCCTGGTAGGGGCCTGCCCTCGAGAGCCCCGTGAGCTGCTGGGTACCTGCCCAGGTGAGCTCCATATCCTGGGAGGGGCCTGACCACGAGAGCCCTGTGGGCTGCTGGGTACCTGCCCAGGTGAGCTCCATATCCTGGGAGGGGCCTGACCACGAGAGCCCACTGGGCTGCTGGCTACCTGCCCAGGTGAGCTCCATATCCTGGGAGGGGCCTGACAATGAGAGCCCTGTGGGCTGCTGGGGACCTGGTAAAGGACGCCAGGACAGTCAGTGAAGCCACAGAGGATATACATCCAGTAGTTACTAATTCCTACACCCTGCTGGCCATTCTACCATCCACCAGGACATGGTATTCTGTATTAGACTTCAATGATGCCTTCTTCTGTATTCCATTAGTCCCAGAGTCACAAGAAATTTTGGCTGTGAGTGGCAGGACTCAACATACAACAAAAACAATACTGCTTGGCCGTCCTGCCCCAGGGGTTCAAAAATTCCCACACCATCTTTGGGGAAAC
Organism: Balaenoptera physalus; assembly: GCF_965194825.1. Taxonomy (NCBI): domain Eukaryota; kingdom Metazoa; phylum Chordata; class Mammalia; order Artiodactyla; family Balaenopteridae; genus Balaenoptera; species Balaenoptera physalus. The sequence goes on from NW_028126526.1 coordinate 745,480, forward strand.
GTTAGCTAAAACCCTAAAAGATCTACCTCTGGAGAAGTGAACCCTCCTTCAATATGCAGACGACATCCTGGGCTTCCCTGGTGGCACAGTGGTTGAGAATCTGCCTGCCAATGCAGGGGACACATGTTCGAGCCCTGGTCTGAGAAGATCCCATATGCCACGGAGCAACTAGGCCCGTGAGCCACAATTACTGAGCCTGCGCGTCTGGAGCCTGTGCTCCACAATAAGAGAGGCTGCGATAGTGAGAGGCCCGCGCACCGCGATGAAGAGTGGCCCCCGCTTGCCACAACTAGAGAAAGCCCTCACACAGAAACGAAGACACAACACAGCCATAAATAAAAATAAATAAATTTAAAAAAAATATGCAGACGACATTCTGATCGCCAGCCCTACTAAGGAGGCCTCTGGACTACCTAGCCAATAAAAGATAGAAGGTGTCCAAGAAAAAGGCTCAAATGTCACAGACGAAGGTGACCTGCCTGCGCTTCATTCTCACAGAAGATCGGAGAAGCCCATCCCAGGAAAGGGAAGAAGCCATTTGCAGCCTCACCCTTCCTAAAACTAGAAGACAGCTTAGGGGTTCCTGGGGAGACTGGGGTTTGCTGCATCTGGATCCCTAACTACAGTCTAATACCTGGGCCTCTATATGAAACACTGAAAGGAAAAGATGATGATCCTTTTGAATAGAATCCAGAAGCGGCCTTTCAAGAATGGAAAGAGCAGTCAATTCAGACCCTTGCCCTGGACCTCCCTAATTTAGATAAACACTTTGACCTTTACATTCCTGGTCGAAGGCGAATCGCCCTTGGAGTTTTAGTGCCAAAACTGGGACCACTTGAAATGGAACAACGCAAGAATGCTCTCCAGGCATTGGCCAGCCACCCCATCCGACCAGGATACTGGGGGTATCTAAAAACCTGGAAATGAACAGCCCGCAAGGCCAGCTCCCTCCTAAGGGTAAAGGACGCCACTTGGTGATCCTAAACACCCACCATGCCCTGAAGTTGCAGGGATCGCTCCGTGGGCACAATGACCTCCAGTGAGGAGGCCCTCCAACTCCAACCTCCAGAGAGACAACCTGGGACAAAAGGCCCCCATGACGACTCGTGTGACCATCACTTGACCTGGAGCTTCTCTCAGAAAACCACAAGAGTGTGCCCCAAAAGAACAGACTATTGCTTGCAGGACTTACTGCACCCAGAGCGGACCTAATAAACCTGGCAGGGGACCCGTAAATAATGCTGCCACCATAGAAAAGCCTACAGACACCACGGTGATGGTGGCCAATGAGACCAGATGTACTCCTGGTTACTTCAAAAGGGCGGTGACTGAGTGGCCGTCATGGTCCTGGATCACCACCGGTCCTGGACTGTCTGGGAGTTGAGCAGGCAGGGCTCTGACACCTGGTGCTGTTTGTACGTTAATTCAGTGGCCTAACTGAAGAAAGCACAGACTACTGGTCAGAGCATCTAGGCTGGCAGAAACCGTCAGCCTAAGGGGTCCGAACCAATGTGGAGCAGGGTAAAACCGGCCCCCCCAGCGTCCCTGCGCATCTCTTTCCTGGACCCTTAAAGGTCATTAGAATCTATAAAACTTCCAACGCTGGTGCTCAGGCAGACGAGCAGTGAGGGAGGAGGCCTCGGGACAATCAACCTCACCTGGAGGCTGCTGGGGAGAAGTCCTGCCCCTCCCCCCGGGTATGAGGACACCCAACTCAGCACGAAGCATTTACAGAAGAGGTGTCTGCACCCTCAGCGCCCCAAGAATGTGGAATGGGACAAGAGGCAGAGGAGGGGTTTGTCACCGGCAAAGCCCATTAAAAATTCCTGGGAGATAAAAATAGAATCTGGGCAATAAAATAAAGTATAACCTTTTTTTTCCTTTGTGCTTTTTCTAATTTCACTTGCTCCTAGGTTTCCACAGGCAGAGGTCCCACACCTGGCACTTCAGACCCAATTTACTAGTGCAAAATGGCTGGGCCGACACCTCAGCTCTCGGGGCCCTGTGCAGACTCCGCCACATAGAGCCTGAGCTCCAGCCAACCCAGCCCTCGAGAGCTCCGCCCCGTCCCTCCTGCTGACGCTGACGGGATCCCTACACAGCAGCCCGGCCCACAGCCCGCGGGGGAGCGCACGCTCTCACCTCTTCATTCTCTGATCAAAATATAAAGTTTTCCTTTGCTTCTGAACCAAACTCAGTCTCGATCTGTTGGCTCCAATGACACTGGGCAGGGGGACCCTTGTTGGGGCCGACTCTGCAGGATCAGTAACAGAATTTGAGAACATTGTAACTTCAATGAACAGATGTGTGAGCCAAATATTGTAACTTCAATGAACAGATGTGTGAGCCAAATATTGTAACTTCAATGAACAGATGTGTGAGCCAAACTGTAGTTAACATAGAGCAGTGTATAAGGCTCGTGTAAAATAAGGTATTTCTAACACTTCCATTTGATATTTCCATCACTTTATTATAAGCAAGTTCAGTGGAGGGGTTTGTCATATTTGTCAGGTCAACATTAGAGAAATGCAGTGATTTCTTTCCAAGGATGTGGATCTACTAATCTTGGCTGAAGTTTCAATCATGTTTTGAATGATTTTCCATTGAAAATGATACCTCTCTTTCAGCTCCTAGATTTCTGAGAAGTATAAAATCTTGTATTTTTTTATTACCAAAGGGGAAAGGTGGGAGGAGGGATAAATTAACAGTTTCGGATTAACATATACACACTGCTATGTATAAAATATATCATCAACAAGGAACTGCTGTATAGCACAGGGAACTATACTCAATATTTTGTAATAACCACTATGGGGAAATAATCTGAAAAACAATAGATATGTATATCGACATCATCTATCAACTACAGATAAAATGGAAACTAAAGGAGGCTAATGGTGAGCGTTTCTGACCATGAAGACTTCAATCCTCTAAAGTTCGGACTCTGCCTACAGCCCAGTCACTTAATGAACATACATGTACCAGTAGCTTAAAAATTCCCCAGATTGGGGTTCGGGGAGACACTGATTTGAAAAAATCCCTGGTGTTCTCCTTACATACATGGGACCTTTCCTACAGCTAAAACATGACTGTGACACCCAGAAGATGGTACACGGTGGGATCAGGAAGATTTTGGGAAAGGCACCTCATCTCCTAATCCCCTGGTTGTCGGGTTAACCCCTCCAGCCTCTTTCCTAACATTCTCCACACTTGAGGATGTCAGCACCTTCAACATACTGCTGCACAGACTTTGGAATTTGTCCAGAGGATGAAGGGGAAGGAGGAGAAACAATGAGAGACAAGCCTTAGATGTTCAGACAGGCACAGGTCACTCTAATTTCAAATCAAAAAGAAGAATTAACCACAGGCGCAGCCTGCCCCAAGGAACCAGTATAAGGCCTAAAGGAATCCTGCGGTTTTGCAGCCAGCTCACAAAAAAGCGAGTTGAAAAATGGAGCTCAGGGGCACTGCAAATCACAAACATGCAGAATTATAAATGGTCACTCTCGTCCAAAAATATATTGAGGGAAGGCAACAAAGACGATTTGAAAGCAAGGCCGAATTGCTGGAAACAGATTTCAGGAGGGAGATTCGAATCGCCTTTAAAGCACAGGAAAAGCGGCAAAACCTCGAAAATGATGCCCTTGGCCAAAAAGGGCGTATGCGTTTTTTCCTGAATATATTCAGGAAAAAACGCATACGTCCTTTTTGGCCAACCAAGCAACCTGGAAAGGCAACCCAGCGCTACAAAGAAGTCTCGCTTCCCATCGGTCAAAAGGGCCATGCTGAATAAAGTGTCAAAACCAGAAATGCAGGACAGGCCATGGAGAAACGGGAGCCTGGCTACGCTGATGGGCCGGATGTAAATTGCCAACAGCCACTCTGGAGAAGTGTACGGTGTGTCCTGAAACATCTAAGAAACTCAGCTTAGAGAGCATAGGGCACTTCCACTCATGGGCATATAAATTCGGAAAACTAAAAATCAGCAAGACACAGGCACCCCAAAGTTTAGGGCTGCTCTGTTGACAAGAACCTCCACTTCGTTACACCTTAAATATCCCAGGAAAGAGAAAAATGGATAAAGAAGTTGTGGTCCTTATGTACAATGGAATATCACTCAGCCATGAAATCAACGTCATAAGGCTAGTAGCAGCATGATGAGTGGATTTAGGTACGACAATTCTAAGTGAAATAAGTCACACAGAAAACGACACTTATCATAAGATACCACTTATAGAGGAATGTAAAAACCGCTACCCTTGAACTAAATTTAAAAACAGAACAGAGTCACACGTTTAGAAAACACACTATGGCTGCTTAACGGGAAAGGTGAGGTGGGGTGATGCATAAAACAAGGGTTTCAAATTAGCTCAGATACCGTTCCATAAGGCCAATAAATAATAGACAAGACCTACTCCTTGCTCAGTGAATTGGACTCAACAACCCCTATTCACCGCCCAAGAATATATCTGAGTAGTAAGAATCTTAAAACCTATGTATTGATTTCTCTCTGTAAGTGAGTCAAGTGGGTGTAAAGCGGCAGAAACACAGCAGTGAAAAGCAGCTAAACCCCATTATAAAAATCAATTACTTTTAAAAACCCAAGAAACAAAGACAGTGAAAGAGAGAGAAATTCTTACAAAATTCGTTCAGGGGCTTTGATGCCAACTGGATTGACCATATCTAGACCCACAGCTGATTCAGACATAAGGGTGGACACTCTTGGGGCTGAGAGGTTTGGTGAGGTTGGGTGAGCAAACGCAGACCCTTTAAAGTAATACTGCGTGGTACCCATCCCATGAGTCCCAAATCTCCAGGTTCAAGGGCATCTTCCTACATCGAAAACATGCATGAGAAACCCAGAAGATGGTACACCGTGTGATCGGGAAAGGTTTCCAAAACGCACCTCATTTCTCATCTCCTTATGCTCGGGTTCGCCATTCCAGCCGCTTTACTAGCAATCTCCCTCCTTGGAGAATCAGCACCTTTAACCTCCTGTTCCGTACAGGTTGCAATTTGTCCTGAGGATGAACGGGAAGAGTGGGAACCAATAAGAGACTAGCTCTAGGTGTTGGGACAGGCAAAGGTCACTCTACTTTCCCATCAGGAAGAAGAATTAACCACAGGCTCAGCCTGCCGCCCGGGACCAGAATAGGGCCTGAAGCAATCCTGCGCTTTTGCGGCCAGCTCCCAAGAAAGCGAGTTGAAAAATGGAGCTCAGGGGCACTGCAATTCACAAACCTGCAGACTTATAAATGATAACTCTCGTCCACAAATATATTGAGGGAAGGCAACGAAGAGGATTGGAAAGCAAGGCAGAATTGCAGGAAACAGATTTCAGGAGGGAGATTCGAATCGCCTTTAAAGCACGGGAAAAGCGGCAAAACCTCGACAATGATGCCCTTGGCCAAAAAGGGCGTATGCGTTTTTTCCTGAATATATTCAGGAAAAAACGCATACGCCCTTTTTGGCCAACCAAGCAACCTGGAAAGGCAAATCAGCGCTACAAAGAAGTCTCGCTTCCCATCGGTCAAAAGGGCCATGCTGAATAAAGTGTCAAAACCAGAAATGCAGGACAGGCCATGGAGAAACGGGAGCCTGGCTACGCTGATGGGAGGGATGTAAATTGCCAACAGCCACTCTGGAGAAGTGTACGGTGTGTCCTGAAACATCTAAAAAACTCAGCTTAGAGAGCACAGGGCACTTCCACTCATGGGCGTATAAATTGGGAAAACTAAAAATCAGCAAGACACAGGCACCCCAAAGTTTAGGGCTGCTCTGTTGACAAGAACCTCCACTTCGTTACACCATAAATATCCCAGGAAAGAGAAAAATGGATAAAGAAGTTGTGGTCCTTATGTACAATGGAATATCACTCAGCCATGAAATCAACGTCATAAGGCTAGTAGCAGCATGATGAGTGGATTTAGGTACGACGATTCTAAGTGAAATAAGTCACACAGAAAAAGACACTTATCATAAGATATCACTTATAGAGGGAATGTATAAACCGCTACCCTTGAACTGAATTACAAAACAGAACAGAGTCCCACGTTTAGAAAACACACTATGGCTGCTTAACGGGAAAGGTGAGGTGGGGTGATGCATAAAACAAGGGTTTCAAATTAGGTCAGATACCGTTCCATAAACCCAATATGTAATAGACAAGACCTACTCCTTGATCAGTGAATTGGACTCAACACCCCCTATTCACCTCCCAAGAATATATCTGACTAGTAAGAATCTTAAAACCTATGTTTTGATATCTCTCTGTAAGTGAGTCAAGTGTGTGTAAAGCGGCAGAAACACAGCAGTGAAAAGCAGCTAAACCCCATTATAAAAATCAATTACTTTTAAAAACCCGTGAAACAAAGACAGTGAAAGAGAGAGAAATTCTTACAAAATTCGTTCAGGGGCTGTGATGCCGCCTGGATTGACCATATCTAGACCCACAGCTGATGGAGACATAAGGGTGGACACTCTTGGGGCTGAGAGGTTTGGTGAGGTTGGGTGAGGAAACGCAGACCCTTTAAAGTAATACTGCGTGATATCCATCCCATGGGTCCCAAATCTCCAGGTTCAAGGGCATCTTCCTACATCGAAAACATGCATGAGAAACCCAGAAGATGGTACACCGTGTGATCGGGAAAGGTTTCCAAAACGCACCTCATTTCTCATCTCCTTGTGCTCGGGTTCGCCATTCCAGCCGCTTTACTAGCAATCTCCCTCCTTGGAGAATCAGCACCTTTAACCTCCTGTTCCGTACAGGTTGCAATTTGTCCTGAGGATGAACGGGAAGAGTGGGAACCAATGAGAGACTAGCTCTAGGTGTTGGGACAGGCACAGGTCAGTCTACTTTCCCATCAGGAAGAAGAATTAACCACAGGCTCAGCCTGCCGCCCGGGACCACAATAGGGCCTGAAGCAATCCTGCGCTTTTGCGGCCAGCTCCCAAGAAAGCGAGTTGAAAAATGGAGCTCAGGGGCACTGCAATTCACAAACCTGCAGACTTATAAATGATAACTCTCGTCCACAAATATATTGAGGGAAGGCAACGAAGAGGATTGGAAAGCAAGGCAGAATTGCAGGAAACAGATTTCAGGAGGGAGATTCGAATCGCCTTTAAAGCACGGGAAAAGCGGCAAAACCTCGACAATGATGCCCTTGGCCAAAAAGGGCGTATGCGTTTTTTCCTGAATATATTCAGGAAAAAACGCATACGCCCTTTTTGGCCAACCAAGCAACCTGGAAAGGCAAATCAGCGCTACAAAGAAGTCTCGCTTCCCATCGGTCAAAAGGGCCATGCTGAATAAAGTGTCAAAACCAGAAATGCAGGACAGGCCATGGAGAAACGGGAGCCTGGCTACGCTGATGGGAGGGATATAAATTGCCAACAGCCACTCTGGAGAAGTGTACGGTGTGTCCTGAAACATCTAAAAAACTCAGCTTAGAGAGCACAGGGCACTTCCACTCATGGGCGTATAAATTGGGAAAACTAAAAATCAGCAAGACACAGGCACCCCAAAGTTTAGGGCTGCTCTGTTGACAAGAACCTCCACTTCGTTACACCTTAAATATCCCAGGAAAGAGAAAAATGGATAAAGAAGTTGTGGTCCTTATGTACAATGGAATATCACTCAGCCATGAAATCAACGTCATAAGGCTCGTAGCAGCATGATGAGTGGATTTAGGTACGACGATTCTAAGTGAAATAAGTCACACAGAAAAAGACACTTATCATAAGATATCACTTATAGAGGGAAAGTATAAACCGCTACCCTTGAACTGAATTACAAAACAGAACAGAGTCCCACGTTTAGAAAACACACTATGGCTGCTTAACGGGAAAGGTGAGGTGGGGTGATGCATAAAACAAGGGTTTCAAATTAGGTCAGATACCGTTCCATAAACCCAATATGTAATAGACAAGACCTACTCCTTGATCAGTGAATTGGACTCAACACCCCCTATTCACCGCCCAAGAATATATCTGACTAGTAAGAATCTTAAAACCTATGTTTTGATATCTCTCTGTAAGTGAGTCAAGTGTGTGTAAAGCGGCAGAAACACAGCAGTGAAAAGCAGCTAAACCCCATTATAAAAATCAATTACTTTTAAAAACCCGTGAAACAAAGACAGTGAAAGAGAGAGAAATTCTTACAAAATTCGTTCAGGGGCTGTGATGCCGCCTGGATTGACCATATCTAGACCCACAGCTGATGGAGACATAAGGGTGGACACTCTTGGGGCTGAGAGGTTTGGTGAGGTTGGGTGAGGAAACGCAGACCCTTTACAGTAATACTGCGTGATATCCATCCCATGGGTCCCAAATCTCCAGGTTCAAGGGCATCTTCCTATATCGAAAACATGCATGAGAAACCCAGAAGATGGTACACCGTGTGATCGGGAAAGGTTTCCAAAACGCACCTCATTTCTCATCTCCTTGTGCTCGGGTTCGCCATTCCAGCCGCTTTACTAGCCATCTCCCTCCTTGGAGAATCAGCACCTTTAACCTCCTGTTCCGTACAGGTTGCAATTTGTCCTGAGGATGAACGGGAAGAGTGGGAACCAATGAGAGACTAGCTCTAGGTGTTGGGACAGGCACAGGTCACTCTACTTTCCCATCAGGAAGAAGAATTAACCACAGGTTCAGCCTGCCGCCCGGGACCACAATAGGGCCTGAAGCAATCCTGCGCTTTTGCGGCCAGCTCCCAAGAAAGCGAGTTGAAAAATGGAGCTCAGGGGCACTGCAATTCACAAACCTGCAGACTTATAAATGATAACTCTCGTCCACAAATATATTGAGGGAAGGCAACGAAGAGGATTGGAAAGCAAGGCAGAATTGCAGGAAACAGATTTCAGGAGGGAGATTCGAATCGCCTTTAAAGCACGGGAAAAGCGGCAAAACCTCGACAATGATGCCCTTGGCCAAAAAGGGCGTATGCGTTTTTTCCTGAATATATTCAGGAAAAAACGCATACGCCCTTTTTGGCCAACCAAGCAACCTGGAAAGGCAAATCAGCGCTACAAAGAAGTCTCGCTTCCCATCGGTCAAAAGGGCCATGCTGAATAAAGTGTCAAAACCAGAAATGCAGGACAGGCCATGGAGAAACGGGAGCCTGGCTACGCTGATGGGAGGGATATAAATTGCCAACAGCCACTCTGGAGAAGTGTACGGTGTGTCCTGAAACATCTAAAAAACTCAGCTTAGAGAGCACAGGGCACTTCCACTCATGGGCGTATAAATTGGGAAAACTAAAAATCAGCAAGACACAGGCACCCCAAAGTTTAGGGCTGCTCTGTTGACAAGAACCTCCACTTCGTTACACCTTAAATATCCCAGGAAAGAGAAAAATGGATAAAGAAGTTGTGGTCCTTATGTACAATGGAATATCACTCAGCCATGAAATCAACGTCATAAGGCTCGTAGCAGCATGATGAGTGGATTTAGGTACGACGATTCTAAGTGAAATAAGTCACACAGAAAAAGACACTTATCATAAGATATCACTTATAGAGGGAAAGTATAAACCGCTACCCTTGAACTGAATTACAAAACAGAACAGAGTCCCACGTTTAGAAAACACACTATGGCTGCTTAACGGGAAAGGTGAGGTGGGGTGATGCATAAAACAAGGGTTTCAAATTAGGTCAGATACCGTTCCATAAACCCAATATGTAATAGACAAGACCTACTCCTTGATCAGTGAATTGGACTCAACACCCCCTATTCACCGCCCAAGAATATATCTGACTAGTAAGAATCTTAAAACCTATGTTTTGATATCTCTCTGTAAGTGAGTCAAGTGTGTGTAAAGCGGCAGAAACACAGCAGTGAAAAGCAGCTAAACCCCATTATAAAAATCAATTACTTTTAAAAACCCGTGAAACAAAGACAGTGAAAGAGAGAGAAATTCTTACAAAATTCGTTCAGGGGCTGTGATGCCGCCTGGATTGACCATATCTAGACCCACAGCTGATGGAGACATAAGGGTGGACACTCTTGGGGCTGAGAGGTTTGGTGAGGTTGGGTGAGGAAACGCAGACCCTTTACAGTAATACTGCGTGATATCCATCCCATGGGTCCCAAATCTCCAGGTTCAAGGGCATCTTCCTATATCGAAAACATGCATGAGAAACCCAGAAGATGGTACACCGTGTGATCGGGAAAGGTTTCCAAAACGCACCTCATTTCTCATCTCCTTGTGCTCGGGTTCGCCATTCCAGCCGCTTTACTAGCCATCTCCCTCCTTGGAGAATCAGCACCTTTAACCTCCTGTTCCGTACAGGTTGCAATTTGTCCTGAGGATGAACGGGAAGAGTGGGAACCAATGAGAGACTAGCTCTAGGTGTTGGGACAGGCACAGGTCACTCTACTTTCCCATCAGGAAGAAGAATTAACCACAGGTTCAGCCTGCCGCCCGGGACCACAATAGGGCCTGAAGCAATCCTGCGCTTTTGCGGCCAGCTCCCAAGAAAGCGAGTTGAAAAATGGAGCTCAGGGGCACTGCAATTCACAAACCTGCAGACTTATAAATGATAACTCTCGTCCACAAATATATTGAGGGAAGGCAACGAAGAGGATTGGAAAGCAAGGCAGAATTGCAGGAAACAGATTTCAGGAGGGAGATTCGAATCGCCTTTAAAGCACGGGAAAAGCGGCAAAACCTCGACAATGATGCCCTTGGCCAAAAAGGGCGTATGCGTTTTTTCCTGAATATATTCAGGAAAAAACGCATACGCCCTTTTTGGCCAACCAAGCAACCTGGAAAGGCAAATCAGCGCTACAAAGAAGTCTCGCTTCCCATTGGTCAAAAGGGCCATGCTGAATAAAGTGTCAAAACCAGAAATGCAGGACAGGCCATGGAGAAACGGGAGCCTGGCTACGCTGATGGGAGGGATGTAAATTGCCAACAGCCACTCTGGAGAAGTGTACGGTGTGTCCTGAAACATCTAAAAAACTCAGCTTAGAGAGCACAGGGCACTTCCACTCATGGGCGTATAAATTGGGAAAACTAAAAATCAGCAAGACACAGGCACCCCAAAGTTTAGGGCTGCTCTGTTGACAAGAACCTCCACTTCGTTACACCTTAAATATCCCAGGAAAGAGAAAAATGGATAAAGAAGTTGTGGTCCTTATGTACAATGGAATATCACTCAGCCATGAAATCAACGTCATAAGGCTCGTAGCAGCATGATGAGTGGATTTAGGTACGACGATTCTAAGTGAAATAAGTCACACAGAAAAAGACACTTATCATAAGATATCACTTATAGAGGGAAAGTATAAACCGCTACCCTTGAACTGAATTACAAAACAGAACAGAGTCCCACGTTTAGAAAACACACTATGGCTGCTTAACGGGAAAGGTGAGGTGGGGTGATGCATAAAACAAGGGTTTCAAATTAGGTCAGATACCGTTCCATAAACCCAATATGTAATAGACAAGACCTACTCCTTGATCAGTGAATTGGACTCAACACCCCCTATTCACCGCCCAAGAATATATCTGACTAGTAAGAATCTTAAAACCTATGTTTTGATATCTCTCTGTAAGTGAGTCAAGTGTGTGTAAAGCGGCAGAAACACAGCAGTGAAAAGCAGCTAAACCCCATTATAAAAATCAATTACTTTTAAAAACCCGTGAAACAAAGACAGTGAAAGAGAGAGAAATTCTTACAAAATTCGTTCAGGGGCTGTGATGCCGCCTGGATTGACCATATCTAGACCCACAGCTGATGGAGACATAAGGGTGGACACTCTTGGGGCTGAGAGGTTTGGTGAGGTTGGGTGAGGAAACGCAGACCCTTTACAGTAATACTGCGTGATATCCATCCCATGGGTCCCAAATCTCCAGGTTCAAGGGCATCTTCCTATATCGAAAACATGCATGAGAAACCCAGAAGATGGTACACCGTGTGATCGGGAAAGGTTTCCAAAACGCACCTCATTTCTCATCTCCTTGTGCTCGGGTTCGCCATTCCAGCCGCTTTACTAGCCATCTCCCTCCTTGGAGAATCAGCACCTTTAACCTCCTGTTCCGTACAGGTTGCAATTTGTCCTGAGGATGAACGGGAAGAGTGGGAACCAATGAGAGACTAGCTCTAGGTGTTGGGACAGGCACAGGTCACTCTACTTTCCCATCAGGAAGAAGAATTAACCACAGGTTCAGCCTGCCGCCCGGGACCACAATAGGGCCTGAAGCAATCCTGCGCTTTTGCGGCCAGCTCCCAAGAAAGCGAGTTGAAAAATGGAGCTCAGGGGCACTGCAATTCACAAACCTGCAGACTTATAAATGATAACTCTCGTCCACAAATATATTGAGGGAAGGCAACGAAGAGGATTGGAAAGCAAGGCAGAATTGCAGGAAACAGATTTCAGGAGGGAGATTCGAATCGCCTTTAAAGCACGGGAAAAGCGGCAAAACCTCGACAATGATGCCCTTGGCCAAAAAGGGCGTATGCGTTTTTTCCTGAATATATTCAGGAAAAAACGCATACGCCCTTTTTGGCCAACCAAGCAACCTGGAAAGGCAAATCAGCGCTACAAAGAAGTCTCGCTTCCCATTGGTCAAAAGGGCCATGCTGAATAAAGTGTCAAAACCAGAAATGCAGGACAGGCCATGGAGAAACGGGAGCCTGGCTACGCTGATGGGAGGGATGTAAATTGCCAACAGCCACTCTGGAGAAGTGTACGGTGTGTCCTGAAACATCTAAAAAACTCAGCTTAGAGAGCACAGGGCACTTCCACTCATGGGCGTATAAATTGGGAAAACTAAAAATCAGCAAGACACAGGCACCCCAAAGTTTAGGGCTGCTCTGTTGACAAGAACCTCCACTTCGTTACACCTTAAATATCCCAGGAAAGAGAAAAATGGATAAAGAAGTTGTGGTCCTTATGTACAATGGAATATCACTCAGCCATGAAATCAACGTCATAAGGCTCGTAGCAGCATGATGAGTGGATTTAGGTACGACGATTCTAAGTGAAATAAGTCACACAGAAAAAGACACTTATCATAAGATATCACTTATAGAGGGAAAGTATAAACCGCTACCCTTGAACTGAATTACAAAACAGAACAGAGTCCCACGTTTAGAAAACACACTATGGCTGCTTAACGGGAAAGGTGAGGTGGGGTGATGCATAAAACAAGGGTTTCAAATTAGGTCAGATACCGTTCCATAAACCCAATATGTAATAGACAAGACCTACTCCTTGATCAGTGAATTGGACTCAACACCCCCTATTCACCGCCCAAGAATATATCTGACTAGTAAGAATCTTAAAACCTATGTTTTGATATCTCTCTGTAAGTGAGTCAAGTGTGTGTAAAGCGGCAGAAACACAGCAGTGAAAAGCAGCTAAACCCCATTATAAAAATCAATTACTTTTAAAAACCCGTGAAACAAAGACAGTGAAAGAGAGAGAAATTCTTACAAAATTCGTTCAGGGGCTGTGATGCCGCCTGGATTGACCATATCTAGACCCACAGCTGATGGAGACATAAGGGTGGACACTCTTGGGGCTGAGAGGTTTGGTGAGGTTGGGTGAGGAAACGCAGACCCTTTACAGTAATACTGCGTGATATCCATCCCATGGGTCCCAAATCTCCAGGTTCAAGGGCATCTTCCTATATCGAAAACATGCATGAGAAACCCAGAAGATGGTACACCGTGTGATCGGGAAAGGTTTCCAAAACGCACCTCATTTCTCATCTCCTTGTGCTCGGGTTCGCCATTCCAGCCGCTTTACTAGCCATCTCCCTCCTTGGAGAATCAGCACCTTTAACCTCCTGTTCCGTACAGGTTGCAATTTGTCCTGAGGATGAACGGGAAGAGTGGGAACCAATGAGAGACTAGCTCTAGGTGTTGGGACAGGCACAGGTCACTCTACTTTCCCATCAGGAAGAAGAATTAACCACAGGTTCAGCCTGCCGCCCGGGACCACAATAGGGCCTGAAGCAATCCTGCGCTTTTGCGGCCAGCTCCCAAGAAAGCGAGTTGAAAAATGGAGCTCAGGGGCACTGCAATTCACAAACCTGCAGACTTATAAATGATAACTCTCGTCCACAAATATATTGAGGGAAGGCAACGAAGAGGATTGGAAAGCAAGGCAGAATTGCAGGAAACAGATTTCAGGAGGGAGATTCGAATCGCCTTTAAAGCACGGGAAAAGCGGCAAAACCTCGACAATGATGCCCTTGGCCAAAAAGGGCGTATGCGTTTTTTCCTGAATATATTCAGGAAAAAACGCATACGCCCTTTTTGGCCAACCAAGCAACCTGGAAAGGCAAATCAGCGCTACAAAGAAGTCTCGCTTCCCATCGGTCAAAAGGGCCATGCTGAATAAAGTGTCAAAACCAGAAATGCAGGACAGGCCATGGAGAAACGGGAGCCTGGCTACGCTGATGGGAGGGATGTAAATTGCCAACAGCCACTCTGGAGAAGTGTACGGTGTGTCCTGAAACATCTAAAAAACTCAGCTTAGAGAGCACAGGGCACTTCCACTCATGGGCGTATAAATTGGGAAAACTAAAAATCAGCAAGACACAGGCACCCCAAAGTTTAGGGCTGCTCTGTTGACAAGAACCTCCACTTCGTTACACCTTAAATATCCCAGGAAAGAGAAAAATGGATAAAGAAGTTGTGGTCCTTATGTACAATGGAATATCACTCAGCCATGAAATCAACGTCATAAGGCTCGTAGCAGCATGATGAGTGGATTTAGGTACGACGATTCTAAGTGAAATAAGTCACACAGAAAAAGACACTTATCATAAGATATCACTTATAGAGGGAAAGTATAAACCGCTACCCTTGAACTGAATTACAAAACAGAACAGAGTCCCACGTTTAGAAAACACACTATGGCTGCTTAACGGGAAAGGTGAGGTGGGGTGATGCATAAAACAAGGGTTTCAAATTAGGTCAGATACCGTTCCATAAACCCAATATGTAATAGACAAGACCTACTCCTTGATCAGTGAATTGGACTCAACACCCCCTATTCACCGCCCAAGAATATATCTGACTAGTAAGAATCTTAAAACCTATGTTTTGATATCTCTCTGTAAGTGAGTCAAGTGTGTGTAAAGCGGCAGAAACACAGCAGTGAAAAGCAGCTAAACCCCATTATAAAAATCAATTACTTTTAAAAACCCGTGAAACAAAGACAGTGAAAGAGAGAGAAATTCTTACAAAATTCGTTCAGGGGCTGTGATGCCGCCTGGATTGACCATATCTAGACCCACAGCTGATGGAGACATAAGGGTGGACACTCTTGGGGCTGAGAGGTTTGGTGAGGTTGGGTGAGGAAACGCAGACCCTTTACAGTAATACTGCGTGATATCCATCCCATGGGTCCCAAATCTCCAGGTTCAAGGGCATCTTCCTATATCGAAAACATGCATGAGAAACCCAGAAGATGGTACACCGTGTGATCGGGAAAGGTTTCCAAAACGCACCTCATTTCTCATCTCCTTGTGCTCGGGTTCGCCATTCCAGCCGCTTTACTAGCCATCTCCCTCCTTGGAGAATCAGCACCTTTAACCTCCTGTTCCGTACAGGTTGCAATTTGTCCTGAGGATGAACGGGAAGAGTGGGAACCAATGAGAGACTAGCTCTAGGTGTTGGGACAGGCACAGGTCACTCTACTTTCCCATCAGGAAGAAGAATTAACCACAGGTTCAGCCTGCCGCCCGGGACCACAATAGGGCCTGAAGCAATCCTGCGCTTTTGCGGCCAGCTCCCAAGAAAGCGAGTTGAAAAATGGAGCTCAGGGGCACTGCAATTCACAAACCTGCAGACTTATAAATGATAACTCTCGTCCACAAATATATTGAGGGAAGGCAACGAAGAGGATTGGAAAGCAAGGCAGAATTGCAGGAAACAGATTTCAGGAGGGAGATTCGAATCGCCTTTAAAGCACGGGAAAAGCGGCAAAACCTCGACAATGATGCCCTTGGCCAAAAAGGGCGTATGCGTTTTTTCCTGAATATATTCAGGAAAAAACGCATACGCCCTTTTTGGCCAACCAAGCAACCTGGAAAGGCAAATCAGCGCTACAAAGAAGTCTCGCTTCCCATCGGTCAAAAGGGCCATGCTGAATAAAGTGTCAAAACCAGAAATGCAGGACAGGCCATGGAGAAACGGGAGCCTGGCTACGCTGATGGGAGGGATGTAAATTGCCAACAGCCACTCTGGAGAAGTGTACGGTGTGTCCTGAAACATCTAAAAAACTCAGCTTAGAGAGCACAGGGCACTTCCACTCATGGGCGTATAAATTGGGAAAACTAAAAATCAGCAAGACACAGGCACCCCAAAGTTTAGGGCTGCTCTGTTGACAAGAACCTCCACTTCGTTACACCTTAAATATCCCAGGAAAGAGAAAAATGGATAAAGAAGTTGTGGTCCTTATGTACAATGGAATATCACTCAGCCATGAAATCAACGTCATAAGGCTCGTAGCAGCATGATGAGTGGATTTAGGTACGACGATTCTAAGTGAAATAAGTCACACAGAAAAAGACACTTATCATAAGATATCACTTATAGAGGGAAAGTATAAACCGCTACCCTTGAACTGAATTACAAAACAGAACAGAGTCCCACGTTTAGAAAACACACTATGGCTGCTTAACGGGAAAGGTGAGGTGGGGTGATGCATAAAACAAGGGTTTCAAATTAGGTCAGATACCGTTCCATAAACCCAATATGTAATAGACAAGACCTACTCCTTGATCAGTGAATTGGACTCAACACCCCCTATTCACCGCCCAAGAATATATCTGACTAGTAAGAATCTTAAAACCTATGTTTTGATATCTCTCTGTAAGTGAGTCAAGTGTGTGTAAAGCGGCAGAAACACAGCAGTGAAAAGCAGCTAAACCCCATTATAAAAATCAATTACTTTTAAAAACCCGTGAAACAAAGACAGTGAAAGAGAGAGAAATTCTTACAAAATTCGTTCAGGGGCTGTGATGCCGCCTGGATTGACCATATCTAGACCCACAGCTGATGGAGACATAAGGGTGGACACTCTTGGGGCTGAGAGGTTTGGTGAGGTTGGGTGAGGAAACGCAGACCCTTTACAGTAATACTGCGTGATATCCATCCCATGGGTCCCAAATCTCCAGGTTCAAGGGCATCTTCCTATATCGAAAACATGCATGAGAAACCCAGAAGATGGTACACCGTGTGATCGGGAAAGGTTTCCAAAACGCACCTCATTTCTCATCTCCTTGTGCTCGGGTTCGCCATTCCAGCCGCTTTACTAGCCATCTCCCTCCTTGGAGAATCAGCACCTTTAACCTCCTGTTCCGTACAGGTTGCAATTTGTCCTGAGGATGAACGGGAAGAGTGGGAACCAATGAGAGACTAGCTCTAGGTGTTGGGACAGGCACAGGTCACTCTACTTTCCCATCAGGAAGAAGAATTAACCACAGGTTCAGCCTGCCGCCCGGGACCACAATAGGGCCTGAAGCAATCCTGCGCTTTTGCGGCCAGCTCCCAAGAAAGCGAGTTGAAAAATGGAGCTCAGGGGCACTGCAATTCACAAACCTGCAGACTTATAAATGATAACTCTCGTCCACAAATATATTGAGGGAAGGCAACGAAGAGGATTGGAAAGCAAGGCAGAATTGCAGGAAACAGATTTCAGGAGGGAGATTCGAATCGCCTTTAAAGCACGGGAAAAGCGGCAAAACCTCGACAATGATGCCCTTGGCCAAAAAGGGCGTATGCGTTTTTTCCTGAATATATTCAGGAAAAAACGCATACCCCCTTTTTGGCCAACCAAGCAACCTGGAAAGGCAAATCAGCGCTACAAAGAAGTCTCGCTTCCCATCGGTCAAAAGGGCCATGCTGAATAAAGTGTCAAAACCAGAAATGCAGGACAGGCCATGGAGAAACGGGAGCCTGGCTACGCTGATGGGAGGGATGTAAATTGCCAACAGCCACTCTGGAGAAGTGTACGGTGTGTCCTGAAACATCTAAAAAACTCAGCTTAGAGAGCACAGGGCACTTCCACTCATGGGCGTATAAATTGGGAAAACTAAAAATCAGCAAGACACAGGCACCCCAAAGTTTAGGGCTGCTCTGTTGACAAGAACCTCCACTTCGTTACACCTTAAATATCCCAGGAAAGAGAAAAATGGATAAAGAAGTTGTGGTCCTTATGTACAATGGAATATCACTCAGCCATGAAATCAACGTCATAAGGCTCGTAGCAGCATGATGAGTGGATTTAGGTACGACGATTCTAAGTGAAATAAGTCACACAGAAAAAGACACTTATCATAAGATATCACTTATAGAGGGAAAGTATAAACCGCTACCCTTGAACTGAATTACAAAACAGAACAGAGTCCCACGTTTAGAAAACACACTATGGCTGTTTAACGGGAAAGGTGAGGTGGGGTGATGCATAAAACAAGGGTTTCAAATTAGGTCAGATACCGTTCCATAAACCCAATATGTAATAGACAAGACCTACTCCTTGATCAGTGAATTGGACTCAACACCCCCTATTCACCGCCCAAGAATATATCTGACTAGTAAGAATCTTAAAACCTATGTTTTGATATCTCTCTGTAAGTGAGTCAAGTGTGTGTAAAGCGGCAGAAACACAGCAGTGAAAAGCAGCTAAACCCCATTATAAAAATCAATTACTTTTAAAAACCCGTGAAACAAAGACAGTGAAAGAGAGAGAAATTCTTACAAAATTCGTTCAGGGGCTGTGATGCCGCCTGGATTGACCATATCTAGACCCACCGCTGATGGAGACATAAGGGTGGACACTCTTGGGGCTGAGAGGTTTGGTGAGGTTGGGTGAGGAAACGCAGACCCTTTACAGTAATACTGCGTGATATCCATCCCATGGGTCCCAAATCTCCAGGTTCAAGGGCATCTTCCTATATCGAAAACATGCATGAGAAACCCAGAAGATGGTACACCGTGTGATCGGGAAAGGTTTCCAAAACGCACCTCATTTCTCATCTCCTTGTGCTCGGGTTCGCCATTCCAGCCGCTTTACTAGCCATCTCCCTCCTTGGAGAATCAGCACCTTTAACCTCCTGTTCCGTACAGGTTGCAATTTGTCCTGAGGATGAACGGGAAGAGTGGGAACCAATGAGAGACTAGCTCTAGGTGTTGGGACAGGCACAGGTCACTCTACTTTCCCATCAGGAAGAAGAATTAACCACAGGTTCAGCCTGCCGCCCGGGACCACAATAGGGCCTGAAGCAATCCTGCGCTTTTGCGGCCAGCTCCCAAGAAAGCGAGTTGAAAAATGGAGCTCAGGGGCACTGCAATTCACAAACCTGCAGACTTATAAATGATAACTCTCGTCCACAAATATATTGAGGGAAGGCAACGAAGAGGATTGGAAAGCAAGGCAGAATTGCAGGAAACAGATTTCAGGAGGGAGATTCGAATCGCCTTTAAAGCACGGGAAAAGCGGCAAAACCTCGACAATGATGCCCTTGGCCAAAAAGGGCGTATGCGTTTTTTCCTGAATATATTCAGGAAAAAACGCATACGCCCTTTTTGGCCAACCAAGCAACCTGGAAAGGCAAATCAGCGCTACAAAGAAGTCTCGCTTCCCATTGGTCAAAAGGGCCATGCTGAATAAAGTGTCAAAACCAGAAATGCAGGACAGGCCATGGAGAAACGGGAGCCTGGCTACGCTGATGGGAGGGATGTAAATTGCCAACAGCCACTCTGGAGAAGTGTACGGTGTGTCCTGAAACATCTAAAAAACTCAGCTTAGAGAGCACAGGGCACTTCCACTCATGGGCGTATAAATTGGGAAAACTAAAAATCAGCAAGACACAGGCACCCCAAAGTTTAGGGCTGCTCTGTTGACAAGAACCTCCACTTCGTTACACCTTAAATATCCCAGGAAAGAGAAAAATGGATAAAGAAGTTGTGGTCCTTATGTACAATGGAATATCACTCAGCCATGAAATCAACGTCATAAGGCTCGTAGCAGCATGATGAGTGGATTTAGGTACGACGATTCTAAGTGAAATAAGTCACACAGAAAAAGACACTTATCATAAGATATCACTTATAGAGGGAAAGTATAAACCGCTACCCTTGAACTGAATTACAAAACAGAACAGAGTCCCACGTTTAGAAAACACACTATGGCTGCTTAACGGGAAAGGTGAGGTGGGGTGATGCATAAAACAAGGGTTTCAAATTAGGTCAGATACCGTTCCATAAACCCAATATGTAATAGACAAGACCTACTCCTTGATCAGTGAATTGGACTCAACACCCCCTATTCACCGCCCAAGAATATATCTGACTAGTAAGAATCTTAAAACCTATGTTTTGATATCTCTCTGTAAGTGAGTCAAGTGTGTGTAAAGCGGCAGAAACACAGCAGTGAAAAGCAGCTAAACCCCATTATAAAAATCAATTACTTTTAAAAACCCGTGAAACAAAGACAGTGAAAGAGAGAGAAATTCTTACAAAATTCGTTCAGGGGCTGTGATGCCGCCTGGATTGACCATATCTAGACCCACAGCTGATGGAGACATAAGGGTGGACACTCTTGGGGCTGAGAGGTTTGGTGAGGTTGGGTGAGGAAACGCAGACCCTTTACAGTAATACTGCGTGATATCCATCCCATGGGTCCCAAATCTCCAGGTTCAAGGGCATCTTCCTATATCGAAAACATGCATGAGAAACCCAGAAGATGGTACACCGTGTGATCGGGAAAGGTTTCCAAAACGCACCTCATTTCTCATCTCCTTGTGCTCGGGTTCGCCATTCCAGCCGCTTTACTAGCCATCTCCCTCCTTGGAGAATCAGCACCTTTAACCTCCTGTTCCGTACAGGTTGCAATTTGTCCTGAGGATGAACGGGAAGAGTGGGAACCAATGAGAGACTAGCTCTAGGTGTTGGGACAGGCACAGGTCACTCTAATTTCCCATCAGGAAGAAGAATTAACCACAGGTTCAGCCTGCCGCCCGGGACCACAATAGGGCCTGAAGCAATCCTGCGCTTTTGCGGCCAGCTCCCAAGAAAGCGAGTTGAAAAATGGAGCTCAGGGGCACTGCAATTCACAAACCTGCAGACTTATAAATGATAACTCTCGTCCACAAATATATTGAGGGAAGGCAACGAAGAGGATTGGAAAGCAAGGCAGAATTGCAGGAAACAGATTTCAGGAGGGAGATTCGAATCGCCTTTAAAGCACGGGAAAAGCGGCAAAACCTCGACAATGATGCCCTTGGCCAAAAAGGGCGTATGCGTTTTTTCCTGAATATATTCAGGAAAAAACGCATACGCCCTTTTTGGCCAACCAAGCAACCTGGAAAGGCAAATCAGCGCTACAAAGAAGTCTCGCTTCCCATTGGTCAAAAGGGCCATGCTGAATAAAGTGTCAAAACCAGAAATGCAGGACAGGCCATGGAGAAACGGGAGCCTGGCTACGCTGATGGGAGGGATGTAAATTGCCAACAGCCACTCTGGAGAAGTGTACGGTGTGTCCTGAAACATCTAAAAAACTCAGCTTAGAGAGCACAGGGCACTTCCACTCATGGGCGTATAAATTGGGAAAACTAAAAATCAGCAAGACACAGGCACCCCAAAGTTTAGGGCTGCTCTGTTGACAAGAACCTCCACTTCGTTACACCTTAAATATCCCAGGAAAGAGAAAAATGGATAAAGAAGTTGTGGTCCTTATGTACAATGGAATATCACTCAGCCATGAAATCAACGTCATAAGGCTCGTAGCAGCATGATGAGTGGATTTAGGTACGACGATTCTAAGTGAAATAAGTCACACAGAAAAAGACACTTATCATAAGATATCACTTATAGAGGGAAAGTATAAACCGCTACCCTTGAACTGAATTACAAAACAGAACAGAGTCCCACGTTTAGAAAACACACTATGGCTGCTTAACGGGAAAGGTGAGGTGGGGTGATGCATAAAACAAGGGTTTCAAATTAGGTCAGATACCGTTCCATAAACCCAATATGTAATAGACAAGACCTACTCCTTGATCAGTGAATTGGACTCAACACCCCCTATTCACCGCCCAAGAATATATCTGACTAGTAAGAATCTTAAAACCTATGTTTTGATATCTCTCTGTAAGTGAGTCAAGTGTGTGTAAAGCGGCAGAAACACAGCAGTGAAAAGCAGCTAAACCCCATTATAAAAATCAATTACTTTTAAAAACCCGTGAAACAAAGACAGTGAAAGAGAGAGAAATTCTTACAAAATTCGTTCAGGGGCTGTGATGCCGCCTGGATTGACCATATCTAGACCCACAGCTGATGGAGACATAAGGGTGGACACTCTTGGGGCTGAGAGGTTTGGTGAGGTTGGGTGAGGAAACGCAGACCCTTTACAGTAATACTGCGTGATATCCATCCCATGGGTCCCAAATCTCCAGGTTCAAGGGCATCTTCCTATATCGAAAACATGCATGAGAAACCCAGAAGATGGTACACCGTGTGATCGGGAAAGGTTTCCAAAACGCACCTCATTTCTCATCTCCTTGTGCTCGGGTTCGCCATTCCAGCCGCTTTACTAGCCATCTCCCTCCTTGGAGAATCAGCACCTTTAACCTCCTGTTCCGTACAGGTTGCAATTTGTCCTGAGGATGAACGGGAAGAGTGGGAACCAATGAGAGACTAGCTCTAGGTGTTGGGACAGGCACAGGTCACTCTACTTTCCCATCAGGAAGAAGAATTAACCACAGGTTCAGCCTGCCGCCCGGGACCACAATAGGGCCTGAAGCAATCCTGCGCTTTTGCGGCCAGCTCCCAAGAAAGCGAGTTGAAAAATGGAGCTCAGGGGCACTGCAATTCACAAACCTGCAGACTTATAAATGATAACTCTCGTCCACAAATATATTGAGGGAAGGCAACGAAGAGGATTGGAAAGCAAGGCAGAATTGCAGGAAACAGATTTCAGGAGGGAGATTCGAATCGCCTTTAAAGCACGGGAAAAGCGGCAAAACCTCGACAATGATGCCCTTGGCCAAAAAGGGCGTATGCGTTTTTTCCTGAATATATTCAGGAAAAAACGCATACGCCCTTTTTGGCCAACCAAGCAACCTGGAAAGGCAAATCAGCGCTACCAAGAAGTCTCGCTTCCCATCGGTCAAAACGGCCATGCTGAATAAAGTGTCAAAACCAGAAATGCAGGACAGGCCATGGAGAAACGGGAGCCTGGCTACGCTGATGGGTGGGATGTAAATTGCCAACAGCCACTCTGGAGAAGTGTACGGTGTGTCCTGAAACATCTAAAAAACTCAGCTTAGAGAGCACAGGGCACTTCCACTCATGGGCGTATAAATTGTGAAAACTAAAAATCAGCAAGACACAGGCACCCCAAAGTTCAAGGCTGCTCTGTTGACAAGAACCTCCACTTCGTTACACCTTAAATATCCCAGGAAAGAGAGAGATGGATAAAGAAGTTGTGGTCCTTATGTACAATGGAATATCCCTCAGCCATGAAATCAACGTCATAAGGCTAGTAGCAGCATGATGAGTGGATTTAGGTACGACGATTCTAAGTGAAATAAGTCACACAGAAAACGACACTTATCATAAGATATCACTTATAGAGGGTATGTAAAAATCGCTACCCTTGAACTGAATTACAAAACAGAACAGAGTCCCACGTTTAGAAAACACACTATGGCTGCTTAACGGGAAAGGTGAGGTGGGGTGATGCATAAAACAAGGGTTTCCAATTAGCTCAGATACCGTTCCATAAACCCAATAGGTAATAGACAAGACCTACTACTTGCTCAGTGATTTGGACTCAACACCCCCTATTCACCGCCCAAGAATATATCTGACTAGTAAGAATGTTAAAACCTATGTATTGATATCTCTCTGTAAGTCAGTCAAGTGGGTGTAAAGCGGAATAAACACAGCAGTAAAAAGCAGCTAAACCCCATTATAAAAATCAATTACTTTTAAAAACCCGTGAAACAAAGACAGTGAAAGAGAGAGAAATTCTTACAAAATTCGTTCAGGGGCTGTGATGCCGCCTGGATTGACCATATCTAGACCCACAGCTGATGGAGACATAAGGGTGGACACTCTTGGGGCTGAGAGGTTTGGTGAGGTTGGGTGAGGAAACGCAGACCCTTTACAGTAATACTGCGTGATATCCATCCCATGGGTCCCAAATCTCCAGGTTCAAGGGCATCTTCCTATATCGAAAACATGCATGAGAAACCCAGAAGATGGTACACCGTGTGATCGGGAAAGGTTTCCAAAACGCACCTCATTTCTCATCTCCTTGTGCTCGGGTTCGCCATTCCAGCCGCTTTACTAGCCATCTCCCTCCTTGGAGAATCAGCACCTTTAACCTCCTGTTCCGTACAGGTTGCAATTTGTCCTGAGGATGAACGGGAAGAGTGGGAACCAATGAGAGACTAGCTCTAGGTGTTGGGACAGGCACAGGTCACTCTACTTTCCCATCAGGAAGAAGAATTAACCACAGGTTCAGCCTGCCGCCCGGGACCACAATAGGGCCTGAAGCAATCCTGCGCTTTTGCGGCCAGCTCCCAAGAAAGCGAGTTGAAAAATGGAGCTCAGGGGCACTGCAATTCACAAACCTGCAGACTTATAAATGATAACTCTCGTCCACAAATATATTGAGGGAAGGCAACGAAGAGGATTGGAAAGCAAGGCAGAATTGCAGGAAACAGATTTCAGGAGGGAGATTCGAATCGCCTTTAAAGCACGGGAAAAGCGGCAAAACCTCGACAATGATGCCCTTGGCCAAAAAGGGCGTATGCGTTTTTTCCTGAATATATTCAGGAAAAAACGCATACGCCCTTTTTGGCCAACCAAGCAACCTGGAAAGGCAAATCAGCGCTACAAAGAAGTCTCGCTTCCCATTGGTCAAAAGGGCCATGCTGAATAAAGTGTCAAAACCAGAAATGCAGGACAGGCCATGGAGAAACGGGAGCCTGGCTACGCTGATGGGAGGGATGTAAATTGCCAACAGCCACTCTGGAGAAGTGTACGGTGTGTCCTGAAACATCTAAAAAACTCAGCTTAGAGAGCACAGGGCACTTCCACTCATGGGCGTATAAATTGGGAAAACTAAAAATCAGCAAGACACAGGCACCCCAAAGTTTAGGGCTGCTCTGTTGACAAGAACCTCCACTTCGTTACACCTTAAATATCCCAGGAAAGAGAAAAATGGATAAAGAAGTTGTGGTCCTTATGTACAATGGAATATCACTCAGCCATGAAATCAACGTCATAAGGCTCGTAGCAGCATGATGAGTGGATTTAGGTACGACGATTCTAAGTGAAATAAGTCACACAGAAAAAGACACTTATCATAAGATATCACTTATAGAGGGAAAGTATAAACCGCTACCCTTGAACTGAATTACAAAACAGAACAGAGTCCCACGTTTAGAAAACACACTATGGCTGCTTAACGGGAAAGGTGAGGTGGGGTGATGCATAAAACAAGGGTTTCAAATTAGGTCAGATACCGTTCCATAAACCCAATATGTAATAGACAAGACCTACTCCTTGATCAGTGAATTGGACTCAACACCCCCTATTCACCGCCCAAGAATATATCTGACTAGTAAGAATCTTAAAACCTATGTTTTGATATCTCTCTGTAAGTGAGTCAAGTGTGTGTAAAGCGGCAGAAACACAGCAGTGAAAAGCAGCTAAACCCCATTATAAAAATCAATTACTTTTAAAAACCCGTGAAACAAAGACAGTGAAAGAGAGAGAAATTCTTACAAAATTCGTTCAGGGGCTGTGATGCCGCCTGGATTGACCATATCTAGACCCACAGCTGATGGAGACATAAGGGTGGACACTCTTGGGGCTGAGAGGTTTGGTGAGGTTGGGTGAGGAAACGCAGACCCTTTACAGTAATACTGCGTGATATCCATCCCATGGGTCCCAAATCTCCAGGTTCAAGGGCATCTTCCTATATCGAAAACATGCATGAGAAACCCAGAAGATGGTACACCGTGTGATCGGGAAAGGTTTCCAAAACGCACCTCATTTCTCATCTCCTTGTGCTCGGGTTCGCCATTCCAGCCGCTTTACTAGCCATCTCCCTCCTTGGAGAATCAGCACCTTTAACCTCCTGTTCCGTACAGGTTGCAATTTGTCCTGAGGATGAACGGGAAGAGTGGGAACCAATGAGAGACTAGCTCTAGGTGTTGGGACAGGCACAGGTCACTCTACTTTCCCATCAGGAAGAAGAATTAACCACAGGTTCAGCCTGCCGCCCGGGACCACAATAGGGCCTGAAGCAATCCTGCGCTTTTGCGGCCAGCTCCCAAGAAAGCGAGTTGAAAAATGGAGCTCAGGGGCACTGCAATTCACAAACCTGCAGACTTATAAATGATAACTCTCGTCCACAAATATATTGAGGGAAGGCAACGAAGAGGATTGGAAAGCAAGGCAGAATTGCAGGAAACAGATTTCAGGAGGGAGATTCGAATCGCCTTTAAAGCACGGGAAAAGCGGCAAAACCTCGACAATGATGCCCTTGGCCAAAAAGGGCGTATGCGTTTTTTCCTGAATATATTCAGGAAAAAACGCATACGCCCTTTTTGGCCAACCAAGCAACCTGGAAAGGCAAATCAGCGCTACCAAGAAGTCTCGCTTCCCATCGGTCAAAACGGCCATGCTGAATAAAGTGTCAAAACCAGAAATGCAGGACAGGCCATGGAGAAACGGGAGCCTGGCTACGCTGATGGGTGGGATGTAAATTGCCAACAGCCACTCTGGAGAAGTGTACGGTGTGTCCTGAAACATCTAAAAAACTCAGCTTAGAGAGCACAGGGCACTTCCACTCATGGGCGTATAAATTGTGAAAACTAAAAATCAGCAAGACACAGGCACCCCAAAGTTCAAGGCTGCTCTGTTGACAAGAACCTCCACTTCGTTACACCTTAAATATCCCAGGAAAGAGAGAGATGGATAAAGAAGTTGTGGTCCTTATGTACAATGGAATATCCCTCAGCCATGAAATCAACGTCATAAGGCTAGTAGCAGCATGATGAGTGGATTTAGGTACGACGATTCTAAGTGAAATAAGTCACACAGAAAACGACACTTATCATAAGATATCACTTATAGAGGGTATGTAAAAATCGCTACCCTTGAACTGAATTACAAAACAGAACAGAGTCCCACGTTTAGAAAACACACTATGGCTGCTTAACGGGAAAGGTGAGGTGGGGTGATGCATAAAACAAGGGTTTCCAATTAGCTCAGATACCGTTCCATAAACCCAATAGGTAATAGACAAGACCTACTACTTGCTCAGTGATTTGGACTCAACACCCCCTATTCACCGCCCAAGAATATATCTGACTAGTAAGAATGTTAAAACCTATGTATTGATATCTCTCTGTAAGTCAGTCAAGTGGGTGTAAAGCGGAATAAACACAGCAGTAAAAAGCAGCTAAACCCCATTATAAAAATCAATTACTTTTAAAAACCCGTGAAACAAAGACAGTGAAAGAGAGAGACATTCTTTCAAAATTCGTTCAGGGGCTGTGATGCCACCTGGATTGACCATATCTAGACCCACAGCTGATTGAGACATAAGCGTGGACACTCTTGGGGCTGAGAGGTTTGGTGAGGTTGGGTGAGGAAACGCAGACCCTTTAAAGTAATACTGCGTGGTACCCATCCCATGGGTCCCAAATCTCCAGGTTCAATGGCATCTTCCTACATCGAAAACATGCATGAGAAACCCAGGAGATGGTACAACGTGTGATCGGGAAAGGTTTCCAAAACGCACCTCATTTCTCATCTCCTTGTGCTCGGGTTCGCCATTCCAGCCGCTTTACTAGCAATCTCCCTCCTTGGAGAATCAGCACCTTTAACCTCCTGTTCCGTACAGGTTGCAATTTGTCCTGAGGATGAACGGGAAGAGTGGGAACCAATGAGAGACTACCTCTAGGTGTTGGGACAGGCACAGGTCACTCTACTTTCCCATCAGGAAGAAGAATTAACCACAGGCTCAGCCTGCCGCCCGGGACCAGAATAGGGCCTGAAGCAATCCTGCGCTTTTGCGGCCAGCTCCCAAGAAAGCGAGTTGAAAAATGGAGCTCAGGGGCACTGCAATTCACAAACCTGCAGACTTATAAATGATAACTCTCGTCCACAAATATATTGAGGGAAGGCAACGAAGAGGATTGGAAAGCAAGGCAGAATTGCAGGAAACAGATTTCAGGAGGGAGATTCGAATCGCCTTTAAAGCACAGGAAAAGCGGCAAAACCTCGACAATGATGCCCTTGGCCAAAAAGGGCGTATGCGTTTTTTCCTGAATATATTCAGGAAAAAACGCATACGCCCTTTTTGGCCAACCAAGCAACCTGGAAAGGCAAATCAGCGCTACAAAGAAGTCTCGCTTCCCATCGGTCAAAAGGGCCATGCTGAATAAAGTGTCAAAACCAGAAATGCAGGACAGGCCATGGAGAAACGGGAGCCTGGCTACGCTGATGGGTGGGATGTAAATTGCCAACAGCCACTCTGGAGAAGTGTACGGTGTGTCCTGAAACATCTAAAAAACTCAGCTTTGAGAGCACAGGGCACTTCCACTCATGGACGTATAAATTGGGAAAACTAAAAATCAGCAAGACACAGGCACCCCAAAGTTTAGGGCTGCTCTGTTGACAAGAGCCTCCACTTCGTTACACCTTAAATATCCCAGGAAAGAGAGAGATGGATAAAGAAGTTGTGGTCCTTATGTACAATGGAATATCACTCAGCCATGAAATCAACGTCATAAGGCTAGTAGCAGCATGATGAGTGGATTTAGGTACGACGATTCTAAGTGAAATAAGTCACACAGAAAAAGACACTTATCATAAGATATCACTTATAGAGGGAATGTAAAAACCGCTACCCTTGAACTGAATTACAAAACAGAACAGAGTCCCACGTTTAGAAAACACACTATGGCTGCTTAACGGGAAAGGTGAGGTGGGGTGATGCATAAAACAAGGGTTTCCAATTAGCTCAGATACCGTTCCATAAACCCAATAGGTAATAGACAAGACCTACTACTTGCTCAGTGATTTGGACTCAACACCCCCTATTCACCGCCCAAGAATATATCTGACTAGTAAGAATGTTAAAACCTATGTATTGATATCTCTCTGTAAGTCAGTCAAGTGGGTGTAAAGCGGAATAAACACAGCAGTAAAAAGCAGCTAAACCCCATTATAAAAATCAATTACTTTTAAAAACCCGTGAAACAAAGACAGTGAAACAGAGAGACATTCTTACAAAATTCGTTCAGGGGCTGTGATGCCACCTGGATTGACCATATCTAGACCCACAGCTGATTGAGACATAAGCGTGGACACTCTTGGGGCTGAGAGGTTTGGTGAGGTTGGGTGAGGAAACGCAGACCCTTTAAAGTAATACTGCGTGGTACCCATCCCATGGGTCCCAAATCTCCAGGTTCAAGGGCATCTTCCTACATCGAAAACATGCATGAGAAACCCAGGAGATGGTACAACGTGTGATCGGGAAAGGTTTCCAAAACGCACCTCATTTCTCATCTCCTTGTGCTCGGGTTCGCCATTCCAGCCGCTTTACTAGCAATCTCCCTCCTTGGAGAATCAGCACCTTTAACCTCCTGTTCCGTACAGGTTGCAATTTGTCCTGAGGATGAACGGGAAGAGTGGGAACCAATGAGAGACTACCTCTAGGTGTTGGGACAGGCACAGGTCACTCTACTTTCCCATCAGAAAGAAGAATTAACCACAGGCTCAGCCTGCCGCCCGGGACCAGAATAGGGCCTGAAGCAATCCTGCGCTTTTGCGGCCAGCTCCCAAGAAAGCGAGTTGAAAAATGGAGCTCAGGGGCACTGCAATTCACAAACCTGCAGACTTATAAATGATAACTCTCGTCCACAAATATATTGAGGGAAGGCAACGAAGAGGATTGGAAAGCAAGGCAGAATTGCAGGAAACAGATTTCAGGAGGGAGATTCGAATCGCCTTTAAAGCACAGGAAAAGCGGCAAAACCTCGACAATGATGCCCTTGGCCAAAAAGGGCGTATGCGTTTTTTCCTGAATATATTCAGGAAAAAACGCATACGCCCTTTTTGGCCAACCAAGCAACCTGGAAAGGCAAATCAGCGCTACAAAGAAGTCTCGCTTCCCATCGGTCAAAAGGGCCATGCTGAATAAAGTGTCAAAACCAGAAATGCAGGACAGGCCATGGAGAAACGGGAGCCTGCCTACGCTGATGGGCGGGATGTAAATTGCCAACAGCCACTCTGGAGAAGTGTACGGTGTGTCCTGAAACATCTAAAAAACTCAGCTTAGAGAGCACAGGGCACTTCCACTCATGGGCGTATAAATTGGGAAAACTAAAAATCAGCAAGACACAGGCACCCCAAAGTTTAGGGCTGCTCTGTTGAGAAGAACCTCCACTTCGTTACAGCTTAAATATCCCAGGAAAGAGAAAAACGGATAAAGAAGTTGTGGTCCTTATGTACAATGGAATATCACTCAGCCATGAAATCAACGTCATAAGGCTAGTAGCACCAAGATGAGTGGATTTAGGTACGACGATTCTAAGTGAAATAAGTCACACAGAAAAAGACACTTATCATAAGATATCACTTATAGAGGGAATGTAAAAACCGCTACCCTTGAACTGAATTACAAAACAGAACAGAGTCCCACGTTTAGAAAACACACTATGGCTGCTTAAGGGGAAAGGTGAGGTGGGGTGATGCATAAAACAAGGGTTTCAAATTAGCTCAGATACCGCTCCATAAACCCAATATGTAATAGACAAGACCTACTCCTTGCTCAGTGATTTGGACTCAACACCCCCTATTCACCGCCCAAGAATATATCTGACTAGTAAGAATCTTAAAACCTATGTTTTGATATCTCTCTGTAAGTGAGTCAAGTGGGTGTAAAGCGGCATAAACACAGCAGTAAAAAGCAGCTAAACCCCATTATAAAAATCAATTACTTATAAAAACCCGTGAAACAAAGACAGTGAAAGAGAGAGAAATTCTTACAAAATTCGTTCAGGGGCTGTGATGCCCCCTGGATTGACCATATCTAGACCCACAGCTGATTGAGACATAAGCGTGGACACTCTTGGGGCTGAGAGGTTTGGTGAGGTTGGGTGAGGAAACGCACACCCTTTAAAGTAATACTGCGTGGTACCCAGCCCATGGGTCCCAAATCTCCAGGTTCAAGGGCATCTTCCTACATCGAAAACATGCATGAGAAACCCAGAAGATGGTACAACGTGTGATCGGGAAAGGTTTCCAAAACGCACCTCATTTCTCATCTCCTTGTGCTCGGGTTCGCCATTCCAGCCGCTTTACTAGCAATCTCCCTCCTTGGAGAATCAGCACCTTTAACCTCCTGTTCCGTACAGGTTGCAATTTGTCCTGAGGATGAACGGGAAGAGTGGGAACCAATGAGAGACTAGCTCTAGGTGTTCGGACAGGCACAGGTCACTCTACTTTCCCATCAGGAAGAAGAATTAACCGCAGGCTCAGCCTGCCGCCCGGGTCCAGAATAGGGCCTGAAGCAATCCTGCGCTTTTGCGGCCAGCTCCCAAGAAAGCGAGTTGAAAAATGGAGCTCAGGGGCTCTGCAATTCACAAACCTGCAGACTTATAAATGATGACTCTCGTCCACAAATATATTGAGGGAAGGCAACGAAGAGGATTTGAAAGCAAGGCAGAATTGCAGGAAACAGATTTCAGGAGGGAGATTCGAATCGCCTTTAAAGCACAGGAAAAGCGGCAAAACCTCGACAATGATGCCCTTGGCCAAAACGGGCGTATGCGTTTTTTCCTGAATATATTCAGGAAAAAACGCATACGCCCGTTTTGGCCAACCAAGCAACCTGGAAAGGCAAATCAGCGCTACAAAGGAGTCTCGCTTCTCATCGGTCAAAAGGGCCATGCTGAGTAAAGCGTCAAAATCAGAAATGCAGAACAGGCCATGGAGAAACGGGAGCCTGGCTACGCTGATGGGCGTGATGTAAATTGCCAACAACCACTCTGGAGAAGTGTACGGTGTGTTCTGAAACATCTAAACAACTCAGCTTAGAGAGCATAGGGCACTTCCACTCATGGGCATACAAATTGGGAAAACTAAAAATCAGCAAGCCACAGGCACCCCAAAGTTTAGGGCTGCTCTCTTGACAAGAACCTCCACTTCGTTACACCTTAAATATCCCAGGAAAGAGAAAAATGGATAAAGAAGTTGTGGTCCTTATGTACAATGGAATATCACTCAGTCATGAAATCAACGTCATAAGGTTAGTAGCAGCATGATGAGTGGATTTAGGTACGACGATTCTAAGTGAAATAAGTCACACAGAAAAAGACAGTTATCATAAGATATCACTTATAGAGGGAATGTAAAAACCGCTACCCTTGAACTGAATTACAAAACAGAGCAGAGTCACACGTTTAGAAAACACACTATGGCTGCTTAACAGGAAAGGTGTGGTGGGGTGATGCACAAAACAAGGCTTTCAAATTAGCTCAGATACCTTTCCATAAACCCAATAGGTAATAGACAAGACCTACTCCTTGCTTAGTGAATTGGACTCAACACCCCCTATTCACCGCCCAAGAATATATCTGACTAGTAAGAATCTTAAGACCTATGTATTGATATCTCTCTGTAAGTGAGACAAGTGGGTGTAAAGCGGCATAAAGACAGCAGTGAAAAGCAGCTAAACCCCATTATAAAAATCAATTATTTTAAAAACCCGTGAAACAAAGACAGTGAAACAGAGAGAAATTCTTACAAAATTCGTTCAGGGGTTGTGATGCCACCTGGATTGACCATATCTAGACCCACAGCTGATTGAGACATAAGCGTGGACACTCTTGGGGCTGAGAGGTTTGGTGAGGTTGGGTGAGGAAACGCACACCCTTTAAAGTAATACTGCGTGGTACCCATCCCATGGGTCCCAAATCTCCAGGTTCAAGGGCATCTTCCTACATCGAAAACATGCATGAGAAACACAGAAGATGGTACAACGTGTGATCGGGGAAGGTTTCCAAAACGCACCTCATTTCTCATCTCCTTGAGCTCTGGTTCGCCATTCCAGCCGCTTTACTAGCAATCTCCCTCCTTGGAGAATCAGCACCTTTAACCTCCTGTTCCGTACAGGTTGCAATTTGTCCTGAGGATGAACGGGAAGAGTGGGAACAAATGAGAGACTAGCTCTAGGTGTTGGGACAGGCACAGGTCACTCTACTTTCCCATCAGGAAGAAGAATTAACCACAGGCTCAGCCTGCCGCCCGGGACCAGAATAGGTCCTGAAGCAATCCTGCGCTTTTGAGGCCAGCTCCCAAGAAAGCGAGTTGAAAAATGGAGCTCAGGGGCACTGCAATTCACAAACCTGCAGACTTATAAATGAAAAGTCTCGTCCACAAATATATTGAGGGAAGGCAACGAAGAGGATTGGAAAGCAAGGCAGAATTGCAGGAAACAGATTTCAGGAGGGAGATTCGAATCGCCTTTAAAGCACAGGAAAAGCGGCAAAACCTCGACAATGATGCCCTTGGCCAAAACGGGCGTATGCGTTTTTTCCTGAGTATATTCAGGAAAAAACGCATACGCCCTTTTTGGCGAACCAAGCAACCTGGAAAGGCAAATCAGCGCTACAAAGAAGTCTCGCTTCCCATCGGTCAAAAGGGCCATGCTGAATAAAGTGTCAAAACCAGAAATGCAGGACAGGCCATGGAGAAACGGGAGCCTGGCTACGCTGATGGGCGAGATGTAAATTGCCAACAGCCACTCTGGAGAAGTGTACGGTGTGTCCTGAAACATCTAAAAAACTCAGCTTAGAGAGCACAGGGCACTTCCACTCATGGGCGTATAAATTGGGAAAACTAAAAATCAGCAAGACACAGGCACCCCAAAGTTTAGGGCTGCTCTCTTGACAAGAACCTCCACTTCGTTACACCTTAAATATCCCAGGAAAGAGAAAAATGGATAAAGAAGTTGTGGTCCTTATGTACAATGGAATATCACTCAGCCATGAAATCAACGTCATAAGGTTAGTAGCAGCATGATGAGTGGATTTAGGTACGACGATCCTAAGTGAAATAAGTCACACAGAAAAAGACACTTATCATAAGATATCACTTATAGAGGGAATGTAAAAACCGCTACCCTTGAACTGAATTACAAAACAGAGCAGAGTCACACGTTTAGAAAACACACTATGGCTGCTTAACAGGAAAGTTGTGGTGGGGTGGTGCACAAAACAAGGGTTTCAAATTAGCTCAGATACCTTTCCATAAACCCAATAGGTAATAGACAAGACCTACTCCTTGCTCAGTGAATTGGACTCAACACCCCCTATTCACCGCCCAAGAATATATCTGACTAGTAAGAATCTTAAGACCTATGTATTGATATCTCTCTGTAAGTGAGACAAGTGGGTGTAAAGCGGCATAAAGACAGCAGTGAAAAGCAGCTAAACCCCATTATAAAAATCAATTATTTTAAAAACCCGTGAAACAAAGACAGTGAAAGAGAGAAAAATTCTTACAAAATTCATTCAGGGGCTGTGATGCCACCTGGATTGACCATATCTAGACCCACAGCTGATTGAGACATAAGGGTGGACACTCTTGTGGCTGAGAGGTTTGGTGAGGTTGGGTGAGGAAACGCAGACCCTTTAAAGTAATACTGCGTGGTACCCATCCCATGGGTCCCAAATCTCCAGGTTCAAGGGCATCTTCCTACATCGAAAACATGCATGAGAAACCCAGAAGATGGTACACCGTGTGATCGGGAAAGGTTTCCAAAACGCACCTCATTTCTCATCTCCTTGTGCTCGGGTTCGCCATTCCAGCCGCTTTACTAGCAATCTCCCTCCTTGGAGAATCAGCTCCTTTAACCTCCTGTTCCGTACAGGTTGCAATTTGTCCTGAGGATGAACGGGAAGAGTGGGAACCAATGAGAGACTAGCTCTAGGTGTTGGGACAGGCACAGGTCACTCTACTTTCCCATCAGGAAGAAGAATTAACCACAGGCTCAGCCTGCCGCCCGGGACCAGAATAGGGCCTGAAGCAATCCTGCGCTTTTAGGGCCAGCTCCCAAAATACCGAGTTTAAAAATGGAGCTCAGGGGCACTGCAATTCACAAACCTGCAGACTTATAAATGATAACTCTCGTCCACAAATATATTGAGGGAAGGCAACGAAGAGGATTGGAAAGCAAGGAAGAATTGCAGGAAACAGATTTCAGGAGGGAGATTCGAATCGCCTTTAAAGCACAGGAAAAGCGGCAAAACCTCGACAATGATGCCCTTGGCCAAAAAGGGCGTATGCGTTTTTTCCTGAATATATTCAGGAAAAAACGCATACGCCCTTTTTGGCCAACCAAGCAACCTGGAAAGGCAAATCAGCGCTACAAAAAAGTCTCGCTTCCCATGGGTCAAAAGGGCCATGCTGAATAAAGTGTCAAAACCAGAAATGCAGGACAGGCCATGGAGAAACGGGAGCCTGGCTACGCTGATGGGCGGGATGTAAATTGCCAACAGCCACTCTGGAGAAGTGTACGGTGTGTCCTGAAACATCTAAGAAACTCAGCTTAGAGAGCATAGGGCACTTCCACTCATGGGCGTATAAATTGGGAAAACTAAAAATCAGCAAGACACAGGCACCCCAAAGTTTAGGGCTGCTCTGTTGACAAGAACCTCCACTTCGTTACACCTTAAATATCCCAGGAAAGAGAAAAATGGATAAAGAAGTTGTGGTCCTTATGTACAATGGAATATCACTCAGCCATGAAATCAACGTCATAAGGCTAGTAGCAGCATGATGAGTGGTTTAGGTACAACGATTCTAAGTGAAATAAGTCACACAGAAAAAGACACTTATCATAAGATATCACTTATAGAGGGAATGTAAAAACCGCTACCCTTGAACTGAATTACAAAACAGAACAGAGTCCCACGTTTAGAAAACACACTATGGCTGCTTAACGGGAAAGGTGAGGTGGGGTGATGCATAAAACAAGGGTTTCAAATTAGCTCAGATACCGTTCCATAAACCCAATATGTAATAGACAAGACCTACTCCTTGATCAGTGAATTGGACTCAACACCCCCTATTCACCGCCCAAGAATATATCTGACTAGTAAGAATCTTAAAACCTATGTTTTGATATCTCTCTGTAAGTGAGTCAAGTGGGTGTAAAGCGGCATAAACACAGCAGTAAAAAGCAGCTAAACCCCATTATAAAAATCAATTACTTATAAAAACCCGTGAAACAAAGACAGTGAAAGAGAGAGAAATTCTTACAAAATTCGTTCAGGGGCTGTGATGCCACCTGGATTGACCATATCTAGACCCACAGCTGATTGAGACATAAGCGTGGACACTCTTGGGGCTGAGAGGTTTGGTGAGGTTGGGTGAGGAAACGCACACCCTTTAAAGTAATACTGCGTGGTACCCAGCCCATGGGTCCCAAATCTCCAGGTTCAAGGGCATCTTCCTACATCGAAAACATGCATGAGAAACCCAGAAGATGGTACAACGTGTGATCGGGAAAGGTTTCCAAAACGCACCTCATTTCTCATCTCCTTGTGCTCGGGTTCGCCATTCCAGCCGCTTTACTAGCAATCTCCCTCCTTGGAGAATCAGCACCTTTAACCTCCTGTTCCGTACAGGTTGCAATTTGTCCTGAGGATGAACGGGAAGAGTGGGAACCAATGAGAGACTAGCTCTAGGTGTTCGGACAGGCACAGGTCACTCTACTTTCCCATCAGGAAGAAGAATTAACCGCAGGCTCAGCCTGCCGCCCGGGTCCAGAATAGGGCCTGAAGAAATCCTGCGCTTTTGCGGCCAGCTCCCAAGAAAGCGAGTTGAAAAATGGAGCTCAGGGGCTCTGCAATTCACAAACCTGCAGACTTATAAATGATGACTCTCGTCCACAAATATATTGAGGGAAGGCAACGAAGAGGATTTGAAAGCAAGGCAGAATTGCAGGAAACAGATTTCAGGAGGGAGATTCGAATCGCCTTTAAAGCACGGGAAAAGCGGCAAAACCTCGACAATGATGCCCTTGGCCAAAAAGGGCGTATGCGTTTTTTCCTGAATATATTCAGGAAAAAACGCATACGCCCTTTTTGGCCAACCAAGCAACCTGGAAAGGCAAATCAGCGCTACAAAGAAGTCTCACTTCCCATCGGTCAAAAGGGCCATGCTGAATAAAGTGTCAAAACCAGAAATGCAGGACAGGCCATGGAGAAACGGGAGCCTAGCTACGCTGATGGGTGGGATGTAAATTACCAACAGCCACTCTGGAGAAGTGTACAGTATGTCCTGAAACATCTAAAAAACTCAGCTTAGAGAGCACAGGGCACTTCCACTCATGGGCGTATAAATTGGGAAAACTAAAAATCAGCAAGACACAGGCACCCCAAAGTTTAGGGCTGCTCTGTTGACAAGAACCTCCACTTCGTTACACCTTAAATATCCCAGGAAAGAGAGAGATGGATAAAGAAGTTGTGGTCCTTATGTACAATGGAATATCCCTCAGCCATGAAATCAACGTCATAAGGCTAGTAGCAGCATGATGAGTGGATTTAGGTACGACGATTCTAAGTGAAATAAGTCACACAGAAAACGACACTTATCATAAGATATCACTTATAGAGGGTATGTAAAAATCGCTACCCTTGAACTGAATTACAAAACAGAACAGAGTCCCACGTTTAGAAAACACACTATGGCTGCTTAACGGGAAAGGTGAGGTGGGGTGATGCATAAAACAAGGGTTTCCAATTAGCTCAGATACCGTTCCATAAACCCAATAGGTAATAGACAAGACCTACTACTTGCTCAGTGATTTGGACTCAACACCCCCTATTCACCGCCCAAGAATATATCTGACTAGTAAGAATGTTAAAACCTATGTATTGATATCTCTCTGTAAGTCAGTCAAGTGGGTGTAAAGCGGAATAAACACAGCAGTAAAAAGCAGCTAAACCCCATTATAAAAATCAATTACTTTTAAAAACCCGTGAAACAAAGACAGTGAAAGAGAGAGACATTCTTACAAAATTCGTTCAGGGGCTGTGATGTCACCTGGATTGACCATATCTAGACCCACAGCTGATTGAGACATAAGCGTGGACACTCTTGGGGCTGAGAGGTTTGGTGAGGTTGGGTGAGGAAACGCAGACCCTTTAAAGTAATACTGCGTGGTACCCATCCCATGGGTCCCAAATCTCCAGGTTCAAGGGCATCTTCCTACATCGAAAACATGCATGAGAAACTCAGGAGATGGTACAACGTGTGATCGGGAAAGGTTTAAAAAACGCACCTCATTTCTCATCTCCTTGTGCTCGGGTTCGCCATTCCAGCCGCTTTACTAGCAATCTCCCTCCTTGGAGAATCAGCACCTTTAACCTCCTGTTCCGTACAGGTTGCAATTTGTCCTGAGGATGAACGGGAAGAGTGGGAACCAATGAGAGACTACCTCTAGGTGTTGGGACAGGCACAGGTCACTCTACTTTCCCATCAGAAAGAAGAATTAACCACAGGCTCAGCCTGCCGCCCGGGACCAGAATAGGGCCTGAAGCAATCCTGCGCTTTTGCGGCCAGCTCCCAAGAAAGCGAGTTGAAAAATGGAGCTCAGGGGCACTGCAATTCACAAACCTGCAGACTTATAAATGATAACTCTCGTCCACAAATATATTGAGGGAAGGCAACGAAGAGGATTGGAAAGCAAGGCAGAATTGCAGGAAACAGATTTCAGGAGGGAGATTCGAATCGCCTTTAAAGCACAGGAAAAGAGGCAAAACCTCGACAATGATGCTCTTGGCCAAAAAGGGCGTATGCGTTTTTTCCTGAATATATTCAGGAAAAAACGCATACGCCCTTTTTGGCCAACCAAGCAACCTGGAAAGGCAAATCAGCGCTACAAAGAAGTCTCGCTTCCCATCGGTCAAAAGGGCCATGCTGAATAAAGTGTCAAAACCAGAAATGCAGGACAGGCCATGGAGAAACGGGAGCCTGCCTACGCTGATGGGCGGGATGTAAATTGCCAACAGCCACTCTGGAGAAGTGTACGGTGTGTCCTGAAACATCTAAAAAACTCAGCTTAGAGAGCACAGGGCACTTCCACTCATGGGCGTATAAATTGGGAAAACTAAAAATCAGCAAGACACAGGCACCCCAAAGTTTAGGGCTGCTCTGTTGAGAAGAACCTCCACTTCGTTACAGCTTAAATATCCCAGGAAAGAGAAAAACGGATAAAGAAGTTGTGGTCCTTATGTACAATGCAATATCACTCAGCCATGAAATCAACGTCATAAGGCTAGTAGCACCAAGATGAGTGGATTTAGGTACGACGATTCTAAGTGAAATAAGTCACACAGAAAAAGACACTTATCATAAGATATCACTTATAGAGGGAATGTAAAAACCGCTACCCTTGAACTGAATTACAAAACAGAACAGAGTCCCACGTTTAGAAAACACACTATGGCTGCTTAAGGGGAAAGGTGAGGTGGGGTGATGCATAAAACAAGGGTTTCAAATTAGCTCAGATACCGCTCCATAAACCCAATATGTAATAGACAAGACCTACTCCTTGCTCAGTGATTTGGACTCAACACCCCCTATTCACCGCCCAAGAATATATCTGACTAGTAAGAATCTTAAAACCTATGTTTTGATATCTCTCTGTAAGTGAGTCAAGTGGGTGTAAAGCGGCATAAACACAGCAGTAAAAAGCAGCTAAACCCCATTATAAAAATCAATTACTTATAAAAACCCGTGAAACAAAGACAGTGAAAGAGAGAGAAATTCTTACAAAATTCGTTCAGGGGCTGTGATGCCACCTGGATTGACCATATCTAGACCCACAGCTGATTGAGACATAAGCGTGGACACTCTTGGGGCTGAGAGGTTTGGTGAGGTTGGGTGAGGAAACGCACACCCTTTAAAGTAATACTGCGTGGTACCCAGCCCATGGGTCCCAAATCTCCAGGTTCAAGGGCATCTTCCTACATCGAAAACATGCATGAGAAACCCAGAAGATGGTACAACGTGTGATCGGGAAAGGTTTCCAAAACGCACCTCATTTCTCATCTCCTTGTGCTCGGGTTCGCCATTCCAGCCGCTTTACTAGCAATCTCCCTCCTTGGAGAATCAGCACCTTTAACCTCCTGTTCCGTACAGTTTGCAATTTGTCCTGAGGATGAACGGGAAGAGTGGGAACCAATGAGAGACTAGCTCTAGGTGTTCGGACAGGCACAGGTCACTCTACTTTCCCATCAGGAAGAAGAATTAACCGCAGGCTCAGCCTGCCGCCCGGGTCCAGAATAGGGCCTGAAGCAATCCTGCGCTTTTGCGGCCAGCTCCCAAGAAAGCGAGTTGAAAAATGGAGCTCAGGGGCTCTGCAATTCACAAACCTGCAGACTTATAAATGATGACTCTCGTCCACAAATATATTGAGGGAAGGCAACGAAGAGGATTTGAAAGCAAGGCAGAATTGCAGGAAACAGATTTCAGGAGGGAGATTCGAATCGCCTTTAAAGCACAGGAAAAGCGGCAAAACCTCGACAATGATGCCCTTGGCCAAAACGGGCGTATGCGTTTTTTCCTGAATATATTCAGGAAAAAACGCATACGCCCGTTTTGGCCAACCAAGCAACCTGGAAAGGCAAATCAGCGCTACAACGGAGTCTCGCTTCTAATCGGTCAAAAGGGCCATGCTGAGTAAAGCGTCAAAATCAGAAATGCAGAACAGGCCATGGAGAAACGGGAGCCTGGCTACGCTGATGGGCGTGATGTAAATTGCCAACAACCACTCTGGAGAAGTGTACGGTGTGTTCTGAAACATCTAAACAACTCAGCTTAGAGAGCATAGGGCACTTCCACTCATGGGCATACAAATTGGGAAAACTAAAAATCAGCAAGGCACAGGCACCCCAAAGTTTAGGGCTGCTCTGTTGACAAGAACCTCCACTTCGTTACACCTTAAATATCCCAGGAAAGAGAAAAATGGATAAAGAAGTTGTGGTCCTTATGTACAATGGAATATCACTCAGCCATGAAATCAACGTCATAAGGCTAGTAGGAGGATGATGAGTGGATATAGGTACGACGATTCTAAGTGAAATAAGTCACACAGAAAAAGACACTTATCATAAGATATCACTTATAGAGGGAATGTAAAAACCGCTACCCTTGAACTGAATTACAAAACAGAACAGAGTCACACGTTTAGAAAACACACTATGGCTGCTTAACGGGAAAGGTGTGGTGGGGTGATGCATAAAACAAGGGTTTCAAATTAGCTCAGATACCTTTCCATAAACCCAATAGGTAATAGACAAGACCTACTACTTACTCAGTGAATTGGACTCAACACCCCCTATTCACCGCCCAAGAATATATCTGACTAGTAAGAATCTTAAGACCTATGTATTGATATCACTCTGTAAGTGAGACAAGTGGGTGTAAAGCGGCATAAAGACAGCAGTGAAAAGCAGCTAAACCCCATTATAAAAATCAATTATTTTAAAAACCCGTGAAACAAAGACAGTGAAAGAGAGAAAAATTCTTACAAAATTCGTTCAGGGGCTGTGATGCCACCTGGATTGACCATATCTAGACCCACAGCTGATTGAGACATAAGGGTGGACACTCTTGGGGCTGAGAGTTTTGGTGAGGTTGGGTGAGGAAACGCACACCCTTTAAAGTAATACTGCGTGGTACCCAGCCCATGGGTCCCAAATCTCCAGGTTCAAGGGCATCTTCCTACATCGAAAACATGCATGAGAAACCCAGAAGATGGTACAACGTGTGATCGGGAAAGGTTTCCAAAACGCACCTCATTTCTCATCTCCTTGTGCTCGGGTTCGCCATTCCAGCCGCTTTACTAGCAATCTCCCTCCTTGGAGAATAGGCACCTTTAACCTCCTGTTCCGTACAGGTTGCAATTTGTCCTGAGGATGAACGGGAAGAGTGGGAACCAATGAGAGACTAGCTCTAGGTGTTCGGACAGGCACAGGTCACTCTACTTTCCCATCAGGAAGAAGAATTAACCGCAGGCTCAGCCTGCCGCCCGGGTCCAGAATAGGGCCTGAAGAAATCCTGCGCTTTTGCGGCCAGCTCCCAAGAAAGCGAGTTGAAAAATGGAGCTCAGGGGCTCTGCAATTCACAAACCTGCAGACTTATAAATGATGACTCTCGTCCACAAATATATTGAGGGAAGGCAACGAAGAGGATTTGAAAGCAAGGCAGAATTGCAGGAAACAGATTTCAGGAGGGAGATTCGAATCGCCTTTAAAGCACGGGAAAAGCGGCAAAACCTCGACAATGATGCCCTTGGCCAAAAAGGGCGTATGCGTTTTTTCCTGAATATATTCAGGAAAAAACGCATACGCCCTTTTTGGCCAACCAAGCAACCTGGAAAGGCAAATCAGCGCTACAAAGAAGTCTCACTTCCCATCGGTCAAAAGGGCCATGCTGAATAAAGTGTCAAAACCAGAAATGCAGGACAGGCCATGGAGAAACGGGAGCCTAGCTACGCTGATGGGTGGGATGTAAATTACCAACAGCCACTCTGGAGAAGTGTACAGTGTGTCCTGAAACATCTAAAAAACTCAGCTTAGAGAGCACAGGGCACTTCCACTCATGGGCGTATAAATTGGGAAAACTAAAAATCAGCAAGACACAGGCACCCCAAAGTTTAGGGCTGCTCTGTTGACAAGAACCTCCACTTCGTTACACCTTAAATATCCCAGGAAAGAGAGAGATGGATAAAGAAGTTGTGGTCCTTATGTACAATGGAATATCCCTCAGCCATGAAATCAACGTCATAAGGCTAGTAGCAGCATGATGAGTGGATTTAGGTACGACGATTCTAAGTGAAATAAGTCACACAGAAAACGACACTTATCATAAGATATCACTTATAGAGGGTATGTAAAAATCGCTACCCTTGAACTGAATTACAAAACAGAACAGAGTCACACGTTTAGAAAACACACTATGGCTGCTTAACGGGAAAGGTGAGGTGGGGTGATGCATAAAACAAGGGTTTCCAATTAGCTCAGATACCGTTCCATAAACCCAATAGGTAATAGACAAGACCTACTACTTGCTCAGTGATTTGGACTCAACACCCCCTATTCACCGCCCAAGAATATATCTTACTAGTAAGAATGTTAAAACCTATGTATTGATATCTCTCTGTAAGTCAGTCAAGTGGGTGTAAAGCGGAATAAACACAGCAGTAAAAAGCAGCTAAACCCCATTATAAAAATCAATTACTTTTAAAATCCCGTGAAACAAAGACAGTGAAAGAGAGAGACATTCTTTCAAAATTCGTTCAGGGGCTGTGATGCCACCTGGATTGACCATATCTAGACCCACAGCTGATTGAGACATAAGCGTGGACACTCTTGGGGCTGAGAGGTTTGGTGAGGTTGGGTGAGGAAACGCAGACCCTTTAAAGTAATACTGCGTGGTACCCATCCCATGGGTCCCAAATCTCCAGGTTCAAGGGCATCTTCCTACATCGAAAACATGCATGAGAAACCCAGGAGATGGTACAACGTGTGATCGGGAAAGGTTTCCAAAACGCACCTCATTTCTCATCTCCTTGTGCTCGGGTTCGCCATTCCAGCCGCTTTACTAGCAATCTCCCTCCTTGGAGAATCAGCACCTTTAACCTCCTGTTCCGTACAGGTTGCAATTTGTCCTGAGGATGAACGGGAAGAGTGGGAACCAATGAGAGACTACCTCTAGGTGTTGGGACAGGCACAGGTCACTCTACTTTCCCATCAGGAAGAAGAATTAACCACAGGCTCAGCCTGCCGCCCGGGACCAGAATAGGGCCTGAAGCAATCCTGCGCTTTTGCGGCCAGCTCCCAAGAAAGCGAGTTGAAAAATGGAGCTCAGGGGCACTGCAATTCACAAACCTGCAGACTTATAAATGATAACTCTCGTCCACAAATATATTGAGGGAAGGCAACGAAGAGGATTGGAAAGCAAGGCAGAATTGCAGGAAACAGATTTCAGGAGGGAGATTCGAATCGCCTTTAAAGCACAGGAAAAGCGGCAAAACCTCGACAATGATGCCCTTGGCCAAAAAGGGCGTATGCGTTTTTTCCTGAATATATTCAGGAAAAAACGCATACGCCCTTTTTGGCCAACCAAGCAACCTGGAAAGGCAAATCAGCGCTACAAAGAAGTCTCGCTTCCCATCGGTCAAAAGGGCCATGCTGAACAAAG
This sequence comes from Balaenoptera physalus, assembly GCF_965194825.1. Taxonomy (NCBI): domain Eukaryota; kingdom Metazoa; phylum Chordata; class Mammalia; order Artiodactyla; family Balaenopteridae; genus Balaenoptera; species Balaenoptera physalus. The sequence goes on from NW_028126526.1 coordinate 789,750, forward strand.
TGTCAAAACCAGAAATGCAGGACAGGCCATGGAGAAACGGGAGCCTGGCTACGCTGATGGGTGGGATGTAAATTGCCAACAGAAACTCTGGAGAAGTGTACGGTGTGTCCTGAAACATCTAAAAAACTCAGCTTTGAGAGCACAGGGCACTTCCACTCATGGACATATAAATTGGGAAAACTAAAAATCAGCAAGACACAGGCACCCCAAAGTTTAGGGCTGCTCTGTTGACAAGAGCCTCCACTTCGTTACACCTTAAATATCCCAGGAAAGAGAGAGATGGATAAAGAAGTTGTGGTCCTTATGTACAATGGAATATCACTCAGCCATGAAATCAACGTCATAAGGCTAGTAGCAGCATGATGAGTGGATTTAGGTACGACGATTCTAAGTGAAATAAGTCACACAGAAAAAGACACTTATCATAAGATATCACTTATAGAGGGAATGTAAAAACCGCTACCCTTGAACTGAATTACAAAACAGAACAGAGTCCCACGTTTAGAAAACACACTATGGCTGCTTAACGGGAAAGGTGAGGTGGGGTGATGCATAAAACAAGGGTTTCCAATTAGCTCAGATACCGTTCCATAAACCCAATAGGTAATAGACAAGACCTACTACTTGCTCAGTGATTTGGACTCAACACCCCCTATTCACCGCCCAAGAATATATCTGACTAGTAAGAATGTTAAAACCTATGTATTGATATCTCTCTGTAAGTCAGTCAAGTGGGTGTAAAGCGGAATAAACACAGCAGTAAAAAGCAGCTAAACCCCATTATAAAAATCAATTACTTTTAAAAACCCGTGAAACAAAGGCAGTGAAAGAGAGAGACATTCTTACAAAATTCGTTCAGGGGCTGTGATGTCACCTGGATTGACCATATCTAGACCCACAGCTGATTGAGACATAAGCGTGGACACTCTTGGGGCTGAGAGGTTTGGTGAGGTTGGGTGAGGAAACGCAGACCCTTTAAAGTAATACTGCGTGGTACCCATCCCATGGGTCCCAAATCTCCAGGTTCAAGGGCATCTTCCTACATCGAAAACATGCATGAGAAACTCAGGAGATGGTACAACGTGTGATCGGGAAAGGTTTCCAAAACGCACCTCATTTCTCATCTCCTTGTGCTCGGGTTCGCCATTCCAGCCGCTTTACTAGCAATCTCCCTCCTTGGAGAATCAGCACCTTTAACCTCCTGTTCCGTACAGGTTGCAATTTGTCCTGAGGATGAACGGGAAGAGTGGGAACCAATGAGAGACTACCTCTAGGTGTTGGGACAGGCACAGGTCACTCTACTTTCCCATCAGGAAGAAGAATTAACCACAGGCTCAGCCTGCCGCCCGGGACCAGAATAGGGCCTGAAGCAATCCTGCGCTTTTGCGGCCAGCTCCCAAGAAAGCGAGTTGAAAAATGGAGCTCAGGGGCACTGCAATTCACAAACCTGCAGACTTATAAATGATAACTCTCGTCCACAAATATATTGAGGGAAGGCAACGAAGAGGATTGGAAAGCAAGGCAGAATTGCAGGAAACAGATTTTAGGAGGGAGATTCGAATCGCCTTTAAAGCACAGGAAAAGCGGCAAAACCTCGACAATGATGCCCTTGGCCAAAAAGGGCGTATGCGTTTTTTCCTGAATATATTCAGGAAAAAACGCATACGCCCTTTTTGGCCAACCAAGCAACCTGGAAAGGCAAATCAGCGCTACAAAGAAGTCTCGCTTCCCATCGGTCAAAAGGGCCATGCTGAATAAAGTGTCAAAACCAGAAATGCAGGACAGGCCATGGAGAAACGGGAGCCTGCCTACGCTGATGGGCGGGATGTAAATTGCCAACAGCCACTCTGGAGAAGTGTACGGTGTGTCCTGAAACATCTAAAAAACTCAGCTTAGAGAGCACAGGGCACTTCCACTCATGGGCGTATAAATTGGGAAAACTAAAAATCAGCAAGACACAGGCACCCCAAAGTTTAGGGCTGCTCTGTTGAGAAGAACCTCCACTTCGTTACAGCTTAAATATCCCAGGAAAGAGAAAAACGGATAAAGAAGTTGTGGTCCTTATGTACAATGCAATATCACTCAGCCATGAAATCAACGTCATAAGGCTAGTAGCACCAAGATGAGTGGATTTAGGTACGACGATTCTAAGTGAAATAAGTCACACAGAAAAAGACACTTATCATAAGATATCACTTATAGAGGGAATGTAAAAACCGCTACCCTTGAACTGAATTACAAAACAGAACAGAGTCCCACGTTTAGAAAACACACTATGGCTGCTTAAGGGGAAAGGTGAGGTGGGGTGATGCATAAAACAAGGGTTTCAAATTAGCTCAGATACCGCTCCATAAACCCAATATGTAATAGACAAGACCTACTCCTTGCTCAGTGATTTGGACTCAACACCCCCTATTCACCGCCCAAGAATATATCTGACTAGTAAGAATCTTAAAACCTATGTTTTGATATCTCTCTGTAAGTGAGTCAAGTGGGTGTAAAGCGGCATAAACACAGCAGTAAAAAGCAGCTAAACCCCATTATAAAAATCAATTACTTATAAAAACCCGTGAAACAAAGACAGTGAAAGAGAGAGAAATTCTTACAAAATTCGTTCAGGGGCTGTGATGCCACCTGGATTGACCATATCTAGACCCACAGCTGATGGAGACATAGGGGTGGACACTCTTGGGGCTGAGAGGTTTGGTGAGGTTGGGTGAGGAAACGCAGACCCTTTAAAGTAATACTGCGTGATATCCATCCCATGGGTCCCAAATCTCCAGGTTCAAGGGCATCTTCCTACATCGAAAACATGCATGAGAAACCCAGAAGATGGTACACCGTGTGATCGGGAAAGGTTTCCAAAACGCACCTCATTTCTCATCTCCTTGTGCTCGGCTTCGCCATTCCAGCCGCTTTACTAGCAATCTCCCTCCTTGGAGAATCAGCACCTTTAACCTCCTGTTCCGTACAGGTTGCAATTTGTCCTGAGGATGAACGGGAAGAGTGGGAACCAATGAGAGACTAGCTCTAGGTGTTGGGACAGGCACAGGTCACTCTACTTTCCCATCAGGAAGAAGAATTAACCACAGGCTCAGCCTGCCGCCCGGGACCAGAATAGGGCCTGAAGCAATCCTGCGCTTTTGCGGCCAGCTCCCAAGAAAGCGAGTTGAAAAATGGAGCTCAGGGGCACTGCAATTCACAAACCTGCAGACTTATAAATGATAACTCTCGTCCACAAATATATTGAGGGAAGGCAACGAAGAGGATTGGAAAGCAAGGCAGAATTGCAGGAAACAGATTTCAGGAGGGAGATTCGAATCGCCTTTAAAGCACAGGAAAAGCGGCAAAACCTCGACAATGATGCCCTTGGCCAAAACGGGCGTATGCGTTTTTTCCTGAATATATTCAGGAAAAAACGCATACGCCCGTTTTGGCCAACCAAGCAACCTGGAAAGGCAAATCAGCGCTACAACGGAGTCTCGCTTCTCATCGGTCAAAAGGGCCATGCTGAGTAAAGCGTCAAAATCAGAAATGCAGAACAGGCCATGGAGAAACGGGAGCCTGGCTACGCTGATGGGCGTGATGTAAATTGCCAACAACCACTCTGGAGAAGTGTACGGTGTGTTCTGAAACATCTAAACAACTCAGCTTAGAGAGCATAGGGCACTTCCACTCATGGGCATACAAATTGGGAAAACTAAAAATCAGCAAGGCACAGGCACCCCAAAGTTTAGGGCTGCTCTGTTGACAAGAACCTCCACTTCGTTACACCTTAAATATCCCAGGAAAGAGAAAAATGGATAAAGAAGTTGTGGTCCTTATGTACAATGGAATATCACTCAGCCATGAAATCAACGTCATAAGGCTAGTAGGAGGATGATGAGTGGATTTAGGTACGACGATTCTAAGTGAAATAAGTCACACAGAAAAAGACACTTATCGTAAGATATCACTTATAGAGGGAATGTAAAAACCGCTACCCTTGAACTGAATTACAAAACAGAACAGAGTCACACGTTTAGAAAACACACTATGGCTGCTTAACAGGAAAGGTGTGGTGGGGTGATGCATAAAACAAGGGTTTCAAATTAGCTCAGATACCTTTCCATAAACCCAATAGGTAATAGACAAGACCTACTCCTTGCTCAGTGAATTGGACTCAACACCCCCTATTCACCGCCCAAGAATATATCTGACTAGTAAGAATCTTAAGACCTATGTATTGATATCACTCTGTAAGTGAGACAAGTGGGTGTAAAGCGGCATAAAGACAGCAGTGAAAAGCAGCTAAACCCCATTATAAAAATCAATTATTTTAAAAACCCGTGAAACAAAGACAGTGAAAGAGAGAAAAATTCTTACAAAATTCGTTCAGGGGCTGTGATGCCACCTGGATTGACCATATCTAGACCCACAGCTGATTGAGACATAAGGGTGGACACTCTTGGGGCTGAGAGTTTTGGTGAGGTTGGGTGAGGAAACGCACACCCTTTAAAGTAATACTGCGTGGTACCCAGCCCATGGGTCCCAAATCTCCAGGTTCAAGGGCATCTTCCTACATCGAAAACATGCATGAGAAACCCAGAAGATGGTACACCGTGTGATCGGGAAAGGTTTCCAAAACGCACCTCATTTCTCATCTCCTTGTGCTCGGGTTCGCCATTCCAGCCGCTTTACTAGCAATCTCCCTCCTTGGAGAATCAGCTCCTTTAACCTCCTGTTCCGTACAGGTTGCAATTTGTCCTGAGGATGAACGGGAAGAGTGGGAACCAATGAGAGACTAGCTCTAGGTGTTGGGACAGGCACAGGTCACTCTACTTTCCCATCAGGAAGAAGAATTAACCACAGGCTCAGCCTGCCGCCCGAGACCAGAATAGGGCCTGAAGCAATCCTGCGCTTTTGCGGCCAGCTCCCAAGAAAGCGAGTTGAAAAATGGAGCTCAGGGGCACTGCAATTCACAAACCTGCAGACTTATAAATGAAAACTCTCGTCCACAAATATATTGAGGGAAGGCAACGAAGAGGATTGGAAAGCAAGGCAGAATTGCAGGAAACAGATTTCAGGAGGGAGATTCGAATCGCCTTTAAAGCACAGGAAAAGCGGCAAAACCTCAACAATGATGCCCTTGGCCAAAACGGGCGTATGCGTTTTTTCCTGAGTATATTCAGTAAAAAACGCATACGCCCTTTTTGGCCAACCAAGCAACCTGGAAAGGCAAATCAGCGCTACAAAGAAGTCTCGCTTCCCATCGGTCAAAAGGGCCATGCTGAATAAAGTGTCAAAACCAGAAATGCCGGACAGGCCATGGAGAAACGGGAGCCTGGCTTCGCTGATGGGCGAGATGTAAATTGCCAACAGCCACTCTGGAGAAGTGTACGGTGTGTCCTGAAACATCTAAAAAACTCAGCTTAGAGAGCACAGGGCACTTCCACTCATGGGCGTATAAATTGGGAAAACTAAAAATCAGCAAGACACAGGCACCCCAAAGTTTAGGGCTTCTCTCTTGACAAGAACCTCCACTTCGTTACACCTTAAATATCCCAGGAAAGAGAAAAATGGATAAAGAAGTTGTGGTGCTTATGTACAATGGAATATCACTCAGTCATGAAATCAACGTCATAAGGTTAGTAGCAGCATGATGAGTGGATTTAGGTACGACGATTCTAAGTGAAATAAGTCACACAGAAAAAGACAGTTATCATAAGATATCACTTATAGAGGGAATGTAAAAACCGCTACCCTTGAACTGAATTACAAAACAGAGCAGAGTCACACGTTTAGAAAACACACTATGGCTGCTTAACAGGAAAGGTGTGGTGGGGTGATGCACAAAACAAGGCTTTCAAATTAGCTCAGATACCTTTCCATAAACCCAATAGGTAATAGACAAGACCTACTCCTTGCTCAGTGAATTGGACTCAACACCCCCTATTCACCGCCCAAGAATATATCTGACTAGTAAGAATCTTAAGACCTATGTATTGATATCTCTCTGTAAGTGAGACAAGTGGGTGTAAAGCGGCATAAAGACAGCAGTGAAAAGCAGCTAAACCCCATTATAAAAATCAATTATTTTAAAAACCCGTGAAACAAAGACAGTGAAACAGAGAGAAATTCTTACAAAATTCGTTCAGGGGTTGTGATGCCACCTGGATTGACCATATCTAGACCCACAGCTGATTGAGACATAAGCGTGGACACTCTTGGGGCTGAGAGGTTTGGTGAGGTTGGGTGAGGAAATGCACACCCTTTAAAGTAATACTGCGTGGTACCCATCCCATGGGTCCCAAATCTCCAGGTTCAAGGGCATCTTCCTACATCGAAAACATGCCTGAGAAACCCAGAAGATGGTACAACGTGTGATCGGGGAAGGTTTCCAAAACGCACCTCATTTCTCATCTCCTTGTGCTCTGGTTCGCCATTCCAGCCGCTTTACTAGCAATCTCCCTCCTTGGAGAATCAGCACCTTTAACCTCCTGTTCCGTACAGGTTGCAATTTGTCCTGAGGATGAACGGGAAGAGTGGGAACAAATGAGAGACTAGCTCTAGGTGTTGGGACAGGCACAGGTCACTCTACTTTCCCATCAGGAAGAAGAATTAACCACAGGCTCAGACTGCCGCCCGGGACCAGAATAGGGCCTGAAGCAATCCTGCGCTTTTGAGGCCAGCTCCCAAGAAAGCGAGTTGAAAAATGGAGCTCAGGGGCACTGCAATTCACAAACCTGCAGACTTATAAATGAAAAGTCTCGTCCACAAATATATTGAGGGAAGGCAACGAAGAGGATTGGAAAGCAAGGCAGAATTGCAGGAAACAGATTTCAGGAGGGAGATTCGATTTGCCTTTAAAGCACAGGAAAAGCGGCAAAACCTCGACAATGATGCCCTTGGCCAAAACGGGCGTATGCGTTTTTTCCTGAGTATATTCAGGAAAAAACGCATACTCCCTTTTTGGCGAACCAAGCAACCTGGAAAGGCAAATCAGCGCTACAAAGAAGTCTCGCTTCCCATCGGTCAAAAGGGCCATGCTGAATAAAGTGTCAAAACCAGAAATGCAGGACAGGCCATGGAGAAACGGGAGCCTGGCTACGCTGATGGGCGAGATGTAAATTGCCAACAGCCACTCTGGAGAAGTGTACGGTGTGTCCTGAAACATCTAAAAAACTCAGCTTAGAGAGCACAGGGCACTTCCACTCATGGGCGTATAAATTGGGAAAACTAAAAATCAGCAAGACACAGGCACCCCAAAGTTTAGGGCTGCTCTCTTGACAAGAACCTCCACTTCGTTACACCTTAAATATCCCAGGAAAGAGAAAAATGGATAAAGAAGTTGTGGTCCTTATGTACAATGGAATATCACTCAGCCATGAAATCAACGTCATAAGGTTAGTAGCAGCATGATGAGTGGATTTAGGTACGACGATCCTAAGTGAAATAAGTCACACAGAAAAAGACACTTATCATAAGATATCACTTATAGAGGGAATGTAAAAACCGCTACCCTTGAACTGAATTACAAAACAGAGCAGAGTCCCACGTTTAGAAAACACACTATGGCTGCTTAACAGGAAAGGTGTGGTGGGGTGATGCACAAAACAAGGGTTTCAAATTAGCTCAGATACCTTTCCATAAACCCAATAGGTAATAGACAAGACCTACTCCTTGCTCAGTGAATTGGACTCAACACCCCCTATTCACCGCCCAAGAATATATCTGACTAGTAAGAATCTTAAGACCTATGTATTGATATCTCTCTGTAAGTGAGACAAGTGGGTGTAAAGCGGCATAAAGACAGCAGTGAAAAGCAGCTAAACCCCATTATAAAAATCAATTATTTTAAAAACCCGTGAAACAAAGACAGTGAAAGAGAGAAAAATTCTTACAAAATTCATTCAGGGGCTGTGATGCCACCTGGATTGACCATATCTAGACCCACAGCTGATTGAGACATAAGGGTGGACACTCTTGTGGCTGAGAGGTTTGGTGAGGTTGGGTGAGGAAACGCAGACCCTTTAAAGTAATACTGCGTGGTACCCATCCCATTGGTCCCAAATCTCCAGGTTCAAGGGCATCTTCCTACATCGAAAACATGCATGAGAAACCCAGAAGATGGTACACCGTGTGATCGGGAAAGGTTTCCAAAACGCACCTCATTTCTCATCTCCTTGTGCTCGGGTTCGCCATTCCAGCCGCTTTACTAGCAATCTCCCTCCTTGGAGAATCAGCTCCTTTAACCTCCTGTTCCGTACAGGTTGCAATTTGTCCTGAGGATGAACGGGAAGAGTGGGAACCAATGAGAGACTAGCTCTAGGTGTTGGGACAGGCACAGGTCACTCTACTTTCCCATCAGGAAGAAGAATTAACCACAGGCTCAGCCTGCCGCCCGGGACCAGAATAGGGCCTGAAGCAATCCTGCGCTTTTAGGGCCAGCTCCCAAAAAACCGAGTTTAAAAATGGAGCTCAGGGGCACTGCAATTCACAAACCTGCAGACTTATAAATGATAACTCTCGTCCACAAATATATTGAGGGAAGGCAACGAAGAGGATTGGAAAGCAAGGAAGAATTGCAGGAAACAGATTTCAGGAGGGAGATTCGAATCGCCTTTAAAGCACAGGAAAAGCGGCAAAACCTCGACAATGATGCCCTTGGCCAAAAAGGGCGTATGCGTTTTTTCCTGAATATATTCAGGAAAAAACGCATACGCCCTTTTTGGCCAACCAAGCAACCTGGAAAGGCAAATCAGCGCTACAAAAAAGTCTCGCTTCCCATGGGTCAAAAGGGCCATGCTGAATAAAGTGTCAAAACCAGAAATGCAGGACAGGCCATGGAGAAACGGGAGCCTGGCTACGCTGATGGGCGGGATGTAAATTGCCAACAGCCACTCTGGAGAAGTGTACGGTGTGTCCTGAAACATCTAAAAAACTCAGCTTAGAGAGCATAGGGCACTTCCACTCGTGGGCATATAAATTGGGAAAAATAAAAATCAGCAAGACACAGGCACCCCAAAGTTTAGGGCTGCTCTGTTGACAAGAACCTCCACTTCGTTACACCTTAAATATCCCAGGAAAGAGAGAGATGGATAAAGAAGTTGTGGTCCTTATGTACAATGGAATATCACTCAGCCATGAAATCAACGTCATAAGGCTAGTAGCAGCATGATGTGTGGATTTAGGTACGACGATTCTAAGTGAAATAAGTCACACAGAAAAAGACACTTATCATAAGATATCACTTATAGAGGGAATGTAAAAACCGCTACCCTTGAACTGAATTACAAAACAGAACAGAGTCCCACGTTTAGAAAACACACTATGGCTGCTTAACGGGAAAGGTGAGGTGGGGTGATGCATAAAACAAGGGTTTCAAATTAGCTCAGATACCGTTCCATAAACCCAATAGGTATCAGACAAGACCTACTACTTGCTCAGTGATTTGGACTCAACACCCCCTATTCACCGCCCAAGAATATATCTGACTAGTAAGAATCTTAAAACCTATGTATTGATATCTCTCTGTAAGTGAGTCAAGTGGGTGTAAAACGGCATAAACACAGCAGTAAAAAGCAGCTAAACCCCATTATAAAAATCAATTACTTTTAAAAACCCGTGAAACAAAGACAGTGAAAGAGAGAGAAATTCTTACAAAATTCGTTCAGGGGCTGTGATGCCACCTGGATTGACCATATCTAGACCCACAGCTGATGGAGACATAGGGGTGGACACTCTTGGGGCTGAGAGGTTTGGTGAGGTTGGGTGAGGAAACGCAGACCCTTTAAAGTAATACTGCGTGATATCCATCCCATGGGTCCCAAATCTCCAGGTTCAAGGGCATCTTCCTACATCGAAAACATGCATGAGAAACCCAGAAGATGGTACACCGTGTGATCGGGAAAGGTTTCCAAAACGCACCTCATTTCTCATCTCCTTGTGCTCGGCTTCGCCATTCCAGCCGCTTTACTAGCAATCTCCCTCCTTGGAGAATCAGCACCTTTAACCTCCTGTTCCGTACAGGTTGCAATTTGTCCTGAGGATGAACGGGAAGAGTGGGAACCAATGAGAGACTAGCTCTAGGTGTTGGGACAGGCACAGGTCACTCTACTTTCCCATCAGGAAGAAGAATTAACCACAGGCTCAGCCTGCCGCCCGGGACCAGAATAGGGCCTGAAGCAATCCTGCGCTTTTGCGGCCAGCTCCCAAGAAAGCGAGTTGAAAAATGGAGCTCAGGGGCACTGCAATTCACAAACCTGCAGACTTATAAATGATAACTCTCGTCCACAAATATATTGAGGGAAGGCAACGAAGAGGATTGGAAAGCAAGGCAGAATTGCAGGAAACAGATTTCAGGAGGGAGATTCGAATCGCCTTTAAAGCACAGGAAAAGCGGCAAAACCTCGACAATGATGCCCTTGGCCAAAACGGGCGTATGCGTTTTTTCCTGAATATATTCAGGAAAAAACGCATACGCCCGTTTTGGCCAACCAAGCAACCTGGAAAGGCAAATCAGCGCTACAACGGAGTCTCGCTTCTCATCGGTCAAAAGGGCCATGCTGAGTAAAGCGTCAAAATCAGAAATGCAGAACAGGCCATGGAGAAACGGGAGCCTGGCTACGCTGATGGGCGTGATGTAAATTGCCAACAACCACTCTGGAGAAGTGTACGGTGTTTTCTGAAACATCTAAACAACTCAGCTTAGAGAGCATAGGGCACTTCCACTCATGGGCATACAAATTGGGAAAACTAAAAATCAGCAAGGCACAGGCACCCCAAAGTTTAGGGCTGCTCTGTTGACAAGAACCTCCACTTCGTTACACCTTAAATATCCCAGGAAAGAGAAAAATGGATAAAGAAGTTGTGGTCCTTATGTACAATGGAATATCACTCAGCCATGAAATCAACGTCATAAGGCTAGTAGGAGGATGATGAGTGGATTTAGGTACGACGATTCTAAGTGAAATAAGTCACACAGAAAAAGACACTTATCGTAAGATATCACTTATAGAGGGAATGTAAAAACCGCTACCCTTGAACTGAATTACAAAACAGAACAGAGTCACACGTTTAGAAAACACACTATGGCTGCTTAACAGGAAAGGTGTGGTGGGGTGATGCATAAAACAAGGGTTTCAAATTAGCTCAGATACCTTTCCATAAACCCAATAGGTAATAGACAAGACCTACTCCTTGCTCAGTGAATTGGACTCAACACCCCCTATTCACCGCCCAAGAATATATCTGACTAGTAAGAATCTTAAGACCTATGTATTGATATCACTCTGTAAGTGAGACAAGTGGGTGTAAAGCGGCATAAAGACAGCAGTGAAAAGCAGCTAAACCCCATTATAAAAATCAATTATTTTAAAAACCCGTGAAACAAAGACAGTGAAAGAGAGAAAAATTCTTACAAAATTCGTTCAGGGGCTGTGATGCCACCTGGATTGACCATATCTAGACCCACAGCTGATTGAGACATAAGGGTGGACACTCTTGGGGCTGAGAGTTTTGGTGAGGTTGGGTGAGGAAACGCACACCCTTTAAAGTAATACTGCGTGGTACCCAGCCCATGGGTCCCAAATCTCCAGGTTCAAGGGCATCTTCCTACATCGAAAACATGCATGAGAAACCCAGAAGATGGTACACCGTGTGATCGGGAAAGGTTTCCAAAACGCACCTCATTTCTCATCTCCTTGTGCTCGGGTTCGCCATTCCAGCCGCTTTACTAGCAATCTCCCTCCTTGGAGAATCAGCTCCTTTAACCTCCTGTTCCGTACAGGTTGCAATTTGTCCTGAGGATGAACGGGAAGAGTGGGAACCAATGAGAGACTAGCTCTAGGTGTTGGGACAGGCACAGGTCACTCTACTTTCCCATCAGGAAGAAGAATTAACCACAGGCTCAGCCTGCCGCCCGAGACCAGAATAGGGCCTGAAGCAATCCTGCGCTTTTGCGGCCAGCTCCCAAGAAAGCGAGTTGAAAAATGGAGCTCAGGGGCACTGCAATTCACAAACCTGCAGACTTATAAATGAAAACTCTCGTCCACAAATATATTGAGGGAAGGCAACGAAGAGGATTGGAAAGCAAGGCAGAATTGCAGGAAACAGATTTCAGGAGGGAGATTCGAATCGCCTTTAAAGCACAGGAAAAGCGGCAAAACCTCAACAATGATGCCCTTGGCCAAAACGGGCGTATGCGTTTTTTCCTGAGTATATTCAGTAAAAAACGCATACGCCCTTTTTGGCCAACCAAGCAACCTGGAAAGGCAAATCAGCGCTACAAAGAAGTCTCGCTTCCCATCGGTCAAAAGGGCCATGCTGAATAAAGTGTCAAAACCAGAAATGCCGGACAGGCCATGGAGAAACGGGAGCCTGGCTTCGCTGATGGGCGAGATGTAAATTGCCAACAGCCACTCTGGAGAAGTGTACGGTGTGTCCTGAAACATCTAAAAAACTCAGCTTAGAGAGCACAGGGCACTTCCACTCATGGGCGTATAAATTGGGAAAACTAAAAATCAGCAAGACACAGGCACCCCAAAGTTTAGGGCTGCTCTCTTGACAAGAACCTCCACTTCGTTACACCTTAAATATCCCAGGAAAGAGAAAAATGGATAAAGAAGTTGTGGTGCTTATGTACAATGGAATATCACTCAGTCATGAAATCAACGTCATAAGGTTAGTAGCAGCATGATGAGTGGATTTAGGTACGACGATTCTAAGTGAAATAAGTCACACAGAAAAAGACAGTTATCATAAGATATCACTTATAGAGGGAATGTAAAAACCGCTACCCTTGAACTGAATTACAAAACAGAGCAGAGTCACACGTTTAGAAAACACACTATGGCTGCTTAACAGGAAAGGTGTGGTGGGGTGATGCACAAAACAAGGCTTTCAAATTAGCTCAGATACCTTTCCATAAACCCAATAGGTAATAGACAAGACCTACTCCTTGCTCAGTGAATTGGACTCAACACCCCCTATTCACCGCCCAAGAATATATCTGACTAGTAAGAATCTTAAGACCTATGTATTGATATCTCTCTGTAAGTGAGACAAGTGGGTGTAAAGCGGCATAAAGACAGCAGTGAAAAGCAGCTAAACCCCATTATAAAAATCAATTATTTTAAAAACCCGTGAAACAAAGACAGTGAAACAGAGAGAAATTCTTACAAAATTCGTTCAGGGGTTGTGATGCCACCTGGATTGACCATATCTAGACCCACAGCTGATTGAGACATAAGCGTGGACACTCTTGGGGCTGAGAGGTTTGGTGAGGTTGGGTGAGGAAATGCACACCCTTTAAAGTAATACTGCGTGGTACCCATCCCATGGGTCCCAAATCTCCAGGTTCAAGGGCATCTTCCTACATCGAAAACATGCCTGAGAAACCCAGAAGATGGTACAACGTGTGATCGGGGAAGGTTTCCAAAACGCACCTCATTTCTCATCTCCTTGTGCTCTGGTTCGCCATTCCAGCCGCTTTACTAGCAATCTCCCTCCTTGGAGAATCAGCACCTTTAACCTCCTGTTCCGTACAGGTTGCAATTTGTCCTGAGGATGAACGGGAAGAGTGGGAACAAATGAGAGACTAGCTCTAGGTGTTGGGACAGGCACAGGTCACTCTACTTTCCCATCAGGAAGAAGAATTAACCACAGGCTCAGCCTGCCGCCCGGGACCAGAATAGGGCCTGAAGCAATCCTGCGCTTTTGAGGCCAGCTCCCAAGAAAGCGAGTTGAAAAATGGAGCTCAGGGGCACTGCAATTCACAAACCTGCAGACTTATAAATGAAAAGTCTCGTCCACAAATATATTGAGGGAAGGCAACGAAGAGGATTGGAAAGCAAGGCAGAATTGCAGGAAACAGATTTCAGGAGGGAGATTCGATTTGCCTTTAAAGCACAGGAAAAGCGGCAAAACCTCGACAATGATGCCCTTGGCCAAAACGGGCGTATGCGTTTTTTCCTGAGTATATTCAGGAAAAAACGCATACTCCCTTTTTGGCGAACCAAGCAACCTGGAAAGGCAAATCAGCGCTACAAAGAAGTCTCGCTTCCCATCGGTCAAAAGGGCCATGCTGAATAAAGTGTCAAAACCAGAAATGCAGGACAGGCCATGGAGAAACGGGAGCCTGGCTACGCTGATGGGCGAGATGTAAATTGCCAACAGCCACTCTGGAGAAGTGTACGGTGTGTCCTGAAACATCTAAAAAACTCAGCTTAGAGAGCACAGGGCACTTCCACTCATGGGCGTATAAATTGGGAAAACTAAAAATCAGCAAGACACAGGCACCCCAAAGTTTAGGGCTGCTCTCTTGACAAGAACCTCCACTTCGTTACACCTTAAATATCCCAGGAAAGAGAAAAATGGATAAAGAAGTTGTGGTCCTTATGTACAATGGAATATCACTCAGCCATGAAATCAACGTCATAAGGTTAGTAGCAGCATGATGAGTGGATTTAGGTACGACGATCCTAAGTGAAATAAGTCACACAGAAAAAGACACTTATCATAAGATATCACTTATAGAGGGAATGTAAAAACCGCTACCCTTGAACTGAATTACAAAACAGAGCAGAGTCCCACGTTTAGAAAACACACTATGGCTGCTTAACAGGAAAGGTGTGGTGGGGTAATGCACAAAACAAGGGTTTCAAATTAGCTCAGATACCTTTCCATAAACCCAATAGGTAATAGACAAGACCTACTCCTTGCTCAGTGAATTGGACTCAACACCCCCTATTCACCGCCCAAGAATATATCTGACTAGTAAGAATCTTAAGACCTATGTATTGATATCTCTCTGTAAGTGAGACAAGTGGGTGTAAAGCGGCATAAAGACAGCAGTGAAAAGCAGCTAAACCCCATTATAAAAATCAATTATTTTAAAAACCCGTGAAACAAAGACAGTGAAAGAGAGAAAAATTCTTACAAAATTCATTCAGGGGCTGTGATGCCACCTGGATTGACCATATCTAGACCCACAGCTGATTGAGACATAAGGGTGGACACTCTTGTGGCTGAGAGGTTTGGTGAGGTTGGGTGAGGAAACGCAGACCCTTTAAAGTAATACTGCGTGGTACCCATCCCATTGGTCCCAAATCTCCAGGTTCAAGGGCATCTTCCTACATCGAAAACATGCATGAGAAACCCAGAAGATGGTACACCGTGTGATCGGGAAAGGTTTCCAAAACGCACCTCATTTCTCATCTCCTTGTGCTCGGGTTCGCCATTCCAGCCGCTTTACTAGCAATCTCCCTCCTTGGAGAATCAGCTCCTTTAACCTCCTGTTCCGTACAGGTTGCAATTTGTCCTGAGGATGAACGGGAAGAGTGGGAACCAATGAGAGACTAGCTCTAGGTGTTGGGACAGGCACAGGTCACTCTACTTTCCCATCAGGAAGAAGAATTAACCACAGGCTCAGCCTGCCGCCCGGGACCAGAATAGGGCCTGAAGCAATCCTGCGCTTTTAGGGCCAGCTCCCAAAAAACCGAGTTTAAAAATGGAGCTCAGGGGCACTGCAATTCACAAACCTGCAGACTTATAAATGATAACTCTCGTCCACAAATATATTGAGGGAAGGCAACGAAGAGGATTGGAAAGCAAGGAAGAATTGCAGGAAACAGATTTCAGGAGGGAGATTCGAATCGCCTTTAAAGCACAGGAAAAGCGGCAAAACCTCGACAATGATGCCCTTGGCCAAAAAGGGCGTATGCGTTTTTTCCTGAATATATTCAGGAAAAAACGCATACGCCCTTTTTGGCCAACCAAGCAACCTGGAAAGGCAAATCAGCGCTACAAAAAAGTCTCGCTTCCCATGGGTCAAAAGGGCCATGCTGAATAAAGTGTCAAAACCAGAAATGCAGGACAGGCCATGGAGAAACGGGAGCCTGGCTACGCTGATGGGCGGGATGTAAATTGCCAACAGCCACTCTGGAGAAGTGTACGGTGTGTCCTGAAACATCTAAAAAACTCAGCTTAGAGAGCATAGGGCACTTCCACTCGTGGGCATATAAATTGGGAAAAATAAAAATCAGCAAGACACAGGCACCCCAAAGTTTAGGGCTGCTCTGTTGACAAGAACCTCCACTTCGTTACACCTTAAATATCCCAGGAAAGAGAGAGATGGATAAAGAAGTTGTGGTCCTTATGTACAATGGAATATCACTCAGCCATGAAATCAACGTCATAAGGCTAGTAGCAGCATGATGTGTGGATTTAGGTACGACGATTCTAAGTGAAATAAGTCACACAGAAAAAGACACTTATCATAAGATATCACTTATAGAGGGAATGTAAAAACCGCTACCCTTGAACTGAATTACAAAACAGAACAGAGTCCCACGTTTAGAAAACACACTATGGCTGCTTAACGGGAAAGGTGAGGTGGGGTGATGCATAAAACAAGGGTTTCAAATTAGCTCAGATACCGTTCCATAAACCCAATAGGTATCAGACAAGACCTACTACTTGCTCAGTGATTTGGACTCAACACCCCCTATTCACCGCCCAAGAATATATCTGACTAGTAAGAATCTTAAAACCTATGTATTGATATCTCTCTGTAAGTGAGTCAAGTGGGTGTAAAACGGCATAAACACAGCAGTAAAAAGCAGCTAAACCCCATTATAAAAATCAATTACTTTTAAAAACCCATGAAACAAAGACAGTGAAAGAGACAGAAATTCTTACAAAATTCGTTCAGGGGCTGTGATGCCACCTGGATTGACCATATCTAGACCCACAGCTGATAGAGACATAAGCGTGGACACTCTTGGGGCTGAGAGGTTTGGTGAGGTTGGGTGAGGAAACGCAGACCCTTTAAAGTAATACTGCGTGGTACCCATCCCATGGGTCCCAAATCTCCAGGTTCAAGGGCATCTTCGTACATCGAAAACATGCATGAGAAACCCAGGAGATGGTACAACGTGTGATCGGGAAAGGTTTCCAAAACGCACCTCATTTCTCATCTCCTTGTGCTCGGGTTCGCCATTCCAGCCGCTTTACTAGCAATCTCCCTCCTTGGAGAATCAGCACCTTTAACCTCCTGTTCCGTACAGGTTGCAATTTGTCCTGAGGATGAACGGGAAGAGTGGGAACCAATGAGAGACTAGCTCTAGGTGTTGGGACAGGCACAGGTCACTCTACTTTCCCATCAGGAAGAACAATTAACCACAGGCTCAGCCTGCCGCCCGGGACCAGAATAGGGCCTGAAGCAATCCTGCGCTTTTAGGGCCAGCTCTCAAGAAAGCGAGTTGAAAAATGGAGCTCAGGGGCACTGCAATTCACAAACCTGCAGACTTATAAATGATAACTCTCGTCCACAAATATATTGAGGGAAGGCAACGAAGAGGATTGGAAAGCAAGGAAGAATTGCAGGAAACAGATTTCAGGAGGCAGATTCGAATCGCCTTTAAAGCACAGGAAAAGCGGCAAAACCTCGACAATGATGCCCTTGGGCAAAAAGGGCGTATGCGTTTTTTCCTGAATATATTCAGGAAAAAACGCATACGCCCTTTTTGGCCAACCAAGCAACCTGGAAAGGCAAATCAGCGCAACAAAGAAGTCTCGCTTCCCATCGGTCAAAAGGTCCATGCTGAATAAAGTGTCAAAACCAGAAATGCAGGACAGGCCATGGAGAAACGGGAGCCTGGCTACGCTGATGGGCGGGATGTAAATTGCCAACAGCCACTCTGGAGAAGTGTACGGTGTGTCCTGAAACATCTAAAAAACTCAGCTTAGAGAGCACAGGGCACTTCCACTCATGGGCGTATAAATTGGGAAAACTAAAAATCAGCAAGACACAGGCACCCCAAAGTTTAGGGCTGCTCTCTTGACAAGAACCTCCACTTCGTTACACCTTAAATATTCCAGTAAAGAGAAAAATGGATAAAGAAGTTGTGGTCCTTATGTACAATGGAATATCACTCAGCCATGAAATCAACGTCATAAGGCTAGTAGCAGCATGATGAGTGGATTTAGGTACGACGATTCTAAGTGAAATAAGTCACACAGAAAAAGACACTTATCATAAGATATCACTTATAGAGGGAATGTAAAAACCGCTACCCTTGAACTGAATTACAAAACAGAACAGAGTCCCACGTTTAGAAAACACACTATGGCTGCTTAACGGGAAAGGTGAGGTGGCGTGATGCATAAAACAAGGGTTTCAAATTAGCTCAGATACCGTTCCATAAACCCAATAGGTAATAGACAAGACCTACTACTTGCTCAGTGATTTGGACTCAACACCCCCTATTCACCGCCCAAGAATATATCTGACTAGTAAGAATGTTAAAACCTATGTATTGATATATCTCTGTAAGTCAGTCAAGTGGGTGTAAAGCGGCATAAACACAGCAGTAAAAAGCAGGTAAACCCCATTATAAAAATCAATTACTTTTGAAAACCCGTGAAACAAAGACAGTGAAAGAGAGAGACATTCTTACAAAATTCGTTCAGGGGCTGTGATGCCACCTGGATTGACCATATCTAGACCCACAGCTGATTGAGACATAAGCGTGGACACTCTTGGGGCTGAGAGGTTTGGTGAGGTTGGGTGAGGAAACGCAGACCCTTTAAAGTAATACTGCGTGGTACCCATCCCAATGGTCCCAAATCTCCAGGTTCAAGGGCATCTTCCTTCATCGAAAACATGCATGAGAAACCCAGGAGATGGTACAACGTGTGATCGGGAAAGGTTTCCAAAACGCACCTCATTTCTCATCTCCTTGTGCTCGGGTTCGCCATTCCAGCCGCTTTACTAGCAATCTCCCTCCTTGGAGAATCAGCTCCTTTAACCTCCTGTTCCGTACAGGTTGCAATTTGTCCTGAGGAAGAACGGGAAGAGTGGGAACCAATGAGAGACTAGCTCTAGGTGTTGGGACAGGCACAGGTCACTCTACTTTCCCATCAGGAAGAAGAATTAACCACAGGCTCAGCCTGCCGCCCGGGACCAGAATAGGGCCTGAAGCAATCTTGCGCTTTTGCGGCCAGCTCCCAAGAAAGCGAGTTGAAAAATGGAGCTCAGGGGCACTGCAATTCACAAACCTGCAGACTTATAAATGATAACTCTCGTCCACAAATATATTGAGGGAAGGCAACGAAGAGGATTGGAAAGCAAGGAAGAATTGCAGGAAACAGATTTCAGGAGGCAGATTCGAATCGCCTTTAAAGCACAGGAAAAGCGGCAAAACCTCGACAATGATGCCCTTGGGCAAAAAGGGCGTATGCGTTTTTTCCTGAATATATTCAGGAAAAAACGCATACGCCCTTTTTGGCCAACCAAGCAACCTGGAAAGGCAAATCAGCGCAACAAAGAAGTCTCGCTTCCCATCGGTCAAAAGGTCCATGCTGAATAAAGTGTCAAAACCAGAAATGCAGGACAGGCCATGGAGAAACGGGAGCCTGGCTACGCTGATGGGCGGGATGTAAATTGCCAACAGCCACTCTGGAGAAGTGTACGGTGTGTCCTGAAACATCTAAAAAACTCAGCTTAGAGAGCACAGGGCACTTCCACTCATGGGCGTATAAATTGGGAAAACTAAAAATCAGCAAGACACAGGCACCCCAAAGTTTAGGGCTGCTCTCTTGACAAGAACCTCCACTTCGTTACACCTTAAATATTCCAGTAAAGAGAAAAATGGATAAAGAAGTTGTGGTCCTTATGTACAATGGAATATCACTCAGCCATGAAATCAACGTCATAAGGCTAGTAGCAGCATGATGAGTGGATTTAGGTACGACGATTCTAAGTGAAATAAGTCACACAGAAAAAGACACTTATCATAAGATATCACTTATAGAGGGAATGTAAAAACCGCTACCCTTGAACTGAATTACAAAACAGAACAGAGTCCCACGTTTAGAAAACACACTATGGCTGCTTAACGGGAAAGGTGAGGTGGCGTGATGCATAAAACAAGGGTTTCAAATTAGCTCAGATACCGTTCCATAAACCCAATAGGTAATAGACAAGACCTACTACTTGCTCAGTGATTTGGACTCAACACCCCCTATTCACCGCCCAAGAATATATCTGACTAGTAAGAATGTTAAAACCTATGTATTGATATATCTCTGTAAGTCAGTCAAGTGGGTGTAAAGCGGCATAAACACAGCAGTAAAAAGCAGGTAAACCCCATTATAAAAATCAATTACTTTTGAAAACCCGTGAAACAAAGACAGTGAAAGAGAGAGACATTCTTACAAAATTCGTTCAGGGGCTGTGATGCCACCTGGATTGACCATATCTAGACCCACAGCTGATTGAGACATAAGCGTGGACACTCTTGGGGCTGAGAGGTTTGGTGAGGTTGGGTGAGGAAACGCAGACCCTTTAAAGTAATACTGCGTGGTACCCATCCCATGGGTCCCAAATCTCCAGGTTCAAGGGCATCTTCCTTCATCGAAAACATGCATGAGAAACCCAGGAGATGGTACAACGTGTGATCGGGAAAGGTTTCCAAAACGCACCTCATTTCTCATCTCCTTGTGCTCGGGTTCGCCATTCCAGCCGCTTTACTAGCAATCTCCCTCCTTGGAGAATCAGCTCCTTTAACCTCCTGTTCTGTACAGGTTGCAATTTGTCCTGAGGAAGAACGGGAAGAGTGGGAACCAATGAGATACTAGCTCTAGGTGTTGGGACAGGCACAGGTCACTCTACTTTCCCATCAGGAAGAAGAATTAACCACAGGCTCAGCCTGCCGCCCGGGACCAGAATAGGGCCTGAAGCAATCCTGCGCTTTTGCGGCCAGCTCCCAAGAAAGCGAGTTGAAAAATGGAGCTCAGGGGCACTGCAATTCACAAACCTGCAGACTTATAAATGATAACTCTCGTCCACAAATATATTGAGGGAAGGCAACGAAGAGGATTGGAAAGCAAGGAAGAATTGCAGGAAACAGATTTCAGGAGGGAGATTCGAATCGCCTTTAAAGCACAGGAAAAGAGGCAAAACCTCGACAATGATGCCCTTGGCCAAAAAGGGCGTATGCGTTTTTTCCTGAATATATTCAGGAAAAAACGCATACGCCCTTTTTGGCCTACCAAGCAACCTGGAAAGGCAAATAAGCGCTACAAAGAAGTCTCGCTTCCCATCGGTCAAAAGGGCCATGCTGAATAAAGTGTCAAAACCAGAAATGCAGGACAGGCCATGGAGAAACGGGAGCCTGGCTACGCTGATGGGCGGGATGTAAATTGCCAACAGCCACTCTGGAGAAGTGTACGGTGTGTCCTGAAACATCTAAAAAACTCAGCTTAGAGAGCACAGGGCACTTCCACTCATGGGTGTATAAATTGGGAAAACTAAAAATCAGCAAGACACAGGCACCCCAAAGTTTAGGGCTGCTCTGATGAAAAGAACCTCTACTTCGTTACACCTTACATATCCCAGGAAAGAGAAAAATGGATAAAGAAGTTGTGGTCCTTATGTACAATGGAATATCACTCAGCCATGAATTCAACGTCATAAGGCTAGTAGCAGCATGATGAGTGGATTTAGGTACGACGATTCTAAGTGAAATAAGTCACACAGAAAAAGACACTTATCATAAGATATCACTTAGAGGGAATGTAAAAACCGCTACCCTTGAACTGAATTACAAAACAGAACAGAGTCCCACGTTTAGAAAACACACTATGGCTGCTTAACGGGAAAGGTGAGGTGGCGTGATGCATAAAACAAGGGTTTCAAATTAGCTCAGATACCGTTCCATAAACCCAATAGGTAATAGACAAGACCTACTACTTGCTCAGTGATTTGGACTCAACACCCCCTATTCACCGCCCAAGAATATATCTGACTAGTAAGAATGTTAAAACCTATGTATTGATATATCTCTGTAAGTCAGTCAAGTGGGTGTAAAGCGGCATAAACACAGCAGTAAAAAGCAGGTAAACCCCATTATAAAAATCAATTACTTTTGAAAACCCGTGAAACAAAGACAGTGAAAGAGAGAGACATTCTTACAAAATTCGTTCAGGGGCTGTGATGCCACCTGGATTGACCATATCTAGACCCACAGCTGATTGAGACATAAGCGTGGACACTCTTGGGGCTGAGAGGTTTGGTGAGGTTGGGTGAGGAAACGCAGACCCTTTAAAGTAATACTGCGTGGTACCCATCCCATGGGTCCCAAATCTCCAGGTTCAAGGGCATCTTCCTTCATCGAAAACATGCATGAGAAACCCAGGAGATGGTACAACGTGTGATCGGGAAAGGTTTCCAAAACGCACCTCATTTCTCATCTCCTTGTGCTCGGGTTCGCCATTCCAGCCGCTTTACTAGCAATCTCCCTCCTTGGAGAATCAGCTCCTTTAACCTCCTGTTCCGTACAGGTTGCAATTTGTCCTGAGGATGAACGGGAAGAGTGGGAACCAATGAGAGACTAGCTCTAGGTGTTGGGACAGGCACAGGTCACTCTACTTTCCCATCAGGAAGAAGAATTAACCACAGGCTCAGCCTGCCGCCCGGGACCAGAATAGGGCCTGAAGCAATCCTGCGCTTTTGCGGCCAGCTCCCAAGAAAGCGAGTTGAAAAATGGAGCTCAGGGGCACTGCAATTCACAAACCTGCAGACTTATAAATGATAACTCTCGTCCACAAATATATTGAGGGAAGGCAACGAAGAGGATTGGAAAGCAAGGCAGAATTGCAGGGAACAGATTTCAGGAGAGAGATTCGAATCGCCTTTAAAGCACAGGAAAAGCGGCAAAACCTCGACAATGATGCCCTTGGGCAAAAAGGGCGTATGCGTTTTTTCCTGAATATATTCAGGAAAAAACGCATACGCCCTTTTTGGCCAACCAAGCAACCTGGAAAGGCAAATCAGCGCAACAAAGAAGTCTCGCTTCCCATCGGTCAAAAGGTCCATGCTGAATAAAGTGTCAAAACCAGAAATGCAGGACAGGCCATGGAGAAACGGGAGCCTGGCTACGCTGATGGGAGGGATGTAAATTGCCAACAGCCACTCTGGAGAAGTGTACGGTGTGTCCTGAAACATCTAAAAAACTCAGCTTAGAGAGCACAGGGCACTTCCACTCATGGGCGTATAAATTGGGAAAACTAAAAATCAGCAAGACACAGGCACCCCAAAGTTTAGGGCTGCTCTGTTGACAAGAACCTCCACTTCGTTACACCTTAAATATCCCAGGAAAGAGAAAAATGGATAAAGAAGTTGTGGTCCTTATGTACAATGGAATATCACTCAGCCATGAAATCAACGTCATAAGGCTAGTAGCAGCATGATGAGTGGTTTAGGTACAACGATTCTAAGTGAAATAAGTCACACAGAAAAAGACACTTATCATAAGATATCACTTATAGAGGGAATGTAAAAACCGCTACCCTTGAACTGAATTACAAAACAGAACAGAGTCCCACGTTTAGAAAACACACTATGGCTGCTTAACGGGAAAGGTGAGGTGGGGTGATGCATAAAACAAGGGTTTCAAATTAGCTCAGATACCGTTCCATAAACCCAATATGTAATAGACAAGACCTACTCCTTGATCAGTGAATTGGACTCAACACCCCCTATTCACCGCCCAAGAATATATCTGACTAGTAAGAATCTTAAAACCTATGTTTTGATATCTCTCTGTAAGTGAGTCAAGTGGGTGTAAAGCGGCATAAACACAGCAGTAAAAAGCAGCTAAACCCCATTATAAAAATCAATTACTTATAAAAACCCGTGAAACAAAGACAGTGAAAGAGAGAGAAATTCTTACAAAATTCGTTCAGGGGCTGTGATGCCACCTGGATTGACCATATCTAGACCCACAGCTGATTGAGACATAAGCGTGGACACTCTTGGGGCTGAGAGGTTTGGTGAGGTTGGGTGAGGAAATGCACACCCTTTAAAGTAATACTGCGTGGTACCCAGCCCATGGGTCCCAAATCTCCAGGTTCAAGGGCATCTTCCTACATCGAAAACATGCATGAGAAACCCAGAAGATGGTACAACGTGTGATCGGGAAAGGTTTCCAAAACGCACCTCATTTCTCATCTCCTTGTGCTCGGGTTCGCCATTCCAGCCGCTTTACTAGCAATCTCCCTCCTTGGAGAATCAGCACCTTTAACCTCCTGTTCCGTACAGGTTGCAATTTGTCCTGAGGATGAACGGGAAGAGTGGGAACCAATGAGAGACTAGCTCTAGGTGTTCGGACAGGCACAGGTCACTCTACTTTCCCATCAGGAAGAAGAATTAACCGCAGGCTCAGCCTGCCGCCCGGGTCCAGAATAGGGCCTGAAGCAATCCTGCGCTTTTGCGGCCAGCTCCCAAGAAAGCGAGTTGAAAAATGGAGCTCAGGGGCTCTGCAATTCACAAACCTGCAGACTTATAAATGATGACTCTCGTCCACAAATATATTGAGGGAAGGCAACGAAGAGGATTTGAAAGCAAGGCAGAATTGCAGGAAACAGATTTCAGGAGGGAGATTCGAATCGCCTTTAAAGCACAGGAAAAGCGGCAAAACCTCGACAATGATGCCCTTGGCCAAAACGGGCGTATGCGTTTTTTCCTGAGTATATTCAGTAAAAAACGCATACGCCCTTTTTGGCCAACCAAGCAACCTGGAAAGGCAAATCAGCGCTACAAAGAAGTCTCGCTTCCCATCGGTCAAAAGGGCCATGCTGAATAAAGTGTCAAAACCAGAAATGCCGGACAGGCCATGGAGAAACGGGAGCCTGGCTACGCTGATGGGCGAGATGTAAATTGCCAACAGCCACTCTGGAGAAGTGTACGGTGTGTCCTGAAACATCTAAAAAACTCAGCTTAGAGAGCACAGGGCACTTCCACTCATGGGCGTATAAATTGGGAAAACTAAAAATCAGCAAGACACAGGCACCCCAAAGTTTAGGGCTGCTCTCTTGACAAGAACCTCCACTTCGTTACACCTTAAATATCCCAGGAAAGAGAAAAATGGATAAAGAAGTTGTGGTGCTTATGTACAATGGAATATCACTCAGTCATGAAATCAACGTCATAAGGTTAGTAGCAGCATGATGAGTGGATTTAGGTACGACGATTCTAAGTGAAATAAGTCACACAGAAAAAGACAGTTATCATAAGATATCACTTATAGAGGGAATGTAAAAACCGCTACCCTTGAACTGAATTACAAAACAGAGCAGAGTCACACGTTTAGAAAACACACTATGGCTGCTTAACAGGAAAGGTGTGGTGGGGTGATGCACAAAACAAGGCTTTCAAATTAGCTCAGATACCTTTCCATAAACCCAATAGGTAATAGACAAGACCTACTCCTTGCTCAGTGAATTGGACTCAACACCCCCTATTCACCGCCCAAGAATATATCTGACTAGTAAGAATCTTAAGACCTATGTATTGATATCTCTCTGTAAGTGAGACAAGTGGGTGTAAAGCGGCATAAAGACAGCAGTGAAAAGCAGCTAAACCCCATTATAAAAATCAATTATTTTAAAAACCCGTGAAACAAAGACAGTGAAACAGAGAGAAATTCTTACAAAATTCGTTCAGGGGTTGTGATGCCACCTGGATTGACCATATCTAGACCCACAGCTGATTGAGACATAAGCGTGGACACTCTTGGGGCTGAGAGGTTTGGTGAGGTTGGGTGAGGAAACGCACACCCTTTAAAGTAATACTGCGTGGTACCCATCCCATGGGTCCCAAATCTCCAGGTTCAAGGGCATCTTCCTACATCGAAAACATGCCTGAGAAACCCAGAAGATGGTACAACGTGTGATCGGGGAAGGTTTCCAAAACGCACCTCATTTCTCATCTCCTTGTGCTCTGGTTCGCCATTCCAGCCGCTTTACTAGCAATCTCCCTCCTTGGAGAATCAGCACCTTTAACCTCCTGTTCCGTACAGGTTGCAATTTGTCCTGAGGATGAACGGGAAGAGTGGGAACAAATGAGAGACTAGCTCTAGGTGTTGGGACAGGCACAGGTCACTCTACTTTCCCATCAGGAAGAAGAATTAACCACAGGCTCAGGATGCCGCCCGGGACCAGAATAGGGCCTGAAGCAATCCTGCGCTTTTGAGGCCAGCTCCCAAGAAAGCGAGTTGAAAAATGGAGCTCAGGGGCACTGCAATTCACAAACCTGCAGACTTATAAATGAAAAGTCTCGTCCACAAATATATTGAGGGAAGGCAACGAAGAGGATTGGAAAGCAAGGCAGAATTGCAGGAAACAGATTTCAGGAGGGAGATTCGAATCGCCTTTAAAGCACAGGAAAAGCGGCAAAACCTCGACAATGATGCCCTTGGCCAAAACGGGCGTATGCGTTTTTTCCTGAGTATATTCAGTAAAAAACGCATACTCCCTTTTTGGCGAACCAAGCAACCTGGAAAGGCAAATCAGCGCTACAAAGAAGTCTCGCTTCCCATCGGTCAAAAGGGCCATGCTGAATAAAGTGTCAAAACCAGAAATGCAGGACAGGCCATGGAGAAACGGGAGCCTGGCTACGCTGATGGGCGAGATGTAAATTGCCAACAGCCACTCTGGAGAAGTGTACGGTGTGTCCTGAAACATCTAAAAAACTCAGCTTAGAGAGCACAGGTCACTTCCACTCATGGGCGTATAAATTGGGAAAACTAAAAATCAGCAAGACACAGGCACCCCAAAGTTTAGGGCTGCTCTCTTGACAAGAACCTCCACTTCGTTACACCTTAAATATTCCAGTAAAGAGAAAAATGGATAAAGAAGTTGTGGTCCTTATGTACAATGGAATATCACTCAGCCATGAAATCAACGTCATAAGGCTAGTAGCAGCATGATGAGTGGATTTAGGTACGACGATTCTAAGTGAAATAAGTCACACAGAAAAAGACACTTATCATAAGATATCACTTATAGAGGGAATGTAAAAACCGCTACCCTTGAACTGAATTACAAAACAGAACAGAGTCCCACGTTTAGAAAACACACTATGGCTGCTTAACGGGAAAGGTGAGGTGGCGTGATGCATAAAACAAGGGTTTCAAATTAGCTCAGATACCGTTCCATAAACCCAATAGGTAATAGACAAGACCTACTACTTGCTCAGTGATTTGGACTCAACACCCCCTATTCACCGCCCAAGAATATATCTGACTAGTAAGAATGTTAAAACCTATGTATTGATATATCTCTGTAAGTCAGTCAAGTGGGTGTAAAGCGGCATAAACACAGCAGTAAAAAGCAGGTAAACCCCATTATAAAAATCAATTACTTTTGAAAACCCGTGAAACAAAGACAGTGAAAGAGAGAGACATTCTTACAAAATTCGTTCAGGGGCTGTGATGCCACCTGGATTGACCATATCTAGACCCACAGCTGATTGAGACATAAGCGTGGACACTCTTGGGGCTGAGAGGTTTGGTGAGGTTGGGTGAGGAAACGCAGA
This sequence comes from Balaenoptera physalus, assembly GCF_965194825.1. Lineage (NCBI taxonomy): Eukaryota > Metazoa > Chordata > Mammalia > Artiodactyla > Balaenopteridae > Balaenoptera > Balaenoptera physalus. The sequence goes on from NW_028126526.1 coordinate 817,111, forward strand.
CCTTTTAAAGTAATACTGCGTGGTACCCATCCCATGGGTCCCAAATCTCCAGGTTCAAGGGCATCTTCCTTCATCGAAAACATGCATGAGAAACCCAGGAGATGGTACAACGTGTGATCGGGAAAGGTTTCCAAAACGCACCTCATTTCTCATCTCCTTGTGCTCGGGTTCGCCATTCCAGCCGCTTTACTAGCAATCTCCCTCCTTGGAGAATCAGCTCCTTTAACCTCCTGTTCCGTACAGGTTGCAATTTGTCCTGAGGAAGAACGGGAAGAGTGGGAACCAATGAGAGACTAGCTCTAGGTGTTGGGACAGGCACAGGTCACTCTACTTTCCCATCAGGAAGAAGAATTAACCACAGGCTCAGCCTGCCGCCCGGGACCAGAATAGGGCCTGAAGCAATCTTGCGCTTTTGCGGCCAGCTCCCAAGAAAGCGAGTTGAAAAATGGAGCTCAGGGGCACTGCAATTCACAAACCTGCAGACTTATAAATGATAACTCTCGTCCACAAATATATTGAGGGAAGGCAACGAAGAGGATTGGAAAGCAAGGAAGAATTGCAGGAAACAGATTTCAGGAGGCAGATTCGAATCGCCTTTAAAGCACAGGAAAAGCGGCAAAACCTCGACAATGATGCCCTTGGGCAAAAAGGGCGTATGCGTTTTTTCCTGAATATATTCAGGAAAAAACGCATACGCCCTTTTTGGCCAACCAAGCAACCTGGAAAGGCAAATCAGCGCAACAAAGAAGTCTCGCTTCCCATCGGTCAAAAGGTCCATGCTGAATAAAGTGTCAAAACCAGAAATGCAGGACAGGCCATGGAGAAACGGGAGCCTGGCTACGCTGATGGGCGGGATGTAAATTGCCAACAGCCACTCTGGAGAAGTGTACGGTGTGTCCTGAAACATCTAAAAAACTCAGCTTAGAGAGCACAGGGCACTTCCACTCATGGGCGTATAAATTGGGAAAACTAAAAATCAGCAAGACACAGGCACCCCAAAGTTTAGGGCTGCTCTCTTGACAAGAACCTCCACTTCGTTACACCTTAAATATTCCAGTAAAGAGAAAAATGGATAAAGAAGTTGTGGTCCTTATGTACAATGGAATATCACTCAGCCATGAAATCAACGTCATAAGGCTAGTAGCAGCATGATGAGTGGATTTAGGTACGACGATTCTAAGTGAAATAAGTCACACAGAAAAAGACACTTATCATAAGATATCACTTATAGAGGGAATGTAAAAACCGCTACCCTTGAACTGAATTACAAAACAGAACAGAGTCCCACGTTTAGAAAACACACTATGGCTGCTTAACGGGAAAGGTGAGGTGGCGTGATGCATAAAACAAGGGTTTCAAATTAGCTCAGATACCGTTCCATAAACCCAATAGGTAATAGACAAGACCTACTACTTGCTCAGTGATTTGGACTCAACACCCCCTATTCACCGCCCAAGAATATATCTGACTAGTAAGAATGTTAAAACCTATGTATTGATATATCTCTGTAAGTCAGTCAAGTGGGTGTAAAGCGGCATAAACACAGCAGTAAAAAGCAGGTAAACCCCATTATAAAAATCAATTACTTTTGAAAACCCGTGAAACAAAGACAGTGAAAGAGAGAGACATTCTTACAAAATTCGTTCAGGGGCTGTGATGCCACCTGGATTGACCATATCTAGACCCACAGCTGATTGAGACATAAGCGTGGACACTCTTGGGGCTGAGAGGTTTGGTGAGGTTGGGTGAGGAAACGCAGACCCTTTAAAGTAATACTGCGTGGTACCCATCCCATGGGTCCCAAATCTCCAGGTTCAAGGGCATCTTCCTTCATCGAAAACATGCATGAGAAACCCAGGAGATGGTACAACGTGTGATCGGGAAAGGTTTCCAAAACGCACCTCATTTCTCATCTCCTTGTGCTCGGGTTCGCCATTCCAGCCGCTTTACTAGCAATCTCCCTCCTTGGAGAATCAGCTCCTTTAACCTCCTGTTCCGTACAGGTTGCAATTTGTCCTGAGGAAGAACGGGAAGAGTGGGAACCAATGAGAGACTAGCTCTAGGTGTTGGGACAGGCACAGGTCACTCTACTTTCCTATCAGGAAGAAGAATTAACCACAGGCTCAGCCTGCCGCCCGGGACCAGAATAGGGCCTGAAGCAATCTTGCGCTTTTGCGGCCAGCTCCCAAGAAAGCGAGTTGAAAAATGGAGCTCAGGGGCACTGCAATTCACAAACCTGCAGACTTATAAATGATAACTCTCGTCCACAAATATATTGAGGGAAGGCAACGAAGAGGATTGGAAAGCAAGGAAGAATTGCAGGAAACAGATTTCAGGAGGCAGATTCGAATCGCCTTTAAAGCACAGGAAAAGCGGCAAAACCTCGACAATGATGCCCTTGGGCAAAAAGGGCGTATGCGTTTTTTCCTGAATATATTCAGGAAAAAACGCATACGCCCTTTTTGGCCAACCAAGCAACCTGGAAAGGCAAATCAGCGCAACAAAGAAGTCTCGCTTCCCATCGGTCAAAAGGTCCATGCTGAATAAAGTGTCAAAACCAGAAATGCAGGACAGGCCATGGAGAAACGGGAGCCTGGCTACGCTGATGGGCGGGATGTAAATTGCCAACAGCCACTCTGGAGAAGTGTACGGTGTGTCCTGAAACATCTAAAAAACTCAGCTTAGAGAGCACAGGGCACTTCCACTCATGGGCGTATAAATTGGGAAAACTAAAAATCAGCAAGACACAGGCACCCCAAAGTTTAGGGCTGCTCTCTTGACAAGAACCTCCACTTCGTTACACCTTAAATATTCCAGTAAAGAGAAAAATGGATAAAGAAGTTGTGGTCCTTATGTACAATGGAATATCACTCAGCCATGAAATCAACGTCATAAGGCTAGTAGCAGCATGATGAGTGGATTTAGGTACGACGATTCTAAGTGAAATAAGTCACACAGAAAAAGACACTTATCATAAGATATCACTTATAGAGGGAATGTAAAAACCGCTACCCTTGAACTGAATTACAAAACAGAACAGAGTCCCACGTTTAGAAAACACACTATGGCTGCTTAACGGGAAAGGTGAGGTGGCGTGATGCATAAAACAAGGGTTTCAAATTAGCTCAGATACCGTTCCATAAACCCAATAGGTAATAGACAAGACCTACTACTTGCTCAGTGATTTGGACTCAACACCCCCTATTCACCGCCCAAGAATATATCTGACTAGTAAGAATGTTAAAACCTATGTATTGATATATCTCTGTAAGTCAGTCAAGTGGGTGTAAAGCGGCATAAACACAGCAGTAAAAAGCAGGTAAACCCCATTATAAAAATCAATTACTTTTGAAAACCCGTGAAACAAAGACAGTGAAAGAGAGAGACATTCTTACAAAATTCGTTCAGGGGCTGTGATGCCACCTGGATTGACCATATCTAGACCCACAGCTGATTGAGACATAAGCGTGGACACTCTTGGGGCTGAGAGGTTTGGTGAGGTTGGGTGAGGAAACGCAGACCCTTTAAAGTAATACTGCGTGGTACCCATCCCATGGGTCCCAAATCTCCAGGTTCAAGGGCATCTTCCTTCATCGAAAACATGCATGAGAAACCCAGGAGATGGTACAACGTGTGATCGGGAAAGGTTTCCAAAACGCACCTCATTTCTCATCTCCTTGTGCTCGGGTTCGCCATTCCAGCCGCTTTACTAGCAATCTCCCTCCTTGGAGAATCAGCTCCTTTAACCTCCTGTTCCGTACAGGTTGCAATTTGTCCTGAGGAAGAACGGGAAGAGTGGGAACCAATGAGAGACTAGCTCTAGGTGTTGGGACAGGCACAGGTCACTCTACTTTCCCATCAGGAAGAAGAATTAACCACAGGCTCAGCCTGCCGCCCGGGACCAGAATAGGGCCTGAAGCAATCTTGCGCTTTTGCGGCCAGCTCCCAAGAAAGCGAGTTGAAAAATGGAGCTCAGGGGCACTGCAATTCACAAACCTGCAGACTTATAAATGATAACTCTCGTCCACAAATATATTGAGGGAAGGCAACGAAGAGGATTGGAAAGCAAGGAAGAATTGCAGGAAACAGATTTCAGGAGGCAGATTCGAATCGCCTTTAAAGCACAGGAAAAGCGGCAAAACCTCGACAATGATGCCCTTGGGCAAAAAGGGCGTATGCGTTTTTTCCTGAATATATTCAGGAAAAAACGCATACGCCCTTTTTGGCCAACCAAGCAACCTGGAAAGGCAAATCAGCGCAACAAAGAAGTCTCGCTTCCCATCGGTCAAAAGGTCCATGCTGAATAAAGTGTCAAAACCAGAAATGCAGGACAGGCCATGGAGAAACGGGAGCCTGGCTACGCTGATGGGCGGGATGTAAATTGCCAACAGCCACTCTGGAGAAGTGTACGGTGTGTCCTGAAACATCTAAAAAACTCAGCTTAGAGAGCACAGGGCACTTCCACTCATGGGCGTATAAATTGGGAAAACTAAAAATCAGCAAGACACAGGCACCCCAAAGTTTAGGGCTGCTCTCTTGACAAGAACCTCCACTTCGTTACACCTTAAATATTCCAGTAAAGAGAAAAATGGATAAAGAAGTTGTGGTCCTTATGTACAATGGAATATCACTCAGCCATGAAATCAACGTCATAAGGCTAGTAGCAGCATGATGAGTGGATTTAGGTACGACGATTCTAAGTGAAATAAGTCACACAGAAAAAGACACTTATCATAAGATATCACTTATAGAGGGAATGTAAAAACCGCTACCCTTGAACTGAATTACAAAACAGAACAGAGTCCCACGTTTAGAAAACACACTATGGCTGCTTAACGGGAAAGGTGAGGTGGCGTGATGCATAAAACAAGGGTTTCAAATTAGCTCAGATACCGTTCCATAAACCCAATAGGTAATAGACAAGACCTACTACTTGCTCAGTGATTTGGACTCAACACCCCCTATTCACCGCCCAAGAATATATCTGACTAGTAAGAATGTTAAAACCTATGTATTGATATATCTCTGTAAGTCAGTCAAGTGGGTGTAAAGCGGCATAAACACAGCAGTAAAAAGCAGGTAAACCCCATTATAAAAATCAATTACTTTTGAAAACCCGTGAAACAAAGACAGTGAAAGAGAGAGACATTCTTACAAAATTCGTTCAGGGGCTGTGATGCCACCTGGATTGACCATATCTAGACCCACAGCTGATTGAGACATAAGCGTGGACACTCTTGGGGCTGAGAGGTTTGGTGAGGTTGGGTGAGGAAACGCAGACCCTTTAAAGTAATACTGCGTGGTACCCATCCCATGGGTCCCAAATCTCCAGGTTCAAGGGCATCTTCCTTCATCGAAAACATGCATGAGAAACCCAGGAGATGGTACAACGTGTGATCGGGAAAGGTTTCCAAAACGCACCTCATTTCTCATCTCCTTGTGCTCGGGTTCGCCATTCCAGCCGCTTTACTAGCAATCTCCCTCCTTGGAGAATCAGCTCCTTTAACCTCCTGTTCTGTACAGGTTGCAATTTGTCCTGAGGAAGAACGGGAAGAGTGGGAACCAATGAGATACTAGCTCTAGGTGTTGGGACAGGCACAGGTCACTCTACTTTCCCATCAGGAAGAAGAATTAACCACAGGCTCAGCCTGCCGCCCGGGACCAGAATAGGGCCTGAAGCAATCCTGCGCTTTTGCGGCCAGCTCCCAAGAAAGCGAGTTGAAAAATGGAGCTCAGGGGCACTGCAATTCACAAACCTGCAGACTTATAAATGATAACTCTCGTCCACAAATATATTGAGGGAAGGCAACGAAGAGGATTGGAAAGCAAGGAAGAATTGCAGGAAACAGATTTCAGGAGGGAGATTCGAATCGCCTTTAAAGCACAGGAAAAGAGGCAAAACCTCGACAATGATGCCCTTGGCCAAAAAGGGCGTATGCGTTTTTTCCTGAATATATTCAGGAAAAAACGCATACGCCCTTTTTGGCCAACCAAGCAACCTGGAAAGGCAAATAAGCGCTACAAAGAAGTCTCGCTTCCCATCGGTCAAAAGGGCCATGCTGAATAAAGTGTCAAAACCAGAAATGCAGGACAGGCCATGGAGAAACGGGAGCCTGGCTACGCTGATGGGCGGGATGTAAATTGCCAACAGCCACTCTGGAGAAGTGTACGGTGTGTCCTGAAACATCTAAAAAACTCAGCTTAGAGAGCACAGGGCACTTCCACTCATGGGTGTATAAATTGGGAAAACTAAAAATCAGCAAGACACAGGCACCCCAAAGTTTAGGGCTGCTCTGATGAAAAGAACCTCTACTTCGTTACACCTTACATATCCCAGGAAAGAGAAAAATGGATAAAGAAGTTGTGGTCCTTATGTACAATGGAATATCACTCAGCCATGAATTCAACGTCATAAGGCTAGTAGCAGCATGATGAGTGGATTTAGGTACGACGATTCTAAGTGAAATAAGTCACACAGAAAAAGACACTTATCATAAGATATCACTTAGAGGGAATGTAAAAACCGCTACCCTTGAACTGAATTACAAAACAGAACAGAGTCCCACGTTTAGAAAACACACTATGGCTGCTTAACGGTAAAGGTGAGGTGGGTTGATGCATAAAACAAGGGTTTCAAATTAGCTCAGATACCGTTCCATAAACCCAATATGTAATAGACAAGACCTACTCCTTGCTCAGTGATTTGGACTCAACACCCCCTATTCACCGCCCAAGAATATATCTGACTAGTAAGAATCTTAAAACCTATGTATTGATATCTCTCTGTAAGTGAGTCAAGTGGGTGTAAAACGGCATAAACACAGCAGTAAAAAGCAGCTAAACCCCATTATAAAAATCAATTACTTTTAAAAACCCATGAAACAAAGACAGTGAAAGAGAGAGAAATTCTTACAAAATTCGTTCAGGGTCTGTGATGCCACCTGGATTGACCATATCTAGACCCACAGCTGATTGAGACATAAGCGTGGACACTCTTGGGGCTGAGAGGTTTGGTGAGGTTGGGTGAGGAAACGCAGACCCTTTAAAGTAATACTGCGTGGTACCCATCCCATGGGTCCCAAATCTCCAGGTTCCAGGGCATCTTCCTACATCGAAAACATGCATGAGAAACCCAGGAGATGGTACAATGTGTGATCGGGAAAGGTTTCCAAAACGCACCTCATTTCTCATCTCCTTGTGCTCGGGTTCGCCATTCCAGCCGCTTTACTAGCAATCTCCCTCCTTGGAGAATCAGCACCTTTAACCTCCTGTTCCGTACAGGTTGCAATTTGTCCTGAGGATGAACGGGAAGAGTGGGAACCAATGAGAGACTAGCTCTAGGTGTTGGGACAGGCACAGGTCACTCTACTTTCCCATCAGGAAGAAGAATTAACCACAGGCTCAGCCTGCCGCCCGGGACCAGAATAGGGCCTGAAGCAATCCTGCGCTTTTGCGGCCAGCTCCCAAGAAAGCGAGTTGAAAAATGGAGCTCAGGGGCACTGCAATTCACAAACCTGCAGACTTATAAATGATAACTCTCGTCCACAAATATATTGAGGGAAGGCAACGAAGAGGATTGGAAAGCAAGGCAGAATTGCAGGGAACAGATTTCAGGAGAGAGATTCGAATCGCCTTTAAAGCACAGGAAAAGCGGCAAAACCTCGACAATGATGCCCTTGGGCAAAAAGGGCGTATGCGTTTTTTCCTGAATATATTCAGGAAAAAACGCATACGCCCTTTTTGGCCAACCAAGCAACCTGGAAAGGCAAATCAGCGCAACAAAGAAGTCTCGCTTCCCATCGGTCAAAAGGTCCATGCTGAATAAAGTGTCAAAACCAGAAATGCAGGACAGGCCATGGAGAAACGGGAGCCTGGCTACGCTGATGGGCGGGATGTAAATTGCCAACAGCCACTCTGGAGAAGTGTACGGTGTGTCCTGAAACATCTAAAAAACTCAGCTTAGAGAGCACAGGGCACTTCCACTCATGGGCGTATAAATTGGGAAAACTAAAAATCAGCAAGACACAGGCACCCCAAAGTTTAGGGCTGCTCTCTTGACAAGAACCTCCACTTCGTTACACCTTAAATATTCCAGTAAAGAGAAAAATGGATAAAGAAGTTGTGGTCCTTATGTACAATGGAATATCACTCAGCCATGAAATCAACGTCATAAGGCTAGTAGCAGCATGATGAGTGGATTTAGGTACGACGATTCTAAGTGAAATAAGTCACACAGAAAAAGACACTTATCATAAGATATCACTTATAGAGGGAATGTAAAAACCGCTACCCTTGAACTGAATTACAAAACAGAACAGAGTCCCACGTTTAGAAAACACACTATGGCTGCTTAACGGGAAAGGTGAGGTGGCGTGATGCATAAAACAAGGGTTTCAAATTAGCTCAGATACCGTTCCATAAACCCAATAGGTAATAGACAAGACCTACTACTTGCTCAGTGATTTGGACTCAACACCCCCTATTCACCGCCCAAGAATATATCTGACTAGTAAGAATGTTAAAACCTATGTATTGATATATCTCTGTAAGTCAGTCAAGTGGGTGTAAAGCGGCATAAACACAGCAGTAAAAAGCAGGTAAACCCCATTATAAAAATCAATTACTTTTGAAAACCCGTGAAACAAAGACAGTGAAAGAGAGAGACATTCTTACAAAATTCGTTCAGGGGCTGTGATGCCACCTGGATTGACCATATCTAGACCCACAGCTGATTGAGACATAAGCGTGGACACTCTTGGGGCTGAGAGGTTTGGTGAGGTTGGGTGAGGAAACGCAGACCCTTTAAAGTAATACTGCGTGGTACCCATCCCATGGGTCCCAAATCTCCAGGTTCAAGGGCATCTTCCTTCATCGAAAACATGCATGAGAAACCCAGGAGATGGTACAACGTGTGATCGGGAAAGGTTTCCAAAACGCACCTCATTTCTCATCTCCTTGTGCTCGGGTTCGCCATTCCAGCCGCTTTACTAGCAATCTCCCTCCTTGGAGAATCAGCTCCTTTAACCTCCTGTTCCGTACAGGTTGCAATTTGTCCTGAGGATGAACGGGAAGAGTGGGAACCAATGAGAGACTAGCTCTAGGTGTTGGGACAGGCACAGGTCACTCTACTTTCCCATCAGGAAGAAGAATTAACCACAGGCTCAGCCTGCCGCCCGGGACCAGAATAGGGCCTGAAGCAATCCTGCGCTTTTGCGGCCAGCTCCCAAGAAAGCGAGTTGAAAAATGGAGCTCAGGGGCACTGCAATTCACAAACCTGCAGACTTATAAATGATAACTCTCGTCCACAAATATATTGAGGGAAGGCAACGAAGAGGATTGGAAAGCAAGGCAGAATTGCAGGGAACAGATTTCAGGAGAGAGATTCGAATCGCCTTTAAAGCACAGGAAAAGCGGCAAAACCTCGACAATGATGCCCTTGGGCAAAAAGGGCGTATGCGTTTTTTCCTGAATATATTCAGGAAAAAACGCATACGCCCTTTTTGGCCAACCAAGCAACCTGGAAAGGCAAATCAGCGCAACAAAGAAGTCTCGCTTCCCATTGGTCAAAAGGTCCATGCTGAATAAAGTGTCAAAACCAGAAATGCAGGACAGGCCATGGAGAAACGGGAGCCTGGCTACGCTGATGGGAGGGATGTAAATTGCCAACAGCCACTCTGGAGAAGTGTACGGTGTGTCCTGAAACATCTAAAAAACTCAGCTTAGAGAGCACAGGGCACTTCCACTCATGGGCGTATAAATTGGGAAAACTAAAAATCAGCAAGACACAGGCACCCCAAAGTTTAGGGCTGCTCTGTTGACAAGAACCTCCACTTCGTTACACCTTAAATATCCCAGGAAAGAGAAAAATGGATAAAGAAGTTGTGGTCCTTATGTACAATGGAATATCACTCAGCCATGAAATCAACGTCATAAGGCTAGTAGCAGCATGATGAGTGGTTTAGGTACAACGATTCTAAGTGAAATAAGTCACACAGAAAAAGACACTTATCATAAGATATCACTTATAGAGGGAATGTAAAAACCGCTACCCTTGAACTGAATTACAAAACAGAACAGAGTCCCACGTTTAGAAAACACACTATGGCTGCTTAACGGGAAAGGTGAGGTGGGGTGATGCATAAAACAAGGGTTTCAAATTAGCTCAGATACCGTTCCATAAACCCAATATGTAATAGACAAGACCTACTCCTTGATCAGTGAATTGGACTCAACACCCCCTATTCACCGCCCAAGAATATATCTGACTAGTAAGAATCTTAAAACCTATGTTTTGATATCTCTCTGTAAGTGAGTCAAGTGGGTGTAAAGCGGCATAAACACAGCAGTAAAAAGCAGCTAAACCCCATTATAAAAATCAATTACTTATAAAAACCCGTGAAACAAAGACAGTGAAAGAGAGAGAAATTCTTACAAAATTCGTTCAGGGGCTGTGATGCCACCTGGATTGACCATATCTAGACCCACAGCTGATTGAGACATAAGCGTGGACACTCTTGGGGCTGAGAGGTTTGGTGAGGTTGGGTGAGGAAACGCACACCCTTTAAAGTAATACTGCGTGGTACCCAGCCCATGGGTCCCAAATCTCCAGGTTCAAGGGCATCTTCCTACATCGAAAACATGCATGAGAAACCCAGAAGATGGTACAACGTGTGATCGGGAAAGGTTTCCAAAACGCACCTCATTTCTCATCTCCTTGTGCTCGGGTTCGCCATTCCAGCCGCTTTACTAGCAATCTCCCTCCTTGGAGAATCAGCACCTTTAACCTCCTGTTCCGTACAGGTTGCAATTTGTCCTGAGGATGAACGGGAAGAGTGGGAACCAATGAGAGACTAGCTCTAGGTGTTCGGACAGGCACAGGTCACTCTACTTTCCCATCAGGAAGAAGAATTAACCGCAGGCTCAGCCTGCCGCCCGGGTCCAGAATAGGGCCTGAAGCAATCCTGCGCTTTTGCGGCCAGCTCCCAAGAAAGCGAGTTGAAAAATGGAGCTCAGGGGCTCTGCAATTCACAAACCTGCAGACTTATAAATGATGACTCTCGTCCACAAATATATTGAGGGAAGGCAACGAAGAGGATTTGAAAGCAAGGCAGAATTGCAGGAAACAGATTTCAGGAGGGAGATTCGAATCGCCTTTAAAGCACAGGAAAAGCGGCAAAACCTCGACAATGATGCCCTTGGCCAAAACGGGCGTATGCGTTTTTTCCTGAGTATATTCAGTAAAAAACGCATACGCCCTTTTTGGCCAACCAAGCAACCTGGAAAGGCAAATCAGCGCTACAAAGAAGTCTCGCTTCCCATCGGTCAAAAGGGCCATGCTGAATAAAGTGTCAAAACCAGAAATGCCGGACAGGCCATGGAGAAACGGGAGCCTGGCTACGCTGATGGGCGAGATGTAAATTGCCAACAGCCACTCTGGAGAAGTGTACGGTGTGTCCTGAAACATCTAAAAAACTCAGCTTAGAGAGCACAGGGCACTTCCACTCATGGGCGTATAAATTGGGAAAACTAAAAATCAGCAAGACACAGGCACCCCAAAGTTTAGGGCTGCTCTCTTGACAAGAACCTCCACTTCGTTACACCTTAAATATCCCAGGAAAGAGAAAAATGGATAAAGAAGTTGTGGTGCTTATGTACAATGGAATATCACTCAGTCATGAAATCAACGTCATAAGGTTAGTAGCAGCATGATGAGTGGATTTAGGTACGACGATTCTAAGTGAAATAAGTCACACAGAAAAAGACAGTTATCATAAGATATCACTTATAGAGGGAATGTAAAAACCGCTACCCTTGAACTGAATTACAAAACAGAGCAGAGTCACACGTTTAGAAAACACACTATGGCTGCTTAACAGGAAAGGTGTGGTGGGGTGATGCACAAAACAAGGCTTTCAAATTAGCTCAGATACCTTTCCATAAACCCAATAGGTAATAGACAAGACCTACTCCTTGCTCAGTGAATTGGACTCAACACCCCCTATTCACCGCCCAAGAATATATCTGACTAGTAAGAATCTTAAGACCTATGTATTGATATCTCTCTGTAAGTGAGACAAGTGGGTGTAAAGCGGCATAAAGACAGCAGTGAAAAGCAGCTAAACCCCATTATAAAAATCAATTATTTTAAAAACCCGTGAAACAAAGACAGTGAAACAGAGAGAAATTCTTACAAAATTCGTTCAGGGGTTGTGATGCCACCTGGATTGACCATATCTAGACCCACAGCTGATTGAGACATAAGCGTGGACACTCTTGGGGCTGAGAGGTTTGGTGAGGTTGGGTGAGGAAACGCACACCCTTTAAAGTAATACTGCGTGGTACCCATCCCATGGGTCCCAAATCTCCAGGTTCAAGGGCATCTTCCTACATCGAAAACATGCCTGAGAAACCCAGAAGATGGTACAACGTGTGATCGGGGAAGGTTTCCAAAACGCACCTCATTTCTCATCTCCTTGTGCTCTGGTTCGCCATTCCAGCCGCTTTACTAGCAATCTCCCTCCTTGGAGAATCAGCACCTTTAACCTCCTGTTCCGTACAGGTTGCAATTTGTCCTGAGGATGAACGGGAAGAGTGGGAACAAATGAGAGACTAGCTCTAGGTGTTGGGACAGGCACAGGTCACTCTACTTTCCCATCAGGAAGAAGAATTAACCACAGGCTCAGCCTGCCGCCCGGGACCAGAATAGGGCCTGAAGCAATCCTGCGCTTTTGAGGCCAGCTCCCAAGAAAGCGAGTTGAAAAATGGAGCTCAGGGGCACTGCAATTCACAAACCTGCAGACTTATAAATGAAAAGTCTCGTCCACAAATATATTGAGGGAAGGCAACGAAGAGGATTGGAAAGCAAGGCAGAATTGCAGGAAACAGATTTCAGGAGGGAGATTCGAATCGCCTTTAAAGCACAGGAAAAGCGGCAAAACCTCGACAATGATGCCCTTGGCCAAAACGGGCGTATGCGTTTTTTCCTGAGTATATTCAGTAAAAAACGCATACTCCCTTTTTGGCGAACCAAGCAACCTGGAAAGGCAAATCAGCGCTACAAAGAAGTCTCGCTTCCCATCGGTCAAAAGGGCCATGCTGAATAAAGTGTCAAAACCAGAAATGCAGGACAGGCCATGGAGAAACGGGAGCCTGGCTACGCTGATGGGCGAGATGTAAATTGCCAACAGCCACTCTGGAGAAGTGTACGGTGTGTCCTGAAACATCTAAAAAACTCAGCTTAGAGAGCACAGGTCACTTCCACTCATGGGCGTATAAATTGGGAAAACTAAAAATCAGCAAGACACAGGCACCCCAAAGTTTAGGGCTGCTCTCTTGACAAGAACCTCCACTTCGTTACACCTTAAATATTCCAGTAAAGAGAAAAATGGATAAAGAAGTTGTGGTCCTTATGTACAATGGAATATCACTCAGCCATGAAATCAACGTCATAAGGCTAGTAGCAGCATGATGAGTGGATTTAGGTACGACGATTCTAAGTGAAATAAGTCACACAGAAAAAGACACTTATCATAAGATATCACTTATAGAGGGAATGTAAAAACCGCTACCCTTGAACTGAATTACAAAACAGAACAGAGTCCCACGTTTAGAAAACACACTATGGCTGCTTAACGGGAAAGGTGAGGTGGCGTGATGCATAAAACAAGGGTTTCAAATTAGCTCAGATACCGTTCCATAAACCCAATAGGTAATAGACAAGACCTACTACTTGCTCAGTGATTTGGACTCAACACCCCCTATTCACCGCCCAAGAATATATCTGACTAGTAAGAATGTTAAAACCTATGTATTGATATATCTCTGTAAGTCAGTCAAGTGGGTGTAAAGCGGCATAAACACAGCAGTAAAAAGCAGGTAAACCCCATTATAAAAATCAATTACTTTTGAAAACCCGTGAAACAAAGACAGTGAAAGAGAGAGACATTCTTACAAAATTCGTTCAGGGGCTGTGATGCCACCTGGATTGACCATATCTAGACCCACAGCTGATTGAGACATAAGCGTGGACACTCTTGGGGCTGAGAGGTTTGGTGAGGTTGGGTGAGGAAACGCAGACCTTTTAAAGTAATACTGCGTGGTACCCATCCCATGGGTCCCAAATCTCCAGGTTCAAGGGCATCTTCCTTCATCGAAAACATGCATGAGAAACCCAGGAGATGGTACAACGTGTGATCGGGAAAGGTTTCCAAAACGCACCTCATTTCTCATCTCCTTGTGCTCGGGTTCGCCATTCCAGCCGCTTTACTAGCAATCTCCCTCCTTGGAGAATCAGCTCCTTTAACCTCCTGTTCCGTACAGGTTGCAATTTGTCCTGAGGAAGAACGGGAAGAGTGGGAACCAATGAGAGACTAGCTCTAGGTGTTGGGACAGGCACAGGTCACTCTACTTTCCCATCAGGAAGAAGAATTAACCACAGGCTCAGCCTGCCGCCCGGGACCAGAATAGGGCCTGAAGCAATCTTGCGCTTTTGCGGCCAGCTCCCAAGAAAGCGAGTTGAAAAATGGAGCTCAGGGGCACTGCAATTCACAAACCTGCAGACTTATAAATGATAACTCTCGTCCACAAATATATTGAGGGAAGGCAACGAAGAGGATTGGAAAGCAAGGAAGAATTGCAGGAAACAGATTTCAGGAGGCAGATTCGAATCGCCTTTAAAGCACAGGAAAAGCGGCAAAACCTCGACAATGATGCCCTTGGGCAAAAAGGGCGTATGCGTTTTTTCCTGAATATATTCAGGAAAAAACGCATACGCCCTTTTTGGCCAACCAAGCAACCTGGAAAGGCAAATCAGCGCAACAAAGAAGTCTCGCTTCCCATCGGTCAAAAGGTCCATGCTGAATAAAGTGTCAAAACCAGAAATGCAGGACAGGCCATGGAGAAACGGGAGCCTGGCTACGCTGATGGGCGGGATGTAAATTGCCAACAGCCACTCTGGAGAAGTGTACGGTGTGTCCTGAAACATCTAAAAAACTCAGCTTAGAGAGCACAGGGCACTTCCACTCATGGGCGTATAAATTGGGAAAACTAAAAATCAGCAAGACACAGGCACCCCAAAGTTTAGGGCTGCTCTCTTGACAAGAACCTCCACTTCGTTACACCTTAAATATTCCAGTAAAGAGAAAAATGGATAAAGAAGTTGTGGTCCTTATGTACAATGGAATATCACTCAGCCATGAAATCAACGTCATAAGGCTAGTAGCAGCATGATGAGTGGATTTAGGTACGACGATTCTAAGTGAAATAAGTCACACAGAAAAAGACACTTATCATAAGATATCACTTATAGAGGGAATGTAAAAACCGCTACCCTTGAACTGAATTACAAAACAGAACAGAGTCCCACGTTTAGAAAACACACTATGGCTGCTTAACGGGAAAGGTGAGGTGGCGTGATGCATAAAACAAGGGTTTCAAATTAGCTCAGATACCGTTCCATAAACCCAATAGGTAATAGACAAGACCTACTACTTGCTCAGTGATTTGGACTCAACACCCCCTATTCACCGCCCAAGAATATATCTGACTAGTAAGAATGTTAAAACCTATGTATTGATATATCTCTGTAAGTCAGTCAAGTGGGTGTAAAGCGGCATAAACACAGCAGTAAAAAGCAGGTAAACCCCATTATAAAAATCAATTACTTTTGAAAACCCGTGAAACAAAGACAGTGAAAGAGAGAGACATTCTTACAAAATTCGTTCAGGGGCTGTGATGCCACCTGGATTGACCATATCTAGACCCACAGCTGATTGAGACATAAGCGTGGACACTCTTGGGGCTGAGAGGTTTGGTGAGGTTGGGTGAGGAAACGCAGACCCTTTAAAGTAATACTGCGTGGTACCCATCCCATGGGTCCCAAATCTCCAGGTTCAAGGGCATCTTCCTTCATCGAAAACATGCATGAGAAACCCAGGAGATGGTACAACGTGTGATCGGGAAAGGTTTCCAAAACGCACCTCATTTCTCATCTCCTTGTGCTCGGGTTCGCCATTCCAGCCGCTTTACTAGCAATCTCCCTCCTTGGAGAATCAGCTCCTTTAACCTCCTGTTCCGTACAGGTTGCAATTTGTCCTGAGGAAGAACGGGAAGAGTGGGAACCAATGAGAGACTAGCTCTAGGTGTTGGGACAGGCACAGGTCACTCTACTTTCCTATCAGGAAGAAGAATTAACCACAGGCTCAGCCTGCCGCCCGGGACCAGAATAGGGCCTGAAGCAATCTTGCGCTTTTGCGGCCAGCTCCCAAGAAAGCGAGTTGAAAAATGGAGCTCAGGGGCACTGCAATTCACAAACCTGCAGACTTATAAATGATAACTCTCGTCCACAAATATATTGAGGGAAGGCAACGAAGAGGATTGGAAAGCAAGGAAGAATTGCAGGAAACAGATTTCAGGAGGCAGATTCGAATCGCCTTTAAAGCACAGGAAAAGCGGCAAAACCTCGACAATGATGCCCTTGGGCAAAAAGGGCGTATGCGTTTTTTCCTGAATATATTCAGGAAAAAACGCATACGCCCTTTTTGGCCAACCAAGCAACCTGGAAAGGCAAATCAGCGCAACAAAGAAGTCTCGCTTCCCATCGGTCAAAAGGTCCATGCTGAATAAAGTGTCAAAACCAGAAATGCAGGACAGGCCATGGAGAAACGGGAGCCTGGCTACGCTGATGGGCGGGATGTAAATTGCCAACAGCCACTCTGGAGAAGTGTACGGTGTGTCCTGAAACATCTAAAAAACTCAGCTTAGAGAGCACAGGGCACTTCCACTCATGGGCGTATAAATTGGGAAAACTAAAAATCAGCAAGACACAGGCACCCCAAAGTTTAGGGCTGCTCTCTTGACAAGAACCTCCACTTCGTTACACCTTAAATATTCCAGTAAAGAGAAAAATGGATAAAGAAGTTGTGGTCCTTATGTACAATGGAATATCACTCAGCCATGAAATCAACGTCATAAGGCTAGTAGCAGCATGATGAGTGGATTTAGGTACGACGATTCTAAGTGAAATAAGTCACACAGAAAAAGACACTTATCATAAGATATCACTTATAGAGGGAATGTAAAAACCGCTACCCTTGAACTGAATTACAAAACAGAACAGAGTCCCACGTTTAGAAAACACACTATGGCTGCTTAACGGGAAAGGTGAGGTGGCGTGATGCATAAAACAAGGGTTTCAAATTAGCTCAGATACCGTTCCATAAACCCAATAGGTAATAGACAAGACCTACTACTTGCTCAGTGATTTGGACTCAACACCCCCTATTCACCGCCCAAGAATATATCTGACTAGTAAGAATGTTAAAACCTATGTATTGATATATCTCTGTAAGTCAGTCAAGTGGGTGTAAAGCGGCATAAACACAGCAGTAAAAAGCAGGTAAACCCCATTATAAAAATCAATTACTTTTGAAAATCCGTGAAACAAAGACAGTGAAAGAGAGAGACATTCTTACAAAATTCGTTCAGGGGCTGTGATGCCACCTGGATTGACCATATCTAGACCCACAGCTGATTGAGACATAAGCGTGGACACTCTTGGGGCTGAGAGGTTTGGTGAGGTTGGGTGAGGAAACGCAGACCCTTTAAAGTAATACTGCGTGGTACCCATCCCATGGGTCCCAAATCTCCAGGTTCAAGGGCATCTTCCTTCATCGAAAACATGCATGAGAAACCCAGGAGATGGTACAACGTGTGATCGGGAAAGGTTTCCAAAACGCACCTCATTTCTCATCTCCTTGTGCTCGGGTTCGCCATTCCAGCCGCTTTACTAGCAATCTCCCTCCTTGGAGAATCAGCACCTTTAACCTCCTGTTCCGTACAGGTTGCAATTTGTCCTGAGGATGAACGGGAAGAGTGGGAACCAATGAGAGACTAGCTCTAGGTGTTGGGACAGGCACAGGTCACTCTACTTTCCCATCAGGAAGAACAATTAACCACAGGCTCAGCCTGCCGCCCGGGACAAGAATAGGGCCTGAAGCAATCCTGCGCTTTTGCGGCCAGCTCCCAAGAAAGCGAGTTGAAAAATGGAGCTCAGGGGCACTGCAATTCACAAACCTGCAGACTTATAAATGATAACTCTCGTCCACAAATATTTTGAGGGAAGGCAACCAAGAGGATTGGAAAGCAAGGCAGAATTGCAGGAAACAGACTTCAGGAGGGAGATTCGAATCGCCTTTAAAGCACAGGAAAAGCGGCAAAACCTCGACAATGATGCCCTTGGCCAAAAAGGGCGTATGCGTTTTTTCCTGAATATATTCAGGAAAAAACGCATACGCCCTTTTTGGCCAACCAAGCAACCTGGAAAGGCAAATCAGCGATACAAAGAAGTCTCGCTTCCCATTGGTCAAAAGGGCCATGCTGAATAAAGTGTCAAAACCAGAAATGCAGGACAGGCCATGGAGAAATGGGAGCCTGGCTACGCTGATGGGTGGGATGTAAATTGCCAACAGCCACTCTGGAGAAGTGTACGGTGTGTCCTGAAACATCTAAAAAACTCAGCTTAGAGAGCACAGGGCACTTCCACTCATGGGCGTATAAATTGGGAAAACTAAAAATCAGCAAGACACAGGCACCCCAAAGTTTAGGGCTGCTCTGTTGACAAGAACCTCCACTTCGTTACACCTTAAATATCCCAGGAAAGAGAGAGATGGATAAAGAAGTTGTGGTCCTTATGTACAATGGAATATCACTCAGCCATGAAATCAACGTCATAAGGCTAGTAGCAGCATGATGAGTGGATTTAGGTACGACGATTCTAAGTGAAATAAGTCACACAGAAAAAGACACTTATCATAAGATATCACTTATAGAGGGAATGTAAAAACCGCTACCCTTGAACTGAATTACAAAACAGAACAGAGTCCCACGTTTAGAAAACACACTATGGCTGCTTAACGGGAAAGGTGAGGTGGGGTGAAGCATAAAACAAGGGTTTCCAATTAGCTCAGATACCGTTCCATAAACCCAATAGGTAATAGACAAGACCTACTACTTGCTCAGTGATTTGGACTCAACACCCCCTATTCACCGCCCAAGAATATATCTGACTAGTAAGAATGTTAAAACCTATGTATTGATATATCTCTGTAAGTCAGTCAAGTGGGTGTAAAGCGGCATAAACACAGCAGTAAAAAGCAGGTAAACCCCATTATAAAAATCAATTACTTTTGAAAACCCGTGAAACAAAGACAGTGAAAGAGAGAGACATTCTTACAAAATTCGTTCAGGGGCTGTGATGCCACCTGGATTGACCATATCTAGACCCACAGCTGATTGAGACATAAGCGTGGACACTCTTGGGGCTGAGAGGTTTGGTGAGGTTGGGTGAGGAAACGCAGACCCTGTAAAGTAATACTGCGTGGTACCCATCCCATGGGTCCCAAATCTCCAGGTTCAAGGGCATCTTCCTTCATCGAAAACATGCATGAGAAACCCAGGAGATGGTACAACGTGTGATCGGGAAAGGTTTCCAAAACGCACCTCATTTCTCATCTCCTTGTGCTCGGGTTCGCCATTCCAGCCGCTTTACTAGCAATCTCCCTCCTTGGAGAATCAGCTCCTTTAACCTCCTGTTCCGTACAGGTTGCAATTTGTCCTGAGGAAGAACGGGAAGAGTGGGAACCAATGAGAGACTAGCTCTAGGTGTTGGGACAGGCACAGGTCACTCTACTTTCCCATCAGGAAGAAGAATTAACCACAGGCTCAGCCTGCCGCCCGGGACCAGAATAGGGCCTGAAGCAATCCTGCGCTTTTGCGGCCAGCTCCCAAGAAAGCGAGTTGAAAAATGGAGCTCAGGGGCACTGCAATTCACAAACCTGCAGACTTATAAATGATAACTCTCGTCCACAAATATATTGAGGGAAGGCAACGAAGAGGATTGGAAAGCAAGGAAGAATTGCAGGAAACAGATTTCAGGAGGGAGATTCGAATCGCCTTTAAAGCACAGGAAAAGCGGCAAAACCTCGACAATGATGCCCTTGGCCAAAAAGGGCGTATGCGTTTTTTCCTGAATATATTCAGGAAAAAACGCATACGCCCTTTTTGGCCAACCAAGCAACCTGGAAAGGCAAATCAGCGCTACAAAGAAGTCTCGCTTCCCATTGGTCAAAAGGGCCATGCTGAATAAAGTGTCAAAACCAGAAATGCAGGACAGGCCATGGAGAAACGGGAGCCTGGCTACGCTGATGGGTGGGATGTAAATTGCCAACAGCCACTCTGGAGAAGTGTACGGTGTGTCCTGAAACATCTAAAAAACTCAGCTTAGAGAGCACAGGGCACTTCCACTCATGGGCGTATAAATTGGGAAAACTAAAAATCAGCAAGACACAGGCACCCCAAAGTTTAGGGCTGCTCTGTTGACAAGAACCTCCACTTCGTTACACCTTAAATATCCCAGGAAAGAGAGAGATGGATAAAGAAGTTGTGGTCCTTATGTACAATGGAATATCACTCAGCCATGAAATCAACGTCATAAGGCTAGTAGCAGCATGATGAGTGGATTTAGGTACGACGATTCTAAGTGAAATAAGTCACACAGAAAAAGACACTTATCATAAGATATCACTTATAGAGGGAATGTAAAAACCGCTACCCTTGAACTGAATTACAAAACAGAACAGAGTCCCACGTTTAGAAAACACACTATGGCTGCTTAACGGGAAAGGTGAGGTGGGGTGAAGCATAAAACAAGGGTTTCCAATTAGCTCAGATACCGTTCCATAAACCCAATAGGTAATAGACAAGACCTACTACTTGCTCAGTGATTTGGACTCAACACCCCCTATTCACCGCCCAAGAATATATCTGACTAGTAAGAATGTTAAAACCTATGTATTGATATATCTCTGTAAGTCAGTCAAGTGGGTGTAAAGCGGCATAAACACAGCAGTAAAAAGCAGCTAAACCCCATTATAAAAATCAATTACTTTTGAAAACCCGTGAAACAAAGACAGTGAAAGAGAGAGACATTCTTACAAAATTCGTTCAGGGGCTGTGATGCCACCTGGATTGACCATATCTAGACCCACAGCTGATTGAGACATAAGCGTGGACACTCTTGGGGCTGAGAGGTTTGGTGAGGTTGGGTGAGGAAACGCAGACCCTTTAAAGTAATACTGCGTGGTACCCATCCCATGGGTCCCAAATCTCCAGGTTCAAGGGCATCTTCCTTCATCGAAAACATGCATGAGAAACCCAGGAGATGGTACAACGTGTGATCGGGAAAGGTTTCCAAAACGCACCTCATTTCTCATCTCCTTGTGCTCGGGTTCGCCATTCCAGCCGCTTTACTAGCAATCTCCCTCCTTGGAAAATCAGCTCCTTTAACCTCCTGTTCCGTACAGGTTGCAATTTGTCCTGAGGAAGAACGGGAAGAGTGGGAACCAATGAGAGACTAGCTCTAGGTGTTGGGACAGGCACAGGTCACTCTACTTTCCCATCAGGAAGAACAATTAACCACAGGCTCAGCCTGCCGCCCGGGACCAGAATAGGGCCTGAAGCAATCCTGCGCTTTTGCGGCCAGCTCCCAAGAAAGCGAGTTGAAAAATGGAGCTCAGGGGCACTGCAATTCACAAACCTGCAGACTTATAAATGATGACTCTCGTCCACAAATATATTGAGGGAAGGCAACGAAGAGGATTGGAAAGCAAGGAAGAATTGCAGGAAACAGATTTCAGGAGGGAGATTCGAATCGCCTTTAAAGCACAGGAAAAGCGGCAAAACCTCGACAATGATGCCCTTGGCCAAAAAGGGCGTATGCGTTTTTTCCTGAATATATTCAGGAAAAAACGCATACGCCCTTTTTGGCCAACCAAGCAACCTGGAAAGGCAAATAAGCGCTACAAAGAAGTCTCGCTTCCCATCGGTCAAAAGGGCCATGCTGAATAAAGTGTCAAAACCAGAAATGCAGGACAGGCCATGGAGAAACGGGAGCCTGGCTACGCTGATGGGCGGGATGTAAATTGCCAACAGCCACTCTGGAGAAGTGTACGGTGTGTCCTGAAACATCTAAAAAACTCAGCTTAGAGAGCACAGGGCACTTCCACTCATGGGTGTATAAATTGGGAAAACTAAAAATCAGCAAGACACAGGCACCCCAAAGTTTAGGGCTGCTCTGTTGACAAGAACCTCCACTGCGTTACACCTTAAATATCCCAGGAAAGAGAGAGATGGATAAAGAAGTTGTGGTCCTTATGTACAATGGAATATCACTCAGCCATGAAATCAACGTCATAAGGCTAGTAGCAGCATGATGAGTGGATTTAGGTACGACGATTTTAAGTGAAATAAGTCACACAGAAAAAGACACTTATCATAAGATATCACTTATAGAGGGAATGTAAAAACCGCTACCCTTGAACTGAATTACAAAACAGAACAGAGTCCCACGTTTAGAAAACACACTATGGCTGCTTAACGGGAAAGGTGAGGTGGGGTGATGCATAAAACAAGGGTTTCCAATTAGCTCAGATACCGTTTCATAAACCCAATAGGTAATAGACAAGACCTACTACTTGCTCAGTGATTTGGACTCAACACCCCCTATTCACCGCCCAAGAATATATCTGACTAGTAAGAATCTTAAAACCTATGTATTGATATCTCTCTGTAAGTGAGTCAAGTGGGTGTAAAACGGCATAAACACAGCAGTAAAAAGCAGCTAAACCCCATTATAAAAATCAATTACTTTTAAATACCCATGAAACAAAGACAGTGAAAGAGAGAGAAATTCTTACAAAATTCGTTCAGGGGCTGTGATGCCACCTGGATTGACCATATCTAGACCCACAGCTGATTGAGACATAAGCGTGGACACTCTTGGGGCTGAGAGGTTTGGTGAGGTTGGGTGAGGAAACGCACACCCTTTAAAGTAATACTGCGTGGTACCCATCCCATGGGTCCCAAATCTCCAGGTTCAAGGGCATCTTCCTACATCGAAAACATGCATGAGAAACCCAGGAGATGGTACAACGTGTGATCGGGAAAGGTTTCCAAAACGCACCTCATTTCTCATCTCCTTGTGCTCGGGTTCGCCATTCCAGCCGCTTTACTAGCAATCTCCCTCCTTGGAGAATCAGCACCTTTAACCTCCTGTTCCGTACAGGTTGCAATTTGTCCTGAGGATGAACGGGAAGAGTGGGAACCAATGAGAGACTAGCTCTAGGTGTTGGGACAGGCACAGGTCACTCTACTTTCCCATCAGGAAGAAGAATTAACCACAGGCTCAGCCTGCCGCCCGGGACCAGAATAGGGCCTGAAGCAATCCTGCGCTTTTGCGGCCAGCTCCCAAGAAAGCGAGTTGAAAAATGGAGCTCAGGGGCACTGCAATTCACAAACCTGCAGACTTATAAATGATAACTCTCGTCCACAAATATATTGAAGGAAGGCAACGAAGAGGATTGGAAAGCAAGGAAGAATTGCAGGAAACAGATTTCAGGAGGGAGATTCGAATCGCCTTTAAAGCACAGGAAAAGCGGCAAAACCTCGACAATGATGCCCTTGGGCAAAAAGGGCGTATGCGTTTTTTCCTGAATATATTCAGGAAAAAACGCATACGCCCTTTTTGGCCAACCAAGCAACCTGGAAAGGGAAATCAGCGCAACAAAGAAGTATCGCTTCCTATCGGTCAAAAGGGCCATGTTGAATAAAGTGTCAAAACCAGAAATGCAGGACAGGCCATGGAGAAACGGGAGCCGGGCTACGATGATGGGCGGGATGTAAATTGCCAACAGCCACTCTGGAGAAGTGTACGGTGTGTCCTGAAACATCTAAAAAACTCAGCTTAGAGAGCACAGGGCACTTCCACTCATGGGCGTATAAATTGGGAAAACTAAAAATCAGCAAGACACAGGCACCCCAAAGTTTAGGGCTGCTCTGTTGACAAGAACCTCCACTTCGTTACACCTTAAATATCCCAGGAAAGAGAAAAATGGATAAAGAAGTTGTGGTCCTTATGTACAATGGAATATCACTCAGCCATGAAATCAACGTCATAAGGCTAGTAGCAGCATGATGAGTGGATTCAGGTACGACGATTCTAAGTGAAATAAGGCACACAGAAAAAGACACTTATCATAAGATATCACTTATAGAGGGAATGTAAAAACCGCTACCCTTGAACTGAATTACAAAACAGAACAGAGTCCCACGTTTAGAAAACACACTATTGCTGCTTAACGGGAAAGGTGAGGTGGGGTGATGCATAAAACAAGGGTTTCAAATTAGCTCAGATACCGTTTCATAAACCCAATATGTAATAGACAAGACATACTCCTTGCTCAGTGATTTGGACTCAACACCCCCTATTCACCGCCCAAGAATATATCTGACTAGTAAGAATCTTAAAACCTATGTATTGATATCTCTCTGTAAGGGAGTCAAGTGGGTGTAAAGCGGCATAAACACAGCAGTAAAAAGCAGCTAAACCCCATTATAAAAATCAATTACTTTTAAAAACCCGTGAAACAAAGACAGTGAAAGAGAGAGAAATTCTTACAAAATTCGTTCATGGGCTGTGATGCCACCTGGATTGACCATATCTAGACCCACAGCTGATTGAGACATAAGCGTGGACACTCTTGGGGCTGAGAGGTTTGGTGAGGTTGGGTGAGGAAACGCAGACCCTTTAAAGTAATACTGCATGGTACCCATCCCATGGGTCCCAAATCTCCAGGTTCAAGGGCATCTTCCTACATCAAAAACATGCATGAGAAACCCAGAAGATGGTACAACGTGTGATCGGGAAAGGTTTCCAAAACGCACCTCATTTCTCATCTCCTTGTGCTCGGGTTCGACATTCCAGCCGCTTTACTAGCAATCTCCCTCCTTGGAGAATCAGCACCTTTAACCTCCTGTTCCGTACAGGTTGCAATTTGTCCTGAGGATGAACGGGAAGAGTGGGAACCAATGAGAGACTAGCTCTAGGTGTTGGGACAGGCACAGGTCACACTACTTTCCCATCAGGAAGAAGAATTAACCACAGGCTCAGCCTGCCGCCCAGGACCAGAATAGGGCCTGAAGCAATCCTGCGCTTTTGCGGCCAGCTCCCAAGAAAGCGAGTTGAAAAATGGAGCTCAGGGGCACTGCAATTCACAAACATGCAGACTTATAAATGATAACTCTCGTCCACAAATATATTGAGGGAAGGCAACGAAGAGGAATGGAAAGCAAGGAAGAATTGCAGGAAACAGATTTCATGAGGGAGATTCGAATCGCCTTTAAAGCACAGGAAAAGCGGCAAAACCTCGACAATGATGCCCTTGGCCAGAAAGGGCTTATGCGTTTTTTCCTGAATATATTCAGGAAAAAACGCATACGCCCTTTTTGGCCAACCAAGCAACCTGGAAAGGCAAATCAGCGCTACAAAGAAGTCTCGCTTCCCATCGGTCAAAAGGGCCATGCTGAATAAAGTGTCAAAACCAGAAATGCAGGACAGGCCATGGAGAAACGGGAGCCTGGCTACGCTGATGGGCGGGATGTAAATTGCCAACAGCCACTCTGGAGAAGTGTACGGTGTGTCCTGAAACATCTAAAAAACTCAGCTTAGAGAGCACAGGGCACTTCCACTCATGGGCGTATAAATTGGGAAAACTAAAAATCAGCAAGACACAGGCACCCCAAAGTTTAGGGCTGCTCTGTTGACAAGAACCTCCACTTCGTTACACCTTAAATATCCCAGGAAAGAGAAAAATGGATAAAGAAGTTGTGGTCCTTATGTACAATGGAATATCACTCAGCCATGAAATCAACGTCATAAGGCTAGTAGCAGCATGATGAGTGGATTTAGGTACGACGATTCTAAGTGAAATAAGTCACACAGAAAAAGACACTTATCATAAGATATCACTTATAGAGGGAATGTAAAAACCGCTACCCTTGAACTGAATTACAAAACAGAACAGAGTCCCACGTTTAGAAAACACACTATGGCTGCTTAACGGGAAAGGTGAGGTGGGGTGATGCATAAAACAAGGGTTTCAAATTAGCTCAGATACCGTTCCATAAACCCAATAGGTAATAGACAAGACCTACTCCTTGCTCAGTGATTTGGACTCAACACCCCCTATTCACCGCCCATGAATATATCTGACTAGTAAGAATGTTAAAACCTATGTATTGATATCTCTCTGTAAGTCAGTCAAGTGGGTGTAAAGCGGCATAAACACAGCAGTAAAAAGCAGCTAAACCCCATTATAAAAATCAATTACTTTTAAAAACCCGTGAAACAAAGACAGTGAAAGAGAGAGAAATTCTTACAAAATTCGTTCAGGGGGTGTGATGCCACCTGGATTGACCATATCTAGACCCAAAGCTGATTGAGACATAAGCGTGGACACTCTTGGGGCTGAGAGGTTTGGTGAGGTTGGGTGAGGAAACGCACACCCTTTAAAGTAATACTGCGTGGTACCCATCCCATGGGTCCCAAATCTCCAGGTTCAAGGGCATTTTCCTACATCGAAAACATGCATGAGAAACCCAGGAGATGGTACAACGTGTGATCGGGAAAGGTTTCCAAAACGCACCTCATTTCTCATCTCCTTGTGCTCGGGTTCGCCATTCCAGCCGCTTTACTAGCAATCTCCCTCCTTGGAGAATCAGCACCTTTAACCTCCTGTTCCGTACAGGTTGCAATTTGTCCTGAGGATGAACGGGAAGAGTGGGAACCAATGAGAGACTAGCTCTAGGTGTTGGGACAGGCACAGGTCACACTACTTTCCCATCAGGAAGAAGAATTAACCACAGGCTCAGCCTGCCGCCCGGGACCAGAATAGGGCCTGAAGCAATCCTGCGCTTTTGCAGCCAGCTCCCAAGAAAGCGAGTTGAAAAATGGAGCTCAGGGGCACTGCAATTCACAAACATGCAGACTTATAAATGATAACTCTCGTCCACAAATATATTGAGGGAAGTCAACGAAGAGGATTGGAAAGCAAGGAAGAATTGCAGGAAACAGATTTCAGGAGGGAGATTCGAATCGCCTTTAAAGCACAGGAAAAGCGGCAAAACCTCGACAATGATGCCCTTGGCCAGAAAGGGCTTATGCGTTTTTTCCTGAATATATTCAGGAAAAAACGCATACGCCCTTTTTGGCCAACCAAGCAACCTGGAAAGGCAAATCAGCGCTACAAAGAAGTCTCGCTTCCCATCGGTCAAAAGGGCCATGCTGAATAAAGTGTCAAAACCAGAAATGCAGGACAGGCCATGGAGAAACGGGAGCCTGGCTACGCTGATGGGCGGGATGTAAATTGCCAACAGCCACTCTGGAGAAGTGTACGGTGTGTCCTGAAACATCTAAAAAACTCAGCTTAGAGAGCACAGGGCACTTCCACTCATGGGCGTATAAATTGGGAAAACTAAAAATCAGCAAGACACAGGCACCCCAAAGTTTAGGGCTGCTCTGTTGACAAGAACCTCCACTTCGTTACACCTTAAATATCCCAGGAAAGAGAAAAATGGATAAAGAAGTTGTGGTCCTTATGTACAATGGAATATCACTCAGCCATGAAATCAACGTCATAAGGCTAGTAGCAGCATGATGAGTGGATTTAGGTACGACGATTCTAAGTGAAATAAGTCACACAGAAAAAGACACTTATCATAAGATATCACTTATAGAGGGAATGTAAAAACCGCTACCCTTGAACTGAATTACAAAACAGAACAGAGTCCCACGTTTACAAAACACACTATGGCTGCTTAACGGGAAAGGTGAGGTGGGGTGATGCATAAAACAAGGGTTTCAAATTAGCTCAGATACAGTTCCATAAACCCAATATGTAATAGAAAAGACCTACTCCTTGCTCAGTGATTTGGACTCAACACCCCCTATTCACCGCCCAAGAATATATCTGACTAGTAAGAATCTTAAAACCTATGTATTGATATCTCTCTGTAAGTGAGTCAAGTGGGTGTAAAGCGGCATAAACACAGCAGTAAAAAGCAGCTAAACCCCATTATAAAAATCAATTATTTTAAAAACCCGTGAAACAAAGACAGTGAAAGAGAGAAAAATTCTTACAAAATTCGTTCAGGGGCTGTGATGCCACCTGGATTGACCATATCTAGACCCACAGCTGATTGAGACATAAGGGTGGACACTCTTGGGGCTGAGAGGTTTGGTGAGGTTGGGTGAGGAAACGCAGACCCTTTAAAGTAATACTGCGTGGTACCCAGCCCATGGGTCCCAAATCTCCAGGTTCAAGGGCATCTTCCTACATCGAAAACATGCATGAGAAACCCAGAAGATGGTACACCGTGTGTTCGGGAAAGGTTTCCAAAACGCACCTCATTTCTCATCTCCTTATGCTCGGGTTCGCCATTCCAGCCGCTTTAGTAGCAATCTCCCTCCTTGGAGAATCAGCACCTTTAACCTCCTGTTCCGTACAGGTTGCAATTTGTCCTGAGGATGAACGGGAAGAGTGAGAACCAATGAGAGACTAGCTCTAGGTGCTGGGACAGGCACAGGTCACTCTAAATTCCCATCAGGAAGAAGAATTAACCACAGGCTCAGCCTGCCGCCCGGGACCAGAATAGGGCCTGAAGCAATCCTGGGCTTTTGCGGCCAGATCCCAAGAAAGCGAGTTGAAAAATGGAGCTCAGGGGCACTGCAATTCACAAACCTGCAGACTTATAAATGATGACTCTCGTCCACAAATATATTGAGGGAAGGCAACGAAGAGGATTTGAAAGCAAGGCAGAATTGCAGGAAACAGATTTCAGGAGGGAGATTCGAATCGCCTTTAAAGCACAGGAAAAGCAGCAAAACCTCGACAATGATGCCCTTGGCCAAAACGGGCGTATGCGTTTTTTCCTGAATATATTCAGGAAAAAACGCATATGCCCGTTTTGGCCAACCAAGCAACCTGGAAAGGCAAATCAGCGCTACAAAGGAGTCTCGCTTCCCATCGGTCAAAAGGGCCATGCTGAATAAAGTGTCAAAATCAGAAATGCAGAACAGGCCGTGGAGAAACGGGAGCCTGGCTACGCTGATGGGCGTGATGTAAATTGCCAACAGCCACTCTGGAGAAGTGTACGGTGTGTCCTGAAACATCTAAAAAACTCAGCTTAGAGAGCATAGGGCACTTCCACTCATGGGCGTATAAATTGGGAAAACTAAAAATCAGCAAGCCACAGGCACCCCAAAGTTTAGGGCTGCTCTGTTGACAAGAACCTCCACTTCGTTACACCTTAAATATCCCAGGAAAGAGAAAAATGGATAAAGAAGTTGTGGTCCTTATGTACAATGGAATATCACTCAGCCATGAAATCAACGTCATAAGGCTAGTAGCAGCATGATGAGTGGATTTAGGTATGACGATTCTAAGTGAAATAAGTCACACAGAAAAAGACACTTATCATAATATATCACTTATAGAGGGAATGTAAAAACCGCTACCCTTGAACTGAATTACAAAACAGAACAGAGTCCCACGTTTAGCAAACACACTATGGCTGCTTAACGGGAAAGGTGAGGTGGGGTGATGCATAAAACAAGGGTTTCAAATTAGCTCAGATACCGATCCATAAACCCAATATGTAATAGACAAGACCTACTCCTTGCTCAGTGATTTGGACTCAACACCCCCTATTCACCGCCCAAGAATATATCTGACTAGTAAGAATCTTAAAACCTATGTTTTGATATCTCTCTGTAAGTGAGTCAAGTGGGTGTAAAGCGGCATAAACACAGCAGTAAAAAGCAGCTAAACCCCATTATAAAAATCAATTATTTTAAAAACCCGTGAAACAAAGACAGTGAAAGAGAGAAAAATTCTTACAAAATTCGTTCAGGGGCTGTGATGCCACCTGGATTGACCATATCTAGACCCACAGCTGATTGAGACATAAGGGTGGACACTCTTGGGGCTGAGAGGTGTGGTGAGGTTGGGTGAGGAAACGCAGACCCTTTAAAGTAATACTGCGTGGTACCCAGCCCATGGGTCCCAAATCTCCAGGTTCAAGGGCATCTTCCTACATCGAAAACATGCATGAGAAACCCAGAAGATGGTACACCGTGTGATCGGGAAAGGTTTCCAAAACGCACCTCATTTCTCATCTCCTTGTGCTCGGGTTCGCCATTCCAGCCGCTTTACTAGCAATCTCCCTCCTTGGAGAATCAGCTCTTTTAACCTCCTGTTCCGTACAGGTTGCAATTTGTCCTGAGGATGAACGGGAAGAGTGGGAACCAATGAGAGACTAGCTCTAGGTGTTGGGACAGGCACAGGTCACTCTACTTTCCCATCAGGAAGAAGAATTAACCACAGGCTCAGCCTGCCGCCCGGGACCAGAATAGGGCCTGAAGCAATCCTGCGCTTTTGCGGCCAGCTCCCAAGAAAGCGAGTTGAAAAATGGAGCTCAGGGGCACTGCAATTCACAAACCTGCAGACTTATAAATGAAAACTCTCCTCCACAAATATATTGAGGGAAGGCAACGTAGAGGATTGGAAAGCAAGGAAGAATTGCAGGAAACAGATTTCAGGAGGGAGATTCGAATCGCCTTTAAAGCACAGGAAAAGCGGCAAAACCTCGACAATGATGCCCTTGGCCAAAAAGGGCGTATGCGTTTTATCCTGAATATATTCAGGAAAAAACGCATACGCCCTTTTTGGCCAACCAAGCAACCTGGAAAGGCAAATCAGTGCTACAAAGAAGTCTCGCTTCCCATCGGTCAAAAGGGCCATGCTGAATAAAGTGTCAAAACCAGAAATGCAGGACAGGCCATGGAGAAACGGGAGCCTGGCTACGCTGATGGGCGAGATGTAAATTGCCAACAGCCACTCCGGAGAATTGTACGGTGTGTCCTGATACACCTAGAAAACTCAGCTTAGAGAGCATAGGGCACTTCCACTCATGGGCGTATAAATTGGGAAAACTAAAAATCAGCAAGCCACAGGCACCCCAAAGTTTAGGGCTGCTCTGTTGACAAGAACCTCCACTTCGTTACACCTTAATATCCCAGGAAAGAGAAAAATGGATAAAGAAGTTGTGGTCCTTATGTACAATGGAATATCACTCAGCCATGAAATCAACGTCATAAGGCTAGTAGCAGCATGATGAGTGGATTTACGTACGACGATACTAAGTGAAATAAGTCACACAGAAAAAGACACTTATCATAAGATATCACTTATAGAGGGAATGTAAAAACCGCTACCCTTGAACTGAATTACAAAACAGAACAGAGTCCCACGTTTAGAAAACACACTATGGCTGCTTAACGGGAAAGGAGAGGTGGGGTGATGCATAAAACAAGGGTTTCAAATTAGCTCAGATACCGTTCCATAAACCCAATATGTAATAGACAAGACCTACTCCTTGCTCAGTGATTTGGACTCAACACCCCCTATTCAACGCCCAAGAATATATCTGACTAGTAAGAATCTTAAAACCTATGTATTGATAACTCTCTGTAAGTGAGTCAAGTGGGTGTAAAGCGTCAGAAACACAGCAGTGAAAAGCTACTAAACCCCATTATAAAAATCAATTACTTTTAAAAACCCGTGAAACAAAGACAGTGAAAGAGAGAGAAATTCTTACAAAATTCGTTCAGGGGCTGTGATGCCACCTGGATTGACCATATCTAGACCCACAGCTGAATGAGACATAAGCGTGGACACTGTTGGGGCTGAGAGGTTTGGTGAGGTTGGGTGAGGATACGCACACCCTTTAAAGTAATACTGCGTGGTACCCATCCCATGGGTCCCAAATCTCCAGGTTCAAGGGCATCTTCCTACATCGAAAACATGCATGAGAAACCCAGAAGATGGTACACCGTGTGATCGGGAAAGGTTTCCAAAACGCACCTCATTTCTCATCTCCTTGTGCTCGGGTTCGCCATTCCAGCCGCTTTACTAGCAATCTCCCTCCTTGGAGAATCAGCACCTTTAACCTCCTGTTCCGTACAGGTTGCAATTTGTCCTGAGGATGAACGGGAAGAGTGGGAACCAATGAGAGACTAGCTCTAGGTGTTGGGACAGGCACAGGTCACTCTACTTTCCCATCAGGAAGAAGAATTAACCACAGGCTCAGCCTGCCGCCCGGGACCAGAATAGGGCCTGAAGCAATCCTGCGCTTTTGCGGCCCGCTCCCAAGAAAGCGAGTTGAAAAGTGGAGCTCAGGGGCTCTGCAATTCACAAGCCTGCAGACTTATAAATGATGACTCTCGTCCACAAATATATTGAGGGAAGGCAACGAAGAGGATTTGAAAGCAAGGCAGAATTGCAGGAAACAGATTTCAGGAGGGAGATTCGAATCGCCTTTAAAGCACAGGAAAAGCGGCAAAACCTCGACAATGATGCCCTTGGCCAAAAAGGGCGTATGCGTTTTTTCCTGCATATATTCAGGAAAAAACGCATACGCCCTTTTTGGACAACCAAGCAACCTGGAAAGGCAAATCAGCGCTACAAAGGAGTCTCGCTTCCCATCGGTCAAAAGGGCCATGCTGAATAAAGTGTCAAAATCAGAAATGCAGAACAGGCCATGGAGAAACGGGAGCATGGCTACGCTGATGGACGTGATGAAAATTGCCAACAGCCACTCTGGAGAAGTGTACGGTGTGTCCTGAAACATCTAAAAAACTCAGCTTAGAGAGCATAGGGCACTTCCACTCATGGGCGTATAAATTGGGAAAACTAAAAATCAGCAAGCCACAGGCACCCCAAAGTTTAGGGCTGCTCTGTTGACAAGAACCTCCACTTCGTTACACCTTAAATATCCCAGGAAAGAGAAAAATGGATCAAGAAGTTGTGGTCCTTATGTACAATGGAATATCACTCAGGCATGAAATCAACGTCATAAGGCTAGTAGCAGCATGATGAGTGGATTTAGGTACGACGATTCTAAGTGAAATAAGTCACACAGAAAAAGACACTTATCATAAGATATCACTTATAGAGGGAATGTAAAAACCGCTACCCTTGAACTGAATTACAAAACAGAACAGAGTCCCACGTTTAGAAAACACACTCTGGCTGCTTAACAGGAAAGGTGTGGTGGGGTGATGCATAAAACAAGGGTTTCAAATTAGCTCAGATACCTTTCCATAAACCCAATAGGTAATAGACAAGACCTACTCCTTGCTCAGTGAATTGGACTCAACACCCCCTATTCACCGCCCAAGAATATATCTGACTAGTAAGAATCTTAAGACCTATGTATTGATATCACTCTGTAAGTGAGACAAGTGGGTGTAAAGCGGCATAAAGACAGCAGTGAAAAGCAGCTAAATCCCATTATAAAAATCAATTATTTTAAAAACCCGTGAAACAAAGACAGTGAAAGAGAGAAAAATTCTTACAAAATTCGTTCAGGGGCTGTGATGCCACCTGGATTGACCATATCTAGACCCACAGCTGATTGAGACATAAGGGTGGACACTCTTGGGGCTGAGAGGTTTGGTGAGGTTGGGTGAGGAAACGCAGACCCTTTAAAGTAATACTGCGTGGTACCCAGCCCATGGGTCCCAAATCTCCAGGTTCAAGGGCATCTTCCTACATCGAAAACATGCATGAGAAACCCAGAAGATGGTACACCGTGTGATCGGGAAAGGTTTCCAAAACGCACCTCATTTCTCATCTCCTTGTGCTCGGGTTCGCCATTCCAGCCGCTTTACTAGCAATCTCCCTCCTTGGAGAATCAGCACCTTTAACCTCCTGTTCCGTACAGGTTGCAATTTGTCCTGAGGATGAACGGGAAGAGTGGGAACCAATGAGAGACTAGCTGTAGGTGTTGGGACAGGCACAGGTCACTCTACTTTCCCATCAGGAAGAAGAATTAACCACAGGCTCAGCCTGCCGCCCGGGACCAGAATAGGGCCTGAAGCAATCCTGCGCTTTTGCGGCCACCTCCCAAGAAAGCGAGTTGAAAAATGGAGCTCAGGGGCACTGCAATTCACAAACCTGCAGACTTATAAATGAAAACTCTCGTCCACAGATATATTGAGGGAAGGCAACGAAGAGGATTGGAAAGCAAGGAAGAATTGCAGGAAACAGATTTCAGGAGGGAGATTCGAATCGCCTTTAAAGCACAGGAAAAGCGGCAAAACCTCGACAATGATGCCCTTGGCCAAAACGGGCGTATGCGTTTTTTCCTGCATATATTCAGAAAAAAACGCATACGCCCTTTTTGGCCAACCAAGCAACCTGGAAAGGCAAATCAGCGCTACAAAGGAGTCTCGCTTCCCATCGGTCAAAAGGGTCATGCTGAATAAAGTGTCAAAATCAGAAATGCAGAACAGGCCATGGAGAAACGGGAGCATGGCTACGCTGATGGACGTGATGTAAATTGCCAACAGCCACTCTGGAGAAGTGTACGGTGTGTCCTGAAACATCTAAAAAACTCAGCTTAGAGAGCATAGGGCATTTCCACTCATGGGCGTATAAATTGGGAAAACTAAAAATCAGCAAGACACGGGCACCCCAAAGTTTAGGGCTGCTCTGTTGACAAGAACCTCCACTTCGTTACACCTTAAATATACCAGGAAAGAGAAAAATGGAGAAATAAGTTGTGGTCCTTATGTACAATGGAATATCACTCAGCCATGAAACCAACGTCATAAGGCTAGTAGCAGCATGATGAGTGGATTTAGGTATGACGATTCTAAGTGAAATAAGTCACACAGAAAAAAACACTTATCATAAGATATCACTTATAGAGGGAATGTAAAAACTGCTACCCTTGAACTGAATTACAAAACAGAACACAGTCCCACGTTTAGAAAACACACTATGGCTGCTTAACGGGAAAGGTGAGGTGGGGTGATGAATAAAACAAGGGTGTCAAATTAGCTCAGATACCGTTCCATGAAGCCAATATGTAATAGACAAGACCTACTCCTTGCTCAGTGATTTGGACTCAACACCCCCTATTCACCGCCCAAGAATATATCTGACTAGTAATAATCTTAAAACCTATGTTTTGATATCTCTCTGTAAGTGAGTCAAGTGCGTGTAAAGCGGCATAAACACAGCAGTAAAAAGCAGCTAAACCCCATTATAAAAATCAATTACTTTTAAAAACCCGTGAAACAAAGACAGTGAAAGAGAGAGAAATTCTTACAAAATTCGTTCAGGGGCTGTGATGCCACCTGGATTGACCATATCTAGACCCACAGCTGATTGAGACATAAGCGTGGACACTCTTGGGGCTGAGAGGTTTGGTGAGGTTGGGTGAGGAAACGCAGACCCTTTAAAGTAATACTGCGTGGTACCCATCCCATGGGTCCCAAATCTCCAGGTTCAAGGGCCTCTTCCTACATCGAAAACATGCATGAGAAACCCAGAAGATGGTACACCGTGTGATCGGGAAAGGTTTCCAAAACGCACCTCATTTCTCATCTCCTTGTGCTCGGGTTCGCCATTCCAGCCGCTTTACTAGCAATCTCCCTCCTTGGAGAATCAGCACCTTTAACCTCCTGTTCCGTACAGGTTGCAATTTCTCCTGAGGATGAACGAGAAGAGGGGGAACCAATGAGAGACTAGCTCTAGGTGTTGTGACAGGCACAGGTCACTCTATTTTCCCATCAGGAAGAAGAGTTAACGACAGGCTCCGCCTGCCGCCCGGGAGCAGAATAGGGCCTGAAGCAATCCTGCGCTTTTGCGGCCAGATCCCAAGAAAGCGAGTTGAAAAATGGAGCTCAGGGGCTCTGCAATTCACAAACCTGCAGACTTATAAATGATGACTCTCGTCCACAAATATATTGAGGGAAGGCAACGAAGAGGATTTGAAAGCAAGGCAGAATTGCAGGAAACAGATTTCAGGAGGGAGATTCGAATCGCCTTTAAAGCACAGGAAAAGCGGCAAAACCTCGACAATGATGCCCTTGGCCAAAAAGGGCGTATGCGTTTTTTCCTGAATATATTCAGGAAAAAACGCATACGCCCTTTTTGGCCAACCAAGCAACTTGGAAAGGAAAATCAGCGATACAGAGAAGTCTCGCTTCCCATCGGTCAAGAGGGCCATGCTGAATAAAGTGTCAAAACCAGAAATGCAGGACAGGCCATGGAGAAACGGGAGCCTGGCTACGCTGATGGGCGGGATGTAAACTGCCAACATCCACTCCGGAGAAGTGTACGGTGTGTCCTGAAACATCTAAACAACTCAGCTTAGAGAGCATAGGGCACTTCCACTCATGGGCGTATAAATTGGGAAATCTAAAAATCAGCAAGACACAGGCACCCCAAAGTTTAGGGCTGCATTGTTGACAAGAACCTGCACTTCGTTACACCTTAAATATCCCAGGAAAGAGAAAAATGGATAAAGAAGTTGTGGTCTTTATGTACAATGGAATATCACTCAGCCATGAAACCAACGTCATAAGGCTAGTAGCAGCATGATGAGTAGATTTAGGTACGACGATTCTAAGTGAAATAAGTCACACAGAAAAGGACACTTATAATAAGATATCACTTATAGAGGGAATGTAAAAACCGCTACCCTTGAACTGAATTACAAAACAGAACAGAGTCACACGTTTAGAAAACACATTATAGCTGCTTAACTGGAAAGGTGAGGTGGGGTGAAGCATAAAACAAGTGTTTCAAATTAGCTCAGATACCGTTCCATAAGCCCAATATGTAATAGACAAGACCTACTCCTTGCTCAGTGAATTGGACTCAACATCCCCTATTCACCGCCCAAGAATATATCTGACTAGTAAGAATCTTAAAACCTATGTATTGATATCTCTCTGTAAGTGAGTCAAGTGGGTGTAAAGCGGAAGAAACACAGCAGTGAAAAGCAGCTAAACACCATTATAAAAATCAATTACTTTTAAAAACCCATGAAACAAAGACAGTGAAAGAGAGAGAAATTCTTACAAAATTCGTTCAGGGGCTGTGATGCCACCTGGATTGACCATATCTAGACCCACAGCTGATTGAGACATAAGCGTGGACACTCTTGGGGCTGAGAGGTTTGGTGAGGTTGGGTGAGGAAACGCACACCCTTTAAAGTAATACTGCGTGGTACCCATCCCATGGGTCCCAAATCTCCAGGTTCAAGGGCATCTTCCTACATCGAAAACATGCATGAGAAACCCAGAAGATGGTACAACGTGTGATCGGGAAAGGTTTCCAAAACGCACCTCATTTCTCATCTCCTTGTGCTCGGGTTCGCCATTCCAGCCGCTTTACTAGCAATCTCCCTCCTTGGAGAATCAGCACCTTTAACCTCCTGTTCCGTACAGTTTACAATTTGTCCTGAGCATGAACAGGAAGAGGGGGAGCCAATGAGAGACTAGCTCTAGGTGTTGGGACAGGCACAGGTCACTCTATTTTCCCATCAGGAAGAAGAATTAACCACAGGCTCAGCCTGCCGCCCGGAACCAGAATAGGGCCTGAAGCAATCCTGCGCTTTTGCGGCCAGCTCCCAAGAAAGCGAGTTGAAAAATGAGGCTCAGGGGCACTGCAATTCACAAACCTGCAGACTTATAAATGATAACTCTCTTCTACAAATATATTGAGGGAAGGCAACGAAGAGGATTTGAAAGCAAGGCAGAATTGCAGGAAACAGATTTCAGGAGGGAGATTCGAATCGCCTTTAAAGCACAGGAAAAGTGGCAAAACCTCGACAATGATGCCCTTGGCCAAAAAGGGCGTATGCGTTTTTTCCTGAATATATTCAGGAAAAAACGCATACGCCCTTTTTGGCCAACCAAGCAACCTGGAAAGGCAAATCAGCGCTACAAAGAAGTCTCGCTTCCCATCGGTCAAAAGGGCCATGCTGAAAAAGTGTCAAAACCAGAAATGCAGGACAGGCCATGGAGAAACGGGAGCCTTTCTACGGTGATGTGTGGGATGTAAAGTGCCAACAGCCACTCTGGAGAAATGTACGGTGTGTCCTGAAACATCTAAAAAACTCAGCTTAGAGAGCATAGGGCACTTCCACTCATGGGCGTATAAATTGGGAAAACTAAAAATCAGCAAGACACAGGCACCACAAAGTTTAGGGCTGCTCTGTTGACAAGAACCTCCACTTCGTTACACCTTAAATATCCCAGGAAAGAGAAAAATGGATAAAGAAGTTGTGGTCCTTATGTACAATAGAATATCACTCAGCCATGAAATCAACGTCATAAGGCTAGTAGCAGCATGATGAGTGGATTTTGGTACAACGATTTTATGTGAAATAAGTCACACAGAAAAAAGACACTTATCATAAGATATCACTTATAGAGGGAATGTAAAACCCGCTACCCTTGAACTGAATTACAAAGCAGAACAGAGTCCCACGTTTAGAAAACACACTATGGCTGCTTAACGGGAAAGGTGAGGTGGGGTGATGCATAAAACAAGGGTTTGAAATTAGCTTAGATACCGTTCCATAAACCCAATAGGTAATACACAAGACCTACTCCTTGCTCAGTGAATTGGACGCAACACCCCCTATTCACCGCCCGAGAATATATCTGACTAGTAAGAATCTTAAAACCTTTGTATTGATATCTCTCTTTAAGTGAGTCAAGTGGGTGTAAAGCGGCATAAACACAGCAGTAAAAAGCAGCTAAACCCCATTATAAAAATCAATTACTTTTAAAAACCCGTGAAACAAAGACAGTGAAAGAGAGAGAAATACTTACAAAATTCGTTCAGGGGCTGTGATGCCACCTGGATTGACCATATCTAGACCCACAGCTGATTGAGACATAAGGGTGGACACTCTTGGGGCTGAGAGGTTTGGTGAGGTTGGGTGAGCAAACGCAGTCCCTTTAAAGTAATACTGCGTGGTACCCATTCTATGGATCCCAAATCTCCAGGTTCAATGGAATCTTCCTACAGAGAAAAAATGCTTGGGAAACCCGGTGGATGGTATACAGTGTGATCGAGAAAGGATTCTGAAACGCACCTCCTTCCTTATCTCCTGGTGCTCGTGTTCGCCATTCCAGCCGCTTTACTAACAATCTCCCCACTTGGAGAATCAGCACCTTTAACCTCCTGTTCCGTACAGGTTGTAATTTTTCCTGAGGATGAATGGGAAGAGGGGGGACCCATGAGAGGCTAGCTGTAGCTGTTGGGACAGGCACTGGTAACCCTAATTTCCCATCAGGAAGAAGAATTAACCACAGGCCCAGCCTGCGCCCCAGAACCAGAATAGGGACTGAAGCAATCGTGCGGGTTTGCGGCCAGCTCCCAAAAAAGCGATTTGGAAAATGGAGCTCAGGAGCACGGCAATTCACAAATCTGCAGAGTTATAAATGATAACTCTCGTCTAAAAATGTATTGAGGTAAGGCAACGAAGAGGATTTCAAAGCAAGACAGAATTGCAGGAAACAGTTTTTCACAGGTAGATTGGACTCGCCTTTAAAGCACATGAAATTCCGTAGAACTTCGACAATGATGCAGTTGGCCAAAAAGGGCGTCTGCGTTGTTTCCTGAATAAATTTTGGAAAAAACGCAGATGCTCTTTTTGGCCAACTAAGCAAGCGGGCAATGCAAATCAGCATTACAAAAATGTCTCACTTCGCATTGGTCAAAAGGCCCATGCTGAAAAAGTGTAAAACCCAGAAATGCAGGACAGGCCATGGAGAAAACGGGGCCTTGTTATACTGATCGGCGGGATGTAATTTGCCACCGGCCACTCTTGAGAATTGTATGCTGTATCTTAAAACTTCTAAAAAACAGAGCTACAGAGCATACAGCACTTCCCCTCATGGGCGTATATCTTGGGAAAACCAAAAAATCGACAACACAGGCACCCCAAAGTTTAGGGCTGCTCTGTTTAGAAATACCTCGATTTGGGTACAACTTACATGTCCTTGGAAGGAAAAAATGGAGAAAGAAGATGTGGTACTTATGTACAATGGAATATTACTCAGCAATTAAATCAATGAAATAAGGCCAGTGGCAGCAACTCGTGGAGACTGAGGTACGATCATTCTAAGTGACATAAGTCAGACATAAAAAGAGACTTATCATAAGGTATCACTTATAGATAGTATCTAAAAATGCCTTCACATGAACGCAATTACAAAACAGAAACGGAGTCACACATTTAGAAAACACACTTATGGCTGCTAAAGGAGAAAGGTGGGGCGGGGTGATGCATAAACCAGGAGGTTGAAATTAGCACAGATATGGTTCCATAAACAAAATAGGTATTCGACAGGACCTACTCTATAGCTCAAAGAGCTGGACTCAGCACACTGTTGTCACCAGAAAAGGATATATAAGACTGGTAAGAATCTGTAAAAGAATTTATTGATGTCTCTCTTTAAGTGAATCAAGTGGATAGATGTAGAGCAGCAAGAAACACAGTATTGAAAATCAGCTATACCCCATTATAAAATTAAATAACAAGAACAAAATAAAGACAGTGAGAGAGAGAGAAATTCTTACAAAATTTGTTCAAGGGCTGTGATGCAACCTGGACTGACCATATCTAGACACAGAGCTGGATGGGACCTAAGGCTCTACACTCGTTGGTCTGAGAGGCTTCGTGAGGATGGGACAGCAAATGCAGCACTTTTAGAGTAATACTGCCTGGCCCCCATTCCATGGGTTCCATATCTCCAGGTGCAGGGGACCCTTCCTACAGCTAAAACATGCATGGCACATCCAGAGGATGGTACACCGTCTGATCGGGAAGAGTTTGGAGAAGTCACCTCATCTCCACGTCTCCTGGTATTCGGGTTCCCCAGCTCCTTTCCTTAGAGTCTCCCCACTTTGGGAAGGCAGCACACTCAACAGCCGGTTTTGCACGGCTTGGAATTTTCCGGTGAAGAAGGGAAATGGCGGGATGGAATGAGACACAAGCCTTAGATGTTTGGACAGGCATATGCCACTCTAGTTTCCTACCTGGAAGAAGAATTTCCCTATCCTTCAGGTGCCCCAGTAACTGGAATGGGTCTGTAGAAATCCTGCCCCTTTGTGTCTGCTTCCCTAAACAAGTTGAAAACCGGTGCTCAGGGGCACTGCAATTCACAAACATGCAGGGTTGTAATTGACACCTCTAATGGAGTCATTTCTTGAGCCAAGTATTCGTAAAGGCCTTGTAAGCAAGGCAGAATTGCAGGAAAGGGATTTCAAGGGGTAGTTTGCACTCGTCATCAAAGCACATGCAAAGCTGCTGAACATCGCCAATGATGCAGTTTGCCAAAAAGGCCGTATGCGCTATTCCTTAATATATTCAGGAAAAACCCTTACTCCATTTTTGGCCAACAAAACAGGCGGGCAATGTAAATTAATACTACAAAGAGATATCACTTCGCACCAGTCAGAATGGCCAACCTCACAAACTGTAAAACCTGAAATGCAGGACAGGGTGTGGAGAAAAGGGAACCCTGACCAGATGATGGTGGGAATGTAAATTGCTAACAGCCACTCTGGAGAAGTGGGTGGTGATTCCTCAAAAATCTAAAAACCAGAGCTTCAGAGCATATGGCGCTTCCACTCCTGGGCCTGTATCTTGGAAAAAACGTAAATTGACAGGACCCAGGCACTCTAAAATTTATGCAGCCCTGTTTACAAAAGCCTCTACTCAGAAGCTACCTAAAAGTCCTTGGAGGGAAGAATGGATAAAGAAATTATGGTAGATATGTACAATGGAATATTACTCAGCCATGAAGTGAATGAAATAAGGCCATTTAGGGCCACTCAGAAGGACCTACATTCATTCATATTAAGTGTCATAAATCAGGCAATGAAAAATATCATATGATATTACTTATCGGTGGAATCTAAAAATTGATAGAAAGGTACTATCTTACAACACAGAAACAGAGTCCCAGACTTAGAACACAAACTTATGTTTACCAAAGTGGAAAGGTGTGTTGGAGGCATAAATCATGAGGTTGGAGTTAGTATATACATATTTACAAAGAGAAAACTTGTAATCAACATGGACCTGCTGTAGAGCACTTGGAACTCTTCTCAACACCCTTTAGTAACCTCAATGGGAAAATAATTCTAAAAAGAATAT
Source organism: Balaenoptera physalus (assembly GCF_965194825.1). Lineage (NCBI taxonomy): Eukaryota > Metazoa > Chordata > Mammalia > Artiodactyla > Balaenopteridae > Balaenoptera > Balaenoptera physalus. The sequence continues at coordinate 859,036 of NW_028126526.1, forward strand.
ATAGTTATCTCTGTATAAATGAATCATGTTGGTGTATGTCAAAAATGAACACAACATGATAAATCAACTATATACTCCATTATAAATTTAAGATTAAGTTAAAGAAAAGAAAAATGATCACTAAATTTGTTTAGTCGCAGTGAACGTACTAGTGTCACATCCCTGGACACAGACACAATTTGGTCCCAAGGCTGGACTGTTGTAGGCCTGAGGACCTCGGGAGGATATGCCAGCTAATTCGCCCCCCTTGAACATGTGCAACCTGGTCCCCTCTGCATGGGATCACTATCTCCAGATCTAAGTGTGCCCTCATACTACTAAACCAACCCTCTGACACCCAAAGGATGGTGGACTCTCTGGGCTGGATGACATTTGGAAAATCACCTGCTCTCAACATATCCTGGTGTTTGGGTTCCGACCTCCCGACTCCTTCGTAAGGGTCATCGCACTCTACAAGACAGCACCCTCAACAGGTGATTTTGCAGGGGTTTATACTTGTTCGGGGGATGAAGGGTAAGGGGGAAGAAGGAATGGGACAGAAGCCCTTACATGTTTGGACAGGCACATTCCACTCTAATTTAATACCCAAGAACAGGACTTGCCCTACACCTAAGGTTGTGTCAGTAACCAGAGAGGGACAGTAGAAACCCTGCCGCCTTCTGTTTCCCACAACAACAATTCTAAAACTGGACCTTATACGCACTTCATATTCACAATGCCTGGGGAGCTGTAAATGACAACAGCCCTCAAAAAATGTCTTGGGGTAGGTAATCGAAGTAGACTTCAAAACAAGGCAACCTTTCAATAACCCTTTTTCAAGGGGTAAATCTTACTGACACTGTTCAAAAAAAAAAGCACATATGAAGATACTCACCATTGCTTTATGTTAGACAAATGCAAATCAGATGTACAAAGAAGTATCATCTGGAACCACTCAGAATAGCCACCATCACAATGTCTACAAACAAGAAATGCTTCAGAAGGTGTGGAAAAAAGAGAAACCTACTACTTATTTTTTTTTAATCTGCGTTGGGTCTTCGTTGCTGTGCACAGCTTTTCTTTAGTTGCAGCAAGCGGGGGCTACTCATCATTGTGGTACGAAGCCTTCTCTTTGTGGTGGCTTCTCTTGTTGTGGAGCACATGCTGTAGGCACACAGGCTTCAGTAGTTGTGGCTCGTGGGCTCTAGAGCACAGACTGAGTAGTTGTGGTGCACGGGCTTACTTGTTCTGTGGCATGTGAGATCTTCCCTGGCCAGGGCTCCAACCTGTGTCCCCTGAACTGGCAGGCAGATTCTTAACCACTGCACCACCAATTCTATGCTATCGGTGGCAATGCCAATTGGTAACAGCCACTATGGATCACAGAATGGAGGTTACCAGAGTAAGGGGAGGTGGGAGGGATAAATTGGAAATTGGGATTGACATATACACACCACTATATATAAAAGAGATAACAAATAAGGGCTTACTGTATAGCACAGGGAACTCTACTCAATACTCTGTAATGACCTGTATGGGAAAGGAATCCAAAAAGGATTGGATATATGTATAACTGCTTCACTGTGCTGTGCAGCAGAAAGTAACACAACATTGTAAATCAACTCTATTCCAAAAAAATTGAAATTGAAATGAAATGAAGTAAAATAAAATAAAATAGAGCTACCAGATGGTCCAGCAAGTTCACTCCTGTGTGCATATCTGGAGGAAAGCATAAATCGAAAAGACACATCTTCCCCAATGTTCACTGCAACACTCTTTACAATAACGAAGACATGGAAGCAACCAAAATGTCCATCAACATATGAATATAGGTAAAGAATATGTGATACATATATATAATGGAATATGACTCAGCCATAAAATAGAAGAAAATAATGCCAGTTGCAGTAACATGGATGGACCTAGAGATGATTGTACTAAGTGAAGTAAGTCAGACAGAGTAAGACAAACATTGGATGATATCACTTCTAGGTGGAAGCTAAAAATTGATACAAATGAACTAACTTACAAAACAGAGGCAGACTCACAGAGTTGGAAAACAAACTTATGGTTACCAAAGGGGAGAGGTGGGGGGTAGGGATAAATCAGGAGCTTGGGGTAAACATACGAATACTACTATATATAACAGATAAGCAACAAGGACCTACTGTATAGCACAGGGAGCTCTACTCAGTATTGTGGGAATACCGTTATCAGAAAAGAATCTGATAAAGAATGAATATATGCATATGTGTAACTGAAGCACTTGCTGTGCAGCTGAAATGAACACAACATTGTAAATCAACTATACTCCAATAAAATTTAAATTCAAAATAAAGAAAATCACCTATATTTCAAAAGAAAAAAAAAGAATTCCCATCTCTTTATATGGCTTGATAGCTTACTTTTTTAGTGCTCAATATTATCCCATTCCCAGAATATATTAATACTATATCATTTCATTCACCTATTGGAGGACACCTTAGTTTCATTCACATTTTGGCAATATTGAATTAGGTGCTATAAATATCCATACGCAGGTTTTCCTCTGGAAGTATGTTTTAAACTACTTTCAGTAAATATCCATGAGAACACTTGACGGATTGTACAGTAAGGGAATGCTCAATATTCTAGCAAGTGTCAATCAGACTACCAAAGTAGCTGTATTATTTTTCATTTCCACCAATGACAAATGACATTTCCTATTGTTCCACATCTCCTACAGAATTTGTTCTTGTCATTGTTCACATTTTAGCCATTCTAAGTGTTACATAGTGGTATGGAATTGTATTTTTAATTTGCTTTTTCATGGCAGCATGTAATCTGGATTATTCTTCTGTATACTTATATGCATAGTGTCTATTTTCTTTGGTGAGGTGTCCATAAAGTATATTGGTCCACATTTTACTTAGGTTGCTTTCATTTTTTTCTACCCAATCTGTATTTGTTTTATTTATTTTCGTGCCTTATTGCATTAGCAAGGACTTGGAGTAAAATATGGAAAAAGAGTCATGAAAGGGGACATCCTTGCTTTTACCTGAACTTAGTGGAAAAGCTTCATGGTTTTGACCATTAATCATGATGTCAGATAAAAGTTTCCTGTAAATCTTTGTTATCAACTTGAGAAAGCTCCAGTCTATTTCTTTAACTGAGAGTTTTTATGAAGAATGGGTGTTAGATTTTTTCAAAGGTCTTCTGAATCTATTGATATGCTAATGATTGTCTTTAAGGTGTTGATATGATGGATATAATTATTTGATTCTAGAATGTGGAACCAGCCTTTCATACCTGGGATTATTTCCTCTCATTCATGATATAAAATTCTCTCAAAATATTGTTGGATTCGATTTGGTAATATTTTGTTGAGGATTTTTGCATTGATGTTCCTGAGAGATATTGGTCAGTTTTCTTTACTATTCATATGTTCTTCTAAGTTTGGATGCTGTGGATTTAGTGTCAGACATTCATTTGGGGAGATTCTCAGTCATTTTTTAAAAATATTTTCTGTTCTTTATTATCTTTATTCTCCTCCTGCTATACCCATTATGTATAGGTCACAGCATTTTTCATTTTTCCACAATTATTGATTACTCTGTTCTGTTGATTCCTTTCCTGCCCATTTTCTCTTTTCTTTTGAGATTTAAAGGTTTCTCCTGATATGTCTTCAAGCTCACAGATATTTCTCCTCAGCCAGCTCTTTGACTGCTAAAACAAAATACAAGAGACTTGGTATTTTATAAACAACAGAATATTTTTGTTTTCTCATAATTGCTGAGGCTGAAAAGTTCAAGAACAAGTACCCAGGGGCTTCCCTGGAGGTGCAGTGGTTAAGAATCTGCCTACCAATAAAGGGGACAAGGGTTCGAGCCCTGGTCCAGGAAGATCCCACATACCATGGAACAACTAAGCCCGTGCACCACAAATACTGAGCCTGTGCTCTAGAGTCCACAGGCCACAACTACTGAGCCCGTGAGCCACAACCACTGAAACCCACACGCCTAGAGCCGGTGCTCCGCAACAAGAGAAGCCACTCAATGAGAAGCCCGCACACCGCACCAAAGACCCAACACAGCCAAAAAATTAATTAATTAATTATCTAATTATTTTTTTTAAAAAAGAACAAGTTGCCAGCTGACTTAGTGTCTGGCGAGGGACCAATTTCTGGTTCATAATGTGGGTCTTCTCGCTCGGCAATGAAATCATGGAATGGGCATAAGATCTTCTGTGTGCTACATTTTTTATGTCACTAATCCCATGTTTGAGGTCTCTGGCCTCATAACCTAATCACCTCCCAAAAGCCCCACCTCCTAATACCATCAACATGGGAGCTGGGTTTCAAAATTTTAAAATTAGAGGTACAAAATATTTACACCATAACAGGGACCACAGAGTTAACTGATTTTTCCTTTCATGTTAAAGGTTTGCACATTTATATTTATTATATAATACCAAAACCCTTGTTTTTTTTTATAAGATTCTTTTTCCGTATACGCCAGTACAGAACACTGAGTAGAGTTCCCTGTGCTATAAAGCAGGTCTTTATCTATTTTATATATAGTAGTGTGTATAAGTCAGTCCCAATCTCCCAATTTATCCCTTCCCCACTTATTCCCTGGTAACCATAAGTTTGTTTTCTATATCCATGATTCTAGTTCTGTTGTGTAAATAAATTCATTTGTACTTTTTTTTTTCTTTTATAGATTCCTCATATAAGCAATATCATATGATATCTGTCTTTCTGTGTCTGACTTGCTTCACTCAGTATAACAATCTCTAGGTCCATCCATGTTGCTACAAAACCCTTAATTGTTAAGGATAACTCTCAATTTTTCCCAGTATCGTCAGCAATTCTTTCTGGCAGACACGTGATAACACTTTTTAAACGGATATTGAGACCAAGGCTCCTGACCTGCAAACAAACAAAACATCATTCATATAGTGAAAACTTTGCAAATCAAAGGATGAAAGCACTTGGTCTAAATCCCTTTGCACCCACTGCTGACAGAGGGCAGAGGAGTTTGACTCACTAATCTTCCTTACGTGCACTTCTTCCTAATGGGTTATTCCATCTAAAACTTATAAGAAGCAGGGATGTATCATGGAACACACCAATCGCTACTACAGATTCTGAAGCAGCAAAAAAAAAAAAAAGAAAAACATGATAAATCCATCCAAAGGGTTCTGTCCACATTGTTAAAATAGTTTCCTTCACACTGTGAACCCTTTTCAAACCCTATCACTTGAACCTATTTTTATTTTTTTCAACAAAAATAATGTTAATCTGCAGTCAGACACTCCAGTAATATTACACTATCCCTTGTGCAAGTATGTAGGGATTTGAGGAGCTATGGGAGGCCACCATGAGAGGTTGCCTAGAGTAATTAGGACATTTCATTTAATGTTGGTTCTTCTCCCTAAGATGTCTGCTATCCTCTTCTTTTTGTAGCTACTAGCATTGAGAAAGTGACCAAGATAAGGCCCTTCTCTTTTACTGCCCATGAATGGAACTGTGATTAACCCCACAGAACTTGGTGTTTCCAGAATCCCCTGAACCTACTGACCCTCCATGCATGGCACGACATAGATAAGGATGGTGACGTGTATCCTTGTATAGAGCGTGTTATAAAATGTTTGACTCTTCCCTTCCTCATAATTCCAAAGAATAGGTTTCTTTGGATTTCTGCTTAATGCTGCTGGAGTTGGTACATAAGTTGAGGGAGGTATCAGGACACACTAAAAGAGAGGGTAACTGCACAGAAAATACAAGCAGGTACATTTCTGTGTAGTTTCAAGCAGCTTATTTGCTATATCAACCATGGTGACATGTTGACCCTTCCTCTTTCTACTAGTAGTACAACAAACATAAAGGATATTTAGGCTGCTTGTTTTATCCCCACCTCTCACAATTGATCTGCATTAACATATAGGACAATGAAGGGCCCTTTCTACCATCTTAACCAGTATTTGAGAACTAGAAAATGTCCAGATTTTTCTGGGGTTTATTTTCATATTCCCCAATCAGGCCTATGAAGGAATCTTACCTATTGTGTTTATTAATGAAGTCATATCTCTGACGGCATCCCATCATCAACAAAACTGGAAAGAAATTTGAAGGGTCTTCGATTTTACCATACTTGAAATAACAATATTTTAGCCTGACACGTTTTTGGATTTTAGAAAAAAAATATTTTAAATGAGACAAAAAATCATTTTTATGACACAAGAAGACAGCAATAGTTTTATATTTTTATCTGTTCCACTTGCACACAAGTGTCTCATGGGGTTATGTAAAGCTCTCCTGTTGGGTGCTGTGCATGGTGCAAGTATGGAATAAAGCTTAGGAATCTTAAGCTTCAGTCACCTGAAACGTTTAAATTAGGATGCAAGCAATCCTGTCCAACATTTGAAAAGAGCAAGACACTCTCTTTATTTTATTTGTTAGGTAATTAATCTGTCTTTTCCCCAAGGAGAGAAACAAGTGGCATCTTCCATCAATGTGTTGCACAAATATCTTTGAACAGAGAGTGCAAGCAGAGGCTGATACAGGATGTGAAAAAAAAATGAGAGACCCTTGTGGCATTTTCTCCTAACTTATTGCAATCTCCCATTTAAAATGTGGGAATAATCAATCTTCTGAGGAAAAAGGCCCAAGGAAGGTTTTTGCTTCTGTGGAATAAGGGGATTGCTAAAGATTTCAGGAGGCAAGACGAATTAGTGAGAATGACCATGAGAAATCAGAGAAAAGTCAGATCCATGGATGAAGTGATGTTTACCACTGTGAATCAATGAGAAGTAGGAGCAAATGAAAAGAAAGCTGATACAACATTTTCTGAATAAATGTAACCTTTCAGCTGTCATAGAAAAAATAATACTCACTATCATACAACATATTTAGTTTAGAAAGTTAACTTAAATTTAAAGCTTAATAATTACATTTATTGAAGAAATGAAAACATATTTGTGGTTTACAATAAATAATGTGTTCTGCTACAGGTAAAAAGACTACATAAATAAATAGAAATAAGACTAAATAAATAAAGAGGAAAATAACAAATTAGATGTTATTAACATTAAAAACTGACACTCATCTAAAGAAAGAGAAGGAGAGACAGAAAGAGAGAAGAACTCATCTCAAGCATGTATTAAAAACTCCTAAATAAGAAGTCTTCAGATATTAAAAAAAAAAAAAGGAAGTCTTCAATAAGAAGATAATGGAATAGCAAAATGGGGGAAATATACCAAAAGATATTTCAAAAAAGAGAGTACAGAATGTTAAGTAAACATATCAAAAGATGCTTGGCTTCTTAGTAGTCAATTAAATGCAAAAGCGTGATACCTGGAATTATCACTCACCAAACAGAAAGTTCAAATGAAAATGACAGGTATTATCAAGTTTGACAAGAATGTGTATAATCCTTGAATCTCATTCACTGCTGCTGAAGATGAAAAATCATACAAATGTTTTGAAAATATTTAGAAATATCTAAAAAGTTAAACACAAGAAAGATATGACTCGAAAATTTTACTACTACGTGTATACTGAACAATAATTTATACACACACCACCAAAGCTCAAGTTCTAGAATTTATATAGCAGTGCTGTTCTCAATAGACACAAACTGAAAATCACTCATATTGTAATACACATTGGAATAAATTAATTAATAGTTAAATATTTACATTATGGAATCCTATGCAACAGTGGCAATGCATGATCACAACAACAGGCAACCATGTAGGCATATTCACAAACAACATAAAATAAAAAAGCCCACTCCAAAAGTGATTTTACTGTGCCATAACATTTATATAAAATACAAAATACAGGTAAAGTTATCTTTTTGTTAGATACCAGAACAATATTAAACCTTAAGGGGAGTCACTAGAATGGGACCAGGGGGCCTCTGAGTATCTGGCAATTTTCTGTGTCTTTATCTAGAAGCTATGTTTAGAGTGTATTCAGATGCTGAATTTTCTGAAATTTGTCATTTCCTTACAAACCATGCATGTTTTTTGTTGTTTTTTATACATAACAAAAACTAAAAAAGATAGACCAGGGAAGGTAATTGTATTAGCACTTTAATATCCATGCTTTTCAAGGTGGAAGTGAAAAGTATTAAATACTTGACATTGTGATTACTTCTTAAAAGTAAGGTGAAAATTTGAGGTTAATAAATGACATACTTCTTCATACATAATCCTCAAAGAGGAGAGGTAGAAAGGAGTATTATTTTTTTTCTTTAATACAGAATCGTTAAGATACAAAATAATGAAAACAGACTAGGTTTAAAAAAGAGCACACTGGACTTCCCTGGTGGCACAGTGGGTAAGAATTTGCCTGCCAATGCAGGGAACAGGGGTTCCATCCCTGGTCTGGGAAGATCCCACATGCCGCAGAGCAACTAAGCCCGTGTGCCACAAGTACTGAGCCTGTGCTCTAGAGCCTGCAAGCAGCAGCTATTGAGCTTGCATGACACAACTACTGAAGCCCATGCACCTAGAGCCCATACTCCACAACAAGAGAAACCACCGCAAGGAGAAGCCCGTGCACCACAACGATGAGTGACCCCTGCTTCTCTAGTAACAACTGGAGAAACCCTGTGCAGCAACGAAGACCCAACACAACCAAAAATTTAAAAGATTAAATCTTTTGACTTCTGAGATGACTCACTCACGTGGCTGTAGGTAAGAGGCCTCAGTTCCTTGCCACATGGATCTCTCCTTAGGGCTGCTTGAGTGTCCTCATGACATGGCAGCTGGCTTACCCCAGGATGAGTGATCTAGCAGAAACCAAAGCAGAAGCTGCAATGTCTTTTATAACTTTGGAAGCTGCACTTTGTCATTTCTGCAATTTCTTATTAGTTAAACAGTCAACCCTTTTCAAGTGCGAGGAGCCACACTGGTACATGGAGACTGGGAGATAATTAGGGGATAATTAGGTCCATCTTGGAGGCTGGCTACCAAAGTGGCTGACTAGCCAAAGTCTGAATTTTGTTTTCTTCACTTCTGGAGAGAAAAATGGTCAGTGAACCTCATTGGTGGTCTTTGAGATGTACCAAAGCTACCTCTTGCTCTCACCCTCAGCTGTGTGGCTGACAGGGTCTTGGTGCTCCAGCCGGGTGTCAAGCCTGTGCCTCTGCGGTGGGAGAGCCGAGTTCAGGACATTGGTCTACCAGAGACCTCTGGCACCTTGTAATATCAAATGGTGAAAGCTCTTCCAGAGATATCCGTCTCAACGCTAAGACACAGCTCCACTCAGAGACCAGCAAGATCCAGTGCTGGACATCCCATGCCAAACAACTAGCAAGACAGGAATGCAGGCCCACCCATTAGCAGAGAGGCTGCCGAAAAGCACAATAAGGTCACAGACACCCCAAAACACACCACCAGATGCGGATCTGTCCACCAGAAAGACAAGATCCAGACACACCCACCAGAACACAGGCACCAGTCCCCTCCATCAGAAAGCCTACACAACACACTGAACCAACCTTAGCCACTGGGGGCAGACACCAAATACAACGGGAACTACGAATCTGCAGCCTCTGAAAAGGAGACCCCAAACACAGTCCCCAAAGCCAAATGAGAAGACACAGAAACACACAGCAGATGAAGGAGCAAGGTAAAAACCCACCAGACCAAACAAATGTGGAGGAAATAGGCAGTCTACCTGAAAATGAATTCAGAGTAATGATAGCAAAGATGATCCCAAATCTTGGTACTGGAATGGAGAATAGACAAGAAACGTTTAACAAGGACCTAGAAGAACTAAAGAGCAAACAAACAATGATGAACAACACAATAAATGGAATTAAAAATTCTCTAGAAGGAAACAATAGCAGAATAACTGAGGCAGAAGAATGGATAAATGACCTGGAAGATAAAATAGTGGAAATAACTACTGCAAAGCAAAATAAAGAAAAAAGAATGAAAAGAATTGAGGACAATCTGAGACATCTCTGGGAAAACATTAAACGCACCAACGTTCGAATATAGGGTTCCCAGAAGTAGAAGAGAAAAAGAAAGACCCTGAGAAAATATTTAAAGAGATTATAGTTGAAAACTTCCCTAATATGGGAAAGGAAATCGTTAATCAAGTCCAGGAAGCGCAGGGAGTCCCATACAAGATAAACCCAAGGAGAAACATGCCAAAACATATATTAATCAAACTATCAAAAATTAAATACAAAGAAAAAATATTAAAAGCAGCAAGGGAAAAACAACAAATAACATACAAGGGAATCCTCGTAAGGTTAACAGCTGAACTTTCAGCAGAAACTCTGCAAGCCAGAAGGGACTGGCAGGACATATTTAAAGTAATGAAAGGGGAAAAGCTACAACCAAGATTACTCGACCCACCAAGGATCTCGTTCAGATTCGACAGAGAAATTAAAACCTTTACAGACAAGCAAAAGCTAAGAGAATTCAGCACCACCAAACCCGCTTTACAACAAATGCTAAAGGAACTTCTCTAGGCAGGAAACACAAGAGAAGGAAAAGACCTACAATAAGAAACCCAAAACAATTAAGAAAATGGTAATAAGAACATACATATCAATAATTACCTTAAATGTAAATGGATTAAATGCTCCAACCAAAAGACATAGACTGGCTGAATGGATCCGAAAACACGACCGGTATGTATGTGGTCTACAAGAGACCCACTTCAGACATAGGGACACATACAGATGGAAAGTGAGGGGATGGAATAAGATATTCCATGCAAATGGAAATCAAAAGAAAGCTAGAGTAGCAATTCTCCTATCAGACAAAAAAGACTTTAAAATAAAGACTATTACAGGAGACAAAGAAGGACACTACATAATGATCAAGGGATCAATCCAAGAAGAAGATATAACAATTGTATAATTTTATGCACCCAACATAGGAGCACCTCAAAACATAAGGCAAATGCTAACAGCCATAAAAGGGGAAATCGACAGTAACACAATCATAGTAGGGGACTTTAGCACCCCTCTTTCACCAATGAACAGATCATCCACAATGAAAATAAATAAGGAAACACAAGCTTTAAATGATACATCAAACAAGATGGACTTAATTGATATTTATAGGACATTCCATCCAAAAACAACAGAATACACTTTTTCTCAAGTGCTCCTGGAACATTCTCCAGGATATAGATCATATCTTGGGTCACAAATCAAGCCTTGGTAAATATAAGAAAATTGAAATCGTATCAAGTATCTTTTCCGACCACAATGCTATCAGACTAGATATCAATTACAGGAAAAAAATCTGTAAAACTTAAAAACACATGGACGCTCAACAATACACTACTTAATAACCAAGACATCACTGAAGAAATCAAAGAGGAAATTAAAAAAATACCTAGAAAAAAATGACAATGAAAACATGAAGACCCCAAACCTATGGGATGCAGCAAGAGCAGTTCTAAGAGAGAAGTTTAGAGCAATACAATCCTACCTCAAGAAACAAGAAATATCTCAAATAAACAAGTTAACCTTACACCTAAAGCAATTAGAGAAAGAAAGAAAAAAAAAAAAAAAACAAAGTCAGCAGAGGAAAGACATCATAAAGATCAGACCAGAAATAAATGAAAAAGAAATGAAGGAAACAACAGCAAAGATCAAAAAAACTAAAAGCTGGTTCCTTGAGAGGATAAACAAAATTGATAAACCATTAGCCAGACTCATCAAGAAAAAAAGGGAGACGACTCAAATCAATAGAATTACAAATGAAAAAGGAGAAGTAACAACTGACACTGCAGACATACAAAGGATCATGAGAGATTACTGCAAGCAACTATATGCCAATAAAATGGACAACCTGGAAGAAATGGACAAATTCTTAGAAAAGCACAACCTTCCAAGACTGAACCAGGAAGAAATAGAAACTACAAACAAACCAATCCCAAGCACTGAACTTGAGACTGTGATTAAAAATCTTCCAACAAACAAAAGCCCAGGACCAGATGGCTTCACAGGCAAATTCTATCAAACATTTAGAGAAGAGTTAACACCTATCCTTCTCAAACTCTTCCAAAATATAGCAGAGGGAGGAACTCTCCCAAACTTATTTTATGAGACCACCATCTCCCTGACACCAAAACCAGACAAAGATGTCACAAAGAAAGAAAACTACAGGTCAATATCACTGATGAACATAGCTGCAAAAATCCACTGCACAATAGTAGCAAACAGAATCCAACAGCGCCTTAAAAGGATCATACACCATGATCAAGTGGGGTTTATCCCAGGGATGCAAGGATTCTTCAATACATGCAAATCAATGTGATACACCATATTAAAAAACTGAAGGATAAAAACAATATGGTCATCTCAATAGATGCAGAAAATGCTTTCGACAATATTAAACACCCATTTATCCTAAAAACCCTCCAGAAAGTAGGCATAGAGGGAACTTTCCTCAACATAATAAAGGCCATATATGACAAACCCACAGCCAGCATCGTTCTCAATGGTGAAAAAGTGAAACCATTTCCACCAAGATCAGGAACAAGACAAGGTTGCCCACTCTCACCACTATTATTCCACACACTTTTGGAATTTTTAGCTACAGCAATCAGAGAAGAAAAAGAAATAAAAGGAATCCAAATCGGAAAAGAAGAAGTTAAGCTCTCACTGTTTGCAGATGACATGATACTATACATAGAGAATCCTAAAGATGCTACCAGAAACCTACTAGAGTTAATCAATGAACTGGTAAGGTTGCAGGATACAAAATTAATGTACAGATATCTCTTTCATTCCTATACACTAAAGATGAAAATTCTGAAAGAGAAATTAGGGAAACACTCCCATTTACCACTGCAACACAAAGAATAAAATACCTAGGAATAAACCTACCTAAGGAGACAAAAGACGTTTACTCAACAAACTATAAGACACTGATGAAAGAAATCAAAGACGACACAAACAGATACAGAGATATACCATGTTCTTGGATTGGAAGAATCAACATTGTGAAAATGACTCTACTACCCAAAGCAATCTACAGATTCAATGCAATCCCTATCAAACTACCAATGGAATTTTTCAGAGAACTAGAACAAAAAAATTTCACAATTTGTATGGAAACATAAAAGACCCCGAACAGCCAAAGCAATCTTGAGAAGAAAAACAGAGCTGGAGGAATCAGGATCCCTGACTTCAGACAATACTACAAAGCTAAAGTAGTCAAGACAGTATGGTACTGGCACAAAAACAGAAATATAGAGCAATGGAACAGAAGACAAAGCCCAGACATAAACCCATACACATATGGTCACCTTAATTTTGATAAAGGAGGCAAGAATATACAGTGGAGAAATCACAGCCTCTTCAATAAGTGGTGATGGGAAAACTGGACAGCTACCAGTAAAAGAATGATATTAGAAGACTCCCTAACACCATACACAAAAATAAACTCAAAATGGATTAAAGACCTAAATGTAAGGCCAGACACTATCAAACTCTTAGAGGAAAACATAGGCAGAACACTCTATGACATCAATCACAGCAAGATCCTTTTTGACCCACCTCCTAGAAAACGGAAATTAAAAAGAAACATAAACAAATGAGACCTATGGAGACTTAAAAGCTTTTGCACAGCAAAGGAAAACGTAAACAAGACGAAAAGGCCACCCTCAGAATGGGAGAAAATATTTGCCAATGAAGCAGCTGACAAAGGATTAATCTCCAAACTTTACAAGCAGCCCATGCAGCTCAATATCAAAAAAAAAAAAAAAAACACAAACAACCCAATCCATAAATGGGCAGAAGACCTAAATAGACATTTCTCCAAGGAAGATATACAGATTGCCAACAAACACATGAAAGAATGCTCAACATCACTGATCATTAGAGAAATGCAAGTCGAAATTACAATGAGGTATCACCACACACAGGTAAGAATGGCCATCATCAAAAAAATCTACAAATAATAAATGCTGCAGAGGTGTGGAAAAAAGGGAGCCCTCTTGCACCTTTGGTGGGAGTGTAAATTGATACAGCCACTATCGAGAATGGTATCGAGGTTCCTTAAAAAACTAAAAATAGAACTACCATATGACACAGCAATCCCACTACTGGGCATATACCTGGAGAAAACCATAATTCAAAAAGAGTCATGTTCCACAATGTTCATTGCAGCTCTATTTGCAATAGCCAGGACATGGAAGCAACCTAAGTGTACATCGACATATGAATGGGTAAAAAATATGTTGCACATCTTCAATATAAAATGGAATATTACTCAGCCATAAAAAGAAATGAAATTGAGTTATTTGTAGTGAGATGGATGGACCTAGAGTCTGTCATACAGAGTAAAGTAAGTCAGAAAGAGAAAAACAAATACTGTATGCTAACACATATATGTGGAATCTAAAAAGAAAAGGAAAAGAAACGGTTGGGAAGAACCTAGGGACAGGACAGGAATAAAGACGCAGACATAGAGAATGGACTTGAGGACATGGGGAGGGGGAAGGGTAAGCTGGGACGAAGTGAGAGAGTGGCATGGACTTATATATACTACCAAATGTAAAACAGCTAGCTAGTAGGAAACAGCTGCATAGAAGAGGGAGATCAGCTCAGTGCTTTATGACCACTTAGAGGGGTGGGATAGGGAGGGCGGGAGGGAGACGCAACAGGGAGGAGATATGGGGATATATGGATATGTATAGCTGATTCACTTTGTTCTAAAGCAGAGACTAACACACCATTGTAAAGCAATCATAGTCCAATAAAGATGTTAAAATTAAATAAATAAATAAATGAATAATTTATGGCCCCCTCTCCAAATCAAATCTTTTTTAAAAATAAATAAATAAAAAAGAGCACTCCATGACATGGAACGCTAAACCTAAGTATTTTCAGTACTATAGTAAATGTAAATGGATTAATATCTCCTATTAAAGTGTAAATTTTTATACTATGTGGAACTAAATTTTTTTCACAATATACAGGTAAAATAAAAGAATTACATTAGAAAGGAGAAAACATTCCATGTATTTAAAAACAATAAAACAATAAGCATATAATATGCATCTTAGATATAAGTAGTCTTTAAGTTCAGAACAATTTGTCATTATTGTAATTAGTATTATTATACCAATTTCTTTAAAACATTTCAATACTTGTTGTATTTGAAAAAATATTTTAATATTTTTTCTTCTCTCTTTTGTGGTCTAATACATGGTAAGTATTTAGCTGCTAACATAACTTAAAAATATATTTTGTTTTTTTACAGCCGAACAAAACTGAATCAAGAAGAAATAGATAACTTGAACATACTGATCACTAAAAGCAAAATAGAGGGCTTCCCTGGTGGTGCGGTGGTTGAGACTCTGCCTGCCAATACAGGGGACACGGGTTCGAGCCCTGGTCTAGGAAGATCCCACATGCCGCGGAGCAACTGGGCCCGTGAGCCACAACTACTGAGCCTGAGCGTCTGGAGCCCGTGCTCCACAACAAGAGAGGTCACGATAGTGAGAGGCCCACGCACCGTGATGAAGAGTGGCCCCCGCTCGCTGCAACTAGAGAAAGCCCTCGCACAGAAACGAAGACCCAACACAGCCAAAATAAATAAATAAATAAATAGAATTAAAAAAAAAAATAGAATCTGTAATTTAAAAAAACTCCCTAGCAACAGAAGTCCAGGATCAGATGGTTTCACAGGCAAATTCTACCAAATATAAAAAGCAGAACTTACACTGATTCTTCTCAAACTCTTTGAAAAGATTGAAGAGTAAGGAATACTTCCAAAGACATTCTATGAAGCCACTATCACGCTGATATCAAAAACAGATGGGGAGGGGGGACTTCCCTGGTGGCACAGTGGTTAAGAATCTGTCTGCCACTGCAGGGGACATAGGTTCGAGACCTGGTCTGGAAAGATCCCACATGCCATGGAGCAACTAAGCCTGTGTGCCACAACTACTGAGCCTGCGTTCTACAGCCCACGAGCCACAACTACTGAGCCTGATAGCCACAACTGCTGAAGCCCACGCACCTAGAGCCCATGATCTGCAACAAAAGAAGCCACCACAATGAACAGCCTGCACACCACAACGAAGAGTAGCCCCCGCTCACCGCAGCTAGAGAGAGCCCGAGCACAGCAACGAATGTCCAGTGCATCCAAAAATAAATAAAGAAAGAAATTTACTTAAAAAAAACCAAATAAAACAGATGGGGACTTTTCTCGTGGTCCAGCAGTTAAGATTTCGCCTTCCAGTGCAGGGGGTGAGGGTTCGATCCCTGGTTTTGGAGCTAAGATCCCACATGCCTCACAAACAAGAAACCAAAACATAAAACAGAAGCAATATTGGAACAAATTCAATAAAGACTTTAAAAAAAAAACACAGAGAAAGACACTACCAAAAAAGAAAACTGCAGGCCAATATCGTTGATAAATATAGATGCAAAAATTTTCAACTGAATATTAGAAAACCGAATCCGACAACACATAAGAGGATCATACACCATGACCAAATTTGATTCACCCCAGTTTCACAAAGCTGTTTCAACATATGCAAATCAATCAACATGATACACCCCATCGACAAAGGAAAAACAAGAAACAAACGATCATCTCAATAGATGGCGAAAAAGCATTTGAAAAGCTTCAACATCCATTCATGGTAAAAACACTTACCAACGTGGGTACAGAGGAAACATATCTCAACATAATAAAAGCTATTTATGACAAACCCACAGCCAATATAATACTCAACGTTCATAAGCTGAAAGCCTTCCCGCTAAAATCTGGAACAAGACAAGGATGCCCACTCTCACGTCTTCTCTTCAACATAGTATTGGAAGTCCTAGCCACGACAATCAGACAAGAAAAAGAAATAAAATCTAACCAAATTGGAAGGGAAGAGGTAAAGTTGCCATTATATGCAGATGACATGATAATACATATAAAGGAAACCCTAAAAATTCCACACAAACACTACTAGAACTGATAAACAAATTCAGAAAAGTAGCAGGATACAAGATTAACATATATAAATTGGTTGCATTTCCTGGTTTTTCTTTCTTTTTTTTTTTAATTTATTTTGGCTGCATTGGGTCTTCATTGCTGTGCACGGGCTTTCTCTAGTTGTGGCCAGTGGGGACTAGACTTTCTTGTGGTGCACAGGCTTCTCATTGCAGTGGCTTCTCTTGTTGTGGAGCACGGGCTCTAGGCATGCAGGCTTAAGTAGTTGTGGCACATGGGATCAGTATTTGTGGCTCACTGGCTCTAGAGTGCAGGCTAAGTAGTTGTGGAACACAGGTTTAGTTGCTCCACGGCATGTGAGATCTTCCTGTATCAGGGCTCAAACCCGTGTCCCCTGTATTGGCAGGCGGATTCTCAACCACGGAGCCACCAGGGAAGTCCCTGGTTGCATTTCTTTACACTAACAATGAAATATCAGAAAGGAAATGTAAACAAGCAATCCTTTTTTTAATGGCATCAAAAAAATAAAATGCTTAGGATTAAACCTCACCAAGGAGGTGAAAGACTTATATACTGAGAACTACAAAACATTAGTAAAGGAAGCTGAAGATGATTCAAAGAAATGGAAAGACATCCCACGCTCTTGGATGGGAGGAATTCATACTGTTAAAATGGCTATACTACCCAAAGCAATCTACAGATTTAATGTGATCCCTATCAAATTACCCATGACATTTTCCCCAGAACTAGAACAAATAATCCTAAAATGTATCTGGAACCATAAAAAAGTCAGAAATGTGAACACAATCCCCAGGAAAAAGAACAAAGCAGGAGGCATAACCCTCCTAAACTTCAGAAAATACTACAAAGTTACAGTAATCAAAGCCGCATTGTATTGGCACAGAAAGAGATACATGGATCAATGGAATAGAATAGAGAGCTAAGAAATAAACCCACACACCTATGGTCAATTAACCTTTGACAAAGGAGGCAAGAATATACAATGGGGAAAAGACAGTCTCTTCAGCAAGTGGTGTTTTGAAAGTTGGAGAGCCGTATGCAAATCAGTGAAGTCAGAACATACCCTCACACCATACACAAAAATAAACTCAAAACGGCTTATATGCTTAAATATAAGATAGGACACCTTATAACTCCTAGAAGAGAACATAAGCAAAACATTCTCTGACATAAGTCATACCAAAATTTTCCTAGGTAGTTCTCCCTAGGCAGTACAAATACAGTAAGTCACCTACATACGAACCTTCAAGTTGCAAACTTTCAAAGATGCAAACGTCCATTCGCGTGTCCAATCATGTAAGTTAGTTCACGTGTCTGACATACATTGTCACGTGCGTGCTTCCTCTATATGTGGTTGTGCTTTTGTGTACTTTACAGTACTGTATAGAGTACAGTAGTACAGTACCTTTATTTCAAGCCCAAGATGTCTGGAAGCAAGCATAAAAGCAGACGTGATGTAGCTGGTACTGTTAAGAAGCGCCAAGCGATAATGACGGAAACAAAAGTGAAAGTAATTGAGAGAGTGGAGCGAGGCAAAAAGATGTTAGACATCGCTCATTCTTATAATATGAATCATTCAATCATTGGCACAAATCTAAAGAACAAGGACAAGATCATGGAACATGTGAAGTCTGCTGTGCCGACGATGTTGACACAATATCCAAGAAGCATGGAAAAGTGATGGAGGAGATGGAGAAACTTCTCAGTGTGCGGATGCAGGGTCAACATCAGCGCTGAGTCCTGCTCAACTTAACGCTGATTCAAGAGAAAGCTAAAAGCCTTTATGAAGACTTGAAGAAGAAACACGGCAAAGAATCAGAGGGCACATCTTTTAATGCCAGCCATGGCTGCTTTCATCGGTTCAAGGCTAGAGCCAGCCTTCACAATGTAAAAGTAAGTGGAGAGACAGCAAGTGCAGATAGGGTAGCTGTCCAGGAACTTCCAGAAACACTTTGAGAAATTATTGATGATGGTGTGTATTTACCCAACCAGGTTTTTAATGTGGATAAGACACAACTGTACTGGAAGAGGATGCCAGACCGAAGTTACGTCAGTAAGGAGGAAAAGTTGATGCCGGGCTGTAAAGCAGCAAAGGATAGGCTAACTGTTGTTTGGTGGCAATGCTTCCGGTGAATTGAAGCTGAAACCTCTCTTAGTTTATCATTCACAGAACCCAAGAACCCTTAAAAACATAGCCAAGGGCTCTCTTCCTGTTGTGTGGAAGCGTAACCCCAAATCCCGGATTACACAGACCACGTTCCAGGACTGGTTTTGCCACCACTTTATCCCAGATGTAGAGAAATATTGCTTGGAGAAGGACGTTCCAGCAAAACATTCTTTTGCTGCTCGACTATGCTCTGGGCCACCCCCCATTCATGGATGACTTTCATCCCAACGTCAAAGTACTGCATCTGTCACCAAATACTACGTTGCTCATCCAACCTATGGACCAGGGCGTTATAGCGACTTTCAAGAAATATCATTTATGTCACACATTTTGTCAGGCAGTAAAGGTAAGTGACAAATCAGGAACAACCTAGGGACAACTTTGGGAGGACTATAACATCTACAGGACCATAAAAAACATTGACTTTGCATGGTGTGAGGGTATGGCGGTCACGATGAATGGGGTTTGGAAGAACCTTTGCCCACAGTTTGTTCATGATTTTTGTGGATTTGAGAAGGTAGATCAGAAGTCCGAAGAGGTCTTCAGCAACGTAGTGACCCTCAGCGAGAAGCTGGAGCTAGATCTGCAAGAGGACGATTTTGCTGACCTCCTTGCTGTGCAACATGAGGAGCTTACTGATGGAATTGGAGGCCCAGAGAAAGGATGAAGAGGGACAGGAGGAAGAAAAAGTAACTGAAGAACTGAAGAGATTCACGACACAGAAAATGGCAAGGGAATCTTCGTTATTTGAGGAAGCACTGTTAGTTTTTGAGGGACAGGACCCGAACCTAGAATGGGACCCAAAGGTGGCAGCAGCCATTCAGATTGCAATCCAGTGTTACCTTGTCATCTATGATGAGAAAAAAAGAGCTACTACCCAGACATCAATGGATCATTCTTTCAAGAGGGTAGATAGAATTAAATCCAGCAAGGAACCAGAACCTTTGCCATCAACGTCAGGTATGAGTGAAATTGCAGCTTGCCCTCTGTCTCCTACTGCTGATAATCCTTCACCCCTACCATCTCCCACCTCCCCTCCCTCCTCCAATCACTAACTCTGCTCGCCTGTTCCCTCGATGTCAGCCCGAGTATCCCAGCTGTTGTACTGTATTACTGTACTTTTCAAGTTACTGTACTGTAAGATTAAAAATGCTTTCTTTGTTTTTGTGCTTGTTTTTTATGTATTGTTTGCGTGAAAAGTATTATAAACCTATTACGGTACAATACCATATAGCCGACTGTGTAAGTTGGGTACCTAGGCGAACTTTGTTGGACTTACAAACAAATTGAACTTACAAACGCACTCTGGGAACAGAACTTGTTCATATGTAGGGGACTTACTGTAAAAGCAAAAAAGAAACAGGAACTAATCAAACTTATAAGCTTTTGCACAGAAAAGGAAACCATAATCAAAATGAAAATACAACCTATGCACTGGGAGAAAATATTAGCAAATGATGAGACTGACAAGGGCTTAATTTCCAAACTATACAAACAGCTCATACAACTCAATAACAAAATAACAAATAACTCAATGGAAAAATGGGTAGAAGACCTAAATAAACATTTCTCCAAAGAAGACATACAGAGAGCCAATAGGCACATGAAAAGATGCTCATCATCACTAATTATTAGATAAATGCAAATCCAAATTACAATGAGGTATCACTTCACACTGATCAGAATGGCCATCATTAAAAAAAATCTACAATTAACAAATGCTGGAGGGGGTATGGAGAAAAGGGAACCCTTCTACACTGTCGGTGGCCATGTAAGTTGGTGCAGCCACTATGGAAAACAGTATGGAGGTTCCTCAAAACAACTATAGGGTTGCCATATGATCTAGCAATCCCACTTGTGGACATATATCTAGACAAAACTATAATTCAAAAAGATACATGAAAACCTATGTTCATAGCAGCACTATTTATAACAGCCAAGACATGGAAACAACCTAAATGTTCATTGAAAACTGAGTGTATAAAGAAGGTGTGGTATACGTATACAAAAGATATTACTCAGACATAAAAAAGAATGAAATAATGCCATTTGCAGCAACATGGATGGACCTAGAAATAATGATACTAAGTGAAGTAAGTCAGAGAGAGAAAGACAAATACCATATAATATCACTTATATGTGGAATCGAAAACAGGACACAAATGAGCATGTCAGCGAAACAGAAACAAACACACAGATATAGAAAAGAGAGTTGTGGTTGCCAAGGAGAGAGTGAAGGAAAGATTGGGAGTTTTGGAATAGCAGAAGCAAACTTTTCTACATAGGATAGACAACCCACCAAGACCTACTGTATAGCACAGGAAGCTATATTCAATATCCTGTGATAAACCATAATGGAAAAGAATATATATAGATATATAGATATAGATATATAGATATAGATAGATATATAGATAGATATATATAAAACTGAATCACTTTGCTGAACAGCAGAAATTAATACAACAATGTATAAAGGCTGCAGAGGGTGTGGAGAAAAGGGAACCCTCCTGAACTGTTGGTGGGAATGTAAACTGATACAGCCACTATGGAGAACAGTATGGAGATCCCTTAAAAGCTAAAAAATAGAACTACCATATGACCCAGCAATCCCACTACTGGGCATATACCCGGAGAAAACCATAATTCAAAAAGATACATGTACCCCAATGTTCACTGTAGCACTATTTACAATAGCCAGGACATAGCAGCAACCTAAATGTCCACCGACAGATGAATATATAAAGAAGATGTGGCACATCTATACAATGGAGTATTACTCAGCCATAAAAAGGAACAAAATTGAGTTATTTGCAGTGAGGTGGTTGGACCTAGAGTCTGTCATACAGAGTGAAGTAAGTCAGAAAGAGAAAATCAAATACCGTACGCTAACACATATATATATGGAATTTAGAAAAATGGTACTGACGAGCCTAGTGACAGGGCAGGAATAAAGACACAGATGTAGAGAACGGACTTAAGGACACAGGGGGCAAGGGGAGACAGGGACATAGTGAGAGAGTAGCACTGACATATATACACTACCAAATGTAAAATAGCTAGTGGTAAGCTGCCGCATAGCACAGGGAGATCAGCTCGGTGCTTTATGTCCCCCAGAGGGGTGGGAT
Organism: Balaenoptera physalus; assembly: GCF_965194825.1. Taxonomy (NCBI): domain Eukaryota; kingdom Metazoa; phylum Chordata; class Mammalia; order Artiodactyla; family Balaenopteridae; genus Balaenoptera; species Balaenoptera physalus. Next base: position 881,254 of record NW_028126526.1, read on the forward strand.
AGGGAGTGTGGGAGGGAGGCTCAATGGGGGGGGATATGGGGAATATATGTATACATATAGCTGATTCACTTTGTTGTAAAGCAGAAACTAATACAGTGTTATAAAGTAAGTATACTCCAATAAACATGTATTTAAAAAACCCACAACATTGTAAATCAACTACACTTGAAAATATTTCTTAAGTGCAAACAATTTTCTGAATGTAAGTTTTACTGTGTGTGTATGTACCACAGGTTCAATATATATGAATTATGTCAAATTGATTACATTGCTTTTCAAAATAAAGAATTTTTGATATTTTACATCAGCCTCATGTTATAAATGCAGAAAAACTATATTATTTTTTTCTAAAGTTCAGAAATAGCCATTTTGCTCATTTGGTATGCTATAAACCATTAACTCTTAAAAAGGGATTCGTGACCTCTTCCTTCCAAAGAAATATTTCTCCACTCACACAAGTTTAATAGAATGTTCCACCATGAACTGACTTCCCACCTTAGAGACACGAGATTTGCATCCTGAAATCTCTTTCTTGCAAAAATGTCCAATTATCATCCTAGCATAACAGAAAAGAAATACTTTTTTCCAGATCTCAAATTCCATACAACTTTAGTCAAGACATCATGTATTTTTTTTTCACACACACACACACACACACAGACTGTATTTTATTTTTACAAGAGATAAATCAACTGACACCAAGCACTGTCAATGGATGACCACAACAAAAGCAACAATGATTGCAATTACCAAACACGAAACACACTCATACTATGTCATAATATTGACATTCAGTCCAGTAATCCTCCACTGTAACAGCTCCTTTACTTTGCAGTGAAAGACATCATGCATTTTTAAATAATCAGCACTCACCTGAGGTCTTTAAAAATCAACATAAACATAATTTTGTGTTCTCTTTCATTTACTCTGGTTCTAAGTGGTCATTTCTTTTTTTTTTTTTTGTTTTGTTTTGTTTGTTTTTTTATACTGCAGGTTCTTATTAGGCATCAATTTTATACATATCAGTGTATACATGTCAATCCCAATCGCCCAATTCAGCACACCACCATCCCCACCTCACCGCAGTTTTCCCCCCTTGGTGTCCATATGTCCATTCTCTACATCTGTGTCTCAACTTCTGCCCTGCAAACTGGCTCATCTGTACCATTTTTCTAGGTTCCACATACATGCATTAACATATGATATTTGTTTTTCTCTTTCTGACTTACTTCACTCTGTATGACAGTCTCTAGATCCATCCACGTCTCAACAAATGACTCAATTTCGTTCCTTTTTATGGCTGAGTAATATTCCATTGTATATATGTACCACATCTTCTTTATCCATTCGTCTGTTGATGGGCATTTAGGTTGCTTCCATGACCTGGCTATTGTAAATAGTGCTGCATTGAACATTCGGGTGCATGTGTCTTTTTGAATTACGGTTTTCTCTGGGTATATGCCCAGTAGTGGGATTGCTGGGTCATATGGTAATTCTATTTTTAGTTTTTTAAGGAACCTCCATATTGTTCTCCATAGTGGCTGTATCAATTTACATTCCCACCAACAGTGCAAGAGGGTTCCCTTTTCTCCACACCCTCTCCAGCATTTGTTGTTTGTAGATTTTCTGATGATGCCCATTCTAACAGGAGTGAGGTGATACCTCATTGTAGTTTTGATTTGCATTTCTCCAATAATTAGTGATGTTGAGCAGCTTTTCATGTGCTTCGTGGCCGTCTGTATGTCTTCTTTGAAGAAATGTCTATTTAGGTCTTCTTCCCATTTTTGGATTGGGGTGTTTGTTTCTTTGATATTGAGCTGAATGAGCTGTTTATATATTTTGGAAATTAATCCTTTGTCCGTTGATTCATTTGCAAATATTTTCTCCCATTCTGAGGGTTGTCTTTTCGTCTTGTTTATGGTTTCCTTTGCTGTGCAAAAGCTTTGAAGTTTCATGAGGTCCCACTTGTTTATTTTTGTTTTTATTTCCATTACTCTAGGAGGTGGATCAAAAAAGATCTTGCTGTGATTTATGTCAAAGAGTGCTCTTCCTATGTTTTCCTCTAAGAGTTTTATAGTGTCCAGTCTTACATTTAGGTCTCTAATCCATTTTGAGTTTATTTTTGTGTATGGTGTTAGGGAGTATTCTAATTTCATTCTTTTACATGTAGCTGTCCACTTTTCCCAGCACCACTTATTGAAGAGACTGTCTTTTCTCCATTGTATATCTTTGCCTCCTTTGTCATAGATTAGTTGACCATAGGTGCGTGGGTTAATCTCTGGGCTTTCTATCTTGTTCCATTGATCTATGTTTCTGTTTTTGTGCCAGTACCATATTGTCTTGATTACTGTAGCTTTGTAGTATAGTCTGAAGTCAGGGAGTCTGATTCCTCCAGCTCCATTTTTTTGCCTCAAGACTGCTTTGGCTATTCGGGGTCTTTTGTGTCTCCATACAAATTTTAAGATGATTTGTTCTAGCTCCGTAAAAAATGCCATTGGTAATTTGATAGGGATTGCATTGAATCTGTAGATTGCTTTGGGTAGTATACTCATTTTCACAATGTTGATTCTTCCAATCCAAGAACATGGTATATCTCTCCATCTGTTGGTATCATCTTTAATTTCTTTCATCAGTGTCTTATAGTTTTCTGCATACAGGTCTTTTGTCTCCCTAGGTAGGTTTATTCCTAGGTATTTTATTCTTTCTGTTGCAATGGTAAATGGGAGTGTTTCCATAATTTCTCTTTCAGATTTTTCATCATTAGTGTATAGGAATGCAAGAGATTTCTGTGCATTAATTTTGTATCCTGCAACTTTACCATATTCATTAATTAGCTCTAGCAGTTTTCTGGTGGCAGTTTTAGGATTCTCTATGTATAGTATCATGTCATCCGCAAACAGTGACAGTTTTACTTCCTCTTTTCCAATTTGTATTCCTTTTATTTCTTTTTCTTCTCTGATTGCCGTGGCTAGGACTTCCAGAACTATGTTGAATAATAGTGGTGAGAGTGGACATCCTTGTCTCGTTCCTGATCTTAGAGGAAATGCTTTCAGTTTTTCACCATTGAGAATGATGTTTGCTGTGGGTTTGTCATATATGGCCTTTATTATGTTGAGGTAGGTTCCCTCTATGCCCACTTTCTGGAGAGTTTTTATCAGAAATGGGTGTTGAATTTTGTCAAAAGCTTTCTCTGCATCTATTGAGATGATCATATGGTTTTTATTCTTCAGTTTGTTAATATGGTGTATCACATTGATTGATTTGCGTATATTGAAGAATCCTTGCATCCCTGGGATAAATCCCACTTGATCGTGGTGTATGATCCTTTTAATGTGTTGTTGGATTCTGTTTGCTAGTATTTTGTTGAGGATTTTTGCATCTATATTCATCAGTGATATTGGTCTGTAATTTTCTTTTTTTGTAGTGTCTTTGTCTGGTTTTGGTATCAGGGTGATGGTGGCCTCATAGAAAGAGTTTGGGAGTGTTCCTTCCTCTGCAATTTTTTGGAAGAGTTTGAGAAGGATGGGTGTTAGCTCTTCTCTAAATGTTTGATAGAATTCACCTGTGAAGTCATCTGGTCCTGGACTTTTGTTTGTTGGAAGATTTTTAATCACAGTTTCAATTTCATTACTTGTGATTGGTCTGTTCATATTTTCTGTTTCTTCCTGATTCAGTCTTGGAAGGTTATACCTTTCTAAGAATTTGTCCATTTCTTCCAGGTTGTCCATTTTATTGGCATAAAGTTGCTTATAGTAGTCTCTTAGGATGTTTTGTATTTCTGCGGTGTCTGTTGTAACTTCTCCTTTTTCATTTCTGATTTTATTGATTTGAGTCCTCTCCCTCTTTTTCTTGATGAGTCTGGCTAATGGCTTATCAATTTTGTTTATCTTCTCAAAGAACCAACTTTTAGTTTTATTGATCTTTGCTATTGTTTTCTTTGTTTCTATTTCATTTATTTCTGCTCTGATCTTTATGATTTCTTTCCTTCTGCTAACTTTGGGTTTTGTTTGTTCTTCTTTCTCTAGTTTCTTTAGGTGTAAGGTTAGATTGTTTACTTGAGATTTTTCTTGTTTCTTTAGGTAGGCTTGTATAGCTATAAACTTCCCTCTTAGAACCGTTTTTGCTGCGTCCCATAGGTTTTGGGTCGTTGTGTTTTCATTGTCATTTGTCTCTAGGTATTTTTTTATTACCTCTTTGATTTATTCAGTGATCTCTTGGTTATTTAGTAACGTATTGTTTAGCCTCCATGTGTTTGTCTTTTTTACGTTTTTTTCCCTGTAATTCATTTCTAATCTCATAGCGTTGTGGTCAGAAAAGATACTTTGTATGATTTCAATTTTCTTAAATTTACTGAGGCTTGATTTGTGACCCAAGATGTGATCTATCCTGGAGAATGTCCTGTGCGCACTTGAGAAGAACGTGTAATCTGCTGTTTTTGGATGGAATGTCCTATAAATATCAATTAAATCTATCTGGTCTATTGTGTCATTTAAAGCTTCTGTTTCCTTATTTATTTTCATTTTGGATGATCTGTCCATTGGTGTAAGTGAAGTGTTAAAGTCCCCCACTATTATTGTGTTACTGTCGATTTCCTCTTTTATAGCTGTTAGCAGTTGCCTTATGTATTGAGGTGCTCCTATGTTGGGTGCATATATATTTATAATTGTTATATCTTCTTCTTGGATTGATCCCTGGATCATTATGTAGTGTCCTTCCTTGTCTCTTGTAACATTCTTTATTTTAAAGTCTATTTTATCTGATATGAGTATAGCTACTCCAGCTTTCTTTTGATTTCCATTCGCATGGAATATCTTTTTCCATCCCCTCACTTTCAGTCTGTATGTGTCCCTAGGTCTAAAGTGGGTCTCTTGTAGACAGCATATATATGGGTCTTGTTTTTGTATCCATTCAGCCAGTCTATGTCTTTTGGTTGGGGTGTTTAATCCATTCACGTTTAAGGTAATTATCGATATGTATGTTCCTATGACCATTTTCTTAATTGTTTTGGGTTTGTTTTTGTAGGTCCTTTTCTTCTCTTTTGTTTCCCACTTAGAGAAGTTCCTTTAGCATTTGTTGTAGAGCTGGTTTGGTGGTGCTGAATTCTCTTAGCTTTTGCTTGTCTGTAAAGCTTTTGATTTCTCCATCAAATCTAAATGTGATCCTTGCCGGGTAGAGTAATCTTGGTTGTAGGTTCTTCCCTTTCATCACTTTAAGTATATCATGCCACTCCCTTCTGGCTTGCAGAGTTTCTGCTGAGAAATCAGCTGTTAACCTTATGGGAGTTCCCTTGTATGTTATTTGTCGTTTTTCCCTTGCTGCTTTCAATAATTTTTCTTTGTCTTTAATTTTTGCCACTTTGATTACTGTGTCTCGGCGTGTTTCTCCTTGGGTTTATTCTGTATGGGACTCTCTGAGCTTCCTGGACTTGGGTGGCTATTTCCTTTCCCATGTTAGGGAAGTTTTCGACTATAATCTCTTCAAATATTTTCTCTGGTCCTTTCTCTCTCTCTTCTCCTTCTGGGACCCCTATAATGCGAACGTTGTTGCGTTTAATGTTGTCCCAGAGGTCTCTTAGGCTGTCTTCATTTCTTTTCATTCTTTTTTCTTTAGTCTGTTCCGCAGCAGTGAATTCCACCATTCTGTCTTCCAGGTCACTTATCCGTTCTTCTGCCTCAGTTATTCTGCTATTGATTCCTTCTAGTGTAGTTTTCATTTCAGTTATTGTATTGGTCATCTCTGTTTGTTTGTTCTTTAATTCTTCTAGGTCTTTGTTCATCATTTCTTGCATCTTCTCAATCTTTGCCTCCATTCTTATTCCGAGGTCCTGGATCATCTTCACTATCATTATTCTGAATTCTTTTTCTGGAAGGTTGCCTATCTCCACTTCATTTAGTTGTTTTTCTGGGGTTTTTTCTTGTTCCTTCATCTGGTACATAGCCCTCTGCCTTTTCATCTTCTCTATCTTTCTGTAACTGTGGTTTTTGGTCCACCGGCTGCAGGATTGTAGTTTTTCTTGCTTCTGTTGTCTGCCCTCTGGTGGTTGAGTCTATCTAAGAGGCTTGATGGGAGGCTCTGGTGGTGGGTAGAGCTGACTGTTGCTGTGGCGGTCAGAGCTCAGTAAAAAACTAAGTGGTCATTTCTAAACGAAAGTATTTAAGTATGTTAACGTCATCTTATTTTTTTTTATTAACGTCATCTTATAACATCATATTGCAGATGACTACCGTGTCTCCAAAGATGAAATATGAGGAACTCACAATTAGGCTCTCCAAAGTTTTCATCTCTGAATGTGTATGACCCTTCTGCTGAACTCCACACTGTTCATTATTCTCTGAGAATATTCTTTTTCTTGTATGGCCATCTCACATGCTCTTTCATTTCATGAAGTTTTTTCCTACAATGTTATGCCTAGTTTATTTCTGAGAATATGCATTATTTCAGAATGATATTTATAGACACAAAGACTTCTCTATAATTCCCTGAGAGTTTCAAGAACTCCTTCTTCTTTTTTTTTTTAATAACTAGATTCTGAAGCTCTCCACAAAGCATTACTAAACTTGCATTTACATAAGTATCTACATATTAATCACACATTAATGCATTCACAAATGTATTATGATTTATTGCTAATTTTGGAGCTGTCTTATTTACCACCCTCTTGGAAATCACTTTAATATTTGCACTTAGGACTTGAAAGAGAATGGATAAATAAAAACCGGAAGAATATGCAAATACAATTTATATATTTCTCATAAAATTAGGTGATGATCTAACCTTTATCCAGAAAAAAAGAAGAGCCCAGATACTCTGCAGGCATGATCCTCGAGAATGTGTGGTCTTCCAGCAGGAAAACATGCAGTAATCCATGTGGCAGAGTTTACCTGTGACCAGCTGGGGTTAGTGACCTATGCATTCCTTACATGCAACATATCAGGAGAGGAAAAAGGGAATTTGTCCGTTGTGGCAATAAGTATAATGAAGATTTGTAGCAGGTCATGCTCATATGTTCAACACAGGTACAATCAAAAGTTTACTCAATTCTGGTAGATCTAAGTCTGTATCTGTTACCTGGTCTTTAACGAGGAAATGTCAGAACTGACTTACCAAAAAAAAAGTGTTTTGTTTGTTTGTTTGTTTTAATTAGAGTCACGGTGAGTAAGACAGAGTTCAGAACAGCTAATGTGACTTAGTGATTCTCTCATCAGGAAATACAGTTTCTACTTCCCTGTTTATTCTCCACATCCTGTAGTAAGTAAAGTTTCCACGAAAGATAAATCTACAGCGTGAAAAGCAAAGAAAACTTACATCTGTTGATAAGGTCATTTTGACAGGTTTTACCACGTATGTCAGTGTTTCTGGGGATGGACACAAGCCAGAGCTCCCTACTCTGACATTTTCACTGATGTCATTCCCCTTGATCCTCAATTTGAAAGTGGATAAAAATGTTTTCTATGCTTTCTTCTTTAAGAAATTAAATAAAGAATGCTTTCTAGACATGATCCTCTAATGATTTGCAGTCAGTGGTCATCAACAGAGGAAAAGCACAGAATCTCATCCCCACAGAAGGATGACATTCAGTCAGGTAAGAAAATGCTCCCCGAAATCAGAGCTTCATCTTTAACATGCAATCAAAGGCTTTCACAGCTTCTTCATCACTCTGCACTCAGCCCTACCATATGGGATTGGCTCTGAGAATCTCACATCAGATGACTGACAAACATGTCATAGTACACTGATCTGGTACCAGATCCTGCCTCTCTTAATGATCTCCCACAGGGACATTGGAATATTCTAGGATATTTCCTGGAGCCCTCTATTCTACACAGGTACACTTCCAAGTAGAAGCAGAAGCTTGGATTCTCACTGGGACCCCTGCTCTGTCCAACCAACCTCTCTAGAAATATCATGTTCTAATCTCTCCTGATTAGAACATTTCAAGGTCTCTCCCTGTGCTAATTTAGTAAAGGTAAAAGAGAAACAAGAAAGAGCAAACTATGCAGGGAGCAATATATAAGATTCCTTTACTTAACGTATTTATCTGATATACCCAAATACTGAGAAATATAGATTCATTTCATAATGTTCAAGAAAAGAGGAGGAGGAACCTCCATGCCAACAGTATATATAAAATGGAATCAATATTGCATAAGCTCCAGCTTAAGCTTAGCTATGAGGTACTAACCCTTCTCATAAAGAAGCAATAGTTCTCCATCATTTGAAGCACACTGAGGACTCAGACAGCTGGACACTGAAGGTGTAGCCTCCTCACTCGAATTCTGTACCTGCATCACAGATCAGTGAAATATTCCCAAAGAATTATTAAGGATGAGGGGGGGAGGCGAAATAAAAAAGATGAATCCATAGTCTGTCCTGCCGTCTGTTCTGTTGGATATTACCACCATCTTGGCCCAATATGACCTTCCCACTTTCCTCTGGGTCTCCCTACTTTCCACCTCCATCCTCTCATTATATCTTACCTACACTTGGGAACGACTCTAGTTTTTCCAATTATCTTTATCAACAAGTAATCCAAATAGCAGCTGTGTATATAACTCCTTAGAAACCTCAGGTCTGACTCAGTAATAATACATGACCTTCAAAGTCCAAAGTTTTCCTAATTCCCTTTATTATTATTTTTTTTCTAATTTCTATGTACTTACACTCTTAAGACCTCCACTGTTCTCAGGTTCGTCTTCCCTGCAAAATCTGTCAACCTAGACATAGACTTAAGTACCACCCACTAATTATCTCCTAGGGAATCCAATTTTTAAAAAAGCCTCAGCAAACCTTATGGACTCTATTAAAGACTCTTTAAGATAACTCATGGGAGATAGCAGCACACCCACAGATATCTATCTAATACACCCTCAGAGTAATTTTTTTTTCTCTTTTATAAAGTCTCTTCTGGCCAATGAAGACTCTCAGCTCTTCTTCTTCAACATATGCAGTGTCTCACCCTTCTGATTGCTCTCTGCTCTATCCCAGGTCCACTCCCTTTCCTGATATTACATTCTTTCCCAATTTTGTATGTTGGTAAAATCAAATAACATAAAATACAGCATGTAAGTTATTATAAAGTGCACCGTTCAGTGATATTAAATGCAGTCATATTATTGGGCGATCAACATCACCATTTATCTTTCTAATTCTTTTCTACGTTTTAAAACTGTAACTCTATATCCTTTAATTATAACTTTCCTTTTTGTTCCATAACCACCTGAAAAGCGTCATTACCCTCCCAATTTCTATGGTTTTGACTACCCTAAGTACCCCCATAAAATTGAAATAAGTAGTTGTATTGTTATGACTCACTAAAAGTCACAAAAATGGCATTTTTGGTACCTAAATTTCCTCAAGATTCATCCATGTTGTAGCATATTCCTAGATCTTTTCCTTCTTAACACTGAATAATATTGTATTATATGGGTATACCACACTTTGCTTATCCAGGAACTAGTGGATGAACACTTAGGTTGCTTTCATATTTTAGCTACTGTGATTATTACTGCTCTAAACACTGGACTACAAATATTTCTTTAAGACCCTGATTTCAATACCTTTGGGTATACCTCATAGTAAAATTCCTGGATCATGTAGTAATTCTATTTTTCAATATCTGAAAAATTGCCATACTCTTTTGCAAAGCAGCTGTATCATTCTGCATTCCCTCTGACATAGCACAATGGTTCCAACTCCCTCACATCCTCACCAATAGTTGTTTTCTGCTTGTGTATGTGTGTGTGTGCTTGTGTGTGTATGCATGCACACAAATATATAAACATGCATTTAGTGATATGGAGCATCTATTCAAGTGCTTAGTCATTTGTACATCTTTTGGAAGAACCATCTATTGAAGTCTTTTATCCATTTTTGAATCAGGGTGTTTGCTTTTTGTTCAGTTCTAGGAGTTCTCTGTATATTCTGAATAGAAATCTCTTGTCAGATAGATGGCTCTGAAATATTTTCTCCCATCTTGTGGGTTGCCATTTTATTCTGTTTACATTTCTTTGATACACATTTTTTTTTAACTTATGTACTGCAAATTGTTTATTTTTTTGTTAGCTGTACCTTTGTTGTTCCTTCATTTCATATGGAGGAAAACACTGCCAAATCCAATATCATGAAGCTCTTGTCCTGTATCTTCTTCTAAGACTTTTTATATTATTAGGTCTTATATTTAGTTTCTTGATACGTTTTCATTAATTTTTGCATATGATGTTAGGTAAGGGTCCATCTTCCTTCTTTTGCATGTTGACCACAAGACTTCTCAGCACCATGTGTTGAAAATACTATCCTTTCTACTTTGAAAAGTCTTGGCAACTTGTCAAAAATCATTTGGCCATATATCAGGGTTTATTTCTGGGTGTTGTATTCTATTCTATTCTATTGGTCTTGAATAAGGGAGAAAATAGTATAACCTATCCAGGTTGACGAAAAACATAAAGAAAGACCAGGACTGAGAATTAGGAGGGCAATATAAAACAGCAGGGAGTAAAAGACAGTGTGAGAGAAGATCTTGTATTTGCGAGTTCATGGAAATAGGATCATGCTAAAAGCACTAAACGCCTGACTTTGAACAATACGGTAAATGTGCCAGCAAGAAACATAACACTTACCCATCTCTGGGAAATATAGTATGGGCATAAAGATAAACTACACACAAATATATTAAAAAGGGAAGGGTTTTCATGGTGTGAGAATATTGTGGCATTTGAAATACAATTTACTTCTGTTCTACCATTGTCTCTAAAATTTATCAAAGTGTATATACAAGCCATTCCAATCCTGGTAATGTGCTTGACAGGTTTATATATGAACTTCAGTAGAGCAGTAAATGTACATTCATAGTAGGACTGTTCCCTAAACCAAAAAACAAAACACAAAAACTGCAAAGACTAGAGTTCACTTTGTCAACACACTTACAGATGCAATGATGGTTAACGGTCCGAAAACAGAAGGTGAGCATGGGTGCAAGAGGTTAATCCCCAGGCTGGGGTGGGGTGCAGAGTTTGAGGGTAACACAAGTAGAAAAGGCTTTTGTCCTATCCTTGATTTTTGAGGTATGGAAATTCACAGGTCACTACCTTCATTTCAAACTGAATGAATGCACTATTCAATTTTTTTAAACAGGCGAAGTAAACATGAGTGATAATAAATTTCAAACTGTCGCTAATCAAATAAGATATTAAGAAAACTTAAATAATATGATTTAAGAATGAAGTAGAGAGATTGTCCAACATGGTAGCATTCAAAGACCCAGAGCTTGATGTCTCTCATGGGCACACCAAAGTCACAACTGTTTACAGAACAGCAATTGATGAAAAAGGCCGGGACCTACCATAAAAGATGTTTTACAGCTAAAGATATAAGGAAGGCACCGCGACAAGACAGAAAGGAAGGGCAAAATCTCAATAGAGTCAAGACCCATACCACCAAGTGGGTGGCCCACAAATGGGAGAATAATTACAATTTCAGAGGTGCTCCCAGGTAGCAAGGGGTATGAAGCCAACATCAGGCTCCCAAGCCCAGGGATCCTGTTGTGGAAAGAAGAGTTCCTAGAAAGTTGGGCTTTGAAGACCAGTAGTGCTTATTTTCCAGAGAGCCAGAGGGTTGTGGGAAATAGAGATTCCACTCTTAAAAGATGCTCACAAAATCCCACATGATCGGAGAATCAGAACAGAAGCAGTCATTTGAAAGGATCCCGGGTCACACCTACCTCCTGATCTTGGAGAGTCTCCCAGAGAGGCAAGAGGCAACTACAGCACAGCCTCAGGGACAGAGACACTGGCAGCAGCCATTCGGGGGAGCTCCTTCTACCTCGTGGACGCTGGTACCAGCAAGCATAATTTCAGAATCCTCCCTGTAGCTTGTCAGCCTCAGGACCGAGCCCCACCCATTTCCACCAGACTACAGACACAAGTACTAGGATGCTGCAGGCCAAGCAACTAACTGAGCAGGGGCATAGCCCCATCCACCAGCAAACAGGCTGCCTTCAGATCCTCTCAGTGCACAGCTGCCCCTGGACATGGGTCCAGCCACCAAAAGCCCCAGGACCAGCCTCCACACCTCAGTGGACAGGCACCAGCCCCAGAGTCCCTGGCCCCTCTGACAAGTGAGCCTGCTCTGGCCTTGGAGTCAGCCTCACCATCGGCAGGTGGTAACTGCACAGACACTGGATGGAGCTTGGACCTACCCAACAGCAAACCTGCTTTAGCAGTGGAATCAGCCTCATACACCGACAGGCACACACCAGCTCCAGGGATACCACAGCCCAGCAGCCTGTGTAACCAGGCCACTTAATTGCAGGCCAGAAGCAGCCATGGACTCAGCTGGGTCCTGACCCTGCCCATCAGAATGCCAACACAAGATTAGGGATACCCCCGGCCCTGCAGAGAGCTGTGTCAGGAACAGTGATCCAACACCAACTCTGTGGCTCCTGGGCCCTGCAGCCAGAACGCAGAACCTGTCTCTTCCTCCCAGTAGCCAGCATAGCCCCAGAACCAGTGACTGGGCACTAGCCCTGATATCACCTGGACTGCAATTCTACCCATAAGTGAACCACCACCAGATTTGGTGTCCCCCAGAGTTGTGCAGCCAGCTGCCTTATGATTTAGTCTCACCAAGCAGCACAGACAGCCTCCATACAAGGCAGAGCCTGGCAAACAAGCAGTCTGGGGGCAGCCAAGCCTACCAGACGACCCACAGTAGTCAGCCCACCACAGCAGAAGTGCCCAAGCAGCCCACATGGGGGTACATACACCTAGAATATATAGCTCTAGTGACCAGGGGAGAGGGGGCTGCTGGGAGCCATAGGACAGCTCCTACAAAAGGCCACTTCCCCAAGGTCAGGAAATGTAACAAACCTACTACACACATAGCAATAAAAACAGGAAGTTAAGAAAAATGAGGTGACACGGAAACACGATCCAAATGAAGGACCAAGATAAGAATTCAGAAGAAGATCTAAGTGAAGTGGAGATAACCAATCTCCTCAACAAAGGGTTCAAGGTAATGACTGTAAAGATGATCAAAGAACTCAGGAGAAGAATGGACGACCAGAGCAAGAAGTTAGATTTTTTTTTAAAAAGAGTTAGACATTAAAGAACAACAAAACAGAGATGAGGAATACAATAACTGAAATGAAAAATACATTAAAGGAAACTACTGTAGACTAAATGATACAGAGGAATGAATCAGAAAACTGAAGGACAGAGTACTGGCAATCACTGAAGATGAACGGTAAAACAATAGATTAAAATGAAATGAGGAAAGTTCAACAGACTTGTGAAACAACATCAAGTGTACTAATATTTGCATTATACTGGTCCCAGAAGCAAAAAGGAAAGACAAAGCAGTGTAGAACATACCTGAAGACATAAGAGTTGAAAACTTCCCTAACCTGGGAAAGGAAACAGACATCCAAGTCCAGTAAACACAGTAAGGCCAAAACAGGATCAACCCAAAGAGGACCACACCAAGACTCATTGTAATTAAAATGGAAAAAAAAATAATAAAGATAAAAAGACACTATTAAAAGAAGCAAAGGAAAAGCAACAAGTTACAAACATTGGAAATTGCATAAAGTTATCTGCTGACTTTTCAGGATAACCTCTGCATGCCAGAAGGGAGTGGCATGGTATATTTAAAGTCATGAAAGGGAAAAGCCTATAAGCAAAAATACTCTACCCAGCAAGGCTCTCCCTCAGCTTTGATGGTGAAATCTAAAGTTTTACAGAGAAGCAAAACTAAAAGAGCTCAGCATCGCCAAACCAGCTTTATGAGAAATCTTAAAGGGGCTTTTCTAAGTGAAAAAGAAAAGGTCACGATTGAAACATAAAAATTAGGAAAGGAAACTTACTAAAGGAAAAACCTCATTGGTTAAGGCAAATATTCAACAAAGGTAGTAAATCAACCATGGACACAGCTAATAGGAAGGATGAAAAAAAAAACAGTAATAAAATCATCTATATTCACAATAAGAAGTTAAGGGACACACAAAACAAGTAGATGTAAAATATAAGGTCAAATTCAGTAACTGTGGGGGAGCAGAGTAACAATGCAGGGTTGTTAGTGTCCATGTGAAATTAAGAGGTCAGCAACTTAAATAATCACACACACACACACACACACACACACACACACACACACATAAACAAAACTGAAAGAAATCCAAACATAATATTAAAGATAGTCCTCACATCACAGATGAAGGGAATAAAAGGGGAAGAAAGGAACACTGAAGAAATTAAAGAGGGATTCTAAAAATACCCAAGACAAATGAAAATGAACACACAATGATCCAAAATCTATGGGACACAGCCAACGCAGTTCACAGGGGGATGTTATAGTGATACAAGCTTATTCTTAGGAATCAAGAAAAATATCAAATAAACAACCTAACATTACATCTGAAGGAATTAGAAAAAGAAGAAAAAACAAAACTCAAAGCTGTCAGAAAGAAAAATTAAGAAAACTATACCATATGCAATGACATCAAAAAGAATAAGACACCTAGGAATAAACATACCTAAGCAGGTAAAAGACATGTGCTCAGAAATCTATCAGCCATTGGTGAAAGAAGTTGAAGACAACACAAAAAGATGGAAAAATATAGCATGTGCATCGACTGGAAGAATTAATACTATTAAAATAACCATACTATCAAAGACAATCTACAGATTTAATGCAATCCCTATCAGAATACCAAAGCATTTTCACAGAACTTGAAAAAGTAATTTTAAAATTTGTATAGAAACACAAAGACCCCAAATAGCCAAACAATCTTGAGAAAGAACACAGCTGGAGGCATCAGGCACCTTGACTTCAGACTATACTGCAAAGCGACAGTAATCAAAGAGAAAGGTACCAGAGCAAAAAGAGACACAAAGATCACTGGAATAGAATAGAGATCCCAGCAATAAGCCCACACACTTATATTTAATTGATTTATGACAAAGCAGGCAATATGGAGAAAAAACTGTCTCTTCAATAAGTGGTACTGGGAAAACTGGTCAGCTACATGGAAAAGAATAAAATTAGATTATTTTAGCACACCATATATAAAATAAATGCAAAACTGAATAAAGACCTAAATGTAGGACCAGAAACCATAAAACCCCTAGAGGAAAATATAGAACATTCTTCAACATAAATGATAGCAACAGTTTTAGGTTCAGTCTACTAAGGCAAATGAAACAAAAGCAAAAATAAACAAATGGGACTTCACTAAACTTAAAAGATTTTGCACAGCAAAGGAAACCAAAGACAAAATGAAAAGACAACCTGCTGAGGGAGAGACCATATTTGCACATGATAAGAGGTTAACATCAAAAAAGATGACCAAGCAAGGGTTCACACCTAAACTACTGAAACAGCACATACAACTCAATATCAAAAAAACACCCAAAATCTTTTTTAAAAAAATGAGAAGACCTAAATAGACATTTTTTTCCAAGGAAAAACTACATATAGACAGCCAGAACTCACAAAGATGCTAAACATAGCTAATCGGCAGTAAAATGCAAATCAAAACTATGAGATATATCACCTCAGTCTTGTCAGAATGGCTGTCATCCAAAAGATCACAAATAACAAAGGTTGGTGAGGATGTGGAGAAAGGGAAACTCTTCTACACTCTTGATGTGAATGTGAAGTAGTGCAGCTACTGTGGAAAGCAGAATGGAGGTTCCACAAAAAACGAAAAATAGAACTACCATAATATCCAGCAATTTCACTGTTGGGTATATCAGAAGAAAACAAAAACACTATTTCAAAAAAAAAAATAACTGCACACCAATGTTCATAACAGTGTTATTTGCCATAGCCAAGATATAGAGTCAAACTAAGTGTTCATCAATAGCTTCGTGGATAAAAAAGATTTTTTATGATGACTTCAGCAAAAAATGAAATTTTGCCATTTGCAAGAACATGGATGGATTTGGAGGGTATTATGCTTAGTAAAATAAACCGCAGAGAAAACAAGCATGGCATGTTATGAGAAAAAAAGCATGGTATGGTATGAGAAAACAAGCATGGTATGTTATCACTTACACGTGGCATCTAAAAAATTGAATACAATAACAACAAAAAAACAGACTCACAGATTAAAGAACAGACTAGTGGTTACCAGCAGGGAGAGATAGGGTGGAGGAGCAAAATAGTGGTAGGAGATTTTGAGGTACAATCCACTATGTATAAAATCAATAATCTACAGTGATGTACTGTATAGCATGGGGAATATAGCCACTCTTTTATAATAACTATAAATGGAGAAGAACCTAAACATTTATGAATCACTATGCTGTACCTCTGAAACTAATATAATAATGTAAATTAACTATAGATCAATAAAATATAAAGTAAGAAACAATAAAGGGGAGACACAGATTATTAGATAGAAATCAATTAAATAAACACAAGTTTTGGAAATCAAGGAATTAAAAAACAACACGTAAGACACAACATTGGCATTTAAAGTGTACAATCTATTCATTTAAAAGAAATCATTTAAGTGGTAAAAAATGGTACCCATTCTCACAATTTTGTATATCTAGGATAAATTATTATCTACAAAAATATGTTACTAATATTCACTCAAAAAGAAAGAGAAAATTGGGATAAACCCATTTTAGTATCCAAATTTAATATCAAAGTCTCTATGCAAAATTGATTTGAATAAGTTCTGTTAGACACTTCTAGTTTCTTTGTGATGTAAAATCTTTTAAAGCATAAAAATCAGCCTTTCTACATTATTCCATTAGACATACATAGAAGTTAAAAGAAATGAGAAGACAGAACAATCAACCAGGAAGGTGAATTTACTGAGAAACAGTCATTCGTTCTCCCTCCTCCTTTTCTTTTCCTCCTTTTCCAGGTCTCTTTCGGTTCCGATCAAGAGAAATCTTGAGAGTTCTGAGAATATTTCTTTGAGGGCTTCAAATCACCATACCTACATCCTCTGCCACAACTACGCACACGGCAACAAAAATAAACCTCTGCTATCTACTCACGTAGGAGGGATTCATGCAAAATAAACTCCTACATGGAGACCAACAGGTGAGTTTTCTACCTGTTCTTTCTAATGTCCTTCCATTATAGTAAATCCCACACATTATGAGGATGAAACGGTTATGTGAGCTTTTCCTTGAAGTCAAAAAACTTGCATTCATTTCAAGTACCTGGTGATCATAGGGTACAGCCAGGGAAGGTGCCATCCCCCTTGGGGGGAGGGGCGGTGGATGGGCTCCCGCACCCATGCACCTCCTGATGCACAGATTCTGGAGAAACAAAGGGCAGTCACACCGCAGTCAGCCTGTCAGGCTGTCGGGCCACTGGGCAACCCGACCAGCCTGGAAGTGCCCCATCAGTTTGCTGAAAGCAAAACCCTGTCCCCCCTGTGAAGCCAGGCAATTTGGGTCAGAGAGTCAGAGGAGACCGGTAATCAACTCCTCCTCTCTGCTCACCTCCTTGGGGTTACAGCAACCCCATCTCCAAACCCAAATCTGACCCTGGAGTGCCAAACTGGGAGTGGCAGGTGGGCTCTGCCGGTGCTTCAGCGCCCTCTGGAGGTTGTCTGCTCTAATGGCAACTCTCAGCCCTTCCTCCTCCTCCTTCCCTAGTCCTGGGGGCTGCCTTGGCCTCCTGCAGCTGCTGGCCTGAATTCATTCTTCTTTTTTCTCCAATTACAATGAAGTGTCTTACAGAGGTTTGGAATCTCTTGAAGAAGGAAGATCTTTTAGCCAATACACCTTAACCGTGAGAAGTTGGTTTCAAGAATGAACCTGAAATACTGTATTTTTCTCCTGATGATTCCAAGGAGAGACAGCTCAAGTTTTCTAAATCATAAGAAAAACCAAGGTAAATATGATATTCTGAGCCAGAGATGAAAAAGCAGTTTTTAGCACCCCCTCCTCATGTCATATGACCGGGATTTAAATCAATCAACTGCCACTGGTTTTTAAATCAAGTGACCCAACTTTAAATCCATCAGCTGCTTCCCTGTAACTCACGTGACTTGGCTTTGAATAGTAAGAAATGCAGAGGTATAAAAATGATGTTCTGAACAATAAATGGAAAGACAACATTTTAGAAAGTTTTTTCCTTTTCGAATGGACCATTCATTGCCTACAGAATAAAGGATTCCCTTGTGGATTTCTTGAACTGTAAACACATACATTGTCTCCGTTGGCTTGATTGACTTAGATTTTGGTTTTTTTTTTTGTTGTTGTTGTTGTTGTTAACATCTTTATTGGAGTATAATTGCTTTACCTTGTTGTGTTAGCTTCTGCTGTATAACAAAGTGAATCAACTATTCGTATACATATATCCCCATATCCTCTCCCTCTTGTGTCTCCCTCCCACCTTCCCTATCCCACCCCTCTAGGTGGTCACAAAGCACTGAGCTGATCTCCCTGTGCTATATGCAGCTGCTTCCCAATAGCTATCTATTTCACCTTTGGTAGTGTATAGATGTCCATGCCACTCTCTCACTTCATCCCAGCATACCCTTCCCCCTCCCTGTGTCCTCAGGTCCGTTCTCTACATCTACGTCTTTATTCCTCGGCAGCGACTCCTGCTAGGGACGGATACTTCCTTTTATGCTCAGGGAAATCCCCTAGTTTGAATATGATTTGAGTTTGATCCTGTGAAACCATCAGAACTTCCCACCAGAGATAAATGAGGAGATTCTGGCCTTTATTAGTATGCATGATGAACACGGGTGTCCTGGCTGTACTTGCCAACCCTCCTATTTTACCCACCTATTTTTATCCACCTTCCTCCCTGTGAGTACCTTTGACCAACCCTGAGTTCAGACTCCTGACCTATTACAGTGACTTTGTCAGCCTTTCTTTAAAAATGGACAGGTAATAAAACGAATTTAACCTAGAAGCAGCAGCTCAGTAAGGGAAATAAAATCATCAGAAGTTATCTAATCACAGCCACAGCCATCCAGGGCTCTGTCTTACCTGCTGGGTCATAAGAATGGGACCTTCCTAAACTTGAAGGGCATCCAATCAAATAAGTAAAGGTCTGCTCACCTCTGGCTCTTGGAGGGATTGCTAGGCACTCTACCCAGTGTATACTAACTGCAAAACACTGTCATGGTTGTGAAACACCTATGTTCCAGGAAAGCTTTTTGGGGTGCATGGGGAAGGTTTCTTTTTGACATCAAGCAAAAAATAAATCACCAAGCTCTTTGAGCACAGGGGTTCTTAAGAGGGCAGTAGAAGGAAGGAATGGGCAGAAAAGACGATCTCCAGTGAAGTGAAGGCCGTTTTTCCAAAAGAGTAGGATTTAGTCTCAGTTTAAGGAGAACACTTTTAAATAGCTGGGACAGCTCCAAACTGCAGTTTAGGGAACGAGTGCTTCAAAAGAACAGTGCTTTAAAAGTCCTGGCAAGGCAGCAAGAGGATGAAGAGTTGGTTTTGCATAGTTTTGAACACAGGAGTAAAGAAGCAGAGGCATCTCTGACTAAAAGGCCCTGAGATCCTATGGCATCAATGGGTCAGTTGCAGGGGCAGGGGGTGTGGGGGGCGATATTTCTCTCTCAATGTCTCCCAGGGCAGCCACCCCTCCCGACCCCACCACCCCCACTCCCTTCACCCTTCCTCCCTCCACTGTTGGGTCCCCAGGGACAGCACTTTTCAAGCTGGAGCCCTCAGGCACCATCTCTGCTGTCTGGATTCTTCCTGGAGCCTGGCAAGTTCTGGGACAGGAAGGCGGGTCTGCAAGGCCGCTGCGGTGCAGTCGGACCTGGAGGCCTGGAGGGGAACTGGAGCCCTGAAGCCCACCCACGTCCTTGAAGCCGAGGGAGGAACACATCCTCCTAACAGTACTTCTCAGGGGTCAGCGTGCTCCCCACCCGACGGTGATCCATACTCACTTGAGGCAGCAAGGACTGCCTCTAACTGGCCCCCTCGATTCCACCTTAAGGGTCCTCGCACATGTGTGATAGCGCAGGCCCCGGATCTCTTTAGTCAGCTGAGGCCAGTGCTGCCGGCATCCCTCCAGTCCCATCCCCCAGCCCCTCCCTCTGGGATTGTATCTAATAGAAGAAAGAGCACAGAGGAATTGGCTGAATCAAGGGACCTGGGAGCCTGGGGATGAGTTTGAAGACCGAGAACCTAAGGCGCAATTACATATTATTGGAAACTCTTGTGGAGTGTGTGTGGGGGGGAGGTTAGGAGGCTGAGAGGCTGAGTCGACCTGCTGAGTCCAGCCCCAGGACACCACACAGCCCTGTCCCCCTTTCCCTGCCATCAGACAAGCGGTGCCGCAACTCCAGCCGGGACTCTGCACTTCCCCCTCCCTGATTCTCCAGAAGAGCAGGTGGCCCCCCTCTGAGGGCAGGGGCAAGACAACGGACCGATGTCCCCCTGCACTAAGGCGCTACTGGAATCTCTTCCTGAACAGCAGTGCTGGCTTGGAGCGAACCCGTGCACCGCCAAAGTTGGTCTCGTCCTGCAGCTGAGGGACGCAGGCTTTAAGTCAGCTGCCTTGGCTTTAAATCAATCAGTCCCCCCTTTAAGTCAGGTGACCCGACTTTAAATCACTGTGTGCCCCTCAAGCCTGCCACTTCAAAAGTTGGGAACTTCACTTTGATCCCAGCACCTCACACAGCTGAATGCACACTGTAGTCACCCCCAAGCCTGGCTTAGAGGCAGGATATAAGGTAAGGGGATGGGCTGCACACATGGTGAGGAGGGTGCACTTCATGTACCAGAAGGGTCCAGGTACTCTGGGTACAGCAAGCAGTGCACGATACAGCAGCTCCCTGGCAAAGCTGGTGATGCACAGGGGGAGCAGGCACACTCAGGCATGCAGAGGTTCCAGGCCAGGAGCTGGGGCACAGCCAGCCGGGAGGGTGTGAAAGCCGAGGATCTGAGCCTTCTTGAGAAAGGCAGACACAGAGGATGGATGAGAAACAAAGACCAGATGAAACATGGATTTGAAAAGCACACCCTGCTCTTGAAATTGGGGTGGGGTCACCCCAGATTTGACTCTTCTTACGCCCCAGTACCTAGTGCTCTGCATTTGCCCAATTACTTATAAAATGTGACTGATAATATCTAAACCATAGAATACTGCATTTGGAGTGGTTTTGCGTGTTTATGTTTCTATAGTGGAATAATCTTTTCTACAAGAAAAATGTACACAATCTGAAATAAATTCAAACCCCTCTTTAAAAAATACTATATCGGACTTCCCTGGTGGCGCAGTGGTTAAGAATCTGCCTGCCAAGGCAGGTGACATGGGTTCGAGCCGTGGTCAGGGAAGATCCCACATGCCGCACAGCAGCTAAGCCCATGGGCCACAACTAATGAGCCTGCAGACCACAACTACTGAAACCCGCGCGCCTAGAACCGGTGCTCCACAACAAGCGCAGCAAGAGAAGCCACCGCAATGAGAAGCCCGCGCTCCGCAAAAAAGAGTAGCCCCCGCTTGCCGCAACTAGAGAAAGCCTGCGCATAGCAACGAAGACCCAACGCAGCCAAAAACAAATTAATTAATTAATTAGTTAACTATTTTAAACAAAAGTACTATTTCCTTCTGTACAGCTTCTCTGGGAAGAACAGAGAGATGGCATAGGAGAGTGAGAAAGACCAACATTTAGTGCACATCTCTCATGCAGTTGCTCTGCTGGCTCAGATAGATTTATCCCCACTTTACAAAGGAGGAAATAATCTCAGAGAGGTTTAGTAATTTTCCCAAAGCCAAACAGCTATGGAGTGGCAGAACCAAGATCTGAACCAAGTCTGTTACCTTCAAAGCCTAAGTCCTCATCACAACAAAACTCAATTAATATTTACATTTATCGAATTACATGGCAACCTGGGGAGTTCTTGGCACAATCCTGAATAAGAGTGAGAAAGAAAGAAATAGCATTGTTCCTATAGTCAACCCAAATTTTTGGAGCAGCTGCTAGATGCCTGGCCCTTTTTGGGGTTCAGCAGTGATCAAGACAGGGAGAGTCCTGCTTTCATGAACCACGTAGTGGGGAGGAGAGACGGGTGCAACTTGGGTGAGGGATTTCACCTTGCTGGACCTCTGTTTTGTCATCTGGAAAATGGAATGGGTGTTCCTCATTTTCTGGGATTGTCCAGCCCTCACATTCTCTGATTCCATAAGAAGCATTTGTTTTCCTGTTTCTTTCAAATTCATTCAGGCCGTGAGCTGTGATGAATGTTGTTAGCTGCTCCCCAAATCACTCTATTCCCACCCTTTTCCTGTGATCAGGTCTTTCCCGAAACATGACTCACAGTCAGTCAAGTCACAGAACCGAAGGGGCACCCAGCAGAAAAATCCCAACCCTTGCTTCCCAGGAGCTCTGCGGTCTACCTGCCAGGTAAACTTAACTCACCTGGCACAAGGTGGCCATCCCTGGTGTCACATCAACATGATCTCAGGCACAAACCTCCTTGTTTTTCCATTTTGTCTTGAAGTTACTTGTTGAAACAACTGCACAAATATGACACAGATATAAAATCAGGCATCTTCTGCCCCCAGTGCCTACTAATAAATGATTTTCTGCCACTTTAATGATAAAGATAGAACATTTCAACATTCTGCTACCCTTATTATTTGTCATTTTTGTTGATATTTCTGTTGACTACATCTTTCAATATTTTAACAATGGAACATTTATTTAGGGTGTTCCAGACCCAGCCTTTAGTGGTAAAGGTTTTGTTGTTATATTTCTATTATGTTTCCTTTAAAAATCATTATCCTATTTAAATGGATTAAGTCAATTCTATAGGCATTTACCTTATGATATTGATGAAATTGATACATAGAGGGCAGTAGTACAAGTTGATTGGACTTGAGAACCTCTATTAGCACAGTTAAGTATAAATATTATCTATATGTAAACCAAAGTACAGGCCGAGTGAGATTCTCTGACTTTTTTCCACTGTCTGCCCCTCAAGCCTGTGAGAAATGGAATAGTTCTTGCCCTATCAGTAAACAAAGGATGTCACAGTCTTCAGCACTTGCAGCCCTCCAATGTGAGCCGGCGGGCCCTGAGGCACTCAGGATATGCAAATACAGAATGCAGGCCCCAGAGAGCTGAGGTGCATATCAAAGGAAGGAATTCAGTGAGCCCAGGCAAAGAAAAGCGCCGCATTCCTCACCTTGGGAGAGCTGGTTTTCCTTAGTTAACAATCACCTTTTGATGTTCCCCATTACCTGCGCCAGTTCCCTGCCCTGTCCCCTCCCCCCGGTACTTTAGCTCAGGGAGGAAGGAGCGCAGAGGGACTCGGCTGAATAAGGGGCCTGTGCGCCTCGGGAGGAGTTTTCAGCCGCTTTCCCCGCAGTCGGGAAGAGGGGCGCTGACGCTGCAGCCGGACCCTGTGCCTCCCTTGCCCCGTTTCCCCTCAGGACGCTCAGGCCGACCCCCTCCTCACGCCCACCAGGCCTCGCGAGCCAGGACGAGGGCAGGGGCGAGAGGAGGGAC
The DNA here is from genome assembly GCF_965194825.1 of Balaenoptera physalus. NCBI lineage: Eukaryota > Metazoa > Chordata > Mammalia > Artiodactyla > Balaenopteridae > Balaenoptera > Balaenoptera physalus. Next base: position 904,706 of record NW_028126526.1, read on the forward strand.
CGAAGTTCCTGGGGACCAGACGCTGGAGGCCGCTCTTTCTGCACAGCAGCGGCGGGTGGCAGCGAACCCCTGCCCCTCAGAAGCTGGTCTTGTGCTGCCGCCCGGGCACCGGACCAGGCGGAGGGTCGGCGCCCACTTACCCGGCCCGCCGTCCCCGCGACTGTCATGGCTTCGGCCGCTGGGGCACCTCCAGAGCCGGCAGCCTCAGTGAGGTCGCCCTCCCCTCGGGCTCCGGGGCAGTTCCGTGAAGGCGGAGGGAGGAGACCCCACCTGAGCCGGGAGTTCCAGCTCTGAGGAAACGCGGGCTCTGTTCAGCGCGCAGTGGGTGGGACCGCTCTGCCCCGAGGCCTTCCGGGAGGGAGCGGGGCGGCGGGGGAGGGAGCCGCCAGGAGCGCAGGGCCCCGTCGGGGGTCCTGGAGGGGCGGCCCGGCCTGGGGGCCACGCCCACTGTGGCCGCAGCCCAGGCCTTTTTCCTGGAATCCTACACAAAAAAATTAGAAAGATACACAGTCTATAGTAAATACTCACAAATGATTGTTGCTGCTGTGCTCACTATTCTATTAAAGGTGTAAAATCCATAAAACACTTTAAGTTCAAAATTAAATATGAATTTTTACCTTTCTAATTATGTCCCTGATATTCACAGTTGTGGTTAATGAATCAGAGACTGTGGCATCACTAGTTAAAAATGAGCTTGTTAAAAATATAGAACTCAGGCCCACCGGACCTACTGAATCACAATCTGCACTTTTACAATCTCCCCAGTGTACTCGTGTACCCATGAATAGTTGAAAGGTACATTTCTACCTCGACAGGTCTTTTCTCTATGAGAAATACACACATTTTATCCAGTTTGATATAAATAAAACACTCAAAAATGCATATGCCTGTGTTGAAACCATCATTTTATCATTTCTTTTCCAGACAAGTATAGTCTCTATACTGGTTTTGTGGATCACATGCCATACTCTTTTCTTGTAGTTAGAAATAAGGTAGAGCAAGTTACTTTGTAAAAAAAAAATTATATATATATATATGTATGTATTAGTGGATAATTGAAGACACTCTTCTAAATTAAAACCTTCTCTTAACTTGCTGTTTTCTTCTTGGGTCATATTATGAGCTCTTCCCGTGGCCACATGGCATGTGTACGTTTAATTTCAGGGACTGCTGACATTCCAGGATGTGGCCATAGATTTCTGTCAAGAGGAGTGAGAATGCCTGGACCAAGATCAATGGGAATTGTACAGGGATGTGATGTTAGAGAAGTATAGGAACCTGCTCTCCTTGGGTGAGGATACCTTCCTTCCAGAATTCCTTATCCAACCACTGGGTTTGCAGTCCTTCATTTGTAGAATGTCTCCTGGAATCTTCTGCTTCCTACAATAGGGTTTCAGATTGCAACGTTTCAGGAAAGATTGGGAGTTTGTGGGTATAATTTTTCTTATTCTTTTAAAATTGCAGCCTCCCTTTTAATATACTTTGTAACTGCTTGGGATGTGTCTATATGAACTGTGTACTATATGCTTCTGTTGTAGTCCTTACAACATTTCATTGTCTTATTTTCTCTAACAATTTTCCATGGATTCTTTGGGCTTAAGGTATATTAAAAGGGAGACTGCGAATCTGGGACTTCCCTGGTGATGCAGTGATTAAGAATTCGCCTGCCAATGCAGGGGACCCGGTTCGATCCCCGGTCCGGGAAGATCTCACATGCCACGGAACAACTAAGCCAGTGGGCCACAACTACTGAGTCTGCACGCCACAACTACTGAAGCCGGTGTGTCTTGAGCCCGTGCGCCATTTATTTTTTGGAGAATAAAACCACTTCCGAGTGATTAAAATTTAGGCCAGCTAGTCAAAATGCTTTATCACCTGTTCTTCTAAAACACTGGTCAATGGAACAAGTTTTACTAGGGATAACAGTGTAATTGTATTCTGGAGTTCATATGGGCAATATGGTTTATGACCTTGATGCTGGATCACGACATTTCAACGGTATAACTGCTATTAATTGTCTGTTTGTTCAACGATTAAAGTCTCACGTGATCTGAGTTCAGACTGGAGTCATCCTGGTTGGTTTCTGTCTATTGCAGATTTCTTCCAGCATGAAAGGACAAGAGCAATACGGCTTCCTTTACAAAATGTCTTCAAACTAAATGATGATATAATCTACATTCAATTAATTTATACATACCCTACTGTAGAACAGGGTTCGTTACGCAGGCAGAGCCCGGTAATTATGTAAAACTGAAACTTTTTCTGCACTGGTTCAAGTCCTCTTCCTAAGAATATGTTTATAATCAACATTCTTTCACAAATTACCCAATTTAATTCACCATAGCATTCCTCATATTAACTAAATGGAAAATCCTAGGCTATATACAAATCCAGAAAGGGCCAAAAATCATCAGCCCCCATGGATGATTACAACCCATTGCTGAGGCATTCAAATTACTTATTAAAGAACCACTATGTCCATCAACATCATCAATTTATATATTATTGCCCCAATGCTAGCCTTAACCCTGGCTCTCACAACATGAATTCCTCTTCCCATATCTTATCCACTAATTAGTATAAATGTAGGCATATTATTTCTATTAGCCATATCACACCTAGCCATTTACTCCATCCTCAGATCTGGATGAACTTCACATTCAAAATACTCACTCACTGGAGCTGTAGGAACAATAGCACAGACGATCATCTCATATGAAGTAATGTAGCAGTTATTCTATTCTCAGTCTTACTGGTAAATGGATCATTTACACTTTCAACAGTAATTATTACACAAGAACACCGATGACTAATTTTCTCCTGACCCCTACCCAGAATTTGATTATCTCCGCAGTAGCAGAAATCCAGTGAAGCCCCACTTGATTTAACAGAAGTAGAATCAAAACCTGTACATGTCTTCAATGTAGAAAATGTAGCAGGCCCATTCACCCCGTCCTTCCTAGAGAATATGTCAATTTCCCTATAATAAACATTTCCACAGCAATCTATTTTTAGGAGCATTCGGCAATCCCTAGGTGCCAGAATTATAGATTCTTTCATCTTTTAAATATAGTTTTTTTTTAAAAATAATTTTTATAGTTTTACTACCTTTAAACAAAATGTACTCCATTGCTGTGGAATATTCCTTCATAGGAGCGTGCATGGTTCATTTCTGCATCCGTCTGTGATGGCCTTCAGGTTCTTTCAGGTTTGGCTCCTGTGGCTGCAAGTCCATGTCCGTGTGTCCTGGTGCAGGGCTGGTGGGTTTGTGTTCAACTGGGAGGAGCACTGTGGGTCTCTGTGCACGGACGTCGCTATCTGAGGCCCGATTGCTTCAGAAGTGGTTGCATCCCCCCGTTGCGTACCAGGCTTTCCATTGCTCCACATCCTGCTGATAATTGATACTATGTCTTTCATGTCTGCCATTCTGGTAGGTGTATACACAGTATTTTGCTTATGGCTTTAATCCCTCTGTTGTTAGTGAAGTTGTGCATCTTGTGGTATTCATGGACTATTTCCTGTTGTTTTTTGAAAAGTTTTAAAAATTGTGGTCTGGTACACATAACGTAAAATGTACTATCTTAACCATTTTTAAGTGCACATTTCAGGGTCAAGAAGTAATTCACACTGTTGTGCAAACCTGACCACCATCATCCTCCAGAACTTTTTCATCTTGCAAAATTGAAACAGTCCCCATTAAACACTCACTCCCCATTGTCCCTCCCTCAGCCTCTGGCCCTCAACGTCCTACTTTATGTCCCTATATTTCCGACTGCTCTAGGGGCCTTGTATGAGTGGATCAAGCACTGTTTGTTTTTTTGTGTCTAGCTTACATCACTGAGCATAATGCCCTCAAGGTTCATCCCTGCTGCATCCTGTGTCAGAATTGACTTCCTTTTTAGGCTGAATAGCATTCCCTTGGATTGATGGACCGTGTTTTTCTTCTCCATTCATCCATTAGTGGACACATGTAATATCTACATTCATTTCTACTGTCATAATATTTGTGGAATAAACTCAGAAAGTCCTATGAATCAAAAGTCATTTGCCATTAACTTTTTTCTTAAACTTGTTGTTGTGGAAAACATCAAGGCTAAGAAAAGGGAAAAATACATGTCAGCTTCACTTGTGTTCAGGAATTAATGCTTTACGGATTCACTTTATTCCCTGTGTGTGTGCTCTGCGTGTGCATGTGCCTGTTTGCATACATATGCTGTGCATGTGCATAGGTATGTGAACTTGCACACATTAGTGTGTGCATGGGCATATGGGTGCATGTGTGTTCACATGCTAGTGTGTGAATATAGTTGTGCCGTGCACGTGCATATGTTTGTGTGTGTGCTGTGCCTGCCTGTGCGCACACCTGTGTGTTTGCTGGAACCACTTGCAAGTTGGCTGCAGACTGAATTGTGCCCCAGATATATCCGCACGCAGCTGCTCTAACAATCCTGCGTAGCCACGTAAAGGTCACAGATCTCAGGGATTTAAATGGATGGAGCAGGATATCCTGACACAGAGTTTGTCTTCCAATGACTGTCACTGTCTCAGTAACATCCTTCACACCTTCTTTAAGCCCCATTCAGGGTCCAGTTTAGACTCCCATTACATTCATTCACCTGTCCCAGGTCCCCTAAAGCAACAATGTCACCGTTGGAGAGCCCGGCCAAGGCTGGGGGTGCCCCTCCTGTTGGCCTGGCCTCCAGGCCCTGCCCTTGGCTCCTGTTTTCTCATATCTCAGCCAGGCCCCGACTTGGATCGGGCCGCCACCTCTTTCCTCACAGGGTCCCATCGCCCAGTCAAGGGGGTTCATTCTCCCCAAACACAGCATCAGGAGTCGGGGGCTGACAGTCCCCACTGGGTCTCCTTCATGTGAGACCCTGTGCTGTTGAAAGAGCAGGCACCCTGCCCTCGGGGGTGGGGGACTGGGGGGCGACATGCGGCCCACGATGGGCAGGCGGGTCTCCGGGTGGGGCGAGCCAGTGTGCAAGGAGTTCCGCGGTGGGTTCTCCTCTCCAACGGCTTCTGTGCCCCTACCTCTCCCCGTGCCTCCCCTCGAAGACAGCACGGTGCCCGGGTTGGGAACCATGGGAGCCGTCAGCCACCGCCCCCTCTACACACACACACACACGCACACGCACACGCACACGCACACGCTGCAGGGAAGCAGGACCTGAGTGCAGGGCTCTCAGCGGCCCTGAGCGCCCCGCCCAGAATCGGCCAGCCGAATGGACAGACCGGATCTCCCGGCCCGGACCATGCAGGACTCTCCTGACCTGGCTTGCAGTGTGGCCGCCTCCTTCTGGAAGCCTGGGAGGCTGGAATCAGGCCACTTCTTATCTGTCCTGGCAGCAGACTGGGCTGCACTCTAAGAAGTTCGTGGCTCGCCCGTGGATCCTGACCATCAGGTGGCCAGAGAAATTGGGAACATTTCTGTTTTGCCTGTTGAAATGTTTAATGACAAAGATTTTGTTCAGTTTCCTGATGTGGGTGTCCAAAGATGAGAGACCCATGTGTGTGATCTGTACCTCCTATGAGATCAGCCCTAAGCTAGTTGAAACATGATCAAGTTGTGTCTACATGGTAGATTTAGACCTCTGCATGTCCTGTCTACTGATTATGTTTAGAGCTGACCATGTGTTGTCTATAATAAGAAGATTTAGACCTGAGCATGTTCTGTGTACGCTAGGACTATGGGGACCTGGGTAGAGACCCGGCCTGGCCTCAGTACTGGGAAGCTCCGTGCCTGCATCTGAATGTCAGTGCTTAGATGTCTGGGGTCTGGAGCTGAGGTGGGCTTGTCTACGTAACAGCCTCTCTTCTGAGTGTGGTGACCTGGTCCTCCCAAGGGTCAGTGCTATGGTCGGGGCCTTAGTCTTAATCCCTGCAAGGTTCACCTTCCCTGGGGCTCATGGAGAATCCTCAGGAGGACTACCTGGCAATAATTCCAATTTACCAGCACGTGCATGGTGCATAGGGAAGCAGGTTTAGCTGCTGAATTGATTGCAGGGCACGCAGATCGGGCAAAAGGCCGATGGGTGACAGCTGAGGCTGCTGCTGAGCTCTCCCTCCAGTCTACCGTCCCTACTCAGCAGAGTCCAGAGCTGCCCCTCGGCTTTCAGCCCTGCTGTCCTGTGAGTTTTCTCAACATGTAAGTGAGACGAGAAAGGACTGAGCATGCCAGCACCAGGGTCGTGTGTTCAACTCTAGTATGAAAGCTGTAAAAACAGTTAAAATCACACAGAACCAAAGTGAGAAGAGGAGGACTCCTCTGGGGCAAGTGTGGGGAAAGGAGACCCACCTGCCACTTTTTCCCATCCCAGGAGGTCCCAGGGACCCAGCTTGTTTCCACATTGGGGGAGCCCCCTGCAGAGCCATGGTGTCCTGACCAAGGGGACGTGTGACCCCAGGTGCAGGGTCTGGGGAGGTGAGGGCACCCTGGGACTGTGGACATGTGACCCAGGTGGAGGGGTCTGGGGAGGTGGGTCACCCTGGTGAGTGTGGATGTGTGGCCCCAGGTATAGGGTGCGAGGACTGTGTGGGTCTCACCATAACTGCATGGATCAGGATCACATGGATGGGGAGACCGCATATGCGCTCTTTGCCTGCAGTGTGTCCTGTCCCCTTTGAGATTTCCAACCTCTGCATTAAGGGTGTTGTCCTGATTAACCTGTGGTTCCTTTTCTTCTCTTCATCTTGTCACAATCATATGAGGTCAGGCATGTTTGAGTGGGTTGCTGCTCTGTGTTCCGGTGAGTGACAACACTTGGTGGTATCGTATTAATACTATAGCATATCATATGTCTAATCTATGGGGGTCACCACTGCCTGAGTCCCCCAGGACATAGGTCAGGTGAGCACAGACTAGCCCCCCCTAAGAATGGTCTCCCACGTGCTCTGTGAGGGTACCGTGATGGCCCCTAAGGTAGGGGACTGTGTCTGGGCCTCCGACATTTGTGATGAAGGGGAGTCGAAATGGAATCTCAATTAACAAGACATTATTTTAAGAATTTATTTTAAGTGAAATAAAACACACGTCACATACCCTTTACCATCATCACCGTTTTAAGTGCACGTTTCTGAGGCGTCAGATAGATTCACTTTCTCGTGGAGCCATCACCACCATCACTAGAACTTTTCATCTTGCAAAACCAAAATTCCACAACCATGAAAGTCTCATTCCCCATTCCCTCCCACTGCCCCTGGCACCGATATCCACTTCAGTCCCTGAGTTGTCGACTCCAGGGCACCCACTGGAGTGGAATCCTGCAGTGTTTGCTGACGGGTCATTTTGGAAGAGCTGACTTTCAGTCTGAAGCTCTGCCTGTTGGCATCTGAAGAATCTGCATTTAAGGAGAGGGTGTATGAGGAAGGGGGTGTCTGCGGGACAAAGGTGTCCGGGGTGCAGGTGAGCCAGGACCTGACCAGCTGCCTTTTGGGTCCTCTGGTCCCATCTCTTGGTCTGTGCCTCATCTGCATCATCACTGTCCCCGCTGGCACCGCTGGGGTGTTGTTGTCTGAGTGAGAGTCCCCTGGTGCCCCTGCTCTCCTCCCCTCCTCCTGCTGGTTGCGGAGGGAACTGCTTGCTGGGTGGTCTCTACTCCTGAGGCATGAAGGACCCTGTAGCATGGACCTGCAGACTGTGGGGTGTGGTCCCAAGAGCATGGGGCCCACATAGGACACGACATCGGGGCGTGACAAGTGCTAGGGCTGCCTCATCACTGACAGGGAATGTTGCCCAGATCCTGCTCCAGAGGGCGTGGTGGGTGGCCTGGGACCCTAGAGGCCCCATTCCTATACTGGAGCTTGGAGAGTGCATCCCCATGGGCTTCAGATTCACCCCATATCTCAGCCATATCCCTCTGTCCTGTCTTTGAACTCAGGAAAACGAGCTCTCTTGTCCACAACATAGGCCTGGTCCTCTTGATACTAGGTTTCTTTAAGTTAGGCGTCCTGGGATAGCAGCTCCTTTTAGGCCTGAGAAGGAACAACTCCGGAGTGTACAACAATTTCAGAGGAAACTAATATTCAATGACTATCCCTAACTACTCGGTTGTTGACTTCTATTAGTCATTATTCTCCTGGTTTTAGCTCTGATGTGGGGATTACAGAGGAGTCAACATTTAAATCTTCGTAATCTGTGTATTTGTAGCTTCAGTATCATTACTGACCCATAGTTTTTTACGGTTTGGGAAGAGTTATTGATTTCATGTATCATGTAAAGGATTCACAATGATGATAGGACAATTAAGATTACAATAATAGCTAGTAAATTGTTCACATTTTCTCTACCTGTGCATCTATTGTATGCATATGAGTTTAGATGTCAATATTAGTGAAATGATATAGAGGACTAGAGAACTTATTTTAAAAATCACTATTAATGTGTGATGAAGAAAATGTAAAAGTTCTTCCATAATCGGTGATGTTGTATCTTGAGAGCCTAGATGAAATTGATATGCCTTAGTCATATACAGGATTTTAGCCTATCATTTAACTCTGACAAAGCTACATCACTTTTTACTTTTATCTCATTTATTGAGGAAGACATAATTGTTATGGTGTTGGCTTGAAACTGGTTGAAAAGGACTTGAGTCCTTCCTTATTTTACATTTACATAGGTAGGATCTTGAAACGTAGGATATGGTGGAGGACATCCGTGTAACCATTCTAGGTTAGGAGTAGCAATTTCCACTGCTAAGACTTCTTGTTTAGACACAAATGCTTTTCAAAGTATGAAGATTATTAGCATTACTGCTGCTACTGAGATGAATGAGCCTAAAGACAAAACATTTCATGTTGTGTGTGTCTCAGGGTACTCAGACTAACGTAGTGACATCCCTGAGAGGCCACGAAAGTGCGGCAGGAAGTCATATTTACTACTACAAATATACTTGTGAAGTGAATTTTTGCTCATGCTGAGTTAACTGTATAACCTGAGAATAGTGGGAATCAGTGTAGAAAGCCTCCTATAATAGTGAAGACTGCTCCCATGGACATTAGGTCATGGAAGTGTGCTACTACATAGTATGTATCCTGGAGGACAATGTCTGGGGATGAGTTGGCTAAGATGATTCCTGTCAAACCACCTCCTGTAAAAAGAAAAACTAAAGCCTAAATCTCATAATATAGTGGGAGGTCATAGAGAATTACCTCCGTGAACAGTTGCTAACCAGGGACTTCCCTGGTGACGCAGTGGTTAAGAATTCGTCTGCCAATGCAGGGGACACGGGTTCGAGCCCTTGTCTGGGAAGATTCCACATGCCGTGGAGCAAAAAGCCCGTGTGCCACAACTACTGAGCCTGCCCTCTAGAGCCCGCAAGCCACAACTACTGAAGCCCACGCGCCTAGAGGCCGTGCTGTGCAACAAGAGAAGCCAGTGCAATGAAAGGGCCGCACACCGCAACGAAGAGTAGCTGCCGCTCACCGCAACCAGAGAAAGCCCATGCGCAGAAACCAAGACCCAACTCAGCCAAAAAAAAAAAAAAGAAAAGAAAAAGAAAAATTAAATAAGGAGTTGCTAATCAGCTAGATACTTTTACTCCTGTAGGGATAGAAGTAATTACGGTAGCTGATGCAAAGTATGCTCCTGAGTCCACAGCTATCCCTATGGTAAACATATGATGGGCCCACAAGAGAACTCCTAAAAAACCAGTGGACATGACTCATACTATTCCCAGATAGCTGAAAGGCAATTTTTGTCCTAAATAGTATGTAATGATATGTGAGTTTATAACAAACCCTGTTAGGCCATGAATACAGACTTCAGGGTGAGCAAAGTATCAAAAGAGGTGTTGGTATAGGATTCGGTCTCCTCCTGCAGGGTCAAAGAAAGTAGTGTTTAGATTTCTATCTCTTAACAGCATGGCAATTCTGGCTGCTTGGACTGAGATTGGTAATTATAGTAATATGGCTATAGTTGGGGAAGATTAAACAAATAATGGTGTTTGGTATTGGGATATGACTGCTGGTTTTGTATTAAAGATTATAGTAATAAAAGTAATAATACCAAGAATTGAGGAGACACCTGCTAAATGTAAGGAGAAAGCAGTTAGGTCGACAGAGGCTCCTGCATGGGCCAGATTGCAGGCTAGAGCTGAATACACGGTCCCACTGGTACCAGAACCAGCTTCTACTATTGGTGATATGAGTAGGAGTAAGAATGATGGGGGAAGTCGTCAAAAGTTTATATGATTTATTGGGGGAAATGCTACTTCAGGTGTCCGAGTTATTAGTGGCTCAAGTCAGTTTTCAAAGCCTGCAATCATAACGGGTACAGCAATAAAGAAAATTATTACAAGTGCAGGGACTGTTATGACAACCTTACAGATTTGGGCATCTCCAAGTAGCGGTCCAGGTCAGCATAGCTCAGCCTGGATTAATATAATTAAGGTGCTGCCTGCTACTCCAGCTCAAGCACCAAACAGTAAATATAAAATGCCGATATCTTTGTGATTTGTTGAAAATAATCAGCAGTGTATGAACAGAGGTAAAATGACTGAGTTAGCATTAGACTGTAAATCTAAAGACAGAGATTGAACCCTCTTTCTGGCAAACCCTGTGGTGAATCAACAAATTGAATTGTAACTTCAGAGAAGCAGCTTCAATTCTGCCAGTGAGTATCCTGCCCTTTTTTTTTTTCTTTTTTTCTTTCTCAAATGAAGGAGAAGTAGACTGAAGCCAGTTGACTAGAGGATTTGCCTGTTAACTAAAGTTTCCTGGGGTTAAAACTCATCAATCTCGTAAAGATTTGGCTTCAATACAGTGTTTGCTTTACATTCAATTGATGTAGAATAAAGTCTTGCAATCCTTATTTTTAGGAATTAAGTAAATTTCACTTGTTTAGGGTTTTGAAAGCTCTTGGTCTGAACTAACCTAAATTCCTAGTCCAGCACCGATAGAATGGGTGTTGTGTGTAGTAACCGTGTGGGTATTATGATTGGTAATGATAGGAAGGTTATTTCTTTGTATGTTCAAATTGTTTTGTGTTTGTTTTGTTTAATGAAGGGAATATAGTTAGTGATGTGCAGTATGTTAGCTGCAAGTAGAAATATATGCTGAGGACTGCTATGATGGCTATTAGTGTTGGTAGAATGATGTTGTCGTTTTTGTTATCTCTTGGATAATTATTCATTTGGGTAGAAAGCCTGATAGTGGTGGGCGATGTCCTAATGATACTATAATGGTGAGGAAAATGATTGTGATGGGAGGTGTTTTATCTCATGTGTGTGATAATGATACTCTTGTAGTACATGATCTGGGCATAAATAAGAAGAAGATAGTGTTGTTATGATATAAATTAGTATGTTTAGGATTGTTATAATCTGAATATACATTATAATAGCTGTTATTCATCCTATAAGGGCAATTGATGAGGAGGGTGTAATACTTTCCAGGTGAGTATGGCGAAGCCTGCCTCAGCCTCCAGCTATGATTTATAATATCACTATGATTAATAGTATATTTAGGTTGATGGATGGTGACATGTGGTATAAAACTGATAGGGGTGCAATTTTGTCATGTTGATAGCATCAGCTCTGCTGTTCATGGGATGCCTCGTGTGACTTCAGGCACTCAGAAGTGAAATGGGGAAAGTCCTACTTTTGTGACAAGGGCGATTGTCATGAGGGTGGACGCTGCTGGATTAAAGATTCTTGTTGTTCATTGTGCTCTTTGACCAGAGTATATTAGATTAATGATAATAGCCATTATAAGTAGTATTGATGTGGTGGACTGTTTTAGGAAATATTTGTTGGATGCTTCTGTAGCTTATGGGTTCAAGTTTTTTTATTAGAATGGGAATACCATTAACCAGTGTGAGCTTGTTATACAATTATATTTCCTGAGAAAATGGTCAGTAGAATGATGGTAAAAACAATGAGAGTTTATTAGCACAGGAAGGATATACAAAAATATTTTGGGGGTACGGGCCTGAAGCTTACTTAGAGAACTTTACTATATAGCATGTGGTGTAATGTGGTAGGTAGCATGGAGAATGTAAAATTATTAGGAAGAATTCAATTCCAGGAATAAGAGCATTGAAACCTCTATGATTTACTCTATCAAAGAATCTCTTTTGTCAGACATATTTCTTAAATTTGTGGTGGGTTGCCTGGTATGATGACAAGTAGTGAAATCTCTCATATACATAAGGTTAATGTTAGTCGTAAAAAACTTTTCATAAGAGATGTATGCGTTGATCATATCAAAATTGTAGGTAGGAGGCTCAAATTCATAGAAAGGAGATTGTTAGATGTGTTTTAATGATGACTTGGGCTGTATATAATTCTGGGACCTAGGGATTGTCGAATGCTCCGAAAAATAGATTGCTGTGGAAATGTTTATTATAGGGAAATTGACATATTCTCTAGGAGGGACGGGGTGAAGGGGCCTGCTACATTTTCTACATTGAAGACTTATACAGGTTTTGATGCTACTTCCGTTAAATCAAGTGGGGCTTCATTGGATTTCTGCTACTGCGGAGATAATCAAATTCTGGGTAGGGGTCAGGAGAAAATGAGTCATAGGTGTTCTTGTGTAATAATTACTGTTGAAAGTGTAAATGATCCATTTATCAGTAAGACTGAGAATAGAATAACTGCTACATTACTTCATATGAGATGATTGTCTGTGCTATTGTTCCTAGAGCTCCAGTGAGTGTGTATTTTGAATGTGAAGTTCATCCAGATCTGAGGATGGAGTAAATGGCTAGGTGTGATATGGCTAATAGAAATAATATGCCTACATTTATATTAATTAGTGGATAAGATATGGGAAGAGGAATTCATGTTGTGAGAGCCAGGGTTAAGGCTAGCATTGGGGTTAAGGCTAGCAAGAGAAGCCACCGCAATGAGAAGCCCGCGCACCGCAACAAAGAGTAGCCCCCGCTTGCCGCAACTAGAGAAAGCCTGCGCATAGCAACGAAGACCCAACACAGCCAAAAACAAATTATATAATTAATTAGTTAACTATTTTAAACAAAAGTACTATATCCTTCTGTACAGCTTCTCTGGGAAGAACAGAGAGATGGCGTAGGAGAGTGAGAAAGACCAATATTTAGTGCACATCTCTCATGCAGGTGCTCTGCTGGCTCAGATAGATTTATCCCCACTTTACAAAGGAGGAAATAATCTCAGAGAGGTTTAGTAATTTTCCCAAAGCCAAACAGCTATGGAGTGGCAGAACCAAGATCTGAACCAAGTCTGTTACCTTCAAAGCCTAAGTCCTCATCACAACAAAACTCAATTAATATTTACATTTATCGAATTACATGGCAACCTGGGGAGTTCTTGGCACAATCCTGAATAAGAGTGAGAAAGAAAGAAATAGCATTGTTCCTATAGTCAACCCAAATTTTTGGAGCAGCTGCTAGATGCCTGGCCCTTTTTGGGGTTCAGCAGTGATCAAGACAGGAAGAGTCCTGCTTTCATGAACCACGTAGTGGGGAGGAGAGACGGGTGCAACTTGGGTGAGGGATTTCACCTTGCTGGACCTCTGTTTTGTCATCTGGAAAATGGGATGGGTGTTCCTCATTTTCTGGGATTGTCCAGCCCTCACATTCTCTGATTCCATAAGAAGCATTTGTTTTCCTGTTTCTTTCAAATTCATTCAGGCCGTGAGCTGTGATGAATGTTGTTAGCTGCTCCCCAAATCACTCTATTCCCACCCTTTTCCTGTGATCAGGTCTTTCCCGAAACATGACTCACAGTCAGTCAAGTCACAGAACCGAAGGGGCACCCAGCAGAAAAATCCCAACCCTTGCTTCCCAGGAGCTCTGCGGTCTACCTGCCAGGTAAACTTAACTCACCTGGCACAAGGTGGCCATCCCTGGTGTCACATCAACATGATCTCAGGCACAAACCTCCTTGTTTTTCCATTTTGTCTTGAAGTTACTTGTTGAAACAACTGCACAAATATGACACAGATATAAAATCAGGCATCTTCTGCCCCCAGTGCCTACTAATAAATGATTTTCTGCCACTTTAATGATAAAGATAGAACATTTCAACATTCTGCTACCCTTATTATTTGTCATTTTTGTTGATATTTCTATTGACTACATCTTTCAATATTTTAACAATGGAACATTTATTTAGGGTGTTCCAGACCCAGCCTTTAGTGGTAAAGGTTTTGTTGTTATATTTCTATTATGTTTCCTTTAAAAATCATTATCCTATTTAAATGGATTAAGTCAATTCTATAGGCATTTACCTTATGATATTGATGAAATTGATACATAGAGGGCAGTAGTACAAGTTGATTGGACTTGAGAACCTCTATTAGCACAGTTAAGTATAAATATTATCTATATGTAAACCAAAGTACAGGCCGAGTGAGATTCTCTGACTTTTTTCCACTGTCTGCCCCTCAAGCCTGTGAGAAATGGAATAGTTCTTGCCCTATCAGTAAACAAAGGATGTCACAGTCTTCAGCACTTGCAGCCCTCCAATGTGAGCCGGCGGGCCCTGAGGCACTCAGGATATGCAAATACAGAATGCAGGCCCCAGAGAGCTGAGGTGCATATCAAAGGAAGGAATTCAGTGAGCCCAGGCAAAGAAAAGCGCCGCATTCCTCACCTTGGGAGAGCTGGTTTTCCTTAGTTAACAATCACCTTTTGATGTTCCCCATTACCTGCGCCAGTTCCCTGCCCTGTCCCCTCCCCCCGGTACTTTAGCTCAGGGAGGAAGGAGCGCAGAGGGACTCGGCTGAATAAGGGGCCTGTGCGCCTCGGGAGGAGTTTTCAGCCGCTTTCCCCGCAGTCGGGAAGAGGGGCGCTGACGCTGCAGCCGGACCCTGTGCCTCCCTTGCCCCGTTTCCCCTCAGGACGCTCAGGCCGACCCCCTCCTCACGCCCACCAGGCCTCGCGAGCCAGGACGAGGGCAGGGGCGAGAGGAGGGACCGAAGTTCCTGGGGACCAGACGCTGGAGGCCGCTCTTTCTGCACAGCAGCGGCGGGTGGCAGCGAACCCCTGCCCCTCAGAAGCTGGTCTTGTGCTGCCGCCCGGGCACCGGACCAGGCGGAGGGTCGGCGCCCACTTACCCGGCCCGCCGTCCCCGCGACTGTCATGGCTTCGGCCGCTGGGGCACCTCCAGAGCCGGCAGCCTCAGTGAGGTCGCCCTCCCCTCGGGCTCCGGGGCAGTTCCGTGAAGGCGGAGGGAGGAGACCCCGCCTGAGCCGGGAGTTCCAGCTCTGAGGAAACGCGGGCTCTGTTCAGCGCGCAGTGGGTGGGACCGCTCTGCCCCGAGGCCTTCCGGGAGGGAGCGGGGCGGCGGGGGAGGGAGCCGCCAGGAGCGCAGGGCCCCGTCGGGGGTCCTGGAGGGGCGGCCCGGCCTGGGGGCCACGCCCACTGTGGCCGCAGCCCAGGCCTTTTTCCTGGAATACTACACAAAAAAATTAGAAAGATACACAGTCTATAGTAAATACTCACAAATGATTGTTGCTGCTGTGCTCACTATTCTATTAAAGGTGTAAAATCCATAAAACACTTTAAGTTCAAAATTAAATATGAATTTTTACCTTTCTAATTATGTCCCTGATATTCACAGTTGTGGTTAATGAATCAGAGACTGTGGCATCACTAGTTAAAAATGAGCTTGTTAAAAATATAGAACTCAGGCCCACCGGACCTACTGAATCACAATCTGCACTTTTACAATCTCCCCAGTGTACTCGTGTACCCATGAATAGTTGAAAGGTACATTTCTACCTCGACAGGTCTTTTCTCTATGAGAAATACACACATTTTATCCAGTTTGATATAAATAAAACACTCAAAAATGCATATGCCTGTGTTGAAACCATCATTTTATCATTTCTTTTCCAGACAAGTATAGTCTCTATACTGGTTTTGTGGATCACATGCCATACTCTTTTCTTGTAGTTAGAAATAAGGTAGAGCAAGTTACTTTGTAAAAAAAAAATTATATATATATATATGTATGTATTAGTGGATAATTGAAGACACTCTTCTAAATTAAAACCTTCTCTTAACTTGCTGTTTTCTTCTTGGGTCATATTATGAGCTCTTCCCGTGGCCACATGGCATGTGTACGTTTAATTTCAGGGACTGCTGACATTCCAGGATGTGGCCATAGATTTCTGTCAAGAGGAGTGAGAATGCCTGGACCAAGATCAATGGGAATTGTACAGGGATGTGATGTTAGAGAAGTATAGGAACCTGCTCTCCTTGGGTGAGGATACCTTCCTTCCAGAATTCCTTATCCAACCACTGGGTTTGCAGTCCTTCATTTGTAGAATGTCTCCTGGAATCTTCTGCTTCCTACAATAGGGTTTCAGATTGCAACGTTTCAGGAAAGATTGGGAGTTTGTGGGTATAATTTTTCTTATTCTTTTAAAATTGCAGCCTCCCTTTTAATATACTTTGTAACTGCTTGGGATGTGTCTATATGAACTGTGTACTATATGCTTCTGTTGTAGTCCTTACAACATTTCATTGTCTTATTTTCTCTAACAATTTTCCATGGATTCTTTGGGCTTAAGGTATATTAAAAGGGAGACTGCGAATCTGGGACTTCCCTGGTGATGCAGTGATTAAGAATTCGCCTGCCAATGCAGGGGACCCGGTTCGATCCCCGGTCCGGGAAGATCTCACATGCCACGGAACAACTAAGCCAGTGGGCCACAACTACTGAGTCTGCACGCCACAACTACTGAAGCCGGTGTGTCTTGAGCCCGTGCGCCATTTATTTTTTGGAGAATAAAACCACTTCCGAGTGATTAAAATTTAGGCCAGCTAGTCAAAATGCTTTATCACCTGTTCTTCTAAAACACTGGTCAATGGAACAAGTTTTACTAGGGATAACAGTGTAATTGTATTCTGGAGTTCATATGGGCAATATGGTTTATGACCTTGATGCTGGATCACGACATTTCAACGGTATAACTGCTATTAATTGTCTGTTTGTTCAACGATTAAAGTCTCACGTGATCTGAGTTCAGACTGGAGTCATCCTGGTTGGTTTCTGTCTATTGCAGATTTCTTCCAGCATGAAAGGACAAGAGCAATACGGCTTCCTTTACAAAATGTCTTCAAACTAAATGATGATATAATCTACATTCAATTAATTTATACATACCCTACTGTAGAACAGGGTTCGTTACGCAGGCAGAGCCCGGTAATTATGTAAAACTGAAACTTTTTCTGCACTGGTTCAAGTCCTCTTCCTAAGAATATGTTTATAATCAACATTCTTTCACAAATTACCCAATTTAATTCACCATAGCATTCCTCATATTAACTAAATGGAAAATCCTAGGCTATATACAAATCCAGAAAGGGCCAAAAATCATCAGCCCCCATGGATGATTACAACCCATTGCTGAGGCATTCAAATTACTTATTAAAGAACCACTATGTCCATCAACATCATCAATTTATATATTATTGCCCCAATGCTAGCCTTAACCCTGGCTCTCACAACATGAATTCCTCTTCCCATATCTTATCCACTAATTAGTATAAATGTAGGCATATTATTTCTATTAGCCATATCACACCTAGCCATTTACTCCATCCTCAGATCTGGATGAACTTCACATTCAAAATACTCACTCACTGGAGCTGTAGGAACAATAGCACAGACGATCATCTCATATGAAGTAATGTAGCAGTTATTCTATTCTCAGTCTTACTGGTAAATGGATCATTTACACTTTCAACAGTAATTATTACACAAGAACACCGATGACTAATTTTCTCCTGACCCCTACCCAGAATTTGATTATCTCCGCAGTAGCAGAAATCCAGTGAAGCCCCACTTGATTTAACAGAAGTAGAATCAAAACCTGTACATGTCTTCAATGTAGAAAATGTAGCAGGCCCATTCACCCCGTCCTTCCTAGAGAATATGTCAATTTCCCTATAATAAACATTTCCACAGCAATCTATTTTTAGGAGCATTCGGCAATCCCTAGGTGCCAGAATTATAGATTCTTTCATCTTTTAAATATAGTTTTTTTTTAAAAATAATTTTTATAGTTTTACTACCTTTAAACAAAATGTACTCCATTGCTGTGGAATATTCCTTCATAGGAGCGTGCATGGTTCATTTCTGCATCCGTCTGTGATGGCCTTCAGGTTCTTTCAGGTTTGGCTCCTGTGGCTGCAAGTCCATGTCCGTGTGTCCTGGTGCAGGGCTGGTGGGTTTGTGTTCAACTGGGAGGAGCACTGTGGGTCTCTGTGCACGGACGTCGCTATCTGAGGCCCGATTGCTTCAGAAGTGGTTGCATCCCCCCGTTGCGTACCAGGCTTTCCATTGCTCCACATCCTGCTGATAATTGATACTATGTCTTTCATGTCTGCCATTCTGGTAGGTGTATACACAGTATTTTGCTTATGGCTTTAATCCCTCTGTTGTTAGTGAAGTTGTGCATCTTGTGGTATTCATGGACTATTTCCTGTTGTTTTTTGAAAAGTTTTAAAAATTGTGGTCTGGTACACATAACGTAAAATGTACTATCTTAACCATTTTTAAGTGCACATTTCAGGGTCAAGAAGTAATTCACACTGTTGTGCAAACCTGACCACCATCATCCTCCAGAACTTTTTCATCTTGCAAAATTGAAACAGTCCCCATTAAACACTCACTCCCCATTGTCCCTCCCTCAGCCTCTGGCCCTCAACGTCCTACTTTATGTCCCTATATTTCCGACTGCTCTAGGGGCCTTGTATGAGTGGATCAAGCACTGTTTGTTTTTTTGTGTCTAGCTTACATCACTGAGCATAATGCCCTCAAGGTTCATCCCTGCTGCATCCTGTGTCAGAATTGACTTCCTTTTTAGGCTGAATAGCATTCCCTTGGATTGATGGACCGTGTTTTTCTTCTCCATTCATCCATTAGTGGACACATGTAATATCTACATTCATTTCTACTGTCATAATATTTGTGGAATAAACTCAGAAAGTCCTATGAATCAAAAGTCATTTGCCATTAACTTTTTTCTTAAACTTGTTGTTGTGGAAAACATCAAGGCTAAGAAAAGGGAAAAATACATGTCAGCTTCACTTGTGTTCAGGAATTAATGCTTTACGGATTCACTTTATTCCCTGTGTGTGTGCTCTGCGTGTGCATGTGCCTGTTTGCATACATATGCTGTGCATGTGCATAGGTATGTGAACTTGCACACATTAGTGTGTGCATGGGCATATGGGTGCATGTGTGTTCACATGCTAGTGTGTGAATATAGTTGTGCCGTGCACGTGCATATGTTTGTGTGTGTGCTGTGCCTGCCTGTGCGCACACCTGTGTGTTTGCTGGAACCACTTGCAAGTTGGCTGCAGACTGAATTGTGCCCCAGATATATCCGCACGCAGCTGCTCTAACAATCCTGCGTAGCCACGTAAAGGTCACAGATCTCAGGGATTTAAATGGATGGAGCAGGATATCCTGACACAGAGTTTGTCTTCCAATGACTGTCACTGTCTCAGTAACATCCTTCACACCTTCTTTAAGCCCCATTCAGGGTCCAGTTTAGACTCCCATTACATTCATTCACCTGTCCCAGGTCCCCTAAAGCAACAATGTCACCGTTGGAGAGCCCGGCCAAGGCTGGGGGTGCCCCTCCTGTTGGCCTGGCCTCCAGGCCCTGCCCTTGGCTCCTGTTTTCTCATATCTCAGCCAGGCCCCGACTTGGATCGGGCCGCCACCTCTTTCCTCACAGGGTCCCATCGCCCAGTCAAGGGGGTTCATTCTCCCCAAACACAGCATCAGGAGTCGGGGGCTGACAGTCCCCACTGGGTCTCCTTCATGTGAGACCCTGTGCTGTTGAAAGAGCAGGCACCCTGCCCTCGGGGGTGGGGGACTGGGGGGCGACATGCGGCCCACGATGGGCAGGCGGGTCTCCGGGTGGGGCGAGCCAGTGTGCAAGGAGTTCCGCGGTGGGTTCTCCTCTCCAACGGCTTCTGTGCCCCTACCTCTCCCCGTGCCTCCCCTCGAAGACAGCACGGTGCCCGGGTTGGGAACCATGGGAGCCGTCAGCCACCGCCCCCTCTACACACACACACACACGCACACGCACACGCACACGCACACGCTGCAGGGAAGCAGGACCTGAGTGCAGGGCTCTCAGCGGCCCTGAGCGCCCCGCCCGGAATCGGCCAGCCGAATGGACAGACCGGATCTCCCGGCCCGGACCATGCAGGACTCTCCTGACCTGGCTTGCAGTGTGGCCGCCTCCTTCTGGAAGCCTGGGAGGCTGGAATCAGGCCACTTCTTATCTGTCCTGGCAGCAGACTGGGCTGCACTCTAAGAAGTTCGTGGCTCGCCCGTGGATCCTGACCATCAGGTGGCCAGAGAAATTGGGAACATTTCTGTTTTGCCTGTTGAAATGTTTAATGACAAAGATTTTGTTCAGTTTCCTGATGTGGGTGTCCAAAGATGAGAGACCCATGTGTGTGATCTGTACCTCCTATGAGATCAGCCCTAAGCTAGTTGAAACATGATCAAGTTGTGTCTACATGGTAGATTTAGACCTCTGCATGTCCTGTCTACTGATTATGTTTAGAGCTGACCATGTGTTGTCTAGAATAAGAAGATTTAGACCTGAGCATGTTCTGTGTACGCTAGGACTATGGGGACCTGGGTAGAGACCCGGCCTGGCCTCAGTACTGGGAAGCTCCGTGCCTGCATCTGAATGTCAGTGCTTAGATGTCTGGGGTCTGGAGCTGAGGTGGGCTTGTCTACGTAACAGCCTCTCTTCTGAGTGTGGTGACCTGGTCCTCCCAAGGGTCAGTGCTATGGTCGGGGCCTTAGTCTTAATCCCTGCAAGGTTCACCTTCCCTGGGGCTCATGGAGAATCCTCAGGAGGACTACCTGGCAATAATTCCAATTTACCAGCACGTGCATGGTGCATAGGGAAGCAGGTTTAGCTGCTGAATTGATTGCAGGGCACGCAGATCGGGCAAAAGGCCGATGGGTGACAGCTGAGGCTGCTGCTGAGCTCTCCCTCCAGTCTACCGTCCCTACTCAGCAGAGTCCAGAGCTGCCCCTCGGCTTTCAGCCCTGCTGTCCTGTGAGTTTTCTCAACATGTAAGTGAGACGAGAAAGGACTGAGCATGCCAGCACCAGGGTCGTGTGTTCAACTCTAGTATGAAAGCTGTAAAAACAGTTAAAATCACACAGAACCAAAGTGAGAAGAGGAGGACTCCTCTGGGGCAAGTGTGGGGAAAGGAGACCCACCTGCCACTTTTTCCCATCCCAGGAGGTCCCAGGGACCCAGCTTGTTTCCACATTGGGGGAGCCCCCTGCAGAGCCATGGTGTCCTGACCAAGGGGACGTGTGACCCCAGGTGCAGGGTCTGGGGAGGTGAGGGCACCCTGGGACTGTGGACATGTGACCCAGGTGGAGGGGTCTGGGGAGGTGGGTCACCCTGGTGAGTGTGGATGTGTGGCCCCAGGTATAGGGTGCGAGGACTGTGTGGGTCTCACCATAACTGCATGGATCAGGATCACATGGATGGGGAGACCGCATATGCGCTCTTTGCCTGCAGTGTGTCCTGTCCCCTTTGAGATTTCCAACCTCTGCATTAAGGGTGTTGTCCTGATTAACCTGTGGTTCCTTTTCTTCTCTTCATCTTGTCACAATCATATGAGGTCAGGCATGTTTGAGTGGGTTGCTGCTCTGTGTTCCGGTGAGTGACAACACTTGGTGGTATCGTATTAATACTATAGCATATCATATGTCTAATCTATGGGGGTCACCACTGCCTGAGTCCCCCAGGACATAGGTCAGGTGAGCACAGACTAGCCCCCCCTAAGAATGGTCTCCCACGTGCTCTGTGAGGGTACCGTGATGGCCCCTAAGGTAGGGGACTGTGTCTGGGCCTCCGACATTTGTGATGAAGGGGAGTCGAAATGGAATCTCAATTAACAAGACATTATTTTAAGAATTTATTTTAAGTGAAATAAAACACACGTCACATACCCTTTACCATCATCACCGTTTTAAGTGCACGTTTCTGAGGCGTCAGATAGATTCACTTTCTCGTGGAGCCATCACCACCATCACTAGAACTTTTCATCTTGCAAAACCAAAATTCCACAACCATGAAAGTCTCATTCCCCATTCCCTCCCACTGCCCCTGGCACCGATATCCACTTCAGTCCCTGAGTTGTCGACTCCAGGGCACCCACTGGAGTGGAATCCTGCAGTGTTTGCTGACGGGTCATTTTGGAAGAGCTGACTTTCAGTCTGAAGCTCTGCCTGTTGGCATCTGAAGAATCTGCATTTAAGGAGAGGGTGTATGAGGAAGGGGGTGTCTGCGGGACAAAGGTGTCCGGGGTGCAGGTGAGCCAGGACCTGACCAGCTGCCTTTTGGGTCCTCTGGTCCCATCTCTTGGTCTGTGCCTCATCTGCATCATCACTGTCCCCGCTGGCACCGCTGGGGTGTTGTTGTCTGAGTGAGAGTCCCCTGGTGCCCCTGCTCTCCTCCCCTCCTCCTGCTGGTTGCGGAGGGAACTGCTTGCTGGGTGGTCTCTACTCCTGAGGCATGAAGGACCCTGTAGCATGGACCTGCAGACTGTGGGGTGTGGTCCCAAGAGCATGGGGCCCACATAGGACACGACATCGGGGCGTGACAAGTGCTAGGGCTGCCTCATCACTGACAGGGAATGTTGCCCAGATCCTGCTCCAGAGGGCGTGGTGGGTGGCCTGGGACCCTAGAGGCCCCATTCCTATACTGGAGCTTGGAGAGTGCATCCCCATGGGCTTCAGATTCACCCCATATCTCAGCCATATCCCTCTGTCCTGTCTTTGAACTCAGGAAAACGAGCTCTCTTGTCCACAACATAGGCCTGGTCCTCTTGATACTAGGTTTCTTTAAGTTAGGCGTCCTGGGATAGCAGCTCCTTTTAGGCCTGAGAAGGAACAACTCCGGAGTGTACAACAATTTCAGAGGAAACTAATATTCAATGACTATCCCTAACTACTCGGTTGTTGACTTCTATTAGTCATTATTCTCCTGGTTTTAGCTCTGATGTGGGGATTACAGAGGAGTCAACATTTAAATCTTCGTAATCTGTGTATTTGTAGCTTCAGTATCATTACTGACCCATAGTTTTTTACGGTTTGGGAAGAGTTATTGATTTCATGTATCATGTAAAGGATTCACAATGATGATAGGACAATTAAGATTACAATAATAGCTAGTAAATTGTTCACATTTTCTCTACCTGTGCATCTATTGTATGCATATGAGTTTAGATGTCAATATTAGTGAAATGATATAGAGGACTAGAGAACTTATTTTAAAAATCACTATTAATGTGTGATGAAGAAAATGTAAAAGTTCTTCCATAATCGGTGATGTTGTATCTTGAGAGCCTAGATGAAATTGATATGCCTTAGTCATATACAGGATTTTAGCCTATCATTTAACTCTGACAAAGCTACATCACTTTTTACTTTTATCTCATTTATTGAGGAAGACATAATTGTTATGGTGTTGGCTTGAAACTGGTTGAAAAGGACTTGAGTCCTTCCTTATTTTACATTTACATAGGTAGGATCTTGAAACGTAGGATATGGTGGAGGACATCCGTGTAACCATTCTAGGTTAGGAGTAGCAATTTCCACTGCTAAGACTTCTTGTTTAGACACAAATGCTTTTCAAAGTATGAAGATTATTAGCATTACTGCTGCTACTGAGATGAATGAGCCTAAAGACAAAACATTTCATGTTGTGTGTGTCTCAGGGTACTCAGACTAACGTAGTGACATCCCTGAGAGGCCACGAAAGTGCGGCAGGAAGTCATATTTACTACTACAAATATACTTGTGAAGTGAATTTTTGCTCATGCTGAGTTAACTGTATAACCTGAGAATAGTGGGAATCAGTGTAGAAAGCCTCCTATAATAGTGAAGACTGCTCCCATGGACATTAGGTCATGGAAGTGTGCTACTACATAGTATGTATCCTGGAGGACAATGTCTGGGGATGAGTTGGCTAAGATGATTCCTGTCAAACCACCTCCTGTAAAAAGAAAAACTAAAGCCTAAATCTCATAATATAGTGGGAGGTCATAGAGAATTACCTCCGTGAACAGTTGCTAACCAGGGACTTCCCTGGTGACGCAGTGGTTAAGAATTCGTCTGCCAATGCAGGGGACACGGGTTCGAGCCCTTGTCTGGGAAGATTCCACATGCCGTGGAGCAAAAAGCCCGTGTGCCACAACTACTGAGCCTGCCCTCTAGAGCCCGCAAGCCACAACTACTGAAGCCCACGCGCCTAGAGGCCGTGCTGTGCAACAAGAGAAGCCAGTGCAATGAAAGGGCCGCACACCGCAACGAAGAGTAGCTGCCGCTCACCGCAACCAGAGAAAGCCCATGCGCAGAAACCAAGACCCAACTCAGCCAAAAAAAAAAAAAAGAAAAGAAAAAGAAAAATTAAATAAGGAGTTGCTAATCAGCTAGATACTTTTACTCCTGTAGGGATAGAAGTAATTACGGTAGCTGATGCAAAGTATGCTCCTGAGTCCACAGCTATCCCTATGGTAAACATATGATGGGCCCACAAGAGAACTCCTAAAAAACCAGTGGACATGACTCATACTATTCCCAGATAGCTGAAAGGCAATTTTTGTCCTAAATAGTATGTAATGATATGTGAGTTTATAACAAACCCTGTTAGGCCATGAATACAGACTTCAGGGTGAGCAAAGTATCAAAAGAGGTGTTGGTATAGGATTCGGTCTCCTCCTGCAGGGTCAAAGAAAGTAGTGTTTAGATTTCTATCTCTTAACAGCATGGCAATTCTGGCTGCTTGGACTGAGATTGGTAATTATAGTAATATGGCTATAGTTGGGGAAGATTAAACAAATAATGGTGTTTGGTATTGGGATATGACTGCTGGTTTTGTATTAAAGATTATAGTAATAAAAGTAATAATACCAAGAATTGAGGAGACACCTGCTAAATGTAAGGAGAAAGCAGTTAGGTCGACAGAGGCTCCTGCATGGGCCAGATTGCAGGCTAGAGCTGAATACACGGTCCCACTGGTACCAGAACCAGCTTCTACTATTGGTGATATGAGTAGGAGTAAGAATGATGGGGGAAGTCGTCAAAAGTTTATATGATTTATTGGGGGAAATGCTACTTCAGGTGTCCGAGTTATTAGTGGCTCAAGTCAGTTTTCAAAGCCTGCAATCATAACGGGTACAGCAATAAAGAAAATTATTACAAGTGCAGGGACTGTTATGACAACCTTACAGATTTGGGCATCTCCAAGTAGCGGTCCAGGTCAGCATAGCTCAGCCTGGATTAATATAATTAAGGTGCTGCCTGCTACTCCAGCTCAAGCACCAAACAGTAAATATAAAATGCCGATATCTTTGTGATTTGTTGAAAATAATCAGCAGTGTATGAACAGAGGTAAAATGACTGAGTTAGCATTAGACTGTAAATCTAAAGACAGAGATTGAACCCTCTTTCTGGCAAACCCTGTGGTGAATCAACAAATTGAATTGTAACTTCAGAGAAGCAGCTTCAATTCTGCCAGTGAGTATCCTGCCCTTTTTTTTTTTCTTTTTTTCTTTCTCAAATGAAGGAGAAGTAGACTGAAGCCAGTTGACTAGAGGATTTGCCTGTTAACTAAAGTTTCCTGGGGTTAAAACTCATCAATCTCGTAAAGATTTGGCTTCAATACAGTGTTTGCTTTACATTCAATTGATGTAGAATAAAGTCTTGCAATCCTTATTTTTAGGAATTAAGTAAATTTCACTTGTTTAGGGTTTTGAAAGCTCTTGGTCTGAACTAACCTAAATTCCTAGTCCAGCACCGATAGAATGGGTGTTGTGTGTAGTAACCGTGTGGGTATTATGATTGGTAATGATAGGAAGGTTATTTCTTTGTATGTTCAAATTGTTTTGTGTTTGTTTTGTTTAATGAAGGGAATATAGTTAGTGATGTGCAGTATGTTAGCTGCAAGTAGAAATATATGCTGAGGACTGCTATGATGGCTATTAGTGTTGGTAGAATGATGTTGTCGTTTTTGTTATCTCTTGGATAATTATTCATTTGGGTAGAAAGCCTGATAGTGGTGGGCGATGTCCTAATGATACTATAATGGTGAGGAAAATGATTGTGATGGGAGGTGTTTTATCTCATGTGTGTGATAATGATACTCTTGTAGTACATGATCTGGGCATAAATAAGAAGAAGATAGTGTTGTTATGATATAAATTAGTATGTTTAGGATTGTTATAATCTGAATATACATTATAATAGCTGTTATTCATCCTATAAGGGCAATTGATGAGGAGGGTGTAATACTTTCCAGGTGAGTATGGCGAAGCCTGCCTCAGCCTCCAGCTATGATTTATAATATCACTATGATTAATAGTATATTTAGGTTGATGGATGGTGACATGTGGTATAAAACTGATAGGGGTGCAATTTTGTCATGTTGATAGCATCAGCTCTGCTGTTCATGGGATGCCTCGTGTGACTTCAGGCACTCAGAAGTGAAATGGGGAAAGTCCTACTTTTGTGACAAGGGCGATTGTCATGAGGGTGGACGCTGCTGGATTAAAGATTCTTGTTGTTCATTGTGCTCTTTGACCAGAGTATATTAGATTAATGATAATAGCCATTATAAGTAGTATTGATGTGGTGGACTGTTTTAGGAAATATTTGTTGGATGCTTCTGTAGCTTATGGGTTCAAGTTTTTTTATTAGAATGGGAATACCATTAACCAGTGTGAGCTTGTTATACAATTATATTTCCTGAGAAAATGGTCAGTAGAATGATGGTAAAAACAATGAGAGTTTATTAGCACAGGAAGGATATACAAAAATATTTTGGGGGTACGGGCCTGAAGCTTACTTAGAGAACTTTACTATATAGCATGTGGTGTAATGTGGTAGGTAGCATGGAGAATGTAAAATTATTAGGAAGAATTCAATTCCAGGAATAAGAGCATTGAAACCTCTATGATTTACTCTATCAAAGAATCTCTTTTGTCAGACATATTTCTTAAATTTGTGGTGGGTTGCCTGGTATGATGACAAGTAGTGAAATCTCTCATATACATAAGGTTAATGTTAGTCGTAAAAAACTTTTCATAAGAGATGTATGCGTTGATCATATCAAAATTGTAGGTAGGAGGCTCAAATTCATAGAAAGGAGATTGTTAGATGTGTTTTAATGATGACTTGGGCTGTATATAATTCTGGGACCTAGGGATTGTCGAATGCTCCGAAAAATAGATTGCTGTGGAAATGTTTATTATAGGGAAATTGACATATTCTCTAGGAGGGACGGGGTGAAGGGGCCTGCTACATTTTCTACATTGAAGACTTATACAGGTTTTGATGCTACTTCCGTTAAATCAAGTGGGGCTTCATTGGATTTCTGCTACTGCGGAGATAATCAAATTCTGGGTAGGGGTCAGGAGAAAATGAGTCATAGGTGTTCTTGTGTAATAATTACTGTTGAAAGTGTAAATGATCCATTTATCAGTAAGACTGAGAATAGAATAACTGCTACATTACTTCATATGAGATGATTGTCTGTGCTATTGTTCCTAGAGCTCCAGTGAGTGTGTATTTTGAATGTGAAGTTCATCCAGATCTGAGGATGGAGTAAATGGCTAGGTGTGATATGGCTAATAGAAATAATATGCCTACATTTATATTAATTAGTGGATAAGATATGGGAAGAGGAATTCATGTTGTGAGAGCCAGGGTTAAGGCTAGCATTGGGGTTAAGGCTAGCAAGAGAAGCCACCGCAATGAGAAGCCCGCGCACCGCAACAAAGAGTAGCCCCCGCTTGCCGCAACTAGAGAAAGCCTGCGCATAGCAACGAAGACCCAACACAGCCAAAAACAAATTATATAATTAATTAGTTAACTATTTTAAACAAAAGTACTATATCCTTCTGTACAGCTTCTCTGGGAAGAACAGAGAGATGGCGTAGGAGAGTGAGAAAGACCAATATTTAGTGCACATCTCTCATGCAGGTGCTCTGCTGGCTCAGATAGATTTATCCCCACTTTACAAAGGAGGAAATAATCTCAGAGAGGTTTAGTAATTTTCCCAAAGCCAAACAGCTATGGAGTGGCAGAACCAAGATCTGAACCAAGTCTGTTACCTTCAAAGCCTAAGTCCTCATCACAACAAAACTCAATTAATATTTACATTTATCGAATTACATGGCAACCTGGGGAGTTCTTGGCACAATCCTGAATAAGAGTGAGAAAGAAAGAAATAGCATTGTTCCTATAGTCAACCCAAATTTTTGGAGCAGCTGCTAGATGCCTGGCCCTTTTTGGGGTTCAGCAGTGATCAAGACAGGAAGAGTCCTGCTTTCATGAACCACGTAGTGGGGAGGAGAGACGGGTGCAACTTGGGTGAGGGATTTCACCTTGCTGGACCTCTGTTTTGTCATCTGGAAAATGGGATGGGTGTTCCTCATTTTCTGGGATTGTCCAGCCCTCACATTCTCTGATTCCATAAGAAGCATTTGTTTTCCTGTTTCTTTCAAATTCATTCAGGCCGTGAGCTGTGATGAATGTTGTTAGCTGCTCCCCAAATCACTCTATTCCCACCCTTTTCCTGTGATCAGGTCTTTCCCGAAACATGACTCACAGTCAGTCAAGTCACAGAACCGAAGGGGCACCCAGCAGAAAAATCCCAACCCTTGCTTCCCAGGAGCTCTGCGGTCTACCTGCCAGGTAAACTTAACTCACCTGGCACAAGGTGGCCATCCCTGGTGTCACATCAACATGATCTCAGGCACAAACCTCCTTGTTTTTCCATTTTGTCTTGAAGTTACTTGTTGAAACAACTGCACAAATATGACACAGATATAAAATCAGGCATCTTCTGCCCCCAGTGCCTACTAATAAATGATTTTCTGCCACTTTAATGATAAAGATAGAACATTTCAACATTCTGCTACCCTTATTATTTGTCATTTTTGTTGATATTTCTATGGACTACATCTTTCAATATTTTAACAATGGAACATTTATTTAGGGTGTTCCAGAACCAGCCTTTAGTGGTAAAGGTTTTGTTGTTATATTTCTATTATGTTTCCTTTAAAAATCATTATCCTATTTAAATGGATTAAGTCAATTCTATAGGCATTTACCTTATGATATTGATGAAATTGATACATAGAGGGCAGTAGTACAAGTTGATTGGACTTGAGAACCTCTATTAGCACAGTTAAGTATAAATATTATCTATATGTAAACCAAAGTAGAGGCCGAGTGAGATTCTCTGACTTTTTTCCACTGTCTGCCCCTCAAGCCTGTGAGAAATGCAATAGTTCTTGCCCTATCAGTAAACAAAGGATGTCACAGTCTTCAGCACTTGCAGCCCTCCAATGTGAGCCGGCGGGCCCTGAGGCACTCAGGATATGCAAATACAGAATGCAGGCCCCAGAGAGCTGAGGTGCATATCAAAGGAAGGAATTCAGTGAGCCCAGGCAAAGAAAAGCGCCGCATTCCTCACCTTGGGAGAGCTGGTTTTCCTTAGTTAACAATCACCTTTTGATGTTCCCCATTACCTGCGCCAGTTCCCTGCCCTGTCCCCTCCCCCCGGTACTTTAGCTCAGGGAGGAAGGAGCGCAGAGGGACTCGGCTGAATAAGGGGCCTGTGCGCCTCGGGAGGAGTTTTCAGCCGCTTTCCCCGCAGTCGGGAAGAGGGGCGCTGACGCTGCAGCCGGACCCTGTGCCTCCCTTGCCCCGTTTCCCCTCAGGACGCTCAGGCCGACCCCCTCCTCACGCCCACCAGGCCTCGCGAGCCAGGACGAGGGCAGGGGCGAGAGGAGGGACCGAAGTTCCTGGGGACCAGACGCTGGAGGCCGCTCTTTCTGCACAGCAGCGGCGGGTGGCAGCGAACCCCTGCCCCTCAGAAGCTGGTCTTGTGCTGCCGCCCGGGCACCGGACCAGGCGGAGGGTCGGCGCCCACTTACCCGGCCCGCCGTCCCCGCGACTGTCATGGCTTCGGCCGCTGGGGCACCTCCAGAGCCGGCAGCCTCAGTGAGGTCGCCCTCCCCTCGGGCTCCGGGGCAGTTCCGTGAAGGCGGAGGGAGGAGACCCCGCCTGAGCCGGGAGTTCCAGCTCTGAGGAAACGCGGGCTCTGTTCAGCGCGCAGTGGGTGGGACCGCTCTGCCCCGAGGCCTTCCGGGAGGGAGCGGGGCGGCGGGGGAGGGAGCCGCCAGGAGCGCAGGGCCCCGTCGGGGGTCCTGGAGGGGCGGCCCGGCCTGGGGGCCACGCCCACTGTGGCCGCAGCCCAGGCCTTTTTCCTGGAATCCTACACAAAAAAATTAGAAAGATACACAGTCTATAGTAAATACTCACAAATGATTGTTGCTGCTGTGCTCACTATTCTATTAAAGGTGTAAAATCCATAAAACACTTTAAGTTCAAAATTAAATATGAATTTTTACCTTTCTAATTATGTCCCTGATATTCACAGTTGTGGTTAATGAATCAGAGACTGTGGCATCACTAGTTAAAAATGAGCTTGTTAAAAATATAGAACTCAGGCCCACCGGACCTACTGAATCACAATCTGCACTTTTACAATCTCCCCAGTGTACTCGTGTACCCATGAATAGTTGAAAGGTACATTTCTACCTCGACAGGTCTTTTCTCTATGAGAAATACACACATTTTATCCAGTTTGATATAAATAAAACACTCAAAAATGCATATGCCTGTGTTGAAACCATCATTTTATCATTTCTTTTCCAGACAAGTATAGTCTCTATACTGGTTTTGTGGATCACATGCCATACTCTTTTCTTGTAGTTAGAAATAAGGTAGAGCAAGTTACTTTGTAAAAAAAAAATTATATATATATATATATATGTATGTATTAGTGGATAATTGAAGACACTCTTCTAAATTAAAACCTTCTCTTAACTTGCTGTTTTCTTCTTGGGTCATATTATGAGCTCTTCCCGTGGCCACATGGCATGTGTACGTTTAATTTCAGGGACTGCTGACATTCCAGGATGTGGCCATAGATTTCTGTCAAGAGGAGTGAGAATGCCTGGACCAAGATCAATGGGAATTGTACAGGGATGTGATGTTAGAGAAGTATAGGAACCTGCTCTCCTTGGGTGAGGATACCTTCCTTCCAGAATTCCTTATCCAACCACTGGGTTTGCAGTCCTTCATTTGTAGAATGTCTCCTGGAATCTTCTGCTTCCTACAATAGGGTTTCAGATTGCAACGTTTCAGGAAAGATTGGGAGTTTGTGGGTATAATTTTTCTTATTCTTTTAAAATTGCAGCCTCCCTTTTAATATACTTTGTAACTGCTTGGGATGTGTCTATATGAACTGTGTAGTATATGCTTCTGTTGTAGTCCTTACAACATTTCATTGTCTTATTTTCTCTAACAATTTTCCATGGATTCTTTGGGCTTAAGGTATATTAAAAGGGAGACTGCGAATCTGGGACTTCCCTGGTGATGCAGTGATTAAGAATTCGCCTGCCAATGCAGGGGACCCGGTTCGATCCCCGGTCCGGGAAGATCTCACATGCCACGGAACAACTAAGCCAGTGGGCCACAACTACTGAGTCTGCACGCCACAACTACTGAAGCCGGTGTGTCTTGAGCCCGTGCGCCATTTATTTTTTGGAGAATAAAACCACTTCCGAGTGATTAAAATTTAGGCCAGCTAGTCAAAATGCTTTATCACCTGTTCTTCTAAAACACTGGTCAATGGAACAAGTTTTACTAGGGATAACAGTGTAATTGTATTCTGGAGTTCATATGGGCAATATGGTTTATGACCTTGATGCTGGATCACGACATTTCAACGGTATAACTGCTATTAATTGTCTGTTTGTTCAACGATTAAAGTCTCACGTGATCTGAGTTCAGACTGGAGTCATCCTGGTTGGTTTCTGTCTATTGCAGATTTCTTCCAGCATGAAAGGACAAGAGCAATACGGCTTCCTTTACAAAATGTCTTCAAACTAAATGATGATATAATCTACATTCAATTAATTTATACATACCCTACTGTAGAACAGGGTTCGTTACGCAGGCAGAGCCCGGTAATTATGTAAAACTGAAACTTTTTCTGCACTGGTTCAAGTCCTCTTCCTAAGAATATGTTTATAATCAACATTCTTTCACAAATTACCCAATTTAATTCACCATAGCATTCCTCATATTAACTAAATGGAAAATCCTAGGCTATATACAAATCCAGAAAGGGCCAAAAATCATCAGCCCCCATGGATGATTACAACCCATTGCTGAGGCATTCAAATTACTTATTAAAGAACCACTATGTCCATCAACATCATCAATTTATATATTATTGCCCCAATGCTAGCCTTAACCCTGGCTCTCACAACATGAATTCCTCTTCCCATATCTTATCCACTAATTAGTATAAATGTAGGCATATTATTTCTATTAGCCATATCACACCTAGCCATTTACTCCATCCTCAGATCTGGATGAACTTCACATTCAAAATACTCACTCACTGGAGCTGTAGGAACAATAGCACAGACGATCATCTCATATGAAGTAATGTAGCAGTTATTCTATTCTCAGTCTTACTGGTAAATGGATCATTTACACTTTCAACAGTAATTATTACACAAGAACACCGATGACTAATTTTCTCCTGACCCCTACCCAGAATTTGATTATCTCCGCAGTAGCAGAAATCCAGTGAAGCCCCACTTGATTTAACAGAAGTAGAATCAAAACCTGTACATGTCTTCAATGTAGAAAATGTAGCAGGCCCATTCACCCCGTCCTTCCTAGAGAATATGTCAATTTCCCTATAATAAACATTTCCACAGCAATCTATTTTTAGGAGCATTCGGCAATCCCTAGGTGCCAGAATTATAGATTCTTTCATCTTTTAAATATAGTTTTTTTTTAAAAATAATTTTTATAGTTTTACTACCTTTAAACAAAATGTACTCCATTGCTGTGGAATATTCCTTCATAGGAGCGTGCATGGTTCATTTCTGCATCCGTCTGTGATGGCCTTCAGGTTCTTTCAGGTTTGGCTCCTGTGGCTGCAAGTCCATGTCCGTGTGTCCTGGTGCAGGGCTGGTGGGTTTGTGTTCAACTGGGAGGAGCACTGTGGGTCTCTGTGCACGGACGTCGCTATCTGAGGCCCGATTGCTTCAGAAGTGGTTGCATCCCCCCGTTGCGTACCAGGCTTTCCATTGCTCCACATCCTGCTGATAATTGATACTATGTCTTTCATGTCTGCCATTCTGGTAGGTGTATACACAGTATTTTGCTTATGGCTTTAATCCCTCTGTTGTTAGTGAAGTTGTGCATCTTGTGGTATTCATGGACTATTTCCTGTTGTTTTTTGAAAAGTTTTAAAAATTGTGGTCTGGTACACATAACGTAAAATGTACTATCTTAACCATTTTTAAGTGCACATTTCAGGGTCAAGAAGTAATTCACACTGTTGTGCAAACCTGACCACCATCATCCTCCAGAACTTTTTCATCTTGCAAAATTGAAACAGTCCCCATTAAACACTCACTCCCCATTGTCCCTCCCTCAGCCTCTGGCCCTCAACGTCCTACTTTATGTCCCTATATTTCCGACTGCTCTAGGGGCCTTGTATGAGTGGATCAAGCACTGTTTGTTTTTTTGTGTCTAGCTTACATCACTGAGCATAATGCCCTCAAGGTTCATCCCTGCTGCATCCTGTGTCAGAATTGACTTCCTTTTTAGGCTGAATAGCATTCCCTTGGATTGATGGACCGTGTTTTTCTTCTCCATTCATCCATTAGTGGACACATGTAATATCTACATTCATTTCTACTGTCATAATATTTGTGGAATAAACTCAGAAAGTCCTATGAATCAAAAGTCATTTGCCATTAACTTTTTTCTTAAACTTGTTGTTGTGGAAAACATCAAGGCTAAGAAAAGGGAAAAATACATGTCAGCTTCACTTGTGTTCAGGAATTAATGCTTTACGGATTCACTTTATTCCCTGTGTGTGTGCTCTGCGTGTGCATGTGCCTGTTTGCATACATATGCTGTGCATGTGCATAGGTATGTGAACTTGCACACATTAGTGTGTGCATGGGCATATGGGTGCATGTGTGTTCACATGCTAGTGTGTGAATATAGTTGTGCCGTGCACGTGCATATGTTTGTGTGTGTGCTGTGCCTGCCTGTGCGCACACCTGTGTGTTTGCTGGAACCACTTGCAAGTTGGCTGCAGACTGAATTGTGCCCCAGATATATCCGCACGCAGCTGCTCTAACAATCCTGCGTAGCCACGTAAAGGTCACAGATCTCAGGGATTTAAATGGATGGAGCAGGATATCCTGACACAGAGTTTGTCTTCCAATGACTGTCACTGTCTCAGTAACATCCTTCACACCTTCTTTAAGCCCCATTCAGGGTCCAGTTTAGACTCCCATTACATTCATTCACCTGTCCCAGGTCCCCTAAAGCAACAATGTCACCGTTGGAGAGCCCGGCCAAGGCTGGGGGTGCCCCTCCTGTTGGCCTGGCCTCCAGGCCCTGCCCTTGGCTCCTGTTTTCTCATATCTCAGCCAGGCCCCGACTTGGATCGGGCCGCCACCTCTTTCCTCACAGGGTCCCATCGCCCAGTCAAGGGGGTTCATTCTCCCCAAACACAGCATCAGGAGTCGGGGGCTGACAGTCCCCACTGGGTCTCCTTCATGTGAGACCCTGTGCTGTTGAAAGAGCAGGCACCCTGCCCTCGGGGGTGGGGGACTGGGGGGCGACATGCGGCCCACGATGGGCAGGCGGGTCTCCGGGTGGGGCGAGCCAGTGTGCAAGGAGTTCCGCGGTGGGTTCTCCTCTCCAACGGCTTCTGTGCCCCTACCTCTCCCCGTGCCTCCCCTCGAAGACAGCACGGTGCCCGGGTTGGGAACCATGGGAGCCGTCAGCCACCGCCCCCTCTACACACACACACACACGCACACGCACACGCACACGCACACGCTGCAGGGAAGCAGGACCTGAGTGCAGGGCTCTCAGCGGCCCTGAGCGCCCCGCCCGGAATCGGCCAGCCGAATGGACAGACCGGATCTCCCGGCCCGGACCATGCAGGACTCTCCTGACCTGGCTTGCAGTGTGGCCGCCTCCTTCTGGAAGCCTGGGAGGCTGGAATCAGGCCACTTCTTATCTGTCCTGGCAGCAGACTGGGCTGCACTCTAAGAAGTTCGTGGCTCGCCCGTGGATCCTGACCATCAGGTGGCCAGAGAAATTGGGAACATTTCTGTTTTGCCTGTTGAAATGTTTAATGACAAAGATTTTGTTCAGTTTCCTGATGTGGGTGTCCAAAGATGAGAGACCCATGTGTGTGATCTGTACCTCCTATGAGATCAGCCCTAAGCTAGTTGAAACATGATCAAGTTGTGTCTACATGGTAGATTTAGACCTCTGCATGTCCTGTCTACTGATTATGTTTAGAGCTGACCATGTGTTGTCTAGAATAAGAAGATTTAGACCTGAGCATGTTCTGTGTACGCTAGGACTATGGGGACCTGGGTAGAGACCCGGCCTGGCCTCAGTACTGGGAAGCTCCGTGCCTGCATCTGAATGTCAGTGCTTAGATGTCTGGGGTCTGGAGCTGAGGTGGGCTTGTCTACGTAACAGCCTCTCTTCTGAGTGTGGTGACCTGGTCCTCCCAAGGGTCAGTGCTATGGTCGGGGCCTTAGTCTTAATCCCTGCAAGGTTCACCTTCCCTGGGGCTCATGGAGAATCCTCAGGAGGACTACCTGGCAATAATTCCAATTTACCAGCACGTGCATGGTGCATAGGGAAGCAGGTTTAGCTGCTGAATTGATTGCAGGGCACGCAGATCGGGCAAAAGGCCGATGGGTGACAGCTGAGGCTGCTGCTGAGCTCTCCCTCCAGTCTACCGTCCCTACTCAGCAGAGTCCAGAGCTGCCCCTCGGCTTTCAGCCCTGCTGTCCTGTGAGTTTTCTCAACATGTAAGTGAGACGAGAAAGGACTGAGCATGCCAGCACCAGGGTCGTGTGTTCAACTCTAGTATGAAAGCTGTAAAAACAGTTAAAATCACACAGAACCAAAGTGAGAAGAGGAGGACTCCTCTGGGGCAAGTGTGGGGAAAGGAGACCCACCTGCCACTTTTTCCCATCCCAGGAGGTCCCAGGGACCCAGCTTGTTTCCACATTGGGGGAGCCCCCTGCAGAGCCATGGTGTCCTGACCAAGGGGACGTGTGACCCCAGGTGCAGGGTCTGGGGAGGTGAGGGCACCCTGGGACTGTGGACATGTGACCCAGGTGGAGGGGTCTGGGGAGGTGGGTCACCCTGGTGAGTGTGGATGTGTGGCCCCAGGTATAGGGTGCGAGGACTGTGTGGGTCTCACCATAACTGCATGGATCAGGATCACATGGATGGGGAGACCGCATATGCGCTCTTTGCCTGCAGTGTGTCCTGTCCCCTTTGAGATTTCCAACCTCTGCATTAAGGGTGTTGTCCTGATTAACCTGTGGTTCCTTTTCTTCTCTTCATCTTGTCACAATCATATGAGGTCAGGCATGTTTGAGTGGGTTGCTGCTCTGTGTTCCGGTGAGTGACAACACTTGGTGGTATCGTATTAATACTATAGCATATCATATGTCTAATCTATGGGGGTCACCACTGCCTGAGTCCCCCAGGACATAGGTCAGGTGAGCACAGACTAGCCCCCCCTAAGAATGGTCTCCCACGTGCTCTGTGAGGGTACCGTGATGGCCCCTAAGGTAGGGGACTGTGTCTGGGCCTCCGACATTTGTGATGAAGGGGAGTCGAAATGGAATCTCAATTAACAAGACATTATTTTAAGAATTTATTTTAAGTGAAATAAAACACACGTCACATACCCTTTACCATCATCACCGTTTTAAGTGCACGTTTCTGAGGCGTCAGATAGATTCACTTTCTCGTGGAGCCATCACCACCATCACTAGAACTTTTCATCTTGCAAAACCAAAATTCCACAACCATGAAAGTCTCATTCCCCATTCCCTCCCACTGCCCCTGGCACCGATATCCACTTCAGTCCCTGAGTTGTCGACTCCAGGGCACCCACTGGAGTGGAATCCTGCAGTGTTTGCTGACGGGTCATTTTGGAAGAGCTGACTTTCAGTCTGAAGCTCTGCCTGTTGGCATCTGAAGAATCTGCATTTAAGGAGAGGGTGTATGAGGAAGGGGGTGTCTGCGGGACAAAGGTGTCCGGGGTGCAGGTGAGCCAGGACCTGACCAGCTGCCTTTTGGGTCCTCTGGTCCCATCTCTTGGTCTGTGCCTCATCTGCATCATCACTGTCCCCGCTGGCACCGCTGGGGTGTTGTTGTCTGAGTGAGAGTCCCCTGGTGCCCCTGCTCTCCTCCCCTCCTCCTGCTGGTTGCGGAGGGAACTGCTTGCTGGGTGGTCTCTACTCCTGAGGCATGAAGGACCCTGTAGCATGGACCTGCAGACTGTGGGGTGTGGTCCCAAGAGCATGGGGCCCACATAGGACACGACATCGGGGCGTGACAAGTGCTAGGGCTGCCTCATCACTGACAGGGAATGTTGCCCAGATCCTGCTCCAGAGGGCGTGGTGGGTGGCCTGGGACCCTAGAGGCCCCATTCCTATACTGGAGCTTGGAGAGTGCATCCCCATGGGCTTCAGATTCACCCCATATCTCAGCCATATCCCTCTGTCCTGTCTTTGAACTCAGGAAAACGAGCTCTCTTGTCCACAACATAGGCCTGGTCCTCTTGATACTAGGTTTCTTTAAGTTAGGCGTCCTGGGATAGCAGCTCCTTTTAGGCCTGAGAAGGAACAACTCCGGAGTGTACAACAATTTCAGAGGAAACTAATATTCAATGACTATCCCTAACTACTCGGTTGTTGACTTCTATTAGTCATTATTCTCCTGGTTTTAGCTCTGATGTGGGGATTACAGAGGAGTCAACATTTAAATCTTCGTAATCTGTGTATTTGTAGCTTCAGTATCATTACTGACCCATAGTTTTTTACGGTTTGGGAAGAGTTATTGATTTCATGTATCATGTAAAGGATTCACAATGATGATAGGACAATTAAGATTACAATAATAGCTAGTAAATTGTTCACATTTTCTCTACCTGTGCATCTATTGTATGCATATGAGTTTAGATGTCAATATTAGTGAAATGATATAGAGGACTAGAGAACTTATTTTAAAAATCACTATTAATGTGTGATGAAGAAAATGTAAAAGTTCTTCCATAATCGGTGATGTTGTATCTTGAGAGCCTAGATGAAATTGATATGCCTTAGTCATATACAGGATTTTAGCCTATCATTTAACTCTGACAAAGCTACATCACTTTTTACTTTTATCTCATTTATTGAGGAAGACATAATTGTTATGGTGTTGGCTTGAAACTGGTTGAAAAGGACTTGAGTCCTTCCTTATTTTACATTTACATAGGTAGGATCTTGAAACGTAGGATATGGTGGAGGACATCCGTGTAACCATTCTAGGTTAGGAGTAGCAATTTCCACTGCTAAGACTTCTTGTTTAGACACAAATGCTTTTCAAAGTATGAAGATTATTAGCATTACTGCTGCTACTGAGATGAATGAGCCTAAAGACAAAACATTTCATGTTGTGTGTGTCTCAGGGTACTCAGACTAACGTAGTGACATCCCTGAGAGGCCACGAAAGTGCGGCAGGAAGTCATATTTACTACTACAAATATACTTGTGAAGTGAATTTTTGCTCATGCTGAGTTAACTGTATAACCTGAGAATAGTGGGAATCAGTGTAGAAAGCCTCCTATAATAGTGAAGACTGCTCCCATGGACATTAGGTCATGGAAGTGTGCTACTACATAGTATGTATCCTGGAGGACAATGTCTGGGGATGAGTTGGCTAAGATGATTCCTGTCAAACCACCTCCTGTAAAAAGAAAAACTAAAGCCTAAATCTCATAATATAGTGGGAGGTCATAGAGAATTACCTCCGTGAACAGTTGCTAACCAGGGACTTCCCTGGTGACGCAGTGGTTAAGAATTCGTCTGCCAATGCAGGGGACACGGGTTCGAGCCCTTGTCTGGGAAGATTCCACATGCCGTGGAGCAAAAAGCCCGTGTGCCACAACTACTGAGCCTGCCCTCTAGAGCCCGCAAGCCACAACTACTGAAGCCCACGCGCCTAGAGGCCGTGCTGTGCAACAAGAGAAGCCAGTGCAATGAAAGGGCCGCACACCGCAACGAAGAGTAGCTGCCGCTCACCGCAACCAGAGAAAGCCCATGCGCAGAAACCAAGACCCAACTCAGCCAAAAAAAAAAAAAAGAAAAGAAAAAGAAAAATTAAATAAGGAGTTGCTAATCAGCTAGATACTTTTACTCCTGTAGGGATAGAAGTAATTACGGTAGCTGATGCAAAGTATGCTCCTGAGTCCACAGCTATCCCTATGGTAAACATATGATGGGCCCACAAGAGAACTCCTAAAAAACCAGTGGACATGACTCATACTATTCCCAGATAGCTGAAAGGCAATTTTTGTCCTAAATAGTATGTAATGATATGTGAGTTTATAACAAACCCTGTTAGGCCATGAATACAGACTTCAGGGTGAGCAAAGTATCAAAAGAGGTGTTGGTATAGGATTCGGTCTCCTCCTGCAGGGTCAAAGAAAGTAGTGTTTAGATTTCTATCTCTTAACAGCATGGCAATTCTGGCTGCTTGGACTGAGATTGGTAATTATAGTAATATGGCTATAGTTGGGGAAGATTAAACAAATAATGGTGTTTGGTATTGGGATATGACTGCTGGTTTTGTATTAAAGATTATAGTAATAAAAGTAATAATACCAAGAATTGAGGAGACACCTGCTAAATGTAAGGAGAAAGCAGTTAGGTCGACAGAGGCTCCTGCATGGGCCAGATTGCAGGCTAGAGCTGAATACACGGTCCCACTGGTACCAGAACCAGCTTCTACTATTGGTGATATGAGTAGGAGTAAGAATGATGGGGGAAGTCGTCAAAAGTTTATATGATTTATTGGGGGAAATGCTACTTCAGGTGTCCGAGTTATTAGTGGCTCAAGTCAGTTTTCAAAGCCTGCAATCATAACGGGTACAGCAATAAAGAAAATTATTACAAGTGCAGGGACTGTTATGACAACCTTACAGATTTGGGCATCTCCAAGTAGCGGTCCAGGTCAGCATAGCTCAGCCTGGATTAATATAATTAAGGTGCTGCCTGCTACTCCAGCTCAAGCACCAAACAGTAAATATAAAATGCCGATATCTTTGTGATTTGTTGAAAATAATCAGCAGTGTATGAACAGAGGTAAAATGACTGAGTTAGCATTAGACTGTAAATCTAAAGACAGAGATTGAACCCTCTTTCTGGCAAACCCTGTGGTGAATCAACAAATTGAATTGTAACTTCAGAGAAGCAGCTTCAATTCTGCCAGTGAGTATCCTGCCCTTTTTTTTTTTCTTTTTTTCTTTCTCAAATGAAGGAGAAGTAGACTGAAGCCAGTTGACTAGAGGATTTGCCTGTTAACTAAAGTTTCCTGGGGTTAAAACTCATCAATCTCGTAAAGATTTGGCTTCAATACAGTGTTTGCTTTACATTCAATTGATGTAGAATAAAGTCTTGCAATCCTTATTTTTAGGAATTAAGTAAATTTCACTTGTTTAGGGTTTTGAAAGCTCTTGGTCTGAACTAACCTAAATTCCTAGTCCAGCACCGATAGAATGGGTGTTGTGTGTAGTAACCGTGTGGGTATTATGATTGGTAATGATAGGAAGGTTATTTCTTTGTATGTTCAAATTGTTTTGTGTTTGTTTTGTTTAATGAAGGGAATATAGTTAGTGATGTGCAGTATGTTAGCTGCAAGTAGAAATATATGCTGAGGACTGCTATGATGGCTATTAGTGTTGGTAGAATGATGTTGTCGTTTTTGTTATCTCTTGGATAATTATTCATTTGGGTAGAAAGCCTGATAGTGGTGGGCGATGTCCTAATGATACTATAATGGTGAGGAAAATGATTGTGATGGGAGGTGTTTTATCTCATGTGTGTGATAATGATACTCTTGTAGTACATGATCTGGGCATAAATAAGAAGAAGATAGTGTTGTTATGATATAAATTAGTATGTTTAGGATTGTTATAATCTGAATATACATTATAATAGCTGTTATTCATCCTATAAGGGCAATTGATGAGGAGGGTGTAATACTTTCCAGGTGAGTATGGCGAAGCCTGCCTCAGC
The DNA here is from genome assembly GCF_965194825.1 of Balaenoptera physalus. Classification (NCBI taxonomy): domain Eukaryota; kingdom Metazoa; phylum Chordata; class Mammalia; order Artiodactyla; family Balaenopteridae; genus Balaenoptera; species Balaenoptera physalus. The sequence continues at coordinate 945,921 of NW_028126526.1, forward strand.
CTCCAGCTATGATTTATAATATCACTATGATTAATAGTATATTTAGGTTGATGGATGGTGACATGTGGTATAAAACTGATAGGGGTGCAATTTTGTCATGTTGATAGCATCAGCTCTGCTGTTCATGGGATGCCTCGTGTGACTTCAGGCACTCAGAAGTGAAATGGGGAAAGTCCTACTTTTGTGACAAGGGCGATTGTCATGAGGGTGGACGCTGCTGGATTAAAGATTCTTGTTGTTCATTGTGCTCTTTGACCAGAGTATATTAGATTAATGATAATAGCCATTATAAGTAGTATTGATGTGGTGGACTGTTTTAGGAAATATTTGTTGGATGCTTCTGTAGCTTATGGGTTCAAGTTTTTTTATTAGAATGGGAATACCATTAACCAGTGTGAGCTTGTTATACAATTATATTTCCTGAGAAAATGGTCAGTAGAATGATGGTAAAAACAATGAGAGTTTATTAGCACAGGAAGGATATACAAAAATATTTTGGGGGTACGGGCCTGAAGCTTACTTAGAGAACTTTACTATATAGCATGTGGTGTAATGTGGTAGGTAGCATGGAGAATGTAAAATTATTAGGAAGAATTCAATTCCAGGAATAAGAGCATTGAAACCTCTATGATTTACTCTATCAAAGAATCTCTTTTGTCAGACATATTTCTTAAATTTGTGGTGGGTTGCCTGGTATGATGACAAGTAGTGAAATCTCTCATATACATAAGGTTAATGTTAGTCGTAAAAAACTTTTCATAAGAGATGTATGCGTTGATCATATCAAAATTGTAGGTAGGAGGCTCAAATTCATAGAAAGGAGATTGTTAGATGTGTTTTAATGATGACTTGGGCTGTATATAATTCTGGGACCTAGGGATTGTCGAATGCTCCGAAAAATAGATTGCTGTGGAAATGTTTATTATAGGGAAATTGACATATTCTCTAGGAGGGACGGGGTGAAGGGGCCTGCTACATTTTCTACATTGAAGACTTATACAGGTTTTGATGCTACTTCCGTTAAATCAAGTGGGGCTTCATTGGATTTCTGCTACTGCGGAGATAATCAAATTCTGGGTAGGGGTCAGGAGAAAATGAGTCATAGGTGTTCTTGTGTAATAATTACTGTTGAAAGTGTAAATGATCCATTTATCAGTAAGACTGAGAATAGAATAACTGCTACATTACTTCATATGAGATGATTGTCTGTGCTATTGTTCCTAGAGCTCCAGTGAGTGTGTATTTTGAATGTGAAGTTCATCCAGATCTGAGGATGGAGTAAATGGCTAGGTGTGATATGGCTAATAGAAATAATATGCCTACATTTATATTAATTAGTGGATAAGATATGGGAAGAGGAATTCATGTTGTGAGAGCCAGGGTTAAGGCTAGCATTGGGGTTAAGGCTAGCAAGAGAAGCCACCGCAATGAGAAGCCCGCGCACCGCAACAAAGAGTAGCCCCCGCTTGCCGCAACTAGAGAAAGCCTGCGCATAGCAACGAAGACCCAACACAGCCAAAAACAAATTATATAATTAATTAGTTAACTATTTTAAACAAAAGTACTATATCCTTCTGTACAGCTTCTCTGGGAAGAACAGAGAGATGGCGTAGGAGAGTGAGAAAGACCAATATTTAGTGCACATCTCTCATGCAGGTGCTCTGCTGGCTCAGATAGATTTATCCCCACTTTACAAAGGAGGAAATAATCTCAGAGAGGTTTAGTAATTTTCCCAAAGCCAAACAGCTATGGAGTGGCAGAACCAAGATCTGAACCAAGTCTGTTACCTTCAAAGCCTAAGTCCTCATCACAACAAAACTCAATTAATATTTACATTTATCGAATTACATGGCAACCTGGGGAGTTCTTGGCACAATCCTGAATAAGAGTGAGAAAGAAAGAAATAGCATTGTTCCTATAGTCAACCCAAATTTTTGGAGCAGCTGCTAGATGCCTGGCCCTTTTTGGGGTTCAGCAGTGATCAAGACAGGAAGAGTCCTGCTTTCATGAACCACGTAGTGGGGAGGAGAGACGGGTGCAACTTGGGTGAGGGATTTCACCTTGCTGGACCTCTGTTTTGTCATCTGGAAAATGGGATGGGTGTTCCTCATTTTCTGGGATTGTCCAGCCCTCACATTCTCTGATTCCATAAGAAGCATTTGTTTTCCTGTTTCTTTCAAATTCATTCAGGCCGTGAGCTGTGATGAATGTTGTTAGCTGCTCCCCAAATCACTCTATTCCCACCCTTTTCCTGTGATCAGGTCTTTCCCGAAACATGACTCACAGTCAGTCAAGTCACAGAACCGAAGGGGCACCCAGCAGAAAAATCCCAACCCTTGCTTCCCAGGAGCTCTGCGGTCTACCTGCCAGGTAAACTTAACTCACCTGGCACAAGGTGGCCATCCCTGGTGTCACATCAACATGATCTCAGGCACAAACCTCCTTGTTTTTCCATTTTGTCTTGAAGTTACTTGTTGAAACAACTGCACAAATATGACACAGATATAAAATCAGGCATCTTCTGCCCCCAGTGCCTACTAATAAATGATTTTCTGCCACTTTAATGATAAAGATAGAACATTTCAACATTCTGCTACCCTTATTATTTGTCATTTTTGTTGATATTTCTATTGACTACATCTTTCAATATTTTAACAATGGAACATTTATTTAGGGTGTTCCAGACCCAGCCTTTAGTGGTAAAGGTTTTGTTGTTATATTTCTATTATGTTTCCTTTAAAAATCATTATCCTATTTAAATGGATTAAGTCAATTCTATAGGCATTTACCTTATGATATTGATGAAATTGATACATAGAGGGCAGTAGTACAAGTTGATTGGACTTGAGAACCTCTATTAGCACAGTTAAGTATAAATATTATCTATATGTAAACCAAAGTAGAGGCCGAGTGAGATTCTCTGACTTTTTTCCACTGTCTGCCCCTCAAGCCTGTGAGAAATGCAATAGTTCTTGCCCTATCAGTAAACAAAGGATGTCACAGTCTTCAGCACTTGCAGCCCTCCAATGTGAGCCGGCGGGCCCTGAGGCACTCAGGATATGCAAATACAGAATGCAGGCCCCAGAGAGCTGAGGTGCATATCAAAGGAAGGAATTCAGTGAGCCCAGGCAAAGAAAAGCGCCGCATTCCTCACCTTGGGAGAGCTGGTTTTCCTTAGTTAACAATCACCTTTTGATGTTCCCCATTACCTGCGCCAGTTCCCTGCCCTGTCCCCTCCCCCCGGTACTTTAGCTCAGGGAGGAAGGAGCGCAGAGGGACTCGGCTGAATAAGGGGCCTGTGCGCCTCGGGAGGAGTTTTCAGCCGCTTTCCCCGCAGTCGGGAAGAGGGGCGCTGACGCTGCAGCCGGACCCTGTGCCTCCCTTGCCCCGTTTCCCCTCAGGACGCTCAGGCCGACCCCCTCCTCACGCCCACCAGGCCTCGCGAGCCAGGACGAGGGCAGGGGCGAGAGGAGGGACCGAAGTTCCTGGGGACCAGACGCTGGAGGCCGCTCTTTCTGCACAGCAGCGGCGGGTGGCAGCGAACCCCTGCCCCTCAGAAGCTGGTCTTGTGCTGCCGCCCGGGCACCGGACCAGGCGGAGGGTCGGCGCCCACTTACCCGGCCCGCCGTCCCCGCGACTGTCATGGCTTCGGCCGCTGGGGCACCTCCAGAGCCGGCAGCCTCAGTGAGGTCGCCCTCCCCTCGGGCTCCGGGGCAGTTCCGTGAAGGCGGAGGGAGGAGACCCCGCCTGAGCCGGGAGTTCCAGCTCTGAGGAAACGCGGGCTCTGTTCAGCGCGCAGTGGGTGGGACCGCTCTGCCCCGAGGCCTTCCGGGAGGGAGCGGGGCGGCGGGGGAGGGAGCCGCCAGGAGCGCAGGGCCCCGTCGGGGGTCCTGGAGGGGCGGCCCGGCCTGGGGGCCACGCCCACTGTGGCCGCAGCCCAGGCCTTTTTCCTGGAATCCTACACAAAAAAATTAGAAAGATACACAGTCTATAGTAAATACTCACAAATGATTGTTGCTGCTGTGCTCACTATTCTATTAAAGGTGTAAAATCCATAAAACACTTTAAGTTCAAAATTAAATATGAATTTTTACCTTTCTAATTATGTCCCTGATATTCACAGTTGTGGTTAATGAATCAGAGACTGTGGCATCACTAGTTAAAAATGAGCTTGTTAAAAATATAGAACTCAGGCCCACCGGACCTACTGAATCACAATCTGCACTTTTACAATCTCCCCAGTGTACTCGTGTACCCATGAATAGTTGAAAGGTACATTTCTACCTCGACAGGTCTTTTCTCTATGAGAAATACACACATTTTATCCAGTTTGATATAAATAAAACACTCAAAAATGCATATGCCTGTGTTGAAACCATCATTTTATCATTTCTTTTCCAGACAAGTATAGTCTCTATACTGGTTTTGTGGATCACATGCCATACTCTTTTCTTGTAGTTAGAAATAAGGTAGAGCAAGTTACTTTGTAAAAAAAAAATTATATATATATATATGTATGTATTAGTGGATAATTGAAGACACTCTTCTAAATTAAAACCTTCTCTTAACTTGCTGTTTTCTTCTTGGGTCATATTATGAGCTCTTCCCGTGGCCACATGGCATGTGTACGTTTAATTTCAGGGACTGCTGACATTCCAGGATGTGGCCATAGATTTCTGTCAAGAGGAGTGAGAATGCCTGGACCAAGATCAATGGGAATTGTACAGGGATGTGATGTTAGAGAAGTATAGGAACCTGCTCTCCTTGGGTGAGGATACCTTCCTTCCAGAATTCCTTATCCAACCACTGGGTTTGCAGTCCTTCATTTGTAGAATGTCTCCTGGAATCTTCTGCTTCCTACAATAGGGTTTCAGATTGCAACGTTTCAGGAAAGATTGGGAGTTTGTGGGTATAATTTTTCTTATTCTTTTAAAATTGCAGCCTCCCTTTTAATATACTTTGTAACTGCTTGGGATGTGTCTATATGAACTGTGTAGTATATGCTTCTGTTGTAGTCCTTACAACATTTCATTGTCTTATTTTCTCTAACAATTTTCCATGGATTCTTTGGGCTTAAGGTATATTAAAAGGGAGACTGCGAATCTGGGACTTCCCTGGTGATGCAGTGATTAAGAATTCGCCTGCCAATGCAGGGGACCCGGTTCGATCCCCGGTCCGGGAAGATCTCACATGCCACGGAACAACTAAGCCAGTGGGCCACAACTACTGAGTCTGCACGCCACAACTACTGAAGCCGGTGTGTCTTGAGCCCGTGCGCCATTTATTTTTTGGAGAATAAAACCACTTCTGAGTGATTAAAATTTAGGCCAGCTAGTCAAAATGCTTTATCACCTGTTCTTCTAAAACACTGGTCAATGGAACAAGTTTTACTAGGGATAACAGTGTAATTGTATTCTGGAGTTCATATGGGCAATATGGTTTATGACCTTGATGCTGGATCACGACATTTCAACGGTATAACTGCTATTAATTGTCTGTTTGTTCAACGATTAAAGTCTCACGTGATCTGAGTTCAGACTGGAGTCATCCTGGTTGGTTTCTGTCTATTGCAGATTTCTTCCAGCATGAAAGGACAAGAGCAATACGGCTTCCTTTACAAAATGTCTTCAAACTAAATGATGATATAATCTACATTCAATTAATTTATACATACCCTACTGTAGAACAGGGTTCGTTACGCAGGCAGAGCCCGGTAATTATGTAAAACTGAAACTTTTTCTGCACTGGTTCAAGTCCTCTTCCTAAGAATATGTTTATAATCAACATTCTTTCACAAATTACCCAATTTAATTCACCATAGCATTCCTCATATTAACTAAATGGAAAATCCTAGGCTATATACAAATCCAGAAAGGGCCAAAAATCATCAGCCCCCATGGATGATTACAACCCATTGCTGAGGCATTCAAATTACTTATTAAAGAACCACTATGTCCATCAACATCATCAATTTATATATTATTGCCCCAATGCTAGCCTTAACCCTGGCTCTCACAACATGAATTCCTCTTCCCATATCTTATCCACTAATTAGTATAAATGTAGGCATATTATTTCTATTAGCCATATCACACCTAGCCATTTACTCCATCCTCAGATCTGGATGAACTTCACATTCAAAATACTCACTCACTGGAGCTGTAGGAACAATAGCACAGACGATCATCTCATATGAAGTAATGTAGCAGTTATTCTATTCTCAGTCTTACTGGTAAATGGATCATTTACACTTTCAACAGTAATTATTACACAAGAACACCGATGACTAATTTTCTCCTGACCCCTACCCAGAATTTGATTATCTCCGCAGTAGCAGAAATCCAGTGAAGCCCCAGTTGATTTAACAGAAGTAGAATCAAAACCTGTACATGTCTTCAATGTAGAAAATGTAGCAGGCCCATTCACCCCGTCCTTCCTAGAGAATATGTCAATTTCCCTATAATAAACATTTCCACAGCAATCTATTTTTAGGAGCATTCGGCAATCCCTAGGTGCCAGAATTATAGATTCTTTCATCTTTTAAATATAGTTTTTTTTTAAAAATAATTTTTATAGTTTTACTACCTTTAAACAAAATGTACTCCATTGCTGTGGAATATTCCTTCATAGGAGCGTGCATGGTTCATTTCTGCATCCGTCTGTGATGGCCTTCAGGTTCTTTCAGGTTTGGCTCCTGTGGCTGCAAGTCCATGTCCGTGTGTCCTGGTGCAGGGCTGGTGGGTTTGTGTTCAACTGGGAGGAGCACTGTGGGTCTCTGTGCACGGACGTCGCTATCTGAGGCCCGATTGCTTCAGAAGTGGTTGCATCCCCCCGTTGCGTACCAGGCTTTCCATTGCTCCACATCCTGCTGATAATTGATACTATGTCTTTCATGTCTGCCATTCTGGTAGGTGTATACACAGTATTTTGCTTATGGCTTTAATCCCTCTGTTGTTAGTGAAGTTGTGCATCTTGTGGTATTCATGGACTATTTCCTGTTGTTTTTTGAAAAGTTTTAAAAATTGTGGTCTGGTACACATAACGTAAAATGTACTATCTTAACCATTTTTAAGTGCACATTTCAGGGTCAAGAAGTAATTCACACTGTTGTGCAAACCTGACCACCATCATCCTCCAGAACTTTTTCATCTTGCAAAATTGAAACAGTCCCCATTAAACACTCACTCCCCATTGTCCCTCCCTCAGCCTCTGGCCCTCAACGTCCTACTTTATGTCCCTATATTTCCGACTGCTCTAGGGGCCTTGTATGAGTGGATCAAGCACTGTTTGTTTTTTTGTGTCTAGCTTACATCACTGAGCATAATGCCCTCAAGGTTCATCCCTGCTGCATCCTGTGTCAGAATTGACTTCCTTTTTAGGCTGAATAGCATTCCCTTGGATTGATGGACCGTGTTTTTCTTCTCCATTCATCCATTAGTGGACACATGTAATATCTACATTCATTTCTACTGTCATAATATTTGTGGAATAAACTCAGAAAGTCCTATGAATCAAAAGTCATTTGCCATTAACTTTTTTCTTAAACTTGTTGTTGTGGAAAACATCAAGGCTAAGAAAAGGGAAAAATACATGTCAGCTTCACTTGTGTTCAGGAATTAATGCTTTACGGATTCACTTTATTCCCTGTGTGTGTGCTCTGCGTGTGCATGTGCCTGTTTGCATACATATGCTGTGCATGTGCATAGGTATGTGAACTTGCACACATTAGTGTGTGCATGGGCATATGGGTGCATGTGTGTTCACATGCTAGTGTGTGAATATAGTTGTGCCGTGCACGTGCATATGTTTGTGTGTGTGCTGTGCCTGCCTGTGCGCACACCTGTGTGTTTGCTGGAACCACTTGCAAGTTGGCTGCAGACTGAATTGTGCCCCAGATATATCCGCACGCAGCTGCTCTAACAATCCTGCGTAGCCACGTAAAGGTCACAGATCTCAGGGATTTAAATGGATGGAGCAGGATATCCTGACACAGAGTTTGTCTTCCAATGACTGTCACTGTCTCAGTAACATCCTTCACACCTTCTTTAAGCCCCATTCAGGGTCCAGTTTAGACTCCCATTACATTCATTCACCTGTCCCAGGTCCCCTAAAGCAACAATGTCACCGTTGGAGAGCCCGGCCAAGGCTGGGGGTGCCCCTCCTGTTGGCCTGGCCTCCAGGCCCTGCCCTTGGCTCCTGTTTTCTCATATCTCAGCCAGGCCCCGACTTGGATCGGGCCGCCACCTCTTTCCTCACAGGGTCCCATCGCCCAGTCAAGGGGGTTCATTCTCCCCAAACACAGCATCAGGAGTCGGGGGCTGACAGTCCCCACTGGGTCTCCTTCATGTGAGACCCTGTGCTGTTGAAAGAGCAGGCACCCTGCCCTCGGGGGTGGGGGACTGGGGGGCGACATGCGGCCCACGATGGGCAGGCGGGTCTCCGGGTGGGGCGAGCCAGTGTGCAAGGAGTTCCGCGGTGGGTTCTCCTCTCCAACGGCTTCTGTGCCCCTACCTCTCCCCGTGCCTCCCCTCGAAGACAGCACGGTGCCCGGGTTGGGAACCATGGGAGCCGTCAGCCACCGCCCCCTCTACACACACACACACACGCACACGCACACGCACACGCACACGCTGCAGGGAAGCAGGACCTGAGTGCAGGGCTCTCAGCGGCCCTGAGCGCCCCGCCCGGAATCGGCCAGCCGAATGGACAGACCGGATCTCCCGGCCCGGACCATGCAGGACTCTCCTGACCTGGCTTGCAGTGTGGCCGCCTCCTTCTGGAAGCCTGGGAGGCTGGAATCAGGCCACTTCTTATCTGTCCTGGCAGCAGACTGGGCTGCACTCTAAGAAGTTCGTGGCTCGCCCGTGGATCCTGACCATCAGGTGGCCAGAGAAATTGGGAACATTTCTGTTTTGCCTGTTGAAATGTTTAATGACAAAGATTTTGTTCAGTTTCCTGATGTGGGTGTCCAAAGATGAGAGACCCATGTGTGTGATCTGTACCTCCTATGAGATCAGCCCTAAGCTAGTTGAAACATGATCAAGTTGTGTCTACATGGTAGATTTAGACCTCTGCATGTCCTGTCTACTGATTATGTTTAGAGCTGACCATGTGTTGTCTAGAATAAGAAGATTTAGACCTGAGCATGTTCTGTGTACGCTAGGACTATGGGGACCTGGGTAGAGACCCGGCCTGGCCTCAGTACTGGGAAGCTCCGTGCCTGCATCTGAATGTCAGTGCTTAGATGTCTGGGGTCTGGAGCTGAGGTGGGCTTGTCTACGTAACAGCCTCTCTTCTGAGTGTGGTGACCTGGTCCTCCCAAGGGTCAGTGCTATGGTCGGGGCCTTAGTCTTAATCCCTGCAAGGTTCACCTTCCCTGGGGCTCATGGAGAATCCTCAGGAGGACTACCTGGCAATAATTCCAATTTACCAGCACGTGCATGGTGCATAGGGAAGCAGGTTTAGCTGCTGAATTGATTGCAGGGCACGCAGATCGGGCAAAAGGCCGATGGGTGACAGCTGAGGCTGCTGCTGAGCTCTCCCTCCAGTCTACCGTCCCTACTCAGCAGAGTCCAGAGCTGCCCCTCGGCTTTCAGCCCTGCTGTCCTGTGAGTTTTCTCAACATGTAAGTGAGACGAGAAAGGACTGAGCATGCCAGCACCAGGGTCGTGTGTTCAACTCTAGTATGAAAGCTGTAAAAACAGTTAAAATCACACAGAACCAAAGTGAGAAGAGGAGGACTCCTCTGGGGCAAGTGTGGGGAAAGGAGACCCACCTGCCACTTTTTCCCATCCCAGGAGGTCCCAGGGACCCAGCTTGTTTCCACATTGGGGGAGCCCCCTGCAGAGCCATGGTGTCCTGACCAAGGGGACGTGTGACCCCAGGTGCAGGGTCTGGGGAGGTGAGGGCACCCTGGGACTGTGGACATGTGACCCAGGTGGAGGGGTCTGGGGAGGTGGGTCACCCTGGTGAGTGTGGATGTGTGGCCCCAGGTATAGGGTGCGAGGACTGTGTGGGTCTCACCATAACTGCATGGATCAGGATCACATGGATGGGGAGACCGCATATGCGCTCTTTGCCTGCAGTGTGTCCTGTCCCCTTTGAGATTTCCAACCTCTGCATTAAGGGTGTTGTCCTGATTAACCTGTGGTTCCTTTTCTTCTCTTCATCTTGTCACAATCATATGAGGTCAGGCATGTTTGAGTGGGTTGCTGCTCTGTGTTCCGGTGAGTGACAACACTTGGTGGTATCGTATTAATACTATAGCATATCATATGTCTAATCTATGGGGGTCACCACTGCCTGAGTCCCCCAGGACATAGGTCAGGTGAGCACAGACTAGCCCCCCCTAAGAATGGTCTCCCACGTGCTCTGTGAGGGTACCGTGATGGCCCCTAAGGTAGGGGACTGTGTCTGGGCCTCCGACATTTGTGATGAAGGGGAGTCGAAATGGAATCTCAATTAACAAGACATTATTTTAAGAATTTATTTTAAGTGAAATAAAACACACGTCACATACCCTTTACCATCATCACCGTTTTAAGTGCACGTTTCTGAGGCGTCAGATAGATTCACTTTCTCGTGGAGCCATCACCACCATCACTAGAACTTTTCATCTTGCAAAACCAAAATTCCACAACCATGAAAGTCTCATTCCCCATTCCCTCCCACTGCCCCTGGCACCGATATCCACTTCAGTCCCTGAGTTGTCGACTCCAGGGCACCCACTGGAGTGGAATCCTGCAGTGTTTGCTGACGGGTCATTTTGGAAGAGCTGACTTTCAGTCTGAAGCTCTGCCTGTTGGCATCTGAAGAATCTGCATTTAAGGAGAGGGTGTATGAGGAAGGGGGTGTCTGCGGGACAAAGGTGTCCGGGGTGCAGGTGAGCCAGGACCTGACCAGCTGCCTTTTGGGTCCTCTGGTCCCATCTCTTGGTCTGTGCCTCATCTGCATCATCACTGTCCCCGCTGGCACCGCTGGGGTGTTGTTGTCTGAGTGAGAGTCCCCTGGTGCCCCTGCTCTCCTCCCCTCCTCCTGCTGGTTGCGGAGGGAACTGCTTGCTGGGTGGTCTCTACTCCTGAGGCATGAAGGACCCTGTAGCATGGACCTGCAGACTGTGGGGTGTGGTCCCAAGAGCATGGGGCCCACATAGGACACGACATCGGGGCGTGACAAGTGCTAGGGCTGCCTCATCACTGACAGGGAATGTTGCCCAGATCCTGCTCCAGAGGGCGTGGTGGGTGGCCTGGGACCCTAGAGGCCCCATTCCTATACTGGAGCTTGGAGAGTGCATCCCCATGGGCTTCAGATTCACCCCATATCTCAGCCATATCCCTCTGTCCTGTCTTTGAACTCAGGAAAACGAGCTCTCTTGTCCACAACATAGGCCTGGTCCTCTTGATACTAGGTTTCTTTAAGTTAGGCGTCCTGGGATAGCAGCTCCTTTTAGGCCTGAGAAGGAACAACTCCGGAGTGTACAACAATTTCAGAGGAAACTAATATTCAATGACTATCCCTAACTACTCGGTTGTTGACTTCTATTAGTCATTATTCTCCTGGTTTTAGCTCTGATGTGGGGATTACAGAGGAGTCAACATTTAAATCTTCGTAATCTGTGTATTTGTAGCTTCAGTATCATTACTGACCCATAGTTTTTTACGGTTTGGGAAGAGTTATTGATTTCATGTATCATGTAAAGGATTCACAATGATGATAGGACAATTAAGATTACAATAATAGCTAGTAAATTGTTCACATTTTCTCTACCTGTGCATCTATTGTATGCATATGAGTTTAGATGTCAATATTAGTGAAATGATATAGAGGACTAGAGAACTTATTTTAAAAATCACTATTAATGTGTGATGAAGAAAATGTAAAAGTTCTTCCATAATCGGTGATGTTGTATCTTGAGAGCCTAGATGAAATTGATATGCCTTAGTCATATACAGGATTTTAGCCTATCATTTAACTCTGACAAAGCTACATCACTTTTTACTTTTATCTCATTTATTGAGGAAGACATAATTGTTATGGTGTTGGCTTGAAACTGGTTGAAAAGGACTTGAGTCCTTCCTTATTTTACATTTACATAGGTAGGATCTTGAAACGTAGGATATGGTGGAGGACATCCGTGTAACCATTCTAGGTTAGGAGTAGCAATTTCCACTGCTAAGACTTCTTGTTTAGACACAAATGCTTTTCAAAGTATGAAGATTATTAGCATTACTGCTGCTACTGAGATGAATGAGCCTAAAGACAAAACATTTCATGTTGTGTGTGTCTCAGGGTACTCAGACTAACGTAGTGACATCCCTGAGAGGCCACGAAAGTGCGGCAGGAAGTCATATTTACTACTACAAATATACTTGTGAAGTGAATTTTTGCTCATGCTGAGTTAACTGTATAACCTGAGAATAGTGGGAATCAGTGTAGAAAGCCTCCTATAATAGTGAAGACTGCTCCCATGGACATTAGGTCATGGAAGTGTGCTACTACATAGTATGTATCCTGGAGGACAATGTCTGGGGATGAGTTGGCTAAGATGATTCCTGTCAAACCACCTCCTGTAAAAAGAAAAACTAAAGCCTAAATCTCATAATATAGTGGGAGGTCATAGAGAATTACCTCCGTGAACAGTTGCTAACCAGGGACTTCCCTGGTGACGCAGTGGTTAAGAATTCGTCTGCCAATGCAGGGGACACGGGTTCGAGCCCTTGTCTGGGAAGATTCCACATGCCGTGGAGCAAAAAGCCCGTGTGCCACAACTACTGAGCCTGCCCTCTAGAGCCCGCAAGCCACAACTACTGAAGCCCACGCGCCTAGAGGCCGTGCTGTGCAACAAGAGAAGCCAGTGCAATGAAAGGGCCGCACACCGCAACGAAGAGTAGCTGCCGCTCACCGCAACCAGAGAAAGCCCATGCGCAGAAACCAAGACCCAACTCAGCCAAAAAAAAAAAAAAGAAAAGAAAAAGAAAAATTAAATAAGGAGTTGCTAATCAGCTAGATACTTTTACTCCTGTAGGGATAGAAGTAATTACGGTAGCTGATGCAAAGTATGCTCCTGAGTCCACAGCTATCCCTATGGTAAACATATGATGGGCCCACAAGAGAACTCCTAAAAAACCAGTGGACATGACTCATACTATTCCCAGATAGCTGAAAGGCAATTTTTGTCCTAAATAGTATGTAATGATATGTGAGTTTATAACAAACCCTGTTAGGCCATGAATACAGACTTCAGGGTGAGCAAAGTATCAAAAGAGGTGTTGGTATAGGATTCGGTCTCCTCCTGCAGGGTCAAAGAAAGTAGTGTTTAGATTTCTATCTCTTAACAGCATGGCAATTCTGGCTGCTTGGACTGAGATTGGTAATTATAGTAATATGGCTATAGTTGGGGAAGATTAAACAAATAATGGTGTTTGGTATTGGGATATGACTGCTGGTTTTGTATTAAAGATTATAGTAATAAAAGTAATAATACCAAGAATTGAGGAGACACCTGCTAAATGTAAGGAGAAAGCAGTTAGGTCGACAGAGGCTCCTGCATGGGCCAGATTGCAGGCTAGAGCTGAATACACGGTCCCACTGGTACCAGAACCAGCTTCTACTATTGGTGATATGAGTAGGAGTAAGAATGATGGGGGAAGTCGTCAAAAGTTTATATGATTTATTGGGGGAAATGCTACTTCAGGTGTCCGAGTTATTAGTGGCTCAAGTCAGTTTTCAAAGCCTGCAATCATAACGGGTACAGCAATAAAGAAAATTATTACAAGTGCAGGGACTGTTATGACAACCTTACAGATTTGGGCATCTCCAAGTAGCGGTCCAGGTCAGCATAGCTCAGCCTGGATTAATATAATTAAGGTGCTGCCTGCTACTCCAGCTCAAGCACCAAACAGTAAATATAAAATGCCGATATCTTTGTGATTTGTTGAAAATAATCAGCAGTGTATGAACAGAGGTAAAATGACTGAGTTAGCATTAGACTGTAAATCTAAAGACAGAGATTGAACCCTCTTTCTGGCAAACCCTGTGGTGAATCAACAAATTGAATTGTAACTTCAGAGAAGCAGCTTCAATTCTGCCAGTGAGTATCCTGCCCTTTTTTTTTTTCTTTTTTTCTTTCTCAAATGAAGGAGAAGTAGACTGAAGCCAGTTGACTAGAGGATTTGCCTGTTAACTAAAGTTTCCTGGGGTTAAAACTCATCAATCTCGTAAAGATTTGGCTTCAATACAGTGTTTGCTTTACATTCAATTGATGTAGAATAAAGTCTTGCAATCCTTATTTTTAGGAATTAAGTAAATTTCACTTGTTTAGGGTTTTGAAAGCTCTTGGTCTGAACTAACCTAAATTCCTAGTCCAGCACCGATAGAATGGGTGTTGTGTGTAGTAACCGTGTGGGTATTATGATTGGTAATGATAGGAAGGTTATTTCTTTGTATGTTCAAATTGTTTTGTGTTTGTTTTGTTTAATGAAGGGAATATAGTTAGTGATGTGCAGTATGTTAGCTGCAAGTAGAAATATATGCTGAGGACTGCTATGATGGCTATTAGTGTTGGTAGAATGATGTTGTCGTTTTTGTTATCTCTTGGATAATTATTCATTTGGGTAGAAAGCCTGATAGTGGTGGGCGATGTCCTAATGATACTATAATGGTGAGGAAAATGATTGTGATGGGAGGTGTTTTATCTCATGTGTGTGATAATGATACTCTTGTAGTACATGATCTGGGCATAAATAAGAAGAAGATAGTGTTGTTATGATATAAATTAGTATGTTTAGGATTGTTATAATCTGAATATACATTATAATAGCTGTTATTCATCCTATAAGGGCAATTGATGAGGAGGGTGTAATACTTTCCAGGTGAGTATGGCGAAGCCTGCCTCAGCCTCCAGCTATGATTTATAATATCACTATGATTAATAGTATATTTAGGTTGATGGATGGTGACATGTGGTATAAAACTGATAGGGGTGCAATTTTGTCATGTTGATAGCATCAGCTCTGCTGTTCATGGGATGCCTCGTGTGACTTCAGGCACTCAGAAGTGAAATGGGGAAAGTCCTACTTTTGTGACAAGGGCGATTGTCATGAGGGTGGACGCTGCTGGATTAAAGATTCTTGTTGTTCATTGTGCTCTTTGACCAGAGTATATTAGATTAATGATAATAGCCATTATAAGTAGTATTGATGTGGTGGACTGTTTTAGGAAATATTTGTTGGATGCTTCTGTAGCTTATGGGTTCAAGTTTTTTTATTAGAATGGGAATACCATTAACCAGTGTGAGCTTGTTATACAATTATATTTCCTGAGAAAATGGTCAGTAGAATGATGGTAAAAACAATGAGAGTTTATTAGCACAGGAAGGATATACAAAAATATTTTGGGGGTACGGGCCTGAAGCTTACTTAGAGAACTTTACTATATAGCATGTGGTGTAATGTGGTAGGTAGCATGGAGAATGTAAAATTATTAGGAAGAATTCAATTCCAGGAATAAGAGCATTGAAACCTCTATGATTTACTCTATCAAAGAATCTCTTTTGTCAGACATATTTCTTAAATTTGTGGTGGGTTGCCTGGTATGATGACAAGTAGTGAAATCTCTCATATACATAAGGTTAATGTTAGTCGTAAAAAACTTTTCATAAGAGATGTATGCGTTGATCATATCAAAATTGTAGGTAGGAGGCTCAAATTCATAGAAAGGAGATTGTTAGATGTGTTTTAATGATGACTTGGGCTGTATATAATTCTGGGACCTAGGGATTGTCGAATGCTCCGAAAAATAGATTGCTGTGGAAATGTTTATTATAGGGAAATTGACATATTCTCTAGGAGGGACGGGGTGAAGGGGCCTGCTACATTTTCTACATTGAAGACTTATACAGGTTTTGATGCTACTTCCGTTAAATCAAGTGGGGCTTCATTGGATTTCTGCTACTGCGGAGATAATCAAATTCTGGGTAGGGGTCAGGAGAAAATGAGTCATAGGTGTTCTTGTGTAATAATTACTGTTGAAAGTGTAAATGATCCATTTATCAGTAAGACTGAGAATAGAATAACTGCTACATTACTTCATATGAGATGATTGTCTGTGCTATTGTTCCTAGAGCTCCAGTGAGTGTGTATTTTGAATGTGAAGTTCATCCAGATCTGAGGATGGAGTAAATGGCTAGGTGTGATATGGCTAATAGAAATAATATGCCTACATTTATATTAATTAGTGGATAAGATATGGGAAGAGGAATTCATGTTGTGAGAGCCAGGGTTAAGGCTAGCATTGGGGTTAAGGCTAGCAAGAGAAGCCACCGCAATGAGAAGCCCGCGCACCGCAACAAAGAGTAGCCCCCGCTTGCCGCAACTAGAGAAAGCCTGCGCATAGCAACGAAGACCCAACACAGCCAAAAACAAATTATATAATTAATTAGTTAACTATTTTAAACAAAAGTACTATATCCTTCTGTACAGCTTCTCTGGGAAGAACAGAGAGATGGCGTAGGAGAGTGAGAAAGACCAATATTTAGTGCACATCTCTCATGCAGGTGCTCTGCTGGCTCAGATAGATTTATCCCCACTTTACAAAGGAGGAAATAATCTCAGAGAGGTTTAGTAATTTTCCCAAAGCCAAACAGCTATGGAGTGGCAGAACCAAGATCTGAACCAAGTCTGTTACCTTCAAAGCCTAAGTCCTCATCACAACAAAACTCAATTAATATTTACATTTATCGAATTACATGGCAACCTGGGGAGTTCTTGGCACAATCCTGAATAAGAGTGAGAAAGAAAGAAATAGCATTGTTCCTATAGTCAACCCAAATTTTTGGAGCAGCTGCTAGATGCCTGGCCCTTTTTGGGGTTCAGCAGTGATCAAGACAGGAAGAGTCCTGCTTTCATGAACCACGTAGTGGGGAGGAGAGACGGGTGCAACTTGGGTGAGGGATTTCACCTTGCTGGACCTCTGTTTTGTCATCTGGAAAATGGGATGGGTGTTCCTCATTTTCTGGGATTGTCCAGCCCTCACATTCTCTGATTCCATAAGAAGCATTTGTTTTCCTGTTTCTTTCAAATTCATTCAGGCCGTGAGCTGTGATGAATGTTGTTAGCTGCTCCCCAAATCACTCTATTCCCACCCTTTTCCTGTGATCAGGTCTTTCCCGAAACATGACTCACAGTCAGTCAAGTCACAGAACCGAAGGGGCACCCAGCAGAAAAATCCCAACCCTTGCTTCCCAGGAGCTCTGCGGTCTACCTGCCAGGTAAACTTAACTCACCTGGCACAAGGTGGCCATCCCTGGTGTCACATCAACATGATCTCAGGCACAAACCTCCTTGTTTTTCCATTTTGTCTTGAAGTTACTTGTTGAAACAACTGCACAAATATGACACAGATATAAAATCAGGCATCTTCTGCCCCCAGTGCCTACTAATAAATGATTTTCTGCCACTTTAATGATAAAGATAGAACATTTCAACATTCTGCTACCCTTATTATTTGTCATTTTTGTTGATATTTCTATTGACTACATCTTTCAATATTTTAACAATGGAACATTTATTTAGGGTGTTCCAGACGCAGCCTTTAGTGGTAAAGGTTTTGTTGTTATATTTCTATTATGTTTCCTTTAAAAATCATTATCCTATTTAAATGGATTAAGTCAATTCTATAGGCATTTACCTTATGATATTGATGAAATTGATACATAGAGGGCAGTAGTACAAGTTGATTGGACTTGAGAACCTCTATTAGCACAGTTAAGGATAAATATTATCTATAAGTAAACCAAAGTACAGGCCGAGTGAGATTCTCTGACTTTTTTCCACTGTCTGCCCCTCAAGCCTGTGAGAAATGGAATAGTTCTTGCCCTATCAGTAAACAAAGGATGTCACAGGCTTCAGCACTTGCAGCCCTCCAATGTGAGCCGGCGGGCCCTGAGGCACTCAGGATATGCAAATACAGAATGCAGGCCCCAGAGAGCTGAGGTGCATATCAAAGGAAGGAATTCAGTGAGCCCAGGCAAAGAAAAGCGCCGCATTCCTCACCTTGGGAGAGCTGGTTTTCCTTAGTTAACAATCACCTTTTGATGTTCCCCATTACCTGCGCCAGTTCCCTGCCCTGTCCCCTCCCCCCGGTACTTTAGCTCAGGGAGGAAGGAGCGCAGAGGGACTCGGCTGAATAAGGGGCCTGTGCGCCTCGGGAGGAGTTTTCAGCCGCTTTCCCCGCAGTCGGGAAGAGGGGCGCTGACGCTGCAGCCGGACCCTGTGCCTCCCTTGCCCCGTTTCCCCTCAGGACGCTCAGGCCGACCCCCTCCTCACGCCCACCAGGCCTCGCGAGCCAGGACGAGGGCAGGGGCGAGAGGAGGGACCGAAGTTCCTGGGGACCAGACGCTGGAGGCCGCCCTTTCTGCACAGCAGCGGCGGGTGGCAGCGAACCCCTGCCCCTCAGAAGCTGGTCTTGTGCTGCCGCCCGGGCACCGGACCAGGCGGAGGGTCGGCGCCCACTTACCCGGCCCGCCGTCCCCGCGACTGTCATGGCTTCGGCCGCTGGGGCACCTCCAGAGCCGGCAGCCTCAGTGAGGTCGCCCTCCCCTCGGGCTCCGGGGCAGTTCCGTGAAGGCGGAGGGAGGAGACCCCGCCTGAGCCGGGAGTTCCAGCTCTGAGGAAACGCGGGCTCTGTTCAGCGCGCAGTGGGTGGGACCGCTCTGCCCCGAAGCCTTCCGGGAGGGAGCGGGGCGGCGGGGGAGGGAGCCGCCAGGAGCGCAGGGCCCCGTCGGGGGTCCTGGAGGGGCGGCCCGGCCTGGGGGCCACGCCCACTGTGGCCGCAGCCCAGGCCTTTTTCCTGGAATCCTACACAAAAAAATTAGAAAGATACACAGTCTATAGTAAATATTCACAAATGATTGTTGCTGCTGTGCTCACTATTCTATTAAAGGTGTAAAATCCATAAAACACTTTAAGTTCAAAATTAAATATGAATTTTTACCTTTCTAATTATGTCCCTGATATTCACAGTTGTGGTTAATGAATCAGAGACTGTGGCATCACTAGTTAAAAATGAGCTTGTTAAAAATATAGAACTCAGGCCCACCGGACCTACTGAATCACAATCTGCACTTTTACAATCTCCCCAGTGTACTCGTGTACCCATGAATAGTTGAAAGGTACATTTCTACCTCGACAGGTCTTTTCTCTATGAGAAATACACACATTTTATCCAGTTTGATATAAATAAAACACTCAAAAATGCATATGCCTGTGTTGAAACCATCATTTTATCATTTCTTTTCCAGACAAGTATAGTCTCTATACTGGTTTTGTGGATCACATGCCATACTCTTTTCTTGTAGTTAGAAATAAGGTAGAGCAAGTTACTTTGTAAAAAAAAAATTATATATATATATATATATATATATATATATATATATATGTATGTATTAGTGGATAATTGAAGACACTCTTCTAAATTAAAACCTTCTCTTAACTTGCTGTTTTCTTCTTGGGTCATATTATGAGCTCTTCCCGTGGCCACATGGCATGTGTACGTTTAATTTCAGGGACTGCTGACATTCCAGGATGTGGCCATAGATTTCTGTCAAGAGGAGTGAGAATGCCTGGACCAAGATCAATGGGAATTGTACAGGGATGTGATGTTAGAGAAGTATAGGAACCTGCTCTCCTTGGGTGAGGATACCTTCCTTCCAGAATTCCTTATCCAACCACTGGGTTTGCAGTCCTTCATTTGTAGAATGTCTCCTGGAATCTTCTGCTTCCTACAATAGGGTTTCAGATTGCAACGTTTCAGGAAAGATTGGGAGTTTGTGGGTATAATTTTTCTTATTCTTTTAAAATTGCAGCCTCCCTTTTAATATACTTTGTAACTGCTTGGGATGTGTCTATATGAACTGTGTACTATATGCTTCTGTTGTAGTCCTTACAATATTTCATTGTCTTATTTTCTCTAACAATTTTCCATGGATTCTTTGGGCTTAAGGTATATTAAAAGGGAGACTGCGAATCTGGGACTTCCCTGGTGATGCAGTGATTAAGAATTCGCCTGCCAATGCAGGGGACCCGGTTCGATCCCCGGTCCGGGAAGATCTCACATGCCACGGAACAACTAAGCCAGTGGGCCACAACTACTGAGTCTGCACGCCACAACTACTGAAGCCGGTGTGTCTTGAGCCCGTGCGCCATTTATTTTTTGGAGAATAAAACCACTTCTGAGTGATTAAAATTTAGGCCAGCTAGTCAAAATGCTTTATCACCTGTTCTTCTAAAACACTGGTCAATGGAACAAGTTTTACTAGGGATAACAGTGTAATTGTATTCTGGAGTTCATATGGGCAATATGGTTTATGACCTTGATGCTGGATCACGACATTTCAACGGTATAACTGCTATTAATTGTCTGTTTGTTCAACGATTAAAGTCTCACGTGATCTGAGTTCAGACTGGAGTCATCCTGGTTGGTTTCTGTCTATTGCAGATTTCTTCCAGCATGAAAGGACAAGAGCAATACGGCTTCCTTTACAAAATGTCTTCAAACTAAATGATGATATAATCTACATTCAATTAATTTATACATACCCTACTGTAGAACAGGGTTCGTTACGCAGGCAGAGCCCGGTAATTATGTAAAACTGAAACTTTTTCTGCACTGGTTCAAGTCCTCTTCCTAAGAATATGTTTATAATCAACATTCTTTCACAAATTACCCAATTTAATTCACCATAGCATTCCTCATATTAACTAAATGGAAAATCCTAGGCTATATACAAATCCAGAAAGGGCCAAAAATCATCAGCCCCCATGGATGATTACAACCCATTGCTGAGGCATTCAAATTACTTATTAAAGAACCACTATGTCCATCAACATCATCAATTTATATATTATTGCCCCAATGCTAGCCTTAACCCTGGCTCTCACAACATGAATTCCTCTTCCCATATCTTATCCACTAATTAGTATAAATGTAGGCATATTATTTCTATTAGCCATATCACACCTAGCCATTTACTCCATCCTCAGATCTGGATGAACTTCACATTCAAAATACTCACTCACTGGAGCTGTAGGAACAATAGCACAGACGATCATCTCATATGAAGTAATGTAGCAGTTATTCTATTCTCAGTCTTACTGGTAAATGGATCATTTACACTTTCAACAGTAATTATTACACAAGAACACCGATGACTAATTTTCTCCTGACCCCTACCCAGAATTTGATTATCTCCGCAGTAGCAGAAATCCAGTGAAGCCCCACTTGATTTAACAGAAGTAGAATCAAAACCTGTACATGTCTTCAATGTAGAAAATGTAGCAGGCCCATTCACCCCGTCCTTCCTAGAGAATATGTCAATTTCCCTATAATAAACATTTCCACAGCAATCTATTTTTAGGAGCATTCGGCAATCCCTAGGTGCCAGAATTATAGATTCTTTCATCTTTTAAATATAGTTTTTTTTTAAAAATAATTTTTATAGTTTTACTACCTTTAAACAAAATGTACTCCATTGCTGTGGAATATTCCTTCATAGGAGCGTGCATGGTTCATTTCTGCATCCGTCTGTGATGGCCTTCAGGTTCTTTCAGGTTTGGCTCCTGTGGCTGCAAGTCCATGTCCGTGTGTCCTGGTGCAGGGCTGGTGGGTTTGTGTTCAACTGGGAGGAGCACTGTGGGTCTCTGTGCACGGACGTCGCTATCTGAGGCCCGATTGCTTCAGAAGTGGTTGCATCCCCCCGTTGCGTACCAGGCTTTCCATTGCTCCACATCCTGCTGATAATTGATACTATGTCTTTCATGTCTGCCATTCTGGTAGGTGTATACACAGTATTTTGCTTATGGCTTTAATCCCTCTGTTGTTAGTGAAGTTGTGCATCTTGTGGTATTCATGGACTATTTCCTGTTGTTTTTTGAAAAGTTTTAAAAATTGTGGTCTGGTACACATAACGTAAAATGTACTATCTTAACCATTTTTAAGTGCACATTTCAGGGTCAAGAAGTAATTCACACTGTTGTGCAAACCTGACCACCATCATCCTCCAGAACTTTTTCATCTTGCAAAATTGAAACAGTCCCCATTAAACACTCACTCCCCATTGTCCCTCCCTCAGCCTCTGGCCCTCAACGTCCTACTTTATGTCCCTATATTTCCGACTGCTCTAGGGGCCTTGTATGAGTGGATCAAGCACTGTTTGTTTTTTTGTGTCTAGCTTACATCACTGAGCATAATGCCCTCAAGGTTCATCCCTGCTGCATCCTGTGTCAGAATTGACTTCCTTTTTAGGCTGAATAGCATTCCCTTGGATTGATGGACCGTGTTTTTCTTCTCCATTCATCCATTAGTGGACACATGTAATATCTACATTCATTTCTACTGTCATAATATTTGTGGAATAAACTCAGAAAGTCCTATGAATCAAAAGTCATTTGCCATTAACTTTTTTCTTAAACTTGTTGTTGTGGAAAACATCAAGGCTAAGAAAAGGGAAAAATACATGTCAGCTTCACTTGTGTTCAGGAATTAATGCTTTACGGATTCACTTTATTCCCTGTGTGTGTGCTCTGCGTGTGCATGTGCCTGTTTGCATACATATGCTGTGCATGTGCATAGGTATGTGAACTTGCACACATTAGTGTGTGCATGGGCATATGGGTGCATGTGTGTTCACATGCTAGTGTGTGAATATAGTTGTGCCGTGCACGTGCATATGTTTGTGTGTGTGCTGTGCCTGCCTGTGCGCACACCTGTGTGTTTGCTGGAACCACTTGCAAGTTGGCTGCAGACTGAATTGTGCCCCAGATATATCCGCACGCAGCTGCTCTAACAATCCTGCGTAGCCACGTAAAGGTCACAGATCTCAGGGATTTAAATGGATGGAGCAGGATATCCTGACACAGAGTTTGTCTTCCAATGACTGTCACTGTCTCAGTAACATCCTTCACACCTTCTTTAAGCCCCATTCAGGGTCCAGTTTAGACTCCCATTACATTCATTCACCTGTCCCAGGTCCCCTAAAGCAACAATGTCACCGTTGGAGAGCCCGGCCAAGGCTGGGGGTGCCCCTCCTGTTGGCCTGGCCTCCAGGCCCTGCCCTTGGCTCCTGTTTTCTCATATCTCAGCCAGGCCCCGACTTGGATCGGGCCGCCACCTCTTTCCTCACAGGGTCCCATCGCCCAGTCAAGGGGGTTCATTCTCCCCAAACACAGCATCAGGAGTCGGGGGCTGACAGTCCCCACTGGGTCTCCTTCATGTGAGACCCTGTGCTGTTGAAAGAGCAGGCACCCTGCCCTCGGGGGTGGGGGACTGGGGGGCGACATGCGGCCCACGATGGGCAGGCGGGTCTCCGGGTGGGGCGAGCCAGTGTGCAAGGAGTTCCGCGGTGGGTTCTCCTCTCCAACGGCTTCTGTGCCCCTACCTCTCCCCGTGCCTCCCCTCGAAGACAGCACGGTGCCCGGGTTGGGAACCATGGGAGCCGTCAGCCACCGCCCCCTCTACACACACACACACACGCACACGCACACGCACACGCACACGCTGCAGGGAAGCAGGACCTGAGTGCAGGGCTCTCAGCGGCCCTGAGCGCCCCGCCCGGAATCGGCCAGCCGAATGGACAGACCGGATCTCCCGGCCCGGACCATGCAGGACTCTCCTGACCTGGCTTGCAGTGTGGCCGCCTCCTTCTGGAAGCCTGGGAGGCTGGAATCAGGCCACTTCTTATCTGTCCTGGCAGCAGACTGGGCTGCACTCTAAGAAGTTCGTGGCTCGCCCGTGGATCCTGACCATCAGGTGGCCAGAGAAATTGGGAACATTTCTGTTTTGCCTGTTGAAATGTTTAATGACAAAGATTTTGTTCAGTTTCCTGATGTGGGTGTCCAAAGATGAGAGACCCATGTGTGTGATCTGTACCTCCTATGAGATCAGCCGTAAGCTAGTTGAAACATGATCAAGTTGTGTCTACATGGTAGATTTAGACCTCTGCATGTCCTGTCTACTGATTATGTTTAGAGCTGACCATGTGTTGTCTAGAATAAGAAGATTTAGACCTGAGCATGTTCTGTGTACGCTAGGACTATGGGGACCTGGGTAGAGACCCGGCCTGGCCTCAGTACTGGGAAGCTCCGTGCCTGCATCTGAATGTCAGTGCTTAGATGTCTGGGGTCTGGAGCTGAGGTGGGCTTGTCTACGTAACAGCCTCTCTTCTGAGTGTGGTGACCTGGTCCTCCCAAGGGTCAGTGCTATGGTCGGGGCCTTAGTCTTAATCCCTGCAAGGTTCACCTTCCCTGGGGCTCATGGAGAATCCTCAGGAGGACTACCTGGCAATAATTCCAATTTACCAGCACGTGCATGGTGCATAGGGAAGCAGGTTTAGCTGCTGAATTGATTGCAGGGCACGCAGATCGGGCAAAAGGCCGATGGGTGACAGCTGAGGCTGCTGCTGAGCTCTCCCTCCAGTCTACCGTCCCTACTCAGCAGAGTCCAGAGCTGCCCCTCGGCTTTCAGCCCTGCTGTCCTGTGAGTTTTCTCAACATGTAAGTGAGACGAGAAAGGACTGAGCATGCCAGCACCAGGGTCGTGTGTTCAACTCTAGTATGAAAGCTGTAAAAACAGTTAAAATCACACAGAACCAAAGTGAGAAGAGGAGGACTCCTCTGGGGCAAGTGTGGGGAAAGGAGACCCACCTGCCACTTTTTCCCATCCCAGGAGGTCCCAGGGACCCAGCTTGTTTCCACATTGGGGGAGCCCCCTGCAGAGCCATGGTGTCCTGACCAAGGGGACGTGTGACCCCAGGTGCAGGGTCTGGGGAGGTGAGGGCACCCTGGGACTGTGGACATGTGACCCAGGTGGAGGGGTCTGGGGAGGTGGGTCACCCTGGTGAGTGTGGATGTGTGGCCCCAGGTATAGGGTGCGAGGACTGTGTGGGTCTCACCATAACTGCATGGATCAGGATCACATGGATGGGGAGACCGCATATGCGCTCTTTGCCTGCAGTGTGTCCTGTCCCCTTTGAGATTTCCAACCTCTGCATTAAGGGTGTTGTCCTGATTAACCTGTGGTTCCTTTTCTTCTCTTCATCTTGTCACAATCATATGAGGTCAGGCATGTTTGAGTGGGTTGCTGCTCTGTGTTCCGGTGAGTGACAACACTTGGTGGTATCGTATTAATACTATAGCATATCATATGTCTAATCTATGGGGGTCACCACTGCCTGAGTCCCCCAGGACATAGGTCAGGTGAGCACAGACTAGCCCCCCCTAAGAATGGTCTCCCACGTGCTCTGTGAGGGTACCGTGATGGCCCCTAAGGTAGGGGACTGTGTCTGGGCCTCCGACATTTGTGATGAAGGGGAGTCGAAATGGAATCTCAATTAACAAGACATTATTTTAAGAATTTATTTTAAGTGAAATAAAACACACGTCACATACCCTTTACCATCATCACCGTTTTAAGTGCACGTTTCTGAGGCGTCAGATAGATTCACTTTCTCGTGGAGCCATCACCACCATCACTAGAACTTTTCATCTTGCAAAACCAAAATTCCACAACCATGAAAGTCTCATTCCCCATTCCCTCCCACTGCCCCTGGCACCGATATCCACTTCAGTCCCTGAGTTGTCGACTCCAGGGCACCCACTGGAGTGGAATCCTGCAGTGTTTGCTGACGGGTCATTTTGGAAGAGCTGACTTTCAGTCTGAAGCTCTGCCTGTTGGCATCTGAAGAATCTGCATTTAAGGAGAGGGTGTATGAGGAAGGGGGTGTCTGCGGGACAAAGGTGTCCGGGGTGCAGGTGAGCCAGGACCTGACCAGCTGCCTTTTGGGTCCTCTGGTCCCATCTCTTGGTCTGTGCCTCATCTGCATCATCACTGTCCCCGCTGGCACCGCTGGGGTGTTGTTGTCTGAGTGAGAGTCCCCTGGTGCCCCTGCTCTCCTCCCCTCCTCCTGCTGGTTGCGGAGGGAACTGCTTGCTGGGTGGTCTCTACTCCTGAGGCATGAAGGACCCTGTAGCATGGACCTGCAGACTGTGGGGTGTGGTCCCAAGAGCATGGGGCCCACATAGGACACGACATCGGGGCGTGACAAGTGCTAGGGCTGCCTCATCACTGACAGGGAATGTTGCCCAGATCCTGCTCCAGAGGGCGTGGTGGGTGGCCTGGGACCCTAGAGGCCCCATTCCTATACTGGAGCTTGGAGAGTGCATCCCCATGGGCTTCAGATTCACCCCATATCTCAGCCATATCCCTCTGTCCTGTCTTTGAACTCAGGAAAACGAGCTCTCTTGTCCACAACATAGGCCTGGTCCTCTTGATACTAGGTTTCTTTAAGTTAGGCGTCCTGGGATAGCAGCTCCTTTTAGGCCTGAGAAGGAACAACTCCGGAGTGTACAACAATTTCAGAGGAAACTAATATTCAATGACTATCCCTAACTACTCGGTTGTTGACTTCTATTAGTCATTATTCTCCTGGTTTTAGCTCTGATGTGGGGATTACAGAGGAGTCAACATTTAAATCTTCGTAATCTGTGTATTTGTAGCTTCAGTATCATTACTGACCCATAGTTTTTTACGGTTTGGGAAGAGTTATTGATTTCATGTATCATGTAAAGGATTCACAATGATGATAGGACAATTAAGATTACAATAATAGCTAGTAAATTGTTCACATTTTCTCTACCTGTGCATCTATTGTATGCATATGAGTTTAGATGTCAATATTAGTGAAATGATATAGAGGACTAGAGAACTTATTTTAAAAATCACTATTAATGTGTGATGAAGAAAATGTAAAAGTTCTTCCATAATCGGTGATGTTGTATCTTGAGAGCCTAGATGAAATTGATATGCCTTAGTCATATACAGGATTTTAGCCTATCATTTAACTCTGACAAAGCTACATCACTTTTTACTTTTATCTCATTTATTGAGGAAGACATAATTGTTATGGTGTTGGCTTGAAACTGGTTGAAAAGGACTTGAGTCCTTCCTTATTTTACATTTACATAGGTAGGATCTTGAAACGTAGGATATGGTGGAGGACATCCGTGTAACCATTCTAGGTTAGGAGTAGCAATTTCCACTGCTAAGACTTCTTGTTTAGACACAAATGCTTTTCAAAGTATGAAGATTATTAGCATTACTGCTGCTACTGAGATGAATGAGCCTAAAGACAAAACATTTCATGTTGTGTGTGTCTCAGGGTACTCAGACTAACGTAGTGACATCCCTGAGAGGCCACGAAAGTGCGGCAGGAAGTCATATTTACTACTACAAATATACTTGTGAAGTGAATTTTTGCTCATGCTGAGTTAACTGTATAACCTGAGAATAGTGGGAATCAGTGTAGAAAGCCTCCTATAATAGTGAAGACTGCTCCCATGGACATTAGGTCATGGAAGTGTGCTACTACATAGTATGTATCCTGGAGGACAATGTCTGGGGATGAGTTGGCTAAGATGATTCCTGTCAAACCACCTCCTGTAAAAAGAAAAACTAAAGCCTAAATCTCATAATATAGTGGGAGGTCATAGAGAATTACCTCCGTGAACAGTTGCTAACCAGGGACTTCCCTGGTGACGCAGTGGTTAAGAATTCGTCTGCCAATGCAGGGGACACGGGTTCGAGCCCTTGTCTGGGAAGATTCCACATGCCGTGGAGCAAAAAGCCCGTGTGCCACAACTACTGAGCCTGCCCTCTAGAGCCCGCAAGCCACAACTACTGAAGCCCACGCGCCTAGAGGCCGTGCTGTGCAACAAGAGAAGCCAGTGCAATGAAAGGGCCGCACACCGCAACGAAGAGTAGCTGCCGCTCACCGCAACCAGAGAAAGCCCATGCGCAGAAACCAAGACCCAACTCAGCCAAAAAAAAAAAAAAGAAAAGAAAAAGAAAAATTAAATAAGGAGTTGCTAATCAGCTAGATACTTTTACTCCTGTAGGGATAGAAGTAATTACGGTAGCTGATGCAAAGTATGCTCCTGAGTCCACAGCTATCCCTATGGTAAACATATGATGGGCCCACAAGAGAACTCCTAAAAAACCAGTGGACATGACTCATACTATTCCCAGATAGCTGAAAGGCAATTTTTGTCCTAAATAGTATGTAATGATATGTGAGTTTATAACAAACCCTGTTAGGCCATGAATACAGACTTCAGGGTGAGCAAAGTATCAAAAGAGGTGTTGGTATAGGATTCGGTCTCCTCCTGCAGGGTCAAAGAAAGTAGTGTTTAGATTTCTATCTCTTAACAGCATGGCAATTCTGGCTGCTTGGACTGAGATTGGTAATTATAGTAATATGGCTATAGTTGGGGAAGATTAAACAAATAATGGTGTTTGGTATTGGGATATGACTGCTGGTTTTGTATTAAAGATTATAGTAATAAAAGTAATAATACCAAGAATTGAGGAGACACCTGCTAAATGTAAGGAGAAAGCAGTTAGGTCGACAGAGGCTCCTGCATGGGCCAGATTGCAGGCTAGAGCTGAATACACGGTCCCACTGGTACCAGAACCAGCTTCTACTATTGGTGATATGAGTAGGAGTAAGAATGATGGGGGAAGTCGTCAAAAGTTTATATGATTTATTGGGGGAAATGCTACTTCAGGTGTCCGAGTTATTAGTGGCTCAAGTCAGTTTTCAAAGCCTGCAATCATAACGGGTACAGCAATAAAGAAAATTATTACAAGTGCAGGGACTGTTATGACAACCTTACAGATTTGGGCATCTCCAAGTAGCGGTCCAGGTCAGCATAGCTCAGCCTGGATTAATATAATTAAGGTGCTGCCTGCTACTCCAGCTCAAGCACCAAACAGTAAATATAAAATGCCGATATCTTTGTGATTTGTTGAAAATAATCAGCAGTGTATGAACAGAGGTAAAATGACTGAGTTAGCATTAGACTGTAAATCTAAAGACAGAGATTGAACCCTCTTTCTGGCAAACCCTGTGGTGAATCAACAAATTGAATTGTAACTTCAGAGAAGCAGCTTCAATTCTGCCAGTGAGTATCCTGCCCTTTTTTTTTTTCTTTTTTTCTTTCTCAAATGAAGGAGAAGTAGACTGAAGCCAGTTGACTAGAGGATTTGCCTGTTAACTAAAGTTTCCTGGGGTTAAAACTCATCAATCTCGTAAAGATTTGGCTTCAATACAGTGTTTGCTTTACATTCAATTGATGTAGAATAAAGTCTTGCAATCCTTATTTTTAGGAATTAAGTAAATTTCACTTGTTTAGGGTTTTGAAAGCTCTTGGTCTGAACTAACCTAAATTCCTAGTCCAGCACCGATAGAATGGGTGTTGTGTGTAGTAACCGTGTGGGTATTATGATTGGTAATGATAGGAAGGTTATTTCTTTGTATGTTCAAATTGTTTTGTGTTTGTTTTGTTTAATGAAGGGAATATAGTTAGTGATGTGCAGTATGTTAGCTGCAAGTAGAAATATATGCTGAGGACTGCTATGATGGCTATTAGTGTTGGTAGAATGATGTTGTCGTTTTTGTTATCTCTTGGATAATTATTCATTTGGGTAGAAAGCCTGATAGTGGTGGGCGATGTCCTAATGATACTATAATGGTGAGGAAAATGATTGTGATGGGAGGTGTTTTATCTCATGTGTGTGATAATGATACTCTTGTAGTACATGATCTGGGCATAAATAAGAAGAAGATAGTGTTGTTATGATATAAATTAGTATGTTTAGGATTGTTATAATCTGAATATACATTATAATAGCTGTTATTCATCCTATAAGGGCAATTGATGAGGAGGGTGTAATACTTTCCAGGTGAGTATGGCGAAGCCTGCCTCAGCCTCCAGCTATGATTTATAATATCACTATGATTAATAGTATATTTAGGTTGATGGATGGTGACATGTGGTATAAAACTGATAGGGGTGCAATTTTGTCATGTTGATAGCATCAGCTCTGCTGTTCATGGGATGCCTCGTGTGACTTCAGGCACTCAGAAGTGAAATGGGGAAAGTCCTACTTTTGTGACAAGGGCGATTGTCATGAGGGTGGACGCTGCTGGATTAAAGATTCTTGTTGTTCATTGTGCTCTTTGACCAGAGTATATTAGATTAATGATAATAGCCATTATAAGTAGTATTGATGTGGTGGACTGTTTTAGGAAATATTTGTTGGATGCTTCTGTAGCTTATGGGTTCAAGTTTTTTTATTAGAATGGGAATACCATTAACCAGTGTGAGCTTGTTATACAATTATATTTCCTGAGAAAATGGTCAGTAGAATGATGGTAAAAACAATGAGAGTTTATTAGCACAGGAAGGATATACAAAAATATTTTGGGGGTACGGGCCTGAAGCTTACTTAGAGAACTTTACTATATAGCATGTGGTGTAATGTGGTAGGTAGCATGGAGAATGTAAAATTATTAGGAAGAATTCAATTCCAGGAATAAGAGCATTGAAACCTCTATGATTTACTCTATCAAAGAATCTCTTTTGTCAGACATATTTCTTAAATTTGTGGTGGGTTGCCTGGTATGATGACAAGTAGTGAAATCTCTCATATACATAAGGTTAATGTTAGTCGTAAAAAACTTTTCATAAGAGATGTATGCGTTGATCATATCAAAATTGTAGGTAGGAGGCTCAAATTCATAGAAAGGAGATTGTTAGATGTGTTTTAATGATGACTTGGGCTGTATATAATTCTGGGACCTAGGGATTGTCGAATGCTCCGAAAAATAGATTGCTGTGGAAATGTTTATTATAGGGAAATTGACATATTCTCTAGGAGGGACGGGGTGAAGGGGCCTGCTACATTTTCTACATTGAAGACTTATACAGGTTTTGATGCTACTTCCGTTAAATCAAGTGGGGCTTCATTGGATTTCTGCTACTGCGGAGATAATCAAATTCTGGGTAGGGGTCAGGAGAAAATGAGTCATAGGTGTTCTTGTGTAATAATTACTGTTGAAAGTGTAAATGATCCATTTATCAGTAAGACTGAGAATAGAATAACTGCTACATTACTTCATATGAGATGATTGTCTGTGCTATTGTTCCTAGAGCTCCAGTGAGTGTGTATTTTGAATGTGAAGTTCATCCAGATCTGAGGATGGAGTAAATGGCTAGGTGTGATATGGCTAATAGAAATAATATGCCTACATTTATATTAATTAGTGGATAAGATATGGGAAGAGGAATTCATGTTGTGAGAGCCAGGGTTAAGGCTAGCATTGGGGTTAAGGCTAGCAAGAGAAGCCACCGCAATGAGAAGCCCGCGCACCGCAACAAAGAGTAGCCCCCGCTTGCCGCAACTAGAGAAAGCCTGCGCATAGCAACGAAGACCCAACACAGCCAAAAACAAATTATATAATTAATTAGTTAACTATTTTAAACAAAAGTACTATATCCTTCTGTACAGCTTCTCTGGGAAGAACAGAGAGATGGCGTAGGAGAGTGAGAAAGACCAATATTTAGTGCACATCTCTCATGCAGGTGCTCTGCTGGCTCAGATAGATTTATCCCCACTTTACAAAGGAGGAAATAATCTCAGAGAGGTTTAGTAATTTTCCCAAAGCCAAACAGCTATGGAGTGGCAGAACCAAGATCTGAACCAAGTCTGTTACCTTCAAAGCCTAAGTCCTCATCACAACAAAACTCAATTAATATTTACATTTATCGAATTACATGGCAACCTGGGGAGTTCTTGGCACAATCCTGAATAAGAGTGAGAAAGAAAGAAATAGCATTGTTCCTATAGTCAACCCAAATTTTTGGAGCAGCTGCTAGATGCCTGGCCCTTTTTGGGGTTCAGCAGTGATCAAGACAGGAAGAGTCCTGCTTTCATGAACCACGTAGTGGGGAGGAGAGACGGGTGCAACTTGGGTGAGGGATTTCACCTTGCTGGACCTCTGTTTTGTCATCTGGAAAATGGGATGGGTGTTCCTCATTTTCTGGGATTGTCCAGCCCTCACATTCTCTGATTCCATAAGAAGCATTTGTTTTCCTGTTTCTTTCAAATTCATTCAGGCCGTGAGCTGTGATGAATGTTGTTAGCTGCTCCCCAAATCACTCTATTCCCACCCTTTTCCTGTGATCAGGTCTTTCCCGAAACATGACTCACAGTCAGTCAAGTCACAGAACCGAAGGGGCACCCAGCAGAAAAATCCCAACCCTTGCTTCCCAGGAGCTCTGCGGTCTACCTGCCAGGTAAACTTAACTCACCTGGCACAAGGTGGCCATCCCTGGTGTCACATCAACATGATCTCAGGCACAAACCTCCTTGTTTTTCCATTTTGTCTTGAAGTTACTTGTTGAAACAACTGCACAAATATGACACAGATATAAAATCAGGCATCTTCTGCCCCCAGTGCCTACTAATAAATGATTTTCTGCCACTTTAATGATAAAGATAGAACATTTCAACATTCTGCTACCCTTATTATTTGTCATTTTTGTTGATATTTCTATTGACTACATCTTTCAATATTTTAACAATGGAACATTTATTTAGGGTGTTCCAGACCCAGCCTTTAGTGGTAAAGGTTTTGTTGTTATATTTCTATTATGTTTCCTTTAAAAATCATTATCCTATTTAAATGGATTAAGTCAATTCTATAGGCATTTACCTTATGATATTGATGAAATTGATACATAGAGGGCAGTAGTACAAGTTGATTGGACTTGAGAACCTCTATTAGCACAGTTAAGTATAAATATTATCTATATGTAAACCAAAGTACAGGCCGAGTGAGATTCTCTGACTTTTTTCCACTGTCTGCCCCTCAAGCCTGTGAGAAATGGAATAGTTCTTGCCCTATCAGTAAACAAAGGATGTCACAGTCTTCAGCACTTGCAGCCCTCCAATGTGAGCCGGCGGGCCCTGAGGCACTCAGGATATGCAAATACAGAATGCAGGCCCCAGAGAGCTGAGGTGCATATCAAAGGAAGGAATTCAGTGAGCCCAGGCAAAGAAAAGCGCCGCATTCCTCACCTTGGGAGAGCTGGTTTTCCTTAGTTAACAATCACCTTTTGATGTTCCCCATTACCTGCGCCAGTTCCCTGCCCTGTCCCCTCCCCCCGGTACTTTAGCTCAGGGAGGAAGGAGCGCAGAGGGACTCGGCTGAATAAGGGGCCTGTGCGCCTCGGGAGGAGTTTTCAGCCGCTTTCCCCGCAGTCGGGAAGAGGGGCGCTGACGCTGCAGCCGGACCCTGTGCCTCCCTTGCCCCGTTTCCCCTCAGGACGCTCAGGCCGACCCCCTCCTCACGCCCACCAGGCCTCGCGAGCCAGGACGAGGGCAGGGGCGAGAGGAGGGACCGAAGTTCCTGGGGACCAGACGCTGGAGGCCGCTCTTTCTGCACAGCAGCGGCGGGTGGCAGCGAACCCCTGCCCCTCAGAAGCTGGTCTTGTGCTGCCGCCCGGGCACCGGACCAGGCGGAGGGTCGGCGCCCACTTACCCGGCCCGCCGTCCCCGCGACTGTCATGGCTTCGGCCGCTGGGGCACCTCCAGAGCCGGCAGCCTCAGTGAGGTCGCCCTCCCCTCGGGCTCCGGGGCAGTTCCGTGAAGGCGGAGGGAGGAGACCCCGCCTGAGCCGGGAGTTCCAGCTCTGAGGAAACGCGGGCTCTGTTCAGCGCGCAGTGGGTGGGACCGCTCTGCCCCGAGGCCTTCCGGGAGGGAGCGGGGCGGCGGGGGAGGGAGCCGCCAGGAGCGCAGGGCCCCGTCGGGGGTCCTGGAGGGGCGGCCCGGCCTGGGGGCCACGCCCACTGTGGCCGCAGCCCAGGCCTTTTTCCTGGAATCCTACACAAAAAAATTAGAAAGATACACAGTCTATAGTAAATACTCACAAATGATTGTTGCTGCTGTGCTCACTATTCTATTAAAGGTGTAAAATCCATAAAACACTTTAAGTTCAAAATTAAATATGAATTTTTACCTTTCTAATTATGTCCCTGATATTCACAGTTGTGGTTAATGAATCAGAGACTGTGGCATCACTAGTTAAAAATGAGCTTGTTAAAAATATAGAACTCAGGCCCACCGGACCTACTGAATCACAATCTGCACTTTTACAATCTCCCCAGTGTACTCGTGTACCCATGAATAGTTGAAAGGTACATTTCTACCTCGACAGGTCTTTTCTCTATGAGAAATACACACATTTTATCCAGTTTGATATAAATAAAACACTCAAAAATGCATATGCCTGTGTTGAAACCATCATTTTATCATTTCTTTTCCAGACAAGTATAGTCTCTATACTGGTTTTGTGGATCACATGCCATACTCTTTTCTTGTAGTTAGAAATAAGGTAGAGCAAGTTACTTTGTAAAAAAAAAATTATATATATATATATGTATGTATTAGTGGATAATTGAAGACACTCTTCTAAATTAAAACCTTCTCTTAACTTGCTGTTTTCTTCTTGGGTCATATTATGAGCTCTTCCCGTGGCCACATGGCATGTGTACGTTTAATTTCAGGGACTGCTGACATTCCAGGATGTGGCCATAGATTTCTGTCAAGAGGAGTGAGAATGCCTGGACCAAGATCAATGGGAATTGTACAGGGATGTGATGTTAGAGAAGTATAGGAACCTGCTCTCCTTGGGTGAGGATACCTTCCTTCCAGAATTCCTTATCCAACCACTGGGTTTGCAGTCCTTCATTTGTAGAATGTCTCCTGGAATCTTCTGCTTCCTACAATAGGGTTTCAGATTGCAACGTTTCAGGAAAGATTGGGAGTTTGTGGGTATAATTTTTCTTATTCTTTTAAAATTGCAGCCTCCCTTTTAATATACTTTGTAACTGCTTGGGATGTGTCTATATGAACTGTGTAGTATATGCTTCTGTTGTAGTCCTTACAACATTTCATTGTCTTATTTTCTCTAACAATTTTCCATGGATTCTTTGGGCTTAAGGTATATTAAAAGGGAGACTGCGAATCTGGGACTTCCCTGGTGATGCAGTGATTAAGAATTCGCCTGCCAATGCAGGGGACCCGGTTCGATCCCCGGTCCGGGAAGATCTCACATGCCACGGAACAACTAAGCCAGTGGGCCACAACTACTGAGTCTGCACGCCACAACTACTGAAGCCGGTGTGTCTTGAGCCCGTGCGCCATTTATTTTTTGGAGAATAAAACCACTTCTGAGTGATTAAAATTTAGGCCAGCTAGTCAAAATGCTTTATCACCTGTTCTTCTAAAACACTGGTCAATGGAACAAGTTTTACTAGGGATAACAGTGTAATTGTATTCTGGAGTTCATATGGGCAATATGGTTTATGACCTTGATGCTGGATCACGACATTTCAACGGTATAACTGCTATTAATTGTCTGTTTGTTCAACGATTAAAGTCTCACGTGATCTGAGTTCAGACTGGAGTCATCCTGGTTGGTTTCTGTCTATTGCAGATTTCTTCCAGCATGAAAGGACAAGAGCAATACGGCTTCCTTTACAAAATGTCTTCAAACTAAATGATGATATAATCTACATTCAATTAATTTATACATACCCTACTGTAGAACAGGGTTCGTTACGCAGGCAGAGCCCGGTAATTATGTAAAACTGAAACTTTTTCTGCACTGGTTCAAGTCCTCTTCCTAAGAATATGTTTATAATCAACATTCTTTCACAAATTACCCAATTTAATTCACCATAGCATTCCTCATATTAACTAAATGGAAAATCCTAGGCTATATACAAATCCAGAAAGGGCCAAAAATCATCAGCCCCCATGGATGATTACAACCCATTGCTGAGGCATTCAAATTACTTATTAAAGAACCACTATGTCCATCAACATCATCAATTTATATATTATTGCCCCAATGCTAGCCTTAACCCTGGCTCTCACAACATGAATTCCTCTTCCCATATCTTATCCACTAATTAGTATAAATGTAGGCATATTATTTCTATTAGCCATATCACACCTAGCCATTTACTCCATCCTCAGATCTGGATGAACTTCACATTCAAAATACTCACTCACTGGAGCTGTAGGAACAATAGCACAGACGATCATCTCATATGAAGTAATGTAGCAGTTATTCTATTCTCAGTCTTACTGGTAAATGGATCATTTACACTTTCAACAGTAATTATTACACAAGAACACCGATGACTAATTTTCTCCTGACCCCTACCCAGAATTTGATTATCTCCGCAGTAGCAGAAATCCAGTGAAGCCCCACTTGATTTAACAGAAGTAGAATCAAAACCTGTACATGTCTTCAATGTAGAAAATGTAGCAGGCCCATTCACCCCGTCCTTCCTAGAGAATATGTCAATTTCCCTATAATAAACATTTCCACAGCAATCTATTTTTAGGAGCATTCGGCAATCCCTAGGTGCCAGAATTATAGATTCTTTCATCTTTTAAATATAGTTTTTTTTTAAAAATAATTTTTATAGTTTTACTACCTTTAAACAAAATGTACTCCATTGCTGTGGAATATTCCTTCATAGGAGCGTGCATGGTTCATTTCTGCATCCGTCTGTGATGGCCTTCAGGTTCTTTCAGGTTTGGCTCCTGTGGCTGCAAGTCCATGTCCGTGTGTCCTGGTGCAGGGCTGGTGGGTTTGTGTTCAACTGGGAGGAGCACTGTGGGTCTCTGTGCACGGACGTCGCTATCTGAGGCCCGATTGCTTCAGAAGTGGTTGCATCCCCCCGTTGCGTACCAGGCTTTCCATTGCTCCACATCCTGCTGATAATTGATACTATGTCTTTCATGTCTGCCATTCTGGTAGGTGTATACACAGTATTTTGCTTATGGCTTTAATCCCTCTGTTGTTAGTGAAGTTGTGCATCTTGTGGTATTCATGGACTATTTCCTGTTGTTTTTTGAAAAGTTTTAAAAATTGTGGTCTGGTACACATAACGTAAAATGTACTATCTTAACCATTTTTAAGTGCACATTTCAGGGTCAAGAAGTAATTCACACTGTTGTGCAAACCTGACCACCATCATCCTCCAGAACTTTTTCATCTTGCAAAATTGAAACAGTCCCCATTAAACACTCACTCCCCATTGTCCCTCCCTCAGCCTCTGGCCCTCAACGTCCTACTTTATGTCCCTATATTTCCGACTGCTCTAGGGGCCTTGTATGAGTGGATCAAGCACTGTTTGTTTTTTTGTGTCTAGCTTACATCACTGAGCATAATGCCCTCAAGGTTCATCCCTGCTGCATCCTGTGTCAGAATTGACTTCCTTTTTAGGCTGAATAGCATTCCCTTGGATTGATGGACCGTGTTTTTCTTCTCCATTCATCCATTAGTGGACACATGTAATATCTACATTCATTTCTACTGTCATAATATTTGTGGAATAAACTCAGAAAGTCCTATGAATCAAAAGTCATTTGCCATTAACTTTTTTCTTAAACTTGTTGTTGTGGAAAACATCAAGGCTAAGAAAAGGGAAAAATACATGTCAGCTTCACTTGTGTTCAGGAATTAATGCTTTACGGATTCACTTTATTCCCTGTGTGTGTGCTCTGCGTGTGCATGTGCCTGTTTGCATACATATGCTGTGCATGTGCATAGGTATGTGAACTTGCACACATTAGTGTGTGCATGGGCATATGGGTGCATGTGTGTTCACATGCTAGTGTGTGAATATAGTTGTGCCGTGCACGTGCATATGTTTGTGTGTGTGCTGTGCCTGCCTGTGCGCACACCTGTGTGTTTGCTGGAACCACTTGCAAGTTGGCTGCAGACTGAATTGTGCCCCAGATATATCCGCACGCAGCTGCTCTAACAATCCTGCGTAGCCACGTAAAGGTCACAGATCTCAGGGATTTAAATGGATGGAGCAGGATATCCTGACACAGAGTTTGTCTTCCAATGACTGTCACTGTCTCAGTAACATCCTTCACACCTTCTTTAAGCCCCATTCAGGGTCCAGTTTAGACTCCCATTACATTCATTCACCTGTCCCAGGTCCCCTAAAGCAACAATGTCACCGTTGGAGAGCCCGGCCAAGGCTGGGGGTGCCCCTCCTGTTGGCCTGGCCTCCAGGCCCTGCCCTTGGCTCCTGTTTTCTCATATCTCAGCCAGGCCCCGACTTGGATCGGGCCGCCACCTCTTTCCTCACAGGGTCCCATCGCCCAGTCAAGGGGGTTCATTCTCCCCAAACACAGCATCAGGAGTCGGGGGCTGACAGTCCCCACTGGGTCTCCTTCATGTGAGACCCTGTGCTGTTGAAAGAGCAGGCACCCTGCCCTCGGGGGTGGGGGACTGGGGGGCGACATGCGGCCCACGATGGGCAGGCGGGTCTCCGGGTGGGGCGAGCCAGTGTGCAAGGAGTTCCGCGGTGGGTTCTCCTCTCCAACGGCTTCTGTGCCCCTACCTCTCCCCGTGCCTCCCCTCGAAGACAGCACGGTGCCCGGGTTGGGAACCATGGGAGCCGTCAGCCACCGCCCCCTCTACACACACACACACACGCACACGCACACGCACACGCACACGCTGCAGGGAAGCAGGACCTGAGTGCAGGGCTCTCAGCGGCCCTGAGCGCCCCGCCCGGAATCGGCCAGCCGAATGGACAGACCGGATCTCCCGGCCCGGACCATGCAGGACTCTCCTGACCTGGCTTGCAGTGTGGCCGCCTCCTTCTGGAAGCCTGGGAGGCTGGAATCAGGCCACTTCTTATCTGTCCTGGCAGCAGACTGGGCTGCACTCTAAGAAGTTCGTGGCTCGCCCGTGGATCCTGACCATCAGGTGGCCAGAGAAATTGGGAACATTTCTGTTTTGCCTGTTGAAATGTTTAATGACAAAGATTTTGTTCAGTTTCCTGATGTGGGTGTCCAAAGATGAGAGACCCATGTGTGTGATCTGTACCTCCTATGAGATCAGCCGTAAGCTAGTTGAAACATGATCAAGTTGTGTCTACATGGTAGATTTAGACCTCTGCATGTCCTGTCTACTGATTATGTTTAGAGCTGACCATGTGTTGTCTAGAATAAGAAGATTTAGACCTGAGCATGTTCTGTGTACGCTAGGACTATGGGGACCTGGGTAGAGACCCGGCCTGGCCTCAGTACTGGGAAGCTCCGTGCCTGCATCTGAATGTCAGTGCTTAGATGTCTGGGGTCTGGAGCTGAGGTGGGCTTGTCTACGTAACAGCCTCTCTTCTGAGTGTGGTGACCTGGTCCTCCCAAGGGTCAGTGCTATGGTCGGGGCCTTAGTCTTAATCCCTGCAAGGTTCACCTTCCCTGGGGCTCATGGAGAATCCTCAGGAGGACTACCTGGCAATAATTCCAATTTACCAGCACGTGCATGGTGCATAGGGAAGCAGGTTTAGCTGCTGAATTGATTGCAGGGCACGCAGATCGGGCAAAAGGCCGATGGGTGACAGCTGAGGCTGCTGCTGAGCTCTCCCTCCAGTCTACCGTCCCTACTCAGCAGAGTCCAGAGCTGCCCCTCGGCTTTCAGCCCTGCTGTCCTGTGAGTTTTCTCAACATGTAAGTGAGACGAGAAAGGACTGAGCATGCCAGCACCAGGGTCGTGTGTTCAACTCTAGTATGAAAGCTGTAAAAACAGTTAAAATCACACAGAACCAAAGTGAGAAGAGGAGGACTCCTCTGGGGCAAGTGTGGGGAAAGGAGACCCACCTGCCACTTTTTCCCATCCCAGGAGGTCCCAGGGACCCAGCTTGTTTCCACATTGGGGGAGCCCCCTGCAGAGCCATGGTGTCCTGACCAAGGGGACGTGTGACCCCAGGTGCAGGGTCTGGGGAGGTGAGGGCACCCTGGGACTGTGGACATGTGACCCAGGTGGAGGGGTCTGGGGAGGTGGGTCACCCTGGTGAGTGTGGATGTGTGGCCCCAGGTATAGGGTGCGAGGACTGTGTGGGTCTCACCATAACTGCATGGATCAGGATCACATGGATGGGGAGACCGCATATGCGCTCTTTGCCTGCAGTGTGTCCTGTCCCCTTTGAGATTTCCAACCTCTGCATTAAGGGTGTTGTCCTGATTAACCTGTGGTTCCTTTTCTTCTCTTCATCTTGTCACAATCATATGAGGTCAGGCATGTTTGAGTGGGTTGCTGCTCTGTGTTCCGGTGAGTGACAACACTTGGTGGTATCGTATTAATACTATAGCATATCATATGTCTAATCTATGGGGGTCACCACTGCCTGAGTCCCCCAGGACATAGGTCAGGTGAGCACAGACTAGCCCCCCCTAAGAATGGTCTCCCACGTGCTCTGTGAGGGTACCGTGATGGCCCCTAAGGTAGGGGACTGTGTCTGGGCCTCCGACATTTGTGATGAAGGGGAGTCGAAATGGAATCTCAATTAACAAGACATTATTTTAAGAATTTATTTTAAGTGAAATAAAACACACGTCACATACCCTTTACCATCATCACCGTTTTAAGTGCACGTTTCTGAGGCGTCAGATAGATTCACTTTCTCGTGGAGCCATCACCACCATCACTAGAACTTTTCATCTTGCAAAACCAAAATTCCACAACCATGAAAGTCTCATTCCCCATTCCCTCCCACTGCCCCTGGCACCGATATCCACTTCAGTCCCTGAGTTGTCGACTCCAGGGCACCCACTGGAGTGGAATCCTGCAGTGTTTGCTGACGGGTCATTTTGGAAGAGCTGACTTTCAGTCTGAAGCTCTGCCTGTTGGCATCTGAAGAATCTGCATTTAAGGAGAGGGTGTATGAGGAAGGGGGTGTCTGCGGGACAAAGGTGTCCGGGGTGCAGGTGAGCCAGGACCTGACCAGCTGCCTTTTGGGTCCTCTGGTCCCATCTCTTGGTCTGTGCCTCATCTGCATCATCACTGTCCCCGCTGGCACCGCTGGGGTGTTGTTGTCTGAGTGAGAGTCCCCTGGTGCCCCTGCTCTCCTCCCCTCCTCCTGCTGGTTGCGGAGGGAACTGCTTGCTGGGTGGTCTCTACTCCTGAGGCATGAAGGACCCTGTAGCATGGACCTGCAGACTGTGGGGTGTGGTCCCAAGAGCATGGGGCCCACATAGGACACGACATCGGGGCGTGACAAGTGCTAGGGCTGCCTCATCACTGACAGGGAATGTTGCCCAGATCCTGCTCCAGAGGGCGTGGTGGGTGGCCTGGGACCCTAGAGGCCCCATTCCTATACTGGAGCTTGGAGAGTGCATCCCCATGGGCTTCAGATTCACCCCATATCTCAGCCATATCCCTCTGTCCTGTCTTTGAACTCAGGAAAACGAGCTCTCTTGTCCACAACATAGGCCTGGTCCTCTTGATACTAGGTTTCTTTAAGTTAGGCGTCCTGGGATAGCAGCTCCTTTTAGGCCTGAGAAGGAACAACTCCGGAGTGTACAACAATTTCAGAGGAAACTAATATTCAATGACTATCCCTAACTACTCGGTTGTTGACTTCTATTAGTCATTATTCTCCTGGTTTTAGCTCTGATGTGGGGATTACAGAGGAGTCAACATTTAAATCTTCGTAATCTGTGTATTTGTAGCTTCAGTATCATTACTGACCCATAGTTTTTTACGGTTTGGGAAGAGTTATTGATTTCATGTATCATGTAAAGGATTCACAATGATGATAGGACAATTAAGATTACAATAATAGCTAGTAAATTGTTCACATTTTCTCTACCTGTGCATCTATTGTATGCATATGAGTTTAGATGTCAATATTAGTGAAATGATATAGAGGACTAGAGAACTTATTTTAAAAATCACTATTAATGTGTGATGAAGAAAATGTAAAAGTTCTTCCATAATCGGTGATGTTGTATCTTGAGAGCCTAGATGAAATTGATATGCCTTAGTCATATACAGGATTTTAGCCTATCATTTAACTCTGACAAAGCTACATCACTTTTTACTTTTATCTCATTTATTGAGGAAGACATAATTGTTATGGTGTTGGCTTGAAACTGGTTGAAAAGGACTTGAGTCCTTCCTTATTTTACATTTACATAGGTAGGATCTTGAAACGTAGGATATGGTGGAGGACATCCGTGTAACCATTCTAGGTTAGGAGTAGCAATTTCCACTGCTAAGACTTCTTGTTTAGACACAAATGCTTTTCAAAGTATGAAGATTATTAGCATTACTGCTGCTACTGAGATGAATGAGCCTAAAGACAAAACATTTCATGTTGTGTGTGTCTCAGGGTACTCAGACTAACGTAGTGACATCCCTGAGAGGCCACGAAAGTGCGGCAGGAAGTCATATTTACTACTACAAATATACTTGTGAAGTGAATTTTTGCTCATGCTGAGTTAACTGTATAACCTGAGAATAGTGGGAATCAGTGTAGAAAGCCTCCTATAATAGTGAAGACTGCTCCCATGGACATTAGGTCATGGAAGTGTGCTACTACATAGTATGTATCCTGGAGGACAATGTCTGGGGATGAGTTGGCTAAGATGATTCCTGTCAAACCACCTCCTGTAAAAAGAAAAACTAAAGCCTAAATCTCATAATATAGTGGGAGGTCATAGAGAATTACCTCCGTGAACAGTTGCTAACCAGGGACTTCCCTGGTGACGCAGTGGTTAAGAATTCGTCTGCCAATGCAGGGGACACGGGTTCGAGCCCTTGTCTGGGAAGATTCCACATGCCGTGGAGCAAAAAGCCCGTGTGCCACAACTACTGAGCCTGCCCTCTAGAGCCCGCAAGCCACAACTACTGAAGCCCACGCGCCTAGAGGCCGTGCTGTGCAACAAGAGAAGCCAGTGCAATGAAAGGGCCGCACACCGCAACGAAGAGTAGCTGCCGCTCACCGCAACCAGAGAAAGCCCATGCGCAGAAACCAAGACCCAACTCAGCCAAAAAAAAAAAAAAGAAAAGAAAAAGAAAAATTAAATAAGGAGTTGCTAATCAGCTAGATACTTTTACTCCTGTAGGGATAGAAGTAATTACGGTAGCTGATGCAAAGTATGCTCCTGAGTCCACAGCTATCCCTATGGTAAACATATGATGGGCCCACAAGAGAACTCCTAAAAAACCAGTGGACATGACTCATACTATTCCCAGATAGCTGAAAGGCAATTTTTGTCCTAAATAGTATGTAATGATATGTGAGTTTATAACAAACCCTGTTAGGCCATGAATACAGACTTCAGGGTGAGCAAAGTATCAAAAGAGGTGTTGGTATAGGATTCGGTCTCCTCCTGCAGGGTCAAAGAAAGTAGTGTTTAGATTTCTATCTCTTAACAGCATGGCAATTCTGGCTGCTTGGACTGAGATTGGTAATTATAGTAATATGGCTATAGTTGGGGAAGA
The DNA here is from genome assembly GCF_965194825.1 of Balaenoptera physalus. Taxonomy (NCBI): domain Eukaryota; kingdom Metazoa; phylum Chordata; class Mammalia; order Artiodactyla; family Balaenopteridae; genus Balaenoptera; species Balaenoptera physalus. The sequence goes on from NW_028126526.1 coordinate 989,140, forward strand.
TTAAACAAATAATGGTGTTTGGTATTGGGATATGACTGCTGGTTTTGTATTAAAGATTATAGTAATAAAAGTAATAATACCAAGAATTGAGGAGACACCTGCTAAATGTAAGGAGAAAGCAGTTAGGTCGACAGAGGCTCCTGCATGGGCCAGATTGCAGGCTAGAGCTGAATACACGGTCCCACTGGTACCAGAACCAGCTTCTACTATTGGTGATATGAGTAGGAGTAAGAATGATGGGGGAAGTCGTCAAAAGTTTATATGATTTATTGGGGGAAATGCTACTTCAGGTGTCCGAGTTATTAGTGGCTCAAGTCAGTTTTCAAAGCCTGCAATCATAACGGGTACAGCAATAAAGAAAATTATTACAAGTGCAGGGACTGTTATGACAACCTTACAGATTTGGGCATCTCCAAGTAGCGGTCCAGGTCAGCATAGCTCAGCCTGGATTAATATAATTAAGGTGCTGCCTGCTACTCCAGCTCAAGCACCAAACAGTAAATATAAAATGCCGATATCTTTGTGATTTGTTGAAAATAATCAGCAGTGTATGAACAGAGGTAAAATGACTGAGTTAGCATTAGACTGTAAATCTAAAGACAGAGATTGAACCCTCTTTCTGGCAAACCCTGTGGTGAATCAACAAATTGAATTGTAACTTCAGAGAAGCAGCTTCAATTCTGCCAGTGAGTATCCTGCCCTTTTTTTTTTTCTTTTTTTCTTTCTCAAATGAAGGAGAAGTAGACTGAAGCCAGTTGACTAGAGGATTTGCCTGTTAACTAAAGTTTCCTGGGGTTAAAACTCATCAATCTCGTAAAGATTTGGCTTCAATACAGTGTTTGCTTTACATTCAATTGATGTAGAATAAAGTCTTGCAATCCTTATTTTTAGGAATTAAGTAAATTTCACTTGTTTAGGGTTTTGAAAGCTCTTGGTCTGAACTAACCTAAATTCCTAGTCCAGCACCGATAGAATGGGTGTTGTGTGTAGTAACCGTGTGGGTATTATGATTGGTAATGATAGGAAGGTTATTTCTTTGTATGTTCAAATTGTTTTGTGTTTGTTTTGTTTAATGAAGGGAATATAGTTAGTGATGTGCAGTATGTTAGCTGCAAGTAGAAATATATGCTGAGGACTGCTATGATGGCTATTAGTGTTGGTAGAATGATGTTGTCGTTTTTGTTATCTCTTGGATAATTATTCATTTGGGTAGAAAGCCTGATAGTGGTGGGCGATGTCCTAATGATACTATAATGGTGAGGAAAATGATTGTGATGGGAGGTGTTTTATCTCATGTGTGTGATAATGATACTCTTGTAGTACATGATCTGGGCATAAATAAGAAGAAGATAGTGTTGTTATGATATAAATTAGTATGTTTAGGATTGTTATAATCTGAATATACATTATAATAGCTGTTATTCATCCTATAAGGGCAATTGATGAGGAGGGTGTAATACTTTCCAGGTGAGTATGGCGAAGCCTGCCTCAGCCTCCAGCTATGATTTATAATATCACTATGATTAATAGTATATTTAGGTTGATGGATGGTGACATGTGGTATAAAACTGATAGGGGTGCAATTTTGTCATGTTGATAGCATCAGCTCTGCTGTTCATGGGATGCCTCGTGTGACTTCAGGCACTCAGAAGTGAAATGGGGAAAGTCCTACTTTTGTGACAAGGGCGATTGTCATGAGGGTGGACGCTGCTGGATTAAAGATTCTTGTTGTTCATTGTGCTCTTTGACCAGAGTATATTAGATTAATGATAATAGCCATTATAAGTAGTATTGATGTGGTGGACTGTTTTAGGAAATATTTGTTGGATGCTTCTGTAGCTTATGGGTTCAAGTTTTTTTATTAGAATGGGAATACCATTAACCAGTGTGAGCTTGTTATACAATTATATTTCCTGAGAAAATGGTCAGTAGAATGATGGTAAAAACAATGAGAGTTTATTAGCACAGGAAGGATATACAAAAATATTTTGGGGGTACGGGCCTGAAGCTTACTTAGAGAACTTTACTATATAGCATGTGGTGTAATGTGGTAGGTAGCATGGAGAATGTAAAATTATTAGGAAGAATTCAATTCCAGGAATAAGAGCATTGAAACCTCTATGATTTACTCTATCAAAGAATCTCTTTTGTCAGACATATTTCTTAAATTTGTGGTGGGTTGCCTGGTATGATGACAAGTAGTGAAATCTCTCATATACATAAGGTTAATGTTAGTCGTAAAAAACTTTTCATAAGAGATGTATGCGTTGATCATATCAAAATTGTAGGTAGGAGGCTCAAATTCATAGAAAGGAGATTGTTAGATGTGTTTTAATGATGACTTGGGCTGTATATAATTCTGGGACCTAGGGATTGTCGAATGCTCCGAAAAATAGATTGCTGTGGAAATGTTTATTATAGGGAAATTGACATATTCTCTAGGAGGGACGGGGTGAAGGGGCCTGCTACATTTTCTACATTGAAGACTTATACAGGTTTTGATGCTACTTCCGTTAAATCAAGTGGGGCTTCATTGGATTTCTGCTACTGCGGAGATAATCAAATTCTGGGTAGGGGTCAGGAGAAAATGAGTCATAGGTGTTCTTGTGTAATAATTACTGTTGAAAGTGTAAATGATCCATTTATCAGTAAGACTGAGAATAGAATAACTGCTACATTACTTCATATGAGATGATTGTCTGTGCTATTGTTCCTAGAGCTCCAGTGAGTGTGTATTTTGAATGTGAAGTTCATCCAGATCTGAGGATGGAGTAAATGGCTAGGTGTGATATGGCTAATAGAAATAATATGCCTACATTTATATTAATTAGTGGATAAGATATGGGAAGAGGAATTCATGTTGTGAGAGCCAGGGTTAAGGCTAGCATTGGGGTTAAGGCTAGCAAGAGAAGCCACCGCAATGAGAAGCCCGCGCACCGCAACAAAGAGTAGCCCCCGCTTGCCGCAACTAGAGAAAGCCTGCGCATAGCAACGAAGACCCAACACAGCCAAAAACAAATTATATAATTAATTAGTTAACTATTTTAAACAAAAGTACTATATCCTTCTGTACAGCTTCTCTGGGAAGAACAGAGAGATGGCGTAGGAGAGTGAGAAAGACCAATATTTAGTGCACATCTCTCATGCAGGTGCTCTGCTGGCTCAGATAGATTTATCCCCACTTTACAAAGGAGGAAATAATCTCAGAGAGGTTTAGTAATTTTCCCAAAGCCAAACAGCTATGGAGTGGCAGAACCAAGATCTGAACCAAGTCTGTTACCTTCAAAGCCTAAGTCCTCATCACAACAAAACTCAATTAATATTTACATTTATCGAATTACATGGCAACCTGGGGAGTTCTTGGCACAATCCTGAATAAGAGTGAGAAAGAAAGAAATAGCATTGTTCCTATAGTCAACCCAAATTTTGGGGGCAGCTGCTAGATGCCTGGCCCTTTTTGGGGTTCAGCAGTGATCAAGACAGGAAGAGTCCTGCTTTCATGAACCACGTAGTGGGGAGGAGAGACGGGTGCAACTTGGGTGAGGGATTTCACCTTGCTGGACCTCTGTTTTGTCATCTGGAAAATGGGATGGGTGTTCCTCATTTTCTGGGATTGTCCAGCCCTCACATTCTCTGATTCCATAAGAAGCATTTGTTTTCCTGTTTCTTTCAAATTCATTCAGGCCGTGAGCTGTGATGAATGTTGTTAGCTGCTCCCCAAATCACTCTATTCCCACCCTTTTCCTGTGATCAGGTCTTTCCCGAAACATGACTCACAGTCAGTCAAGTCACAGAACCGAAGGGGCACCCAGCAGAAAAATCCCAACCCTTGCTTCCCAGGAGCTCTGCGGTCTACCTGCCAGGTAAACTTAACTCACCTGGCACAAGGTGGCCATCCCTGGTGTCACATCAACATGATCTCAGGCACAAACCTCCTTGTTTTTCCATTTTGTCTTGAAGTTACTTGTTGAAACAACTGCACAAATATGACACAGATATAAAATCAGGCATCTTCTGCCCCCAGTGCCTACTAATAAATGATTTTCTGCCACTTTAATGATAAAGATAGAACATTTCAACATTCTGCTACCCTTATTATTTGTCATTTTTGTTGATATTTCTATTGACTACATCTTTCAATATTTTAACAATGGAACATTTATTTAGGGTGTTCCAGACCCAGCCTTTAGTGGTAAAGGTTTTGTTGTTATATTTCTATTATGTTTCCTTTAAAAATCATTATCCTATTTAAATGGATTAAGTCAATTCTATAGGCATTTACCTTATGATATTGATGAAATTGATACATAGAGGGCAGTAGTACAAGTTGATTGGACTTGAGAACCTCTATTAGCACAGTTAAGTATAAATATTATCTATATGTAAACCAAAGTACAGGCCGAGTGAGATTCTCTGACTTTTTTCCACTGTCTGCCCCTCAAGCCTGTGAGAAATGGAATAGTTCTTGCCCTATCAGTAAACAAAGGATGTCACAGTCTTCAGCACTTGCAGCCCTCCAATGTGAGCCGGCGGGCCCTGAGGCACTCAGGATATGCAAATACAGAATGCAGGCCCCAGAGAGCTGAGGTGCATATCAAAGGAAGGAATTCAGTGAGCCCAGGCAAAGAAAAGCGCCGCATTCCTCACCTTGGGAGAGCTGGTTTTCCTTAGTTAACAATCACCTTTTGATGTTCCCCATTACCTGCGCCAGTTCCCTGCCCTGTCCCCTCCCCCCGGTACTTTAGCTCAGGGAGGAAGGAGCGCAGAGGGACTCGGCTGAATAAGGGGCCTGTGCGCCTCGGGAGGAGTTTTCAGCCGCTTTCCCCGCAGTCGGGAAGAGGGGCGCTGACGCTGCAGCCGGACCCTGTGCCTCCCTTGCCCCGTTTCCCCTCAGGACGCTCAGGCCGACCCCCTCCTCACGCCCACCAGGCCTCGCGAGCCAGGACGAGGGCAGGGGCGAGAGGAGGGACCGAAGTTCCTGGGGACCAGACGCTGGAGGCCGCTCTTTCTGCACAGCAGCGGCGGGTGGCAGCGAACCCCTGCCCCTCAGAAGCTGGTCTTGTGCTGCCGCCCGGGCACCGGACCAGGCGGAGGGTCGGCGCCCACTTACCCGGCCCGCCGTCCCCGCGACTGTCATGGCTTCGGCCGCTGGGGCACCTCCAGAGCCGGCAGCCTCAGTGAGGTCGCCCTCCCCTCGGGCTCCGGGGCAGTTCCGTGAAGGCGGAGGGAGGAGACCCCGCCTGAGCCGGGAGTTCCAGCTCTGAGGAAACGCGGGCTCTGTTCAGCGCGCAGTGGGTGGGACCGCTCTGCCCCGAGGCCTTCCGGGAGGGAGCGGGGCGGCGGGGGAGGGAGCCGCCAGGAGCGCAGGGCCCCGTCGGGGGTCCTGGAGGGGCGGCCCGGCCTGGGGGCCACGCCCACTGTGGCCGCAGCCCAGGCCTTTTTCCTGGAATCCTACACAAAAAAATTAGAAAGATACACAGTCTATAGTAAATACTCACAAATGATTGTTGCTGCTGTGCTCACTATTCTATTAAAGGTGTAAAATCCATAAAACACTTTAAGTTCAAAATTAAATATGAATTTTTACCTTTCTAATTATGTCCCTGATATTCACAGTTGTGGTTAATGAATCAGAGACTGTGGCATCACTAGTTAAAAATGAGCTTGTTAAAAATATAGAACTCAGGCCCACCGGACCTACTGAATCACAATCTGCACTTTTACAATCTCCCCAGTGTACTCGTGTACCCATGAATAGTTGAAAGGTACATTTCTACCTCGACAGGTCTTTTCTCTATGAGAAATACACACATTTTATCCAGTTTGATATAAATAAAACACTCAAAAATGCATATGCCTGTGTTGAAACCATCATTTTATCATTTCTTTTCCAGACAAGTATAGTCTCTATACTGGTTTTGTGGATCACATGCCATACTCTTTTCTTGTAGTTAGAAATAAGGTAGAGCAAGTTACTTTGTAAAAAAAAAATTATATATATATATATGTATGTATTAGTGGATAATTGAAGACACTCTTCTAAATTAAAACCTTCTCTTAACTTGCTGTTTTCTTCTTGGGTCATATTATGAGCTCTTCCCGTGGCCACATGGCATGTGTACGTTTAATTTCAGGGACTGCTGACATTCCAGGATGTGGCCATAGATTTCTGTCAAGAGGAGTGAGAATGCCTGGACCAAGATCAATGGGAATTGTACAGGGATGTGATGTTAGAGAAGTATAGGAACCTGCTCTCCTTGGGTGAGGATACCTTCCTTCCAGAATTCCTTATCCAACCACTGGGTTTGCAGTCCTTCATTTGTAGAATGTCTCCTGGAATCTTCTGCTTCCTACAATAGGGTTTCAGATTGCAACGTTTCAGGAAAGATTGGGAGTTTGTGGGTATAATTTTTCTTATTCTTTTAAAATTGCAGCCTCCCTTTTAATATACTTTGTAACTGCTTGGGATGTGTCTATATGAACTGTGTACTATATGCTTCTGTTGTAGTCCTTACAACATTTCATTGTCTTATTTTCTCTAACAATTTTCCATGGATTCTTTGGGCTTAAGGTATATTAAAAGGGAGACTGCGAATCTGGGACTTCCCTGGTGATGCAGTGATTAAGAATTCGCCTGCCAATGCAGGGGACCCGGTTCGATCCCCGGTCCGGGAAGATCTCACATGCCACGGAACAACTAAGCCAGTGGGCCACAACTACTGAGTCTGCACGCCACAACTACTGAAGCCGGTGTGTCTTGAGCCCGTGCGCCATTTATTTTTTGGAGAATAAAACCACTTCCGAGTGATTAAAATTTAGGCCAGCTAGTCAAAATGCTTTATCACCTGTTCTTCTAAAACACTGGTCAATGGAACAAGTTTTACTAGGGATAACAGTGTAATTGTATTCTGGAGTTCATATGGGCAATATGGTTTATGACCTTGATGCTGGATCACGACATTTCAACGGTATAACTGCTATTAATTGTCTGTTTGTTCAACGATTAAAGTCTCACGTGATCTGAGTTCAGACTGGAGTCATCCTGGTTGGTTTCTGTCTATTGCAGATTTCTTCCAGCATGAAAGGACAAGAGCAATACGGCTTCCTTTACAAAATGTCTTCAAACTAAATGATGATATAATCTACATTCAATTAATTTATACATACCCTACTGTAGAACAGGGTTCGTTACGCAGGCAGAGCCCGGTAATTATGTAAAACTGAAACTTTTTCTGCACTGGTTCAAGTCCTCTTCCTAAGAATATGTTTATAATCAACATTCTTTCACAAATTACCCAATTTAATTCACCATAGCATTCCTCATATTAACTAAATGGAAAATCCTAGGCTATATACAAATCCAGAAAGGGCCAAAAATCATCAGCCCCCATGGATGATTACAACCCATTGCTGAGGCATTCAAATTACTTATTAAAGAACCACTATGTCCATCAACATCATCAATTTATATATTATTGCCCCAATGCTAGCCTTAACCCTGGCTCTCACAACATGAATTCCTCTTCCCATATCTTATCCACTAATTAGTATAAATGTAGGCATATTATTTCTATTAGCCATATCACACCTAGCCATTTACTCCATCCTCAGATCTGGATGAACTTCACATTCAAAATACTCACTCACTGGAGCTGTAGGAACAATAGCACAGACGATCATCTCATATGAAGTAATGTAGCAGTTATTCTATTCTCAGTCTTACTGGTAAATGGATCATTTACACTTTCAACAGTAATTATTACACAAGAACACCGATGACTAATTTTCTCCTGACCCCTACCCAGAATTTGATTATCTCCGCAGTAGCAGAAATCCAGTGAAGCCCCACTTGATTTAACAGAAGTAGAATCAAAACCTGTACATGTCTTCAATGTAGAAAATGTAGCAGGCCCATTCACCCCGTCCTTCCTAGAGAATATGTCAATTTCCCTATAATAAACATTTCCACAGCAATCTATTTTTAGGAGCATTCGGCAATCCCTAGGTGCCAGAATTATAGATTCTTTCATCTTTTAAATATAGTTTTTTTTTTAAAATAATTTTTATAGTTTTACTACCTTTAAACAAAATGTACTCCATTGCTGTGGAATATTCCTTCATAGGAGCGTGCATGGTTCATTTCTGCATCCGTCTGTGATGGCCTTCAGGTTCTTTCAGGTTTGGCTCCTGTGGCTGCAAGTCCATGTCCGTGTGTCCTGGTGCAGGGCTGGTGGGTTTGTGTTCAACTGGGAGGAGCACTGTGGGTCTCTGTGCACGGACGTCGCTATCTGAGGCCCGATTGCTTCAGAAGTGGTTGCATCCCCCCGTTGCGTACCAGGCTTTCCATTGCTCCACATCCTGCTGATAATTGATACTATGTCTTTCATGTCTGCCATTCTGGTAGGTGTATACACAGTATTTTGCTTATGGCTTTAATCCCTCTGTTGTTAGTGAAGTTGTGCATCTTGTGGTATTCATGGACTATTTCCTGTTGTTTTTTGAAAAGTTTTAAAAATTGTGGTCTGGTACACATAACGTAAAATGTACTATCTTAACCATTTTTAAGTGCACATTTCAGGGTCAAGAAGTAATTCACACTGTTGTGCAAACCTGACCACCATCATCCTCCAGAACTTTTTCATCTTGCAAAATTGAAACAGTCCCCATTAAACACTCACTCCCCATTGTCCCTCCCTCAGCCTCTGGCCCTCAACGTCCTACTTTATGTCCCTATATTTCCGACTGCTCTAGGGGCCTTGTATGAGTGGATCAAGCACTGTTTGTTTTTTTGTGTCTAGCTTACATCACTGAGCATAATGCCCTCAAGGTTCATCCCTGCTGCATCCTGTGTCAGAATTGACTTCCTTTTTAGGCTGAATAGCATTCCCTTGGATTGATGGACCGTGTTTTTCTTCTCCATTCATCCATTAGTGGACACATGTAATATCTACATTCATTTCTACTGTCATAATATTTGTGGAATAAACTCAGAAAGTCCTATGAATCAAAAGTCATTTGCCATTAACTTTTTTCTTAAACTTGTTGTTGTGGAAAACATCAAGGCTAAGAAAAGGGAAAAATACATGTCAGCTTCACTTGTGTTCAGGAATTAATGCTTTACGGATTCACTTTATTCCCTGTGTGTGTGCTCTGCGTGTGCATGTGCCTGTTTGCATACATATGCTGTGCATGTGCATAGGTATGTGAACTTGCACACATTAGTGTGTGCATGGGCATATGGGTGCATGTGTGTTCACATGCTAGTGTGTGAATATAGTTGTGCCGTGCACGTGCATATGTTTGTGTGTGTGCTGTGCCTGCCTGTGCGCACACCTGTGTGTTTGCTGGAACCACTTGCAAGTTGGCTGCAGACTGAATTGTGCCCCAGATATATCCGCACGCAGCTGCTCTAACAATCCTGCGTAGCCACGTAAAGGTCACAGATCTCAGGGATTTAAATGGATGGAGCAGGATATCCTGACACAGAGTTTGTCTTCCAATGACTGTCACTGTCTCAGTAACATCCTTCACACCTTCTTTAAGCCCCATTCAGGGTCCAGTTTAGACTCCCATTACATTCATTCACCTGTCCCAGGTCCCCTAAAGCAACAATGTCACCGTTGGAGAGCCCGGCCAAGGCTGGGGGTGCCCCTCCTGTTGGCCTGGCCTCCAGGCCCTGCCCTTGGCTCCTGTTTTCTCATATCTCAGCCAGGCCCCGACTTGGATCGGGCCGCCACCTCTTTCCTCACAGGGTCCCATCGCCCAGTCAAGGGGGTTCATTCTCCCCAAACACAGCATCAGGAGTCGGGGGCTGACAGTCCCCACTGGGTCTCCTTCATGTGAGACCCTGTGCTGTTGAAAGAGCAGGCACCCTGCCCTCGGGGGTGGGGGACTGGGGGGCGACATGCGGCCCACGATGGGCAGGCGGGTCTCCGGGTGGGGCGAGCCAGTGTGCAAGGAGTTCCGCGGTGGGTTCTCCTCTCCAACGGCTTCTGTGCCCCTACCTCTCCCCGTGCCTCCCCTCGAAGACAGCACGGTGCCCGGGTTGGGAACCATGGGAGCCGTCAGCCACCGCCCCCTCTACACACACACACACACGCACACGCACACGCACACGCACACGCTGCAGGGAAGCAGGACCTGAGTGCAGGGCTCTCAGCGGCCCTGAGCGCCCCGCCCGGAATCGGCCAGCCGAATGGACAGACCGGATCTCCCGGCCCGGACCATGCAGGACTCTCCTGACCTGGCTTGCAGTGTGGCCGCCTCCTTCTGGAAGCCTGGGAGGCTGGAATCAGGCCACTTCTTATCTGTCCTGGCAGCAGACTGGGCTGCACTCTAAGAAGTTCGTGGCTCGCCCGTGGATCCTGACCATCAGGTGGCCAGAGAAATTGGGAACATTTCTGTTTTGCCTGTTGAAATGTTTAATGACAAAGATTTTGTTCAGTTTCCTGATGTGGGTGTCCAAAGATGAGAGACCCATGTGTGTGATCTGTACCTCCTATGAGATCAGCCGTAAGCTAGTTGAAACATGATCAAGTTGTGTCTACATGGTAGATTTAGACCTCTGCATGTCCTGTCTACTGATTATGTTTAGAGCTGACCATGTGTTGTCTATAATAAGAAGATTTAGACCTGAGCATGTTCTGTGTACGCTAGGACTATGGGGACCTGGGTAGAGACCCGGCCTGGCCTCAGTACTGGGAAGCTCCGTGCCTGCATCTGAATGTCAGTGCTTAGATGTCTGGGGTCTGGAGCTGAGGTGGGCTTGTCTACGTAACAGCCTCTCTTCTGAGTGTGGTGACCTGGTCCTCCCAAGGGTCAGTGCTATGGTCGGGGCCTTAGTCTTAATCCCTGCAAGGTTCACCTTCCCTGGGGCTCATGGAGAATCCTCAGGAGGACTACCTGGCAATAATTCCAATTTACCAGCACGTGCATGGTGCATAGGGAAGCAGGTTTAGCTGCTGAATTGATTGCAGGGCACGCAGATCGGGCAAAAGGCCGATGGGTGACAGCTGAGGCTGCTGCTGAGCTCTCCCTCCAGTCTACCGTCCCTACTCAGCAGAGTCCAGAGCTGCCCCTCGGCTTTCAGCCCTGCTGTCCTGTGAGTTTTCTCAACATGTAAGTGAGACGAGAAAGGACTGAGCATGCCAGCACCAGGGTCGTGTGTTCAACTCTAGTATGAAAGCTGTAAAAACAGTTAAAATCACACAGAACCAAAGTGAGAAGAGGAGGACTCCTCTGGGGCAAGTGTGGGGAAAGGAGACCCACCTGCCACTTTTTCCCATCCCAGGAGGTCCCAGGGACCCAGCTTGTTTCCACATTGGGGGAGCCCCCTGCAGAGCCATGGTGTCCTGACCAAGGGGACGTGTGACCCCAGGTGCAGGGTCTGGGGAGGTGAGGGCACCCTGGGACTGTGGACATGTGACCCAGGTGGAGGGGTCTGGGGAGGTGGGTCACCCTGGTGAGTGTGGATGTGTGGCCCCAGGTATAGGGTGCGAGGACTGTGTGGGTCTCACCATAACTGCATGGATCAGGATCACATGGATGGGGAGACCGCATATGCGCTCTTTGCCTGCAGTGTGTCCTGTCCCCTTTGAGATTTCCAACCTCTGCATTAAGGGTGTTGTCCTGATTAACCTGTGGTTCCTTTTCTTCTCTTCATCTTGTCACAATCATATGAGGTCAGGCATGTTTGAGTGGGTTGCTGCTCTGTGTTCCGGTGAGTGACAACACTTGGTGGTATCGTATTAATACTATAGCATATCATATGTCTAATCTATGGGGGTCACCACTGCCTGAGTCCCCCAGGACATAGGTCAGGTGAGCACAGACTAGCCCCCCCTAAGAATGGTCTCCCACGTGCTCTGTGAGGGTACCGTGATGGCCCCTAAGGTAGGGGACTGTGTCTGGGCCTCCGACATTTGTGATGAAGGGGAGTCGAAATGGAATCTCAATTAACAAGACATTATTTTAAGAATTTATTTTAAGTGAAATAAAACACACGTCACATACCCTTTACCATCATCACCGTTTTAAGTGCACGTTTCTGAGGCGTCAGATAGATTCACTTTCTCGTGGAGCCATCACCACCATCACTAGAACTTTTCATCTTGCAAAACCAAAATTCCACAACCATGAAAGTCTCATTCCCCATTCCCTCCCACTGCCCCTGGCACCGATATCCACTTCAGTCCCTGAGTTGTCGACTCCAGGGCACCCACTGGAGTGGAATCCTGCAGTGTTTGCTGACGGGTCATTTTGGAAGAGCTGACTTTCAGTCTGAAGCTCTGCCTGTTGGCATCTGAAGAATCTGCATTTAAGGAGAGGGTGTATGAGGAAGGGGGTGTCTGCGGGACAAAGGTGTCCGGGGTGCAGGTGAGCCAGGACCTGACCAGCTGCCTTTTGGGTCCTCTGGTCCCATCTCTTGGTCTGTGCCTCATCTGCATCATCACTGTCCCCGCTGGCACCGCTGGGGTGTTGTTGTCTGAGTGAGAGTCCCCTGGTGCCCCTGCTCTCCTCCCCTCCTCCTGCTGGTTGCGGAGGGAACTGCTTGCTGGGTGGTCTCTACTCCTGAGGCATGAAGGACCCTGTAGCATGGACCTGCAGACTGTGGGGTGTGGTCCCAAGAGCATGGGGCCCACATAGGACACGACATCGGGGCGTGACAAGTGCTAGGGCTGCCTCATCACTGACAGGGAATGTTGCCCAGATCCTGCTCCAGAGGGCGTGGTGGGTGGCCTGGGACCCTAGAGGCCCCATTCCTATACTGGAGCTTGGAGAGTGCATCCCCATGGGCTTCAGATTCACCCCATATCTCAGCCATATCCCTCTGTCCTGTCTTTGAACTCAGGAAAACGAGCTCTCTTGTCCACAACATAGGCCTGGTCCTCTTGATACTAGGTTTCTTTAAGTTAGGCGTCCTGGGATAGCAGCTCCTTTTAGGCCTGAGAAGGAACAACTCCGGAGTGTACAACAATTTCAGAGGAAACTAATATTCAATGACTATCCCTAACTACTCGGTTGTTGACTTCTATTAGTCATTATTCTCCTGGTTTTAGCTCTGATGTGGGGATTACAGAGGAGTCAACATTTAAATCTTCGTAATCTGTGTATTTGTAGCTTCAGTATCATTACTGACCCATAGTTTTTTACGGTTTGGGAAGAGTTATTGATTTCATGTATCATGTAAAGGATTCACAATGATGATAGGACAATTAAGATTACAATAATAGCTAGTAAATTGTTCACATTTTCTCTACCTGTGCATCTATTGTATGCATATGAGTTTAGATGTCAATATTAGTGAAATGATATAGAGGACTAGAGAACTTATTTTAAAAATCACTATTAATGTGTGATGAAGAAAATGTAAAAGTTCTTCCATAATCGGTGATGTTGTATCTTGAGAGCCTAGATGAAATTGATATGCCTTAGTCATATACAGGATTTTAGCCTATCATTTAACTCTGACAAAGCTACATCACTTTTTACTTTTATCTCATTTATTGAGGAAGACATAATTGTTATGGTGTTGGCTTGAAACTGGTTGAAAAGGACTTGAGTCCTTCCTTATTTTACATTTACATAGGTAGGATCTTGAAACGTAGGATATGGTGGAGGACATCCGTGTAACCATTCTAGGTTAGGAGTAGCAATTTCCACTGCTAAGACTTCTTGTTTAGACACAAATGCTTTTCAAAGTATGAAGATTATTAGCATTACTGCTGCTACTGAGATGAATGAGCCTAAAGACAAAACATTTCATGTTGTGTGTGTCTCAGGGTACTCAGACTAACGTAGTGACATCCCTGAGAGGCCACGAAAGTGCGGCAGGAAGTCATATTTACTACTACAAATATACTTGTGAAGTGAATTTTTGCTCATGCTGAGTTAACTGTATAACCTGAGAATAGTGGGAATCAGTGTAGAAAGCCTCCTATAATAGTGAAGACTGCTCCCATGGACATTAGGTCATGGAAGTGTGCTACTACATAGTATGTATCCTGGAGGACAATGTCTGGGGATGAGTTGGCTAAGATGATTCCTGTCAAACCACCTCCTGTAAAAAGAAAAACTAAAGCCTAAATCTCATAATATAGTGGGAGGTCATAGAGAATTACCTCCGTGAACAGTTGCTAACCAGGGACTTCCCTGGTGACGCAGTGGTTAAGAATTCGTCTGCCAATGCAGGGGACACGGGTTCGAGCCCTTGTCTGGGAAGATTCCACATGCCGTGGAGCAAAAAGCCCGTGTGCCACAACTACTGAGCCTGCCCTCTAGAGCCCGCAAGCCACAACTACTGAAGCCCACGCGCCTAGAGGCCGTGCTGTGCAACAAGAGAAGCCAGTGCAATGAAAGGGCCGCACACCGCAACGAAGAGTAGCTGCCGCTCACCGCAACCAGAGAAAGCCCATGCGCAGAAACCAAGACCCAACTCAGCCAAAAAAAAAAAAAAGAAAAGAAAAAGAAAAATTAAATAAGGAGTTGCTAATCAGCTAGATACTTTTACTCCTGTAGGGATAGAAGTAATTACGGTAGCTGATGCAAAGTATGCTCCTGAGTCCACAGCTATCCCTATGGTAAACATATGATGGGCCCACAAGAGAACTCCTAAAAAACCAGTGGACATGACTCATACTATTCCCAGATAGCTGAAAGGCAATTTTTGTCCTAAATAGTATGTAATGATATGTGAGTTTATAACAAACCCTGTTAGGCCATGAATACAGACTTCAGGGTGAGCAAAGTATCAAAAGAGGTGTTGGTATAGGATTCGGTCTCCTCCTGCAGGGTCAAAGAAAGTAGTGTTTAGATTTCTATCTCTTAACAGCATGGCAATTCTGGCTGCTTGGACTGAGATTGGTAATTATAGTAATATGGCTATAGTTGGGGAAGATTAAACAAATAATGGTGTTTGGTATTGGGATATGACTGCTGGTTTTGTATTAAAGATTATAGTAATAAAAGTAATAATACCAAGAATTGAGGAGACACCTGCTAAATGTAAGGAGAAAGCAGTTAGGTCGACAGAGGCTCCTGCATGGGCCAGATTGCAGGCTAGAGCTGAATACACGGTCCCACTGGTACCAGAACCAGCTTCTACTATTGGTGATATGAGTAGGAGTAAGAATGATGGGGGAAGTCGTCAAAAGTTTATATGATTTATTGGGGGAAATGCTACTTCAGGTGTCCGAGTTATTAGTGGCTCAAGTCAGTTTTCAAAGCCTGCAATCATAACGGGTACAGCAATAAAGAAAATTATTACAAGTGCAGGGACTGTTATGACAACCTTACAGATTTGGGCATCTCCAAGTAGCGGTCCAGGTCAGCATAGCTCAGCCTGGATTAATATAATTAAGGTGCTGCCTGCTACTCCAGCTCAAGCACCAAACAGTAAATATAAAATGCCGATATCTTTGTGATTTGTTGAAAATAATCAGCAGTGTATGAACAGAGGTAAAATGACTGAGTTAGCATTAGACTGTAAATCTAAAGACAGAGATTGAACCCTCTTTCTGGCAAACCCTGTGGTGAATCAACAAATTGAATTGTAACTTCAGAGAAGCAGCTTCAATTCTGCCAGTGAGTATCCTGCCCTTTTTTTTTTTCTTTTTTTCTTTCTCAAATGAAGGAGAAGTAGACTGAAGCCAGTTGACTAGAGGATTTGCCTGTTAACTAAAGTTTCCTGGGGTTAAAACTCATCAATCTCGTAAAGATTTGGCTTCAATACAGTGTTTGCTTTACATTCAATTGATGTAGAATAAAGTCTTGCAATCCTTATTTTTAGGAATTAAGTAAATTTCACTTGTTTAGGGTTTTGAAAGCTCTTGGTCTGAACTAACCTAAATTCCTAGTCCAGCACCGATAGAATGGGTGTTGTGTGTAGTAACCGTGTGGGTATTATGATTGGTAATGATAGGAAGGTTATTTCTTTGTATGTTCAAATTGTTTTGTGTTTGTTTTGTTTAATGAAGGGAATATAGTTAGTGATGTGCAGTATGTTAGCTGCAAGTAGAAATATATGCTGAGGACTGCTATGATGGCTATTAGTGTTGGTAGAATGATGTTGTCGTTTTTGTTATCTCTTGGATAATTATTCATTTGGGTAGAAAGCCTGATAGTGGTGGGCGATGTCCTAATGATACTATAATGGTGAGGAAAATGATTGTGATGGGAGGTGTTTTATCTCATGTGTGTGATAATGATACTCTTGTAGTACATGATCTGGGCATAAATAAGAAGAAGATAGTGTTGTTATGATATAAATTAGTATGTTTAGGATTGTTATAATCTGAATATACATTATAATAGCTGTTATTCATCCTATAAGGGCAATTGATGAGGAGGGTGTAATACTTTCCAGGTGAGTATGGCGAAGCCTGCCTCAGCCTCCAGCTATGATTTATAATATCACTATGATTAATAGTATATTTAGGTTGATGGATGGTGACATGTGGTATAAAACTGATAGGGGTGCAATTTTGTCATGTTGATAGCATCAGCTCTGCTGTTCATGGGATGCCTCGTGTGACTTCAGGCACTCAGAAGTGAAATGGGGAAAGTCCTACTTTTGTGACAAGGGCGATTGTCATGAGGGTGGACGCTGCTGGATTAAAGATTCTTGTTGTTCATTGTGCTCTTTGACCAGAGTATATTAGATTAATGATAATAGCCATTATAAGTAGTATTGATGTGGTGGACTGTTTTAGGAAATATTTGTTGGATGCTTCTGTAGCTTATGGGTTCAAGTTTTTTTATTAGAATGGGAATACCATTAACCAGTGTGAGCTTGTTATACAATTATATTTCCTGAGAAAATGGTCAGTAGAATGATGGTAAAAACAATGAGAGTTTATTAGCACAGGAAGGATATACAAAAATATTTTGGGGGTACGGGCCTGAAGCTTACTTAGAGAACTTTACTATATAGCATGTGGTGTAATGTGGTAGGTAGCATGGAGAATGTAAAATTATTAGGAAGAATTCAATTCCAGGAATAAGAGCATTGAAACCTCTATGATTTACTCTATCAAAGAATCTCTTTTGTCAGACATATTTCTTAAATTTGTGGTGGGTTGCCTGGTATGATGACAAGTAGTGAAATCTCTCATATACATAAGGTTAATGTTAGTCGTAAAAAACTTTTCATAAGAGATGTATGCGTTGATCATATCAAAATTGTAGGTAGGAGGCTCAAATTCATAGAAAGGAGATTGTTAGATGTGTTTTAATGATGACTTGGGCTGTATATAATTCTGGGACCTAGGGATTGTCGAATGCTCCGAAAAATAGATTGCTGTGGAAATGTTTATTATAGGGAAATTGACATATTCTCTAGGAGGGACGGGGTGAAGGGGCCTGCTACATTTTCTACATTGAAGACTTATACAGGTTTTGATGCTACTTCCGTTAAATCAAGTGGGGCTTCATTGGATTTCTGCTACTGCGGAGATAATCAAATTCTGGGTAGGGGTCAGGAGAAAATGAGTCATAGGTGTTCTTGTGTAATAATTACTGTTGAAAGTGTAAATGATCCATTTATCAGTAAGACTGAGAATAGAATAACTGCTACATTACTTCATATGAGATGATTGTCTGTGCTATTGTTCCTAGAGCTCCAGTGAGTGTGTATTTTGAATGTGAAGTTCATCCAGATCTGAGGATGGAGTAAATGGCTAGGTGTGATATGGCTAATAGAAATAATATGCCTACATTTATATTAATTAGTGGATAAGATATGGGAAGAGGAATTCATGTTGTGAGAGCCAGGGTTAAGGCTAGCATTGGGGTTAAGGCTAGCAAGAGAAGCCACCGCAATGAGAAGCCCGCGCACCGCAACAAAGAGTAGCCCCCGCTTGCCGCAACTAGAGAAAGCCTGCGCATAGCAACGAAGACCCAACACAGCCAAAAACAAATTAATTAATTAATTAGTTAACTATTTTAAACAAAAGTACTATATCCTTCTGTACAGCTTCTCTGGGAAGAACAGAGAGATGGCGTAGGAGAGTGAGAAAGACCAATATTTAGTGCACATCTCTCATGCAGGTGCTCTGCTGGCTCAGATAGATTTATCCCCACTTTACAAAGGAGGAAATAATCTCAGAGAGGTTTAGTAATTTTCCCAAAGCCAAACAGCTATGGAGTGGCAGAACCAAGATCTGAACCAAGTCTGTTACCTTCAAAGCCTAAGTCCTCATCACAACAAAACTCAATTAATATTTACATTTATCGAATTACATGGCAACCTGGGGAGTTCTTGGCACAATCCTGAATAAGAGTGAGAAAGAAAGAAATAGCATTGTTCCTATAGTCAACCCAAATTTTGGGGGCAGCTGCTAGATGCCTGGCCCTTTTTGGGGTTCAGCAGTGATCAAGACAGGAAGAGTCCTGCTTTCATGAACCACGTAGTGGGGAGGAGAGACGGGTGCAACTTGGGTGAGGGATTTCACCTTGCTGGACCTCTGTTTTGTCATCTGGAAAATGGGATGGGTGTTCCTCATTTTCTGGGATTGTCCAGCCCTCACATTCTCTGATTCCATAAGAAGCATTTGTTTTCCTGTTTCTTTCAAATTCATTCAGGCCGTGAGCTGTGATGAATGTTGTTAGCTGCTCCCCAAATCACTCTATTCCCACCCTTTTCCTGTGATCAGGTCTTTCCCGAAACATGACTCACAGTCAGTCAAGTCACAGAACCGAAGGGGCACCCAGCAGAAAAATCCCAACCCTTGCTTCCCAGGAGCTCTGCGGTCTACCTGCCAGGTAAACTTAACTCACCTGGCACAAGGTGGCCATCCCTGGTGTCACATCAACATGATCTCAGGCACAAACCTCCTTGTTTTTCCATTTTGTCTTGAAGTTACTTGTTGAAACAACTGCACAAATATGACACAGATATAAAATCAGGCATCTTCTGCCCCCAGTGCCTACTAATAAATGATTTTCTGCCACTTTAATGATAAAGATAGAACATTTCAACATTCTGCTACCCTTATTATTTGTCATTTTTGTTGATATTTCTATTGACTACATCTTTCAATATTTTAACAATGGAACATTTATTTAGGGTGTTCCAGACCCAGCCTTTAGTGGTAAAGGTTTTGTTGTTATATTTCTATTATGTTTCCTTTAAAAATCATTATCCTATTTAAATGGATTAAGTCAATTCTATAGGCATTTACCTTATGATATTGATGAAATTGATACATAGAGGGCAGTAGTACAAGTTGATTGGACTTGAGAACCTCTATTAGCACAGTTAAGTATAAATATTATCTATATGTAAACCAAAGTAGAGGCCGAGTGAGATTCTCTGACTTTTTTCCACTGTCTGCCCCTCAAGCCTGTGAGAAATGCAATAGTTCTTGCCCTATCAGTAAACAAAGGATGTCACAGTCTTCAGCACTTGCAGCCCTCCAATGTGAGCCGGCGGGCCCTGAGGCACTCAGGATATGCAAATACAGAATGCAGGCCCCAGAGAGCTGAGGTGCATATCAAAGGAAGGAATTCAGTGAGCCCAGGCAAAGAAAAGCGCCGCATTCCTCACCTTGGGAGAGCTGGTTTTCCTTAGTTAACAATCACCTTTTGATGTTCCCCATTACCTGCGCCAGTTCCCTGCCCTGTCCCCTCCCCCCGGTACTTTAGCTCAGGGAGGAAGGAGCGCAGAGGGACTCGGCTGAATAAGGGGCCTGTGCGCCTCGGGAGGAGTTTTCAGCCGCTTTCCCCGCAGTCGGGAAGAGGGGCGCTGACGCTGCAGCCGGACCCTGTGCCTCCCTTGCCCCGTTTCCCCTCAGGACGCTCAGGCCGACCCCCTCCTCACGCCCACCAGGCCTCGCGAGCCAGGACGAGGGCAGGGGCGAGAGGAGGGACCGAAGTTCCTGGGGACCAGACGCTGGAGGCCGCTCTTTCTGCACAGCAGCGGCGGGTGGCAGCGAACCCCTGCCCCTCAGAAGCTGGTCTTGTGCTGCCGCCCGGGCACCGGACCAGGCGGAGGGTCGGCGCCCACTTACCCGGCCCGCCGTCCCCGCGACTGTCATGGCTTCGGCCGCTGGGGCACCTCCAGAGCCGGCAGCCTCAGTGAGGTCGCCCTCCCCTCGGGCTCCGGGGCAGTTCCGTGAAGGCGGAGGGAGGAGACCCCGCCTGAGCCGGGAGTTCCAGCTCTGAGGAAACGCGGGCTCTGTTCAGCGCGCAGTGGGTGGGACCGCTCTGCCCCGAGGCCTTCCGGGAGGGAGCGGGGCGGCGGGGGAGGGAGCCGCCAGGAGCGCAGGGCCCCGTCGGGGGTCCTGGAGGGGCGGCCCGGCCTGGGGGCCACGCCCACTGTGGCCGCAGCCCAGGCCTTTTTCCTGGAATCCTACACAAAAAAATTAGAAAGATACACAGTCTATAGTAAATACTCACAAATGATTGTTGCTGCTGTGCTCACTATTCTATTAAAGGTGTAAAATCCATAAAACACTTTAAGTTCAAAATTAAATATGAATTTTTACCTTTCTAATTATGTCCCTGATATTCACAGTTGTGGTTAATGAATCAGAGACTGTGGCATCACTAGTTAAAAATGAGCTTGTTAAAAATATAGAACTCAGGCCCACCGGACCTACTGAATCACAATCTGCACTTTTACAATCTCCCCAGTGTACTCGTGTACCCATGAATAGTTGAAAGGTACATTTCTACCTCGACAGGTCTTTTCTCTATGAGAAATACACACATTTTATCCAGTTTGATATAAATAAAACACTCAAAAATGCATATGCCTGTGTTGAAACCATCATTTTATCATTTCTTTTCCAGACAAGTATAGTCTCTATACTGGTTTTGTGGATCACATGCCATACTCTTTTCTTGTAGTTAGAAATAAGGTAGAGCAAGTTACTTTGTAAAAAAAAAATTATATATATATATATGTATGTATTAGTGGATAATTGAAGACACTCTTCTAAATTAAAACCTTCTCTTAACTTGCTGTTTTCTTCTTGGGTCATATTATGAGCTCTTCCCGTGGCCACATGGCATGTGTACGTTTAATTTCAGGGACTGCTGACATTCCAGGATGTGGCCATAGATTTCTGTCAAGAGGAGTGAGAATGCCTGGACCAAGATCAATGGGAATTGTACAGGGATGTGATGTTAGAGAAGTATAGGAACCTGCTCTCCTTGGGTGAGGATACCTTCCTTCCAGAATTCCTTATCCAACCACTGGGTTTGCAGTCCTTCATTTGTAGAATGTCTCCTGGAATCTTCTGCTTCCTACAATAGGGTTTCAGATTGCAACGTTTCAGGAAAGATTGGGAGTTTGTGGGTATAATTTTTCTTATTCTTTTAAAATTGCAGCCTCCCTTTTAATATACTTTGTAACTGCTTGGGATGTGTCTATATGAACTGTGTACTATATGCTTCTGTTGTAGTCCTTACAACATTTCATTGTCTTATTTTCTCTAACAATTTTCCATGGATTCTTTGGGCTTAAGGTATATTAAAAGGGAGACTGCGAATCTGGGACTTCCCTGGTGATGCAGTGATTAAGAATTCGCCTGCCAATGCAGGGGACCCGGTTCGATCCCCGGTCCGGGAAGATCTCACATGCCACGGAACAACTAAGCCAGTGGGCCACAACTACTGAGTCTGCACGCCACAACTACTGAAGCCGGTGTGTCTTGAGCCCGTGCGCCATTTATTTTTTGGAGAATAAAACCACTTCTGAGTGATTAAAATTTAGGCCAGCTAGTCAAAATGCTTTATCACCTGTTCTTCTAAAACACTGGTCAATGGAACAAGTTTTACTAGGGATAACAGTGTAATTGTATTCTGGAGTTCATATGGGCAATATGGTTTATGACCTTGATGCTGGATCACGACATTTCAACGGTATAACTGCTATTAATTGTCTGTTTGTTCAACGATTAAAGTCTCACGTGATCTGAGTTCAGACTGGAGTCATCCTGGTTGGTTTCTGTCTATTGCAGATTTCTTCCAGCATGAAAGGACAAGAGCAATACGGCTTCCTTTACAAAATGTCTTCAAACTAAATGATGATATAATCTACATTCAATTAATTTATACATACCCTACTGTAGAACAGGGTTCGTTACGCAGGCAGAGCCCGGTAATTATGTAAAACTGAAACTTTTTCTGCACTGGTTCAAGTCCTCTTCCTAAGAATATGTTTATAATCAACATTCTTTCACAAATTACCCAATTTAATTCACCATAGCATTCCTCATATTAACTAAATGGAAAATCCTAGGCTATATACAAATCCAGAAAGGGCCAAAAATCATCAGCCCCCATGGATGATTACAACCCATTGCTGAGGCATTCAAATTACTTATTAAAGAACCACTATGTCCATCAACATCATCAATTTATATATTATTGCCCCAATGCTAGCCTTAACCCTGGCTCTCACAACATGAATTCCTCTTCCCATATCTTATCCACTAATTAGTATAAATGTAGGCATATTATTTCTATTAGCCATATCACACCTAGCCATTTACTCCATCCTCAGATCTGGATGAACTTCACATTCAAAATACTCACTCACTGGAGCTGTAGGAACAATAGCACAGACGATCATCTCATATGAAGTAATGTAGCAGTTATTCTATTCTCAGTCTTACTGGTAAATGGATCATTTACACTTTCAACAGTAATTATTACACAAGAACACCGATGACTAATTTTCTCCTGACCCCTACCCAGAATTTGATTATCTCCGCAGTAGCAGAAATCCAGTGAAGCCCCACTTGATTTAACAGAAGTAGAATCAAAACCTGTACATGTCTTCAATGTAGAAAATGTAGCAGGCCCATTCACCCCGTCCTTCCTAGAGAATATGTCAATTTCCCTATAATAAACATTTCCACAGCAATCTATTTTTAGGAGCATTCGGCAATCCCTAGGTGCCAGAATTATAGATTCTTTCATCTTTTAAATATAGTTTTTTTTTAAAAATAATTTTTATAGTTTTACTACCTTTAAACAAAATGTACTCCATTGCTGTGGAATATTCCTTCATAGGAGCGTGCATGGTTCATTTCTGCATCCGTCTGTGATGGCCTTCAGGTTCTTTCAGGTTTGGCTCCTGTGGCTGCAAGTCCATGTCCGTGTGTCCTGGTGCAGGGCTGGTGGGTTTGTGTTCAACTGGGAGGAGCACTGTGGGTCTCTGTGCACGGACGTCGCTATCTGAGGCCCGATTGCTTCAGAAGTGGTTGCATCCCCCCGTTGCGTACCAGGCTTTCCATTGCTCCACATCCTGCTGATAATTGATACTATGTCTTTCATGTCTGCCATTCTGGTAGGTGTATACACAGTATTTTGCTTATGGCTTTAATCCCTCTGTTGTTAGTGAAGTTGTGCATCTTGTGGTATTCATGGACTATTTCCTGTTGTTTTTTGAAAAGTTTTAAAAATTGTGGTCTGGTACACATAACGTAAAATGTACTATCTTAACCATTTTTAAGTGCACATTTCAGGGTCAAGAAGTAATTCACACTGTTGTGCAAACCTGACCACCATCATCCTCCAGAACTTTTTCATCTTGCAAAATTGAAACAGTCCCCATTAAACACTCACTCCCCATTGTCCCTCCCTCAGCCTCTGGCCCTCAACGTCCTACTTTATGTCCCTATATTTCCGACTGCTCTAGGGGCCTTGTATGAGTGGATCAAGCACTGTTTGTTTTTTTGTGTCTAGCTTACATCACTGAGCATAATGCCCTCAAGGTTCATCCCTGCTGCATCCTGTGTCAGAATTGACTTCCTTTTTAGGCTGAATAGCATTCCCTTGGATTGATGGACCGTGTTTTTCTTCTCCATTCATCCATTAGTGGACACATGTAATATCTACATTCATTTCTACTGTCATAATATTTGTGGAATAAACTCAGAAAGTCCTATGAATCAAAAGTCATTTGCCATTAACTTTTTTCTTAAACTTGTTGTTGTGGAAAACATCAAGGCTAAGAAAAGGGAAAAATACATGTCAGCTTCACTTGTGTTCAGGAATTAATGCTTTACGGATTCACTTTATTCCCTGTGTGTGTGCTCTGCGTGTGCATGTGCCTGTTTGCATACATATGCTGTGCATGTGCATAGGTATGTGAACTTGCACACATTAGTGTGTGCATGGGCATATGGGTGCATGTGTGTTCACATGCTAGTGTGTGAATATAGTTGTGCCGTGCACGTGCATATGTTTGTGTGTGTGCTGTGCCTGCCTGTGCGCACACCTGTGTGTTTGCTGGAACCACTTGCAAGTTGGCTGCAGACTGAATTGTGCCCCAGATATATCCGCACGCAGCTGCTCTAACAATCCTGCGTAGCCACGTAAAGGTCACAGATCTCAGGGATTTAAATGGATGGAGCAGGATATCCTGACACAGAGTTTGTCTTCCAATGACTGTCACTGTCTCAGTAACATCCTTCACACCTTCTTTAAGCCCCATTCAGGGTCCAGTTTAGACTCCCATTACATTCATTCACCTGTCCCAGGTCCCCTAAAGCAACAATGTCACCGTTGGAGAGCCCGGCCAAGGCTGGGGGTGCCCCTCCTGTTGGCCTGGCCTCCAGGCCCTGCCCTTGGCTCCTGTTTTCTCATATCTCAGCCAGGCCCCGACTTGGATCGGGCCGCCACCTCTTTCCTCACAGGGTCCCATCGCCCAGTCAAGGGGGTTCATTCTCCCCAAACACAGCATCAGGAGTCGGGGGCTGACAGTCCCCACTGGGTCTCCTTCATGTGAGACCCTGTGCTGTTGAAAGAGCAGGCACCCTGCCCTCGGGGGTGGGGGACTGGGGGGCGACATGCGGCCCACGATGGGCAGGCGGGTCTCCGGGTGGGGCGAGCCAGTGTGCAAGGAGTTCCGCGGTGGGTTCTCCTCTCCAACGGCTTCTGTGCCCCTACCTCTCCCCGTGCCTCCCCTCGAAGACAGCACGGTGCCCGGGTTGGGAACCATGGGAGCCGTCAGCCACCGCCCCCTCTACACACACACACACACGCACACGCACACGCACACGCACACGCTGCAGGGAAGCAGGACCTGAGTGCAGGGCTCTCAGCGGCCCTGAGCGCCCCGCCCGGAATCGGCCAGCCGAATGGACAGACCGGATCTCCCGGCCCGGACCATGCAGGACTCTCCTGACCTGGCTTGCAGTGTGGCCGCCTCCTTCTGGAAGCCTGGGAGGCTGGAATCAGGCCACTTCTTATCTGTCCTGGCAGCAGACTGGGCTGCACTCTAAGAAGTTCGTGGCTCGCCCGTGGATCCTGACCATCAGGTGGCCAGAGAAATTGGGAACATTTCTGTTTTGCCTGTTGAAATGTTTAATGACAAAGATTTTGTTCAGTTTCCTGATGTGGGTGTCCAAAGATGAGAGACCCATGTGTGTGATCTGTACCTCCTATGAGATCAGCCCTAAGCTAGTTGAAACATGATCAAGTTGTGTCTACATGGTAGATTTAGACCTCTGCATGTCCTGTCTACTGATTATGTTTAGAGCTGACCATGTGTTGTCTAGAATAAGAAGATTTAGACCTGAGCATGTTCTGTGTACGCTAGGACTATGGGGACCTGGGTAGAGACCCGGCCTGGCCTCAGTACTGGGAAGCTCCGTGCCTGCATCTGAATGTCAGTGCTTAGATGTCTGGGGTCTGGAGCTGAGGTGGGCTTGTCTACGTAACAGCCTCTCTTCTGAGTGTGGTGACCTGGTCCTCCCAAGGGTCAGTGCTATGGTCGGGGCCTTAGTCTTAATCCCTGCAAGGTTCACCTTCCCTGGGGCTCATGGAGAATCCTCAGGAGGACTACCTGGCAATAATTCCAATTTACCAGCACGTGCATGGTGCATAGGGAAGCAGGTTTAGCTGCTGAATTGATTGCAGGGCACGCAGATCGGGCAAAAGGCCGATGGGTGACAGCTGAGGCTGCTGCTGAGCTCTCCCTCCAGTCTACCGTCCCTACTCAGCAGAGTCCAGAGCTGCCCCTCGGCTTTCAGCCCTGCTGTCCTGTGAGTTTTCTCAACATGTAAGTGAGACGAGAAAGGACTGAGCATGCCAGCACCAGGGTCGTGTGTTCAACTCTAGTATGAAAGCTGTAAAAACAGTTAAAATCACACAGAACCAAAGTGAGAAGAGGAGGACTCCTCTGGGGCAAGTGTGGGGAAAGGAGACCCACCTGCCACTTTTTCCCATCCCAGGAGGTCCCAGGGACCCAGCTTGTTTCCACATTGGGGGAGCCCCCTGCAGAGCCATGGTGTCCTGACCAAGGGGACGTGTGACCCCAGGTGCAGGGTCTGGGGAGGTGAGGGCACCCTGGGACTGTGGACATGTGACCCAGGTGGAGGGGTCTGGGGAGGTGGGTCACCCTGGTGAGTGTGGATGTGTGGCCCCAGGTATAGGGTGCGAGGACTGTGTGGGTCTCACCATAACTGCATGGATCAGGATCACATGGATGGGGAGACCGCATATGCGCTCTTTGCCTGCAGTGTGTCCTGTCCCCTTTGAGATTTCCAACCTCTGCATTAAGGGTGTTGTCCTGATTAACCTGTGGTTCCTTTTCTTCTCTTCATCTTGTCACAATCATATGAGGTCAGGCATGTTTGAGTGGGTTGCTGCTCTGTGTTCCGGTGAGTGACAACACTTGGTGGTATCGTATTAATACTATAGCATATCATATGTCTAATCTATGGGGGTCACCACTGCCTGAGTCCCCCAGGACATAGGTCAGGTGAGCACAGACTAGCCCCCCCTAAGAATGGTCTCCCACGTGCTCTGTGAGGGTACCGTGATGGCCCCTAAGGTAGGGGACTGTGTCTGGGCCTCCGACATTTGTGATGAAGGGGAGTCGAAATGGAATCTCAATTAACAAGACATTATTTTAAGAATTTATTTTAAGTGAAATAAAACACACGTCACATACCCTTTACCATCATCACCGTTTTAAGTGCACGTTTCTGAGGCGTCAGATAGATTCACTTTCTCGTGGAGCCATCACCACCATCACTAGAACTTTTCATCTTGCAAAACCAAAATTCCACAACCATGAAAGTCTCATTCCCCATTCCCTCCCACTGCCCCTGGCACCGATATCCACTTCAGTCCCTGAGTTGTCGACTCCAGGGCACCCACTGGAGTGGAATCCTGCAGTGTTTGCTGACGGGTCATTTTGGAAGAGCTGACTTTCAGTCTGAAGCTCTGCCTGTTGGCATCTGAAGAATCTGCATTTAAGGAGAGGGTGTATGAGGAAGGGGGTGTCTGCGGGACAAAGGTGTCCGGGGTGCAGGTGAGCCAGGACCTGACCAGCTGCCTTTTGGGTCCTCTGGTCCCATCTCTTGGTCTGTGCCTCATCTGCATCATCACTGTCCCCGCTGGCACCGCTGGGGTGTTGTTGTCTGAGTGAGAGTCCCCTGGTGCCCCTGCTCTCCTCCCCTCCTCCTGCTGGTTGCGGAGGGAACTGCTTGCTGGGTGGTCTCTACTCCTGAGGCATGAAGGACCCTGTAGCATGGACCTGCAGACTGTGGGGTGTGGTCCCAAGAGCATGGGGCCCACATAGGACACGACATCGGGGCGTGACAAGTGCTAGGGCTGCCTCATCACTGACAGGGAATGTTGCCCAGATCCTGCTCCAGAGGGCGTGGTGGGTGGCCTGGGACCCTAGAGGCCCCATTCCTATACTGGAGCTTGGAGAGTGCATCCCCATGGGCTTCAGATTCACCCCATATCTCAGCCATATCCCTCTGTCCTGTCTTTGAACTCAGGAAAACGAGCTCTCTTGTCCACAACATAGGCCTGGTCCTCTTGATACTAGGTTTCTTTAAGTTAGGCGTCCTGGGATAGCAGCTCCTTTTAGGCCTGAGAAGGAACAACTCCGGAGTGTACAACAATTTCAGAGGAAACTAATATTCAATGACTATCCCTAACTACTCGGTTGTTGACTTCTATTAGTCATTATTCTCCTGGTTTTAGCTCTGATGTGGGGATTACAGAGGAGTCAACATTTAAATCTTCGTAATCTGTGTATTTGTAGCTTCAGTATCATTACTGACCCATAGTTTTTTACGGTTTGGGAAGAGTTATTGATTTCATGTATCATGTAAAGGATTCACAATGATGATAGGACAATTAAGATTACAATAATAGCTAGTAAATTGTTCACATTTTCTCTACCTGTGCATCTATTGTATGCATATGAGTTTAGATGTCAATATTAGTGAAATGATATAGAGGACTAGAGAACTTATTTTAAAAATCACTATTAATGTGTGATGAAGAAAATGTAAAAGTTCTTCCATAATCGGTGATGTTGTATCTTGAGAGCCTAGATGAAATTGATATGCCTTAGTCATATACAGGATTTTAGCCTATCATTTAACTCTGACAAAGCTACATCACTTTTTACTTTTATCTCATTTATTGAGGAAGACATAATTGTTATGGTGTTGGCTTGAAACTGGTTGAAAAGGACTTGAGTCCTTCCTTATTTTACATTTACATAGGTAGGATCTTGAAACGTAGGATATGGTGGAGGACATCCGTGTAACCATTCTAGGTTAGGAGTAGCAATTTCCACTGCTAAGACTTCTTGTTTAGACACAAATGCTTTTCAAAGTATGAAGATTATTAGCATTACTGCTGCTACTGAGATGAATGAGCCTAAAGACAAAACATTTCATGTTGTGTGTGTCTCAGGGTACTCAGACTAACGTAGTGACATCCCTGAGAGGCCACGAAAGTGCGGCAGGAAGTCATATTTACTACTACAAATATACTTGTGAAGTGAATTTTTGCTCATGCTGAGTTAACTGTATAACCTGAGAATAGTGGGAATCAGTGTAGAAAGCCTCCTATAATAGTGAAGACTGCTCCCATGGACATTAGGTCATGGAAGTGTGCTACTACATAGTATGTATCCTGGAGGACAATGTCTGGGGATGAGTTGGCTAAGATGATTCCTGTCAAACCACCTCCTGTAAAAAGAAAAACTAAAGCCTAAATCTCATAATATAGTGGGAGGTCATAGAGAATTACCTCCGTGAACAGTTGCTAACCAGGGACTTCCCTGGTGACGCAGTGGTTAAGAATTCGTCTGCCAATGCAGGGGACACGGGTTCGAGCCCTTGTCTGGGAAGATTCCACATGCCGTGGAGCAAAAAGCCCGTGTGCCACAACTACTGAGCCTGCCCTCTAGAGCCCGCAAGCCACAACTACTGAAGCCCACGCGCCTAGAGGCCGTGCTGTGCAACAAGAGAAGCCAGTGCAATGAAAGGGCCGCACACCGCAACGAAGAGTAGCTGCCGCTCACCGCAACCAGAGAAAGCCCATGCGCAGAAACCAAGACCCAACTCAGCCAAAAAAAAAAAAAAGAAAAGAAAAAGAAAAATTAAATAAGGAGTTGCTAATCAGCTAGATACTTTTACTCCTGTAGGGATAGAAGTAATTACGGTAGCTGATGCAAAGTATGCTCCTGAGTCCACAGCTATCCCTATGGTAAACATATGATGGGCCCACAAGAGAACTCCTAAAAAACCAGTGGACATGACTCATACTATTCCCAGATAGCTGAAAGGCAATTTTTGTCCTAAATAGTATGTAATGATATGTGAGTTTATAACAAACCCTGTTAGGCCATGAATACAGACTTCAGGGTGAGCAAAGTATCAAAAGAGGTGTTGGTATAGGATTCGGTCTCCTCCTGCAGGGTCAAAGAAAGTAGTGTTTAGATTTCTATCTCTTAACAGCATGGCAATTCTGGCTGCTTGGACTGAGATTGGTAATTATAGTAATATGGCTATAGTTGGGGAAGATTAAACAAATAATGGTGTTTGGTATTGGGATATGACTGCTGGTTTTGTATTAAAGATTATAGTAATAAAAGTAATAATACCAAGAATTGAGGAGACACCTGCTAAATGTAAGGAGAAAGCAGTTAGGTCGACAGAGGCTCCTGCATGGGCCAGATTGCAGGCTAGAGCTGAATACACGGTCCCACTGGTACCAGAACCAGCTTCTACTATTGGTGATATGAGTAGGAGTAAGAATGATGGGGGAAGTCGTCAAAAGTTTATATGATTTATTGGGGGAAATGCTACTTCAGGTGTCCGAGTTATTAGTGGCTCAAGTCAGTTTTCAAAGCCTGCAATCATAACGGGTACAGCAATAAAGAAAATTATTACAAGTGCAGGGACTGTTATGACAACCTTACAGATTTGGGCATCTCCAAGTAGCGGTCCAGGTCAGCATAGCTCAGCCTGGATTAATATAATTAAGGTGCTGCCTGCTACTCCAGCTCAAGCACCAAACAGTAAATATAAAATGCCGATATCTTTGTGATTTGTTGAAAATAATCAGCAGTGTATGAACAGAGGTAAAATGACTGAGTTAGCATTAGACTGTAAATCTAAAGACAGAGATTGAACCCTCTTTCTGGCAAACCCTGTGGTGAATCAACAAATTGAATTGTAACTTCAGAGAAGCAGCTTCAATTCTGCCAGTGAGTATCCTGCCCTTTTTTTTTTTCTTTTTTTCTTTCTCAAATGAAGGAGAAGTAGACTGAAGCCAGTTGACTAGAGGATTTGCCTGTTAACTAAAGTTTCCTGGGGTTAAAACTCATCAATCTCGTAAAGATTTGGCTTCAATACAGTGTTTGCTTTACATTCAATTGATGTAGAATAAAGTCTTGCAATCCTTATTTTTAGGAATTAAGTAAATTTCACTTGTTTAGGGTTTTGAAAGCTCTTGGTCTGAACTAACCTAAATTCCTAGTCCAGCACCGATAGAATGGGTGTTGTGTGTAGTAACCGTGTGGGTATTATGATTGGTAATGATAGGAAGGTTATTTCTTTGTATGTTCAAATTGTTTTGTGTTTGTTTTGTTTAATGAAGGGAATATAGTTAGTGATGTGCAGTATGTTAGCTGCAAGTAGAAATATATGCTGAGGACTGCTATGATGGCTATTAGTGTTGGTAGAATGATGTTGTCGTTTTTGTTATCTCTTGGATAATTATTCATTTGGGTAGAAAGCCTGATAGTGGTGGGCGATGTCCTAATGATACTATAATGGTGAGGAAAATGATTGTGATGGGAGGTGTTTTATCTCATGTGTGTGATAATGATACTCTTGTAGTACATGATCTGGGCATAAATAAGAAGAAGATAGTGTTGTTATGATATAAATTAGTATGTTTAGGATTGTTATAATCTGAATATACATTATAATAGCTGTTATTCATCCTATAAGGGCAATTGATGAGGAGGGTGTAATACTTTCCAGGTGAGTATGGCGAAGCCTGCCTCAGCCTCCAGCTATGATTTATAATATCACTATGATTAATAGTATATTTAGGTTGATGGATGGTGACATGTGGTATAAAACTGATAGGGGTGCAATTTTGTCATGTTGATAGCATCAGCTCTGCTGTTCATGGGATGCCTCGTGTGACTTCAGGCACTCAGAAGTGAAATGGGGAAAGTCCTACTTTTGTGACAAGGGCGATTGTCATGAGGGTGGACGCTGCTGGATTAAAGATTCTTGTTGTTCATTGTGCTCTTTGACCAGAGTATATTAGATTAATGATAATAGCCATTATAAGTAGTATTGATGTGGTGGACTGTTTTAGGAAATATTTGTTGGATGCTTCTGTAGCTTATGGGTTCAAGTTTTTTTATTAGAATGGGAATACCATTAACCAGTGTGAGCTTGTTATACAATTATATTTCCTGAGAAAATGGTCAGTAGAATGATGGTAAAAACAATGAGAGTTTATTAGCACAGGAAGGATATACAAAAATATTTTGGGGGTACGGGCCTGAAGCTTACTTAGAGAACTTTACTATATAGCATGTGGTGTAATGTGGTAGGTAGCATGGAGAATGTAAAATTATTAGGAAGAATTCAATTCCAGGAATAAGAGCATTGAAACCTCTATGATTTACTCTATCAAAGAATCTCTTTTGTCAGACATATTTCTTAAATTTGTGGTGGGTTGCCTGGTATGATGACAAGTAGTGAAATCTCTCATATACATAAGGTTAATGTTAGTCGTAAAAAACTTTTCATAAGAGATGTATGCGTTGATCATATCAAAATTGTAGGTAGGAGGCTCAAATTCATAGAAAGGAGATTGTTAGATGTGTTTTAATGATGACTTGGGCTGTATATAATTCTGGGACCTAGGGATTGTCGAATGCTCCGAAAAATAGATTGCTGTGGAAATGTTTATTATAGGGAAATTGACATATTCTCTAGGAGGGACGGGGTGAAGGGGCCTGCTACATTTTCTACATTGAAGACTTATACAGGTTTTGATGCTACTTCCGTTAAATCAAGTGGGGCTTCATTGGATTTCTGCTACTGCGGAGATAATCAAATTCTGGGTAGGGGTCAGGAGAAAATGAGTCATAGGTGTTCTTGTGTAATAATTACTGTTGAAAGTGTAAATGATCCATTTATCAGTAAGACTGAGAATAGAATAACTGCTACATTACTTCATATGAGATGATTGTCTGTGCTATTGTTCCTAGAGCTCCAGTGAGTGTGTATTTTGAATGTGAAGTTCATCCAGATCTGAGGATGGAGTAAATGGCTAGGTGTGATATGGCTAATAGAAATAATATGCCTACATTTATATTAATTAGTGGATAAGATATGGGAAGAGGAATTCATGTTGTGAGAGCCAGGGTTAAGGCTAGCATTGGGGTTAAGGCTAGCAAGAGAAGCCACCGCAATGAGAAGCCCGCGCACCGCAACAAAGAGTAGCCCCCGCTTGCCGCAACTAGAGAAAGCCTGCGCATAGCAACGAAGACCCAACACAGCCAAAAACAAATTATATAATTAATTAGTTAACTATTTTAAACAAAAGTACTATATCCTTCTGTACAGCTTCTCTGGGAAGAACAGAGAGATGGCGTAGGAGAGTGAGAAAGACCAATATTTAGTGCACATCTCTCATGCAGGTGCTCTGCTGGCTCAGATAGATTTATCCCCACTTTACAAAGGAGGAAATAATCTCAGAGAGGTTTAGTAATTTTCCCAAAGCCAAACAGCTATGGAGTGGCAGAACCAAGATCTGAACCAAGTCTGTTACCTTCAAAGCCTAAGTCCTCATCACAACAAAACTCAATTAATATTTACATTTATCGAATTACATGGCAACCTGGGGAGTTCTTGGCACAATCCTGAATAAGAGTGAGAAAGAAAGAAATAGCATTGTTCCTATAGTCAACCCAAATTTTTGGAGCAGCTGCTAGATGCCTGGCCCTTTTTGGGGTTCAGCAGTGATCAAGACAGGAAGAGTCCTGCTTTCATGAACCACGTAGTGGGGAGGAGAGACGGGTGCAACTTGGGTGAGGGATTTCACCTTGCTGGACCTCTGTTTTGTCATCTGGAAAATGGGATGGGTGTTCCTCATTTTCTGGGATTGTCCAGCCCTCACATTCTCTGATTCCATAAGAAGCATTTGTTTTCCTGTTTCTTTCAAATTCATTCAGGCCGTGAGCTGTGATGAATGTTGTTAGCTGCTCCCCAAATCACTCTATTCCCACCCTTTTCCTGTGATCAGGTCTTTCCCGAAACATGACTCACAGTCAGTCAAGTCACAGAACCGAAGGGGCACCCAGCAGAAAAATCCCAACCCTTGCTTCCCAGGAGCTCTGCGGTCTACCTGCCAGGTAAACTTAACTCACCTGGCACAAGGTGGCCATCCCTGGTGTCACATCAACATGATCTCAGGCACAAACCTCCTTGTTTTTCCATTTTGTCTTGAAGTTACTTGTTGAAACAACTGCACAAATATGACACAGATATAAAATCAGGCATCTTCTGCCCCCAGTGCCTACTAATAAATGATTTTCTGCCACTTTAATGATAAAGATAGAACATTTCAACATTCTGCTACCCTTATTATTTGTCATTTTTGTTGATATTTCTATTGACTACATCTTTCAATATTTTAACAATGGAACATTTATTTAGGGTGTTCCAGACCCAGCCTTTAGTGGTAAAGGTTTTGTTGTTATATTTCTATTATGTTTCCTTTAAAAATCATTATCCTATTTAAATGGATTAAGTCAATTCTATAGGCATTTACCTTATGATATTGATGAAATTGATACATAGAGGGCAGTAGTACAAGTTGATTGGACTTGAGAACCTCTATTAGCACAGTTAAGTATAAATATTATCTATATGTAAACCAAAGTACAGGCCGAGTGAGATTCTCTGACTTTTTTCCACTGTCTGCTCCTCAAGCCTGTGAGAAATGGAATAGTTCTTGCCCTATCAGTAAACAAAGGATGTCACAGTCTTCAGCACTTGCAGCCCTCCAATGTGAGCCGGCGGGCCCTGAGGCACTCAGGATATGCAAATACAGAATGCAGGCCCCAGAGAGCTGAGGTGCATATCAAAGGAAGGAATTCAGTGAGCCCAGGCAAAGAAAAGCGCTGCATTCCTCACCTTGGGAGAGCTGGTTTTCCTTAGTTAACAATCACCTTTTGATGTTCCCCATTACCTGCGCCAGTTCCCTGCCCTGTCCCCTCCCCCCGGTACTTTAGCTCAGGGAGGAAGGAGCGCAGAGGGACTCGGCTGAATAAGGGGCCTGTGCGCCTCGGGAGGAGTTTTCAGCCGCTTTCCCCGCAGTCGGGAAGAGGGGCGCTGACGCTGCAGCCGGACCCTGTGCCTCCCTTGCCCCGTTTCCCCTCAGGACGCTCAGGCCGACCCCCTCCTCACGCCCACCAGGCCTCGCGAGCCAGGACGAGGGCAGGGGCGAGAGGAGGGACCGAAGTTCCTGGGGACCAGACGCTGGAGGCCGCTCTTTCTGCACAGCAGCGGCGGGTGGCAGCGAACCCCTGCCCCTCAGAAGCTGGTCTTGTGCTGCCGCCCGGGCACCGGACCAGGCGGAGGGTCGGCGCCCACTTACCCGGCCCGCCGTCCCCGCGACTGTCATGGCTTCGGCCGCTGGGGCACCTCCAGAGCCGGCAGCCTCAGTGAGGTCGCCCTCCCCTCGGGCTCCGGGGCAGTTCCGTGAAGGCGGAGGGAGGAGACCCCGCCTGAGCCGGGAGTTCCAGCTCTGAGGAAACGCGGGCTCTGTTCAGCGCGCAGTGGGTGGGACCGCTCTGCCCCGAGGCCTTCCGGGAGGGAGCGGGGCGGTGGGGGAGGGAGCCGCCAGGAGCGCAGGGCCCCGTCGGGGGTCCTGGAGGGGCGGCCCGGCCTGGGGGCCACGCCCACTGTGGCCGCAGCCCAGGCCTTTTTCCTGGAATCCTACACAAAAAAATTAGAAAGATACACAGTCTATAGTAAATACTCACAAATGATTGTTGCTGCTGTGCTCACTATTCTATTAAAGGTGTAAAATCCATAAAACACTTTAAGTTCAAAATTAAATATGAATTTTTACCTTTCTAATTATGTCCCTGATATTCACAGTTGTGGTTAATGAATCAGAGACTGTGGCATCACTAGTTAAAAATGAGCTTGTTAAAAATATAGAACTCAGGCCCACCGGACTTACTGAATCACAATCTGCACTTTTACAATCTCCCCAGTGTACTCGTGTACCCATGAATAGTTGAAAGGTACATTTCTACCTCGACAGGTCTTTTCTCTATGAGAAATACACACATTTTATCCAGTTTGATATAAATAAAACACTCAAAAATGCATATGCCTGTGTTGAAACCATCATTTTATCATTTCTTTTCCAGACAAGTATAGTCTCTATACTGGTTTTGTGGATCACATGCCATACTCTTTTCTTGTAGTTAGAAATAAGGTAGAGCAAGTTACTTTGTAAAAAAAAAATTATATATATATATATATATATATATGTATGTATTAGTGGATAATTGAAGACACTCTTCTAAATTAAAACCTTCTCTTAACTTGCTGTTTTCTTCTTGGGTCATATTATGAGCTCTTCCCGTGGCCACATGGCATGTGTACGTTTAATTTCAGGGACTGCTGACATTCCAGGATGTGGCCATAGATTTCTGTCAAGAGGAGTGAGAATGCCTGGACCAAGATCAATGGGAATTGTACAGGGATGTGATGTTAGAGAAGTATAGGAACCTGCTCTCCTTGGGTGAGGATACCTTCCTTCCAGAATTCCTTATCCAACCACTGGGTTTGCAGTCCTTCATTTGTAGAATGTCTCCTGGAATCTTCTGCTTCCTACAATAGGGTTTCAGATTGCAACGTTTCAGGAAAGATTGGGAGTTTGTGGGTATAATTTTTCTTATTCTTTTAAAATTGCAGCCTCCCTTTTAATATACTTTGTAACTGCTTGGGATGTGTCTATATGAACTGTGTACTATATGCTTCTGTTGTAGTCCTTACAACATTTCATTGTCTTATTTTCTCTAACAATTTTCCATGGATTCTTTGGGCTTAAGGTATATTAAAAGGGAGACTGCGAATCTGGGACTTCCCTGGTGATGCAGTGATTAAGAATTCGCCTGCCAATGCAGGGGACCCGGTTCGATCCCCGGTCCGGGAAGATCTCACATGCCACGGAACAACTAAGCCAGTGGGCCACAACTACTGAGTCTGCACGCCACAACTACTGAAGCCGGTGTGTCTTGAGCCCGTGCGCCATTTATTTTTTGGAGAATAAAACCACTTCTGAGTGATTAAAATTTAGGCCAGCTAGTCAAAATGCTTTATCACCTGTTCTTCTAAAACACTGGTCAATGGAACAAGTTTTACTAGGGATAACAGTGTAATTGTATTCTGGAGTTCATATGGGCAATATGGTTTATGACCTTGATGCTGGATCACGACATTTCAACGGTATAACTGCTATTAATTGTCTGTTTGTTCAACGATTAAAGTCTCACGTGATCTGAGTTCAGACTGGAGTCATCCTGGTTGGTTTCTGTCTATTGCAGATTTCTTCCAGCATGAAAGGACAAGAGCAATACGGCTTCCTTTACAAAATGTCTTCAAACTAAATGATGATATAATCTACATTCAATTAATTTATACATACCCTACTGTAGAACAGGGTTCGTTACGCAGGCAGAGCCCGGTAATTATGTAAAACTGAAACTTTTTCTGCACTGGTTCAAGTCCTCTTCCTAAGAATATGTTTATAATCAACATTCTTTCACAAATTACCCAATTTAATTCACCATAGCATTCCTCATATTAACTAAATGGAAAATCCTAGGCTATATACAAATCCAGAAAGGGCCAAAAATCATCAGCCCCCATGGATGATTACAACCCATTGCTGAGGCATTCAAATTACTTATTAAAGAACCACTATGTCCATCAACATCATCAATTTATATATTATTGCCCCAATGCTAGCCTTAACCCTGGCTCTCACAACATGAATTCCTCTTCCCATATCTTATCCACTAATTAGTATAAATGTAGGCATATTATTTCTATTAGCCATATCACACCTAGCCATTTACTCCATCCTCAGATCTGGATGAACTTCACATTCAAAATACTCACTCACTGGAGCTGTAGGAACAATAGCACAGACGATCATCTCATATGAAGTAATGTAGCAGTTATTCTATTCTCAGTCTTACTGGTAAATGGATCATTTACACTTTCAACAGTAATTATTACACAAGAACACCGATGACTAATTTTCTCCTGACCCCTACCCAGAATTTGATTATCTCCGCAGTAGCAGAAATCCAGTGAAGCCCCACTTGATTTAACAGAAGTAGAATCAAAACCTGTACATGTCTTCAATGTAGAAAATGTAGCAGGCCCATTCACCCCGTCCTTCCTAGAGAATATGTCAATTTCCCTATAATAAACATTTCCACAGCAATCTATTTTTAGGAGCATTCGGCAATCCCTAGGTGCCAGAATTATAGATTCTTTCATCTTTTAAATATAGTTTTTTTTTAAAAATAATTTTTATAGTTTTACTACCTTTAAACAAAATGTACTCCATTGCTGTGGAATATTCCTTCATAGGAGCGTGCATGGTTCATTTCTGCATCCGTCTGTGATGGCCTTCAGGTTCTTTCAGGTTTGGCTCCTGTGGCTGCAAGTCCATGTCCGTGTGTCCTGGTGCAGGGCTGGTGGGTTTGTGTTCAACTGGGAGGAGCACTGTGGGTCTCTGTGCACGGACGTCGCTATCTGAGGCCCGATTGCTTCAGAAGTGGTTGCATCCCCCCGTTGCGTACCAGGCTTTCCATTGCTCCACATCCTGCTGATAATTGATACTATGTCTTTCATGTCTGCCATTCTGGTAGGTGTATACACAGTATTTTGCTTATGGCTTTAATCCCTCTGTTGTTAGTGAAGTTGTGCATCTTGTGGTATTCATGGACTATTTCCTGTTGTTTTTTGAAAAGTTTTAAAAATTGTGGTCTGGTACACATAACGTAAAATGTACTATCTTAACCATTTTTAAGTGCACATTTCAGGGTCAAGAAGTAATTCACACTGTTGTGCAAACCTGACCACCATCATCCTCCAGAACTTTTTCATCTTGCAAAATTGAAACAGTCCCCATTAAACACTCACTCCCCATTGTCCCTCCCTCAGCCTCTGGCCCTCAACGTCCTACTTTATGTCCCTATATTTCCGACTGCTCTAGGGGCCTTGTATGAGTGGATCAAGCACTGTTTGTTTTTTTGTGTCTAGCTTACATCACTGAGCATAATGCCCTCAAGGTTCATCCCTGCTGCATCCTGTGTCAGAATTGACTTCCTTTTTAGGCTGAATAGCATTCCCTTGGATTGATGGACCGTGTTTTTCTTCTCCATTCATCCATTAGTGGACACATGTAATATCTACATTCATTTCTACTGTCATAATATTTGTGGAATAAACTCAGAAAGTCCTATGAATCAAAAGTCATTTGCCATTAACTTTTTTCTTAAACTTGTTGTTGTGGAAAACATCAAGGCTAAGAAAAGGGAAAAATACATGTCAGCTTCACTTGTGTTCAGGAATTAATGCTTTACGGATTCACTTTATTCCCTGTGTGTGTGCTCTGCGTGTGCATGTGCCTGTTTGCATACATATGCTGTGCATGTGCATAGGTATGTGAACTTGCACACATTAGTGTGTGCATGGGCATATGGGTGCATGTGTGTTCACATGCTAGTGTGTGAATATAGTTGTGCCGTGCACGTGCATATGTTTGTGTGTGTGCTGTGCCTGCCTGTGCGCACACCTGTGTGTTTGCTGGAACCACTTGCAAGTTGGCTGCAGACTGAATTGTGCCCCAGATATATCCGCACGCAGCTGCTCTAACAATCCTGCGTAGCCACGTAAAGGTCACAGATCTCAGGGATTTAAATGGATGGAGCAGGATATCCTGACACAGAGTTTGTCTTCCAATGACTGTCACTGTCTCAGTAACATCCTTCACACCTTCTTTAAGCCCCATTCAGGGTCCAGTTTAGACTCCCATTACATTCATTCACCTGTCCCAGGTCCCCTAAAGCAACAATGTCACCGTTGGAGAGCCCGGCCAAGGCTGGGGGTGCCCCTCCTGTTGGCCTGGCCTCCAGGCCCTGCCCTTGGCTCCTGTTTTCTCATATCTCAGCCAGGCCCCGACTTGGATCGGGCCGCCACCTCTTTCCTCACAGGGTCCCATCGCCCAGTCAAGGGGGTTCATTCTCCCCAAACACAGCATCAGGAGTCGGGGGCTGACAGTCCCCACTGGGTCTCCTTCATGTGAGACCCTGTGCTGTTGAAAGAGCAGGCACCCTGCCCTCGGGGGTGGGGGACTGGGGGGCGACATGCGGCCCACGATGGGCAGGCGGGTCTCCGGGTGGGGCGAGCCAGTGTGCAAGGAGTTCCGCGGTGGGTTCTCCTCTCCAACGGCTTCTGTGCCCCTACCTCTCCCCGTGCCTCCCCTCGAAGACAGCACGGTGCCCGGGTTGGGAACCATGGGAGCCGTCAGCCACCGCCCCCTCTACACACACACACACACGCACACGCACACGCACACGCACACGCTGCAGGGAAGCAGGACCTGAGTGCAGGGCTCTCAGCGGCCCTGAGCGCCCCGCCCGGAATCGGCCAGCCGAATGGACAGACCGGATCTCCCGGCCCGGACCATGCAGGACTCTCCTGACCTGGCTTGCAGTGTGGCCGCCTCCTTCTGGAAGCCTGGGAGGCTGGAATCAGGCCACTTCTTATCTGTCCTGGCAGCAGACTGGGCTGCACTCTAAGAAGTTCGTGGCTCGCCCGTGGATCCTGACCATCAGGTGGCCAGAGAAATTGGGAACATTTCTGTTTTGCCTGTTGAAATGTTTAATGACAAAGATTTTGTTCAGTTTCCTGATGTGGGTGTCCAAAGATGAGAGACCCATGTGTGTGATCTGTACCTCCTATGAGATCAGCCCTAAGCTAGTTGAAACATGATCAAGTTGTGTCTACATGGTAGATTTAGACCTCTGCATGTCCTGTCTACTGATTATGTTTAGAGCTGACCATGTGTTGTCTAGAATAAGAAGATTTAGACCTGAGCATGTTCTGTGTACGCTAGGACTATGGGGACCTGGGTAGAGACCCGGCCTGGCCTCAGTACTGGGAAGCTCCGTGCCTGCATCTGAATGTCAGTGCTTAGATGTCTGGGGTCTGGAGCTGAGGTGGGCTTGTCTACGTAACAGCCTCTCTTCTGAGTGTGGTGACCTGGTCCTCCCAAGGGTCAGTGCTATGGTCGGGGCCTTAGTCTTAATCCCTGCAAGGTTCACCTTCCCTGGGGCTCATGGAGAATCCTCAGGAGGACTACCTGGCAATAATTCCAATTTACCAGCACGTGCATGGTGCATAGGGAAGCAGGTTTAGCTGCTGAATTGATTGCAGGGCACGCAGATCGGGCAAAAGGCCGATGGGTGACAGCTGAGGCTGCTGCTGAGCTCTCCCTCCAGTCTACCGTCCCTACTCAGCAGAGTCCAGAGCTGCCCCTCGGCTTTCAGCCCTGCTGTCCTGTGAGTTTTCTCAACATGTAAGTGAGACGAGAAAGGACTGAGCATGCCAGCACCAGGGTCGTGTGTTCAACTCTAGTATGAAAGCTGTAAAAACAGTTAAAATCACACAGAACCAAAGTGAGAAGAGGAGGACTCCTCTGGGGCAAGTGTGGGGAAAGGAGACCCACCTGCCACTTTTTCCCATCCCAGGAGGTCCCAGGGACCCAGCTTGTTTCCACATTGGGGGAGCCCCCTGCAGAGCCATGGTGTCCTGACCAAGGGGACGTGTGACCCCAGGTGCAGGGTCTGGGGAGGTGAGGGCACCCTGGGACTGTGGACATGTGACCCAGGTGGAGGGGTCTGGGGAGGTGGGTCACCCTGGTGAGTGTGGATGTGTGGCCCCAGGTATAGGGTGCGAGGACTGTGTGGGTCTCACCATAACTGCATGGATCAGGATCACATGGATGGGGAGACCGCATATGCGCTCTTTGCCTGCAGTGTGTCCTGTCCCCTTTGAGATTTCCAACCTCTGCATTAAGGGTGTTGTCCTGATTAACCTGTGGTTCCTTTTCTTCTCTTCATCTTGTCACAATCATATGAGGTCAGGCATGTTTGAGTGGGTTGCTGCTCTGTGTTCCGGTGAGTGACAACACTTGGTGGTATCGTATTAATACTATAGCATATCATATGTCTAATCTATGGGGGTCACCACTGCCTGAGTCCCCCAGGACATAGGTCAGGTGAGCACAGACTAGCCCCCCCTAAGAATGGTCTCCCACGTGCTCTGTGAGGGTACCGTGATGGCCCCTAAGGTAGGGGACTGTGTCTGGGCCTCCGACATTTGTGATGAAGGGGAGTCGAAATAGAATCTCAATTAACAAGACATTATTTTAAGAATTTATTTTAAGTGAAATAAAACACACGTCACATACCCTTTACCATCATCACCGTTTTAAGTGCACGTTTCTGAGGCGTCAGATAGATTCACTTTCTCGTGGAGCCATCACCACCATCACTAGAACTTTTCATCTTGCAAAACCAAAATTCCACAACCATGAAAGTCTCATTCCCCATTCCCTCCCACTGCCCCTGGCACCGATATCCACTTCAGTCCCTGAGTTGTCGACTCCAGGGCACCCACTGGAGTGGAATCCTGCAGTGTTTGCTGACGGGTCATTTTGGAAGAGCTGACTTTCAGTCTGAAGCTCTGCCTGTTGGCATCTGAAGAATCTGCATTTAAGGAGAGGGTGTATGAGGAAGGGGGTGTCTGCGGGACAAAGGTGTCCGGGGTGCAGGTGAGCCAGGACCTGACCAGCTGCCTTTTGGGTCCTCTGGTCCCATCTCTTGGTCTGTGCCTCATCTGCATCATCACTGTCCCCGCTGGCACCGCTGGGGTGTTGTTGTCTGAGTGAGAGTCCCCTGGTGCCCCTGCTCTCCTCCCCTCCTCCTGCTGGTTGCGGAGGGAACTGCTTGCTGGGTGGTCTCTACTCCTGAGGCATGAAGGACCCTGTAGCATGGACCTGCAGACTGTGGGGTGTGGTCCCAAGAGCATGGGGCCCACATAGGACACGACATCGGGGCGTGACAAGTGCTAGGGCTGCCTCATCACTGACAGGGAATGTTGCCCAGATCCTGCTCCAGAGGGCGTGGTGGGTGGCCTGGGACCCTAGAGGCCCCATTCCTATACTGGAGCTTGGAGAGTGCATCCCCATGGGCTTCAGATTCACCCCATATCTCAGCCATATCCCTCTGTCCTGTCTTTGAACTCAGGAAAACGAGCTCTCTTGTCCACAACATAGGCCTGGTCCTCTTGATACTAGGTTTCTTTAAGTTAGGCGTCCTGGGATAGCAGCTCCTTTTAGGCCTGAGAAGGAACAACTCCGGAGTGTACAACAATTTCAGAGGAAACTAATATTCAATGACTATCCCTAACTACTCGGTTGTTGACTTCTATTAGTCATTATTCTCCTGGTTTTAGCTCTGATGTGGGGATTACAGAGGAGTCAACATTTAAATCTTCGTAATCTGTGTATTTGTAGCTTCAGTATCATTACTGACCCATAGTTTTTTACGGTTTGGGAAGAGTTATTGATTTCATGTATCATGTAAAGGATTCACAATGATGATAGGACAATTAAGATTACAATAATAGCTAGTAAATTGTTCACATTTTCTCTACCTGTGCATCTATTGTATGCATATGAGTTTAGATGTCAATATTAGTGAAATGATATAGAGGACTAGAGAACTTATTTTAAAAATCACTATTAATGTGTGATGAAGAAAATGTAAAAGTTCTTCCATAATCGGTGATGTTGTATCTTGAGAGCCTAGATGAAATTGATATGCCTTAGTCATATACAGGATTTTAGCCTATCATTTAACTCTGACAAAGCTACATCACTTTTTACTTTTATCTCATTTATTGAGGAAGACATAATTGTTATGGTGTTGGCTTGAAACTGGTTGAAAAGGACTTGAGTCCTTCCTTATTTTACATTTACATAGGTAGGATCTTGAAACGTAGGATATGGTGGAGGACATCCGTGTAACCATTCTAGGTTAGGAGTAGCAATTTCCACTGCTAAGACTTCTTGTTTAGACACAAATGCTTTTCAAAGTATGAAGATTATTAGCATTACTGCTGCTACTGAGATGAATGAGCCTAAAGACAAAACATTTCATGTTGTGTGTGTCTCAGGGTACTCAGACTAACGTAGTGACATCCCTGAGAGGCCACGAAAGTGCGGCAGGAAGTCATATTTACTACTACAAATATACTTGTGAAGTGAATTTTTGCTCATGCTGAGTTAACTGTATAACCTGAGAATAGTGGGAATCAGTGTAGAAAGCCTCCTATAATAGTGAAGACTGCTCCCATGGACATTAGGTCATGGAAGGGTGCTACTACATAGTATGTATCCTGGAGGACAATGTCTGGGGATGAGTTGGCTAAGATGATTCCTGTCAAACCACCTCCTGTAAAAAGAAAAACTAAAGCCTAAATCTCATAATATAGTGGGAGGTCATAGAGAATTACCTCCGTGAACAGTTGCTAACCAGGGACTTCCCTGGTGACGCAGTGGTTAAGAATTCGTCTGCCAATGCAGGGGACACGGGTTCGAGCCCTTGTCTGGGAAGATTCCACATGCCGTGGAGCAAAAAGCCCGTGTGCCACAACTACTGAGCCTGCCCTCTAGAGCCCGCAAGCCACAACTACTGAAGCCCACGCGCCTAGAGGCCGTGCTGTGCAACAAGAGAAGCCAGTGCAATGAAAGGGCCGCACACCGCAACGAAGAGTAGCTGCCGCTCACCGCAACCAGAGAAAGCCCATGCGCAGAAACCAAGACCCAACTCAGCCAAAAAAAAAAAAAAGAAAAGAAAAAGAAAAATTAAATAAGGAGTTGCTAATCAGCTAGATACTTTTACTCCTGTAGGGATAGAAGTAATTACGGTAGCTGATGCAAAGTATGCTCCTGAGTCCACAGCTATCCCTATGGTAAACATATGATGGGCCCACAAGAGAACTCCTAAAAAACCAGTGGACATGACTCATACTATTCCCAGATAGCTGAAAGGCAATTTTTGTCCTAAATAGTATGTAATGATATGTGAGTTTATAACAAACCCTGTTAGGCCATGAATACAGACTTCAGGGTGAGCAAAGTATCAAAAGAGGTGTTGGTATAGGATTCGGTCTCCTCCTGCAGGGTCAAAGAAAGTAGTGTTTAGATTTCTATCTCTTAACAGCATGGCAATTCTGGCTGCTTGGACTGAGATTGGTAATTATAGTAATATGGCTATAGTTGGGGAAGATTAAACAAATAATGGTGTTTGGTATTGGGATATGACTGCTGGTTTTGTATTAAAGATTATAGTAATAAAAGTAATAA
Source organism: Balaenoptera physalus (assembly GCF_965194825.1). NCBI lineage: Eukaryota > Metazoa > Chordata > Mammalia > Artiodactyla > Balaenopteridae > Balaenoptera > Balaenoptera physalus. The sequence goes on from NW_028126526.1 coordinate 1,033,915, forward strand.
TACCAAGAATTGAGGAGACACCTGCTAAATGTAAGGAGAAAGCAGTTAGGTCGACAGAGGCTCCTGCATGGGCCAGATTGCAGGCTAGAGCTGAATACACGGTCCCACTGGTACCAGAACCAGCTTCTACTATTGGTGATATGAGTAGGAGTAAGAATGATGGGGGAAGTCGTCAAAAGTTTATATGATTTATTGGGGGAAATGCTACTTCAGGTGTCCGAGTTATTAGTGGCTCAAGTCAGTTTTCAAAGCCTGCAATCATAACGGGTACAGCAATAAAGAAAATTATTACAAGTGCAGGGACTGTTATGACAACCTTACAGATTTGGGCATCTCCAAGTAGCGGTCCAGGTCAGCATAGCTCAGCCTGGATTAATATAATTAAGGTGCTGCCTGCTACTCCAGCTCAAGCACCAAACAGTAAATATAAAATGCCGATATCTTTGTGATTTGTTGAAAATAATCAGCAGTGTATGAACAGAGGTAAAATGACTGAGTTAGCATTAGACTGTAAATCTAAAGACAGAGATTGAACCCTCTTTCTGGCAAACCCTGTGGTGAATCAACAAATTGAATTGTAACTTCAGAGAAGCAGCTTCAATTCTGCCAGTGAGTATCCTGCCCTTTTTTTTTTTCTTTTTTTCTTTCTCAAATGAAGGAGAAGTAGACTGAAGCCAGTTGACTAGAGGATTTGCCTGTTAACTAAAGTTTCCTGGGGTTAAAACTCATCAATCTCGTAAAGATTTGGCTTCAATACAGTGTTTGCTTTACATTCAATTGATGTAGAATAAAGTCTTGCAATCCTTATTTTTAGGAATTAAGTAAATTTCACTTGTTTAGGGTTTTGAAAGCTCTTGGTCTGAACTAACCTAAATTCCTAGTCCAGCACCGATAGAATGGGTGTTGTGTGTAGTAACCGTGTGGGTATTATGATTGGTAATGATAGGAAGGTTATTTCTTTGTATGTTCAAATTGTTTTGTGTTTGTTTTGTTTAATGAAGGGAATATAGTTAGTGATGTGCAGTATGTTAGCTGCAAGTAGAAATATATGCTGAGGACTGCTATGATGGCTATTAGTGTTGGTAGAATGATGTTGTCGTTTTTGTTATCTCTTGGATAATTATTCATTTGGGTAGAAAGCCTGATAGTGGTGGGCGATGTCCTAATGATACTATAATGGTGAGGAAAATGATTGTGATGGGAGGTGTTTTATCTCATGTGTGTGATAATGATACTCTTGTAGTACATGATCTGGGCATAAATAAGAAGAAGATAGTGTTGTTATGATATAAATTAGTATGTTTAGGATTGTTATAATCTGAATATACATTATAATAGCTGTTATTCATCCTATAAGGGCAATTGATGAGGAGGGTGTAATACTTTCCAGGTGAGTATGGCGAAGCCTGCCTCAGCCTCCAGCTATGATTTATAATATCACTATGATTAATAGTATATTTAGGTTGATGGATGGTGACATGTGGTATAAAACTGATAGGGGTGCAATTTTGTCATGTTGATAGCATCAGCTCTGCTGTTCATGGGATGCCTCGTGTGACTTCAGGCACTCAGAAGTGAAATGGGGAAAGTCCTACTTTTGTGACAAGGGCGATTGTCATGAGGGTGGACGCTGCTGGATTAAAGATTCTTGTTGTTCATTGTGCTCTTTGACCAGAGTATATTAGATTAATGATAATAGCCATTATAAGTAGTATTGATGTGGTGGACTGTTTTAGGAAATATTTGTTGGATGCTTCTGTAGCTTATGGGTTCAAGTTTTTTTATTAGAATGGGAATACCATTAACCAGTGTGAGCTTGTTATACAATTATATTTCCTGAGAAAATGGTCAGTAGAATGATGGTAAAAACAATGAGAGTTTATTAGCACAGGAAGGATATACAAAAATATTTTGGGGGTACGGGCCTGAAGCTTACTTAGAGAACTTTACTATATAGCATGTGGTGTAATGTGGTAGGTAGCATGGAGAATGTAAAATTATTAGGAAGAATTCAATTCCAGGAATAAGAGCATTGAAACCTCTATGATTTACTCTATCAAAGAATCTCTTTTGTCAGACATATTTCTTAAATTTGTGGTGGGTTGCCTGGTATGATGACAAGTAGTGAAATCTCTCATATACATAAGGTTAATGTTAGTCGTAAAAAACTTTTCATAAGAGATGTATGCGTTGATCATATCAAAATTGTAGGTAGGAGGCTCAAATTCATAGAAAGGAGATTGTTAGATGTGTTTTAATGATGACTTGGGCTGTATATAATTCTGGGACCTAGGGATTGTCGAATGCTCCGAAAAATAGATTGCTGTGGAAATGTTTATTATAGGGAAATTGACATATTCTCTAGGAGGGACGGGGTGAAGGGGCCTGCTACATTTTCTACATTGAAGACTTATACAGGTTTTGATGCTACTTCCGTTAAATCAAGTGGGGCTTCATTGGATTTCTGCTACTGCGGAGATAATCAAATTCTGGGTAGGGGTCAGGAGAAAATGAGTCATAGGTGTTCTTGTGTAATAATTACTGTTGAAAGTGTAAATGATCCATTTATCAGTAAGACTGAGAATAGAATAACTGCTACATTACTTCATATGAGATGATTGTCTGTGCTATTGTTCCTAGAGCTCCAGTGAGTGTGTATTTTGAATGTGAAGTTCATCCAGATCTGAGGATGGAGTAAATGGCTAGGTGTGATATGGCTAATAGAAATAATATGCCTACATTTATATTAATTAGTGGATAAGATATGGGAAGAGGAATTCATGTTGTGAGAGCCAGGGTTAAGGCTAGCATTGGGGTTAAGGCTAGCAAGAGAAGCCACCGCAATGAGAAGCCCGCGCACCGCAACAAAGAGTAGCCCCCGCTTGCCGCAACTAGAGAAAGCCTGCGCATAGCAATGAAGACCCAACACAGCCAAAAACAAATTATATAATTAATTAGTTAACTATTTTAAACAAAAGTACTATATCCTTCTGTACAGCTTCTCTGGGAAGAACAGAGAGATGGCGTAGGAGAGTGAGAAAGACCAATATTTAGTGCACATCTCTCATGCAGGTGCTCTGCTGGCTCAGATAGATTTATCCCCACTTTACAAAGGAGGAAATAATCTCAGAGAGGTTTAGTAATTTTCCCAAAGCCAAACAGCTATGGAGTGGCAGAACCAAGATCTGAACCAAGTCTGTTACCTTCAAAGCCTAAGTCCTCATCACAACAAAACTCAATTAATATTTACATTTATCGAATTACATGGCAACCTGGGGAGTTCTTGGCACAATCCTGAATAAGAGTGAGAAAGAAAGAAATAGCATTGTTCCTATAGTCAACCCAAATTTTTGGAGCAGCTGCTAGATGCCTGGCCCTTTTTGGGGTTCAGCAGTGATCAAGACAGGAAGAGTCCTGCTTTCATGAACCACGTAGTGGGGAGGAGAGACGGGTGCAACTTGGGTGAGGGATTTCACCTTGCTGGACCTCTGTTTTGTCATCTGGAAAATGGGATGGGTGTTCCTCATTTTCTGGGATTGTCCAGCCCTCACATTCTCTGATTCCATAAGAAGCATTTGTTTTCCTGTTTCTTTCAAATTCATTCAGGCCGTGAGCTGTGATGAATGTTGTTAGCTGCTCCCCAAATCACTCTATTCCCACCCTTTTCCTGTGATCAGGTCTTTCCCGAAACATGACTCACAGTCAGTCAAGTCACAGAACCGAAGGGGCACCCAGCAGAAAAATCCCAACCCTTGCTTCCCAGGAGCTCTGCGGTCTACCTGCCAGGTAAACTTAACTCACCTGGCACAAGGTGGCCATCCCTGGTGTCACATCAACATGATCTCAGGCACAAACCTCCTTGTTTTTCCATTTTGTCTTGAAGTTACTTGTTGAAACAACTGCACAAATATGACACAGATATAAAATCAGGCATCTTCTGCCCCCAGTGCCTACTAATAAATGATTTTCTGCCACTTTAATGATAAAGATAGAACATTTCAACATTCTGCTACCCTTATTATTTGTCATTTTTGTTGATATTTCTATTGACTACATCTTTCAATATTTTAACAATGGAACATTTATTTAGGGTGTTCCAGACCCAGCCTTTAGTGGTAAAGGTTTTGTTGTTATATTTCTATTATGTTTCCTTTAAAAATCATTATCCTATTTAAATGGATTAAGTCAATTCTATAGGCATTTACCTTATGATATTGATGAAATTGATACATAGAGGGCAGTAGTACAAGTTGATTGGACTTGAGAACCTCTATTAGCACAGTTAAGTATAAATATTATCTATATGTAAACCAAAGTAGAGGCCGAGTGAGATTCTCTGACTTTTTTCCACTGTCTGCCCCTCAAGCCTGTGAGAAATGCAATAGTTCTTGCCCTATCAGTAAACAAAGGATGTCACAGTCTTCAGCACTTGCAGCCCTCCAATGTGAGCCGGCGGGCCCTGAGGCACTCAGGATATGCAAATACAGAATGCAGGCCCCAGAGAGCTGAGGTGCATATCAAAGGAAGGAATTCAGTGAGCCCAGGCAAAGAAAAGCGCCGCATTCCTCACCTTGGGAGAGCTGGTTTTCCTTAGTTAACAATCACCTTTTGATGTTCCCCATTACCTGCGCTAGTTCCCTGCCCTGTCCCCTCCCCCCGGTACTTTAGCTCAGGGAGGAAGGAGCGCAGAGGGACTCGGCTGAATAAGGGGCCTGTGCGCCTCGGGAGGAGTTTTCAGCCGCTTTCCCCGCAGTCGGGAAGAGGGGCGCTGACGCTGCAGCCGGACCCTGTGCCTCCCTTGCCCCGTTTCCCCTCAGGACGCTCAGGCCGACCCCCTCCTCACGCCCACCAGGCCTCGCGAGCCAGGACGAGGGCAGGGGCGAGAGGAGGGACCGAAGTTCCTGGGGACCAGACGCTGGAGGCCGCTCTTTCTGCACAGCAGCGGCGGGTGGCAGCGAACCCCTGCCCCTCAGAAGCTGGTCTTGTGCTGCCGCCCGGGCACCGGACCAGGCGGAGGGTCGGCGCCCACTTACCCGGCCCGCCGTCCCCGCGACTGTCATGGCTTCGGCCGCTGGGGCACCTCCAGAGCCGGCAGCCTCAGTGAGGTCGCCCTCCCCTCGGGCTCCGGGGCAGTTCCGTGAAGGCGGAGGGAGGAGACCCCGCCTGAGCCGGGAGTTCCAGCTCTGAGGAAACGCGGGCTCTGTTCAGCGCGCAGTGGGTGGGACCGCTCTGCCCCGAGGCCTTCCGGGAGGGAGCGGGGCGGCGGGGGAGGGAGCCGCCAGGAGCGCAGGGCCCCGTCGGGGGTCCTGGAGGGGCGGCCCGGCCTGGGGGCCACGCCCACTGTGGCCGCAGCCCAGGCCTTTTTCCTGGAATCCTACACAAAAAAATTAGAAAGATACACAGTCTATAGTAAATACTCACAAATGATTGTTGCTGCTGTGCTCACTATTCTATTAAAGGTGTAAAATCCATAAAACACTTTAAGTTCAAAATTAAATATGAATTTTTACCTTTCTAATTATGTCCCTGATATTCACAGTTGTGGTTAATGAATCAGAGACTGTGGCATCACTAGTTAAAAATGAGCTTGTTAAAAATATAGAACTCAGGCCCACCGGACCTACTGAATCACAATCTGCACTTTTACAATCTCCCCAGTGTACTCGTGTACCCATGAATAGTTGAAAGGTACATTTCTACCTCGACAGGTCTTTTCTCTATGAGAAATACACACATTTTATCCAGTTTGATATAAATAAAACACTCAAAAATGCATATGCCTGTGTTGAAACCATCATTTTATCATTTCTTTTCCAGACAAGTATAGTCTCTATACTGGTTTTGTGGATCACATGCCATACTCTTTTCTTGTAGTTAGAAATAAGGTAGAGCAAGTTACTTTGTAAAAAAAAAATTATATATATATATATATATGTATGTATTAGTGGATAATTGAAGACACTCTTCTAAATTAAAACCTTCTCTTAACTTGCTGTTTTCTTCTTGGGTCATATTATGAGCTCTTCCCGTGGCCACATGGCATGTGTACGTTTAATTTCAGGGACTGCTGACATTCCAGGATGTGGCCATAGATTTCTGTCAAGAGGAGTGAGAATGCCTGGACCAAGATCAATGGGAATTGTACAGGGATGTGATGTTAGAGAAGTATAGGAACCTGCTCTCCTTGGGTGAGGATACCTTCCTTCCAGAATTCCTTATCCAACCACTGGGTTTGCAGTCCTTCATTTGTAGAATGTCTCCTGGAATCTTCTGCTTCCTACAATAGGGTTTCAGATTGCAACGTTTCAGGAAAGATTGGGAGTTTGTGGGTATAATTTTTCTTATTCTTTTAAAATTGCAGCCTCCCTTTTAATATACTTTGTAACTGCTTGGGATGTGTCTATATGAACTGTGTAGTATATGCTTCTGTTGTAGTCCTTACAACATTTCATTGTCTTATTTTCTCTAACAATTTTCCATGGATTCTTTGGGCTTAAGGTATATTAAAAGGGAGACTGCGAATCTGGGACTTCCCTGGTGATGCAGTGATTAAGAATTCGCCTGCCAATGCAGGGGACCCGGTTCGATCCCCGGTCCGGGAAGATCTCACATGCCACGGAACAACTAAGCCAGTGGGCCACAACTACTGAGTCTGCACGCCACAACTACTGAAGCCGGTGTGTCTTGAGCCCGTGCGCCATTTATTTTTTGGAGAATAAAACCACTTCTGAGTGATTAAAATTTAGGCCAGCTAGTCAAAATGCTTTATCACCTGTTCTTCTAAAACACTGGTCAATGGAACAAGTTTTACTAGGGATAACAGTGTAATTGTATTCTGGAGTTCATATGGGCAATATGGTTTATGACCTTGATGCTGGATCACGACATTTCAACGGTATAACTGCTATTAATTGTCTGTTTGTTCAACGATTAAAGTCTCACGTGATCTGAGTTCAGACTGGAGTCATCCTGGTTGGTTTCTGTCTATTGCAGATTTCTTCCAGCATGAAAGGACAAGAGCAATACGGCTTCCTTTACAAAATGTCTTCAAACTAAATGATGATATAATCTACATTCAATTAATTTATACATACCCTACTGTAGAACAGGGTTCGTTACGCAGGCAGAGCCCGGTAATTATGTAAAACTGAAACTTTTTCTGCACTGGTTCAAGTCCTCTTCCTAAGAATATGTTTATAATCAACATTCTTTCACAAATTACCCAATTTAATTCACCATAGCATTCCTCATATTAACTAAATGGAAAATCCTAGGCTATATACAAATCCAGAAAGGGCCAAAAATCATCAGCCCCCATGGATGATTACAACCCATTGCTGAGGCATTCAAATTACTTATTAAAGAACCACTATGTCCATCAACATCATCAATTTATATATTATTGCCCCAATGCTAGCCTTAACCCTGGCTCTCACAACATGAATTCCTCTTCCCATATCTTATCCACTAATTAGTATAAATGTAGGCATATTATTTCTATTAGCCATATCACACCTAGCCATTTACTCCATCCTCAGATCTGGATGAACTTCACATTCAAAATACTCACTCACTGGAGCTGTAGGAACAATAGCACAGACGATCATCTCATATGAAGTAATGTAGCAGTTATTCTATTCTCAGTCTTACTGGTAAATGGATCATTTACACTTTCAACAGTAATTATTACACAAGAACACCGATGACTAATTTTCTCCTGACCCCTACCCAGAATTTGATTATCTCCGCAGTAGCAGAAATCCAGTGAAGCCCCACTTGATTTAACAGAAGTAGAATCAAAACCTGTACATGTCTTCAATGTAGAAAATGTAGCAGGCCCATTCACCCCGTCCTTCCTAGAGAATATGTCAATTTCCCTATAATAAACATTTCCACAGCAATCTATTTTTAGGAGCATTCGGCAATCCCTAGGTGCCAGAATTATAGATTCTTTCATCTTTTAAATATAGTTTTTTTTTAAAAATAATTTTTATAGTTTTACTACCTTTAAACAAAATGTACTCCATTGCTGTGGAATATTCCTTCATAGGAGCGTGCATGGTTCATTTCTGCATCCGTCTGTGATGGCCTTCAGGTTCTTTCAGGTTTGGCTCCTGTGGCTGCAAGTCCATGTCCGTGTGTCCTGGTGCAGGGCTGGTGGGTTTGTGTTCAACTGGGAGGAGCACTGTGGGTCTCTGTGCACGGACGTCGCTATCTGAGGCCCGATTGCTTCAGAAGTGGTTGCATCCCCCCGTTGCGTACCAGGCTTTCCATTGCTCCACATCCTGCTGATAATTGATACTATGTCTTTCATGTCTGCCATTCTGGTAGGTGTATACACAGTATTTTGCTTATGGCTTTAATCCCTCTGTTGTTAGTGAAGTTGTGCATCTTGTGGTATTCATGGACTATTTCCTGTTGTTTTTTGAAAAGTTTTAAAAATTGTGGTCTGGTACACATAACGTAAAATGTACTATCTTAACCATTTTTAAGTGCACATTTCAGGGTCAAGAAGTAATTCACACTGTTGTGCAAACCTGACCACCATCATCCTCCAGAACTTTTTCATCTTGCAAAATTGAAACAGTCCCCATTAAACACTCACTCCCCATTGTCCCTCCCTCAGCCTCTGGCCCTCAACGTCCTACTTTATGTCCCTATATTTCCGACTGCTCTAGGGGCCTTGTATGAGTGGATCAAGCACTGTTTGTTTTTTTGTGTCTAGCTTACATCACTGAGCATAATGCCCTCAAGGTTCATCCCTGCTGCATCCTGTGTCAGAATTGACTTCCTTTTTAGGCTGAATAGCATTCCCTTGGATTGATGGACCGTGTTTTTCTTCTCCATTCATCCATTAGTGGACACATGTAATATCTACATTCATTTCTACTGTCATAATATTTGTGGAATAAACTCAGAAAGTCCTATGAATCAAAAGTCATTTGCCATTAACTTTTTTCTTAAACTTGTTGTTGTGGAAAACATCAAGGCTAAGAAAAGGGAAAAATACATGTCAGCTTCACTTGTGTTCAGGAATTAATGCTTTACGGATTCACTTTATTCCCTGTGTGTGTGCTCTGCGTGTGCATGTGCCTGTTTGCATACATATGCTGTGCATGTGCATAGGTATGTGAACTTGCACACATTAGTGTGTGCATGGGCATATGGGTGCATGTGTGTTCACATGCTAGTGTGTGAATATAGTTGTGCCGTGCACGTGCATATGTTTGTGTGTGTGCTGTGCCTGCCTGTGCGCACACCTGTGTGTTTGCTGGAACCACTTGCAAGTTGGCTGCAGACTGAATTGTGCCCCAGATATATCCGCACGCAGCTGCTCTAACAATCCTGCGTAGCCACGTAAAGGTCACAGATCTCAGGGATTTAAATGGATGGAGCAGGATATCCTGACACAGAGTTTGTCTTCCAATGACTGTCACTGTCTCAGTAACATCCTTCACACCTTCTTTAAGCCCCATTCAGGGTCCAGTTTAGACTCCCATTACATTCATTCACCTGTCCCAGGTCCCCTAAAGCAACAATGTCACCGTTGGAGAGCCCGGCCAAGGCTGGGGGTGCCCCTCCTGTTGGCCTGGCCTCCAGGCCCTGCCCTTGGCTCCTGTTTTCTCATATCTCAGCCAGGCCCCGACTTGGATCGGGCCGCCACCTCTTTCCTCACAGGGTCCCATCGCCCAGTCAAGGGGGTTCATTCTCCCCAAACACAGCATCAGGAGTCGGGGGCTGACAGTCCCCACTGGGTCTCCTTCATGTGAGACCCTGTGCTGTTGAAAGAGCAGGCACCCTGCCCTCGGGGGTGGGGGACTGGGGGGCGACATGCGGCCCACGATGGGCAGGCGGGTCTCCGGGTGGGGCGAGCCAGTGTGCAAGGAGTTCCGCGGTGGGTTCTCCTCTCCAACGGCTTCTGTGCCCCTACCTCTCCCCGTGCCTCCCCTCGAAGACAGCACGGTGCCCGGGTTGGGAACCATGGGAGCTGTCAGCCACCGCCCCCTCTACACACACACGCACACGCACACGCACACGCACACGCTGCAGGGAAGCAGGACCTGAGTGCAGGGCTCTCAGCGGCCCTGAGCGCCCCGCCCGGAATCGGCCAGCCGAATGGACAGACCGGATCTCCCGGCCCGGACCATGCAGGACTCTCCTGACCTGGCTTGCAGTGTGGCCGCCTCCTTCTGGAAGCCTGGGAGGCTGGAATCAGGCCACTTCTTATCTGTCCTGGCAGCAGACTGGGCTGCACTCTAAGAAGTTCGTGGCTCGCCCGTGGATCCTGACCATCAGGTGGCCAGAGAAATTGGGAACATTTCTGTTTTGCCTGTTGAAATGTTTAATGACAAAGATTTTGTTCAGTTTCCTGATGTGGGTGTCCAAAGATGAGAGACCCATGTGTGTGATCTGTACCTCCTATGAGATCAGCCCTAAGCTAGTTGAAACATGATCAAGTTGTGTCTACATGGTAGATTTAGACCTCTGCATGTCCTGTCTACTGATTATGTTTAGAGCTGACCATGTGTTGTCTATAATAAGAAGATTTAGACCTGAGCATGTTCTGTGTACGCTAGGACTATGGGGACCTGGGTAGAGACCCGGCCTGGCCTCAGTACTGGGAAGCTCCGTGCCTGCATCTGAATGTCAGTGCTTAGATGTCTGGGGTCTGGAGCTGAGGTGGGCTTGTCTACGTAACAGCCTCTCTTCTGAGTGTGGTGACCTGGTCCTCCCAAGGGTCAGTGCTATGGTCGGGGCCTTAGTCTTAATCCCTGCAAGGTTCACCTTCCCTGGGGCTCATGGAGAATCCTCAGGAGGACTACCTGGCAATAATTCCAATTTACCAGCACGTGCATGGTGCATAGGGAAGCAGGTTTAGCTGCTGAATTGATTGCAGGGCACGCAGATCGGGCAAAAGGCCGATGGGTGACAGCTGAGGCTGCTGCTGAGCTCTCCCTCCAGTCTACCGTCCCTACTCAGCAGAGTCCAGAGCTGCCCCTCGGCTTTCAGCCCTGCTGTCCTGTGAGTTTTCTCAACATGTAAGTGAGACGAGAAAGGACTGAGCATGCCAGCACCAGGGTCGTGTGTTCAACTCTAGTATGAAAGCTGTAAAAACAGTTAAAATCACACAGAACCAAAGTGAGAAGAGGAGGACTCCTCTGGGGCAAGTGTGGGGAAAGGAGACCCACCTGCCACTTTTTCCCATCCCAGGAGGTCCCAGGGACCCAGCTTGTTTCCACATTGGGGGAGCCCCCTGCAGAGCCATGGTGTCCTGACCAAGGGGACGTGTGACCCCAGGTGCAGGGTCTGGGGAGGTGAGGGCACCCTGGGACTGTGGACATGTGACCCAGGTGGAGGGGTCTGGGGAGGTGGGTCACCCTGGTGAGTGTGGATGTGTGGCCCCAGGTATAGGGTGCGAGGACTGTGTGGGTCTCACCATAACTGCATGGATCAGGATCACATGGATGGGGAGACCGCATATGCGCTCTTTGCCTGCAGTGTGTCCTGTCCCCTTTGAGATTTCCAACCTCTGCATTAAGGGTGTTGTCCTGATTAACCTGTGGTTCCTTTTCTTCTCTTCATCTTGTCACAATCATATGAGGTCAGGCATGTTTGAGTGGGTTGCTGCTCTGTGTTCCGGTGAGTGACAACACTTGGTGGTATCGTATTAATACTATAGCATATCATATGTCTAATCTATGGGGGTCACCACTGCCTGAGTCCCCCAGGACATAGGTCAGGTGAGCACAGACTAGCCCCCCCTAAGAATGGTCTCCCACGTGCTCTGTGAGGGTACCGTGATGGCCCCTAAGGTAGGGGACTGTGTCTGGGCCTCCGACATTTGTGATGAAGGGGAGTCGAAATGGAATCTCAATTAACAAGACATTATTTTAAGAATTTATTTTAAGTGAAATAAAACACACGTCACATACCCTTTACCATCATCACCGTTTTAAGTGCACGTTTCTGAGGCGTCAGATAGATTCACTTTCTCGTGGAGCCATCACCACCATCACTAGAACTTTTCATCTTGCAAAACCAAAATTCCACAACCATGAAAGTCTCATTCCCCATTCCCTCCCACTGCCCCTGGCACCGATATCCACTTCAGTCCCTGAGTTGTCGACTCCAGGGCACCCACTGGAGTGGAATCCTGCAGTGTTTGCTGACGGGTCATTTTGGAAGAGCTGACTTTCAGTCTGAAGCTCTGCCTGTTGGCATCTGAAGAATCTGCATTTAAGGAGAGGGTGTATGAGGAAGGGGGTGTCTGCGGGACAAAGGTGTCCGGGGTGCAGGTGAGCCAGGACCTGACCAGCTGCCTTTTGGGTCCTCTGGTCCCATCTCTTGGTCTGTGCCTCATCTGCATCATCACTGTCCCCGCTGGCACCGCTGGGGTGTTGTTGTCTGAGTGAGAGTCCCCTGGTGCCCCTGCTCTCCTCCCCTCCTCCTGCTGGTTGCGGAGGGAACTGCTTGCTGGGTGGTCTCTACTCCTGAGGCATGAAGGACCCTGTAGCATGGACCTGCAGACTGTGGGGTGTGGTCCCAAGAGCATGGGGCCCACATAGGACACGACATCGGGGCGTGACAAGTGCTAGGGCTGCCTCATCACTGACAGGGAATGTTGCCCAGATCCTGCTCCAGAGGGCGTGGTGGGTGGCCTGGGACCCTAGAGGCCCCATTCCTATACTGGAGCTTGGAGAGTGCATCCCCATGGGCTTCAGATTCACCCCATATCTCAGCCATATCCCTCTGTCCTGTCTTTGAACTCAGGAAAACGAGCTCTCTTGTCCACAACATAGGCCTGGTCCTCTTGATACTAGGTTTCTTTAAGTTAGGCGTCCTGGGATAGCAGCTCCTTTTAGGCCTGAGAAGGAACAACTCCGGAGTGTACAACAATTTCAGAGGAAACTAATATTCAATGACTATCCCTAACTACTCGGTTGTTGACTTCTATTAGTCATTATTCTCCTGGTTTTAGCTCTGATGTGGGGATTACAGAGGAGTCAACATTTAAATCTTCGTAATCTGTGTATTTGTAGCTTCAGTATCATTACTGACCCATAGTTTTTTACGGTTTGGGAAGAGTTATTGATTTCATGTATCATGTAAAGGATTCACAATGATGATAGGACAATTAAGATTACAATAATAGCTAGTAAATTGTTCACATTTTCTCTACCTGTGCATCTATTGTATGCATATGAGTTTAGATGTCAATATTAGTGAAATGATATAGAGGACTAGAGAACTTATTTTAAAAATCACTATTAATGTGTGATGAAGAAAATGTAAAAGTTCTTCCATAATCGGTGATGTTGTATCTTGAGAGCCTAGATGAAATTGATATGCCTTAGTCATATACAGGATTTTAGCCTATCATTTAACTCTGACAAAGCTACATCACTTTTTACTTTTATCTCATTTATTGAGGAAGACATAATTGTTATGGTGTTGGCTTGAAACTGGTTGAAAAGGACTTGAGTCCTTCCTTATTTTACATTTACATAGGTAGGATCTTGAAACGTAGGATATGGTGGAGGACATCCGTGTAACCATTCTAGGTTAGGAGTAGCAATTTCCACTGCTAAGACTTCTTGTTTAGACACAAATGCTTTTCAAAGTATGAAGATTATTAGCATTACTGCTGCTACTGAGATGAATGAGCCTAAAGACAAAACATTTCATGTTGTGTGTGTCTCAGGGTACTCAGACTAACGTAGTGACATCCCTGAGAGGCCACGAAAGTGCGGCAGGAAGTCATATTTACTACTACAAATATACTTGTGAAGTGAATTTTTGCTCATGCTGAGTTAACTGTATAACCTGAGAATAGTGGGAATCAGTGTAGAAAGCCTCCTATAATAGTGAAGACTGCTCCCATGGACATTAGGTCATGGAAGGGTGCTACTACATAGTATGTATCCTGGAGGACAATGTCTGGGGATGAGTTGGCTAAGATGATTCCTGTCAAACCACCTCCTGTAAAAAGAAAAACTAAAGCCTAAATCTCATAATATAGTGGGAGGTCATAGAGAATTACCTCCGTGAACAGTTGCTAACCAGGGACTTCCCTGGTGACGCAGTGGTTAAGAATTCGTCTGCCAATGCAGGGGACACGGGTTCGAGCCCTTGTCTGGGAAGATTCCACATGCCGTGGAGCAAAAAGCCCGTGTGCCACAACTACTGAGCCTGCCCTCTAGAGCCCGCAAGCCACAACTACTGAAGCCCACGCGCCTAGAGGCCGTGCTGTGCAACAAGAGAAGCCAGTGCAATGAAAGGGCCGCACACCGCAACGAAGAGTAGCTGCCGCTCACCGCAACCAGAGAAAGCCCATGCGCAGAAACCAAGACCCAACTCAGCCAAAAAAAAAAAAAAGAAAAGAAAAAGAAAAATTAAATAAGGAGTTGCTAATCAGCTAGATACTTTTACTCCTGTAGGGATAGAAGTAATTACGGTAGCTGATGCAAAGTATGCTCCTGAGTCCACAGCTATCCCTATGGTAAACATATGATGGGCCCACAAGAGAACTCCTAAAAAACCAGTGGACATGACTCATACTATTCCCAGATAGCTGAAAGGCAATTTTTGTCCTAAATAGTATGTAATGATATGTGAGTTTATAACAAACCCTGTTAGGCCATGAATACAGACTTCAGGGTGAGCAAAGTATCAAAAGAGGTGTTGGTATAGGATTCGGTCTCCTCCTGCAGGGTCAAAGAAAGTAGTGTTTAGATTTCTATCTCTTAACAGCATGGCAATTCTGGCTGCTTGGACTGAGATTGGTAATTATAGTAATATGGCTATAGTTGGGGAAGATTAAACAAATAATGGTGTTTGGTATTGGGATATGACTGCTGGTTTTGTATTAAAGATTATAGTAATAAAAGTAATAATACCAAGAATTGAGGAGACACCTGCTAAATGTAAGGAGAAAGCAGTTAGGTCGACAGAGGCTCCTGCATGGGCCAGATTGCAGGCTAGAGCTGAATACACGGTCCCACTGGTACCAGAACCAGCTTCTACTATTGGTGATATGAGTAGGAGTAAGAATGATGGGGGAAGTCGTCAAAAGTTTATATGATTTATTGGGGGAAATGCTACTTCAGGTGTCCGAGTTATTAGTGGCTCAAGTCAGTTTTCAAAGCCTGCAATCATAACGGGTACAGCAATAAAGAAAATTATTACAAGTGCAGGGACTGTTATGACAACCTTACAGATTTGGGCATCTCCAAGTAGCGGTCCAGGTCAGCATAGCTCAGCCTGGATTAATATAATTAAGGTGCTGCCTGCTACTCCAGCTCAAGCACCAAACAGTAAATATAAAATGCCGATATCTTTGTGATTTGTTGAAAATAATCAGCAGTGTATGAACAGAGGTAAAATGACTGAGTTAGCATTAGACTGTAAATCTAAAGACAGAGATTGAACCCTCTTTCTGGCAAACCCTGTGGTGAATCAACAAATTGAATTGTAACTTCAGAGAAGCAGCTTCAATTCTGCCAGTGAGTATCCTGCCCTTTTTTTTTTTCTTTTTTTCTTTCTCAAATGAAGGAGAAGTAGACTGAAGCCAGTTGACTAGAGGATTTGCCTGTTAACTAAAGTTTCCTGGGGTTAAAACTCATCAATCTCGTAAAGATTTGGCTTCAATACAGTGTTTGCTTTACATTCAATTGATGTAGAATAAAGTCTTGCAATCCTTATTTTTAGGAATTAAGTAAATTTCACTTGTTTAGGGTTTTGAAAGCTCTTGGTCTGAACTAACCTAAATTCCTAGTCCAGCACCGATAGAATGGGTGTTGTGTGTAGTAACCGTGTGGGTATTATGATTGGTAATGATAGGAAGGTTATTTCTTTGTATGTTCAAATTGTTTTGTGTTTGTTTTGTTTAATGAAGGGAATATAGTTAGTGATGTGCAGTATGTTAGCTGCAAGTAGAAATATATGCTGAGGACTGCTATGATGGCTATTAGTGTTGGTAGAATGATGTTGTCGTTTTTGTTATCTCTTGGATAATTATTCATTTGGGTAGAAAGCCTGATAGTGGTGGGCGATGTCCTAATGATACTATAATGGTGAGGAAAATGATTGTGATGGGAGGTGTTTTATCTCATGTGTGTGATAATGATACTCTTGTAGTACATGATCTGGGCATAAATAAGAAGAAGATAGTGTTGTTATGATATAAATTAGTATGTTTAGGATTGTTATAATCTGAATATACATTATAATAGCTGTTATTCATCCTATAAGGGCAATTGATGAGGAGGGTGTAATACTTTCCAGGTGAGTATGGCGAAGCCTGCCTCAGCCTCCAGCTATGATTTATAATATCACTATGATTAATAGTATATTTAGGTTGATGGATGGTGACATGTGGTATAAAACTGATAGGGGTGCAATTTTGTCATGTTGATAGCATCAGCTCTGCTGTTCATGGGATGCCTCGTGTGACTTCAGGCACTCAGAAGTGAAATGGGGAAAGTCCTACTTTTGTGACAAGGGCGATTGTCATGAGGGTGGACGCTGCTGGATTAAAGATTCTTGTTGTTCATTGTGCTCTTTGACCAGAGTATATTAGATTAATGATAATAGCCATTATAAGTAGTATTGATGTGGTGGACTGTTTTAGGAAATATTTGTTGGATGCTTCTGTAGCTTATGGGTTCAAGTTTTTTTATTAGAATGGGAATACCATTAACCAGTGTGAGCTTGTTATACAATTATATTTCCTGAGAAAATGGTCAGTAGAATGATGGTAAAAACAATGAGAGTTTATTAGCACAGGAAGGATATACAAAAATATTTTGGGGGTACGGGCCTGAAGCTTACTTAGAGAACTTTACTATATAGCATGTGGTGTAATGTGGTAGGTAGCATGGAGAATGTAAAATTATTAGGAAGAATTCAATTCCAGGAATAAGAGCATTGAAACCTCTATGATTTACTCTATCAAAGAATCTCTTTTGTCAGACATATTTCTTAAATTTGTGGTGGGTTGCCTGGTATGATGACAAGTAGTGAAATCTCTCATATACATAAGGTTAATGTTAGTCGTAAAAAACTTTTCATAAGAGATGTATGCGTTGATCATATCAAAATTGTAGGTAGGAGGCTCAAATTCATAGAAAGGAGATTGTTAGATGTGTTTTAATGATGACTTGGGCTGTATATAATTCTGGGACCTAGGGATTGTCGAATGCTCCGAAAAATAGATTGCTGTGGAAATGTTTATTATAGGGAAATTGACATATTCTCTAGGAGGGACGGGGTGAAGGGGCCTGCTACATTTTCTACATTGAAGACTTATACAGGTTTTGATGCTACTTCCGTTAAATCAAGTGGGGCTTCATTGGATTTCTGCTACTGCGGAGATAATCAAATTCTGGGTAGGGGTCAGGAGAAAATGAGTCATAGGTGTTCTTGTGTAATAATTACTGTTGAAAGTGTAAATGATCCATTTATCAGTAAGACTGAGAATAGAATAACTGCTACATTACTTCATATGAGATGATTGTCTGTGCTATTGTTCCTAGAGCTCCAGTGAGTGTGTATTTTGAATGTGAAGTTCATCCAGATCTGAGGATGGAGTAAATGGCTAGGTGTGATATGGCTAATAGAAATAATATGCCTACATTTATATTAATTAGTGGATAAGATATGGGAAGAGGAATTCATGTTGTGAGAGCCAGGGTTAAGGCTAGCATTGGGGTTAAGGCTAGCAAGAGAAGCCACCGCAATGAGAAGCCCGCGCACCGCAACAAAGAGTAGCCCCCGCTTGCCGCAACTAGAGAAAGCCTGCGCATAGCAACGAAGACCCAACACAGCCAAAAACAAATTATATAATTAATTAGTTAACTATTTTAAACAAAAGTACTATATCCTTCTGTACAGCTTCTCTGGGAAGAACAGAGAGATGGCGTAGGAGAGTGAGAAAGACCAATATTTAGTGCACATCTCTCATGCAGGTGCTCTGCTGGCTCAGATAGATTTATCCCCACTTTACAAAGGAGGAAATAATCTCAGAGAGGTTTAGTAATTTTCCCAAAGCCAAACAGCTATGGAGTGGCAGAACCAAGATCTGAACCAAGTCTGTTACCTTCAAAGCCTAAGTCCTCATCACAACAAAACTCAATTAATATTTACATTTATCGAATTACATGGCAACCTGGGGAGTTCTTGGCACAATCCTGAATAAGAGTGAGAAAGAAAGAAATAGCATTGTTCCTATAGTCAACCCAAATTTTTGGAGCAGCTGCTAGATGCCTGGCCCTTTTTGGGGTTCAGCAGTGATCAAGACAGGAAGAGTCCTGCTTTCATGAACCACGTAGTGGGGAGGAGAGACGGGTGCAACTTGGGTGAGGGATTTCACCTTGCTGGACCTCTGTTTTGTCATCTGGAAAATGGGATGGGTGTTCCTCATTTTCTGGGATTGTCCAGCCCTCACATTCTCTGATTCCATAAGAAGCATTTGTTTTCCTGTTTCTTTCAAATTCATTCAGGCCGTGAGCTGTGATGAATGTTGTTAGCTGCTCCCCAAATCACTCTATTCCCACCCTTTTCCTGTGATCAGGTCTTTCCCGAAACATGACTCACAGTCAGTCAAGTCACAGAACCGAAGGGGCACCCAGCAGAAAAATCCCAACCCTTGCTTCCCAGGAGCTCTGCGGTCTACCTGCCAGGTAAACTTAACTCACCTGGCACAAGGTGGCCATCCCTGGTGTCACATCAACATGATCTCAGGCACAAACCTCCTTGTTTTTCCATTTTGTCTTGAAGTTACTTGTTGAAACAACTGCACAAATATGACACAGATATAAAATCAGGCATCTTCTGCCCCCAGTGCCTACTAATAAATGATTTTCTGCCACTTTAATGATAAAGATAGAACATTTCAACATTCTGCTACCCTTATTATTTGTCATTTTTGTTGATATTTCTATTGACTACATCTTTCAATATTTTAACAATGGAACATTTATTTAGGGTGTTCCAGACGCAGCCTTTAGTGGTAAAGGTTTTGTTGTTATATTTCTATTATGTTTCCTTTAAAAATCATTATCCTATTTAAATGGATTAAGTCAATTCTATAGGCATTTACCTTATGATATTGATGAAATTGATACATAGAGGGCAGTAGTACAAGTTGATTGGACTTGAGAACCTCTATTAGCACAGTTAAGGATAAATATTATCTATAAGTAAACCAAAGTACAGGCCGAGTGAGATTCTCTGACTTTTTTCCACTGTCTGCCCCTCAAGCCTGTGAGAAATGGAATAGTTCTTGCCCTATCAGTAAACAAAGGATGTCACAGGCTTCAGCACTTGCAGCCCTCCAATGTGAGCCGGCGGGCCCTGAGGCACTCAGGATATGCAAATACAGAATGCAGGCCCCAGAGAGCTGAGGTGCATATCAAAGGAAGGAAT
Organism: Balaenoptera physalus; assembly: GCF_965194825.1. Classification (NCBI taxonomy): domain Eukaryota; kingdom Metazoa; phylum Chordata; class Mammalia; order Artiodactyla; family Balaenopteridae; genus Balaenoptera; species Balaenoptera physalus. Next base: position 1,053,340 of record NW_028126526.1, read on the forward strand.
TCAGTGAGCCCAGGCAAAGAAAAGCGCCGCATTCCTCACCTTGGGAGAGCTGGTTTTCCTTAGTTAACAATCACCTTTTGATGTTCCCCATTACCTGCGCCAGTTCCCTGCCCTGTCCCCTCCCCCCGGTACTTTAGCTCAGGGAGGAAGGAGCGCAGAGGGACTCGGCTGAATAAGGGGCCTGTGCGCCTCGGGAGGAGTTTTCAGCCGCTTTCCCCGCAGTCGGGAAGAGGGGCGCTGACGCTGCAGCCGGACCCTGTGCCTCCCTTGCCCCGTTTCCCCTCAGGACGCTCAGGCCGACCCCCTCCTCACGCCCACCAGGCCTCGCGAGCCAGGACGAGGGCAGGGGCGAGAGGAGGGACCGAAGTTCCTGGGGACCAGACGCTGGAGGCCGCCCTTTCTGCACAGCAGCGGCGGGTGGCAGCGAACCCCTGCCCCTCAGAAGCTGGTCTTGTGCTGCCGCCCGGGCACCGGACCAGGCGGAGGGTCGGCGCCCACTTACCCGGCCCGCCGTCCCCGCGACTGTCATGGCTTCGGCCGCTGGGGCACCTCCAGAGCCGGCAGCCTCAGTGAGGTCGCCCTCCCCTCGGGCTCCGGGGCAGTTCCGTGAAGGCGGAGGGAGGAGACCCCGCCTGAGCCGGGAGTTCCAGCTCTGAGGAAACGCGGGCTCTGTTCAGCGCGCAGTGGGTGGGACCGCTCTGCCCCGAAGCCTTCCGGGAGGGAGCGGGGCGGCGGGGGAGGGAGCCGCCAGGAGCGCAGGGCCCCGTCGGGGGTCCTGGAGGGGCGGCCCGGCCTGGGGGCCACGCCCACTGTGGCCGCAGCCCAGGCCTTTTTCCTGGAATCCTACACAAAAAAATTAGAAAGATACACAGTCTATAGTAAATATTCACAAATGATTGTTGCTGCTGTGCTCACTATTCTATTAAAGGTGTAAAATCCATAAAACACTTTAAGTTCAAAATTAAATATGAATTTTTACCTTTCTAATTATGTCCCTGATATTCACAGTTGTGGTTAATGAATCAGAGACTGTGGCATCACTAGTTAAAAATGAGCTTGTTAAAAATATAGAACTCAGGCCCACCGGACCTACTGAATCACAATCTGCACTTTTACAATCTCCCCAGTGTACTCGTGTACCCATGAATAGTTGAAAGGTACATTTCTACCTCGACAGGTCTTTTCTCTATGAGAAATACACACATTTTATCCAGTTTGATATAAATAAAACACTCAAAAATGCATATGCCTGTGTTGAAACCATCATTTTATCATTTCTTTTCCAGACAAGTATAGTCTCTATACTGGTTTTGTGGATCACATGCCATACTCTTTTCTTGTAGTTAGAAATAAGGTAGAGCAAGTTACTTTGTAAAAAAAAAATTATATATATATATATATATATATATATATATATATATATGTATGTATTAGTGGATAATTGAAGACACTCTTCTAAATTAAAACCTTCTCTTAACTTGCTGTTTTCTTCTTGGGTCATATTATGAGCTCTTCCCGTGGCCACATGGCATGTGTACGTTTAATTTCAGGGACTGCTGACATTCCAGGATGTGGCCATAGATTTCTGTCAAGAGGAGTGAGAATGCCTGGACCAAGATCAATGGGAATTGTACAGGGATGTGATGTTAGAGAAGTATAGGAACCTGCTCTCCTTGGGTGAGGATACCTTCCTTCCAGAATTCCTTATCCAACCACTGGGTTTGCAGTCCTTCATTTGTAGAATGTCTCCTGGAATCTTCTGCTTCCTACAATAGGGTTTCAGATTGCAACGTTTCAGGAAAGATTGGGAGTTTGTGGGTATAATTTTTCTTATTCTTTTAAAATTGCAGCCTCCCTTTTAATATACTTTGTAACTGCTTGGGATGTGTCTATATGAACTGTGTACTATATGCTTCTGTTGTAGTCCTTACAATATTTCATTGTCTTATTTTCTCTAACAATTTTCCATGGATTCTTTGGGCTTAAGGTATATTAAAAGGGAGACTGCGAATCTGGGACTTCCCTGGTGATGCAGTGATTAAGAATTCGCCTGCCAATGCAGGGGACCCGGTTCGATCCCCGGTCCGGGAAGATCTCACATGCCACGGAACAACTAAGCCAGTGGGCCACAACTACTGAGTCTGCACGCCACAACTACTGAAGCCGGTGTGTCTTGAGCCCGTGCGCCATTTATTTTTTGGAGAATAAAACCACTTCTGAGTGATTAAAATTTAGGCCAGCTAGTCAAAATGCTTTATCACCTGTTCTTCTAAAACACTGGTCAATGGAACAAGTTTTACTAGGGATAACAGTGTAATTGTATTCTGGAGTTCATATGGGCAATATGGTTTATGACCTTGATGCTGGATCACGACATTTCAACGGTATAACTGCTATTAATTGTCTGTTTGTTCAACGATTAAAGTCTCACGTGATCTGAGTTCAGACTGGAGTCATCCTGGTTGGTTTCTGTCTATTGCAGATTTCTTCCAGCATGAAAGGACAAGAGCAATACGGCTTCCTTTACAAAATGTCTTCAAACTAAATGATGATATAATCTACATTCAATTAATTTATACATACCCTACTGTAGAACAGGGTTCGTTACGCAGGCAGAGCCCGGTAATTATGTAAAACTGAAACTTTTTCTGCACTGGTTCAAGTCCTCTTCCTAAGAATATGTTTATAATCAACATTCTTTCACAAATTACCCAATTTAATTCACCATAGCATTCCTCATATTAACTAAATGGAAAATCCTAGGCTATATACAAATCCAGAAAGGGCCAAAAATCATCAGCCCCCATGGATGATTACAACCCATTGCTGAGGCATTCAAATTACTTATTAAAGAACCACTATGTCCATCAACATCATCAATTTATATATTATTGCCCCAATGCTAGCCTTAACCCTGGCTCTCACAACATGAATTCCTCTTCCCATATCTTATCCACTAATTAGTATAAATGTAGGCATATTATTTCTATTAGCCATATCACACCTAGCCATTTACTCCATCCTCAGATCTGGATGAACTTCACATTCAAAATACTCACTCACTGGAGCTGTAGGAACAATAGCACAGACGATCATCTCATATGAAGTAATGTAGCAGTTATTCTATTCTCAGTCTTACTGGTAAATGGATCATTTACACTTTCAACAGTAATTATTACACAAGAACACCGATGACTAATTTTCTCCTGACCCCTACCCAGAATTTGATTATCTCCGCAGTAGCAGAAATCCAGTGAAGCCCCACTTGATTTAACAGAAGTAGAATCAAAACCTGTACATGTCTTCAATGTAGAAAATGTAGCAGGCCCATTCACCCCGTCCTTCCTAGAGAATATGTCAATTTCCCTATAATAAACATTTCCACAGCAATCTATTTTTAGGAGCATTCGGCAATCCCTAGGTGCCAGAATTATAGATTCTTTCATCTTTTAAATATAGTTTTTTTTTAAAAATAATTTTTATAGTTTTACTACCTTTAAACAAAATGTACTCCATTGCTGTGGAATATTCCTTCATAGGAGCGTGCATGGTTCATTTCTGCATCCGTCTGTGATGGCCTTCAGGTTCTTTCAGGTTTGGCTCCTGTGGCTGCAAGTCCATGTCCGTGTGTCCTGGTGCAGGGCTGGTGGGTTTGTGTTCAACTGGGAGGAGCACTGTGGGTCTCTGTGCACGGACGTCGCTATCTGAGGCCCGATTGCTTCAGAAGTGGTTGCATCCCCCCGTTGCGTACCAGGCTTTCCATTGCTCCACATCCTGCTGATAATTGATACTATGTCTTTCATGTCTGCCATTCTGGTAGGTGTATACACAGTATTTTGCTTATGGCTTTAATCCCTCTGTTGTTAGTGAAGTTGTGCATCTTGTGGTATTCATGGACTATTTCCTGTTGTTTTTTGAAAAGTTTTAAAAATTGTGGTCTGGTACACATAACGTAAAATGTACTATCTTAACCATTTTTAAGTGCACATTTCAGGGTCAAGAAGTAATTCACACTGTTGTGCAAACCTGACCACCATCATCCTCCAGAACTTTTTCATCTTGCAAAATTGAAACAGTCCCCATTAAACACTCACTCCCCATTGTCCCTCCCTCAGCCTCTGGCCCTCAACGTCCTACTTTATGTCCCTATATTTCCGACTGCTCTAGGGGCCTTGTATGAGTGGATCAAGCACTGTTTGTTTTTTTGTGTCTAGCTTACATCACTGAGCATAATGCCCTCAAGGTTCATCCCTGCTGCATCCTGTGTCAGAATTGACTTCCTTTTTAGGCTGAATAGCATTCCCTTGGATTGATGGACCGTGTTTTTCTTCTCCATTCATCCATTAGTGGACACATGTAATATCTACATTCATTTCTACTGTCATAATATTTGTGGAATAAACTCAGAAAGTCCTATGAATCAAAAGTCATTTGCCATTAACTTTTTTCTTAAACTTGTTGTTGTGGAAAACATCAAGGCTAAGAAAAGGGAAAAATACATGTCAGCTTCACTTGTGTTCAGGAATTAATGCTTTACGGATTCACTTTATTCCCTGTGTGTGTGCTCTGCGTGTGCATGTGCCTGTTTGCATACATATGCTGTGCATGTGCATAGGTATGTGAACTTGCACACATTAGTGTGTGCATGGGCATATGGGTGCATGTGTGTTCACATGCTAGTGTGTGAATATAGTTGTGCCGTGCACGTGCATATGTTTGTGTGTGTGCTGTGCCTGCCTGTGCGCACACCTGTGTGTTTGCTGGAACCACTTGCAAGTTGGCTGCAGACTGAATTGTGCCCCAGATATATCCGCACGCAGCTGCTCTAACAATCCTGCGTAGCCACGTAAAGGTCACAGATCTCAGGGATTTAAATGGATGGAGCAGGATATCCTGACACAGAGTTTGTCTTCCAATGACTGTCACTGTCTCAGTAACATCCTTCACACCTTCTTTAAGCCCCATTCAGGGTCCAGTTTAGACTCCCATTACATTCATTCACCTGTCCCAGGTCCCCTAAAGCAACAATGTCACCGTTGGAGAGCCCGGCCAAGGCTGGGGGTGCCCCTCCTGTTGGCCTGGCCTCCAGGCCCTGCCCTTGGCTCCTGTTTTCTCATATCTCAGCCAGGCCCCGACTTGGATCGGGCCGCCACCTCTTTCCTCACAGGGTCCCATCGCCCAGTCAAGGGGGTTCATTCTCCCCAAACACAGCATCAGGAGTCGGGGGCTGACAGTCCCCACTGGGTCTCCTTCATGTGAGACCCTGTGCTGTTGAAAGAGCAGGCACCCTGCCCTCGGGGGTGGGGGACTGGGGGGCGACATGCGGCCCACGATGGGCAGGCGGGTCTCCGGGTGGGGCGAGCCAGTGTGCAAGGAGTTCCGCGGTGGGTTCTCCTCTCCAACGGCTTCTGTGCCCCTACCTCTCCCCGTGCCTCCCCTCGAAGACAGCACGGTGCCCGGGTTGGGAACCATGGGAGCCGTCAGCCACCGCCCCCTCTACACACACACACACACGCACACGCACACGCACACGCACACGCTGCAGGGAAGCAGGACCTGAGTGCAGGGCTCTCAGCGGCCCTGAGCGCCCCGCCCGGAATCGGCCAGCCGAATGGACAGACCGGATCTCCCGGCCCGGACCATGCAGGACTCTCCTGACCTGGCTTGCAGTGTGGCCGCCTCCTTCTGGAAGCCTGGGAGGCTGGAATCAGGCCACTTCTTATCTGTCCTGGCAGCAGACTGGGCTGCACTCTAAGAAGTTCGTGGCTCGCCCGTGGATCCTGACCATCAGGTGGCCAGAGAAATTGGGAACATTTCTGTTTTGCCTGTTGAAATGTTTAATGACAAAGATTTTGTTCAGTTTCCTGATGTGGGTGTCCAAAGATGAGAGACCCATGTGTGTGATCTGTACCTCCTATGAGATCAGCCCTAAGCTAGTTGAAACATGATCAAGTTGTGTCTACATGGTAGATTTAGACCTCTGCATGTCCTGTCTACTGATTATGTTTAGAGCTGACCATGTGTTGTCTATAATAAGAAGATTTAGACCTGAGCATGTTCTGTGTACGCTAGGACTATGGGGACGGGACCTGGGTAGAGACCCGGCCTGGCCTCAGTACTGGGAAGCTCCGTGCCTGCATCTGAATGTCAGTGCTTAGATGTCTGGGGTCTGGAGCTGAGGTGGGCTTGTCTACGTAACAGCCTCTCTTCTGAGTGTGGTGACCTGGTCCTCCCAAGGGTCAGTGCTATGGTCGGGGCCTTAGTCTTAATCCCTGCAAGGTTCACCTTCCCTGGGGCTCATGGAGAATCCTCAGGAGGACTACCTGGCAATAATTCCAATTTACCAGCACGTGCATGGTGCATAGGGAAGCAGGTTTAGCTGCTGAATTGATTGCAGGGCACGCAGATCGGGCAAAAGGCCGATGGGTGACAGCTGAGGCTGCTGCTGAGCTCTCCCTCCAGTCTACCGTCCCTACTCAGCAGAGTCCAGAGCTGCCCCTCGGCTTTCAGCCCTGCTGTCCTGTGAGTTTTCTCAACATGTAAGTGAGACGAGAAAGGACTGAGCATGCCAGCACCAGGGTCGTGTGTTCAACTCTAGTATGAAAGCTGTAAAAACAGTTAAAATCACACAGAACCAAAGTGAGAAGAGGAGGACTCCTCTGGGGCAAGTGTGGGGAAAGGAGACCCACCTGCCACTTTTTCCCATCCCAGGAGGTCCCAGGGACCCAGCTTGTTTCCACATTGGGGGAGCCCCCTGCAGAGCCATGGTGTCCTGACCAAGGGGACGTGTGACCCCAGGTGCAGGGTCTGGGGAGGTGAGGGCACCCTGGGACTGTGGACATGTGACCCAGGTGGAGGGGTCTGGGGAGGTGGGTCACCCTGGTGAGTGTGGATGTGTGGCCCCAGGTATAGGGTGCGAGGACTGTGTGGGTCTCACCATAACTGCATGGATCAGGATCACATGGATGGGGAGACCGCATATGCGCTCTTTGCCTGCAGTGTGTCCTGTCCCCTTTGAGATTTCCAACCTCTGCATTAAGGGTGTTGTCCTGATTAACCTGTGGTTCCTTTTCTTCTCTTCATCTTGTCACAATCATATGAGGTCAGGCATGTTTGAGTGGGTTGCTGCTCTGTGTTCCGGTGAGTGACAACACTTGGTGGTATCGTATTAATACTATAGCATATCATATGTCTAATCTATGGGGGTCACCACTGCCTGAGTCCCCCAGGACATAGGTCAGGTGAGCACAGACTAGCCCCCCCTAAGAATGGTCTCCCACGTGCTCTGTGAGGGTACCGTGATGGCCCCTAAGGTAGGGGACTGTGTCTGGGCCTCCGACATTTGTGATGAAGGGGAGTCGAAATGGAATCTCAATTAACAAGACATTATTTTAAGAATTTATTTTAAGTGAAATAAAACACACGTCACATACCCTTTACCATCATCACCGTTTTAAGTGCACGTTTCTGAGGCGTCAGATAGATTCACTTTCTCGTGGAGCCATCACCACCATCACTAGAACTTTTCATCTTGCAAAACCAAAATTCCACAACCATGAAAGTCTCATTCCCCATTCCCTCCCACTGCCCCTGGCACCGATATCCACTTCAGTCCCTGAGTTGTCGACTCCAGGGCACCCACTGGAGTGGAATCCTGCAGTGTTTGCTGACGGGTCATTTTGGAAGAGCTGACTTTCAGTCTGAAGCTCTGCCTGTTGGCATCTGAAGAATCTGCATTTAAGGAGAGGGTGTATGAGGAAGGGGGTGTCTGCGGGACAAAGGTGTCCGGGGTGCAGGTGAGCCAGGACCTGACCAGCTGCCTTTTGGGTCCTCTGGTCCCATCTCTTGGTCTGTGCCTCATCTGCATCATCACTGTCCCCGCTGGCACCGCTGGGGTGTTGTTGTCTGAGTGAGAGTCCCCTGGTGCCCCTGCTCTCCTCCCCTCCTCCTGCTGGTTGCGGAGGGAACTGCTTGCTGGGTGGTCTCTACTCCTGAGGCATGAAGGACCCTGTAGCATGGACCTGCAGACTGTGGGGTGTGGTCCCAAGAGCATGGGGCCCACATAGGACACGACATCGGGGCGTGACAAGTGCTAGGGCTGCCTCATCACTGACAGGGAATGTTGCCCAGATCCTGCTCCAGAGGGCGTGGTGGGTGGCCTGGGACCCTAGAGGCCCCATTCCTATACTGGAGCTTGGAGAGTGCATCCCCATGGGCTTCAGATTCACCCCATATCTCAGCCATATCCCTCTGTCCTGTCTTTGAACTCAGGAAAACGAGCTCTCTTGTCCACAACATAGGCCTGGTCCTCTTGATACTAGGTTTCTTTAAGTTAGGCGTCCTGGGATAGCAGCTCCTTTTAGGCCTGAGAAGGAACAACTCCGGAGTGTACAACAATTTCAGAGGAAACTAATATTCAATGACTATCCCTAACTACTCGGTTGTTGACTTCTATTAGTCATTATTCTCCTGGTTTTAGCTCTGATGTGGGGATTACAGAGGAGTCAACATTTAAATCTTCGTAATCTGTGTATTTGTAGCTTCAGTATCATTACTGACCCATAGTTTTTTACGGTTTGGGAAGAGTTATTGATTTCATGTATCATGTAAAGGATTCACAATGATGATAGGACAATTAAGATTACAATAATAGCTAGTAAATTGTTCACATTTTCTCTACCTGTGCATCTATTGTATGCATATGAGTTTAGATGTCAATATTAGTGAAATGATATAGAGGACTAGAGAACTTATTTTAAAAATCACTATTAATGTGTGATGAAGAAAATGTAAAAGTTCTTCCATAATCGGTGATGTTGTATCTTGAGAGCCTAGATGAAATTGATATGCCTTAGTCATATACAGGATTTTAGCCTATCATTTAACTCTGACAAAGCTACATCACTTTTTACTTTTATCTCATTTATTGAGGAAGACATAATTGTTATGGTGTTGGCTTGAAACTGGTTGAAAAGGACTTGAGTCCTTCCTTATTTTACATTTACATAGGTAGGATCTTGAAACGTAGGATATGGTGGAGGACATCCGTGTAACCATTCTAGGTTAGGAGTAGCAATTTCCACTGCTAAGACTTCTTGTTTAGACACAAATGCTTTTCAAAGTATGAAGATTATTAGCATTACTGCTGCTACTGAGATGAATGAGCCTAAAGACAAAACATTTCATGTTGTGTGTGTCTCAGGGTACTCAGACTAACGTAGTGACATCCCTGAGAGGCCACGAAAGTGCGGCAGGAAGTCATATTTACTACTACAAATATACTTGTGAAGTGAATTTTTGCTCATGCTGAGTTAACTGTATAACCTGAGAATAGTGGGAATCAGTGTAGAAAGCCTCCTATAATAGTGAAGACTGCTCCCATGGACATTAGGTCATGGAAGTGTGCTACTACATAGTATGTATCCTGGAGGACAATGTCTGGGGATGAGTTGGCTAAGATGATTCCTGTCAAACCACCTCCTGTAAAAAGAAAAACTAAAGCCTAAATCTCATAATATAGTGGGAGGTCATAGAGAATTACCTCCGTGAACAGTTGCTAACCAGGGACTTCCCTGGTGACGCAGTGGTTAAGAATTCGTCTGCCAATGCAGGGGACACGGGTTCGAGCCCTTGTCTGGGAAGATTCCACATGCCGTGGAGCAAAAAGCCCGTGTGCCACAACTACTGAGCCTGCCCTCTAGAGCCCGCAAGCCACAACTACTGAAGCCCACGCGCCTAGAGGCCGTGCTGTGCAACAAGAGAAGCCAGTGCAATGAAAGGGCCGCACACCGCAACGAAGAGTAGCTGCCGCTCACCGCAACCAGAGAAAGCCCATGCGCAGAAACCAAGACCCAACTCAGCCAAAAAAAAAAAAAAGAAAAGAAAAAGAAAAATTAAATAAGGAGTTGCTAATCAGCTAGATACTTTTACTCCTGTAGGGATAGAAGTAATTACGGTAGCTGATGCAAAGTATGCTCCTGAGTCCACAGCTATCCCTATGGTAAACATATGATGGGCCCACAAGAGAACTCCTAAAAAACCAGTGGACATGACTCATACTATTCCCAGATAGCTGAAAGGCAATTTTTGTCCTAAATAGTATGTAATGATATGTGAGTTTATAACAAACCCTGTTAGGCCATGAATACAGACTTCAGGGTGAGCAAAGTATCAAAAGAGGTGTTGGTATAGGATTCGGTCTCCTCCTGCAGGGTCAAAGAAAGTAGTGTTTAGATTTCTATCTCTTAACAGCATGGCAATTCTGGCTGCTTGGACTGAGATTGGTAATTATAGTAATATGGCTATAGTTGGGGAAGATTAAACAAATAATGGTGTTTGGTATTGGGATATGACTGCTGGTTTTGTATTAAAGATTATAGTAATAAAAGTAATAATACCAAGAATTGAGGAGACACCTGCTAAATGTAAGGAGAAAGCAGTTAGGTCGACAGAGGCTCCTGCATGGGCCAGATTGCAGGCTAGAGCTGAATACACGGTCCCACTGGTACCAGAACCAGCTTCTACTATTGGTGATATGAGTAGGAGTAAGAATGATGGGGGAAGTCGTCAAAAGTTTATATGATTTATTGGGGGAAATGCTACTTCAGGTGTCCGAGTTATTAGTGGCTCAAGTCAGTTTTCAAAGCCTGCAATCATAACGGGTACAGCAATAAAGAAAATTATTACAAGTGCAGGGACTGTTATGACAACCTTACAGATTTGGGCATCTCCAAGTAGCGGTCCAGGTCAGCATAGCTCAGCCTGGATTAATATAATTAAGGTGCTGCCTGCTACTCCAGCTCAAGCACCAAACAGTAAATATAAAATGCCGATATCTTTGTGATTTGTTGAAAATAATCAGCAGTGTATGAACAGAGGTAAAATGACTGAGTTAGCATTAGACTGTAAATCTAAAGACAGAGATTGAACCCTCTTTCTGGCAAACCCTGTGGTGAATCAACAAATTGAATTGTAACTTCAGAGAAGCAGCTTCAATTCTGCCAGTGAGTATCCTGCCCTTTTTTTTTTTCTTTTTTTCTTTCTCAAATGAAGGAGAAGTAGACTGAAGCCAGTTGACTAGAGGATTTGCCTGTTAACTAAAGTTTCCTGGGGTTAAAACTCATCAATCTCGTAAAGATTTGGCTTCAATACAGTGTTTGCTTTACATTCAATTGATGTAGAATAAAGTCTTGCAATCCTTATTTTTAGGAATTAAGTAAATTTCACTTGTTTAGGGTTTTGAAAGCTCTTGGTCTGAACTAACCTAAATTCCTAGTCCAGCACCGATAGAATGGGTGTTGTGTGTAGTAACCGTGTGGGTATTATGATTGGTAATGATAGGAAGGTTATTTCTTTGTATGTTCAAATTGTTTTGTGTTTGTTTTGTTTAATGAAGGGAATATAGTTAGTGATGTGCAGTATGTTAGCTGCAAGTAGAAATATATGCTGAGGACTGCTATGATGGCTATTAGTGTTGGTAGAATGATGTTGTCGTTTTTGTTATCTCTTGGATAATTATTCATTTGGGTAGAAAGCCTGATAGTGGTGGGCGATGTCCTAATGATACTATAATGGTGAGGAAAATGATTGTGATGGGAGGTGTTTTATCTCATGTGTGTGATAATGATACTCTTGTAGTACATGATCTGGGCATAAATAAGAAGAAGATAGTGTTGTTATGATATAAATTAGTATGTTTAGGATTGTTATAATCTGAATATACATTATAATAGCTGTTATTCATCCTATAAGGGCAATTGATGAGGAGGGTGTAATACTTTCCAGGTGAGTATGGCGAAGCCTGCCTCAGCCTCCAGCTATGATTTATAATATCACTATGATTAATAGTATATTTAGGTTGATGGATGGTGACATGTGGTATAAAACTGATAGGGGTGCAATTTTGTCATGTTGATAGCATCAGCTCTGCTGTTCATGGGATGCCTCGTGTGACTTCAGGCACTCAGAAGTGAAATGGGGAAAGTCCTACTTTTGTGACAAGGGCGATTGTCATGAGGGTGGACGCTGCTGGATTAAAGATTCTTGTTGTTCATTGTGCTCTTTGACCAGAGTATATTAGATTAATGATAATAGCCATTATAAGTAGTATTGATGTGCTGGACTGTTTTAGGAAATATTTGTTGGATGCTTCTGTAGCTTATGGGTTCAAGTTTTTTTATTAGAATGGGAATACCATTAACCAGTGTGAGCTTGTTATACAATTATATTTCCTGAGAAAATGGTCAGTAGAATGATGGTAAAAACAATGAGAGTTTATTAGCACAGGAAGGATATACAAAAATATTTTGGGGGTACGGGCCTGAAGCTTACTTAGAGAACTTTACTATATAGCATGTGGTGTAATGTGGTAGGTAGCATGGAGAATGTAAAATTATTAGGAAGAATTCAATTCCAGGAATAAGAGCATTGAAACCTCTATGATTTACTCTATCAAAGAATCTCTTTTGTCAGACATATTTCTTAAATTTGTGGTGGGTTGCCTGGTATGATGACAAGTAGTGAAATCTCTCATATACATAAGGTTAATGTTAGTCGTAAAAAACTTTTCATAAGAGATGTATGCGTTGATCATATCAAAATTGTAGGTAGGAGGCTCAAATTCATAGAAAGGAGATTGTTAGATGTGTTTTAATGATGACTTGGGCTGTATATAATTCTGGGACCTAGGGATTGTCAAATGCTCCGAAAAATAGATTGCTGTGGAAATGTTTATTATAGGGAAATTGACATATTCTCTAGGAGGGACGGGGTGAAGGGGCCTGCTACATTTTCTACATTGAAGACTTATACAGGTTTTGATGCTACTTCCGTTAAATCAAGTGGGGCTTCATTGGATTTCTGCTACTGCGGAGATAATCAAATTCTGGGTAGGGGTCAGGAGAAAATGAGTCATAGGTGTTCTTGTGTAATAATTACTGTTGAAAGTGTAAATGATCCATTTATCAGTAAGACTGAGAATAGAATAACTGCTACATTACTTCATATGAGATGATTGTCTGTGCTATTGTTCCTAGAGCTCCAGTGAGTGTGTATTTTGAATGTGAAGTTCATCCAGATCTGAGGATGGAGTAAATGGCTAGGTGTGATATGGCTAATAGAAATAATATGCCTACATTTATATTAATTAGTGGATAAGATATGGGAAGAGGAATTCATGTTGTGAGAGCCAGGGTTAAGGCTAGCATTGGGGTTAAGGCTAGCAAGAGAAGCCACCGCAATGAGAAGCCCGCGCACCGCAACAAAGAGTAGCCCCCGCTTGCCGCAACTAGAGAAAGCCTGCGCATAGCAACGAAGACCCAACACAGCCAAAAACAAATTATATAATTAATTAGTTAACTATTTTAAACAAAAGTACTATATCCTTCTGTACAGCTTCTCTGGGAAGAACAGAGAGATGGCGTAGGAGAGTGAGAAAGACCAATATTTAGTGCACATCTCTCATGCAGGTGCTCTGCTGGCTCAGATAGATTTATCCCCACTTTACAAAGGAGGAAATAATCTCAGAGAGGTTTAGTAATTTTCCCAAAGCCAAACAGCTATGGAGTGGCAGAACCAAGATCTGAACCAAGTCTGTTACCTTCAAAGCCTAAGTCCTCATCACAACAAAACTCAATTAATATTTACATTTATCGAATTACATGGCAACCTGGGGAGTTCTTGGCACAATCCTGAATAAGAGTGAGAAAGAAAGAAATAGCATTGTTCCTATAGTCAACCCAAATTTTTGGAGCAGCTGCTAGATGCCTGGCCCTTTTTGGGGTTCAGCAGTGATCAAGACAGGAAGAGTCCTGCTTTCATGAACCACGTAGTGGGGAGGAGAGACGGGTGCAACTTGGGTGAGGGATTTCACCTTGCTGGACCTCTGTTTTGTCATCTGGAAAATGGGATGGGTGTTCCTCATTTTCTGGGATTGTCCAGCCCTCACATTCTCTGATTCCATAAGAAGCATTTGTTTTCCTGTTTCTTTCAAATTCATTCAGGCCGTGAGCTGTGATGAATGTTGTTAGCTGCTCCCCAAATCACTCTATTCCCACCCTTTTCCTGTGATCAGGTCTTTCCCGAAACATGACTCACAGTCAGTCAAGTCACAGAACCGAAGGGGCACCCAGCAGAAAAATCCCAACCCTTGCTTCCCAGGAGCTCTGCGGTCTACCTGCCAGGTAAACTTAACTCACCTGGCACAAGGTGGCCATCCCTGGTGTCACATCAACATGATCTCAGGCACAAACCTCCTTGTTTTTCCATTTTGTCTTGAAGTTACTTGTTGAAACAACTGCACAAATATGACACAGATATAAAATCAGGCATCTTCTGCCCCCAGTGCCTACTAATAAATGATTTTCTGCCACTTTAATGATAAAGATAGAACATTTCAACATTCTGCTACCCTTATTATTTGTCATTTTTGTTGATATTTCTATTGACTACATCTTTCAATATTTTAACAATGGAACATTTATTTAGGGTGTTCCAGACCCAGCCTTTAGTGGTAAAGGTTTTGTTGTTATATTTCTATTATGTTTCCTTTAAAAATCATTATCCTATTTAAATGGATTAAGTCAATTCTATAGGCATTTACCTTATGATATTGATGAAATTGATACATAGAGGGCAGTAGTACAAGTTGATTGGACTTGAGAACCTCTATTAGCACAGTTAAGTATAAATATTATCTATATGTAAACCAAAGTACAGGCCGAGTGAGATTCTCTGACTTTTTTCCACTGTCTGCCCCTCAAGCCTGTGAGAAATGGAATAGTTCTTGCCCTATCAGTAAACAAAGGATGTCACAGTCTTCAGCACTTGCAGCCCTCCAATGTGAGCCGGCGGGCCCTGAGGCACTCAGGATATGCAAATACAGAATGCAGGCCCCAGAGAGCTGAGGTGCATATCAAAGGAAGGAATTCAGTGAGCCCAGGCAAAGAAAAGCGCCGCATTCCTCACCTTGGGAGAGCTGGTTTTCCTTAGTTAACAATCACCTTTTGATGTTCCCCATTACCTGCGCCAGTTCCCTGCCCTGTCCCCTCCCCCCGGTACTTTAGCTCAGGGAGGAAGGAGCGCAGAGGGACTCGGCTGAATAAGGGGCCTGTGCGCCTCGGGAGGAGTTTTCAGCCGCTTTCCCCGCAGTCGGGAAGAGGGGCGCTGACGCTGCAGCCGGACCCTGTGCCTCCCTTGCCCCGTTTCCCCTCAGGACGCTCAGGCCGACCCCCTCCTCACGCCCACCAGGCCTCGCGAGCCAGGACGAGGGCAGGGGCGAGAGGAGGGACCGAAGTTCCTGGGGACCAGACGCTGGAGGCCGCTCTTTCTGCACAGCAGCGGCGGGTGGCAGCGAACCCCTGCCCCTCAGAAGCTGGTCTTGTGCTGCCGCCCGGGCACCGGACCAGGCGGAGGGTCGGCGCCCACTTACCCGGCCCGCCGTCCCCGCGACTGTCATGGCTTCGGCCGCTGGGGCACCTCCAGAGCCGGCAGCCTCAGTGAGGTCGCCCTCCCCTCGGGCTCCGGGGCAGTTCCGTGAAGGCGGAGGGAGGAGACCCCGCCTGAGCCGGGAGTTCCAGCTCTGAGGAAACGCGGGCTCTGTTCAGCGCGCAGTGGGTGGGACCGCTCTGCCCCGAGGCCTTCCGGGAGGGAGCGGGGCGGCGGGGGAGGGAGCCGCCAGGAGCGCAGGGCCCCGTCGGGGGTCCTGGAGGGGCGGCCCGGCCTGGGGGCCACGCCCACTGTGGCCGCAGCCCAGGCCTTTTTCCTGGAATCCTACACAAAAAAATTAGAAAGATACACAGTCTATAGTAAATATTCACAAATGATTGTTGCTGCTGTGCTCACTATTCTATTAAAGGTGTAAAATCCATAAAACACTTTAAGTTCAAAATTAAATATGAATTTTTACCTTTCTAATTATGTCCCTGATATTCACAGTTGTGGTTAATGAATCAGAGACTGTGGCATCACTAGTTAAAAATGAGCTTGTTAAAAATATAGAACTCAGGCCCACCGGACCTACTGAATCACAATCTGCACTTTTACAATCTCCCCAGTGTACTCGTGTACCCATGAATAGATGAAAGGTACATTTTTACCTCGACAGGTCTTTTCTCTATGAGAAATACACACATTTTATCCAGTTTGATATAAATAAAACACTCAAAAATGCATATGCCTGTGTTGAAACCATCATTTTATCATTTCTTTTCCAGACAAGTATAGTCTCTATACTGGTTTTGTGGATCACATGCCATACTCTTTTCTTGTAGTTAGAAATAAGGTAGAGCAAGTTACTTTGTAAAAAAAAAAAAAATATATATATATATGTATGTATTAGTGGATAATTGAAGACACTCTTCTAAATTAAAACCTTCTCTTAACTTGCTGTTTTCTTCTTGGGTCATATTATGAGCTCTTCCCGTGGCCACATGGCATGTGTACGTTTAATTTCAGGGACTGCTGACATTCCAGGATGTGGCCATAGATTTCTGTCAAGAGGAGTGAGAATGCCTGGACCAAGATCAATGGGAATTGTACAGGGATGTGATGTTAGAGAAGTATAGGAACCTGCTCTCCTTGGGTGAGGATACCTTCCTTCCAGAATTCCTTATCCAACCACTGGGTTTGCAGTCCTTCATTTGTAGAATGTCTCCTGGAATCTTCTGCTTCCTACAATAGGGTTTCAGATTGCAACGTTTCAGGAAAGATTGGGAGTTTGTGGGTATAATTTTTCTTATTCTTTTAAAATTGCAGCCTCCCTTTTAATATACTTTGTAACTGCTTGGGATGTGTCTATATGAACTGTGTACTATATGCTTCTGTTGTAGTCCTTACAACATTTCATTGTCTTATTTTCTCTAACAATTTTCCATGGATTCTTTGGGCTTAAGGTATATTAAAAGGGAGACTGCGAATCTGGGACTTCCCTGGTGATGCAGTGATTAAGAATTCGCCTGCCAATGCAGGGGACCCGGTTCGATCCCCGGTCCGGGAAGATCTCACATGCCACGGAACAACTAAGCCAGTGGGCCACAACTACTGAGTCTGCACGCCACAACTACTGAAGCCGGTGTGTCTTGAGCCCGTGCGCCATTTATTTTTTGGAGAATAAAACCACTTCTGAGTGATTAAAATTTAGGCCAGCTAGTCAAAATGCTTTATCACCTGTTCTTCTAAAACACTGGTCAATGGAACAAGTTTTACTAGGGATAACAGTGTAATTGTATTCTGGAGTTCATATGGGCAATATGGTTTATGACCTTGATGCTGGATCACGACATTTCAACGGTATAACTGCTATTAATTGTCTGTTTGTTCAACGATTAAAGTCTCACGTGATCTGAGTTCAGACTGGAGTCATCCTGGTTGGTTTCTGTCTATTGCAGATTTCTTCCAGCATGAAAGGACAAGAGCAATACGGCTTCCTTTACAAAATGTCTTCAAACTAAATGATGATATAATCTACATTCAATTAATTTATACATACCCTACTGTAGAACAGGGTTCGTTACGCAGGCAGAGCCCGGTAATTATGTAAAACTGAAACTTTTTCTGCACTGGTTCAAGTCCTCTTCCTAAGAATATGTTTATAATCAACATTCTTTCACAAATTACCCAATTTAATTCACCATAGCATTCCTCATATTAACTAAATGGAAAATCCTAGGCTATATACAAATCCAGAAAGGGCCAAAAATCATCAGCCCCCATGGATGATTACAACCCATTGCTGAGGCATTCAAATTACTTATTAAAGAACCACTATGTCCATCAACATCATCAATTTATATATTATTGCCCCAATGCTAGCCTTAACCCTGGCTCTCACAACATGAATTCCTCTTCCCATATCTTATCCACTAATTAGTATAAATGTAGGCATATTATTTCTATTAGCCATATCACACCTAGCCATTTACTCCATCCTCAGATCTGGATGAACTTCACATTCAAAATACTCACTCACTGGAGCTGTAGGAACAATAGCACAGACGATCATCTCATATGAAGTAATGTAGCAGTTATTCTATTCTCAGTCTTACTGGTAAATGGATCATTTACACTTTCAACAGTAATTATTACACAAGAACACCGATGACTAATTTTCTCCTGACCCCTACCCAGAATTTGATTATCTCCGCAGTAGCAGAAATCCAGTGAAGCCCCACTTGATTTAACAGAAGTAGAATCAAAACCTGTACATGTCTTCAATGTAGAAAATGTAGCAGGCCCATTCACCCCGTCCTTCCTAGAGAATATGTCAATTTCCCTATAATAAACATTTCCACAGCAATCTATTTTTAGGAGCATTCGGCAATCCCTAGGTGCCAGAATTATAGATTCTTTCATCTTTTAAATATAGTTTTTTTTAAAAAATAATTTTTATAGTTTTACTACCTTTAAACAAAATGTACTCCATTGCTGTGGAATATTCCTTCATAGGAGCGTGCATGGTTCATTTCTGCATCCGTCTGTGATGGCCTTCAGGTTCTTTCAGGTTTGGCTCCTGTGGCTGCAAGTCCATGTCCGTGTGTCCTGGTGCAGGGCTGGTGGGTTTGTGTTCAACTGGGAGGAGCACTGTGGGTCTCTGTGCACGGACGTCGCTATCTGAGGCCCGATTGCTTCAGAAGTGGTTGCATCCCCCCGTTGCGTACCAGGCTTTCCATTGCTCCACATCCTGCTGATATTTGATACTATGTCTTTCATGTCTGCCATTCTGATAGGTGTATGCACAGTATTTTGCTGATGGCTTTAATCCCTCTGTTGTTAGTGAAGTTGTGCATCTTGTGGTATTCATGGACTATTTCCTGTTGTTTTTTGAAAAGTTTTAAAAATTGTGGTCTGGTACATATAACGTAAAATGTACTATCTTAACCATTTTTAAGTGCACATTTCAGGGTCAAGAAGTAATTCACACTGTTGTGCAAACCTGACCACCATCATCCTCCAGAACTTTTTCATCTTGCAAAATTGAAACAGTCCCCATTAAACACTCACTCCCCATTGTCCCTCCCTCAGCCTCTGGCCCCCAACGTCCTACTTTATGTCCCTATATTTCCGACTGCTCTAGGGGCCTTGTATGAGTGGATCAAGCACTGTTTGTTTTTTTGTGTCTAGCTTACATCACTGAGCATAATGCCCTCAAGGTTCATCCCTGCTGCATCCTGTGTCAGAATTGACTTCCTTTTTAGGCTGAATAGCATTCCCTTGGATTGATGGACCGTGTTTTTCTTCTCCATTCATCCATTAGTGGACACATGTAATATCTACATTCATTTCTACTGTCATAATATTTGTGGAATAAACTCAGAAAGTCCTATGAATCAAAAGTCATTTGCCATTAACTTTTTTCTTAAACTTGTTGTTGTGGAAAACATCAAGACTAAGAAAAGGGAAAAATACATGTCAGCTTCACTTGTGTTCAGGAATTAATGCTTTACGGATTCACTTTATTCCCTGTGTGTGTGCTCTGCGTGTGCATGTGCCTGTTTGCATACATATGCTGTGCATGTGCATATGTATGTGAACTTGCACACATTAGTGTGTGCATGGGCATATGAGTGCATGTGTGTTCACATGCTAGTGTGTGAATATAGTTGTGCTGTGCACGTGCATATGTTTGTGTGTGTGCTGTGCCTGCCTGTGCGCACACCTGTGTGTTTGCTGGAACCACTTGCAAGTTGGCTGCAGACTGAATTGTGCCCCAGATATATCCGCATGCAGCTGCTCTAACAATCCTGCGTAGCCACGTAAAGGTCACAGATCTCAGGGATTTAAATGGATGGAGCAGGATATCCTGACACAGAGTTTGTCTTCCAATGACTGTCACTGTCTTAGTAACATCCTTCACACCTTCTTTAAGCCCCATTCAGGGTCCAGTTTAGACTCCCATTACATTCAGTCACCTGTCCCAGGTCCCCTAAAGCAACAATGTCACCGTTGGAGAGCCCGGCCAAGGCTGGGGGTGCCCCTCCTGTTGGCCTGGCCTCCAGGCCCTGCCCTTGGCTCCTGTTTTCTCATATCTCAGCCAGGCCCCGACTTGGATCGGGCCGCCACCTCTTTCCTCACAGGGTCCCATCGCCCAGTCAAGGGGGTTCATTCTCCCCAAACACAGCATCAGGAGTCGGGGGCTGACAGTCCCCACTGGGTCTCCTTCATGTGAGACCCTGTGCTGTTGAAAGAGCAGGCACCCTGCCCTCGGGGGTGCGGGGCTGGGGGGCGACATGCGGCCCACGATGGGCAGGCGGGTCTCCGGGTGGGGCGAGCCAGTGTGCAAGGAGTTCCGCGGTGGGTTCTCCTCTCCAACGGCTTCTGTGCCCCTACCTCTCCCCGTGCCTCCCTTCGAAGACAGCACGGTGCCCGGGTTGGGAACCATGGGAGCCGTCAGCCACCGCCCCCTCTACACACACACACACACGCACACGCACACGCACACGCTGCAGGGAAGCAGGACCTGAGTGCAGGGCTCTCAGCGGCCCTGAGCGCCCCGCCCGGAATCGGCCAGCCGAATGGACAGACCGGATCTCCCGGCCCGGACCATGCAGGACTCTCCTGACCTGGCTTGCAGTGTGGCCGCCTCCTTCTGGAAGCCTGGGAGGCTGGAATCAGGCCACTTCTTATCTGTCCTGGCAGCAGACTGGGCTGCACTGTAAGAAGTTAGTGGCTCACCCGTGGATCCTGACCATCAGGTGGACAGAGAAATTGGGAACATTTCTGTTTTGCCTGTTGAAATGTTTAATGACAAAGATTTTGTTCAGTTTCCTGATGTGGGTGTCCAAAGATGAGAGACCCATGTGTGTGATCTGTACCTCCTATGAGATCAGCCGTAAGCTAGTTGAAACATGATCAAGTTGTGTCTACATGGTAGATTTAGACCTCTGCATGTCCTGTCTACTGATTATGTTTAGAGCTGACCATGTGTTGTCTATAATAAGAAGATTTAGACCTGATCATGTTCTGTGTACGCTAGGACTATGGGGACCTGGGTAGAGACCCGGCCTGGCCTCAGTACTGGGAAGCTCCATGCCTGCATCTGAATGTCAGTGCTTAGATGTCTGGGGTCTGGAGCTGAGGTGGGCTTGTCTACGTAACAGCCTCTCTTCTGAGTGTGGTGACCTGGTCCTCCCAAGGGTCAGTGCTATGGTCGGGGCCTTAGTCTTAATCCCTGCAAGGTTCACCTTCCCTGGGGCTCATGGAGAATCCTCAGGAGCACTACCTGGCAATAATTCCAATTTACCAGCACGTGCATGGTGCATAGGGAAGCAGGTTTAGCTGCTGAATTGATTGCAGGGCACGCAGATCGGGCAAAAGGCCGATGGGTGACAGCTGAGGCTGCTGCTGAGCTCTCCCTCCAGTCTACCGTCCCTACTCAGCAGAGTCCAGAGCTGCCCCTCGGCTTTCAGCCCTGCTGTCCTGTGAGCTTTCTCAACATGTAAGTGAGACGAGAAAGGACTGAGCATGCCAGCACCAGGGTCGTGTGTCCAACTCTAGTATGAAAGCTGTAAAAACAGTTAAAATCACACAGAACCAAAGTGAGAAGAGGAGGACTCCTCTGGGACAAGTGTGGGGAAAGGAGACCCACCTGACACTTTTTCCCATCCCAGGAGGTCCCAGGGACCCAGCTTGTTTCCACATTGGGGGAGCCACCTGCAGAGCCATGGTGTCCTGACCAAGGGGACGTGTGACCCCAGGTGCAGGGTCTGGGGAGGTGAGGGCACCCTGGGACTGTGGACATGTGACCCAGGTGGAAGGGCCTGGGGAGGTGGGTCACCCTGGTGGGTGTGGATGTGTGGCCCCAGGTATAGGGTGCGGGGACTGTGTGGGTCTCACCTTACCTGCATGGGTCAGGATCACATGGATGGGGAGACCGCATATGCGCTCTTTGCCTGCAGTGTGTCCTGTCCCCTTTGAGATTTCCAACCTCTGCATTAAGGGTGTTGTCCTGATTAACCTGTGGTTCCTTTTCTTCTCTTCATCTTGTCACAATCATATTAGGTCAGGCATGTTTGAGTGGGTTGCTGCTCTGTGTTCCGGTGAGTGACAACACTTGGTCGTATCGTATTAATACTATAGCATATCATATGTCTAATCTATGGGGGTCACCACTGCCTGGGTCCCCCTGGACAGAGGTCAAGTGAGCACAGACTAGCC
The DNA here is from genome assembly GCF_965194825.1 of Balaenoptera physalus. Lineage (NCBI taxonomy): Eukaryota > Metazoa > Chordata > Mammalia > Artiodactyla > Balaenopteridae > Balaenoptera > Balaenoptera physalus. Next base: position 1,075,489 of record NW_028126526.1, read on the forward strand.
CCCCCTAAGAATGGTCTCCCATGTGCTCTGTGAGGGTACCGTGATGGCCCCTATGGTAGGGGACTGTGTCTGGGCCTCCGACATTTGTGATGAAGGGGAGTCGAAATGGAATCTCAATTAACAAGACATTATTTTAAGAATTTATTTTAAGTGAAATAAAACACACGTCACATACCCTTTACCATCATCACCGTTTTAAGTGCACGTTTCTGAGGCGTCAGATAGATTCACTTTCTCGTGGAGCCATCACCACCATCACTAGAACTTTTCATCTTGCAAAACCAAAATTCCACAACCATGAAAGTCTCATTCCCCATTCCCTCCCACTGCCCCTGGCACCGATATCCACTTCAGTCCCTGAGTTGTCGACTCCAGGGCACCCACTGGAGTGGAATCCTGCAGTGTTTGCTGACGGGTCATTTTGGAAGAGCTGACTTTCAGTCTGAAGCTCTGCCTGTTGGCATCTGAAGAATCTGCATTTAAGGAGAGGGTGTATGAGGAAGGGGGTGTCTGCGGGACAAAGGTGTCCGGGGTGCAGGTGAGCCAGGACCTGACCAGCTGCCTTTTGGGTCCTCTGGTCCCATCTCTTGGTCTGTGCCTCATCTGCATCATCACTGTCCCCGCTGGCACCGCTGGGGTGTTGTTGTCTGAGTGAGAGTCCCCTGGTGCCCCTGCTCTCCTCCCCTCCTCCTGCTGGTTGCGGAGGGAACTGCTTGCTGGGTGGTCTCTACTCCTGAGGCATGAAGGACCCTGTAGCATGGACCTGCAGACTGTGGGGTGTGGTCCCAAGAGCATGGGGCCCACATAGGACACGACATCGGGGCGTGACAAGTGCTAGGGCTGCCTCATCACTGACAGGGAATGTTGCCCAGATCCTGCTCCAGAGGGCGTGGTGGGTGGCCTGGGACCCTAGAGGCCCCATTCCTATACTGGAGCTTGGAGAGTGCATCCCCATGGGCTTCAGATTCACCCCATATCTCAGCCATATCCCTCTGTCCTGTCTTTGAACTCAGGAAAACGAGCTCTCTTGTCCACAACATAGGCCTGGTCCTCTTGATACAAGGTTTCTTTAAGTTAGGCGTCCTGGGATAGCAGCTCCTTTTAGGCCTGAGAAGGAACAACTCCGGAGTGTACAACAATTTCAGAGGAAACTAATATTCAATGACTATCCCTAACTACTCGGTTGTTGACTTCTATTAGTCATTATTCTCCTGGTTTTAGCTCTGATGTGGGGATTACAGAGGAGTCAACATTTAAATCTTCGTAATCTGTGTATTTGTAGCTTCAGTATCATTACTGACCCATAGTTTTTTACGGTTTGGGAAGAGTTATTGATTTCATGTATCATGTAAAGGATTCACAATGATGATAGGACAATTAAGATTACAATAATAGCTAGTAAATTGTTCACATTTTCTCTACCTGTGCATCTATTGTATGCATATGAGTTTAGATGTCAATATTAGTGAAATGATATAGAGGACTAGAGAACTTATTTTAAAAATCACTATTAATGTGTGATGAAGAAAATGTAAAAGTTCTTCCATAATCGGTGATGTTGTATCTTGAGAGCCTAGATGAAATTGATATGCCTTAGTCATATACAGGATTTTAGCCTATCATTTAACTCTGACAAAGCTACATCACTTTTTACTTTTATCTCATTTATTGAGGAAGACATAATTGTTATGGTGTTGGCTTGAAACTGGTTGAAAAGGACTTGAGTCCTTCCTTATTTTACATTTACATAGGTAGGATCTTGAAACGTAGGATATGGTGGAGGACATCCGTGTAACCATTCTAGGTTAGGAGTAGCAATTTCCACTGCTAAGACTTCTTGTTTAGACACAAATGCTTTTCAAAGTATGAAGATTATTAGCATTACTGCTGCTACTGAGATGAATGAGCCTAAAGACAAAACATTTCATGTTGTGTGTGTCTCAGGGTACTCAGACTAACGTAGTGACATCCCTGACAGGCCACGAAAGTGCGGCAGGAAGTCATATTTACTACTACAAATATACTTGTGAAGTGAATTTTTGCTCATGCTGAGTTAACTGTATAACCTGAGAATAGTGGGAATCAGTGTAGAAAGCCTCCTATAATAGTGAAGACTGCTCCCATGGACATTAGGTCATGGAAGTGTGCTACTACATAGTATGTATCCTGGAGGACAATGTCTGGGGATGAGTTGGCTAAGATGATTCCTGTCAAACCACCTACTGTAAAAAGAAAAACTAAAGCCTAAATCTCATAATATAGTGGGAGGTCATATAGAATTACCTCCGTGAACAGTTGCTAACCAGGGACTTCCCTGGTGACGCAGTGGTTAAGAATTCGTCTGCCAATGCAGGGGACACGGGTTCGAGCCCTTGTCTGGGAAGATTCCACATGCCGTGGAGCAAAAAGCCCGTGTGCCACAACTACTGAGCCTGCCCTCTAGAGCCCGCAAGCCACAACTACTGAAGCCCACGCGCCTAGAGGCCGTGCTGTGCAACAAGAGAAGCCAGTGCAATGAAAGGGCCGCACACCACAACGAAGAGTAGCTGCCGCTCACCGCAACCAGAGAAAGCCCATGCGCAGCAACCAAGACCCAACTCAGCCAAAAAATAAAAAAGAAAAGAAAAAGAAAAATTAAATAAGGAGTTGCTAATCAGCTAGATACTTTTACTCCTGTAGGGATAGAAGTAATTACGGTAGCTGATGCAAAGTATGCTCCTGAGTCCACAGCTATCCCTATGGTAAACATGTGATGGGCCCACAAGAGAACTCCTAAAAAACCAGTGGACATGACTCATACTATTCCCAGATAGCTGAAAGGCAATTTTTGTCCTAAATAGTATGTAATGATATGTGAGTTTATAACAAACCCTGTTAGGCCATGAATACAGACTTCAGGGTGAGCAAAGTATCAAAAGAGGTGTTGGTATAGGATTCGGTCTCCTCCTGCAGGGTCAAAGAAAGTAGTGTTTAGATTTCTATCTCTTAACAGCATGGCAATTCTGGCTGCTTGGACTGAGATTGGTAATTATAGTAATATGGCTATAGTTGGGGAAGATTAAACAAATAATGGTGTTTGGTATTGGGATATGACTGCTGGTTTTGTATTAAAGATTATAGTAATAAAAGTAATAATACCAAGAATTGAGGAGACACCTGCTAAATGTAAGGAGAAAGCAGTTAGGTCGACAGAGGCTCCTGCATGGGCCAGATTGCAGGCTAGAGCTGAATACACGGTCCCACTGGTACCAGAACCAGCTTCTACTATTGGTGATATGAGTAGGAGTAAGAATGATGGGGGAAGTCGTCAAAAGTTTATATGATTTATTGGGGGAAATGCTACTTCAGGTGTCCGAGTTATTAGTGGCTCAAGTCAGTTTTCAAAGCCTGCAATCATAACGGGTACAGCAATAAAGAAAATTATTACAAGTGCAGGGACTGTTATGACAACCTTACAGATTTGGGCATCTCCAAGTAGCGGTCCAGGTCAGCATAGCTCAGCCTGGATTAATATAATTAAGGTGCTGCCTGCTACTCCAGCTCAAGCACCAAACAGTAAATATAAAATGCCGATATCTTTGTGATTTGTTGAAAATAATCAGCAGTGTATGAACAGAGGTAAAATGACTGAGTTAGCATTAGACTGTAAATCTAAAGACAGAGATTTTACCCTCTTTCTGGCAAACCCTGTGGTGAATCAACAAATTTAATTGTAACTTCAGAGAAGCAGCTTCAATTCTGCCAGTGATTATCCTGCTCTTTTTTTTTCTTTTTTTCTTTCTCAAATGAAGGAGAAGTAGACTGAAGCCAGTTGACTAGAGGATTTGCCTGTTAACTAAAGTTTCCTGGGGTTAAAACTCATCAATCTCGTAAAGATTTGGCTTCAATACAGTGTTTGCTTTACATTCAATTGATGTAGAATAAAGTCTTGCAATCCTTATTTTTAGGAATTAAGTAAATTTCACTTGTTTAGGGTTTTGAAAGCTCTTGGTCTGAACTAACCTAAATTCCTAGTCCAGCACCGATAGAATGGGTGTTGTGTGTAGTAACCGTGTGGGTATTATGATTGGTAATGATAGGAAGGTTATTTCTTTGTATGTTCAAATTGTTTTGTGTTTGTTTTGTTTAATGAAGGGAATATAGTTAGTGATGTGGAGTATGTTAGCTACAAGTAGAAATATATGCTGAGGACTGCTATGATGGCTATTAGTGTTGGTAGAATGATGTTGTCGTTTTTGTTATCTCTTGGATAATTATTCATTTGGGTAGAAAGCCTGATAGTGGTGGGCGATGTCCTAATGATACTATAATGGTGAGGAAAATGATTGTGATGGGAGGTGTTTTATCTCATGTGTGTGATAATGATACTCTTGTAGTACATGATCTGGGCATAAATAAGAAGAAGATAGTGTTATTATGATATAAATTAGTATGTTTAGGATTGTTATATTCTGAATATACATTATAATAGCTGTTATTCATCCTATAAGGGCAATTGATGAGGAGGGTGTAATACTTTCCAGGTGAGCATGGCGAAGTCTGCCTCAGCCTCCAGCTATGATTTATAATATCACTATGATTAATAGTATATTTAGGTTGATGGATGGTGACATGTGGTATAAAACTGATAGGGGTGCAATTTTGTCATGTTGATAGCATCAGGTCTGCTGTTCATGGGATGCCTCGTGTGACTTCAGGCACTCAGAAGTGAAATGGGGAAAGTCCTACTTTTGTGACAAGGGCGATTGTCATGAGGGTGGATGCTGCTGGATTAAAGATTCTTGTTATTCATTGTGCTCTTTGACCAGAGTATATTAGATTAATGATAATAGCCATTATAAGTAGTATTGATGTGGTGGACTGTTTTAGGAAATATTTGTTGGATGCTTCTGTAGCTTATGGGTTCATGTTTTTTTGTTAGAATGGTAATACCATTAACCAGTGTGAGCTTGTTATACAATTATATTTCCTGAGAAAATGGTCAGTAGAATGATGGTAAAAACAATGAGAGTTTATTAGCACAGGAAGGATATACAAAAATATTTTGGGGGTACGGGCCTGAAGCTTACTTAGAGAACTTTACTATATAGCATGTGGTGTAATGTGGTAGGTAGCATGGAGAATGTAAAATTATTAGGAAGAATTCAATTCCAGGAATAAGAGCATTGAAACCTCTATGATTTACTCTATCAAAGAATCTCTTTTGTCAGACATATTTCTTAAATTTGTGGTGGGTTGCCTGGTATGATGACAAGTAGTGAAATCTCTCATATACATAAGGTTAATGTTAGTCGTAAAAAACTTTTCATAAGAGATGTATGCGTTGATCATATCAAAATTGTAGGTAGGAGGCTCAAATTCATAGAAAGGAGATTGTTAGATGTGTTTTAATGATGACTTGGGCTGTATATAATTCTGGCACCTAGGGATTGTCGAATGCTCCGAAAAATAGATTGCTGTGGAAATGTTTATTATAGGGAATTGACATATTCTCTAGGAGGGACGGGGTGAATGGGCCTGCTACATTTTCTACATTGAAGACTTATACAGGTTTTGATGCTACTTCCGTTAAATCAAGTGGGGCTTCATTGGATTTCTGCTACTGCGGAGATAATCAAATTCTGGGTAGGGGTCAGGAGAAAATGAGTCATAGGTGTTCTTGTGTAATAATTACTGTTGAAAGTGTAAATGATCCATTTATCAGTAAGACTGAGAATAGAATAACTGCTACATTACTTCATATGAGATGATTGTCTGTGCTATTGTTCCTAGAGCTCCAGTGAGTGAGTATTTTGAATGTGAAGTTCATCCAGATCTGAGGATGGAATAAATGGCTAGGTGTGATATGGCTAATAGAAATAATATGCCTACATTTATACTAATTAGTGGATAAGATATGGGAAGAGGAATTCATTTTGTGAGAGCCAGGGTTAAGGCTAGCATTGGGGTTAAGGCTAGCAAGAGAAGCCACCGCAATGGGAAGCCCGCGCACCGCAACAAAGAGTAGCCCCCGCTTGCCGCAACTAGAGAAAGCCTGCGCATAGCAACGAAGACCCAACACAGCCAAAAACAAATTAATTAATTAATTAGTTAACTATTTTAAACAAAAGTACTATATCCTTCTGTACAGCTTCTCTGGGAAGAACAGAGAGATGGCGTAGGAGAGTGAGAAAGACCAATATTTAGTGCACATCTCTCATGCAGGTGCTCTGCTGGCTCAGATAGATTTATCCCCACTTTACAAAGGAGGAAATAATCTCAGAGACGTTTAGTAATTTTCCCAAAGCCAAACAGCTATGGAGTGGCAGAACCAAGATCTGAACCAAGTCTGTTACCTTCAAAGCCTAAGTCCTCATCACAACAAAACTCAATTAATATTTACATTTATCGAATTACATGGCAACCTGGGGAGTTCTTGGCACAATCCTGAATAAGAGTGAGAAAGAAAGAAATAGCATTGTTCCTATAGTCAACCCAAATTTTTGGGGCAGCTGCTAGATGCCTGGCCCTTTTTGGGGTTCAGCAGTGATCAAGACAGGAAGAGTCCTGCTTTCATGAACCACGTAGTGGGGAGGAGAGACGGGTGCAACTTGGGTGAGGGATTTCACCTTGCTGGACCTCTGTTTTGTCATCTGGAAAATGGGATGGGTGTTCCTCATTTTCTGGGATTGTCCAGCCCTCATATTCTCTGATTCCATAAGAAGCATTTGTTTTCCTGTTTCTTTCAAATTCATTCAGGCCGTGAGCTGTCATGAATGTTGTTAGCTGCTCCCCAAATCACTCTATTCCCACCCTTTTCCTGTGATCAGGTCTTTCCCGAAACATGACTCACAGTCAGTCAAGTCACAGAACCTAAGGGGCACCCAGCAGAAAATCCCAACCCTTGCTTCCCAGGAGCTCTGCGGTCTACCTGCCAGGTAAACTTAACTCACCTGGCACAAGGTGGCCATCCCTGGTGTCACATCAACATGATCTCAGGCACAAACCTCCTTGTTTTTCCATTTTGTCTTGAAGTTACTTGTTGAAACAACTGCACAAATATGACACAGATATAAAATCAGGCATCTTCTGCTTCCAGTGCCCACTAATAAATGATTTTCTGCCACTTTAATGATAAAGATAGAACATTTCAACATTCTGCTACCCTTATTATTTGTCATTTTTGTTGATATTTCTATTGACTACATCGTTCAATATTTTAACAATGGAACATTTATTTAGGGTGTTCCAGACCCAGCCTTTAGTGGTAAAGGTTTTGTTGTTATATTTCTATTATGTTTCCTTTAAAAATCATTATCCTATTTAAATGGATTAAGTCAATTCTATAGGCATTTACCTTATGATATTGATGAAATTGATACATAGAGGGCAGTAGTACAAGTTGATTGGACTTGAGAACCTCTATTAGCACAGTTAAGGATAAATATTATCTATAAGTAAACCAAAGTACAGGCCGAGTGAGATTCTCTGACTTTTTTCCACTGTCTGCCCCTCAAGCCTGTGAGAAATGGAATAGTTCTTGCCCTATCAGTAAACAAAGGATGTCACAGTCTTCAGCACTTGCAGCCCTCCAATGTGAGCCGGCGGGCCCTGAGGCACTCAGGATATGCAAATACAGAATGCAGGCCCCAGAGAGCTGAGGTGCATATCAAAGGAAGGAATTCAGTGAGCCCAGGCAAAGAAAAGCGCCGCATTCCTCACCTTGGGAGAGCTGGTTTTCCTTAGTTAACAATCACCTTTTGATGTTCCCCATTACCTGCGCCAGTTCCCTGCCCTGTCCCCTCCCCCCGGTACTTTAGCTCAGGGAGGAAGGAGCGCAGAGGGACTCGGCTGAATAAGGGGCCTGTGCGCCTCGGGAGGAGTTTTCAGCCGCTTTCCCCGCAGTCGGGAAGAGGGGCGCTGACGCTGCAGCCGGACCCTGTGCCTCCCTTGCCCCGTTTCCCCTCAGGACGCTCAGGCCGACCCCCTCCTCACGCCCACCAGGCCTCGCGAGCCAGGACGAGGGCAGGGGCGAGAGGAGGGACCGAAGTTCTCGGGGACCAGACGCTGGAGGCCGCCCTTTCTGCACAGCAGCGGCGGGTGGCAGCGAACCCCTGCCCCTCAGAAGCTGGTCTTGTGCTGCCCCCCGGGCACCGGACAAGGCGGAAGGTCGGCGCCCACTTACCCGGCCCGCCGTCCCCGCGACTGTCATGGCTTCGGCCGCTGGGGCACCTCCAGAGCCGGCAGCCTCAGTGAGGTCGCCCTCCCCTCGGGCTCCGAGGCAGTTCCGTGAAGGCGGAGGGAAGAGACCCCGCCTGAGCCGGGAGTTCCAGCTCTGAGGAAACGCGGGCTCTGTTCAGCGCGCAGTGGGTGGGACCGCTCTGCCCTGAGGCCTTCCGGGAGGGAGCGGGGCGGCGGGGGAGGGAGCCGCCAGGAGCGCAGGGCCCCGTCGGGGGTCCTGGAGGGGCGGCCCGGCCTGGGGGCCACGCCCACTGTGGCCGCAGCCCAGGCCTTTTTCCTGGAATCCTACACAAAAAAATTAGAAAGATACACAGTCTATAGTAAATATTCACAAATGCTTGTTGCTGCTGTGCTCACTATTCTATTAAAGGTGTAAAATCCATAAAACACTTTAAGTTCAAAATTAAATATGAATTTTTACCTTTCTAATTATGTCTCTGATATTCACAGTTGTGGTTAATGAATCAGAGACTGTGGCATCACTAGTTAAAAATGAGCTTGTTAAAAATATAGAACTCAGGCCCACCGGACCTACTGAATCACAATCTGCACTTTTACAATCTCCCCAGTGTACTCGTGTACCCATGAATAGTTGAAAGGTACATTTTTACCTCGACAGGTCTTTTCTCTATGAGAAATACACACATTTTATCCAGTTTGATATAAATAAAACACTCAAAAATGCATATGCCTGTGTTGAAACCATCATTTTATCATTTCTTTTCCAGACAAGTATAGTCTCTATACTGGTTTTATGGATCACATGCCACACTCTTTTCTTGTAGTTAGAAATAAGGTAGAGCAAGTTACTTTGTAAAAAAAAATTATATATATATATATATATATATATATATATATATGTATGTATTAGTGGATAATTGAAGACACTCTTCTAAATTAAAACCTTCTCTTAACTTGCTGTTTTCTTCTTGGGTCATATTATGAGCTCTTCCCGTGGCCACATGGCATGTGTACGTTTAATTTCAGGGACTGCTGACATTCCAGGATGTGGCCATAGATTTCTGTCAAGAGGAGTGAGAATGCCTGGACCAAGATCAATGGGAATTGTACAGGGATGTGATGTTAGAGAAGTATAGGAACCTGCTCTCCTTGGGTGAGGATACCTTCCTTCCAGAATTCCTTATCCAACCACTGGGTTTGCAGTCCTTCATTTGTAGAATGTCTCCTGGAATCTTCTGCTTCCTACAATAGGGTTTCAGATTGCAACGTTTCAGGAAAGATTGGGAGTTTGTGGGTATAATTTTTCTTATTCTTTTAAAATTGCAGCCTCCCTTTTAATATACTTTGTAACTGCTTGGGATGTGTCTATATGAACTGTGTACTATATGCTTCTGTTGTAGTCCTTACAATATTTCATTGTCTTATTTTCTCTAACAATTTTCCATGGATTCTTTGGGCTTAAGGTATATTAAAAGGGAGACTGCGAATCTGGGACTTCCCTGGTGATGCAGTGATTAAGAATTCGCCTGCCAATGCAGGGGACCCGGTTCGATCCCCGGTCCGGGAAGATCTCACATGCCACGGAACAACTAAGCCAGTGGGCCACAACTACTGAGTCTGCACGCCACAACTACTGAAGCCGGTGTGTCTTGAGCCCGTGCGCCATTTATTTTTTGGAGAATAAAACCACTTCTGAGTGATTAAAATTTAGGCCAGCTAGTCAAAATGCTTTATCACCTGTTCTTCTAAAACACTGGTCAATGGAACAAGTTTTACTAGGGATAACAGTGTAATTGTATTCTGGAGTTCATATGGGCAATATGGTTTATGACCTTGATGCTGGATCACGACATTTCAACGGTATAACTGCTATTAATTGTCTGTTTGTTCAACGATTAAAGTCTCACGTGATCTGAGTTCAGACTGGAGTCATCCTGGTTGGTTTCTGTCTATTGCAGATTTCTTCCAGCATGAAAGGACAAGAGCAATACGGCTTCCTTTACAAAATGTCTTCAAACTAAATGATGATATAATCTACATTCAATTAATTTATACATACCCTACTGTAGAACAGGGTTCGTTACGCAGGCAGAGCCCGGTAATTATGTAAAACTGAAACTTTTTCTGCACTGGTTCAAGTCCTCTTCCTAAGAATATGTTTATAATCAACATTCTTTCACAAATTACCCAATTTAATTCACCATAGCATTCCTCATATTAACTAAATGGAAAATCCTAGGCTATATACAAATCCAGAAAGGGCCAAAAATCATCAGCCCCCATGGATGATTACAACCCATTGCTGAGGCATTCAAATTACTTATTAAAGAACCACTATGTCCATCAACATCATCAATTTATATATTATTGCCCCAATGCTAGCCTTAACCCTGGCTCTCACAACATGAATTCCTCTTCCCATATCTTATCCACTAATTAGTATAAATGTAGGCATATTATTTCTATTAGCCATATCACACCTAGCCATTTACTCCATCCTCAGATCTGGATGAACTTCACATTCAAAATACTCACTCACTGGAGCTGTAGGAACAATAGCACAGACGATCATCTCATATGAAGTAATGTAGCAGTTATTCTATTCTCAGTCTTACTGGTAAATGGATCATTTACACTTTCAACAGTAATTATTACACAAGAACACCTATGACTAATTTTCTCCTGACCCCTACCCAGAATTTGATTATCTCCGCAGTAGCAGAAATCCAGTGAAGCCCCAGTTGATTTAACAGAAGTAGAATCAAAACCTGTACATGTCTTCAATGTAGAAAATGTAGCAGGCCCATTCACCCCGTCCTTCCTAGAGAATATGTCAATTTCCCTATAATAAACATTTCCACAGCAATCTATTTTTAGGAGCATTCGGCAATCCCTAGGTGCCAGAATTATAGATTCTTTCATCTTTTAAATATAGTTTTTTTTTAAAAATAATTTTTATAGTTTTACTACCTTTAAACAAAATGTACTCCATTGCTGTGGAATATTCCTTCATAGGAGCGTGCATGGTTCATTTCTGCATCCGTCTGTGATGGCCTTCAGGTTCTTTCAGGTTTGGCTCCTGTGGCTGCACGTCTATGTCCGTGTGTCCTGGTGCAGGGCTGGTGGGTTTGTGTTCAACTGGGAGGAGCACTGTGGGTCTCTGTGCACGGACGTCGCTATCTGAGGCCCGATTGCTTCAGAAGTGGTTGCATCCCCCTGTTGCGTACCAGGCTTTCCATTGCTCCACATCCTGCTGATAATTGATACTATGTCTTTCATGTCTGCCATTCTGGTAGGTGTATGCACAGTATTTTGCTTATGGCTTTAATCCCTCTGTTGTTAGTGAAGTTGTGCATCTTGTGGTATTCATGGACTATTTCCTGTTGTTTTTTGAAAAGTTTTAAAAATTGTGGTCTGGTACACATAACGTAAAATGTACTATCTTAACCATTTTTAAGTGCACATTTCAGGGTCAAGAAGTAATTCACACTGTTGTGCAAACCTGACCACCATCATGCTCCAGAACTTTTTCATCTTGCAAAATTGAAACAGTCCCCATTAAATACTCACTCCCCATTGTCCCTCCCTCAGCCTCTGGCCCCCAACGTCCTACTTTATGTCCCTATATTTCCAACTGCTCTAGGGGCCTTGTATGAGTGGATCAAGCACTGTTTGTTTTTTTGTGTCTAGCTTACATCACTGAGCATAATGCCCTCAAGGTTCATCCCTGCTGCATCCTGTGTCAGAATTGACTTCCTTTTTAGGCTGAATAGCATTCCCTTGGATTGATGGACCGTGTTTTTCTTCTCCATTCATCCATTAGTGGACACATGTAATATCTACATTCATTTCTACTGTCATAATATTTGTGGAATAAACTCAGAAAGTCCTATGAATCAAAAGTCATTTGCCATTAACTTTTTTCTTAAACTTGTTGTTGTGGAAAACATCAAGACTAAGAAAAGGGAAAAATACATGTCAGCTTCACTTGTGTTCAGGAATTAATGCTTTACGGATTCACTTTATTCCCTGTGTGTGTGCTCTGCGTGTGCATGTGCCTGTTTGCATACATATGCTGTGCATGTGCATATGTATGTGAACTTGCACACATTAGTGTGTGCATGGGCATATGGGTGCATGTGTGTTCACATGCTAGTGTGTGAATATACTTGTGCTGTGCACGTGCATATGTTTGTGTGTGTGCTGTGCCTGCCTGTGCGCACACCTGTGTGTTTGCTGGAACCACTTGCAAGTTGGCTGCTGACTGAATTGTGCCCCAGATATATCCGCACGCAGCTGCTCTAACAATCCTGCGTAGCCACGTGAAGGTCACAGATCTCAGGGATTTAAATGGATGGAGCAGGATATCCTGACACAGAGTTTGTCTTCCAATGACTGTCACTGTCTTAGTAACATCCTTCACACCTTCTTTAAGCCCCATTCAGGGTCCAGTTTAGACTCCCATTACATTCAGTCACCTGTCCCAGGTCCAATAAAGCAACAATGTCACCGTTGGAGAGCCCGGCCAAGGCTGGGGGTGCCCCTCCTGTTGGCCTGGCCTCCAGGCCCTGCCCTTGGCTCCTGTTTTCTCATATCTCAGCCAGGCCCCGACTTGGATCGGGCCGCCACCTCTTTCCTCACAGGGTCCCATCGCCCAGTCAAGGGGGTTCATTCTCCCCAAACACAGCATCAGGAGTCGGGGGCTGACAGTCCCCACTGGGTCTCCTTCATGTGAGACCCTGTGCTGTTGAAAGAGCAGGCACCCTGCCCTCGGGGGTGGGGGACTGGGGGGCGACATGCGGCCCACGATGGGCAGGCGGGTCTCCGGGTGGGGCGAGCCAGTGTGCAAGGAGTTCCGCGGTGGGTTCTCCTCTCCAACGGCTTCTGTGCCCCTACCTCTCCCCGTGCCTCCCCTCGAAGACAGCACGGTGCCCGGGTTGGGAACCATGGGAGCCGTCAGCCACCGCCCCCTCTACACACACACACACACGCACACGCACACGCACACGCACACGCTGCAGGGAAGCAGGACCTGAGTGCAGGGCTCTCAGCGGCCCTGAGCGCCCCGCCCGGAATCGGCCAGCCGAATGGACAGACCGGATCTCCCGGCCCGGACCATGCAGGACTCTCCTGACCTGGCTTGCAGTGTGGCCGCCTCCTTCTGGAAGCCTGGGAGGCTGGAATCAGGCCACTTCTTATCTGTCCTGGCAGCAGACTGGGCTGCACTCTAAGAAGTTAGTGGCTCACCCGTGGATCCTGACCATCAGGTGACCAGAGAAATTGGGAACATTTCTGTTTTGCCTGTTGAAATGTTTAATGACAAAGATTTTGTTCAGTTTCCTGATGTGGGTGTCCAAAGATGAGAGACCCATGTGTGTGATCTGTACCTCCTATGAGATCAGCCGTAAGCTAGTTGAAACATGATCAAGTTGTGTCTACATGGTAGATTTAGACCAATGCATGTCCTACTGATTATGTTTAGAGCTGACCATGTGTTGTCTATAATAAGAAGATTTAGACCTGAGCATGTTCTGTGTACGCTAGGACTATGGGGACCTGGGTAGAGACCCAGCCTGGCCTCAGTACTGGGAAGCTCCATGCCTGCATCTGAATGTCAGTGCTTAGATGTCTGGGGTCTGGAGCTGAGGTGGGCTTGTCTACGTAACAGCCTCTCTTCTGAGTGTGGTGACCTGGTCCTCCCAAGGGTCAGTGCTATAGTCGGGGCCTTAGTCTTAATCCCTGCAAGGTTCACCTTCCCTGGGGCTCATGGAGAATCCTCAGGAGGACTACCTGGCAATAATTCCAATTTACCAGCACGTGCATTGGTGCATAGGGAAGCAGGTTTAGCTGCTGAATTGATTGCAGGGCACGCAGATCGGGCAAAAGGCCGATGGATGACAGCTGAGGCTGCTGCTGAGCTCTCCCTCCAGTCTACCGTCCCTACTCAGCAGAGTCCAGAGCTGCCCCTCGGCTTTCAGCCCTGCTGTCCTGTGAGCTTTCTCAACATGTAAGTGAGACGAGACAGGACTGAGCATGCCAGCACCAGGGTCGTGTGTCCAACTCTAGTATGAAAGCTGTAAAAACAGTTAAAATCACACAGAACCAAAGTGAGAAGAGGAGGACTCCTCTGGGACAAGTGTGGGGAAAGGAGACCCACCTGCCACTTTTTCCCATCCCAGGAGGTCCCAGGGACCCAGCTTGTTTCCACATTGGGGGAGCCCCCTGCAGAGCCATGGTGTCCTGACCAAGGGGACGTGTGACCCCAGGTGCAGGGTCTGGGGAGGTGAGGGCACCCTGGGACTGTGGACATGTGACCCAGGTGGAGGGGTCTGGGGAGGTGGGTCACCCTGGTGAGTGTGGATGTGTGGCCCCAGGTATAGGGTGCGGGGACTGTGTGGGTCTCACCATACCTGCATGGGTCAGGATCACATGGATGGGGAGACCGCATATGCGCTCTTTGCCTGCAGTGTGTCCTGTCCCCTTTGAGATTTCCAACCTCTGCATTAAGGGTGTTGTCCTGATTAACCTGTGGTTCCTTTTCTTCTCTTCATCTTGTCACAATCATATGAGGTCAGGCATGTTTGAGTGGGTTGCTGCTCTGTGTTCCGGTGAGTGACAACACTTGGTCGTATCGTATTAATACTATAGCATATCATATGTCTAATCTATGGGGGTCACCACTGCCTGGGTCCCCCTGGACAGAGGTCAAGTGAGCACAGACTAGCCCCCCCTAAGAATGGTCTCCCACGTGCTCTGTGAGGGTACCGTGATGGCCCCTATGGTAGGGGACTGTGTCTGGGCCTCCGACATTTGTGATGAAGGGGAGTCGAAATGGAATCTCAATTAACAAGACATTATTTTAAAAATTTATTTTAAGTGAAATAAAACACACGTCACATACCCTTTACCATCATCACCGTTTTAAGTGCACGTTTCTGAGGCGTCAGATAGATTCACTTTCTCGTGGAGCCATCACCACCATCACTAGAACTTTTCATCTTGCAAAACCAAAATTCCACAACCATGAAAGTCTCATTCCCCATTCCCTCCCACTGCCCCTGGCACCGATATCCACTTCAGTCCCTGAGTTGTCGACTCCAGGGCACCCACTGGAGTGGAATCCTGCAGTGTTTGCTGACGGGTCATTTTGGAAGAGCTGACTTTCAGTCTGAAGCTCTGCCTGTTGGCATCTGAAGAATCTGCATTTAAGGAGAGGGTGTATGAGGAAGGGGGTGTCTGCGGGACAAAGGTGTCCGGGGTGCAGGTGAGCCAGGACCTGACCAGCTGCCTTTTGGGTCCTCTGGTCCCATCTCTTGGTCTGTGCCTCATCTGCATCATCACTGTCCCCGCTGGCACCGCTGGGGTGTTGTTGTCTGAGTGAGAGTCCCCTGGTGCCCCTGCTCTCCTCCCCTCCTCCTGCTGGTTGCGGAGGGAACTGCTTGCTGGGTGGTCTCTACTCCTGAGGCATGAAGGACCCTGTAGCATGGACCTGCAGACTGTGGGGTGTGGTCCCAAGAGCATGGGGCCCACATAGGACACGACATCGGGGCGTGACAAGTGCTAGGGCTGCCTCATCACTGACAGGGAATGTTGCCCAGATCCTGCTCCAGAGGGCGTGGTGGGTGGCCTGGGACCCTAGAGGCCCCATTCCTATACTGGAGCTTGGAGAGTGCATCCCCATGGGCTTCAGATTCACCCCATATCTCAGCCATATCCCTCTGTCCTGTCTTTGAACTCAGGAAAACGAGCTCTCTTGTCCACAACATAGGCCTGGTCCTCTTGATACAAGGTTTCTTTAAGTTAGGCGTCCTGGGATAGCAGCTCCTTTTAGGCCTGAGAAGGAACAACTCCGGAGTGTACAACAATTTCAGAGGAAACTAATATTCAATGACTATCCCTAACTACTCGGTTGTTGACTTCTATTAGTCATTATTCTCCTGGTTTTAGCTCTGATGTGGGGATTACAGAGGAGTCAACATTTAAATCTTCGTAATCTGTGTATTTGTAGCTTCAGTATCATTACTGACCCATAGTTTTTTACGGTTTGGGAAGAGTTATTGATTTCATGTATCATGTAAAGGATTCACAATGATGATAGGACAATTAAGATTACAATAATAGCTAGTAAATTGTTCACATTTTCTCTACCTGTGCATCTATTGTATGCATATGAGTTTAGATGTCAATATTAGTGAAATGATATAGAGGACTAGAGAACTTATTTTAAAAATCACTATTAATGTGTGATGAAGAAAATGTAAAAGTTCCTCCATAATCGGTGATGTTGTATGTTGAGAGCCTAGATGAAATTGATATGCCTTAGTCATATACAGGATTTTAGCCTATCATTTAACTTTGACAAAGCTACATCACTTTTTACTTTTATCTCATTTATTGAGGAAGACATAATTGTTATGGTGTTGGCTTGAAACTGGTTGAAAAGGACTTGAGTCCTTCCTTATTTTACATTTACATAGGTAGGATCTTGAAACGTAGGATATGGTGGAGGATATCCGTGTAACCATTCTAGGTTAGGAGTAGCAATTTCCACTGCTAAGACTTCTTGTTTAGACACAAATGCTTTTCAAAGTATGAAGATTATTAGCATTACTGCTGCTACTGAGATGAATGAGCCTAAAGACAAAACATTTCATGTTGTGTGTGTCTCAGGGTACTCAGACTAACGTAGTGACATCCCTGACAGGCCACGAAAGTGCGGCAGGAAGTCATATTTACTACTACAAATATACTTGTGAAGTGAATTTTTGCTCATGCTGAGTTAACTGTATAACCTGAGAATAGTGGGAATCAGTGTAGAAAGCCTCCTATAATAGTGAAGACTGCTCCCATGGACATTAGGTCATGGAAGTGTGCTACTACATAGTATGTATCCTGGAGGACAATGTCTGGGGATGAGTTGGCTAAGATGATTCCTGTCAAACCACCTACTGTAAAAAGAAAAACTAAAGCCTAAATCTCATAATATAGTGGGAGGTCATATAGAATTACCTCCGTGAACAGTTGCTAACCAGGGACTTCCCTGGTGACGCAGTGGTTAAGAATTCGTCTGCCAATGCAGGGGACACGGGTTCGAGCCCTTGTCTGGGAAGATTCCACATGCCGTGGAGCAAAAAGCCCGTGTGCCACAACTACTGAGCCTGCCCTCTAGAGCCCGCAAGCCACAACTACTGAAGCCCACGCGCCTAGAGGCCGTGCTGTGCAACAAGAGAAGCCAGTGCAATGAAAGGGCCGCACACCACAACGAAGAGTAGCTGCCGCTCACCGCAACCAGAGAAAGCCCATGCGCAGCAACCAAGACCCAACTCAGCCAAAAAATAAAAAAGAAAAGAAAAAGAAAAATTAAATAAGGAGTTGCTAATCAGCTAGATACTTTTACTCCTGTAGGGATAGAAGTAATTACGGTAGCTGATGCAAAGTATGCTCCTGAGTCCACAGCTATCCCTATGGTAAACATGTGATGGGCCCACAAGAGAACTCCTAAAAAACCAGTGGACATGACTCATACTATTCCCAGATAGCTGAAAGGCAATTTTTGTCCTAAATAGTATGTAATGATATGTGAGTTTATAACAAACCCTGTTAGGCCATGAATACAGACTTCAGGGTGAGCAAAGTATCAAAAGAGGTGTTGGTATAGGATTCGGTCTCCTCCTGCAGGGTCAAAGAAAGTAGTGTTTAGATTTCTATCTCTTAACAGCATGGCAATTCTGGCTGCTTGGACTGAGATTGGTAATTATAGTAATATGGCTATAGTTGGGGAAGATTAAACAAATAATGGTGTTTGGTATTGGGATATGACTGCTGGTTTTGTATTAAAGATTATAGTAATAAAAGTAATAATACCAAGAATTGAGGAGACACCTGCTAAATGTAAGGAGAAAGCAGTTAGGTCGACAGAGGCTCCTGCATGGGCCAGATTGCAGGCTAGAGCTGAATACACGGTCCCACTGGTACCAGAACCAGCTTCTACTATTGGTGATATGAGTAGGAGTAAGAATGATGGGGGAAGTCGTCAAAAGTTTATATGATTTATTGGGGGAAATGCTACTTCAGGTGTCCGAGTTATTAGTGGCTCAAGTCAGTTTTCAAAGCCTGCAATCATAACGGGTACAGCAATAAAGAAAATTATTACAAGTGCAGGGACTGTTATGACAACCTTACAGATTTGGGCATCTCCAAGTAGCGGTCCAGGTCAGCATAGCTCAGCCTGGATTAATATAATTAAGGTGCTGCCTGCTACTCCAGCTCAAGCACCAAACAGTAAATATAAAATGCCGATATCTTTGTGATTTGTTGAAAATAATCAGCAGTGTATGAACAGAGGTAAAATGACTGAGTTAGCATTAGACTGTAAATCTAAAGACAGAGATTTTACCCTCTTTCTGGCAAACCCTGTGGTGAATCAACAAATTTAATTGTAACTTCAGAGAAGCAGCTTCAATTCTGCCAGTGATTATCCTGCTCTTTTTTTTTCTTTTTTTCTTTCTCAAATGAAGGAGAAGTAGACTGAAGCCAGTTGACTAGAGGATTTGCCTGTTAACTAAAGTTTCCTGGGGTTAAAACTCATCAATCTCGTAAAGATTTGGCTTCAATACAGTGTTTGCTTTACATTCAATTGATGTAGAATAAAGTCTTGCAATCCTTATTTTTAGGAATTAAGTAAATTTCACTTGTTTAGGGTTTTGAAAGCTCTTGGTCTGAACTAACCTAAATTCCTAGTCCAGCACCGATAGAATGGGTGTTGTGTGTAGTAACCGTGTGGGTATTATGATTGGTAATGATAGGAAGGTTATTTCTTTGTATGTTCAAATTGTTTTGTGTTTGTTTTGTTTAATGAAGGGAATATAGTTAGTGATGTGGAGTATGTTAGCTACAAGTAGAAATATATGCTGAGGACTGCTATGATGGCTATTAGTGTTGGTAGAATGATGTTGTCGTTTTTGTTATCTCTTGGATAATTATTCATTTGGGTAGAAAGCCTGATAGTGGTGGGCGATGTCCTAATGATACTATAATGGTGAGGAAAATGATTGTGATGGGAGGTGTTTTATCTCATGTGTGTGATAATGATACTCTTGTAGTACATGATCTGGGCATAAATAAGAAGAAGATAGTGTTATTATGATATAAATTAGTATGTTTAGGATTGTTATATTCTGAATATACATTATAATAGCTGTTATTCATCCTATAAGGGCAATTGATGAGGAGGGTGTAATACTTTCCAGGTGAGCATGGCGAAGTCTGCCTCAGCCTCCAGCTATGATTTATAATATCACTATGATTAATAGTATATTTAGGTTGATGGATGGTGACATGTGGTATAAAACTGATAGGGGTGCAATTTTGTCATGTTGATAGCATCAGGTCTGCTGTTCATGGGATGCCTCGTGTGACTTCAGGCACTCAGAAGTGAAATGGGGAAAGTCCTACTTTTGTGACAAGGGCGATTGTCATGAGGGTGGATGCTGCTGGATTAAAGATTCTTGTTATTCATTGTGCTCTTTGACCAGAGTATATTAGATTAATGATAATAGCCATTATAAGTAGTATTGATGTGGTGGACTGTTTTAGGAAATATTTGTTGGATGCTTCTGTAGCTTATGGGTTCATGTTTTTTTGTTAGAATGGTAATACCATTAACCAGTGTGAGCTTGTTATACAATTATATTTCCTGAGAAAATGGTCAGTAGAATGATGGTAAAAACAATGAGAGTTTATTAGCACAGGAAGGATATACAAAAATATTTTGGGGGTACGGGCCTGAAGCTTACTTAGAGAACTTTACTATATAGCATGTGGTGTAATGTGGTAGGTAGCATGGAGAATGTAAAATTATTAGGAAGAATTCAATTCCAGGAATAAGAGCATTGAAACCTCTATGATTTACTCTATCAAAGAATCTCTTTTGTCAGACATATTTCTTAAATTTGTGGTGGGTTGCCTGGTATGATGACAAGTAGTGAAATCTCTCATATACATAAGGTTAATGTTAGTCGTAAAAAACTTTTCATAAGAGATGTATGCGTTGATCATATCAAAATTGTAGGTAGGAGGCTCAAATTCATAGAAAGGAGATTGTTAGATGTGTTTTAATGATGACTTGGGCTGTATATAATTCTGGCACCTAGGGATTGTCGAATGCTCCGAAAAATAGATTGCTGTGGAAATGTTTATTATAGGGAATTGACATATTCTCTAGGAGGGACGGGGTGAATGGGCCTGCTACATTTTCTACATTGAAGACTTATACAGGTTTTGATGCTACTTCCGTTAAATCAAGTGGGGCTTCATTGGATTTCTGCTACTGCGGAGATAATCAAATTCTGGGTAGGGGTCAGGAGAAAATGAGTCATAGGTGTTCTTGTGTAATAATTACTGTTGAAAGTGTAAATGATCCATTTATCAGTAAGACTGAGAATAGAATAACTGCTACATTACTTCATATGAGATGATTGTCTGTGCTATTGTTCCTAGAGCTCCAGTGAGTGTGTATTTTGAATGTGAAGTTCATCCAGATCTGAGGATGGAGTAAATGGCTAGGTGTGATATGGCTAATAGAAATAATATGCCTACATTTATATTAATTAGTGGATAAGATATGGGAAGAGGAATTCATGTTGTGAGAGCCAGGGTTAAGGCTAGCATTGGGGTTAAGGCTAGCAAGAGAAGCCACCGCAATGGGAAGCCCGCGCACCGCAACAAAGAGTAGCCCCCGCTTGCCGCAACTAGAGAAAGCCTGCGCATAGCAACGAAGACCCAACACAGCCAAAAACAAATTAATTAATTAATTAGTTAACTATTTTAAACAAAAGTACTATATCCTTCTGTACAGCTTCTCTGGGAAGAACAGAGAGATGGCGTAGGAGAGTGAGAAAGACCAATATTTAGTGCACATCTCTCATGCAGGTGCTCTGCTGGCTCAGATAGATTTATCCCCACTTTACAAAGGAGGAAATAATCTCAGAGAGGTTTAGTAATTTTCCCAAAGCCAAACAGCTATGGAGTGGCAGAACCAAGATCTGAACCAAGTCTGTTACCTTCAAAGCCTAAGTCCTCATCACAACAAAACTCAATTAATATTTACATTTATCGAATTACATGGCAACCTGGGGAGTTCTTGGCACAATCCTGAATAAGAGTGAGAAAGAAAGAAATAGCATTGTTCCTATAGTCAACCCAAATTTTTGGGGCAGCTGCTAGATGCCTGGCCCTTTTTGGGGTTCAGCAGTGATCAAGACAGGAAGAGTCCTGCTTTCATGAACCACGTAGTGGGGAGGAGAGACGGGTGCAACTTGGGTGAGGGATTTCACCTTGCTGGACCTCTGTTTTGTCATCTGGAAAATGGGATGGGTGTTCCTCATTTTCTGGGATTGTCCAGCCCTCACATTCTCTGATTCCATAAGAAGCATTTGTTTTCCTGTTTCTTTCAAATTCATTCAGGCCGTGAGCTGTGATGAATGTTGTTAGCTGCTCCCCAAATCACTCTATTCCCACCCTTTTCCTGTGATCAGGTCTTTCCCGAAACATGACTCACAGTCAGTCAAGTCACGGAACCTAAGGGGCACCCAGCAGAAAAATCCCAACCCTTGCTTCCCAGGAGCTCTGCGGTCTACCTGCCAGGTAAACTTAACTCACCTGGCACAAGGTGGCCATCCCTGGTGTCACATCAACATGATCTCAGGCACAAACCTCCTTGTTTTTCCATTTTGTCTTGAAGTTACTTGTTGAAACAACTGCACAAATATGACACAGATATAAAATCAGGCATCTTCTGCCTCCAGTGCCCACTAATAAATGATTTTCTGCCACTTTAATGATAAAGATAGAACATTTCAACATTCTGCTACCCTTGTTATTTGTGATTTTTGTTGATATTTCTATTGACTACATCGTTCAATATTTTAACAATGGAACATTTATTTAGGGTGTTCCAGACCCAGCCTTTAGTGGTAAAGGTTTTGTTGTTATATTTCTATTATGTTTCCTTTAAAAATCATTATCCTATTTAAATGGATTAAGCCAATTCTATAGGCATTTACTTTATGATATTGATGAAATTGATACATAGAGGGCAGTAGTACAAGTTGATTGGACTTGAGAACCTCTATTAGCACAGTTAAGGATAAATATTATCTATAAGTAAACCAAAGTACAGGCCGAGTGAGATTCTCTGACTTTTTTCCACTGTCTGCCCCTCAAGCCTGTGAGAAATGGAATAGTTCTTGCCCTATCAGTAAACAAAGGATGTCACAGGCTTCAGCACTTGCAGCCCTCCAATGTGAGCCGGCGGGCCCTGAGGCACTCAGGATATGCAAATACAGAATGCAGGCCCCAGAGAGCTGAGGTGCATATCAAAGGAAGGAATTCAGTGAGCCCAGGCAAAGAAAA
Source organism: Balaenoptera physalus (assembly GCF_965194825.1). NCBI lineage: Eukaryota > Metazoa > Chordata > Mammalia > Artiodactyla > Balaenopteridae > Balaenoptera > Balaenoptera physalus. The sequence goes on from NW_028126526.1 coordinate 1,098,082, forward strand.
GCGCCGCATTCCTCACCTTGGGAGAGCTGGTTTTCCTTAGTTAACAATCACCTTTTGATGTTCCCCATTACCTGCGCCAGTTCCCTGCCCTGTCCCCTCCCCCCGGTACTTTAGCTCAGGGAGGAAGGAGCGCAGAGGGACTCGGCTGAATAAGGGGCCTGTGCGCCTCGGGAGGAGTTTTCAGCCGCTTTCCCCGCAGTCGGGAAGAGGGGCGCTGACGCTGCAGCCGGACCCTGTGCCTCCCTTGCCCCGTTTCCCCTCAGGACGCTCAGGCCGACCCCCTCCTCACGCCCACCAGGCCTCGCGAGCCAGGACGAGGGCAGGGGCGAGAGGAGGGACCGAAGTTCTCGGGGACCAGACGCTGGAGGCCGCCCTTTCTGCACAGCAGCGGCGGGTGGCAGCGAACCCCTGCCCCTCAGAAGCTGGTCTTGTGCTGCCGCCCGGGCACCGGACAAGGCGGAGGGTCGGCGCCCACTTACCCGGCCCGCCGTCCCCGCGACTGTCATGGCTTCGGCCGCTGGGGCACCTCCAGAGCCGGCAGCCTCAGTGAGGTCGCCCTCCCCTCGGGCTCCGAGGCAGTTCCGTGAAGGCGGAGGGAAGAGACCCCGCCTGAGCCGGGAGTTCCAGCTCTGAGGAAACGCGGGCTCTGTTCAGCGCGCAGTGGGTGGGACCGCTCTGCCCCGAGGCCTTCCGGGAGGGAGCGGGGTGGCGGGGGAGGGAGCCGCCAGGAGCGCAGGGCCCCGTCGGGGGTCCTGGAGGGGCGGCCCGGCCTGGGGGCCACGCCCACTGTGGCCGCAGCCCAGGCCTTTTTCCTGGAATCCTACACAAAAAAATTAGAAAGATACACAGTCTATAGTAAATATTCACAAATGATTGTTGCTGCTGTGCTCACTATTCTATTAAAGGTGTAAAATCCATAAAACACTTTAAGTTCAAAATTAAATATGAATTTTTACCTTTCTAATTATGTCCCTGATATTCACAGTTGTGGTTAATGAATCAGAGACTGTGGCATCACTAGTTAAAAATGAGCTTGTTAAAAATATAGAACTCAGGCCCACCGGACCTACTGAATCACAATCTGCACTTTTACAATCTCCCCAGTGTACTCGTGTACCCATGAATAGTTGAAAGGTACATTTTTACCTCGACAGGTCTTTTCTCTATGAGAAATACACACATTTTATCCAGTTTGATATAAATAAAACACTCAAAAATGCATATGCCTGTGTTGAAACCATCATTTTATCATTTCTTTTCCAGACAAGTATAGTCTCTATACTGGTTTTGTGGATCACATGCCATACTCTTTTCTTGTAGTTAGAAATAAGGTAGAGCAAGTTACTTTGTAAAAAAAAAAAATATATATATATATATGTATGTATTAGTGGATAATTGAAGACACTCTTCTAAATTAAAACCTTCTCTTAACTTGCTGTTTTCTTCTTGGGTCATATTATGAGCTCTTCCCGTGGCCACATGGCATGTGTACGTTTAATTTCAGGGACTGCTGACATTCCAGGATGTGGCCATAGATTTCTGTCAAGAGGAGTGAGAATGCCTGGACCAAGATCAATGGGAATTGTACAGGGATGTGATGTTAGAGAAGTATAGGAACCTGCTCTCCTTGGGTGAGGATACCTTCCTTCCAGAATTCCTTATCCAACCACTGGGTTTGCAGTCCTTCATTTGTAGAATGTCTCCTGGAATCTTCTGCTTCCTACAATAGGGTTTCAGATTGCAACGTTTCAGGAAAGATTGGGAGTTTGTGGGTATAATTTTTCTTATTCTTTTAAAATTGCAGCCTCCCTTTTAATATACTTTGTAACTGCTTGGGATGTGTCTATATGAACTGTGTACTATATGCTTCTGTTGTAGTCCTTACAATATTTCATTGTCTTATTTTCTGTAACAATTTTCCATGGATTCTTTGGGCTTAAGGTATATTAAAAGAGAGACTGCGAATCTGGGACTTCCCTGGTGATGCAGTGATTAAGAATTCGCCTGCCAATGCAGGGGACCCGGTTCGATCCCCGGTCCGGGAAGATCTCACATGCCACGGAACAACTAAGCCAGTGGGCCACAACTACTGAGTCTGCACGCCACAACTACTGAAGCTGGTGTGTCTTGAGCCCGTGCGCCATTTATTTTTTGGAGAATAAAACCACTTCTGAGTGATTAAAATTTAGGCCAGCTAGTCAAAATGCTTTATCACCTGTTCTTCTAAAACACTGGTCAATGGAACAAGTTTTACTAGGGATAACAGTGTAATTGTATTCTGGAGTTCATATGGGCAATATGGTTTATGACCTTGATGCTGGATCATGACATTTCAACGGTATAACTGCTATTAATTGTCTGTTTGTTCAACGATTAAAGTCTCACGTGATCTGAGTTCAGACTGGAGTCATCCTGGTTGGTTTCTGTCTATTGCAGATTTCTTCCAGCATGAAAGGACAAGAGCAATACGGCTTCCTTTACAAAATGTCTTCAAACTAAATGATGATATAATCTACATTCAATTAATTTATACATACCCTACTGTAGAACAGGGTTCGTTACGCTGGCAGAGCCCGGTAATTATGTAAAACTGAAACTTTTTCTGCACTGGTTCAAGTCCTCTTCCTAAGAATATGTTTATAATCAACATTCTTTCACAAATTACCCAATTTAATTCACCATAGCATTCCTCATATTAACTAAATGGAAAATCCTAGGCTATATACAAATCCAGAAAGGGCCAAAAATCATCAGCCCCCATGGATGATTACAACCCATTGCTGAGGCATTCAAATTACTTATTAAAGAACCACTATGTCCATCAACATCATCAATTTATATATTATTGCCCCAATGCTAGCCTTAACCCTGGCTCTCACAACATGAATTCCTCTTCCCATATCTTATCCACTAATTAGTATAAATGTAGGCATATTATTTCTATTAGCCATATCACACCTAGCCATTTACTCCATCCTCAGATCTGGATGAACTTCACATTCAAAATACTCACTCACTGGAGCTGTAGGAACAATAGCACAGACGATCATCTCATATGAAGTAATGTAGCAGTTATTCTATTCTCAGTCTTACTGGTAAATGGATCATTTACACTTTCAACAGTAATTATTACACAAGAACACCGATGACTAATTTTCTCCTGACCCCTACCCAGAATTTGATTATCTCCGCAGTAGCAGAAATCCAGTGAAGCCCCAGTTGATTTAACAGAAGTAGAATCAAAACCTGTACATGTCTTCAATGTAGAAAATGTAGCAGGCCCATTCACCCCGTCCTTCCTAGAGAATATGTCAATTTCCCTATAATAAACATTTCCACAGCAATCTATTTTTAGGAGCATTCGGCAATCCCTAGGTGCCAGAATTATAGATTCTTTCATCTTTTAAATATAGTTTTTTTTTAAAAATAATTTTTATAGTTTTACTACCTTTAAACAAAATGTACTCCATTGCTGTGGAATATTCCTTCATAGGAGCGTGCATGGTTCATTTCTGCATCCGTCTGTGATGGCCTTCAGGTTCTTTCAGGTTTGGCTCCTGTGGCTGCACGTCTATGTCCGTGTGTCCTGGTGCAGGGCTGGTGGGTTTGTGTTCAACTGGGAGGAGCACTGTGGGTCTCTGTGCACGGACGTCGCTATCTGAGGCCCGATTGCTTCAGAAGTGGTTGCATCCCCCTGTTGCGTACCAGGCTTTCCATTGCTCCACATCCTGCTGATAATTGATACTATGTCTTTCATGTCTGCCATTCTGGTAGGTGTATGCACAGTATTTTGCTTATGGCTTTAATCCCTCTGTTGTTAGTGAAGTTGTGCATCTTGTGGTATTCATGGACTATTTCCTGTTGTTTTTTGAAAAGTTTTAAAAATTGTGGTCTGGTACACATAACGTAAAATGTACTATCTTAACCATTTTTAAGTGCACATTTCAGGGTCAAGAAGTAATTCACACTGTTGTGCAAACCTGACCACCATCATGCTCCAGAACTTTTTCATCTTGCAAAATTGAAACAGTCCCCATTAAATACTCACTCCCCATTGTCCCTCCCTCAGCCTCTGGCCCCCAACGTCCTACTTTATGTCCCTATATTTCCAACTGCTCTAGGGGCCTTGTATGAGTGGATCAAGCACTGTTTGTTTTTTTGTGTCTAGCTTACATCACTGAGCATAATGCCCTCAAGGTTCATCCCTGCTGCATCCTGTGTCAGAATTGACTTCCTTTTTAGGCTGAATAGCATTCCCTTGGATTGATGGACCGTGTTTTTCTTCTCCATTCATCCATTAGTGGACACATGTAATATCTACATTCATTTCTACTGTCATAATATTTGTGGAATAAACTCAGAAAGTCCTATGAATCAAAAGTCATTTGCCATTAACTTTTTTCTTAAACTTGTTGTTGTGGAAAACATCAAGACTAAGAAAAGGGAAAAATACATGTCAGCTTCACTTGTGTTCAGGAATTAATGCTTTACGGATTCACTTTATTCCCTGTGTGTGTGCTCTGCGTGTGCATGTGCCTGTTTGCATACATATGCTGTGCATGTGCATATGTATGTGAACTTGCACACATTAGTGTGTGCATGGGCATATGGGTGCATGTGTGTTCACATGCTAGTGTGTGAATATACTTGTGCTGTGCACGTGCATATGTTTGTGTGTGTGCTGTGCCTGCCTGTGCGCACACCTGTGTGTTTGCTGGAACCACTTGCAAGTTGGCTGCTGACTGAATTGTGCCCCAGATATATCCGCACGCAGCTGCTCTAACAATCCTGCGTAGCCACGTGAAGGTCACAGATCTCAGGGATTTAAATGGATGGAGCAGGATATCCTGACACAGAGTTTGTCTTCCAATGACTGTCACTGTCTTAGTAACATCCTTCACACCTTCTTTAAGCCCCATTCAGGGTCCAGTTTAGACTCCCATTACATTCAGTCACCTGTCCCAGGTCCAATAAAGCAACAATGTCACCGTTGGAGAGCCCGGCCAAGGCTGGGGGTGCCCCTCCTGTTGGCCTGGCCTCCAGGCCCTGCCCTTGGCTCCTGTTTTCTCATATCTCAGCCAGGCCCCGACTTGGATCGGGCCGCCACCTCTTTCCTCACAGGGTCCCATCGCCCAGTCAAGGGGGTTCATTCTCCCCAAACACAGCATCAGGAGTCGGGGGCTGACAGTCCCCACTGGGTCTCCTTCATGTGAGACCCTGTGCTGTTGAAAGAGCAGGCACCCTGCCCTCGGGGGTGGGGGACTGGGGGGCGACATGCGGCCCACGATGGGCAGGCGGGTCTCCGGGTGGGGCGAGCCAGTGTGCAAGGAGTTCCGCGGTGGGTTCTCCTCTCCAACGGCTTCTGTGCCCCTACCTCTCCCCGTGCCTCCCCTCGAAGACAGCACGGTGCCCGGGTTGGGAACCATGGGAGCCGTCAGCCACCGCCCCCTCTACACACACACACACACGCACACGCACACGCACACGCACACGCTGCAGGGAAGCAGGACCTGAGTGCAGGGCTCTCAGCGGCCCTGAGCGCCCCGCCCGGAATCGGCCAGCCGAATGGACAGACCGGATCTCCCGGCCCGGACCATGCAGGACTCTCCTGACCTGGCTTGCAGTGTGGCCGCCTCCTTCTGGAAGCCTGGGAGGCTGGAATCAGGCCACTTCTTATCTGTCCTGGCAGCAGACTGGGCTGCACTCTAAGAAGTTCGTGGCTCGCCCGTGGATCCTGACCATCAGGTGGCCAGAGAAATTGGGAACATTTCTGTTTTGCCTGTTGAAATGTTTAATGACAAAGATTTTGTTCAGTTTCCTGATGTGGGTGTCCAAAGATGAGAGACCCATGTGTGTGATCTGTACCTCCTATGAGATCAGCCCTAAGCTAGTTGAAACATGATCAAGTTGTGTCTACATGGTAGATTTAGACCAATGCATGTCCTACTGATTATGTTTAGAGCTGACCATGTGTTGTCTATAATAAGAAGATTTAGACCTGAGCATGTTCTGTGTACGCTAGGACTATGGGGACCTGGGTAGAGACCCAGCCTGGCCTCAGTACTGGGAAGCTCCATGCCTGCATCTGAATGTCAGTGCTTAGATGTCTGGGGTCTGGAGCTGAGGTGGGCTTGTCTACGTAACAGCCTCTCTTCTGAGTGTGGTGACCTGGTCCTCCCAAGGGTCAGTGCTATAGTCGGGGCCTTAGTCTTAATCCCTGCAAGGTTCACCTTCCCTGGGGCTCATGGAGAATCCTCAGGAGGACTACCTGGCAATAATTCCAATTTACCAGCACGTGCATTGGTGCATAGGGAAGCAGGTTTAGCTGCTGAATTGATTGCAGGGCACGCAGATCGGGCAAAAGGCCGATGGATGACAGCTGAGGCTGCTGCTGAGCTCTCCCTCCAGTCTACCGTCCCTACTCAGCAGAGTCCAGAGCTGCCCCTCGGCTTTCAGCCCTGCTGTCCTGTGAGCTTTCTCAACATGTAAGTGAGACGAGAAAGGACTGAGCATGCCAGCACCAGGGTCGTGTGTCCAACTCTAGTATGAAAGCTGTAAAAACAGTTAAAATCACACAGAACCAAAGTGAGAAGAGGAGGACTCCTCTGGGACAAGTGTGGGGAAAGGAGACCCACCTGCCACTTTTTCCCATCCCAGGAGGTCCCAGGGACCCAGCTTGTTTCCACATTGGGGGAGCCCCCTGCAGAGCCATGGTGTCCTGACCAAGGGGACGTGTGACCCCAGGTGCAGGGTCTGGGGAGGTGAGGGCACCCTGGGACTGTGGACATGTGACCCAGGTGGAGGGGTCTGGGGAGGTGGGTCACCCTGGTGAGTGTGGATGTGTGGCCCCAGGTATAGGGTGCGGGGACTGTGTGGGTCTCACCATACCTGCATGGGTCAGGATCACATGGATGGGGAGACCGCATATGCGCTCTTTGCCTGCAGTGTGTCCTGTCCCCTTTGAGATTTCCAACCTCTGCATTAAGGGTGTTGTCCTGATTAACCTGTGGTTCCTTTTCTTCTCTTCATCTTGTCACAATCATATGAGGTCAGGCATGTTTGAGTGGGTTGCTGCTCTGTGTTCCGGTGAGTGACAACACTTGGTCGTATCGTATTAATACTATAGCATATCATATGTCTAATCTATGGGGGTCACCACTGCCTGGGTCCCCCTGGACAGAGGTCAAGTGAGCACAGACTAGCCCCCCCTAAGAATGGTCTCCCACGTGCTCTGTGAGGGTACCGTGATGGCCCCTATGGTAGGGGACTGTGTCTGGGCCTCCGACATTTGTGATGAAGGGGAGTCGAAATGGAATCTCAATTAACAAGACATTATTTTAAGAATTTATTTTAAGTGAAATAAAACACACGTCACATACCCTTTACCATCATCACCGTTTTAAGTGCACGTTTCTGAGGCGTCAGACAGATTCACTTTCTCGTGGAGCCATCACCACCATCACTAGAACTTTTCATCTTGCAAAACCAAAATTCCACAACCATGAAAGTCTCATTCCCCATTCCCTCCCACTGCCCCTGGCACCGATATCCACTTCAGTCCCTGAGTTGTCGACTCCAGGGCACCCACTGGAGTGGAATCCTGCAGTGTTTGCTGACGGGTCATTTTGGAAGAGCTGACTTTCAGTCTGAAGCTCTGCCTGTTGGCATCTGAAGAATCTGCATTTAAGGAGAGGGTGTATGAGGAAGGGGGTGTCTGCGGGACAAAGGTGTCCGGGGTGCAGGTGAGCCAGGACCTGACCAGCTGCCTTTTGGGTCCTCTGGTCCCATCTCTTGGTCTGTGCCTCATCTGCATCATCACTGTCCCCGCTGGCACCGCTGGGGTGTTGTTGTCTGAGTGAGAGTCCCCTGGTGCCCCTGCTCTCCTCCCCTCCTCCTGCTGGTTGCGGAGGGAACTGCTTGCTGGGTGGTCTCTACTCCTGAGGCATGAAGGACCCTGTAGCATGGACCTGCAGACTGTGGGGTGTGGTCCCAAGAGCATGGGGCCCACATAGGACACGACATCGGGGCGTGACAAGTGCTAGGGCTGCCTCATCACTGACAGGGAATGTTGCCCAGATCCTGCTCCAGAGGGCGTGGTGGGTGGCCTGGGACCCTAGAGGCCCCATTCCTATACTGGAGCTTGGAGAGTGCATCCCCATGGGCTTCAGATTCACCCCATATCTCAGCCATATCCCTCTGTCCTGTCTTTGAACTCAGGAAAACGAGCTCTCTTGTCCACAACATAGGCCTGGTCCTCTTGATACAAGGTTTCTTTAAGTTAGGCGTCCTGGGATAGCAGCTCCTTTTAGGCCTGAGAAGGAACAACTCCGGAGTGTACAACAATTTCAGAGGAAACTAATATTCAATGACTATCCCTAACTACTCGGTTGTTGACTTCTATTAGTCATTATTCTCCTGGTTTTAGCTCTGATGTGGGGATTACAGAGGAGTCAACATTTAAATCTTCGTAATCTGTGTATTTGTAGCTTCAGTATCATTACTGACCCATAGTTTTTTACGGTTTGGGAAGAGTTATTGATTTCATGTATCATGTAAAGGATTCACAATGATGATAGGACAATTAAGATTACAATAATAGCTAGTAAATTGTTCACATTTTCTCTACCTGTGCATCTATTGTATGCATATGAGTTTAGATGTCAATATTAGTGAAATGATATAGAGGACTAGAGAACTTATTTTAAAAATCACTATTAATGTGTGATGAAGAAAATGTAAAAGTTCCTCCATAATCGGTGATGTTGTATGTTGAGAGCCTAGATGAAATTGATATGCCTTAGTCATATACAGGATTTTAGCCTATCATTTAACTTTGACAAAGCTACATCACTTTTTACTTTTATCTCATTTATTGAGGAAGACATAATTGTTATGGTGTTGGCTTGAAACTGGTTGAAAAGGACTTGAGTCCTTCCTTATTTTACATTTACATAGGTAGGATCTTGAAACGTAGGATATGGTGGAGGATATCCGTGTAACCATTCTAGGTTAGGAGTAGCAATTTCCACTGCTAAGACTTCTTGTTTAGACACAAATGCTTTTCAAAGTATGAAGATTATTAGCATTACTGCTGCTACTGAGATGAATGAGCCTAAAGACAAAACATTTCATGTTGTGTGTGTCTCAGGGTACTCAGACTAACGTAGTGACATCCCTGACAGGCCACGAAAGTGCGGCAGGAAGTCATATTTACTACTACAAATATACTTGTGAAGTGAATTTTTGCTCATGCTGAGTTAACTGTATAACCTGAGAATAGTGGGAATCAGTGTAGAAAGCCTCCTATAATAGTGAAGACTGCTCCCATGGACATTAGGTCATGGAAGTGTGCTACTACATAGTATGTATCCTGGAGGACAATGTCTGGGGATGAGTTGGCTAAGATGATTCCTGTCAAACCACCTACTGTAAAAAGAAAAACTAAAGCCTAAATCTCATAATATAGTGGGAGGTCATATAGAATTACCTCCGTGAACAGTTGCTAACCAGGGACTTCCCTGGTGACGCAGTGGTTAAGAATTCGTCTGCCAATGCAGGGGACACGGGTTCGAGCCCTTGTCTGGGAAGATTCCACATGCCGTGGAGCAAAAAGCCCGTGTGCCACAACTACTGAGCCTGCCCTCTAGAGCCCGCAAGCCACAACTACTGAAGCCCACGCGCCTAGAGGCCGTGCTGTGCAACAAGAGAAGCCAGTGCAATGAAAGGGCCGCACACCACAACGAAGAGTAGCTGCCGCTCACCGCAACCAGAGAAAGCCCATGCGCAGCAACCAAGACCCAACTCAGCCAAAAAATAAAAAAGAAAAGAAAAAGAAAAATTAAATAAGGAGTTGCTAATCAGCTAGATACTTTTACTCCTGTAGGGATAGAAGTAATTACGGTAGCTGATGCAAAGTATGCTCCTGAGTCCACAGCTATCCCTATGGTAAACATGTGATGGGCCCACAAGAGAACTCCTAAAAAACCAGTGGACATGACTCATACTATTCCCAGATAGCTGAAAGGCAATTTTTGTCCTAAATAGTATGTAATGATATGTGAGTTTATAACAAACCCTGTTAGGCCATGAATACAGACTTCAGGGTGAGCAAAGTATCAAAAGAGGTGTTGGTATAGGATTCGGTCTCCTCCTGCAGGGTCAAAGAAAGTAGTGTTTAGATTTCTATCTCTTAACAGCATGGCAATTCTGGCTGCTTGGACTGAGATTGGTAATTATAGTAATATGGCTATAGTTGGGGAAGATTAAACAAATAATGGTGTTTGGTATTGGGATATGACTGCTGGTTTTGTATTAAAGATTATAGTAATAAAAGTAATAATACCAAGAATTGAGGAGACACCTGCTAAATGTAAGGAGAAAGCAGTTAGGTCGACAGAGGCTCCTGCATGGGCCAGATTGCAGGCTAGAGCTGAATACACGGTCCCACTGGTACCAGAACCAGCTTCTACTATTGGTGATATGAGTAGGAGTAAGAATGATGGGGGAAGTCGTCAAAAGTTTATATGATTTATTGGGGGAAATGCTACTTCAGGTGTCCGAGTTATTAGTGGCTCAAGTCAGTTTTCAAAGCCTGCAATCATAACGGGTACAGCAATAAAGAAAATTATTACAAGTGCAGGGACTGTTATGACAACCTTACAGATTTGGGCATCTCCAAGTAGCGGTCCAGGTCAGCATAGCTCAGCCTGGATTAATATAATTAAGGTGCTGCCTGCTACTCCAGCTCAAGCACCAAACAGTAAATATAAAATGCCGATATCTTTGTGATTTGTTGAAAATAATCAGCAGTGTATGAACAGAGGTAAAATGACTGAGTTAGCATTAGACTGTAAATCTAAAGACAGAGATTTTACCCTCTTTCTGGCAAACCCTGTGGTGAATCAACAAATTTAATTGTAACTTCAGAGAAGCAGCTTCAATTCTGCCAGTGATTATCCTGCTCTTTTTTTTTTTTTTTTCTTTCTCAAATGAAGGAGAAGTAGACTGAAGCCAGTTGACTAGAGGATTTGCCTGTTAACTAAAGTTTCCTGGGGTTAAAACTCATCAATCTCGTAAAGATTTGGCTTCAATACAGTGTTTGCTTTACATTAAATTGATGTAGAATAAAGTCTTGCAATCCTTATTTTTAGGAATTAAGTAAATTTCACTTGTTTAGGGTTTTGAAAGCTCTTGGTCTGAACTAACCTAAATTCCTAGTCCAGCACCGATAGAATGGGTGTTGTGTGTAGTAACCGTGTGGGTATTATGATTGGTAATGATAGGAAGGTTATTTCTTTGTATGTTCAAATTGTTTTGTGTTTGTTTTGTTTAATGAAGGGAATATAGTTAGTGATGTGGAGTATGTTAGCTACAAGTAGAAATATATGCTGAGGACTGCTATGATGGCTATTAGTGTTGGTAGAATGATGTTGTCGTTTTTGTTATCTCTTGGATAATTATTCATTTGGGTAGAAAGCCTGATAGTGGTGGGCGATGTCCTAATGATACTATAATGGTGAGGAAAATGATTGTGATGGGAGGTGTTTTATCTCATGTGTGTGATAATGATACTCTTGTAGTACATGATCTGGGCATAAATAAGAAGAAGATAGTGTTATTATGATATAAATTAGTATGTTTAGGATTGTTATATTCTGAATATACATTATAATAGCTGTTATTCATCCTATAAGGGCAATTGATGAGGAGGGTGTAATACTTTCCAGGTGAGCATGGCGAAGTCTGCCTCAGCCTCCAGCTATGATTTATAATATCACTATGATTAATAGTATATTTAGGTTGATGGATGGTGACATGTGGTATAAAACTGATAGGGGTGCAATTTTGTCATGTTGATAGCATCAGGTCTGCTGTTCATGGGATGCCTCGTGTGACTTCAGGCACTCAGAAGTGAAATGGGGAAAGTCCTACTTTTGTGACAAGGGCGATTGTCATGAGGGTGGATGCTGCTGGATTAAAGATTCTTGTTATTCATTGTGCTCTTTGACCAGAGTATATTAGATTAATGATAATAGCCATTATAAGTAGTATTGATGTGGTGGACTGTTTTAGGAAATATTTGTTGGATGCTTCTGTAGCTTATGGGTTCATGTTTTTTTGTTAGAATGGTAATACCATTAACCAGTGTGAGCTTGTTATACAATTATATTTCCTGAGAAAATGGTCAGTAGAATGATGGTAAAAACAATGAGAGTTTATTAGCACAGGAAGGATATACAAAAATATTTTGGGGGTACGGGCCTGAAGCTTACTTAGAGAACTTTACTATATAGCATGTGGTGTAATGTGGTAGGTAGCATGGAGAATGTAAAATTATTAGGAAGAATTCAATTCCAGGAATAAGAGCATTGAAACCTCTATGATTTACTCTATCAAAGAATCTCTTTTGTCAGACATATTTCTTAAATTTGTGGTGGGTTGCCTGGTATGATGACAAGTAGTGAAATCTCTCATATACATAAGGTTAATGTTAGTCGTAAAAAACTTTTCATAAGAGATGTATGCGTTGATCATATCAAAATTGTAGGTAGGAGGCTCAAATTCATAGAAAGGAGATTGTTAGATGTGTTTTAATGATGACTTGGGCTGTATATAATTCTGGCACCTAGGGATTGTCGAATGCTCCGAAAAATAGATTGCTGTGGAAATGTTTATTATAGGGAATTGACATATTCTCTAGGAGGGACGGGGTGAATGGGCCTGCTACATTTTCTACATTGAAGACTTATACAGGTTTTGATGCTACTTCCGTTAAATCAAGTGGGGCTTCATTGGATTTCTGCTACTGCGGAGATAATCAAATTCTGGGTAGGGGTCAGGAGAAAATGAGTCATAGGTGTTCTTGTGTAATAATTACTGTTGAAAGTGTAAATGATCCATTTATCAGTAAGACTGAGAATAGAATAACTGCTACATTACTTCATATGAGATGATTGTCTGTGCTATTGTTCCTAGAGCTCCAGTGAGTGTGTATTTTGAATGTGAAGTTCATCCAGATCTGAGGATGGAGTAAATGGCTAGGTGTGATATGGCTAATAGAAATAATATGCCTACATTTATATTAATTAGTGGATAAGATATGGGAAGAGGAATTCATGTTGTGAGAGCCAGGGTTAAGGCTAGCATTGGGGTTAAGGCTAGCAAGAGAAGCCACCGCAATGGGAAGCCCGCGCACCGCAACAAAGAGTAGCCCCCGCTTGCCGCAACTAGAGAAAGCCTGCGCATAGCAACGAAGACCCAACACAGCCAAAAACAAATTAATTAATTAATTAGTTAACTATTTTAAACAAAAGTACTATATCCTTCTGTACAGCTTCTCTGGGAAGAACAGAGAGATGGCGTAGGAGAGTGAGAAAGACCAATATTTAGTGCACATCTCTCATGCAGGTGCTCTGCTGGCTCAGATAGATTTATCCCCACTTTACAAAGGAGGAAATAATCTCAGAGAGGTTTAGTAATTTTCCCAAAGCCAAACAGCTATGGAGTGGCAGAACCAAGATCTGAACCAAGTCTGTTACCTTCAAAGCCTAAGTCCTCATCACAACAAAACTCAATTAATATTTACATTTATCGAATTACATGGCAACCTGGGGAGTTCTTGGCACAATCCTGAATAAGAGTGAGAAAGAAAGAAATAGCATTGTTCCTATAGTCAACCCAAATTTTTGGGGCAGCTGCTAGATGCCTGGCCCTTTTTGGGGTTCAGCAGTGATCAAGACAGGAAGAGTCCTGCTTTCATGAACCACGTAGTGGGGAGGAGAGACGGGTGCAACTTGGGTGAGGGATTTCACCTTGCTGGACCTCTGTTTTGTCATCTGGAAAATGGGATGGGTGTTCCTCATTTTCTGGGATTGTCCAGCCCTCACATTCTCTGATTCCATAAGAAGCATTTGTTTTCCTGTTTCTTTCAAATTCATTCAGGCCGTGAGCTGTGATGAATGTTGTTAGCTGCTCCCCAAATCACTCTATTCCCACCCTTTTCCTGTGATCAGGTCTTTCCCGAAACATGACTCACAGTCAGTCAAGTCACGGAACCTAAGGGGCACCCAGCAGAAAAATCCCAACCCTTGCTTCCCAGGAGCTCTGCGGTCTACCTGCCAGGTAAACTTAACTCACCTGGCACAAGGTGGCCATCCCTGGTGTCACATCAACATGATCTCAGGCACAAACCTCCTTGTTTTTCCATTTTGTCTTGAAGTTACTTGTTGAAACAACTGCACAAATATGACACAGATATAAAATCAGGCATCTTCTGCCTCCAGTGCCCACTAATAAATGATTTTCTGCCACTTTAATGATAAAGATAGAACATTTCAACATTCTGCTACCCTTGTTATTTGTGATTTTTGTTGATATTTCTATTGACTACATCGTTCAATATTTTAACAATGGAACATTTATTTAGGGTGTTCCAGACCCAGCCTTTAGTGGTAAAGGTTTTGTTGTTATATTTCTATTATGTTTCCTTTAAAAATCATTATCCTATTTAAATGGATTAAGCCAATTCTATAGGCATTTACTTTATGATATTGATGAAATTGATACATAGAGGGCAGTAGTACAAGTTGATTGGACTTGAGAACCTCTATTAGCACAGTTAAGGATAAATATTATCTATAAGTAAACCAAAGTACAGGCCGAGTGAGATTCTCTGACTTTTTTCCACTGTCTGCCCCTCAAGCCTGTGAGAAATGGAATAGTTCTTGCCCTATCAGTAAACAAAGGATGTCACAGGCTTCAGCACTTGCAGCCCTCCAATGTGAGCCGGCGGGCCCTGAGGCACTCAGGATATGCAAATACAGAATGCAGGCCCCAGAGAGCTGAGGTGCATATCAAAGGAAGGAATTCAGTGAGCCCAGGCAAAGAAAAGCGCCGCATTCCTCACCTTGGGAGAGCTGGTTTTCCTTAGTTAACAATCACCTTTTGATGTTCCCCATTACCTGCGCCAGTTCCCTGCCCTGTCCCCTCCCCCCGGTACTTTAGCTCAGGGAGGAAGGAGCGCAGAGGGACTCGGCTGAATAAGGGGCCTGTGCGCCTCGGGAGGAGTTTTCAGCCGCTTTCCCCGCAGTCGGGAAGAGGGGCGCTGACGCTGCAGCCGGACCCTGTGCCTCCCTTGCCCCGTTTCCCCTCAGGACGCTCAGGCCGACCCCCTCCTCACGCCCACCAGGCCTCGCGAGCCAGGACGAGGGCAGGGGCGAGAGGAGGGACCGAAGTTCTCGGGGACCAGACGCTGGAGGCCGCCCTTTCTGCACAGCAGCGGCGGGTGGCAGCGAACCCCTGCCCCTCAGAAGCTGGTCTTGTGCTGCCGCCCGGGCACCGGACAAGGCGGAGGGTCGGCGCCCACTTACCCGGCCCGCCGTCCCCGCGACTGTCATGGCTTCGGCCGCTGGGGCACCTCCAGAGCCGGCAGCCTCAGTGAGGTCGCCCTCCCCTCGGGCTCCGAGGCAGTTCCGTGAAGGCGGAGGGAAGAGACCCCGCCTGAGCCGGGAGTTCCAGCTCTGAGGAAACGCGGGCTCTGTTCAGCGCGCAGTGGGTGGGACCGCTCTGCCCCGAGGCCTTCCGGGAGGGAGCGGGGTGGCGGGGGAGGGAGCCGCCAGGAGCGCAGGGCCCCGTCGGGGGTCCTGGAGGGGCGGCCCGGCCTGGGGGCCACGCCCACTGTGGCCGCAGCCCAGGCCTTTTTCCTGGAATCCTACACAAAAAAATTAGAAAGATACACAGTCTATAGTAAATATTCACAAATGATTGTTGCTGCTGTGCTCACTATTCTATTAAAGGTGTAAAATCCATAAAACACTTTAAGTTCAAAATTAAATATGAATTTTTACCTTTCTAATTATGTCCCTGATATTCACAGTTGTGGTTAATGAATCAGAGACTGTGGCATCACTAGTTAAAAATGAGCTTGTTAAAAATATAGAACTCAGGCCCACCGGACCTACTGAATCACAATCTGCACTTTTACAATCTCCCCAGTGTACTCGTGTACCCATGAATAGTTGAAAGGTACATTTTTACCTCGACAGGTCTTTTCTCTATGAGAAATACACACATTTTATCCAGTTTGATATAAATAAAACACTCAAAAATGCATATGCCTGTGTTGAAACCATCATTTTATCATTTCTTTTCCAGACAAGTATAGTCTCTATACTGGTTTTGTGGATCACATGCCATACTCTTTTCTTGTAGTTAGAAATAAGGTAGAGCAAGTTACTTTGTAAAAAAAAAAATATATATATATATATATGTATGTATTAGTGGATAATTGAAGACACTCTTCTAAATTAAAACCTTCTCTTAACTTGCTGTTTTCTTCTTGGGTCATATTATGAGCTCTTCCCGTGGCCACATGGCATGTGTACGTTTAATTTCAGGGACTGCTGACATTCCAGGATGTGGCCATAGATTTCTGTCAAGAGGAGTGAGAATGCCTGGACCAAGATCAATGGGAATTGTACAGGGATGTGATGTTAGAGAAGTATAGGAACCTGCTCTCCTTGGGTGAGGATACCTTCCTTCCAGAATTCCTTATCCAACCACTGGGTTTGCAGTCCTTCATTTGTAGAATGTCTCCTGGAATCTTCTGCTTCCTACAATAGGGTTTCAGATTGCAACGTTTCAGGAAAGATTGGGAGTTTGTGGGTATAATTTTTCTTATTCTTTTAAAATTGCAGCCTCCCTTTTAATATACTTTGTAACTGCTTGGGATGTGTCTATATGAACTGTGTACTATATGCTTCTGTTGTAGTCCTTACAATATTTCATTGTCTTATTTTCTGTAACAATTTTCCATGGATTCTTTGGGCTTAAGGTATATTAAAAGAGAGACTGCGAATCTGGGACTTCCCTGGTGATGCAGTGATTAAGAATTCGCCTGCCAATGCAGGGGACCCGGTTCGATCCCCGGTCCGGGAAGATCTCACATGCCACGGAACAACTAAGCCAGTGGGCCACAACTACTGAGTCTGCACGCCACAACTACTGAAGCTGGTGTGTCTTGAGCCCGTGCGCCATTTATTTTTTGGAGAATAAAACCACTTCTGAGTGATTAAAATTTAGGCCAGCTAG
Source organism: Balaenoptera physalus (assembly GCF_965194825.1). Taxonomy (NCBI): domain Eukaryota; kingdom Metazoa; phylum Chordata; class Mammalia; order Artiodactyla; family Balaenopteridae; genus Balaenoptera; species Balaenoptera physalus. The sequence continues at coordinate 1,115,170 of NW_028126526.1, forward strand.
TCAAAATGCTTTATCACCTGTTCTTCTAAAACACTGGTCAATGGAACAAGTTTTACTAGGGATAACAGTGTAATTGTATTCTGGAGTTCATATGGGCAATATGGTTTATGACCTTGATGCTGGATCATGACATTTCACCGGTATAACTGCTATTAATTGTCTGTTTGTTCAACGATTAAAGTCTCACGTGATCTGAGTTCAGACTGGAGTCATCCTGGTTGGTTTCTGTCTATTGCAGATTTCTTCCAGCATGAAAGGACAAGAGCAATACGGCTTCCTTTACAAAATGTCTTCAAACTAAATGATGATATAATCTACATTCAATTAATTTATACATACCCTACTGTAGAACAGGGTTCGTTACGCTGGCAGAGCCTGGTAATTATGTAAAACTGAAACTTTTTCTGCACTGGTTCAAGTCCTCTTCCTAAGAATATGTTTATAATCAACATTCTTTCACAAATTACCCAATTTAATTCACCATAGCATTCCTCATATTAACTAAATGGAAAATCCTAGGCTATATACAAATCCAGAAAGGGCCAAAAATCATCAGCCCCCATGGATGATTACAACCCATTGCTGAGGCATTCAAATTACTTATTAAAGAACCACTATGTCCATCAACATCATCAATTTATATATTATTGCCCCAATGCTAGCCTTAACCCTGGCTCTCACAACATGAATTCCTCTTCCCATATCTTATCCACTAATTAGTATAAATGTAGGCATATTATTTCTATTAGCCATATCACACCTAGCCATTTACTCCATCCTCAGATCTGGATGAACTTCACATTCAAAATACTCACTCACTGGAGCTGTAGGAACAATAGCACAGACGATCATCTCATATGAAGTAATGTAGCAGTTATTCTATTCTCAGTCTTACTGGTAAATGGATCATTTACACTTTCAACAGTAATTATTACACAAGAACACCGATGACTAATTTTCTCCTGACCCCTACCCAGAATTTGATTATCTCCGCAGTAGCAGAAATCCAGTGAAGCCCCAGTTGATTTAACAGAAGTAGAATCAAAACCTGTACATGTCTTCAATGTAGAAAATGTAGCAGGCCCATTCACCCCGTCCTTCCTAGAGAATATGTCAATTTCCCTATAATAAACATTTCCACAGCAATCTATTTTTAGGAGCATTCGGCAATCCCTAGGTGCCAGAATTATAGATTCTTTCATCTTTTAAATATAGTTTTTTTTTAAAAATAATTTTTATAGTTTTACTACCTTTAAACAAAATGTACTCCATTGCTGTGGAATATTCCTTCATAGGAGCGTGCATGGTTCATTTCTGCATCCGTCTGTGATGGCCTTCAGGTTCTTTCAGGTTTGGCTCCTGTGGCTGCACGTCTATGTCCGTGTGTCCTGGTGCAGGGCTGGTGGGTTTGTGTTCAACTGGGAGGAGCACTGTGGGTCTCTGTGCACGGACGTCGCTATCTGAGGCCCGATTGCTTCAGAAGTGGTTGCATCCCCCTGTTGCGTACCAGGCTTTCCATTGCTCCACATCCTGCTGATAATTGATACTATGTCTTTCATGTCTGCCATTCTGGTAGGTGTATGCACAGTATTTTGCTTATGGCTTTAATCCCTCTGTTGTTAGTGAAGTTGTGCATCTTGTGGTATTCATGGACTATTTCCTGTTGTTTTTTGAAAAGTTTTAAAAATTGTGGTCTGGTACACATAACGTAAAATGTACTATCTTAACCATTTTTAAGTGCACATTTCAGGGTCAAGAAGTAATTCACACTGTTGTGCAAACCTGACCACCATCATGCTCCAGAACTTTTTCATCTTGCAAAATTGAAACAGTCCCCATTAAATACTCACTCCCCATTGTCCCTCCCTCAGCCTCTGGCCCCCAACGTCCTACTTTATGTCCCTATATTTCCAACTGCTCTAGGGGCCTTGTATGAGTGGATCAAGCACTGTTTGTTTTTTTGTGTCTAGCTTACATCACTGAGCATAATGCCCTCAAGGTTCATCCCTGCTGCATCCTGTGTCAGAATTGACTTCCTTTTTAGGCTGAATAGCATTCCCTTGGATTGATGGACCGTGTTTTTCTTCTCCATTCATCCATTAGTGGACACATGTAATATCTACATTCATTTCTACTGTCATAATATTTGTGGAATAAACTCAGAAAGTCCTATGAATCAAAAGTCATTTGCCATTAACTTTTTTCTTAAACTTGTTGTTGTGGAAAACATCAAGACTAAGAAAAGGGAAAAATACATGTCAGCTTCACTTGTGTTCAGGAATTAATGCTTTACGGATTCACTTTATTCCCTGTGTGTGTGCTCTGCGTGTGCACGTGCCTGTTTGCATACATATGCTGTGCATGTGCATATGTATGTGAACTTGCACACATTAGTGTGTGCATGGGCATATGGGTGCATGTGTGTTCACATGCTAGTGTGTGAATATACTTGTGCTGTGCACGTGCATATGTTTGTGTGTGTGCTGTGCCTGCCTGTGCGCACACCTGTGTGTTTGCTGGAACCACTTGCAAGTTGGCTGCTGACTGAATTGTGCCCCAGATATATCCGCACGCAGCTGCTCTAACAATCCTGCGTAGCCACGTGAAGGTCACAGATCTCAGGGATTTAAATGGATGGAGCAGGATATCCTGACACAGAGTTTGTCTTCCAATGACTGTCACTGTCTTAGTAACATCCTTCACACCTTCTTTAAGCCCCATTCAGGGTCCAGTTTAGACTCCCATTACATTCAGTCACCTGTCCCAGGTCCCCTAAAGCAACAATGTCACCGTTGGAGAGCCCGGCCAAGGCTGGGGGTGCCCCTCCTGTTGGCCTGGCCTCCAGGCCCTGCCCTTGGCTCCTGTTTTCTCATATCTCAGCCAGGCCCCGACTTGGATCGGGCCGCCACCTCTTTCCTCACAGGGTCCCATCGCCCAGTCAAGGGGGTTCATTCTCCCCAAACACAGCATCAGGAGTCGGGGGCTGACAGTCCCCACTGGGTCTCCTTCATGTGAGACCCTGTGCTGTTGAAAGAGCAGGCACCCTGCCCTCGGGGGTGGGGGACTGGGGGGCGACATGCGGCCCACGATGGGCAGGCGGGTCTCCGGGTGGGGCGAGCCAGTGTGCAAGGAGTTCCGCGGTGGGTTCTCCTCTCCAACTGCTTCTGTGCCCCTACCTCTCCCCGTGCCTCCCCTCGAAGACAGCACGGTGCCCGGGTTGGGAACCATGGGAGCCGTCAGCCACCGCCCCCTCTACACACACACACACACGCACACGCACACGCACACGCACACGCTGCAGGGAAGCAGGACCTGAGTGCAGGGCTCTCAGCGGCCCTGAGCGCCCCGCCCGGAATCGGCCAGCCGAATGGACAGACCGGATCTCCCGGCCCGGACCATGCAGGACTCTCCTGACCTGGCTTGCAGTGTGGCCGCCTCCTTCTGGAAGCCTGGGAGGCTGGAATCAGGCCACTTCTTATCTGTCCTGGCAGCAGACTGGGCTGCACTCTAAGAAGTTAGTGGCTCACCCGTGGATCCTGACCATCAGGTGACCAGAGAAATTGGGAACATTTCTGTTTTGCCTGTTGAAATGTTTAATGACAAAGATTTTGTTCAGTTTCCTGATGTGGGTGTCCAAAGATGAGAGACCCATGTGTGTGATCTGTACCTCCTATGAGATCAGCCGTAAGCTAGTTGAAACATGATCAAGTTGTGTCTACATGGTAGATTTAGACCAATGCATGTCCTACTGATTATGTTTAGAGCTGACCATGTGTTGTCTATAATAAGAAGATTTAGACCTGAGCATGTTCTGTGTACGCTAGGACTATGGGGACCTGGGTAGAGACCCAGCCTGGCCTCAGTACTGGGAAGCTCCATGCCTGCATCTGAATGTCAGTGCTTAGATGTCTGGGGTCTGGAGCTGAGGTGGGCTTGTCTACGTAACAGCCTCTCTTCTGAGTGTGGTGACCTGGTCCTCCCAAGGGTCAGTGCTATAGTCGGGGCCTTAGTCTTAATCCCTGCAAGGTTCACCTTCCCTGGGGCTCATGGAGAATCCTCAGGAGGACTACCTGGCAATAATTCCAATTTACCAGCACGTGCATTGGTGCATAGGGAAGCAGGTTTAGCTGCTGAATTGATTGCAGGGCACGCAGATCGGGCAAAAGGCCGATGGATGACAGCTGAGGCTGCTGCTGAGCTCTCCCTCCAGTCTACCGTCCCTACTCAGCAGAGTCCAGAGCTGCCCCTCGGCTTTCAGCCCTGCTGTCCTGTGAGCTTTCTCAACATGTAAGTGAGACGAGAAAGGACTGAGCATGCCAGCACCAGGGTCGTGTGTCCAACTCTAGTATGAAAGCTGTAAAAACAGTTAAAATCACACAGAACCAAAGTGAGAAGAGGAGGACTCCTCTGGGACAAGTGTGGGGAAAGGAGACCCACCTGCCACTTTTTCCCATCCCAGGAGGTCCCAGGGACCCAGCTTGTTTCCACATTGGGGGAGCCCCCTGCAGAGCCATGGTGTCCTGACCAAGGGGACGTGTGACCCCAGGTGCAGGGTCTGGGGAGGTGAGGGCACCCTGGGACTGTGGACATGTGACCCAGGTGGAGGGGTCTGGGGAGGTGGGTCACCCTGGTGAGTGTGGATGTGTGGCCCCAGGTATAGGGTGCGGGGACTGTGTGGGTCTCACCATACCTGCATGGGTCAGGATCACATGGATGGGGAGACCGCATATGCGCTCTTTGCCTGCAGTGTGTCCTGTCCCCTTTGAGATTTCCAACCTCTGCATTAAGGGTGTTGTCCTGATTAACCTGTGGTTCCTTTTCTTCTCTTCATCTTGTCACAATCATATGAGGTCAGGCATGTTTGAGTGGGTTGCTGCTCTGTGTTCCGGTGAGTGACAACACTTGGTCGTATCGTATTAATACTATAGCATATCATATGTCTAATCTATGGGGGTCACCACTGCCTGGGTCCCCCTGGACAGAGGTCAAGTGAGCACAGACTAGCCCCCCCTAAGAATGGTCTCCCACGTGCTCTGTGAGGGTACCGTGATGGCCCCTATGGTAGGGGACTGTGTCTGGGCCTCCGACATTTGTGATGAAGGGGAGTCGAAATGGAATCTCAATTAACAAGACATTATTTTAAGAATTTATTTTAAGTGAAATAAAACACACGTCACATACCCTTTACCATCATCACCGTTTTAAGTGCACGTTTCTGAGGCGTCAGACAGATTCACTTTCTCGTGGAGCCATCACCACCATCACTAGAACTTTTCATCTTGCAAAACCAAAATTCCACAACCATGAAAGTCTCATTCCCCATTCCCTCCCACTGCCCCTGGCACCGATATCCACTTCAGTCCCTGAGTTGTCGACTCCAGGGCACCCACTGGAGTGGAATCCTGCAGTGTTTGCTGACGGGTCATTTTGGAAGAGCTGACTTTCAGTCTGAAGCTCTGCCTGTTGGCATCTGAAGAATCTGCATTTAAGGAGAGGGTGTATGAGGAAGGGGGTGTCTGCGGGACAAAGGTGTCCGGGGTGCAGGTGAGCCAGGACCTGACCAGCTGCCTTTTGGGTCCTCTGGTCCCATCTCTTGGTCTGTGCCTCATCTGCATCATCACTGTCCCCGCTGGCACCGCTGGGGTGTTGTTGTCTGAGTGAGAGTCCCCTGGTGCCCCTGCTCTCCTCCCCTCCTCCTGCTGGTTGCGGAGGGAACTGCTTGCTGGGTGGTCTCTACTCCTGAGGCATGAAGGACCCTGTAGCATGGACCTGCAGACTGTGGGGTGTGGTCCCAAGAGCATGGGGCCCACATAGGACACGACATCGGGGCGTGACAAGTGCTAGGGCTGCCTCATCACTGACAGGGAATGTTGCCCAGATCCTGCTCCAGAGGGCGTGGTGGGTGGCCTGGGACCCTAGAGGCCCCATTCCTATACTGGAGCTTGGAGAGTGCATCCCCATGGGCTTCAGATTCACCCCATATCTCAGCCATATCCCTCTGTCCTGTCTTTGAACTCAGGAAAACGAGCTCTCTTGTCCACAACATAGGCCTGGTCCTCTTGATACAAGGTTTCTTTAAGTTAGGCGTCCTGGGATAGCAGCTCCTTTTAGGCCTGAGAAGGAACAACTCCGGAGTGTACAACAATTTCAGAGGAAACTAATATTCAATGACTATCCCTAACTACTCGGTTGTTGACTTCTATTAGTCATTATTCTCCTGGTTTTAGCTCTGATGTGGGGATTACAGAGGAGTCAACATTTAAATCTTCGTAATCTGTGTATTTGTAGCTTCAGTATCATTACTGACCCATAGTTTTTTACGGTTTGGGAAGAGTTATTGATTTCATGTATCATGTAAAGGATTCACAATGATGATAGGACAATTAAGATTACAATAATAGCTAGTAAATTGTTCACATTTTCTCTACCTGTGCATCTATTGTATGCATATGAGTTTAGATGTCAATATTAGTGAAATGATATAGAGGACTAGAGAACTTATTTTAAAAATCACTATTAATGTGTGATGAAGAAAATGTAAAAGTTCCTCCATAATCGGTGATGTTGTATGTTGAGAGCCTAGATGAAATTGATATGCCTTAGTCATATACAGGATTTTAGCCTATCATTTAACTTTGACAAAGCTACATCACTTTTTACTTTTATCTCATTTATTGAGGAAGACATAATTGTTATGGTGTTGGCTTGAAACTGGTTGAAAAGGACTTGAGTCCTTCCTTATTTTACATTTACATAGGTAGGATCTTGAAACGTAGGATATGGTGGAGAATATCCGTGTAACCATTCTAGGTTAGGAGTAGCAATTTCCACTGCTAAGACTTCTTGTTTAGACACAAATGCTTTTCAAAGTATGAAGATTATTAGCATTACTGCTGCTACTGAGATGAATGAGCCTAAAGACAAAACATTTCATGTTGTGTGTGTCTCAGGGTACTCAGACTAACGTAGTGACATCCCTGACAGGCCACGAAAGTGCGGCAGGAAGTCATATTTACTACTACAAATATACTTGTGAAGTGAATTTTTGCTCATGCTGAGTTAACTGTATAACCTGAGAATAGTGGGAATCAGTGTAGAAAGCCTCCTATAATAGTGAAGACTGCTCCCATGGACATTAGGTCATGGAAGTGTGCTACTACATAGTATGTATCCTGGAGGACAATGTCTGGGGATGAGTTGGCTAAGATGATTCCTGTCAAACCACCTACTGTAAAAAGAAAAACTAAAGCCTAAATCTCATAATATAGTGGGAGGTCATATAGAATTACCTCCGTGAACAGTTGCTAACCAGGGACTTCCCTGGTGACGCAGTGGTTAAGAATTCGTCTGCCAATGCAGGGGACACGGGTTCGAGCCCTTGTCTGGGAAGATTCCACATGCCGTGGAGCAAAAAGCCCGTGTGCCACAACTACTGAGCCTGCCCTCTAGAGCCCGCAAGCCACAACTACTGAAGCCCACGCGCCTAGAGGCCGTGCTGTGCAACAAGAGAAGCCAGTGCAATGAAAGGGCCGCACACCACAACGAAGAGTAGCTGCCGCTCACCGCAACCAGAGAAAGCCCATGCGCAGCAACCAAGACCCAACTCAGCCAAAAAATAAAAAAGAAAAGAAAAAGAAAAATTAAATAAGGAGTTGCTAATCAGCTAGATACTTTTACTCCTGTAGGGATAGAAGTAATTACGGTAGCTGATGCAAAGTATGCTCCTGAGTCCACAGCTATCCCTATGGTAAACATGTGATGGGCCCACAAGAGAACTCCTAAAAAACCAGTGGACATGACTCATACTATTCCCAGATAGCTGAAAGGCAATTTTTGTCCTAAATAGTATGTAATGATATGTGAGTTTATAACAAACCCTGTTAGGCCATGAATACAGACTTCAGGGTGAGCAAAGTATCAAAAGAGGTGTTGGTATAGGATTCGGTCTCCTCCTGCAGGGTCAAAGAAAGTAGTGTTTAGATTTCTATCTCTTAACAGCATGGCAATTCTGGCTGCTTGGACTGAGATTGGTAATTATAGTAATATGGCTATAGTTGGGGAAGATTAAACAAATAATGGTGTTTGGTATTGGGATATGACTGCTGGTTTTGTATTAAAGATTATAGTAATAAAAGTAATAATACCAAGAATTGAGGAGACACCTGCTAAATGTAAGGAGAAAGCAGTTAGGTCGACAGAGGCTCCTGCATGGGCCAGATTGCAGGCTAGAGCTGAATACACGGTCCCACTGGTACCAGAACCAGCTTCTACTATTGGTGATATGAGTAGGAGTAAGAATGATGGGGGAAGTCGTCAAAAGTTTATATGATTTATTGGGGGAAATGCTACTTCAGGTGTCCGAGTTATTAGTGGCTCAAGTCAGTTTTCAAAGCCTGCAATCATAACGGGTACAGCAATAAAGAAAATTATTACAAGTGCAGGGACTGTTATGACAACCTTACAGATTTGGGCATCTCCAAGTAGCGGTCCAGGTCAGCATAGCTCAGCCTGGATTAATATAATTAAGGTGCTGCCTGCTACTCCAGCTCAAGCACCAAACAGTAAATATAAAATGCCGATATCTTTGTGATTTGTTGAAAATAATCAGCAGTGTATGAACAGAGGTAAAATGACTGAGTTAGCATTAGACTGTAAATCTAAAGACAGAGATTTTACCCTCTTTCTGGCAAACCCTGTGGTGAATCAACAAATTTAATTGTAACTTCAGAGAAGCAGCTTCAATTCTGCCAGTGATTATCCTGCTCTTTTTTTTTCTTTTTTTCTTTCTCAAATGAAGGAGAAGTAGACTGAAGCCAGTTGACTAGAGGATTTGCCTGTTAACTAAAGTTTCCTGGGGTTAAAACTCATCAATCTCGTAAAGATTTGGCTTCAATACAGTGTTTGCTTTACATTCAATTGATGTAGAATAAAGTCTTGCAATCCTTATTTTTAGGAATTAAGTAAATTTCACTTGTTTAGGGTTTTGAAAGCTCTTGGTCTGAACTAACCTAAATTCCTAGTCCAGCACCGATAGAATGGGTGTTGTGTGTAGTAACCGTGTGGGTATTATGATTGGTAATGATAGGAAGGTTATTTCTTTGTATGTTCAAATTGTTTTGTGTTTGTTTTGTTTAATGAAGGGAATATAGTTAGTGATGTGGAGTATGTTAGCTACAAGTAGAAATATATGCTGAGGACTGCTATGATGGCTATTAGTGTTGGTAGAATGATGTTGTCGTTTTTGTTATCTCTTGGATAATTATTCATTTGGGTAGAAAGCCTGATAGTGGTGGGCGATGTCCTAATGATACTATAATGGTGAGGAAAATGATTGTGATGGGAGGTGTTTTATCTCATGTGTGTGATAATGATACTCTTGTAGTACATGATCTGGGCATAAATAAGAAGAAGATAGTGTTATTATGATATAAATTAGTATGTTTAGGATTGTTATATTCTGAATATACATTATAATAGCTGTTATTCATCCTATAAGGGCAATTGATGAGGAGGGTGTAATACTTTCCAGGTGAGCATGGCGAAGTCTGCCTCAGCCTCCAGCTATGATTTATAATATCACTATGATTAATAGTATATTTAGGTTGATGGATGGTGACATGTGGTATAAAACTGATAGGGGTGCAATTTTGTCATGTTGATAGCATCAGGTCTGCTGTTCATGGGATGCCTCGTGTGACTTCAGGCACTCAGAAGTGAAATGGGGAAAGTCCTACTTTTGTGACAAGGGCGATTGTCATGAGGGTGGATGCTGCTGGATTAAAGATTCTTGTTATTCATTGTGCTCTTTGACCAGAGTATATTAGATTAATGATAATAGCCATTATAAGTAGTATTGATGTGGTGGACTGTTTTAGGAAATATTTGTTGGATGCTTCTGTAGCTTATGGGTTCATGTTTTTTTGTTAGAATGGTAATACCATTAACCAGTGTGAGCTTGTTATACAATTATATTTCCTGAGAAAATGGTCAGTAGAATGATGGTAAAAACAATGAGAGTTTATTAGCACAGGAAGGATATACAAAAATATTTTGGGGGTACGGGCCTGAAGCTTACTTAGAGAACTTTACTATATAGCATGTGGTGTAATGTGGTAGGTAGCATGGAGAATGTAAAATTATTAGGAAGAATTCAATTCCAGGAATAAGAGCATTGAAACCTCTATGATTTACTCTATCAAAGAATCTCTTTTGTCAGACATATTTCTTAAATTTGTGGTGGGTTGCCTGGTATGATGACAAGTAGTGAAATCTCTCATATACATAAGGTTAATGTTAGTCGTAAAAAACTTTTCATAAGAGATGTATGCGTTGATCATATCAAAATTGTAGGTAGGAGGCTCAAATTCATAGAAAGGAGATTGTTAGATGTGTTTTAATGATGACTTGGGCTGTATATAATTCTGGCACCTAGGGATTGTCGAATGCTCCGAAAAATAGATTGCTGTGGAAATGTTTATTATAGGGAATTGACATATTCTCTAGGAGGGACGGGGTGAATGGGCCTGCTACATTTTCTACATTGAAGACTTATACAGGTTTTGATGCTACTTCCGTTAAATCAAGTGGGGCTTCATTGGATTTCTGCTACTGCGGAGATAATCAAATTCTGGGTAGGGGTCAGGAGAAAATGAGTCATAGGTGTTCTTGTGTAATAATTACTGTTGAAAGTGTAAATGATCCATTTATCAGTAAGACTGAGAATAGAATAACTGCTACATTACTTCATATGAGATGATTGTCTGTGCTATTGTTCCTAGAGCTCCAGTGAGTGTGTATTTTGAATGTGAAGTTCATCCAGATCTGAGGATGGAGTAAATGGCTAGGTGTGATATGGCTAATAGAAATAATATGCCTACATTTATATTAATTAGTGGATAAGATATGGGAAGAGGAATTCATGTTGTGAGAGCCAGGGTTAAGGCTAGCATTGGGGTTAAGGCTAGCAAGAGAAGCCACCGCAATGGGAAGCCCGCGCACCGCAACAAAGAGTAGCCCCCGCTTGCCGCAACTAGAGAAAGCCTGCGCATAGCAACGAAGACCCAACACAGCCAAAAACAAATTAATTAATTAATTAGTTAACTATTTTAAACAAAAGTACTATATCCTTCTGTACAGCTTCTCTGGGAAGAACAGAGAGATGGCGTAGGAGAGTGAGAAAGACCAATATTTAGTGCACATCTCTCATGCAGGTGCTCTGCTGGCTCAGATAGATTTATCCCCACTTTACAAAGGAGGAAATAATCTCAGAGAGGTTTAGTAATTTTCCCAAAGCCAAACAGCTATGGAGTGGCAGAACCAAGATCTGAACCAAGTCTGTTACCTTCAAAGCCTAAGTCCTCATCACAACAAAACTCAATTAATATTTACATTTATCGAATTACATGGCAACCTGGGGAGTTCTTGGCACAATCCTGAATAAGAGTGAGAAAGAAAGAAATAGCATTGTTCCTATAGTCAACCCAAATTTTTGGGGCAGCTGCTAGATGCCTGGCCCTTTTTGGGGTTCAGCAGTGATCAAGACAGGAAGAGTCCTGCTTTCATGAACCACGTAGTGGGGAGGAGAGACGGGTGCAACTTGGGTGAGGGATTTCACCTTGCTGGACCTCTGTTTTGTCATCTGGAAAATGGGATGGGTGTTCCTCATTTTCTGGGATTGTCCAGCCCTCACATTCTCTGATTCCATAAGAAGCATTTGTTTTCCTGTTTCTTTCAAATTCATTCAGGCCGTGAGCTGTGATGAATGTTGTTAGCTGCTCCCCAAATCACTCTATTCCCACCCTTTTCCTGTGATCAGGTCTTTCCCGAAACATGACTCACAGTCAGTCAAGTCACGGAACCTAAGGGGCACCCAGCAGAAAAATCCCAACCCTTGCTTCCCAGGAGCTCTGCGGTCTACCTGCCAGGTAAACTTAACTCACCTGGCACAAGGTGGCCATCCCTGGTGTCACATCAACATGATCTCAGGCACAAACCTCCTTGTTTTTCCATTTTGTCTTGAAGTTACTTGTTGAAACAACTGCACAAATATGACACAGATATAAAATCAGGCATCTTCTGCCTCCAGTGCCCACTAATAAATGATTTTCTGCCACTTTAATGATAAAGATAGAACATTTCAACATTCTGCTACCCTTGTTATTTGTGATTTTTGTTGATATTTCTATTGACTACATCGTTCAATATTTTAACAATGGAACATTTATTTAGGGTGTTCCAGACCCAGCCTTTAGTGGTAAAGGTTTTGTTGTTATATTTCTATTATGTTTCCTTTAAAAATCATTATCCTATTTAAATGGATTAAGCCAATTCTATAGGCATTTACCTTATGATATTGATGAAATTGATACATAGAGGGCAGTAGTACAAGTTGATTGGACTTGAGAACCTCTATTAGCACAGTTAAGGATAAATATTATCTATAAGTAAACCAAAGTACAGGCCGAGTGAGATTCTCTGACTTTTTTCCACTGTCTGCCCCTCAAGCCTGTGAGAAATGGAATAGTTCTTGCCCTATCAGTAAACAAAGGATGTCACAGTCTTCAGCACTTGCAGCCCTCCAATGTGAGCCGGCGGGCCCTGAGGCACTCAGGATATGCAAATACAGAATGCAGGCCCCAGAGAGCTGAGGTGCATATCAAAGGAAGGAATTCAGTGAGCCCAGGCAAAGAAAAGCGCCGCATTCCTCACCTTGGGAGAGCTGGTTTTCCTTAGTTAACAATCACCTTTTGATGTTCCCCATTACCTGCGCCAGTTCCCTGCCCTGTCCCCTCCCCCCGGTACTTTAGCTCAGGGAGGAAGGAGCGCAGAGGGACTCGGCTGAATAAGGGGCCTGTGCGCCTCGGGAGGAGTTTTCAGCCGCTTTCCCCGCAGTCGGGAAGAGGGGCGCTGACGCTGCAGCCGGACCCTGTGCCTCCCTTGCCCCGTTTCCCCTCAGGACGCTCAGGCCGACCCCCTCCTCACGCCCACCAGGCCTCGCGAGCCAGGACGAGGGCAGGGGCGAGAGGAGGGACCGAAGTTCTCGGGGACCAGACGCTGGAGGCCGCCCTTTCTGCACAGCAGCGGCGGGTGGCAGCGAACCCCTGCCCCTCAGAAGCTGGTCTTGTGCTGCCGCCCGGGCACCGGACAAGGCGGAGGGTCGGCGCCCACTTACCCGGCCCGCCGTCCCCGCGACTGTCATGGCTTCGGCCGCTGGGGCACCTCCAGAGCCGGCAGCCTCAGTGAGGTCGCCCTCCCCTCGGGCTCCGAGGCAGTTCCGTGAAGGCGGAGGGAAGAGACCCCGCCTGAGCCGGGAGTTCCAGCTCTGAGGAAACGCGGGCTCTGTTCAGCGCGCAGTGGGTGGGACCGCTCTGCCCCGAGGCCTTCCGGGAGGGAGCGGGGTGGCGGGGGAGGGAGCCGCCAGGAGCGCAGGGCCCCGTCGGGGGTCCTGGAGGGGCGGCCCGGCCTGGGGGCCACGCCCACTGTGGCCGCAGCCCAGGCCTTTTTCCTGGAATCCTACACAAAAAAATTAGAAAGATACACAGTCTATAGTAAATATTCACAAATGATTGTTGCTGCTGTGCTCACTATTCTATTAAAGGTGTAAAATCCATAAAACACTTTAAGTTCAAAATTAAATATGAATTTTTACCTTTCTAATTATGTCCCTGATATTCACAGTTGTGGTTAATGAATCAGAGACTGTGGCATCACTAGTTAAAAATGAGCTTGTTAAAAATATAGAACTCAGGCCCACCGGACCTACTGAATCACAATCTGCACTTTTACAATCTCCCCAGTGTACTCGTGTACCCATGAATAGTTGAAAGGTACATTTTTACCTCGACAGGTCTTTTCTCTATGAGAAATACACACATTTTATCCAGTTTGATATAAATAAAACACTCAAAAATGCATATGCCTGTGTTGAAACCATCATTTTATCATTTCTTTTCCAGACAAGTATAGTCTCTATACTGGTTTTGTGGATCACATGCCATACTCTTTTCTTGTAGTTAGAAATAAGGTAGAGCAAGTTACTTTGTAAAAAAAAAAAATATATATATATATATGTATGTATTAGTGGATAATTGAAGACACTCTTCTAAATTAAAACCTTCTCTTAACTTGCTGTTTTCTTCTTGGGTCATATTATGAGCTCTTCCCGTGGCCACATGGCATGTGTACGTTTAATTTCAGGGACTGCTGACATTCCAGGATGTGGCCATAGATTTCTGTCAAGAGGAGTGAGAATGCCTGGACCAAGATCAATGGGAATTGTACAGGGATGTGATGTTAGAGAAGTATAGGAACCTGCTCTCCTTGGGTGAGGATACCTTCCTTCCAGAATTCCTTATCCAACCACTGGGTTTGCAGTCCTTCATTTGTAGAATGTCTCCTGGAATCTTCTGCTTCCTACAATAGGGTTTCAGATTGCAACGTTTCAGGAAAGATTGGGAGTTTGTGGGTATAATTTTTCTTATTCTTTTAAAATTGCAGCCTCCCTTTTAATATACTTTGTAACTGCTTGGGATGTGTCTATATGAACTGTGTACTATATGCTTCTGTTGTAGTCCTTACAATATTTCATTGTCTTATTTTCTGTAACAATTTTCCATGGATTCTTTGGGCTTAAGGTATATTAAAAGAGAGACTGCGAATCTGGGACTTCCCTGGTGATGCAGTGATTAAGAATTCGCCTGCCAATGCAGGGGACCCGGTTCGATCCCCGGTCCGGGAAGATCTCACATGCCACGGAACAACTAAGCCAGTGGGCCACAACTACTGAGTCTGCACGCCACAACTACTGAAGCTGGTGTGTCTTGAGCCCGTGCGCCATTTATTTTTTGGAGAATAAAACCACTTCTGAGTGATTAAAATTTAGGCCAGCTAGTCAAAATGCTTTATCACCTGTTCTTCTAAAACACTGGTCAATGGAACAAGTTTTACTAGGGATAACAGTGTAATTGTATTCTGGAGTTCATATGGGCAATATGGTTTATGACCTTGATGCTGGATCATGACATTTCAACGGTATAACTGCTATTAATTGTCTGTTTGTTCAACGATTAAAGTCTCACGTGATCTGAGTTCAGACTGGAGTCATCCTGGTTGGTTTCTGTCTATTGCAGATTTCTTCCAGCATGAAAGGACAAGAGCAATACGGCTTCCTTTACAAAATGTCTTCAAACTAAATGATGATATAATCTACATTCAATTAATTTATACATACCCTACTGTAGAACAGGGTTCGTTACGCTGGCAGAGCCTGGTAATTATGTAAAACTGAAACTTTTTCTGCACTGGTTCAAGTCCTCTTCCTAAGAATATGTTTATAATCAACATTCTTTCACAAATTACCCAATTTAATTCACCATAGCATTCCTCATATTAACTAAATGGAAAATCCTAGGCTATATACAAATCCAGAAAGGGCCAAAAATCATCAGCCCCCATGGATGATTACAACCCATTGCTGAGGCATTCAAATTACTTATTAAAGAACCACTATGTCCATCAACATCATCAATTTATATATTATTGCCCCAATGCTAGCCTTAACCCTGGCTCTCACAACATGAATTCCTCTTCCCATATCTTATCCACTAATTAGTATAAATGTAGGCATATTATTTCTATTAGCCATATCACACCTAGCCATTTACTCCATCCTCAGATCTGGATGAACTTCACATTCAAAATACTCACTCACTGGAGCTGTAGGAACAATAGCACAGACGATCATCTCATATGAAGTAATGTAGCAGTTATTCTATTCTCAGTCTTACTGGTAAATGGATCATTTACACTTTCAACAGTAATTATTACACAAGAACACCGATGACTAATTTTCTCCTGACCCCTACCCAGAATTTGATTATCTCCGCAGTAGCAGAAATCCAGTGAAGCCCCAGTTGATTTAACAGAAGTAGAATCAAAACCTGTACATGTCTTCAATGTAGAAAATGTAGCAGGCCCATTCACCCCGTCCTTCCTAGAGAATATGTCAATTTCCCTATAATAAACATTTCCACAGCAATCTATTTTTAGGAGCATTCGGCAATCCCTAGGTGCCAGAATTATAGATTCTTTCATCTTTTAAATATAGTTTTTTTTTAAAAATAATTTTTATAGTTTTACTACCTTTAAACAAAATGTACTCCATTGCTGTGGAATATTCCTTCATAGGAGCGTGCATGGTTCATTTCTGCATCCGTCTGTGATGGCCTTCAGGTTCTTTCAGGTTTGGCTCCTGTGGCTGCAAGTCCATGTCCGTGTGTCCTGGTGCAGGGCTGGTGTGTTTGTGTTCAACTGGGAGGAGCACTGTGGGTCTCTGTGCACGGACGTCGCTATCTGAGGCCCGATTGCTTCAGAAGTGGTTGCATCCCCCCGTTGCGTACCAGGCTTTCCATTGCTCCACATCCTGCTGATATTTGATACTATGTCTTTCATGTCTGCCATTCTGGTAGGTGTATGCACAGTATTTTGCTGATGGCTTTAATCCCTCTGTTGTTAGTGAAGTTGTGCATCTTGTGGTATTCATGGACTATTTCCTGTTGTTTTTTGAAAAGTTTTAAAAATTGAGGTCTGGTACACATAACGTAAAATGTACTATCTTAACCATTTTTAAGTGCACATTTCAGGGTCAAGAAGTAATTCACACTGTTGTGCAAACCTGACCACCATCATCCTCCAGAACTTTTTCATCTTGCAAAATTGAAACAGTCCCCATTAAACACTCACTCCCCATTGTCCCTCCCTCAGCCTCTGGCCCTCAACGTCCTACTTTATGTCCCTATATTTCCGACTGCTCTAGGGGCCTTGTATGAGTGGATCAAGCACTGTTTGTTTTTTTGTGTCTAGCTTACATCACTGAGCATAATGCCCTCAAAGTTCATCCCTGCTGCATCCTGTGTCAGAATTGACTTCCTTTTTAGGCTGAATAGCATTCCCTTGTATTGATGGACCGTGTTTTTCTTCTCCATTCATCCATTAGTGGACACATGTAATATCTACATTCATTTCTACTGTCATAATATTTGTGGAATAAACTCAGAAAGTCCTATGAATCAAAAGTCATTTGCCATTAACTTTTTTCTTAAACTTGTTGTTGTGGAAAACATCAAGGCTAAGAAAAGGGAAAAATACATGTCAGCTTCACTTGTGTTCAGGAATTAATGCTTTACGGATTCACTTTATTCCCTGTGTGTGTGCTATGCGTGTGCATGTGCCTGTTTGCATACATATGCTGTGCATGTGCATAGGTATGTGAATTTGCACACATTAGTGTGTGCATGGGCATATGGGTGCATGTGTGTTCACATGCTAGTGTGTGAATATAGTTGTGCTGTGCACGTGCATATGTTTGTGTGTGTGCTGTGCCTGCCTGTGCGCACACCTGTGTGTTTGCTGGAACCACTTGCAAGTTGGCTGCAGACTGAATTGTGCCCCAGATATATCCGCACGCAGCTGCTCTAACAATCCTGCATAGCCACGTAAAGGTCACAGATCTCAGGGATTTAAATGGATGGAGCAGGATATCCTGACACAGAGTTTGTCTTCCAATGACTGTCACTGTCTCAGTAACATCCTTCACACCTTCTTTAAGCCCCATTCAGGGTCCAGTTTAGACTCCCATTACATTCATTCACCTGTCCCAGGTCCCCTAAAGCAACAATGTCACCGTTGGAGAGCCCGGCCAAGGCTGGGGGTGCCCCTCCTGTTGGCCTGGCCTCCAGGCCCTGCCTTTGGCTCCTGTTTTCTCATATCTCAGCCAGGCCCCGACTTGGATCGGGCCGCCACCTCTTTCCTCACAGGGTCCCATCGCCCAGTCAAGGGGGTTCATTCTCCCCAAACACAGCATCAGGAGTCGGGGGCTGACAGTCCCCACTGGGTCTCCTTCATGTGAGACCCTGTGCTGTTGAAAGAGCAGGCACCCTGCCCTCGGGGGTGGGGGACTGGGGGGCGACATGCGGCCCACGATGGGCAGGCGGGTCTCCGGGTGGGGCGAGCCAGTGTGCAAGGAGTTCCGCGGTGGGTTCTCCTCTCCAACGGCTTCTGTGCCCCTACCTCTCCCCGTGCCTCCCCTCGAAGACAGCACGGTGCCCGGGTTGGGAACCATGGGAGCCGTCAGCCACCGCCCCCTCTACACACACACACACACGCACACGCACACGCACACGCACACGCTGCAGGGAAGCAGGACCTGAGTGCAGGGCTCTCAGCGGCCCTGAGCGCCCCGCCCGGAATCGGCCAGCCGAATGGACAGACCGGATCTCCCGGCCCGGACCATGCAGGACTCTCCTGACCTGGCTTGCAGTGTGGCCGCCTCCTTCTGGAAGCCTGGGAGGCTGGAATCAGGCCACTTCTTATCTGTCCTGGCAGCAGACTGGGCTGCACTCTAAGAAGTTCGTGGCTCGCCCGTGGATCCTGACCATCAGGTGGCCAGAGAAATTGGGAACATTTCTGTTTTGCCTGTTGAAATGTTTAATGACAAAGATTTTGTTCAGTTTCCTGATGTGGGTGTCCAAAGATGAGAGACCCATGTGTGTGATCTGTACCTCCTATGAGATCAGCCCTAAGCTAGTTGAAACATGATCAAGTTGTGTCTACATGGTAGATTTAGACCTCTGCATGTCCTGTCTACTGATTATGTTTAGAGCTGACCATGTGTTGTCTATAATAAGAAGATTTAGACCTGAGCATGTTCTGTGTACGCTAGGACTATGGGGACCTGGGTAGAGACCCGGCCTGGCCTCAGTACTGGGAAGCTCCGTGCCTGCATCTGAATGTCAGTGCTTAGATGTCTGGGGTCTGGAGCTGAGGTGGGCTTGTCTACGTAACAGCCTCTCTTCTGAGTGTGGTGACCTGGTCCTCCCAAGGGTCAGTGCTATAGTCGGGGCCTTAGTCTTAATCCCTGCAAGGTTCACCTTCCCTGGGGCTCATGGAGAATCCTCAGGAGGACTACCTGGCAATAATTCCAATTTACCAGCACGTGCATTGGTGCATAGGGAAGCAGGTTTAGCTGCTGAATTGATTGCAGGGCACGCAGATCGGGCAAAAGGCCGATGGATGACAGCTGAGGCTGCTGCTGAGCTCTCCCTCCAGTCTACCGTCCCTACTCAGCAGAGTCCAGAGCTGCCCCTCGGCTTTCAGCCCTGCTGTCCTGTGAGCTTTCTCAACATGTAAGTGAGACGAGAAAGGACTGAGCATGCCAGCACCAGGGTCGTGTGTCCAACTCTAGTATGAAAGCTGTAAAAACAGTTAAAATCACACAGAACCAAAGTGAGAAGAGGAGGACTCCTCTGGGACAAGTGTGGGGAAAGGAGACCCACCTGCCACTTTTTCCCATCCCAGGAGGTCCCAGGGACCCAGCTTGTTTCCACATTGGGGGAGCCCCCTGCAGAGCCATGGTGTCCTGACCAAGGGGACGTGTGACCCCAGGTGCAGGGTCTGGGGAGGTGAGGGCACCCTGGGACTGTGGACATGTGACCCAGGTGGAGGGGTCTGGGGAGGTGGGTCACCCTGGTGAGTGTGGATGTGTGGCCCCAGGTATAGGGTGCGGGGACTGTGTGGGTCTCACCATACCTGCATGGGTCAGGATCACATGGATGGGGAGACCGCATATGCGCTCTTTGCCTGCAGTGTGTCCTGTCCCCTTTGAGATTTCCAACCTCTGCATTAAGGGTGTTGTCCTGATTAACCTGTGGTTCCTTTTCTTCTCTTCATCTTGTCACAATCATATGAGGTCAGGCATGTTTGAGTGGGTTGCTGCTCTGTGTTCCGGTGAGTGACAACACTTGGTCGTATCGTATTAATACTATAGCATATCATATGTCTAATCTATGGGGGTCACCACTGCCTGGGTCCCCCTGGACAGAGGTCAAGTGAGCACAGACTAGCCCCCCCTAAGAATGGTCTCCCACGTGCTCTGTGAGGGTACCGTGATGGCCCCTATGGTAGGGGACTGTGTCTGGGCCTCCGACATTTGTGATGAAGGGGAGTCGAAATGGAATCTCAATTAACAAGACATTATTTTAAGAATTTATTTTAAGTGAAATAAAACACACGTCACATACCCTTTACCATCATCACCGTTTTAAGTGCACGTTTCTGAGGCGTCAGACAGATTCACTTTCTCGTGGAGCCATCACCACCATCACTAGAACTTTTCATCTTGCAAAACCAAAATTCCACAACCATGAAAGTCTCATTCCCCATTCCCTCCCACTGCCCCTGGCACCGATATCCACTTCAGTCCCTGAGTTGTCGACTCCAGGGCACCCACTGGAGTGGAATCCTGCAGTGTTTGCTGACGGGTCATTTTGGAAGAGCTGACTTTCAGTCTGAAGCTCTGCCTGTTGGCATCTGAAGAATCTGCATTTAAGGAGAGGGTGTATGAGGAAGGGGGTGTCTGCGGGACAAAGGTGTCCGGGGTGCAGGTGAGCCAGGACCTGACCAGCTGCCTTTTGGGTCCTCTGGTCCCATCTCTTGGTCTGTGCCTCATCTGCATCATCACTGTCCCCGCTGGCACCGCTGGGGTGTTGTTGTCTGAGTGAGAGTCCCCTGGTGCCCCTGCTCTCCTCCCCTCCTCCTGCTGGTTGCGGAGGGAACTGCTTGCTGGGTGGTCTCTACTCCTGAGGCATGAAGGACCCTGTAGCATGGACCTGCAGACTGTGGGGTGTGGTCCCAAGAGCATGGGGCCCACATAGGACACGACATCGGGGCGTGACAAGTGCTAGGGCTGCCTCATCACTGACAGGGAATGTTGCCCAGATCCTGCTCCAGAGGGCGTGGTGGGTGGCCTGGGACCCTAGAGGCCCCATTCCTATACTGGAGCTTGGAGAGTGCATCCCCATGGGCTTCAGATTCACCCCATATCTCAGCCATATCCCTCTGTCCTGTCTTTGAACTCAGGAAAACGAGCTCTCTTGTCCACAACATAGGCCTGGTCCTCTTGATACAAGGTTTCTTTAAGTTAGGCGTCCTGGGATAGCAGCTCCTTTTAGGCCTGAGAAGGAACAACTCCGGAGTGTACAACAATTTCAGAGGAAACTAATATTCAATGACTATCCCTAACTACTCGGTTGTTGACTTCTATTAGTCATTATTCTCCTGGTTTTAGCTCTGATGTGGGGATTACAGAGGAGTCAACATTTAAATCTTCGTAATCTGTGTATTTGTAGCTTCAGTATCATTACTGACCCATAGTTTTTTACGGTTTGGGAAGAGTTATTGATTTCATGTATCATGTAAAGGATTCACAATGATGATAGGACAATTAAGATTACAATAATAGCTAGTAAATTGTTCACATTTTCTCTACCTGTGCATCTATTGTATGCATATGAGTTTAGATGTCAATATTAGTGAAATGATATAGAGGACTAGAGAACTTATTTTAAAAATCACTATTAATGTGTGATGAAGAAAATGTAAAAGTTCCTCCATAATCGGTGATGTTGTATGTTGAGAGCCTAGATGAAATTGATATGCCTTAGTCATATACAGGATTTTAGCCTATCATTTAACTTTGACAAAGCTACATCACTTTTTACTTTTATCTCATTTATTGAGGAAGACATAATTGTTATGGTGTTGGCTTGAAACTGGTTGAAAAGGACTTGAGTCCTTCCTTATTTTACATTTACATAGGTAGGATCTTGAAACGTAGGATATGGTGGAGAATATCCGTGTAACCATTCTAGGTTAGGAGTAGCAATTTCCACTGCTAAGACTTCTTGTTTAGACACAAATGCTTTTCAAAGTATGAAGATTATTAGCATTACTGCTGCTACTGAGATGAATGAGCCTAAAGACAAAACATTTCATGTTGTGTGTGTCTCAGGGTACTCAGACTAACGTAGTGACATCCCTGACAGGCCACGAAAGTGCGGCAGGAAGTCATATTTACTACTACAAATATACTTGTGAAGTGAATTTTTGCTCATGCTGAGTTAACTGTATAACCTGAGAATAGTGGGAATCAGTGTAGAAAGCCTCCTATAATAGTGAAGACTGCTCCCATGGACATTAGGTCATGGAAGTGTGCTACTACATAGTATGTATCCTGGAGGACAATGTCTGGGGATGAGTTGGCTAAGATGATTCCTGTCAAACCACCTACTGTAAAAAGAAAAACTAAAGCCTAAATCTCATAATATAGTGGGAGGTCATATAGAATTACCTCCGTGAACAGTTGCTAACCAGGGACTTCCCTGGTGACGCAGTGGTTAAGAATTCGTCTGCCAATGCAGGGGACACGGGTTCGAGCCCTTGTCTGGGAAGATTCCACATGCCGTGGAGCAAAAAGCCCGTGTGCCACAACTACTGAGCCTGCCCTCTAGAGCCCGCAAGCCACAACTACTGAAGCCCACGCGCCTAGAGGCCGTGCTGTGCAACAAGAGAAGCCAGTGCAATGAAAGGGCCGCACACCACAACGAAGAGTAGCTGCCGCTCACCGCAACCAGAGAAAGCCCATGCGCAGCAACCAAGACCCAACTCAGCCAAAAAATAAAAAAGAAAAGAAAAAGAAAAATTAAATAAGGAGTTGCTAATCAGCTAGATACTTTTACTCCTGTAGGGATAGAAGTAATTACGGTAGCTGATGCAAAGTATGCTCCTGAGTCCACAGCTATCCCTATGGTAAACATGTGATGGGCCCACAAGAGAACTCCTAAAAAACCAGTGGACATGACTCATACTATTCCCAGATAGCTGAAAGGCAATTTTTGTCCTAAATAGTATGTAATGATATGTGAGTTTATAACAAACCCTGTTAGGCCATGAATACAGACTTCAGGGTGAGCAAAGTATCAAAAGAGGTGTTGGTATAGGATTCGGTCTCCTCCTGCAGGGTCAAAGAAAGTAGTGTTTAGATTTCTATCTCTTAACAGCATGGCAATTCTGGCTGCTTGGACTGAGATTGGTAATTATAGTAATATGGCTATAGTTGGGGAAGATTAAACAAATAATGGTGTTTGGTATTGGGATATGACTGCTGGTTTTGTATTAAAGATTATAGTAATAAAAGTAATAATACCAAGAATTGAGGAGACACCTGCTAAATGTAAGGAGAAAGCAGTTAGGTCGACAGAGGCTCCTGCATGGGCCAGATTGCAGGCTAGAGCTGAATACACGGTCCCACTGGTACCAGAACCAGCTTCTACTATTGGTGATATGAGTAGGAGTAAGAATGATGGGGGAAGTCGTCAAAAGTTTATATGATTTATTGGGGGAAATGCTACTTCAGGTGTCCGAGTTATTAGTGGCTCAAGTCAGTTTTCAAAGCCTGCAATCATAACGGGTACAGCAATAAAGAAAATTATTACAAGTGCAGGGACTGTTATGACAACCTTACAGATTTGGGCATCTCCAAGTAGCGGTCCAGGTCAGCATAGCTCAGCCTGGATTAATATAATTAAGGTGCTGCCTGCTACTCCAGCTCAAGCACCAAACAGTAAATATAAAATGCCGATATCTTTGTGATTTGTTGAAAATAATCAGCAGTGTATGAACAGAGGTAAAATGACTGAGTTAGCATTAGACTGTAAATCTAAAGACAGAGATTTTACCCTCTTTCTGGCAAACCCTGTGGTGAATCAACAAATTTAATTGTAACTTCAGAGAAGCAGCTTCAATTCTGCCAGTGATTATCCTGCTCTTTTTTTTTCTTTTTTTCTTTCTCAAATGAAGGAGAAGTAGACTGAAGCCAGTTGACTAGAGGATTTGCCTGTTAACTAAAGTTTCCTGGGGTTAAAACTCATCAATCTCGTAAAGATTTGGCTTCAATACAGTGTTTGCTTTACATTCAATTGATGTAGAATAAAGTCTTGCAATCCTTATTTTTAGGAATTAAGTAAATTTCACTTGTTTAGGGTTTTGAAAGCTCTTGGTCTGAACTAACCTAAATTCCTAGTCCAGCACCGATAGAATGGGTGTTGTGTGTAGTAACCGTGTGGGTATTATGATTGGTAATGATAGGAAGGTTATTTCTTTGTATGTTCAAATTGTTTTGTGTTTGTTTTGTTTAATGAAGGGAATATAGTTAGTGATGTGGAGTATGTTAGCTACAAGTAGAAATATATGCTGAGGACTGCTATGATGGCTATTAGTGTTGGTAGAATGATGTTGTCGTTTTTGTTATCTCTTGGATAATTATTCATTTGGGTAGAAAGCCTGATAGTGGTGGGCGATGTCCTAATGATACTATAATGGTGAGGAAAATGATTGTGATGGGAGGTGTTTTATCTCATGTGTGTGATAATGATACTCTTGTAGTACATGATCTGGGCATAAATAAGAAGAAGATAGTGTTATTATGATATAAATTAGTATGTTTAGGATTGTTATATTCTGAATATACATTATAATAGCTGTTATTCATCCTATAAGGGCAATTGATGAGGAGGGTGTAATACTTTCCAGGTGAGCATGGCGAAGTCTGCCTCAGCCTCCAGCTATGATTTATAATATCACTATGATTAATAGTATATTTAGGTTGATGGATGGTGACATGTGGTATAAAACTGATAGGGGTGCAATTTTGTCATGTTGATAGCATCAGGTCTGCTGTTCATGGGATGCCTCGTGTGACTTCAGGCACTCAGAAGTGAAATGGGGAAAGTCCTACTTTTGTGACAAGGGCGATTGTCATGAGGGTGGATGCTGCTGGATTAAAGATTCTTGTTATTCATTGTGCTCTTTGACCAGAGTATATTAGATTAATGATAATAGCCATTATAAGTAGTATTGATGTGGTGGACTGTTTTAGGAAATATTTGTTGGATGCTTCTGTAGCTTATGGGTTCATGTTTTTTTGTTAGAATGGTAATACCATTAACCAGTGTGAGCTTGTTATACAATTATATTTCCTGAGAAAATGGTCAGTAGAATGATGGTAAAAACAATGAGAGTTTATTAGCACAGGAAGGATATACAAAAATATTTTGGGGGTACGGGCCTGAAGCTTACTTAGAGAACTTTACTATATAGCATGTGGTGTAATGTGGTAGGTAGCATGGAGAATGTAAAATTATTAGGAAGAATTCAATTCCAGGAATAAGAGCATTGAAACCTCTATGATTTACTCTATCAAAGAATCTCTTTTGTCAGACATATTTCTTAAATTTGTGGTGGGTTGCCTGGTATGATGACAAGTAGTGAAATCTCTCATATACATAAGGTTAATGTTAGTCGTAAAAAACTTTTCATAAGAGATGTATGCGTTGATCATATCAAAATTGTAGGTAGGAGGCTCAAATTCATAGAAAGGAGATTGTTAGATGTGTTTTAATGATGACTTGGGCTGTATATAATTCTGGCACCTAGGGATTGTCGAATGCTCCGAAAAATAGATTGCTGTGGAAATGTTTATTATAGGGAATTGACATATTCTCTAGGAGGGACGGGGTGAATGGGCCTGCTACATTTTCTACATTGAAGACTTATACAGGTTTTGATGCTACTTCCGTTAAATCAAGTGGGGCTTCATTGGATTTCTGCTACTGCGGAGATAATCAAATTCTGGGTAGGGGTCAGGAGAAAATGAGTCATAGGTGTTCTTGTGTAATAATTACTGTTGAAAGTGTAAATGATCCATTTATCAGTAAGACTGAGAATAGAATAACTGCTACATTACTTCATATGAGATGATTGTCTGTGCTATTGTTCCTAGAGCTCCAGTGAGTGTGTATTTTGAATGTGAAGTTCATCCAGATCTGAGGATGGAGTAAATGGCTAGGTGTGATATGGCTAATAGAAATAATATGCCTACATTTATATTAATTAGTGGATAAGATATGGGAAGAGGAATTCATGTTGTGAGAGCCAGGGTTAAGGCTAGCATTGGGGTTAAGGCTAGCAAGAGAAGCCACCGCAATGGGAAGCCCGCGCACCGCAACAAAGAGTAGCCCCCGCTTGCCGCAACTAGAGAAAGCCTGCGCATAGCAACGAAGACCCAACACAGCCAAAAACAAATTAATTAATTAATTAGTTAACTATTTTAAACAAAAGTACTATATCCTTCTGTACAGCTTCTCTGGGAAGAACAGAGAGATGGCGTAGGAGAGTGAGAAAGACCAATATTTAGTGCACATCTCTCATGCAGGTGCTCTGCTGGCTCAGATAGATTTATCCCCACTTTACAAAGGAGGAAATAATCTCAGAGAGGTTTAGTAATTTTCCCAAAGCCAAACAGCTATGGAGTGGCAGAACCAAGATCTGAACCAAGTCTGTTACCTTCAAAGCCTAAGTCCTCATCACAACAAAACTCAATTAATATTTACATTTATCGAATTACATGGCAACCTGGGGAGTTCTTGGCACAATCCTGAATAAGAGTGAGAAAGAAAGAAATAGCATTGTTCCTATAGTCAACCCAAATTTTTGGGGCAGCTGCTAGATGCCTGGCCCTTTTTGGGGTTCAGCAGTGATCAAGACAGGAAGAGTCCTGCTTTCATGAACCACGTAGTGGGGAGGAGAGACGGGTGCAACTTGGGTGAGGGATTTCACCTTGCTGGACCTCTGTTTTGTCATCTGGAAAATGGGATGGGTGTTCCTCATTTTCTGGGATTGTCCAGCCCTCACATTCTCTGATTCCATAAGAAGCATTTGTTTTCCTGTTTCTTTCAAATTCATTCAGGCCGTGAGCTGTGATGAATGTTGTTAGCTGCTCCCCAAATCACTCTATTCCCACCCTTTTCCTGTGATCAGGTCTTTCCCGAAACATGACTCACAGTCAGTCAAGTCACGGAACCTAAGGGGCACCCAGCAGAAAAATCCCAACCCTTGCTTCCCAGGAGCTCTGCGGTCTACCTGCCAGGTAAACTTAACTCACCTGGCACAAGGTGGCCATCCCTGGTGTCACATCAACATGATCTCAGGCACAAACCTCCTTGTTTTTCCATTTTGTCTTGAAGTTACTTGTTGAAACAACTGCACAAATATGACACAGATATAAAATCAGGCATCTTCTGCCTCCAGTGCCCACTAATAAATGATTTTCTGCCACTTTAATGATAAAGATAGAACATTTCAACATTCTGCTACCCTTGTTATTTGTGATTTTTGTTGATATTTCTATTGACTACATCGTTCAATATTTTAACAATGGAACATTTATTTAGGGTGTTCCAGACCCAGCCTTTAGTGGTAAAGGTTTTGTTGTTATATTTCTATTATGTTTCCTTTAAAAATCATTATCCTATTTAAATGGATTAAGCCAATTCTATAGGCATTTACCTTATGATATTGATGAAATTGATACATAGAGGGCAGTAGTACAAGTTGATTGGACTTGAGAACCTCTATTAGCACAGTTAAGGATAAATATTATCTATAAGTAAACCAAAGTACAGGCCGAGTGAGATTCTCTGACTTTTTTCCACTGTCTGCCCCTCAAGCCTGTGAGAAATGGAATAGTTCTTGCCCTATCAGTAAACAAAGGATGTCACAGTCTTCAGCACTTGCAGCCCTCCAATGTGAGCCGGCGGGCCCTGAGGCACTCAGGATATGCAAATACAGAATGCAGGCCCCAGAGAGCTGAGGTGCATATCAAAGGAAGGAATTCAGTGAGCCCAGGCAAAGAAAAGCGCCGCATTCCTCACCTTGGGAGAGCTGGTTTTCCTTAGTTAACAATCACCTTTTGATGTTCCCCATTACCTGCGCCAGTTCCCTGCCCTGTCCCCTCCCCCCGGTACTTTAGCTCAGGGAGGAAGGAGCGCAGAGGGACTCGGCTGAATAAGGGGCCTGTGCGCCTCGGGAGGAGTTTTCAGCCGCTTTCCCCGCAGTCGGGAAGAGGGGCGCTGACGCTGCAGCCGGACCCTGTGCCTCCCTTGCCCCGTTTCCCCTCAGGACGCTCAGGCCGACCCCCTCCTCACGCCCACCAGGCCTCGCGAGCCAGGACGAGGGCAGGGGCGAGAGGAGGGACCGAAGTTCTCGGGGACCAGACGCTGGAGGCCGCCCTTTCTGCACAGCAGCGGCGGGTGGCAGCGAACCCCTGCCCCTCAGAAGCTGGTCTTGTGCTGCCGCCCGGGCACCGGACAAGGCGGAGGGTCGGCGCCCACTTACCCGGCCCGCCGTCCCCGCGACTGTCATGGCTTCGGCCGCTGGGGCACCTCCAGAGCCGGCAGCCTCAGTGAGGTCGCCCTCCCCTCGGGCTCCGAGGCAGTTCCGTGAAGGCGGAGGGAAGAGACCCCGCCTGAGCCGGGAGTTCCAGCTCTGAGGAAACGCGGGCTCTGTTCAGCGCGCAGTGGGTGGGACCGCTCTGCCCCGAGGCCTTCCGGGAGGGAGCGGGGTGGCGGGGGAGGGAGCCGCCAGGAGCGCAGGGCCCCGTCGGGGGTCCTGGAGGGGCGGCCCGGCCTGGGGGCCACGCCCACTGTGGCCGCAGCCCAGGCCTTTTTCCTGGAATCCTACACAAAAAAATTAGAAAGATACACAGTCTATAGTAAATATTCACAAATGATTGTTGCTGCTGTGCTCACTATTCTATTAAAGGTGTAAAATCCATAAAACACTTTAAGTTCAAAATTAAATATGAATTTTTACCTTTCTAATTATGTCCCTGATATTCACAGTTGTGGTTAATGAATCAGAGACTGTGGCATCACTAGTTAAAAATGAGCTTGTTAAAAATATAGAACTCAGGCCCACCGGACCTACTGAATCACAATCTGCACTTTTACAATCTCCCCAGTGTACTCGTGTACCCATGAATAGTTGAAAGGTACATTTTTACCTCGACAGGTCTTTTCTCTATGAGAAATACACACATTTTATCCAGTTTGATATAAATAAAACACTCAAAAATGCATATGCCTGTGTTGAAACCATCATTTTATCATTTCTTTTCCAGACAAGTATAGTCTCTATACTGGTTTTGTGGATCACATGCCATACTCTTTTCTTGTAGTTAGAAATAAGGTAGAGCAAGTTACTTTGTAAAAAAAAAAAATATATATATATATATGTATGTATTAGTGGATAATTGAAGACACTCTTCTAAATTAAAACCTTCTCTTAACTTGCTGTTTTCTTCTTGGGTCATATTATGAGCTCTTCCCGTGGCCACATGGCATGTGTACGTTTAATTTCAGGGACTGCTGACATTCCAGGATGTGGCCATAGATTTCTGTCAAGAGGAGTGAGAATGCCTGGACCAAGATCAATGGGAATTGTACAGGGATGTGATGTTAGAGAAGTATAGGAACCTGCTCTCCTTGGGTGAGGATACCTTCCTTCCAGAATTCCTTATCCAACCACTGGGTTTGCAGTCCTTCATTTGTAGAATGTCTCCTGGAATCTTCTGCTTCCTACAATAGGGTTTCAGATTGCAACGTTTCAGGAAAGATTGGGAGTTTGTGGGTATAATTTTTCTTATTCTTTTAAAATTGCAGCCTCCCTTTTAATATACTTTGTAACTGCTTGGGATGTGTCTATATGAACTGTGTACTATATGCTTCTGTTGTAGTCCTTACAATATTTCATTGTCTTATTTTCTGTAACAATTTTCCATGGATTCTTTGGGCTTAAGGTATATTAAAAGAGAGACTGCGAATCTGGGACTTCCCTGGTGATGCAGTGATTAAGAATTCGCCTGCCAATGCAGGGGACCCGGTTCGATCCCCGGTCCGGGAAGATCTCACATGCCACGGAACAACTAAGCCAGTGGGCCACAACTACTGAGTCTGCACGCCACAACTACTGAAGCTGGTGTGTCTTGAGCCCGTGCGCCATTTATTTTTTGGAGAATAAAACCACTTCTGAGTGATTAAAATTTAGGCCAGCTAGTCAAAATGCTTTATCACCTGTTCTTCTAAAACACTGGTCAATGGAACAAGTTTTACTAGGGATAACAGTGTAATTGTATTCTGGAGTTCATATGGGCAATATGGTTTATGACCTTGATGCTGGATCATGACATTTCAACGGTATAACTGCTATTAATTGTCTGTTTGTTCAACGATTAAAGTCTCACGTGATCTGAGTTCAGACTGGAGTCATCCTGGTTGGTTTCTGTCTATTGCAGATTTCTTCCAGCATGAAAGGACAAGAGCAATACGGCTTCCTTTACAAAATGTCTTCAAACTAAATGATGATATAATCTACATTCAATTAATTTATACATACCCTACTGTAGAACAGGGTTCGTTACGCTGGCAGAGCCTGGTAATTATGTAAAACTGAAACTTTTTCTGCACTGGTTCAAGTCCTCTTCCTAAGAATATGTTTATAATCAACATTCTTTCACAAATTACCCAATTTAATTCACCATAGCATTCCTCATATTAACTAAATGGAAAATCCTAGGCTATATACAAATCCAGAAAGGGCCAAAAATCATCAGCCCCCATGGATGATTACAACCCATTGCTGAGGCATTCAAATTACTTATTAAAGAACCACTATGTCCATCAACATCATCAATTTATATATTATTGCCCCAATGCTAGCCTTAACCCTGGCTCTCACAACATGAATTCCTCTTCCCATATCTTATCCACTAATTAGTATAAATGTAGGCATATTATTTCTATTAGCCATATCACACCTAGCCATTTACTCCATCCTCAGATCTGGATGAACTTCACATTCAAAATACTCACTCACTGGAGCTGTAGGAACAATAGCACAGACGATCATCTCATATGAAGTAATGTAGCAGTTATTCTATTCTCAGTCTTACTGGTAAATGGATCATTTACACTTTCAACAGTAATTATTACACAAGAACACCGATGACTAATTTTCTCCTGACCCCTACCCAGAATTTGATTATCTCCGCAGTAGCAGAAATCCAGTGAAGCCCCAGTTGATTTAACAGAAGTAGAATCAAAACCTGTACATGTCTTCAATGTAGAAAATGTAGCAGGCCCATTCACCCCGTCCTTCCTAGAGAATATGTCAATTTCCCTATAATAAACATTTCCACAGCAATCTATTTTTAGGAGCATTCGGCAATCCCTAGGTGCCAGAATTATAGATTCTTTCATCTTTTAAATATAGTTTTTTTTTAAAAATAATTTTTATAGTTTTACTACCTTTAAACAAAATGTACTCCATTGCTGTGGAATATTCCTTCATAGGAGCGTGCATGGTTCATTTCTGCATCCGTCTGTGATGGCCTTCAGGTTCTTTCAGGTTTGGCTCCTGTGGCTGCAAGTCCATGTCCGTGTGTCCTGGTGCAGGGCTGGTGGGTTTGTGTTCAACTGGGAGGAGCACTGTGGGTCTCTGTGCACGGACGTCGCTATCTGAGGCCCGATTGCTTCAGAAGTGGTTGCATCCCCCCGTTGCGTACCAGGCTTTCCATTGCTCCACATCCTGCTGATATTTGATACTATGTCTTTCATGTCTGCCATTCTGGTAGGTGTATGCACAGTATTTTGCTGATGGCTTTAATCCCTCTGTTGTTAGTGAAGTTGTGCATCTTGTGGTATTCATGGACTATTTCCTGTTGTTTTTTGAAAAGTTTTAAAAATTGAGGTCTGGTACACATAACGTAAAATGTACTATCTTAACCATTTTTAAGTGCACATTTCAGGGTCAAGAAGTAATTCACACTGTTGTGCAAACCTGACCACCATCATCCTCCAGAACTTTTTCATCTTGCAAAATTGAAACAGTCCCCATTAAACACTCACTCCCCATTGTCCCTCCCTCAGCCTCTGGCCCTCAACGTCCTACTTTATGTCCCTATATTTCCGACTGCTCTAGGGGCCTTGTATGAGTGGATCAAGCACTGTTTGTTTTTTTGTGTCTAGCTTACATCACTGAGCATAATGCCCTCAAAGTTCATCCCTGCTGCATCCTGTGTCAGAATTGACTTCCTTTTTAGGCTGAATAGCATTCCCTTGTATTGATGGACCGTGTTTTTCTTCTCCATTCATCCATTAGTGGACACATGTAATATCTACATTCATTTCTACTGTCATAATATTTGTGGAATAAACTCAGAAAGTCCTATGAATCAAAAGTCATTTGCCATTAACTTTTTTCTTAAACTTGTTGTTGTGGAAAACATCAAGGCTAAGAAAAGGGAAAAATACATGTCAGCTTCACTTGTGTTCAGGAATTAATGCTTTACGGATTCACTTTATTCCCTGTGTGTGTGCTATGCGTGTGCATGTGCCTGTTTGCATACATATGCTGTGCATGTGCATAGGTATGTGAATTTGCACACATTAGTGTGTGCATGGGCATATGGGTGCATGTGTGTTCACATGCTAGTGTGTGAATATAGTTGTGCTGTGCACGTGCATATGTTTGTGTGTGTGCTGTGCCTGCCTGTGCGCACACCTGTGTGTTTGCTGGAACCACTTGCAAGTTGGCTGCAGACTGAATTGTGCCCCAGATATATCCGCACGCAGCTGCTCTAACAATCCTGCATAGCCACGTAAAGGTCACAGATCTCAGGGATTTAAATGGATGGAGCAGGATATCCTGACACAGAGTTTGTCTTCCAATGACTGTCACTGTCTCAGTAACATCCTTCACACCTTCTTTAAGCCCCATTCAGGGTCCAGTTTAGACTCCCATTACATTCATTCACCTGTCCCAGGTCCCCTAAAGCAACAATGTCACCGTTGGAGAGCCCGGCCAAGGCTGGGGGTGCCCCTCCTGTTGGCCTGGCCTCCAGGCCCTGCCTTTGGCTCCTGTTTTCTCATATCTCAGCCAGGCCCCGACTTGGATCGGGCCGCCACCTCTTTCCTCACAGGGTCCCATCGCCCAGTCAAGGGGGTTCATTCTCCCCAAACACAGCATCAGGAGTCGGGGGCTGACAGTCCCCACTGGGTCTCCTTCATGTGAGACCCTGTGCTGTTGAAAGAGCAGGCACCCTGCCCTCGGGGGTGGGGGACTGGGGGGCGACATGCGGCCCACGATGGGCAGGCGGGTCTCCGGGTGGGGCGAGCCAGTGTGCAAGGAGTTCCGCGGTGGGTTCTCCTCTCCAACGGCTTCTGTGCCCCTACCTCTCCCCGTGCCTCCCCTCGAAGACAGCACGGTGCCCGGGTTGGGAACCATGGGAGCCGTCAGCCACCGCCCCCTCTACACACACACACACACGCACACGCACACGCACACGCACACGCTGCAGGGAAGCAGGACCTGAGTGCAGGGCTCTCAGCGGCCCTGAGCGCCCCGCCCGGAATCGGCCAGCCGAATGGACAGACCGGATCTCCCGGCCCGGACCATGCAGGACTCTCCTGACCTGGCTTGCAGTGTGGCCGCCTCCTTCTGGAAGCCTGGGAGGCTGGAATCAGGCCACTTCTTATCTGTCCTGGCAGCAGACTGGGCTGCACTCTAAGAAGTTCGTGGCTCGCCCGTGGATCCTGACCATCAGGTGGCCAGAGAAATTGGGAACATTTCTGTTTTGCCTGTTGAAATGTTTAATGACAAAGATTTTGTTCAGTTTCCTGATGTGGGTGTCCAAAGATGAGAGACCCATGTGTGTGATCTGTACCTCCTATGAGATCAGCC
Source organism: Balaenoptera physalus (assembly GCF_965194825.1). Classification (NCBI taxonomy): domain Eukaryota; kingdom Metazoa; phylum Chordata; class Mammalia; order Artiodactyla; family Balaenopteridae; genus Balaenoptera; species Balaenoptera physalus. Next base: position 1,148,638 of record NW_028126526.1, read on the forward strand.
CTAAGCTAGTTGAAACATGATCAAGTTGTGTCTACATGGTAGATTTAGACCTCTGCATGTCCTGTCTACTGATTATGTTTAGAGCTGACCATGTGTTGTCTATAATAAGAAGATTTAGACCTGAGCATGTTCTGTGTACGCTAGGACTATGGGGACCTGGGTAGAGACCCGGCCTGGCCTCAGTACTGGGAAGCTCCGTGCCTGCATCTGAATGTCAGTGCTTAGATGTCTGGGGTCTGGAGCTGAGGTGGGCTTGTCTACGTAACAGCCTCTCTTCTGAGTGTGGTGACCTGGTCCTCCCAAGGGTCAGTGCTATGGTCGGGGCCTTAGTCTTAATCCCTGCAAGGTTCACCTTCCCTGGGGCTCATGGAGAATCCTCAGGAGGACTACCTGGCAATAATTCCAATTTACCAGCACGTGCATGGTGCATAGGGAAGCAGGTTTAGCTGCTGAATTGATTGCAGGGCACGCAGATCGGGCAAAAGGCCGATGGGTGACAGCTGAGGCTGCTGCTGAGCTCTCCCTCCAGTCTACCGTCCCTACTCAGCAGAGTCCAGAGCTGCCCCTCGGCTTTCAGCCCTGCTGTCCTGTGAGTTTTCTCAACATGTAAGTGAGACGAGAAAGGACTGAGCATGCCAGCACCAGGGTCGTGTGTTCAACTCTAGTATGAAAGCTGTAAAAACAGTTAAAATCACACAGAACCAAAGTGAGAAGAGGAGGACTCCTCTGGGACAAGTGTGGGGAATGGAGACCCACCTGCCACTTTTTCCCATCCCAGGAGGTCCCAGGGACCCAGCTTGTTTCCACATTGGGGGAGCCCCCTGCAGAGCCATGGTGTCCTGACCAAGGGGACGTGTGACCCCAGGTGCAGGGTTTGGGGAGGTGAGGTCACCCTGGGACTGTGGACATGTGACCCAGGTGGAGGGGTCTGGGGAGGTGGGTCACCCTGGTGAGTGTGGATGTGTGGCCCCAGGTATAGGGTGCGGGGACTGTGTGGGTCTCACCATACCTGCATGGGTCAGGATCACATGGATGGGGAGACCGCATATGCGCTCTTTGCCTGCAGTGTGTCCTGTCCCCTTTGAGATTTCCAACCTCTGCATTAAGGGTGTTGTCCTGATTAACCTGTGGTTCCTTTTCTTCTCTTCATCTTGTCACAATCATATGAGGTCAGGCATGTTTGAGTGGGTTGCTGCTCTGTGTTCCGGTGAGTGACAACACTTGGTCGTATCGTATTAATACTATAGCATATCATATGTCTAATCTATGGGGGTCACCACTGCCTGGGTCCCCCTGGACATAGGTCAGGTGAGCACAGACTAGCCCCCCCTAAGAATGGTCTCCCACGTGCTCTGTGAGGGTACCGTGATGTTCCCTAAGGTAGGGGACTGTGTCTGGGCCTCCGACATTTGTGATGAAGGGGAGTCGAAATGGAATCTCAATTAACAAGACATTATTTTAAGAATTTTTTTTAAGTGAAATAAAACACACGTCACATACACTTTACCATCATCACCGTTTTAAGTGCACGTTTCTGAGGCGTCAGATAGATTCACTTTCTCGTGGAGCCATCACCACCATCACTAGAACTTTTCATCTTGCAAAACCAAAATTCCACAACCATGAAAGTCTCATTCCCCATTCCCTCCCACTGCCCCTGGCACCGATATCCACTTCAGTCCCTGAGTTGTCGACTCCAGGGCACCCCCTGGAGTGGAATCCTGCAGTGTTTGCTGACGGGTCATTTTGGAAGAGCTGACTTTCAGTCTGAAGCTCTGCCTGTTCGCATCTGAAGAATCTGCATTTAAGGAGAGGGTGTATGAGGAAGGGGGTGTATGCGGGACAAAGGTGTCCGGGGTGCAGGTGAGCCAGGACCTGACCAGCTGCCTTTTGGGTCCTCTGGTCCCATCTCTTGGTCTGTGCCTCATCTGCCATCATCACTGTTCCCGCTGGCACCGCTGGGGTGTTGTTGTCTGAGTGAGAGTCCCCTGGTGCCCCTGCTCTCCTCCCCTCCTCCTGCTGGTTGCGGAGGGAACTGCTTGCTGTGTGGTCTCTACTCCTGAGGCATGAAGGACCCTGTAGCATGGACCTGCAGACTGTGGGGTGTGGTCCCAAGAGCATGGGGCCCACATAGGACACGACATCGGGGCGTGACAAGTGCTAGGGCTGCCTCATCACTGACAGGGAATGTTGCCCAGATCCTGCTCCAGAGGGCGTGGTGGGTGGCCTGGGACCCTAGAGGCCCCATTCCTATACTGGAGCTTGGAGAGTGCATCCCCATGGGCTTCAGATTCACCCCATATCTCAGCCATATCCCTCTGTCCTGTCTTTGAACTCAGGAAAACGAGCTCTCTTGTCCACAACATAGGCCTGGTCCTGTTGATACTAGGTTTCTTTAAGTTAGGCGTCCTGGGATAGCAACTCCTTTTAGGCCTGAGAAGGAACAACTCTGGAGTGTACAACAATTTCAGATGAAACTAATATTCAATGACTATCCCTAACTACTCGGTTGTTGACTTCTATTAGTCATTATTCTCCTGGTTTTAGCTCTGATGTGTGGATTACAGAGGAGTCAACATTTAAATCTTCGTAATCTGTGTATTTGTAGCTTCAGTATCATTACTGACCCATAGTTTTTTACGGTTTGGGAAGAGTTATTGATTTCTTGTATCATGTAAAGGATTCACAATGATGATAGGGCAATTAAGATTACAATAATAGCTAGTAAATTGTTCACATTTTCTCTACCTGTGCATCTATTGTATGCATATGAGTTTAGATGTCAATATTAGTGAAATGATATAGAGGACTAGAGAACTTATTTTAAAAATCACTATTAATGTGTGATGAAGAAAATGTAAAAGTTCTTCCATAATCGGTGATGTTGTATCTTGAGAGCCTAGATGAAATTGATATGCCTTAGTCATATACAGGATTTTAGCCTATCATTTAACTCTGACAAAGCTACATCACTTTTTACTTTTATCTCATTTATTGAGGAAGACATAATTGTTATGGTGTTGGCTTGAAACTGGTTGAAAAGGACTTGAGTCCTTCCTTATTTTACATTTACATAGGTAGGATCTTGAAACGTAGGATATGGTGGAGGACATCCGTGTAACCATTCTAGGTTAGGAGTAGCAATTTCCACTGCTAAGACTTCTTGTTTAGACACAAATGCTTTTCAAAGTATGAAGATTATTAGCATTACTGCTGCTACTGAGATGAATGAGCCTAAAGACAAAACATTTCATGTTGTGTGTGTCTCAGGGTACTCAGACTAACGTAGTGACATCCCTGAGAGGCCACGAAAGTGCGGCAGGAAGTCATATTTACTACTACAAATATACTTGTGAAGTGAATTTTTGCTCATGCTGAGTTAACTGTATAACCTGAGAATAGTGGGAATCAGTGTAGAAAGCCTCCTATAATAGTGAAGACTGCTCCCATGGACATTAGGTCATGGAAGTGTGCTACTACATAGTATGTATCCTGGAGGACAATGTCTGGGGATGAGTTGGCTAAGATGATTCCTGTCAAACCACCTACTGTAAAAAAAAAAACTAAAGCCTAAATCTCATAATATAGTGGGAGGTCATATAGAATTACCTCCGTGAACAGTTGCTAACCAGGGACTTCCCTGGTGACGCAGTGGTTAAGAATTCGTCTGCCAATACAGGGGACACGGGTTCGAGCCCTTGTCTGGGAAGATTCCACATGCCGTGGAGCAAAAAGCCCGTGTGCCACAACTACTGAGCCTGCCCTCTAGAGCCCGCAAGCCACAACTACTGAAGCCCACGCGCCTAGAGGCCGTGCTGTGCAACAAGAGAAGCCAGTGCAATGAAAGGGCCGCACACCACAACGAAGAGTAGCTGCCGCTCACCGCAACCAGAGAAAGCCCATGCGCAGCAACCAAGACCCAACTCAGCCAAAAAATAAAAAAGAAAAGAAAAAGAAAAATTAAATAAGGAGTTGCTAATCAGCTAGATACTTTTACTCCTGTAGGGATAGAAGTAATTACGGTAGCTGATGCAAAGTATGCTCCTGAGTCCAAAGCTATCCCTATGGTAAACATGTGATGGGCCCACAAGAGAACTCCTAAAAAACCAGTGGACATGACTCATACTATTCCCAGATAGCTGAAAGGCAATTTTTGTCCTAAATAGTATGTAATGATATGTGAGTTTATAACAAACCCTGTTAGGCCATGAATACAGACTTCAGGGTGAGCAAAGTATCAAAAGAGGTGTTGGTATAGGATTCGGTCTCCTCCTGCAGGGTCAAAGAAAGTAGTGTTTAGATTTCTATCTCTTAACAGCATGGCAATTCTGGCTGCTTGGACTGAGATTGGTAATTATAGTAATATGGCTATAGTTGGGGAAGATTAAACAAATAATGGTGTTTGGTATTGGGATATGACTGCTGGTTTTGTATTAAAGATTATAGTAATAAAAGTAATAATACCAAGAATTGAGGAGACACCTGCTAAATGTAAGGAGAAAGCAGTTAGGTCGACAGAGGCTCCTGCATGGGCCAGATTGCAGGCTAGAGCTGAATACACGGTCCCACTGGTACCAGAACCAGCTTCTACTATTGGTGATATGAGTAGGAGTAAGAATGATGGGGGAAGTCGTCAAAAGTTTATATGATTTATTGGGGGAAATGCTACTTCAGGTGTCCGAGTTATTAGTGGCTCAAGTCAGTTTTCAAAGCCTGCAATCATAACGGGTACAGCAATAAAGAAAATTATTACAAGTGCAGGGACTGTTATGACAACCTTACAGATTTGGGCATCTCCAAGTAGCGGTCCAGGTCAGCATAGCTCAGCCTGGATTAATATAATTAAGGTGCTGCCTGCTACTCCAGCTCAAGCACCAAACAGTAAATATAAAATGCCGATATCTTTGTGATTTGTTGAAAATAATCAGCAGTGTATGAACAGAGGTAAAATGACTGAGTTAGCATTAGACTGTAAATCTAAAGACAGAGATTTTACCCTCTTTCTGGCAAACCCTGTGGTGAATCAACAAATTTAATTGTAACTTCAGAGAAGCAGCTTCAATTCTGCCAGTGATTATCCTGCTCTTTTTTTTTCTTTTTTTCTTTCTCAAATGAAGGAGAAGTAGACTGAAGCCAGTTGACTAGAGGATTTGCCTGTTAACTAAAGTTTCCTGGGGTTAAAACTCATCAATCTCGTAAAGATTTGGCTTCAATACAGTGTTTGCTTTACATTCAATTGATGTAGAATAAAGTCTTGCAATGCTTATTTTTAGGAATTAAGTAAATTTCACTTGTTTAGGGTTTTGAAAGCTCTTGGTCTGAACTAACCTAAATTCCTAGTCCAGCACCGATAGAATGGGTGTTGTGTGTAGTAACCGTGTGGGTATTATGATTGGTAATGATAGGAAGGTTATTTCTTTGTATGTTCAAATTGTTTTGTGTTTGTTTTGTTTAATGAAGGGAATATAGTTAGTGATGTGGAGTATGTTAGCTACAAGTAGAAATATATGCTGAGGACTGCTATGATGGCTATTAGTGTTGGTAGAATGATGTTGTCGTTTTTGTTATCTCTTGGATAATTATTCATTTGGGTAGAAAGCCTGATAGTGGTGGGCGATGTCCTAATGATACTATAATGGTGAGGAAAATGATTGTGATGGGAGGTGTTTTATCTCATGTGTGTGATAATGATACTCTTGTAGTACATGATCTGGGCATAAATAAGAAGAAGATAGTGTTATTATGATATAAATTAGTATGTTTAGGATTGTTATATTCTGAATATACATTATAATAGCTGTTATTCATCCTATAAGGGCAATTGATGAGGAGGGTGTAATACTTTCCAGGTGAGCATGGCGAAGTCTGCCTCAGCCTCCAGCTATGATTTATAATATCACTATGATTAATAGTATATTTAGGTTGATGGATGGTGACATGTGGTATAAAACTGATAGGGGTGCAATTTTGTCATGTTGATAGCATCAGGTCTGCTGTTCATGGGATGCCTCGTGTGACTTCAGGCACTCAGAAGTGAAATGGGGAAAGTCCTACTTTTGTGACAAGGGCGATTGTCATGAGGGTGGATGCTGCTGGATTAAAGATTCTTGTTATTCATTGTGCTCTTTGACCAGAGTATATTAGATTAATGATAATAGCCATTATAAGTAGTATTGATGTGGTGGACTGTTTTAGGAAATATTTGTTGGATGCTTCTGTAGCTTATGGGTTCATGTTTTTTTGTTAGAATGGTAATACCATTAACCAGTGTGAGCTTGTTATACAATTATATTTCCTGAGAAAATGGTCAGTAGAATGATGGTAAAAACAATGAGAGTTTATTAGCACAGGAAGGATATACAAAAATATTTTGGGGGTACGGGCCTGAAGCTTACTTAGAGAACTTTACTATATAGCATGTGGTGTAATGTGGTAGGTAGCATGGAGAATGTAAAATTATTAGGAAGAATTCAATTCCAGGAATAAGAGCATTGAAACCTCTATGATTTACTCTATCAAAGAATCTCTTTTGTCAGACATATTTCTTAAATTTGTGGTGGGTTGCCTGGTATGATGACAAGTAGTGAAATCTCTCATATACATAAGGTTAATGTTAGTCGTAAAAAACTTTTCATAAGAGATGTATGCGTTGATCATATCAAAATTGTAGGTAGGAGGCTCAAATTCATAGAAAGGAGATTGTTAGATGTGTTTTAATGATGACTTGGGCTGTATATAATTCTGGCACCTAGGGATTGTCGAATGCTCCGAAAAATAGATTGCTGTGGAAATGTTTATTATAGGGAATTGACATATTCTCTAGGAGGGACGGGGTGAATGGGCCTGCTACATTTTCTACATTGAAGACTTATACAGGTTTTGATGCTACTTCCGTTAAATCAAGTGGGGCTTCATTGGATTTCTGCTACTGCGGAGATAATCAAATTCTGGGTAGGGGTCAGGAGAAAATGAGTCATAGGTGTTCTTGTGTAATAATTACTGTTGAAAGTGTAAATGATCCATTTATCAGTAAGACTGAGAATAGAATAACTGCTACATTACTTCATATGAGATGATTGTCTGTGCTATTGTTCCTAGAGCTCCAGTGAGTGTGTATTTTGAATGTGAAGTTCATCCAGATCTGAGGATGGAGTAAATGGCTAGGTGTGATATGGCTAATAGAAATAATATGCCTACATTTATATTAATTAGTGGATAAGATATGGGAAGAGGAATTCATGTTGTGAGAGCCAGGGTTAAGGCTAGCATTGGGGTTAAGGCTAGCAAGAGAAGCCACCGCAATGGGAAGCCCGCGCACCGCAACAAAGAGTAGCCCCCGCTTGCCGCAACTAGAGAAAGCCTGCGCATAGCAACGAAGACCCAACACAGCCAAAAACAAATTAATTAATTAATTAGTTAACTATTTTAAACAAAAGTACTATATCCTTCTGTACAGCTTCTCTGGGAAGAACAGAGAGATGGCGTAGGAGAGTGAGAAAGACCAATATTTAGTGCACATCTCTCATGCAGGTGCTCTGCTGGCTCAGATAGATTTATCCCCACTTTACAAAGGAGGAAATAATCTCAGAGAGGTTTAGTAATTTTCCCAAAGCCAAACAGCTATGGAGTGGCAGAACCAAGATCTGAACCAAGTCTGTTACCTTCAAAGCCTAAGTCCTCATCACAACAAAACTCAATTAATATTTACATTTATCGAATTACATGGCAACCTGGGGAGTTCTTGGCACAATCCTGAATAAGAGTGAGAAAGAAAGAAATAGCATTGTTCCTATAGTCAACCCAAATTTTTGGGGCAGCTGCTAGATGCCTGGCCCTTTTTGGGGTTCAGCAGTGATCAAGACAGGAAGAGTCCTGCTTTCATGAACCACGTAGTGGGGAGGAGAGACGGGTGCAACTTGGGTGAGGGATTTCACCTTGCTGGACCTCTGTTTTGTCATCTGGAAAATGGGATGGGTGTTCCTCATTTTCTGGGATTGTCCAGCCCTCACATTCTCTGATTCCATAAGAAGCATTTGTTTTCCTGTTTCTTTCAAATTCATTCAGGCCGTGAGCTGTGATGAATGTTGTTAGCTGCTCCCCAAATCACTCTATTCCCACCCTTTTCCTGTGATCAGGTCTTTCCCGAAACATGACTCACAGTCAGTCAAGTCACGGAACCTAAGGGGCACCCAGCAGAAAAATCCCAACCCTTGCTTCCCAGGAGCTCTGCGGTCTACCTGCCAGGTAAACTTAACTCACCTGGCACAAGGTGGCCATCCCTGGTGTCACATCAACATGATCTCAGGCACAAACCTCCTTGTTTTTCCATTTTGTCTTGAAGTTACTTGTTGAAACAACTGCACAAATATGACACAGATATAAAATCAGGCATCTTCTGCCTCCAGTGCCCACTAATAAATGATTTTCTGCCACTTTAATGATAAAGATAGAACATTTCAACATTCTGCTACCCTTGTTATTTGTGATTTTTGTTGATATTTCTATTGACTACATCGTTCAATATTTTAACAATGGAACATTTATTTAGGGTGTTCCAGACCCAGCCTTTAGTGGTAAAGGTTTTGTTGTTATATTTCTATTATGTTTCCTTTAAAAATCATTATCCTATTTAAATGGATTAAGCCAATTCTATAGGCATTTACTTTATGATATTGATGAAATTGATACATAGAGGGCAGTAGTACAAGTTGATTGGACTTGAGAACCTCTATTAGCACAGTTAAGGATAAATATTATCTATAAGTAAACCAAAGTACAGGCCGAGTGAGATTCTCTGACTTTTTTCCACTGTCTGCCCCTCAAGCCTGTGAGAAATGGAATAGTTCTTGCCCTATCAGTAAACAAAGGATGTCACAGGCTTCAGCACTTGCAGCCCTCCAATGTGAGCCGGCGGGCCCTGAGGCACTCAGGATATGCAAATACAGAATGCAGGCCCCAGAGAGCTGAGGTGCATATCAAAGGAAGGAATTCAGTGAGCCCAGGCAAAGAAAAGCGCCGCATTCCTCACCTTGGGAGAGCTGGTTTTCCTTAGTTAACAATCACCTTTTGATGTTCCCCATTACCTGCGCCAGTTCCCTGCCCTGTCCCCTCCCCCCGGTACTTTAGCTCAGGGAGGAAGGAGCGCAGAGGGACTCGGCTGAATAAGGGGCCTGTGCGCCTCGGGAGGAGTTTTCAGCCGCTTTCCCCGCAGTCGGGAAGAGGGGCGCTGACGCTGCAGCCGGACCCTGTGCCTCCCTTGCCCCGTTTCCCCTCAGGACGCTCAGGCCGACCCCCTCCTCACGCCCACCAGGCCTCGCGAGCCAGGACGAGGGCAGGGGCGAGAGGAGGGACCGAAGTTCTCGGGGACCAGACGCTGGAGGCCGCCCTTTCTGCACAGCAGCGGCGGGTGGCAGCGAACCCCTGCCCCTCAGAAGCTGGTCTTGTGCTGCCGCCCGGGCACCGGACAAGGCGGAGGGTCGGCGCCCACTTACCCGGCCCGCCGTCCCCGCGACTGTCATGGCTTCGGCCGCTGGGGCACCTCCAGAGCCGGCAGCCTCAGTGAGGTCGCCCTCCCCTCGGGCTCCGAGGCAGTTCCGTGAAGGCGGAGGGAAGAGACCCCGCCTGAGCCGGGAGTTCCAGCTCTGAGGAAACGCGGGCTCTGTTCAGCGCGCAGTGGGTGGGACCGCTCTGCCCCGAGGCCTTCCGGGAGGGAGCGGGGTGGCGGGGGAGGGAGCCGCCAGGAGCGCAGGGCCCCGTCGGGGGTCCTGGAGGGGCGGCCCGGCCTGGGGGCCACGCCCACTGTGGCCGCAGCCCAGGCCTTTTTCCTGGAATCCTACACAAAAAAATTAGAAAGATACACAGTCTATAGTAAATATTCACAAATGATTGTTGCTGCTGTGCTCACTATTCTATTAAAGGTGTAAAATCCATAAAACACTTTAAGTTCAAAATTAAATATGAATTTTTACCTTTCTAATTATGTCCCTGATATTCACAGTTGTGGTTAATGAATCAGAGACTGTGGCATCACTAGTTAAAAATGAGCTTGTTAAAAATATAGAACTCAGGCCCACCGGACCTACTGAATCACAATCTGCACTTTTACAATCTCCCCAGTGTACTCGTGTACCCATGAATAGTTGAAAGGTACATTTTTACCTCGACAGGTCTTTTCTCTATGAGAAATACACACATTTTATCCAGTTTGATATAAATAAAACACTCAAAAATGCATATGCCTGTGTTGAAACCATCATTTTATCATTTCTTTTCCAGACAAGTATAGTCTCTATACTGGTTTTGTGGATCACATGCCATACTCTTTTCTTGTAGTTAGAAATAAGGTAGAGCAAGTTACTTTGTAAAAAAAAAAATATATATATATATATATGTATGTATTAGTGGATAATTGAAGACACTCTTCTAAATTAAAACCTTCTCTTAACTTGCTGTTTTCTTCTTGGGTCATATTATGAGCTCTTCCCGTGGCCACATGGCATGTGTACGTTTAATTTCAGGGACTGCTGACATTCCAGGATGTGGCCATAGATTTCTGTCAAGAGGAGTGAGAATGCCTGGACCAAGATCAATGGGAATTGTACAGGGATGTGATGTTAGAGAAGTATAGGAACCTGCTCTCCTTGGGTGAGGATACCTTCCTTCCAGAATTCCTTATCCAACCACTGGGTTTGCAGTCCTTCATTTGTAGAATGTCTCCTGGAATCTTCTGCTTCCTACAATAGGGTTTCAGATTGCAACGTTTCAGGAAAGATTGGGAGTTTGTGGGTATAATTTTTCTTATTCTTTTAAAATTGCAGCCTCCCTTTTAATATACTTTGTAACTGCTTGGGATGTGTCTATATGAACTGTGTACTATATGCTTCTGTTGTAGTCCTTACAATATTTCATTGTCTTATTTTCTGTAACAATTTTCCATGGATTCTTTGGGCTTAAGGTATATTAAAAGAGAGACTGCGAATCTGGGACTTCCCTGGTGATGCAGTGATTAAGAATTCGCCTGCCAATGCAGGGGACCCGGTTCGATCCCCGGTCCGGGAAGATCTCACATGCCACGGAACAACTAAGCCAGTGGGCCACAACTACTGAGTCTGCACGCCACAACTACTGAAGCTGGTGTGTCTTGAGCCCGTGCGCCATTTATTTTTTGGAGAATAAAACCACTTCTGAGTGATTAAAATTTAGGCCAGCTAGTCAAAATGCTTTATCACCTGTTCTTCTAAAACACTGGTCAATGGAACAAGTTTTACTAGGGATAACAGTGTAATTGTATTCTGGAGTTCATATGGGCAATATGGTTTATGACCTTGATGCTGGATCATGACATTTCACCGGTATAACTGCTATTAATTGTCTGTTTGTTCAACGATTAAAGTCTCACGTGATCTGAGTTCAGACTGGAGTCATCCTGGTTGGTTTCTGTCTATTGCAGATTTCTTCCAGCATGAAAGGACAAGAGCAATACGGCTTCCTTTACAAAATGTCTTCAAACTAAATGATGATATAATCTACATTCAATTAATTTATACATACCCTACTGTAGAACAGGGTTCGTTACGCTGGCAGAGCCTGGTAATTATGTAAAACTGAAACTTTTTCTGCACTGGTTCAAGTCCTCTTCCTAAGAATATGTTTATAATCAACATTCTTTCACAAATTACCCAATTTAATTCACCATAGCATTCCTCATATTAACTAAATGGAAAATCCTAGGCTATATACAAATCCAGAAAGGGCCAAAAATCATCAGCCCCCATGGATGATTACAACCCATTGCTGAGGCATTCAAATTACTTATTAAAGAACCACTATGTCCATCAACATCATCAATTTATATATTATTGCCCCAATGCTAGCCTTAACCCTGGCTCTCACAACATGAATTCCTCTTCCCATATCTTATCCACTAATTAGTATAAATGTAGGCATATTATTTCTATTAGCCATATCACACCTAGCCATTTACTCCATCCTCAGATCTGGATGAACTTCACATTCAAAATACTCACTCACTGGAGCTGTAGGAACAATAGCACAGACGATCATCTCATATGAAGTAATGTAGCAGTTATTCTATTCTCAGTCTTACTGGTAAATGGATCATTTACACTTTCAACAGTAATTATTACACAAGAACACCGATGACTAATTTTCTCCTGACCCCTACCCAGAATTTGATTATCTCCGCAGTAGCAGAAATCCAGTGAAGCCCCAGTTGATTTAACAGAAGTAGAATCAAAACCTGTACATGTCTTCAATGTAGAAAATGTAGCAGGCCCATTCACCCCGTCCTTCCTAGAGAATATGTCAATTTCCCTATAATAAACATTTCCACAGCAATCTATTTTTAGGAGCATTCGGCAATCCCTAGGTGCCAGAATTATAGATTCTTTCATCTTTTAAATATAGTTTTTTTTTAAAAATAATTTTTATAGTTTTACTACCTTTAAACAAAATGTACTCCATTGCTGTGGAATATTCCTTCATAGGAGCGTGCATGGTTCATTTCTGCATCCGTCTGTGATGGCCTTCAGGTTCTTTCAGGTTTGGCTCCTGTGGCTGCACGTCTATGTCCGTGTGTCCTGGTGCAGGGCTGGTGGGTTTGTGTTCAACTGGGAGGAGCACTGTGGGTCTCTGTGCACGGACGTCGCTATCTGAGGCCCGATTGCTTCAGAAGTGGTTGCATCCCCCTGTTGCGTACCAGGCTTTCCATTGCTCCACATCCTGCTGATAATTGATACTATGTCTTTCATGTCTGCCATTCTGGTAGGTGTATGCACAGTATTTTGCTGATGGCTTTAATCCCTCTGTTGTTAGTGAAGTTGTGCATCTTGTGGTATTCATGGACTATTTCCTGTTGTTTTTTGAAAAGTTTTAAAAATTGTGGTCTGGTACACATAACGTAAAATGTACTATCTTAACCATTTTTAAGTGCACATTTCAGGGTCAAGAAGTAATTCACACTGTTGTGCAAACCTGACCACCATCATGCTCCAGAACTTTTTCATCTTGCAAAATTGAAACAGTCCCCATTAAATACTCACTCCCCATTGTCCCTCCCTCAGCCTCTGGCCCCCAACGTCCTACTTTATGTCCCTATATTTCCAACTGCTCTAGGGGCCTTGTATGAGTGGATCAAGCACTGTTTGTTTTTTTGTGTCTAGCTTACATCACTGAGCATAATGCCCTCAAGGTTCATCCCTGCTGCATCCTGTGTCAGAATTGACTTCCTTTTTAGGCTGAATAGCATTCCCTTGGATTGATGGACCGTGTTTTTCTTCTCCATTCATCCATTAGTGGACACATGTAATATCTACATTCATTTCTACTGTCATAATATTTGTGGAATAAACTCAGAAAGTCCTATGAATCAAAAGTCATTTGCCATTAACTTTTTTCTTAAACTTGTTGTTGTGGAAAACATCAAGACTAAGAAAAGGGAAAAATACATGTCAGCTTCACTTGTGTTCAGGAATTAATGCTTTACGGATTCACTTTATTCCCTGTGTGTGTGCTCTGCGTGTGCATGTGCCTGTTTGCATACATATGCTGTGCATGTGCATATGTATGTGAACTTGCACACATTAGTGTGTGCATGGGCATATGGGTGCATGTGTGTTCACATGCTAGTGTGTGAATATACTTGTGCTGTGCACGTGCATATGTTTGTGTGTGTGCTGTGCCTGCCTGTGCGCACACCTGTGTGTTTGCTGGAACCACTTGCAAGTTGGCTGCTGACTGAATTGTGCCCCAGATATATCCGCACGCAGCTGCTCTAACAATCCTGCGTAGCCACGTGAAGGTCACAGATCTCAGGGATTTAAATGGATGGAGCAGGATATCCTGACACAGAGTTTGTCTTCCAATGACTGTCACTGTCTTAGTAACATCCTTCACACCTTCTTTAAGCCCCATTCAGGGTCCAGTTTAGACTCCCATTACATTCAGTCACCTGTCCCAGGTCCCCTAAAGCAACAATGTCACCGTTGGAGAGCCCGGCCAAGGCTGGGGGTGCCCCTCCTGTTGGCCTGGCCTCCAGGCCCTGCCCTTGGCTCCTGTTTTCTCATATCTCAGCCAGGCCCCGACTTGGATCGGGCCGCCACCTCTTTCCTCACAGGGTCCCATCGCCCAGTCAAGGGGGTTCATTCTCCCCAAACACAGCATCAGGAGTCGGGGGCTGACAGTCCCCACTGGGTCTCCTTCATGTGAGACCCTGTGCTGTTGAAAGAGCAGGCACCCTGCCCTCGGGGGTGGGGGACTGGGGGGCGACATGCGGCCCACGATGGGCAGGCGGGTCTCCGGGTGGGGCGAGCCAGTGTGCAAGGAGTTCCGCGGTGGGTTCTCCTCTCCAACGGCTTCTGTGCCCCTACCTCTCCCCGTGCCTCCCCTCGAAGACAGCACGGTGCCCGGGTTGGGAACCATGGGAGCCGTCAGCCACCGCCCCCTCTACACACACACACACACGCACACGCACACGCACACGCACACGCTGCAGGGAAGCAGGACCTGAGTGCAGGGCTCTCAGCGGCCCTGAGCGCCCCGCCCGGAATCGGCCAGCCGAATGGACAGACCGGATCTCCCGGCCCGGACCATGCAGGACTCTCCTGACCTGGCTTGCAGTGTGGCCGCCTCCTTCTGGAAGCCTGGGAGGCTGGAATCAGGCCACTTCTTATCTGTCCTGGCAGCAGACTGGGCTGCACTCTAAGAAGTTAGTGGCTCACCCGTGGATCCTGACCATCAGGTGACCAGAGAAATTGGGAACATTTCTGTTTTGCCTGTTGAAATGTTTAATGACAAAGATTTTGTTCAGTTTCCTGATGTGGGTGTCCAAAGATGAGAGACCCATGTGTGTGATCTGTACCTCCTATGAGATCAGCCGTAAGCTAGTTGAAACATGATCAAGTTGTGTCTACATGGTAGATTTAGACCAATGCATGTCCTACTGATTATGTTTAGAGCTGACCATGTGTTGTCTATAATAAGAAGATTTAGACCTGAGCATGTTCTGTGTACGCTAGGACTATGGGGACCTGGGTAGAGACCCAGCCTGGCCTCAGTACTGGGAAGCTCCATGCCTGCATCTGAATGTCAGTGCTTAGATGTCTGGGGTCTGGAGCTGAGGTGGGCTTGTCTACGTAACAGCCTCTCTTCTGAGTGTGGTGACCTGGTCCTCCCAAGGGTCAGTGCTATAGTCGGGGCCTTAGTCTTAATCCCTGCAAGGTTCACCTTCCCTGGGGCTCATGGAGAATCCTCAGGAGGACTACCTGGCAATAATTCCAATTTACCAGCACGTGCATTGGTGCATAGGGAAGCAGGTTTAGCTGCTGAATTGATTGCAGGGCACGCAGATCGGGCAAAAGGCCGATGGATGACAGCTGAGGCTGCTGCTGAGCTCTCCCTCCAGTCTACCGTCCCTACTCAGCAGAGTCCAGAGCTGCCCCTCGGCTTTCAGCCCTGCTGTCCTGTGAGCTTTCTCAACATGTAAGTGAGACGAGAAAGGACTGAGCATGCCAGCACCAGGGTCGTGTGTCCAACTCTAGTATGAAAGCTGTAAAAACAGTTAAAATCACACAGAACCAAAGTGAGAAGAGGAGGACTCCTCTGGGACAAGTGTGGGGAAAGGAGACCCACCTGCCACTTTTTCCCATCCCAGGAGGTCCCAGGGACCCAGCTTGTTTCCACATTGGGGGAGCCCCCTGCAGAGCCATGGTGTCCTGACCAAGGGGACGTGTGACCCCAGGTGCAGGGTCTGGGGAGGTGAGGGCACCCTGGGACTGTGGACATGTGACCCAGGTGGAGGGGTCTGGGGAGGTGGGTCACCCTGGTGAGTGTGGATGTGTGGCCCCAGGTATAGGGTGCGGGGACTGTGTGGGTCTCACCATACCTGCATGGGTCAGGATCACATGGATGGGGAGACCGCATATGCGCTCTTTGCCTGCAGTGTGTCCTGTCCCCTTTGAGATTTCCAACCTCTGCATTAAGGGTGTTGTCCTGATTAACCTGTGGTTCCTTTTCTTCTCTTCATCTTGTCACAATCATATGAGGTCAGGCATGTTTGAGTGGGTTGCTGCTCTGTGTTCCGGTGAGTGACAACACTTGGTCGTATCGTATTAATACTATAGCATATCATATGTCTAATCTATGGGGGTCACCACTGCCTGGGTCCCCCTGGACAGAGGTCAAGTGAGCACAGACTAGCCCCCCCTAAGAATGGTCTCCCACGTGCTCTGTGAGGGTACCGTGATGGCCCCTATGGTAGGGGACTGTGTCTGGGCCTCCGACATTTGTGATGAAGGGGAGTCGAAATGGAATCTCAATTAACAAGACATTATTTTAAGAATTTATTTTAAGTGAAATAAAACACACGTCACATACCCTTTACCATCATCACCGTTTTAAGTGCACGTTTCTGAGGCGTCAGACAGATTCACTTTCTCGTGGAGCCATCACCACCATCACTAGAACTTTTCATCTTGCAAAACCAAAATTCCACAACCATGAAAGTCTCATTCCCCATTCCCTCCCACTGCCCCTGGCACCGATATCCACTTCAGTCCCTGAGTTGTCGACTCCAGGGCACCCACTGGAGTGGAATCCTGCAGTGTTTGCTGACGGGTCATTTTGGAAGAGCTGACTTTCAGTCTGAAGCTCTGCCTGTTGGCATCTGAAGAATCTGCATTTAAGGAGAGGGTGTATGAGGAAGGGGGTGTCTGCGGGACAAAGGTGTCCGGGGTGCAGGTGAGCCAGGACCTGACCAGCTGCCTTTTGGGTCCTCTGGTCCCATCTCTTGGTCTGTGCCTCATCTGCATCATCACTGTCCCCGCTGGCACCGCTGGGGTGTTGTTGTCTGAGTGAGAGTCCCCTGGTGCCCCTGCTCTCCTCCCCTCCTCCTGCTGGTTGCGGAGGGAACTGCTTGCTGGGTGGTCTCTACTCCTGAGGCATGAAGGACCCTGTAGCATGGACCTGCAGACTGTGGGGTGTGGTCCCAAGAGCATGGGGCCCACATAGGACACGACATCGGGGCGTGACAAGTGCTAGGGCTGCCTCATCACTGACAGGGAATGTTGCCCAGATCCTGCTCCAGAGGGCGTGGTGGGTGGCCTGGGACCCTAGAGGCCCCATTCCTATACTGGAGCTTGGAGAGTGCATCCCCATGGGCTTCAGATTCACCCCATATCTCAGCCATATCCCTCTGTCCTGTCTTTGAACTCAGGAAAACGAGCTCTCTTGTCCACAACATAGGCCTGGTCCTCTTGATACAAGGTTTCTTTAAGTTAGGCGTCCTGGGATAGCAGCTCCTTTTAGGCCTGAGAAGGAACAACTCCGGAGTGTACAACAATTTCAGAGGAAACTAATATTCAATGACTATCCCTAACTACTCGGTTGTTGACTTCTATTAGTCATTATTCTCCTGGTTTTAGCTCTGATGTGGGGATTACAGAGGAGTCAACATTTAAATCTTCGTAATCTGTGTATTTGTAGCTTCAGTATCATTACTGACCCATAGTTTTTTACGGTTTGGGAAGAGTTATTGATTTCATGTATCATGTAAAGGATTCACAATGATGATAGGACAATTAAGATTACAATAATAGCTAGTAAATTGTTCACATTTTCTCTACCTGTGCATCTATTGTATGCATATGAGTTTAGATGTCAATATTAGTGAAATGATATAGAGGACTAGAGAACTTATTTTAAAAATCACTATTAATGTGTGATGAAGAAAATGTAAAAGTTCCTCCATAATCGGTGATGTTGTATGTTGAGAGCCTAGATGAAATTGATATGCCTTAGTCATATACAGGATTTTAGCCTATCATTTAACTTTGACAAAGCTACATCACTTTTTACTTTTATCTCATTTATTGAGGAAGACATAATTGTTATGGTGTTGGCTTGAAACTGGTTGAAAAGGACTTGAGTCCTTCCTTATTTTACATTTACATAGGTAGGATCTTGAAACGTAGGATATGGTGGAGGATATCCGTGTAACCATTCTAGGTTAGGAGTAGCAATTTCCACTGCTAAGACTTCTTGTTTAGACACAAATGCTTTTCAAAGTATGAAGATTATTAGCATTACTGCTGCTACTGAGATGAATGAGCCTAAAGACAAAACATTTCATGTTGTGTGTGTCTCAGGGTACTCAGACTAACGTAGTGACATCCCTGACAGGCCACGAAAGTGCGGCAGGAAGTCATATTTACTACTACAAATATACTTGTGAAGTGAATTTTTGCTCATGCTGAGTTAACTGTATAACCTGAGAATAGTGGGAATCAGTGTAGAAAGCCTCCTATAATAGTGAAGACTGCTCCCATGGACATTAGGTCATGGAAGTGTGCTACTACATAGTATGTATCCTGGAGGACAATGTCTGGGGATGAGTTGGCTAAGATGATTCCTGTCAAACCACCTACTGTAAAAAGAAAAACTAAAGCCTAAATCTCATAATATAGTGGGAGGTCATATAGAATTACCTCCGTGAACAGTTGCTAACCAGGGACTTCCCTGGTGACGCAGTGGTTAAGAATTCGTCTGCCAATGCAGGGGACACGGGTTCGAGCCCTTGTCTGGGAAGATTCCACATGCCGTGGAGCAAAAAGCCCGTGTGCCACAACTACTGAGCCTGCCCTCTAGAGCCCGCAAGCCACAACTACTGAAGCCCACGCGCCTAGAGGCCGTGCTGTGCAACAAGAGAAGCCAGTGCAATGAAAGGGCCGCACACCACAACGAAGAGTAGCTGCCGCTCACCGCAACCAGAGAAAGCCCATGCGCAGCAACCAAGACCCAACTCAGCCAAAAAATAAAAAAGAAAAGAAAAAGAAAAATTAAATAAGGAGTTGCTAATCAGCTAGATACTTTTACTCCTGTAGGGATAGAAGTAATTACGGTAGCTGATGCAAAGTATGCTCCTGAGTCCACAGCTATCCCTATGGTAAACATGTGATGGGCCCACAAGAGAACTCCTAAAAAACCAGTGGACATGACTCATACTATTCCCAGATAGCTGAAAGGCAATTTTTGTCCTAAATAGTATGTAATGATATGTGAGTTTATAACAAACCCTGTTAGGCCATGAATACAGACTTCAGGGTGAGCAAAGTATCAAAAGAGGTGTTGGTATAGGATTCGGTCTCCTCCTGCAGGGTCAAAGAAAGTAGTGTTTAGATTTCTATCTCTTAACAGCATGGCAATTCTGGCTGCTTGGACTGAGATTGGTAATTATAGTAATATGGCTATAGTTGGGGAAGATTAAACAAATAATGGTGTTTGGTATTGGGATATGACTGCTGGTTTTGTATTAAAGATTATAGTAATAAAAGTAATAATACCAAGAATTGAGGAGACACCTGCTAAATGTAAGGAGAAAGCAGTTAGGTCGACAGAGGCTCCTGCATGGGCCAGATTGCAGGCTAGAGCTGAATACACGGTCCCACTGGTACCAGAACCAGCTTCTACTATTGGTGATATGAGTAGGAGTAAGAATGATGGGGGAAGTCGTCAAAAGTTTATATGATTTATTGGGGGAAATGCTACTTCAGGTGTCCGAGTTATTAGTGGCTCAAGTCAGTTTTCAAAGCCTGCAATCATAACGGGTACAGCAATAAAGAAAATTATTACAAGTGCAGGGACTGTTATGACAACCTTACAGATTTGGGCATCTCCAAGTAGCGGTCCAGGTCAGCATAGCTCAGCCTGGATTAATATAATTAAGGTGCTGCCTGCTACTCCAGCTCAAGCACCAAACAGTAAATATAAAATGCCGATATCTTTGTGATTTGTTGAAAATAATCAGCAGTGTATGAACAGAGGTAAAATGACTGAGTTAGCATTAGACTGTAAATCTAAAGACAGAGATTTTACCCTCTTTCTGGCAAACCCTGTGGTGAATCAACAAATTTAATTGTAACTTCAGAGAAGCAGCTTCAATTCTGCCAGTGATTATCCTGCTCTTTTTTTTTTTTTTTCTTTCTCAAATGAAGGAGAAGTAGACTGAAGCCAGTTGACTAGAGGATTTGCCTGTTAACTAAAGTTTCCTGGGGTTAAAACTCATCAATCTCGTAAAGATTTGGCTTCAATACAGTGTTTGCTTTACATTCAATTGATGTAGAATAAAGTCTTGCAATCCTTATTTTTAGGAATTAAGTAAATTTCACTTGTTTAGGGTTTTGAAAGCTCTTGGTCTGAACTAACCTAAATTCCTAGTCCAGCACCGATAGAATGGGTGTTGTGTGTAGTAACCGTGTGGGTATTATGATTGGTAATGATAGGAAGGTTATTTCTTTGTATGTTCAAATTGTTTTGTGTTTGTTTTGTTTAATGAAGGGAATATAGTTAGTGATGTGGAGTATGTTAGCTACAAGTAGAAATATATGCTGAGGACTGCTATGATGGCTATTAGTGTTGGTAGAATGATGTTGTCGTTTTTGTTATCTCTTGGATAATTATTCATTTGGGTAGAAAGCCTGATAGTGGTGGGCGATGTCCTAATGATACTATAATGGTGAGGAAAATGATTGTGATGGGAGGTGTTTTATCTCATGTGTGTGATAATGATACTCTTGTAGTACATGATCTGGGCATAAATAAGAAGAAGATAGTGTTGTTATGATATAAATTAGTATGTTTAGGATTGTTATAATCTGAATATACATTATAATAGCTGTTATTCATCCTATAAGGGCAATTGATGAGG
Organism: Balaenoptera physalus; assembly: GCF_965194825.1. Classification (NCBI taxonomy): domain Eukaryota; kingdom Metazoa; phylum Chordata; class Mammalia; order Artiodactyla; family Balaenopteridae; genus Balaenoptera; species Balaenoptera physalus. The sequence goes on from NW_028126526.1 coordinate 1,169,357, forward strand.
AGGGTGTAATACTTTCCAGGTGAGTATGGCGAAGCCTGCCTCAGCCTCCAGCTATGATTTATAATATCACTATGATTAATAGTATATTTAGGTTGATGGATGGTGACATGTGGTATAAAACTGATAGGGGTGCAATTTTGTCATGTTGATAGCATCAGCTCTGCTGTTCATGGGATGCCTCGTGTGACTTCAGGCACTCAGAAGTGAAATGGGGAAAGTCCTACTTTTGTGACAAGGGCGATTGTCATGAGGGTGGACGCTGCTGGATTAAAGATTCTTGTTGTTCATTGTGCTCTTTGACCAGAGTATATTAGATTAATGATAATAGCCATTATAAGTAGTATTGATGTGGTGGACTGTTTTAGGAAATATTTGTTGGATGCTTCTGTAGCTTATGGGTTCAAGTTTTTTTATTAGAATGGGAATACCATTAACCAGTGTGAGCTTGTTATACAATTATATTTCCTGAGAAAATGGTCAGTAGAATGATGGTAAAAACAATGAGAGTTTATTAGCACAGGAAGGATATACAAAAATATTTTGGGGGTACGGGCCTGAAGCTTACTTAGAGAACTTTACTATATAGCATGTGGTGTAATGTGGTAGGTAGCATGGAGAATGTAAAATTATTAGGAAGAATTCAATTCCAGGAATAAGAGCATTGAAACCTCTATGATTTACTCTATCAAAGAATCTCTTTTGTCAGACATATTTCTTAAATTTGTGGTGGGTTGCCTGGTATGATGACAAGTAGTGAAATCTCTCATATACATAAGGTTAATGTTAGTCGTAAAAAACTTTTCATAAGAGATGTATGCGTTGATCATATCAAAATTGTAGGTAGGAGGCTCAAATTCATAGAAAGGAGATTGTTAGATGTGTTTTAATGATGACTTGGGCTGTATATAATTCTGGCACCTAGGGATTGTCGAATGCTCCGAAAAATAGATTGCTGTGGAAATGTTTATTATAGGGAATTGACATATTCTCTAGGAGGGACGGGGTGAATGGGCCTGCTACATTTTCTACATTGAAGACTTATACAGGTTTTGATGCTACTTCCGTTAAATCAAGTGGGGCTTCATTGGATTTCTGCTACTGCGGAGATAATCAAATTCTGGGTAGGGGTCAGGAGAAAATGAGTCATAGGTGTTCTTGTGTAATAATTACTGTTGAAAGTGTAAATGATCCATTTATCAGTAAGACTGAGAATAGAATAACTGCTACATTACTTCATATGAGATGATTGTCTGTGCTATTGTTCCTAGAGCTCCAGTGAGTGTGTATTTTGAATGTGAAGTTCATCCAGATCTGAGGATGGAGTAAATGGCTAGGTGTGATATGGCTAATAGAAATAATATGCCTACATTTATATTAATTAGTGGATAAGATATGGGAAGAGGAATTCATGTTGTGAGAGCCAGGGTTAAGGCTAGCATTGGGGTTAAGGCTAGCAAGAGAAGCCACCGCAATGGGAAGCCCGCGCACCGCAACAAAGAGTAGCCCCCGCTTGCCGCAACTAGAGAAAGCCTGCGCATAGCAACGAAGACCCAACACAGCCAAAAACAAATTAATTAATTAATTAGTTAACTATTTTAAACAAAAGTACTATATCCTTCTGTACAGCTTCTCTGGGAAGAACAGAGAGATGGCGTAGGAGAGTGAGAAAGACCAATATTTAGTGCACATCTCTCATGCAGGTGCTCTGCTGGCTCAGATAGATTTATCCCCACTTTACAAAGGAGGAAATAATCTCAGAGAGGTTTAGTAATTTTCCCAAAGCCAAACAGCTATGGAGTGGCAGAACCAAGATCTGAACCAAGTCTGTTACCTTCAAAGCCTAAGTCCTCATCACAACAAAACTCAATTAATATTTACATTTATCGAATTACATGGCAACCTGGGGAGTTCTTGGCACAATCCTGAATAAGAGTGAGAAAGAAAGAAATAGCATTGTTCCTATAGTCAACCCAAATTTTTGGGGCAGCTGCTAGATGCCTGGCCCTTTTTGGGGTTCAGCAGTGATCAAGACAGGAAGAGTCCTGCTTTCATGAACCACGTAGTGGGGAGGAGAGACGGGTGCAACTTGGGTGAGGGATTTCACCTTGCTGGACCTCTGTTTTGTCATCTGGAAAATGGGATGGGTGTTCCTCATTTTCTGGGATTGTCCAGCCCTCACATTCTCTGATTCCATAAGAAGCATTTGTTTTCCTGTTTCTTTCAAATTCATTCAGGCCGTGAGCTGTGATGAATGTTGTTAGCTGCTCCCCAAATCACTCTATTCCCACCCTTTTCCTGTGATCAGGTCTTTCCCGAAACATGACTCACAGTCAGTCAAGTCACGGAACCTAAGGGGCACCCAGCAGAAAAATCCCAACCCTTGCTTCCCAGGAGCTCTGCGGTCTACCTGCCAGGTAAACTTAACTCACCTGGCACAAGGTGGCCATCCCTGGTGTCACATCAACATGATCTCAGGCACAAACCTCCTTGTTTTTCCATTTTGTCTTGAAGTTACTTGTTGAAACAACTGCACAAATATGACACAGATATAAAATCAGGCATCTTCTGCCTCCAGTGCCCACTAATAAATGATTTTCTGCCACTTTAATGATAAAGATAGAACATTTCAACATTCTGCTACCCTTGTTATTTGTGATTTTTGTTGATATTTCTATTGACTACATCGTTCAATATTTTAACAATGGAACATTTATTTAGGGTGTTCCAGACCCAGCCTTTAGTGGTAAAGGTTTTGTTGTTATATTTCTATTATGTTTCCTTTAAAAATCATTATCCTATTTAAATGGATTAAGCCAATTCTATAGGCATTTACCTTATGATATTGATGAAATTGATACATAGAGGGCAGTAGTACAAGTTGATTGGACTTGAGAACCTCTATTAGCACAGTTAAGGATAAATATTATCTATAAGTAAACCAAAGTACAGGCCGAGTGAGATTCTCTGACTTTTTTCCACTGTCTGCCCCTCAAGCCTGTGAGAAATGGAATAGTTCTTGCCCTATCAGTAAACAAAGGATGTCACAGTCTTCAGCACTTGCAGCCCTCCAATGTGAGCCGGCGGGCCCTGAGGCACTCAGGATATGCAAATACAGAATGCAGGCCCCAGAGAGCTGAGGTGCATATCAAAGGAAGGAATTCAGTGAGCCCAGGCAAAGAAAAGCGCCGCATTCCTCACCTTGGGAGAGCTGGTTTTCCTTAGTTAACAATCACCTTTTGATGTTCCCCATTACCTGCGCCAGTTCCCTGCCCTGTCCCCTCCCCCCGGTACTTTAGCTCAGGGAGGAAGGAGCGCAGAGGGACTCGGCTGAATAAGGGGCCTGTGCGCCTCGGGAGGAGTTTTCAGCCGCTTTCCCCGCAGTCGGGAAGAGGGGCGCTGACGCTGCAGCCGGACCCTGTGCCTCCCTTGCCCCGTTTCCCCTCAGGACGCTCAGGCCGACCCCCTCCTCACGCCCACCAGGCCTCGCGAGCCAGGACGAGGGCAGGGGCGAGAGGAGGGACCGAAGTTCTCGGGGACCAGACGCTGGAGGCCGCCCTTTCTGCACAGCAGCGGCGGGTGGCAGCGAACCCCTGCCCCTCAGAAGCTGGTCTTGTGCTGCCGCCCGGGCACCGGACAAGGCGGAGGGTCGGCGCCCACTTACCCGGCCCGCCGTCCCCGCGACTGTCATGGCTTCGGCCGCTGGGGCACCTCCAGAGCCGGCAGCCTCAGTGAGGTCGCCCTCCCCTCGGGCTCCGAGGCAGTTCCGTGAAGGCGGAGGGAAGAGACCCCGCCTGAGCCGGGAGTTCCAGCTCTGAGGAAACGCGGGCTCTGTTCAGCGCGCAGTGGGTGGGACCGCTCTGCCCCGAGGCCTTCCGGGAGGGAGCGGGGTGGCGGGGGAGGGAGCCGCCAGGAGCGCAGGGCCCCGTCGGGGGTCCTGGAGGGGCGGCCCGGCCTGGGGGCCACGCCCACTGTGGCCGCAGCCCAGGCCTTTTTCCTGGAATCCTACACAAAAAAATTAGAAAGATACACAGTCTATAGTAAATATTCACAAATGATTGTTGCTGCTGTGCTCACTATTCTATTAAAGGTGTAAAATCCATAAAACACTTTAAGTTCAAAATTAAATATGAATTTTTACCTTTCTAATTATGTCCCTGATATTCACAGTTGTGGTTAATGAATCAGAGACTGTGGCATCACTAGTTAAAAATGAGCTTGTTAAAAATATAGAACTCAGGCCCACCGGACCTACTGAATCACAATCTGCACTTTTACAATCTCCCCAGTGTACTCGTGTACCCATGAATAGTTGAAAGGTACATTTTTACCTCGACAGGTCTTTTCTCTATGAGAAATACACACATTTTATCCAGTTTGATATAAATAAAACACTCAAAAATGCATATGCCTGTGTTGAAACCATCATTTTATCATTTCTTTTCCAGACAAGTATAGTCTCTATACTGGTTTTGTGGATCACATGCCATACTCTTTTCTTGTAGTTAGAAATAAGGTAGAGCAAGTTACTTTGTAAAAAAAAAAAATATATATATATATATGTATGTATTAGTGGATAATTGAAGACACTCTTCTAAATTAAAACCTTCTCTTAACTTGCTGTTTTCTTCTTGGGTCATATTATGAGCTCTTCCCGTGGCCACATGGCATGTGTACGTTTAATTTCAGGGACTGCTGACATTCCAGGATGTGGCCATAGATTTCTGTCAAGAGGAGTGAGAATGCCTGGACCAAGATCAATGGGAATTGTACAGGGATGTGATGTTAGAGAAGTATAGGAACCTGCTCTCCTTGGGTGAGGATACCTTCCTTCCAGAATTCCTTATCCAACCACTGGGTTTGCAGTCCTTCATTTGTAGAATGTCTCCTGGAATCTTCTGCTTCCTACAATAGGGTTTCAGATTGCAACGTTTCAGGAAAGATTGGGAGTTTGTGGGTATAATTTTTCTTATTCTTTTAAAATTGCAGCCTCCCTTTTAATATACTTTGTAACTGCTTGGGATGTGTCTATATGAACTGTGTACTATATGCTTCTGTTGTAGTCCTTACAATATTTCATTGTCTTATTTTCTGTAACAATTTTCCATGGATTCTTTGGGCTTAAGGTATATTAAAAGAGAGACTGCGAATCTGGGACTTCCCTGGTGATGCAGTGATTAAGAATTCGCCTGCCAATGCAGGGGACCCGGTTCGATCCCCGGTCCGGGAAGATCTCACATGCCACGGAACAACTAAGCCAGTGGGCCACAACTACTGAGTCTGCACGCCACAACTACTGAAGCTGGTGTGTCTTGAGCCCGTGCGCCATTTATTTTTTGGAGAATAAAACCACTTCTGAGTGATTAAAATTTAGGCCAGCTAGTCAAAATGCTTTATCACCTGTTCTTCTAAAACACTGGTCAATGGAACAAGTTTTACTAGGGATAACAGTGTAATTGTATTCTGGAGTTCATATGGGCAATATGGTTTATGACCTTGATGCTGGATCATGACATTTCAACGGTATAACTGCTATTAATTGTCTGTTTGTTCAACGATTAAAGTCTCACGTGATCTGAGTTCAGACTGGAGTCATCCTGGTTGGTTTCTGTCTATTGCAGATTTCTTCCAGCATGAAAGGACAAGAGCAATACGGCTTCCTTTACAAAATGTCTTCAAACTAAATGATGATATAATCTACATTCAATTAATTTATACATACCCTACTGTAGAACAGGGTTCGTTACGCTGGCAGAGCCTGGTAATTATGTAAAACTGAAACTTTTTCTGCACTGGTTCAAGTCCTCTTCCTAAGAATATGTTTATAATCAACATTCTTTCACAAATTACCCAATTTAATTCACCATAGCATTCCTCATATTAACTAAATGGAAAATCCTAGGCTATATACAAATCCAGAAAGGGCCAAAAATCATCAGCCCCCATGGATGATTACAACCCATTGCTGAGGCATTCAAATTACTTATTAAAGAACCACTATGTCCATCAACATCATCAATTTATATATTATTGCCCCAATGCTAGCCTTAACCCTGGCTCTCACAACATGAATTCCTCTTCCCATATCTTATCCACTAATTAGTATAAATGTAGGCATATTATTTCTATTAGCCATATCACACCTAGCCATTTACTCCATCCTCAGATCTGGATGAACTTCACATTCAAAATACTCACTCACTGGAGCTGTAGGAACAATAGCACAGACGATCATCTCATATGAAGTAATGTAGCAGTTATTCTATTCTCAGTCTTACTGGTAAATGGATCATTTACACTTTCAACAGTAATTATTACACAAGAACACCGATGACTAATTTTCTCCTGACCCCTACCCAGAATTTGATTATCTCCGCAGTAGCAGAAATCCAGTGAAGCCCCAGTTGATTTAACAGAAGTAGAATCAAAACCTGTACATGTCTTCAATGTAGAAAATGTAGCAGGCCCATTCACCCCGTCCTTCCTAGAGAATATGTCAATTTCCCTATAATAAACATTTCCACAGCAATCTATTTTTAGGAGCATTCGGCAATCCCTAGGTGCCAGAATTATAGATTCTTTCATCTTTTAAATATAGTTTTTTTTTAAAAATAATTTTTATAGTTTTACTACCTTTAAACAAAATGTACTCCATTGCTGTGGAATATTCCTTCATAGGAGCGTGCATGGTTCATTTCTGCATCCGTCTGTGATGGCCTTCAGGTTCTTTCAGGTTTGGCTCCTGTGGCTGCAAGTCCATGTCCGTGTGTCCTGGTGCAGGGCTGGTGGGTTTGTGTTCAACTGGGAGGAGCACTGTGGGTCTCTGTGCACGGACGTCGCTATCTGAGGCCCGATTGCTTCAGAAGTGGTTGCATCCCCCCGTTGCGTACCAGGCTTTCCATTGCTCCACATCCTGCTGATATTTGATACTATGTCTTTCATGTCTGCCATTCTGGTAGGTGTATGCACAGTATTTTGCTGATGGCTTTAATCCCTCTGTTGTTAGTGAAGTTGTGCATCTTGTGGTATTCATGGACTATTTCCTGTTGTTTTTTGAAAAGTTTTAAAAATTGAGGTCTGGTACACATAACGTAAAATGTACTATCTTAACCATTTTTAAGTGCACATTTCAGGGTCAAGAAGTAATTCACACTGTTGTGCAAACCTGACCACCATCATCCTCCAGAACTTTTTCATCTTGCAAAATTGAAACAGTCCCCATTAAACACTCACTCCCCATTGTCCCTCCCTCAGCCTCTGGCCCTCAACGTCCTACTTTATGTCCCTATATTTCCGACTGCTCTAGGGGCCTTGTATGAGTGGATCAAGCACTGTTTGTTTTTTTGTGTCTAGCTTACATCACTGAGCATAATGCCCTCAAAGTTCATCCCTGCTGCATCCTGTGTCAGAATTGACTTCCTTTTTAGGCTGAATAGCATTCCCTTGTATTGATGGACCGTGTTTTTCTTCTCCATTCATCCATTAGTGGACACATGTAATATCTACATTCATTTCTACTGTCATAATATTTGTGGAATAAACTCAGAAAGTCCTATGAATCAAAAGTCATTTGCCATTAACTTTTTTCTTAAACTTGTTGTTGTGGAAAACATCAAGGCTAAGAAAAGGGAAAAATACATGTCAGCTTCACTTGTGTTCAGGAATTAATGCTTTACGGATTCACTTTATTCCCTGTGTGTGTGCTATGCGTGTGCATGTGCCTGTTTGCATACATATGCTGTGCATGTGCATAGGTATGTGAATTTGCACACATTAGTGTGTGCATGGGCATATGGGTGCATGTGTGTTCACATGCTAGTGTGTGAATATAGTTGTGCTGTGCACGTGCATATGTTTGTGTGTGTGCTGTGCCTGCCTGTGCGCACACCTGTGTGTTTGCTGGAACCACTTGCAAGTTGGCTGCAGACTGAATTGTGCCCCAGATATATCCGCACGCAGCTGCTCTAACAATCCTGCATAGCCACGTAAAGGTCACAGATCTCAGGGATTTAAATGGATGGAGCAGGATATCCTGACACAGAGTTTGTCTTCCAATGACTGTCACTGTCTCAGTAACATCCTTCACACCTTCTTTAAGCCCCATTCAGGGTCCAGTTTAGACTCCCATTACATTCATTCACCTGTCCCAGGTCCCCTAAAGCAACAATGTCACCGTTGGAGAGCCCGGCCAAGGCTGGGGGTGCCCCTCCTGTTGGCCTGGCCTCCAGGCCCTGCCTTTGGCTCCTGTTTTCTCATATCTCAGCCAGGCCCCGACTTGGATCGGGCCGCCACCTCTTTCCTCACAGGGTCCCATCGCCCAGTCAAGGGGGTTCATTCTCCCCAAACACAGCATCAGGAGTCGGGGGCTGACAGTCCCCACTGGGTCTCCTTCATGTGAGACCCTGTGCTGTTGAAAGAGCAGGCACCCTGCCCTCGGGGGTGGGGGACTGGGGGGCGACATGCGGCCCACGATGGGCAGGCGGGTCTCCGGGTGGGGCGAGCCAGTGTGCAAGGAGTTCCGCGGTGGGTTCTCCTCTCCAACGGCTTCTGTGCCCCTACCTCTCCCCGTGCCTCCCCTCGAAGACAGCACGGTGCCCGGGTTGGGAACCATGGGAGCCGTCAGCCACCGCCCCCTCTACACACACACACACACGCACACGCACACGCACACGCACACGCTGCAGGGAAGCAGGACCTGAGTGCAGGGCTCTCAGCGGCCCTGAGCGCCCCGCCCGGAATCGGCCAGCCGAATGGACAGACCGGATCTCCCGGCCCGGACCATGCAGGACTCTCCTGACCTGGCTTGCAGTGTGGCCGCCTCCTTCTGGAAGCCTGGGAGGCTGGAATCAGGCCACTTCTTATCTGTCCTGGCAGCAGACTGGGCTGCACTCTAAGAAGTTCGTGGCTCGCCCGTGGATCCTGACCATCAGGTGGCCAGAGAAATTGGGAACATTTCTGTTTTGCCTGTTGAAATGTTTAATGACAAAGATTTTGTTCAGTTTCCTGATGTGGGTGTCCAAAGATGAGAGACCCATGTGTGTGATCTGTACCTCCTATGAGATCAGCCCTAAGCTAGTTGAAACATGATCAAGTTGTGTCTACATGGTAGATTTAGACCTCTGCATGTCCTGTCTACTGATTATGTTTAGAGCTGACCATGTGTTGTCTATAATAAGAAGATTTAGACCTGAGCATGTTCTGTGTACGCTAGGACTATGGGGACCTGGGTAGAGACCCGGCCTGGCCTCAGTACTGGGAAGCTCCGTGCCTGCATCTGAATGTCAGTGCTTAGATGTCTGGGGTCTGGAGCTGAGGTGGGCTTGTCTACGTAACAGCCTCTCTTCTGAGTGTGGTGACCTGGTCCTCCCAAGGGTCAGTGCTATGGTCGGGGCCTTAGTCTTAATCCCTGCAAGGTTCACCTTCCCTGGGGCTCATGGAGAATCCTCAGGAGGACTACCTGGCAATAATTCCAATTTACCAGCACGTGCATGGTGCATAGGGAAGCAGGTTTAGCTGCTGAATTGATTGCAGGGCACGCAGATCGGGCAAAAGGCCGATGGGTGACAGCTGAGGCTGCTGCTGAGCTCTCCCTCCAGTCTACCGTCCCTACTCAGCAGAGTCCAGAGCTGCCCCTCGGCTTTCAGCCCTGCTGTCCTGTGAGTTTTCTCAACATGTAAGTGAGACGAGAAAGGACTGAGCATGCCAGCACCAGGGTCGTGTGTTCAACTCTAGTATGAAAGCTGTAAAAACAGTTAAAATCACACAGAACCAAAGTGAGAAGAGGAGGACTCCTCTGGGACAAGTGTGGGGAATGGAGACCCACCTGCCACTTTTTCCCATCCCAGGAGGTCCCAGGGACCCAGCTTGTTTCCACATTGGGGGAGCCCCCTGCAGAGCCATGGTGTCCTGACCAAGGGGACGTGTGACCCCAGGTGCAGGGTTTGGGGAGGTGAGGTCACCCTGGGACTGTGGACATGTGACCCAGGTGGAGGGGTCTGGGGAGGTGGGTCACCCTGGTGAGTGTGGATGTGTGGCCCCAGGTATAGGGTGCGGGGACTGTGTGGGTCTCACCATACCTGCATGGGTCAGGATCACATGGATGGGGAGACCGCATATGCGCTCTTTGCCTGCAGTGTGTCCTGTCCCCTTTGAGATTTCCAACCTCTGCATTAAGGGTGTTGTCCTGATTAACCTGTGGTTCCTTTTCTTCTCTTCATCTTGTCACAATCATATGAGGTCAGGCATGTTTGAGTGGGTTGCTGCTCTGTGTTCCGGTGAGTGACAACACTTGGTCGTATCGTATTAATACTATAGCATATCATATGTCTAATCTATGGGGGTCACCACTGCCTGGGTCCCCCTGGACATAGGTCAGGTGAGCACAGACTAGCCCCCCCTAAGAATGGTCTCCCACGTGCTCTGTGAGGGTACCGTGATGTTCCCTAAGGTAGGGGACTGTGTCTGGGCCTCCGACATTTGTGATGAAGGGGAGTCGAAATGGAATCTCAATTAACAAGACATTATTTTAAGAATTTTTTTTAAGTGAAATAAAACACACGTCACATACACTTTACCATCATCACCGTTTTAAGTGCACGTTTCTGAGGCGTCAGATAGATTCACTTTCTCGTGGAGCCATCACCACCATCACTAGAACTTTTCATCTTGCAAAACCAAAATTCCACAACCATGAAAGTCTCATTCCCCATTCCCTCCCACTGCCCCTGGCACCGATATCCACTTCAGTCCCTGAGTTGTCGACTCCAGGGCACCCCCTGGAGTGGAATCCTGCAGTGTTTGCTGACGGGTCATTTTGGAAGAGCTGACTTTCAGTCTGAAGCTCTGCCTGTTCGCATCTGAAGAATCTGCATTTAAGGAGAGGGTGTATGAGGAAGGGGGTGTATGCGGGACAAAGGTGTCCGGGGTGCAGGTGAGCCAGGACCTGACCAGCTGCCTTTTGGGTCCTCTGGTCCCATCTCTTGGTCTGTGCCTCATCTGCCATCATCACTGTTCCCGCTGGCACCGCTGGGGTGTTGTTGTCTGAGTGAGAGTCCCCTGGTGCCCCTGCTCTCCTCCCCTCCTCCTGCTGGTTGCGGAGGGAACTGCTTGCTGTGTGGTCTCTACTCCTGAGGCATGAAGGACCCTGTAGCATGGACCTGCAGACTGTGGGGTGTGGTCCCAAGAGCATGGGGCCCACATAGGACACGACATCGGGGCGTGACAAGTGCTAGGGCTGCCTCATCACTGACAGGGAATGTTGCCCAGATCCTGCTCCAGAGGGCGTGGTGGGTGGCCTGGGACCCTAGAGGCCCCATTCCTATACTGGAGCTTGGAGAGTGCATCCCCATGGGCTTCAGATTCACCCCATATCTCAGCCATATCCCTCTGTCCTGTCTTTGAACTCAGGAAAACGAGCTCTCTTGTCCACAACATAGGCCTGGTCCTGTTGATACTAGGTTTCTTTAAGTTAGGCGTCCTGGGATAGCAACTCCTTTTAGGCCTGAGAAGGAACAACTCTGGAGTGTACAACAATTTCAGATGAAACTAATATTCAATGACTATCCCTAACTACTCGGTTGTTGACTTCTATTAGTCATTATTCTCCTGGTTTTAGCTCTGATGTGTGGATTACAGAGGAGTCAACATTTAAATCTTCGTAATCTGTGTATTTGTAGCTTCAGTATCATTACTGACCCATAGTTTTTTACGGTTTGGGAAGAGTTATTGATTTCTTGTATCATGTAAAGGATTCACAATGATGATAGGGCAATTAAGATTACAATAATAGCTAGTAAATTGTTCACATTTTCTCTACCTGTGCATCTATTGTATGCATATGAGTTTAGATGTCAATATTAGTGAAATGATATAGAGGACTAGAGAACTTATTTTAAAAATCACTATTAATGTGTGATGAAGAAAATGTAAAAGTTCTTCCATAATCGGTGATGTTGTATCTTGAGAGCCTAGATGAAATTGATATGCCTTAGTCATATACAGGATTTTAGCCTATCATTTAACTCTGACAAAGCTACATCACTTTTTACTTTTATCTCATTTATTGAGGAAGACATAATTGTTATGGTGTTGGCTTGAAACTGGTTGAAAAGGACTTGAGTCCTTCCTTATTTTACATTTACATAGGTAGGATCTTGAAACGTAGGATATGGTGGAGGACATCCGTGTAACCATTCTAGGTTAGGAGTAGCCATTTCCACTGCTAAGACTTCTTGTTTAGACACAAATGCTTTTCAAAGTATGAAGATTATTAGCATTACTGCTGCTACTGAGATGAATGAGCCTAAAGACAAAACATTTCATGTTGTGTGTGTCTCAGGGTACTCAGACTAACGTAGTGACATCCCTGAGAGGCCACGAAAGTGCGGCAGGAAGTCATATTTACTACTACAAATATACTTGTGAAGTGAATTTTTGCTCATGCTGAGTTAACTGTATAACCTGAGAATAGTGGGAATCAGTGTAGAAAGCCTCCTATAATAGTGAAGACTGCTCCCATGGACATTAGGTCATGGAAGTGTGCTACTACATAGTATGTATCCTGGAGGACAATGTCTGGGGATGAGTTGGCTAAGATGATTCCTGTCAAACCACCTACTGTAAAAAGAAAAACTAAAGCCTAAATCTCATAATATAGTGGGAGGTCATATAGAATTACCTCCGTGAACAGTTGCTAACCAGGGACTTCCCTGGTGACGCAGTGGTTAAGAATTCGTCTGCCAATACAGGGGACACGGGTTCGAGCCCTTGTCTGGGAAGATTCCACATGCCGTGGAGCAAAAAGCCCGTGTGCCACAACTACTGAGCCTGCCCTCTAGAGCCCGCAAGCCACAACTACTGAAGCCCACGCGCCTAGAGGCCGTGCTGTGCAACAAGAGAAGCCAGTGCAATGAAAGGGCCGCACACCACAACGAAGAGTAGCTGCCGCTCACCGCAACCAGAGAAAGCCCATGCGCAGCAACCAAGACCCAACTCAGCCAAAAAATAAAAAAGAAAAGAAAAAGAAAAATTAAATAAGGAGTTGCTAATCAGCTAGATACTTTTACTCCTGTAGGGATAGAAGTAATTACGGTAGCTGATGCAAAGTATGCTCCTGAGTCCAAAGCTATCCCTATGGTAAACATGTGATGGGCCCACAAGAGAACTCCTAAAAAACCAGTGGACATGACTCATACTATTCCCAGATAGCTGAAAGGCAATTTTTGTCCTAAATAGTATGTAATGATATGTGAGTTTATAACAAACCCTGTTAGGCCATGAATACAGACTTCAGGGTGAGCAAAGTATCAAAAGAGGTGTTGGTATAGGATTCGGTCTCCTCCTGCAGGGTCAAAGAAAGTAGTGTTTAGATTTCTATCTCTTAACAGCATGGCAATTCTGGCTGCTTGGACTGAGATTGGTAATTATAGTAATATGGCTATAGTTGGGGAAGATTAAACAAATAATGGTGTTTGGTATTGGGATATGACTGCTGGTTTTGTATTAAAGATTATAGTAATAAAAGTAATAATACCAAGAATTGAGGAGACACCTGCTAAATGTAAGGAGAAAGCAGTTAGGTCGACAGAGGCTCCTGCATGGGCCAGATTGCAGGCTAGAGCTGAATACACGGTCCCACTGGTACCAGAACCAGCTTCTACTATTGGTGATATGAGTAGGAGTAAGAATGATGGGGGAAGTCGTCAAAAGTTTATATGATTTATTGGGGGAAATGCTACTTCAGGTGTCCGAGTTATTAGTGGCTCAAGTCAGTTTTCAAAGCCTGCAATCATAACGGGTACAGCAATAAAGAAAATTATTACAAGTGCAGGGACTGTTATGACAACCTTACAGATTTGGGCATCTCCAAGTAGCGGTCCAGGTCAGCATAGCTCAGCCTGGATTAATATAATTAAGGTGCTGCCTGCTACTCCAGCTCAAGCACCAAACAGTAAATATAAAATGCCGATATCTTTGTGATTTGTTGAAAATAATCAGCAGTGTATGAACAGAGGTAAAATGACTGAGTTAGCATTAGACTGTAAATCTAAAGACAGAGATTTTACCCTCTTTCTGGCAAACCCTGTGGTGAATCAACAAATTTAATTGTAACTTCAGAGAAGCAGCTTCAATTCTGCCAGTGATTATCCTGCTCTTTTTTTTTCTTTTTTTCTTTCTCAAATGAAGGAGAAGTAGACTGAAGCCAGTTGACTAGAGGATTTGCCTGTTAACTAAAGTTTCCTGGGGTTAAAACTCATCAATCTCGTAAAGATTTGGCTTCAATACAGTGTTTGCTTTACATTCAATTGATGTAGAATAAAGTCTTGCAATCCTTATTTTTAGGAATTAAGTAAATTTCACTTGTTTAGGGTTTTGAAAGCTCTTGGTCTGAACTAACCTAAATTCCTAGTCCAGCACCGATAGAATGGGTGTTGTGTGTAGTAACCGTGTGGGTATTATGATTGGTAATGATAGGAAGGTTATTTCTTTGTATGTTCAAATTGTTTTGTGTTTGTTTTGTTTAATGAAGGGAATATAGTTAGTGATGTGGAGTATGTTAGCTACAAGTAGAAATATATGCTGAGGACTGCTATGATGGCTATTAGTGTTGGTAGAATGATGTTGTCGTTTTTGTTATCTCTTGGATAATTATTCATTTGGGTAGAAAGCCTGATAGTGGTGGGCGATGTCCTAATGATACTATAATGGTGAGGAAAATGATTGTGATGGGAGGTGTTTTATCTCATGTGTGTGATAATGATACTCTTGTAGTACATGATCTGGGCATAAATAAGAAGAAGATAGTGTTATTATGATATAAATTAGTATGTTTAGGATTGTTATATTCTGAATATACATTATAATAGCTGTTATTCATCCTATAAGGGCAATTGATGAGGAGGGTGTAATACTTTCCAGGTGAGCATGGCGAAGTCTGCCTCAGCCTCCAGCTATGATTTATAATATCACTATGATTAATAGTATATTTAGGTTGATGGATGGTGACATGTGGTATAAAACTGATAGGGGTGCAATTTTGTCATGTTGATAGCATCAGGTCTGCTGTTCATGGGATGCCTCGTGTGACTTCAGGCACTCAGAAGTGAAATGGGGAAAGTCCTACTTTTGTGACAAGGGCGATTGTCATGAGGGTGGATGCTGCTGGATTAAAGATTCTTGTTATTCATTGTGCTCTTTGACCAGAGTATATTAGATTAATGATAATAGCCATTATAAGTAGTATTGATGTGGTGGACTGTTTTAGGAAATATTTGTTGGATGCTTCTGTAGCTTATGGGTTCATGTTTTTTTGTTAGAATGGTAATACCATTAACCAGTGTGAGCTTGTTATACAATTATATTTCCTGAGAAAATGGTCAGTAGAATGATGGTAAAAACAATGAGAGTTTATTAGCACAGGAAGGATATACAAAAATATTTTGGGGGTACGGGCCTGAAGCTTACTTAGAGAACTTTACTATATAGCATGTGGTGTAATGTGGTAGGTAGCATGGAGAATGTAAAATTATTAGGAAGAATTCAATTCCAGGAATAAGAGCATTGAAACCTCTATGATTTACTCTATCAAAGAATCTCTTTTGTCAGACATATTTCTTAAATTTGTGGTGGGTTGCCTGGTATGATGACAAGTAGTGAAATCTCTCATATACATAAGGTTAATGTTAGTCGTAAAAAACTTTTCATAAGAGATGTATGCGTTGATCATATCAAAATTGTAGGTAGGAGGCTCAAATTCATAGAAAGGAGATTGTTAGATGTGTTTTAATGATGACTTGGGCTGTATATAATTCTGGCACCTAGGGATTGTCGAATGCTCCGAAAAATAGATTGCTGTGGAAATGTTTATTATAGGGAATTGACATATTCTCTAGGAGGGACGGGGTGAATGGGCCTGCTACATTTTCTACATTGAAGACTTATACAGGTTTTGATGCTACTTCCGTTAAATCAAGTGGGGCTTCATTGGATTTCTGCTACTGCGGAGATAATCAAATTCTGGGTAGGGGTCAGGAGAAAATGAGTCATAGGTGTTCTTGTGTAATAATTACTGTTGAAAGTGTAAATGATCCATTTATCAGTAAGACTGAGAATAGAATAACTGCTACATTACTTCATATGAGATGATTGTCTGTGCTATTGTTCCTAGAGCTCCAGTGAGTGTGTATTTTGAATGTGAAGTTCATCCAGATCTGAGGATGGAGTAAATGGCTAGGTGTGATATGGCTAATAGAAATAATATGCCTACATTTATATTAATTAGTGGATAAGATATGGGAAGAGGAATTCATGTTGTGAGAGCCAGGGTTAAGGCTAGCATTGGGGTTAAGGCTAGCAAGAGAAGCCACCGCAATGGGAAGCCCGCGCACCGCAACAAAGAGTAGCCCCCGCTTGCCGCAACTAGAGAAAGCCTGCGCATAGCAACGAAGACCCAACACAGCCAAAAACAAATTAATTAATTAATTAGTTAACTATTTTAAACAAAAGTACTATATCCTTCTGTACAGCTTCTCTGGGAAGAACAGAGAGATGGCGTAGGAGAGTGAGAAAGACCAATATTTAGTGCACATCTCTCATGCAGGTGCTCTGCTGGCTCAGATAGATTTATCCCCACTTTACAAAGGAGGAAATAATCTCAGAGAGGTTTAGTAATTTTCCCAAAGCCAAACAGCTATGGAGTGGCAGAACCAAGATCTGAACCAAGTCTGTTACCTTCAAAGCCTAAGTCCTCATCACAACAAAACTCAATTAATATTTACATTTATCGAATTACATGGCAACCTGGGGAGTTCTTGGCACAATCCTGAATAAGAGTGAGAAAGAAAGAAATAGCATTGTTCCTATAGTCAACCCAAATTTTTGGGGCAGCTGCTAGATGCCTGGCCCTTTTTGGGGTTCAGCAGTGATCAAGACAGGAAGAGTCCTGCTTTCATGAACCACGTAGTGGGGAGGAGAGACGGGTGCAACTTGGGTGAGGGATTTCACCTTGCTGGACCTCTGTTTTGTCATCTGGAAAATGGGATGGGTGTTCCTCATTTTCTGGGATTGTCCAGCCCTCACATTCTCTGATTCCATAAGAAGCATTTGTTTTCCTGTTTCTTTCAAATTCATTCAGGCCGTGAGCTGTGATGAATGTTGTTAGCTGCTCCCCAAATCACTCTATTCCCACCCTTTTCCTGTGATCAGGTCTTTCCCGAAACATGACTCACAGTCAGTCAAGTCACGGAACCTAAGGGGCACCCAGCAGAAAAATCCCAACCCTTGCTTCCCAGGAGCTCTGCGGTCTACCTGCCAGGTAAACTTAACTCACCTGGCACAAGGTGGCCATCCCTGGTGTCACATCAACATGATCTCAGGCACAAACCTCCTTGTTTTTCCATTTTGTCTTGAAGTTACTTGTTGAAACAACTGCACAAATATGACACAGATATAAAATCAGGCATCTTCTGCCTCCAGTGCCCACTAATAAATGATTTTCTGCCACTTTAATGATAAAGATAGAACATTTCAACATTCTGCTACCCTTGTTATTTGTGATTTTTGTTGATATTTCTATTGACTACATCGTTCAATATTTTAACAATGGAACATTTATTTAGGGTGTTCCAGACCCAGCCTTTAGTGGTAAAGGTTTTGTTGTTATATTTCTATTATGTTTCCTTTAAAAATCATTATCCTATTTAAATGGATTAAGCCAATTCTATAGGCATTTACCTTATGATATTGATGAAATTGATACATAGAGGGCAGTAGTACAAGTTGATTGGACTTGAGAACCTCTATTAGCACAGTTAAGGATAAATATTATCTATAAGTAAACCAAAGTACAGGCCGAGTGAGATTCTCTGACTTTTTTCCACTGTCTGCCCCTCAAGCCTGTGAGAAATGGAATAGTTCTTGCCCTATCAGTAAACAAAGGATGTCACAGTCTTCAGCACTTGCAGCCCTCCAATGTGAGCCGGCGGGCCCTGAGGCACTCAGGATATGCAAATACAGAATGCAGGCCCCAGAGAGCTGAGGTGCATATCAAAGGAAGGAATTCAGTGAGCCCAGGCAAAGAAAAGCGCCGCATTCCTCACCTTGGGAGAGCTGGTTTTCCTTAGTTAACAATCACCTTTTGATGTTCCCCATTACCTGCGCCAGTTCCCTGCCCTGTCCCCTCCCCCCGGTACTTTAGCTCAGGGAGGAAGGAGCGCAGAGGGACTCGGCTGAATAAGGGGCCTGTGCGCCTCGGGAGGAGTTTTCAGCCGCTTTCCCCGCAGTCGGGAAGAGGGGCGCTGACGCTGCAGCCGGACCCTGTGCCTCCCTTGCCCCGTTTCCCCTCAGGACGCTCAGGCCGACCCCCTCCTCACGCCCACCAGGCCTCGCGAGCCAGGACGAGGGCAGGGGCGAGAGGAGGGACCGAAGTTCTCGGGGACCAGACGCTGGAGGCCGCCCTTTCTGCACAGCAGCGGCGGGTGGCAGCGAACCCCTGCCCCTCAGAAGCTGGTCTTGTGCTGCCGCCCGGGCACCGGACAAGGCGGAGGGTCGGCGCCCACTTACCCGGCCCGCCGTCCCCGCGACTGTCATGGCTTCGGCCGCTGGGGCACCTCCAGAGCCGGCAGCCTCAGTGAGGTCGCCCTCCCCTCGGGCTCCGAGGCAGTTCCGTGAAGGCGGAGGGAAGAGACCCCGCCTGAGCCGGGAGTTCCAGCTCTGAGGAAACGCGGGCTCTGTTCAGCGCGCAGTGGGTGGGACCGCTCTGCCCCGAGGCCTTCCGGGAGGGAGCGGGGTGGCGGGGGAGGGAGCCGCCAGGAGCGCAGGGCCCCGTCGGGGGTCCTGGAGGGGCGGCCCGGCCTGGGGGCCACGCCCACTGTGGCCGCAGCCCAGGCCTTTTTCCTGGAATCCTACACAAAAAAATTAGAAAGATACACAGTCTATAGTAAATATTCACAAATGATTGTTGCTGCTGTGCTCACTATTCTATTAAAGGTGTAAAATCCATAAAACACTTTAAGTTCAAAATTAAATATGAATTTTTACCTTTCTAATTATGTCCCTGATATTCACAGTTGTGGTTAATGAATCAGAGACTGTGGCATCACTAGTTAAAAATGAGCTTGTTAAAAATATAGAACTCAGGCCCACCGGACCTACTGAATCACAATCTGCACTTTTACAATCTCCCCAGTGTACTCGTGTACCCATGAATAGTTGAAAGGTACATTTTTACCTCGACAGGTCTTTTCTCTATGAGAAATACACACATTTTATCCAGTTTGATATAAATAAAACACTCAAAAATGCATATGCCTGTGTTGAAACCATCATTTTATCATTTCTTTTCCAGACAAGTATAGTCTCTATACTGGTTTTGTGGATCACATGCCATACTCTTTTCTTGTAGTTAGAAATAAGGTAGAGCAAGTTACTTTGTAAAAAAAAAAAATATATATATATATATGTATGTATTAGTGGATAATTGAAGACACTCTTCTAAATTAAAACCTTCTCTTAACTTGCTGTTTTCTTCTTGGGTCATATTATGAGCTCTTCCCGTGGCCACATGGCATGTGTACGTTTAATTTCAGGGACTGCTGACATTCCAGGATGTGGCCATAGATTTCTGTCAAGAGGAGTGAGAATGCCTGGACCAAGATCAATGGGAATTGTACAGGGATGTGATGTTAGAGAAGTATAGGAACCTGCTCTCCTTGGGTGAGGATACCTTCCTTCCAGAATTCCTTATCCAACCACTGGGTTTGCAGTCCTTCATTTGTAGAATGTCTCCTGGAATCTTCTGCTTCCTACAATAGGGTTTCAGATTGCAACGTTTCAGGAAAGATTGGGAGTTTGTGGGTATAATTTTTCTTATTCTTTTAAAATTGCAGCCTCCCTTTTAATATACTTTGTAACTGCTTGGGATGTGTCTATATGAACTGTGTACTATATGCTTCTGTTGTAGTCCTTACAATATTTCATTGTCTTATTTTCTGTAACAATTTTCCATGGATTCTTTGGGCTTAAGGTATATTAAAAGAGAGACTGCGAATCTGGGACTTCCCTGGTGATGCAGTGATTAAGAATTCGCCTGCCAATGCAGGGGACCCGGTTCGATCCCCGGTCCGGGAAGATCTCACATGCCACGGAACAACTAAGCCAGTGGGCCACAACTACTGAGTCTGCACGCCACAACTACTGAAGCTGGTGTGTCTTGAGCCCGTGCGCCATTTATTTTTTGGAGAATAAAACCACTTCTGAGTGATTAAAATTTAGGCCAGCTAGTCAAAATGCTTTATCACCTGTTCTTCTAAAACACTGGTCAATGGAACAAGTTTTACTAGGGATAACAGTGTAATTGTATTCTGGAGTTCATATGGGCAATATGGTTTATGACCTTGATGCTGGATCATGACATTTCAACGGTATAACTGCTATTAATTGTCTGTTTGTTCAACGATTAAAGTCTCACGTGATCTGAGTTCAGACTGGAGTCATCCTGGTTGGTTTCTGTCTATTGCAGATTTCTTCCAGCATGAAAGGACAAGAGCAATACGGCTTCCTTTACAAAATGTTTTCAAACTAAATGATGATATAATCTACATTCAATTAATTTATACATACCCTACTGTAGAACAGGGTTCGTTACGCTGGCAGAGCCTGGTAATTATGTAAAACTGAAACTTTTTCTGCACTGGTTCAAGTCCTCTTCCTAAGAATATGTTTATAATCAACATTCTTTCACAAATTACCCAATTTAATTCACCATAGCATTCCTCATATTAACTAAATGGAAAATCCTAGGCTATATACAAATCCAGAAAGGGCCAAAAATCATCAGCCCCCATGGATGATTACAACCCATTGCTGAGGCATTCAAATTACTTATTAAAGAACCACTATGTCCATCAACATCATCAATTTATATATTATTGCCCCAATGCTAGCCTTAACCCTGGCTCTCACAACATGAATTCCTCTTCCCATATCTTATCCACTAATTAGTATAAATGTAGGCATATTATTTCTATTAGCCATATCACACCTAGCCATTTACTCCATCCTCAGATCTGGATGAACTTCACATTCAAAATACTCACTCACTGGAGCTGTAGGAACAATAGCACAGACGATCATCTCATATGAAGTAATGTAGCAGTTATTCTATTCTCAGTCTTACTGGTAAATGGATCATTTACACTTTCAACAGTAATTATTACACAAGAACACCGATGACTAATTTTCTCCTGACCCCTACCCAGAATTTGATTATCTCCGCAGTAGCAGAAATCCAGTGAAGCCCCAGTTGATTTAACAGAAGTAGAATCAAAACCTGTACATGTCTTCAATGTAGAAAATGTAGCAGGCCCATTCACCCCGTCCTTCCTAGAGAATATGTCAATTTCCCTATAATAAACATTTCCACAGCAATCTATTTTTAGGAGCATTCGGCAATCCCTAGGTGCCAGAATTATAGATTCTTTCATCTTTTAAATATAGTTTTTTTTTAAAAATAATTTTTATAGTTTTACTACCTTTAAACAAAATGTACTCCATTGCTGTGGAATATTCCTTCATAGGAGCTTGCATGGTTCATTTCTGCATCCGTCTGTGATGGCCTTCAGGTTCTTTCAGGTTTGGCTCCTGTGGCTGCAAGTCCATGTCCGTGTGTCCTGGTGCAGGGCTGGTGGGTTTGTGTTCAACTGGGAGGAGCACTGTGGGTCTCTGTGCACGGACGTCGCTATCTGAGGCCCGATTGCTTCAGAAGTGGTTGCATCCCCCCGTTGCGTACCAGGCTTTCCATTGCTCCACATCCTGCTGATATTTGATACTATGTCTTTCATGTCTGCCATTCTGATAGGTGTATGCACAGTATTTTGCTGATGGCTTTAATCCCTCTGTTGTTAGTGAAGTTGTGCATCTTGTGGTATTCATGGACTATTTCCTGTTGTTTTTTGAAAAGTTTTAAAAATTGAGGTCTGGTACACATAACGTAAAATGTACTATCTTAACCATTTTTAAGTGCACATTTCAGGGTCAAGAAGTAATTCACACTGTTGTGCAAACCTGACCACCATCATCCTCCAGAACTTTTTCATCTTGCAAAATTGAAACAGTCCCCATTAAACACTCACTCCCCATTGTCCCTCCCTCAGCCTCTGGCCCTCAACGTCCTACTTTATGTCCCTATATTTCCGACTGCTCTAGGGGCCTTGTATGAGTGGATCAAGCACTGTTTGTTTTTTTGTGTCTAGCTTACATCACTGAGCATAATGCCCTCAAAGTTCATCCCTGCTGCATCCTGTGTCAGAATTGACTTCCTTTTTAGGCTGAATAGCATTCCCTTGTATTGATGGACCGTGTTTTTCTTCTCCATTCATCCATTAGTGGACACATGTAATATCTACATTCATTTCTACTGTCATAATATTTGTGGAATAAACTCAGAAAGTCCTATGAATCAAAAGTCATTTGCCATTAACTTTTTTCTTAAACTTGTTGTTGTGGAAAACATCAAGGCTAAGAAAAGGGAAAAATACATGTCAGCTTCACTTGTGTTCAGGAATTAATGCTTTACGGATTCACTTTATTCCCTGTGTGTGTGCTATGCGTGTGCATGTGCCTGTTTGCATACATATGCTGTGCATGTGCATAGGTATGTGAATTTGCACACATTAGTGTGTGCATGGGCATATGGGTGCATGTGTGTTCACATGCTAGTGTGTGAATATAGTTGTGCTGTGCACGTGCATATGTTTGTGTGTGTGCTGTGCCTGCCTGTGCGCACACCTGTGTGTTTGCTGGAACCACTTGCAAGTTGGCTGCAGACTGAATTGTGCCCCAGATATATCCGCACGCAGCTGCTCTAACAATCCTGCATAGCCACGTAAAGGTTACAGATCTCAGGGATTTAAATGGATGGAGCAGGATATCCTGACACAGAGTTTGTCTTCCAATGACTGTCACTGTCTCAGTAACATCCTTCACACCTTCTTTAAGCCCCATTCAGGGTCCAGTTTAGACTCCCATTACATTCAGTCACCTGTCCCAGGTCCCCTAAAGAAACAATGTCACCGTTGGAGAGCCCGGCCAAGGCTGGGGGTGCCCCTCCTGTTGGCCTGGCCTCCAGGCCCTGCCTTTGGCTCCTGTTTTCTCATATCTCAGCCAGGCCCCGACTTGGATCGGGCCGCCACCTCTTTCCTCACAGGGTCCCATCGCCCAGTCAAGGGGGTTCATTCTCCCCAAACACAGCATCAGGAGTCGGGGGCTGACAGTCCCCACTGGGTCTCCTTCATGTGAGACCCTGTGCTGTTGAAAGAGCAGGCACCCTGCCCTCGGGGGTGGGGGACTGGGGGGCGACATGCGGCCCACGATGGGCAGGCGGGTCTCCGGGTGGGGCGAGCCAGTGTGCAAGGAGTTCCGCGGTGGGTTCTCCTCTCCAACGGCTTCTGTGCCCCTACCTCTCCCCGTGCCTCCCCTCGAAGACAGCACGGTGCCCGGGTTGGGAACCATGGGAGCCGTCAGCCACCGCCCCCTCTACACACACACATACATGCACACGCACACGCACACGCACACGCTGCAGGGAAGCAGGACCTGAGTGCAGGGCTCTCAGCGGCCCTGAGCGCCCCGCCCGGAATCGGCCAGCCGAATGGACAGACCGGATCTCCCGGCCCGGACCATGCAGGACTCTCCTGACCTGGCTTGCAGTGTGGCCGCCTCCTTCTGGAAGCCTGGGAGGCTGGAATCAGGCCACTTCTTATCTGTCCTGGCAGCAGACTGGGCTGCACTCTAAGAAGTTCGTGGCTCGCCCGTGGATCCTGACCATCAGGTGGCCAGAGAAATTGGGAACATTTCTGTTTTGCCTGTTGAAATGTTTAATGACAAAGATTTTGTTCAGTTTCCTGATGTGGGTGTCCAAAGATGAGAGACCCATGTGTGTGATCTGTACCTCCTATGAGATCAGCCCTAAGCTAGTTGAAACATGATCAAGTT
This sequence comes from Balaenoptera physalus, assembly GCF_965194825.1. Taxonomy (NCBI): domain Eukaryota; kingdom Metazoa; phylum Chordata; class Mammalia; order Artiodactyla; family Balaenopteridae; genus Balaenoptera; species Balaenoptera physalus. Next base: position 1,193,342 of record NW_028126526.1, read on the forward strand.
GTGTCTACATGGTAGATTTAGACCTCTGCATGTCCTGTCTACTGATTATGTTTAGAGCTGACCATGTGTTGTCTATAATAAGAAGATTTAGACCTGAGCATGTTCTGTGTACGCTAGGACTATGGGGACCTGGGTAGAGACCCGGCCTGGCCTCAGTACTGGGAAGCTCCGTGCCTGCATCTGAATGTCAGTGCTTAGATGTCTGGGGTCTGGAGCTGAGGTGGGCTTGTCTACGTAACAGCCTCTCTTCTGAGTGTGGTGACCTGGTCCTCCCAAGGGTCAGTGCTATGGTCGGGGCCTTAGTCTTAATCCCTGCAAGGTTCACCTTCCCTGGGGCTCATGGAGAATCCTCAGGAGGACTACCTGGCAATAATTCCAATTTACCAGCACGTGCATGGTGCATAGGGAAGCAGGTTTAGCTGCTGAATTGATTGCAGGGCACGCAGATCGGGCAAAAGGCCGATGGGTGACAGCTGAGGCTGCTGCTGAGCTCTCCCTCCAGTCTACCGTCCCTACTCAGCAGAGTCCAGAGCTGCCCCTCGGCTTTCAGCCCTGCTGTCCTGTGAGTTTTCTCAACATGTAAGTGAGACGAGAAAGGACTGAGCATGCCAGCACCAGGGTCGTGTGTTCAACTCTAGTATGAAAGCTGTAAAAACAGTTAAAATCACACAGAACCAAAGTGAGAAGAGGAGGACTCCTCTGGGACAAGTGTGGGGAATGGAGACCCACCTGCCACTTTTTCCCATCCCAGGAGGTCCCAGGGACCCAGCTTGTTTCCACATTGGGGGAGCCCCCTGCAGAGCCATGGTGTCCTGACCAAGGGGACGTGTGACCCCAGGTGCAGGGTTTGGGGAGGTGAGGTCACCCTGGGACTGTGGACATGTGACCCAGGTGGAGGGGTCTGGGGAGGTGGGTCACCCTGGTGAGTGTGGATGTGTGGCCCCAGGTATAGGGTGCGGGGACTGTGTGGGTCTCACCATACCTGCATGGGTCAGGATCACATGGATGGGGAGACCGCATATGCGCTCTTTGCCTGCAGTGTGTCCTGTCCCCTTTGAGATTTCCAACCTCTGCATTAAGGGTGTTGTCCTGATTAACCTGTGGTTCCTTTTCTTCTCTTCATCTTGTCACAATCATATGAGGTCAGGCATGTTTGAGTGGGTTGCTGCTCTGTGTTCCGGTGAGTGACAACACTTGGTCGTATCGTATTAATACTATAGCATATCATATGTCTAATCTATGGGGGTCACCACTGCCTGGGTCCCCCTGGACATAGGTCAGGTGAGCACAGACTAGCCCCCCCTAAGAATGGTCTCCCACGTGCTCTGTGAGGGTACCGTGATGTTCCCTAAGGTAGGGGACTGTGTCTGGGCCTCCGACATTTGTGATGAAGGGGAGTCGAAATGGAATCTCAATTAACAAGACATTATTTTAAGAATTTTTTTTAAGTGAAATAAAACACACGTCACATACACTTTACCATCATCACCGTTTTAAGTGCACGTTTCTGAGGCGTCAGATAGATTCACTTTCTCGTGGAGCCATCACCACCATCACTAGAACTTTTCATCTTGCAAAACCAAAATTCCACAACCATGAAAGTCTCATTCCCCATTCCCTCCCACTGCCCCTGGCACCGATATCCACTTCAGTCCCTGAGTTGTCGACTCCAGGGCACCCCCTGGAGTGGAATCCTGCAGTGTTTGCTGACGGGTCATTTTGGAAGAGCTGACTTTCAGTCTGAAGCTCTGCCTGTTCGCATCTGAAGAATCTGCATTTAAGGAGAGGGTGTATGAGGAAGGGGGTGTATGCGGGACAAAGGTGTCCGGGGTGCAGGTGAGCCAGGACCTGACCAGCTGCCTTTTGGGTCCTCTGGTCCCATCTCTTGGTCTGTGCCTCATCTGCCATCATCACTGTTCCCGCTGGCACCGCTGGGGTGTTGTTGTCTGAGTGAGAGTCCCCTGGTGCCCCTGCTCTCCTCCCCTCCTCCTGCTGGTTGCGGAGGGAACTGCTTGCTGTGTGGTCTCTACTCCTGAGGCATGAAGGACCCTGTAGCATGGACCTGCAGACTGTGGGGTGTGGTCCCAAGAGCATGGGGCCCACATAGGACACGACATCGGGGCGTGACAAGTGCTAGGGCTGCCTCATCACTGACAGGGAATGTTGCCCAGATCCTGCTCCAGAGGGCGTGGTGGGTGGCCTGGGACCCTAGAGGCCCCATTCCTATACTGGAGCTTGGAGAGTGCATCCCCATGGGCTTCAGATTCACCCCATATCTCAGCCATATCCCTCTGTCCTGTCTTTGAACTCAGGAAAACGAGCTCTCTTGTCCACAACATAGGCCTGGTCCTGTTGATACTAGGTTTCTTTAAGTTAGGCGTCCTGGGATAGCAACTCCTTTTAGGCCTGAGAAGGAACAACTCTGGAGTGTACAACAATTTCAGATGAAACTAATATTCAATGACTATCCCTAACTACTCGGTTGTTGACTTCTATTAGTCATTATTCTCCTGGTTTTAGCTCTGATGTGTGGATTACAGAGGAGTCAACATTTAAATCTTCGTAATCTGTGTATTTGTAGCTTCAGTATCATTACTGACCCATAGTTTTTTACGGTTTGGGAAGAGTTATTGATTTCTTGTATCATGTAAAGGATTCACAATGATGATAGGGCAATTAAGATTACAATAATAGCTAGTAAATTGTTCACATTTTCTCTACCTGTGCATCTATTGTATGCATATGAGTTTAGATGTCAATATTAGTGAAATGATATAGAGGACTAGAGAACTTATTTTAAAAATCACTATTAATGTGTGATGAAGAAAATGTAAAAGTTCTTCCATAATCGGTGATGTTGTATCTTGAGAGCCTAGATGAAATTGATATGCCTTAGTCATATACAGGATTTTAGCCTATCATTTAACTCTGACAAAGCTACATCACTTTTTACTTTTATCTCATTTATTGAGGAAGACATAATTGTTATGGTGTTGGCTTGAAACTGGTTGAAAAGGACTTGAGTCCTTCCTTATTTTACATTTACATAGGTAGGATCTTGAAACGTAGGATATGGTGGAGGACATCCGTGTAACCATTCTAGGTTAGGAGTAGCAATTTCCACTGCTAAGACTTCTTGTTTAGACACAAATGCTTTTCAAAGTATGAAGATTATTAGCATTACTGCTGCTACTGAGATGAATGAGCCTAAAGACAAAACATTTCATGTTGTGTGTGTCTCAGGGTACTCAGACTAACGTAGTGACATCCCTGAGAGGCCACGAAAGTGCGGCAGGAAGTCATATTTACTACTACAAATATACTTGTGAAGTGAATTTTTGCTCATGCTGAGTTAACTGTATAACCTGAGAATAGTGGGAATCAGTGTAGAAAGCCTCCTATAATAGTGAAGACTGCTCCCATGGACATTAGGACATGGAAGTGTGCTACTACATAGTATGTATCCTGGAGGACAATGTCTGGGGATGAGTTGGCTAAGATGATTCCTGTCAAACCACCTACTGTAAAAAGAAAAACTAAAGCCTAAATCTCATAATATAGTGGGAGGTCATATAGAATTACCTCCGTGAACAGTTGCTAACCAGGGACTTCCCTGGTGACGCAGTGGTTAAGAATTCGTCTGCCAATACAGGGGACACGGGTTCGAGCCCTTGTCTGGGAAGATTCCACATGCCGTGGAGCAAAAAGCCCGTGTGCCACAACTACTGAGCCTGCCCTCTAGAGCCCGCAAGCCACAACTACTGAAGCCCACGCGCCTAGAGGCCGTGCTGTGCAACAAAAGAAGCCAGTGCAATGAAAGGGCCGCACACCACAACGAAGAGTAGCTGCCGCTCACCGCAACCAGAGAAAGCCCATGCGCAACAACCAAGACCCAACTCAGCCAAAAAATAAAAAAGAAAAGAAAAAGAAAAATTAAATAAGGAGTTGCTAATCAGCTAGATACTTTTACTCCTGTAGGGATAGAAGTAATTACGGTAGCTGATGCAAAGTATGCTCCTGAGTCCACAGCTATCCCTATGGTAAACATGTGATGGGCCCACAAGAGAACTCCTAAAAAACCAGTGGACATGACTCATACTATTCCCAGATAGCTGAAAGGCAATTTTTGTCCTAAATAGTATGTAATGATATGTGAGTTTATAACAAACCCTGTTAGGCCATGAATACAGACTTCAGGGTGAGCAAAGTATCAAAAGAGGTGTTGGTATAGGATTCGGTCTCCTCCTGCAGGGTCAAAGAAAGTAGTGTTTAGATTTCTATCTCTTAACAGCATGGCAATTCTGGCTGCTTGGACTGAGATTGGTAATTATAGTAATATGGCTATAGTTGGGGAAGATTAAACAAATAATGGTGTTTGGTATTGGGATATGACTGCTGGTTTTGTATTAAAGATTATAGTAATAAAAGTAATAATACCAAGAATTGAGGAGACACCTGCTAAATGTAAGGAGAAAGCAGTTAGGTCGACAGAGGCTCCTGCATGGGCCAGATTGCAGGCTAGAGCTGAATACACGGTCCCACTGGTACCAGAACCAGCTTCTACTATTGGTGATATGAGTAGGAGTAAGAATGATGGGGGAAGTCGTCAAAAGTTTATATGATTTATTGGGGGAAATGCTACTTCAGGTGTCCGAGTTATTAGTGGCTCAAGTCAGTTTTCAAAGCCTGCAATCATAACGGGTACAGCAATAAAGAAAATTATTACAAGTGCAGGGACTGTTATGACAACCTTACAGATTTGGGCATCTCCAAGTAGCGGTCCAGGTCAGCATAGCTCAGCCTGGATTAATATAATTGAGGTGCTGCCTGCTACTCCAGCTCAAGCACCAAACAGTAAATATAAAATGCCGATATCTTTGTGATTTGTTGAAAATAATCAGCAGTGTATGAACAGAGGTAAAATGACTGAGTTAGCATTAGACTGTAAATCTAAAGACAGAGATTGAACCCTCTTTCTGGCAAACCCTGTGGTGAATCAACAAATTGAATTGTAACTTCAGAGAAGCAGCTTCAATTCTGCCAGTGAGTATCCTGCCCTTTTTTTTTTTCTTTTTTTCTTTCTCAAATGAAGGAGAAGTAGACTGAAGCCAGTTGACTAGAGGATTTGCCTGTTAACTACAGTTTCCTGGGGTTAAAACTCATCAATCTCGTAAAGATTTGGCTTCAATACAGTGTTTGCTTTACATTCAATTGATGTAGAATAAAGTCTTGCAATCCTTATTTTTAGGAATTAAGTAAATTTCACTTGTTTAGGGTTTTGAAAGCTCTTGGTCTGAACTAACCTAAATTCCTAGTCCAGCACCGATAGAATGGGTGTTGTGTGTAGTAACCGTGTGGGTATTATGATTGGTAATGATAGGAAGGTTATTTCTTTGTATGTTCAAATTGTTTTGTGTTTGTTTTGTTTAATGAAGGGAATATAGTTAGTGATGTGCAGTATGTTAGCTGCAAGTAGAAATATATGCTGAGGACTGCTATGATGGCTATTAGTGTTGGTAGAATGATGTTGTCGTTTTTGTTATCTCTTGGATAATTATTCATTTGGGTAGAAAGCCTGATAGTGGTGGGCGATGTCCTAATGATACTATAATGGTGAGGAAAATGATTGTGATGGGAGGTGTTTTATCTCATGTGTGTGATAATGATACTCTTGTAGTACATGATCTGGGCATAAATAAGAAGAAGATAGTGTTGTTATGATATAAATTAGTATGTTTAGGATTGTTATAATCTGAATATACATTATAATAGCTGTTATTCATCCTATAAGGGCAATTGATGAGGAGGGTGTAATACTTTCCAGGTGAGTATGGCGAAGCCTGCCTCAGCCTCCAGCTATGATTTATAATATCACTATGATTAATAGTATATTTAGGTTGATGGATGGTGACATGTGGTATAAAACTGATAGGGGTGCAATTTTGTCATGTTGATAGCATCAGCTCTGCTGTTCATGGGATGCCTCGTGTGACTTCAGGCACTCAGAAGTGAAATGGCGAAAGTCCTACTTTTGTGACAAGGGCGATTGTCATGAGGGTGGACGCTGCTGGATTAAAGATTCTTGTTGTTCATTGTGCTCTTTGACCAGAGTATATTAGATTAATGATAATAGCCATTATAAGTAGTATTGATGTGGTGGACTGTTTTAGGAAATATTTGTTGGATGCTTCTGTAGCTTATGGGTTCAAGTTTTTTTATTAGAATGGGAATACCATTAACCAGTGTGAGCTTGTTATACAATTATATTTCCTGAGAAAATGGTCAGTAGAATGATGGTAAAAACAATGAGAGTTTATTAGCACAGGAAGGATATACAAAAATATTTTGGGGGTACGGGCCTGAAGCTTACTTAGAGAACTTTACTATATAGCATGTGGTGTAATGTGGTAGGTAGCATGGAGAATGTAAAATTATTAGGAAGAATTCAATTCCAGGAATAAGAGCATTGAAACCTCTATGATTTACTCTATCAAAGAATCTCTTTTGTCAGACATATTTCTTAAATTTGTGGTGGGTTGCCTGGTATGATGACAAGTAGTGAAATCTCTCATATACATAAGGTTAATGTTAGTCGTAAAAAACTTTTCATAAGAGATGTATGCGTTGATCATATCAAAATTGTAGGTAGGAGGCTCAAATTCATAGAAAGGAGATTGTTAGATGTGTTTTAATGATGACTTGGGCTGTATATAATTCTGGGACCTAGGGATTGTCGAATGCTCCGAAAAATAGATTGCTGTGGAAATGTTTATTATAGGGAAATTGACATATTCTCTAGGAGGGACGGGGTGAAGGGGCCTGCTACATTTTCTACATTGAAGACTTATACAGGTTTTGATGCTACTTCCGTTAAATCAAGTGGGGCTTCATTGGATTTCTGCTACTGCGGAGATAACCAAATTCTGGGTAGGGGTCAGGAGAAAATGAGTCATAGGTGTTCTTGTGTAATAATTACTGTTGAAAGTGTAAATGATCCATTTATCAGTAAGACTGAGAATAGAATAACTGCTACATTACTTCATATGAGATGATTGTCTGTGCTATTGTTCCTAGAGCTCCAGTGAGTGTGTATTTTGAATGTGAAGTTCATCCAGATCTGAGGATGGAGTAAATGGCTAGGTGTGATATGGCTAATAGAAATAATATGCCTACATTTATACTAATTAGTGGATAAGATATGGGAAGAGGAATTCATGTTGTGAGAGCCAGGGTTAAGGCTAGCATTGGGGCAATAATATATAAATTGATGATGTTGATGGACATAGTGGTTCTTTAATAAGTAATTTGAATGCCTCAGCAATGGGTTGTAATCATCCATGGGGGCTGATGATTTTTGGCCCTTTCTGGATTTGTATATAGCCTAGGATTTTCCATTTAGTTAATATGAGGAATGCTATGGTGAATTAAATTGGGTAATTTGTGAAAGAATGTTGATTATAAACATATTCTTAGGAAGAGGACTTGAACCAGTGCAGAAAAAGTTTCAGTTTTACATAATTACCGGGCTCTGCCTGCGTAACGAACCCTGTTCTACAGTAGGGTATGTATAAATTAATTGAATGTAGATTATATCATCATTTAGTTTGAAGACATTTTGTAAAGGAAGCCGTATTGCTCTTGTCCTTTCATGCTGGAAGAAATCTGCAATAGACAGAAACCAACCAGGATGACTCCAGTCTGAACTCAGATCACGTGAGACTTTAATCGTTGAACAAACAGACAATTAATAGCAGTTATACCGTTGAAATGTCGTGATCCAGCATCAAGGTCATAAACCATATTGCCCATATGAACTCCAGAATACAATTACACTGTTATCCCTAGTAAAACTTGTTCCATTGACCAGTGTTTTAGAAGAACAGGTGATAAAGCATTTTGACTAGCTGGCCTAAATTTTAATCACTCGGAAGTGGTTTTATTCTCCAAAAAATAAATGGCGCACGGGCTCAAGACACACCGGCTTCAGTAGTTGTGGCGTGCAGACTCAGTAGTTGTGGCCCACTGGCTTAGTTGTTCCGTGGCATGTGAGATCTTCCCGGACCGGGGATCGAACCGGGTCCCCTGCATTGGCAGGCGAATTCTTAATCACTGCATCACCAGGGAAGTCCCAGATTCGCAGTCTCCCTTTTAATATACCTTAAGCCCAAAGAATCCATGGAAAATTGTTAGAGAAAATAAGACAATGAAATGTTGTAAGGACTACAACAGAAGCATATAGTACACAGTTTATATAGACACATCCCAAGCAGTTACAAAGTATATTAAAAGGGAGGCTGCAATTTTAAAAGAATAAGAAAAATTATACCCACAAACTCCCAATCTTTCCTGAAACGTTGCAATCTGAAACCCTATTGTAGGAAGCAGAAGATTCCAGGAGACATTCTACAAATGAAGGACTGCAAACCCAGTGGTTGGATAAGGAATTCTGGAAGGAAGGTATCCTCACCCAAGGAGAGCAGGTTCCTATACTTCTCTAACATCACATCCCTGTACAATTCCCATTGATCTTGGTCCAGGCATTCTCACTCCTCTTGACAGAAATCTATGGCCACATCCTGGAATGTCAGCAGTCCCTGAAATTAAACGTACACATGCCATGTGGCCACGGGAAGAGCTCATAATATGACCCAAGAAGAAAACAGCAAGTTAAGAGAAGGTTTTAATTTAGAAGAGTGTCTTCAATTATCCACTAATACAAACATATATATATATATATATATATATAATTTTTTTTTTACAAAGTAACTTGCTCTACCTTATTTCTAACTACAAGAAAAGAGTATGGCATGTGATCCACAAAACCAGTATAGAGACTATACTTGTCTGGAAAAGAAATGATAAAATGATGGTTTCAACACAGGCATATGCATTTTTGAGTGTTTTATTTATATCAAACTGGATAAAATGTGTGTATTTCTCATAGAGAAAAGACCTGTCGAGGTAGAAATGTACCTTTCAACTATTCATGGGTACACGAGTACACTGGGGAGATTGTAAAAGTGCAGATTGTGATTCAGTAGGTCCGGTGGGCCTGAGTTCTATATTTTTAACAAGCTCATTTTTAACTAGTGATGCCACAGTCTCTGATTCATTAACCACAACTGTGAATATCAGGGACATAATTAGAAAGGTAAAAATTCATATTTAATTTTGAACTTAAAGTGTTTTATGGATTTTACACCTTTAATAGAATAGTGAGCACAGCAGCAACAATCATTTGTGAGTATTTACTATAGACTGTGTATCTTTCTAATTTTTTTGTGTAGGATTCCAGGAAAAAGGCCTGGGCTGCGGCCACAGTGGGCGTGGCCCCCAGGCCGGGCCGCCCCTCCAGGACCCCCGACGGGGCCCTGCGCTCCTGGCGGCTCCCTCCCCCGCCGCCCCGCTCCCTCCCGGAAGGCCTCGGGGCAGAGCGGTCCCACCCACTGCGCGCTGAACAGAGCCCGCGTTTCCTCAGAGCTGGAACTCCCGGCTCAGGCGGGGTCTCCTCCCTCCGCCTTCACGGAACTGCCCCGGAGCCCGAGGGGAGGGCGACCTCACTGAGGCTGCCGGCTCTGGAGGTGCCCCAGCGGCCGAAGCCATGACAGTCGCGGGGACGGCGGGCCGGGTAAGTGGGCGCCGACCCTCCGCCTGGTCCGGTGCCCGGGCGGCAGCACAAGACCAGCTTCTGAGGGGCAGGGGTTCGCTGCCACCCGCCGCTGCTGTGCAGAAAGAGCGGCCTCCAGCGTCTGGTCCCCAGGAACTTCGGTCCCTCCTCTCGCCCCTGCCCTCGTCCTGGCTCGCGAGGCCTGGTGGGCGTGAGGAGGGGGTCGGCCTGAGCGTCCTGAGGGGAAACGGGGCAAGGGAGGCACAGGGTCCGGCTGCAGCGTCAGCGCCCCTCTTCCCGACTGCGGGGAAAGCGGCTGAAAACTCCTCCCGAGGCGCACAGGCCCCTTATTCAGCCGAGTCCCTCTGCGCTCCTTCCTCCCTGAGCTAAAGTACCGGGGGGAGGGGACAGGGCAGGGAACTGGCGCAGGTAATGGGGAACATCAAAAGGTGATTGTTAACTAAGGAAAACCAGCTCTCCCAAGGTGAGGAATGCGGCGCTTTTCTTTGCCTGGGCTCACTGAATTCCTTCCTTTGATATGCACCTCAGCTCTCTGGGGCCTGCATTCTGTATTTGCATATCCTGAGTGCCTCAGGGCCCGCCGGCTCACATTGGAGGGCTGCAAGTGCTGAAGACTGTGACATCCTTTGTTTACTGATAGGGCAAGAACTATTCCATTTCTCACAGGCTTGAGGGGCAGACAGTGGAAAAAAGTCAGAGAATCTCACTCGGCCTGTACTTTGGTTTACATATAGATAATATTTATACTTAACTGTGCTAATAGAGGTTCTCAAGTCCAATCAACTTGTACTACTGCCCTCTATGTATCAATTTCATCAATATCATAAGGTAAATGCCTATAGAATTGACTTAATCCATTTAAATAGGATAATGATTTTTAAAGGAAACATAATAGAAATATAACAACAAAACCTTTACCACTAAAGGCTGGGTCTGGAACACCCTAAATAAATGTTCCATTGTTAAAATATTGAAAGATGTAGTCAACAGAAATATCAACAAAAATGACAAATAATAAGGGTAGCAGAATGTTGAAATGTTCTATCTTTATCATTAAAGTGGCAGAAAATCATTTATTAGTAGGCACTGGGGGCAGAAGATGCCTGATTTTATATCTGTGTCATATTTGTGCAGTTGTTTCAACAAGTAACTTCAAGACAAAATGGAAAAACAAGGAGGTTTGTGCCTGAGATCATGTTGATGTGACACCAGGGATGGCCACCTTGTGCCAGGTGAGTTAAGTTTACCTGGCAGGTAGACCGCAGAGCTCCTGGGAAGCAAGGGTTGGGATTTTTCTGCTGGGTGCCCCTTCGGTTCTGTGACTTGACTGACTGTGAGTCATGTTTCGGGAAAGACCTGATCACAGGAAAAGGGTGGGAATAGAGTGATTTGGGGAGCAGCTAACAACATTCATCACAGCTCACGGCCTGAATGAATTTGAAAGAAACAGGAAAACAAATGCTTCTTATGGAATCAGAGAATGTGAGGGCTGGACAATCCCAGAAAATGAGGAACACCCATTCCATTTTCCAGATGACAAAACAGAGGTCCAGCAAGGTGAAATCCCTCACCCAAGTTGCACCCGTCTCTCCTCCCCACTACGTGGTTCATGAAAGCAGGACTCTCCCTGTCTTGATCACTGCTGAACCCCAAAAAGGGCCAGGCATCTAGCAGCTGCTCCAAAAATTTGGGTTGACTATAGGAACAATGCTATTTCTTTCTTTCTCACTCTTATTCAGGATTGTGCCAAGAACTCCCCAGGTTGCCATGTAATTCGATAAATGTAAATATTAATTGAGTTTTGTTGTGATGAGGACTTAGGCTTTGAAGGTAACAGACTTGGTTCAGATCTTGGTTCTGCCACTCCATAGCTGTTTGGCTTTGGGAAAATTACTAAACCTCTCTGAGATTATTTCCTCCTTTGTAAAGTGGGGATAAATCTATCTGAGCCAGCAGAGCAACTGCATGAGAGATGTGCACTAAATGTTGGTCTTTCTCACTCTCCTATGCCATCTCTCTGTTCTTCCCAGAGAAGCTGTACAGAAGGAAATAGTACTTTTGTTTAAAATAGTTAACTAATTAATTAATTAATTTGTTTTTGGCTGCGTTGGGTCTTCGTTGCTATGCGCAGGCTTTCTCTAGTTGCGGCAAGCGGGGGCTACTCTTTTTTGCGGAGCGCGGGCTTCTCATTGCGGTGGCTTCTCTTGCTGCGCTTGTTGTGGAGCACCGGTTCTAGGCGCGCGGGTTTCAGTAGTTGTGGTCTGCAGGCTCATTAGTTGTGGCCCATGGGCTTAGCTGCTGTGCGGCATGTGGGATCTTCCCTGACCACGGCTCGAACCCATGTCACCTGCCTTGGCAGGCAGATTCTTAACCACTGCGCCACCAGGGAAGTCCGATATAGTATTTTTTAAAGAGGGGTTTGAATTTATTTCAGATTGTGTACATTTTTCTTGTAGAAAAGATTATTCCACTATAGAAACATAAACACGCAAAACCACTCCAAATGCAGTATTCTATGGTTTAGATATTATCAGTCACATTTTATAAGTAATTGGGCAAATGCAGAGCACTAGGTACTGGGGCGTAAGAAGAGTCAAATCTGGGGTGACCCCACCCCAATTTCAAGAGCAGGGTGTGCTTTTCAAATCCATGTTTCATCTGGTCTTTGTTTCTCATCCATCCTCTGTGTCTGCCTTTCTCAAGAAGGCTCAGATCCTCGGCTTTCACACCCTCCCGGCTGGCTGTGCCCCAGCTCCTGGCCTGGAACCTCTGCATGCCTGAGTGTGCCTGCTCCCCCTGTGCATCACCAGCTTTGCCAGGGAGCTGCTGTATCGTGCACTGCTTGCTGTACCCAGAGTACCTGGACCCTTCTGGTACATGAAGTGCACCCTCCTCACCATGTGTGCAGCCCATCCCCTTACCTTATATCCTGCCTCTAAGCCAGGCTTGGGGGTGACTACAGTGTGCATTCAGCTGTGTGAGGTGCTGGGATCAAAGTGAAGTTCCCAACTTTTGAAGTGGCAGGCTTGAGGGGCACACAGTGATTTAAAGTCGGGTCACCTGACTTAAAGGGGGGACTGATTGATTTAAAGCCAAGGCAGCTGACTTAAAGCCTGCGTCCCTCAGCTGCAGGACGAGACCAACTTTGGCGGTGCACGGGTTCGCTCCAAGCCAGCACTGCTGTTCAGGAAGAGATTCCAGTAGCGCCTTAGTGCAGGGGGACATCGGTCCGTTGTCTTGCCCCTGCCCTCAGAGGGGGGCCACCTGCTCTTCTGGAGAATCAGGGAGGGGGAAGTGCAGAGTCCCGGCTGGAGTTGCGGCACCGCTTGTCTGATGGCAGGGAAAGGGGGATAGGGCTGTGTGGTGTCCTGGGGCTGGACTCAGCAGGTCGACTCAGCCTCTCAGCCTCCTAACCTCCCCCCCACACACACTCCACAAGAGTTTCCAATAATATGTAATTGCGCCTTAGGTTCTCGGTCTTCAAACTCATCCCCAGGCTCCCAGGTCCCTTGATTCAGCCAATTCCTCTGTGCTCTTTCTTCTATTAGATACAATCCCAGAGGGAGGGGCTGGGGGATGGGACTGGAGGGATGCCGGCAGCACTGGCCTCAGCTGACTAAAGAGATCCGGGGCCTGCGCTATCACACATGTGCGAGGACCCTTAAGGTGGAATCGAGGGGGCCAGTTAGAGGCAGTCCTTGCTGCCTCAAGTGAGTATGGATCACCGTCGGGTGGGGAGCACGCTGACCCCTGAGAAGTACTGTTAGGAGGATGTGTTCCTCCCTCGGCTTCAAGGACGTGGGTGGGCTTCAGGGCTCCAGTTCCCCTCCAGGCCTCCAGGTCCGACTGCACCGCAGCGGCCTTGCAGACCCGCCTTCCTGTCCCAGAACTTGCCAGGCTCCAGGAAGAATCCAGACAGCAGAGATGGTGCCTGAGGGCTCCAGCTTGAAAAGTGCTGTCCCTGGGGACCCAACAGTGGAGGGAGGAAGGGTGAAGGGAGTGGGGGTGGTGGGGTCGGGAGGGGTGGCTGCCCTGGGAGACATTGAGAGAGAAATATCGCCCCCCACACCCCCTGCCCCTGCAACTGACCCATTGATGCCATAGGATCTCAGGGCCTTTTAGTCAGAGATGCCTCTGCTTCTTTACTCCTGTGTTCAAAACTATGCAAAACCAACTCTTCATCCTCTTGCTGCCTTGCCAGGACTTTTAAAGCACTGTTCTTTTGAAGCACTCGTTCCCTAAACTGCAGTTTGGAGCTGTCCCAGCTATTTAAAAGTGTTCTCCTTAAACTGAGACTAAATCCTACTCTTTTGGAAAAACGGCCTTCACTTCACTGGAGATCGTCTTTTCTGCCCATTCCTTCCTTCTACTGCCCTCTTAAGAACCCCTGTGCTCAAAGAGCTTGGTGATTTATTTTTTGCTTGATGTCAAAAAGAAACCTTCCCCATGCACCCCAAAAAGCTTTCCTGGAACATAGGTGTTTCACAACCATGACAGTGTTTTGCAGTTAGTATACACTGGGTAGAGTGCCTAGCAATCCCTCCAAGAGCCAGAGGTGAGCAGACCTTTACTTATTTGATTGGATGCCCTTCAAGTTTAGGAAGGTCCCATTCTTATGACCCAGCAGGTAAGACAGAGCCCTGGATGGCTGTGGCTGTGATTAGATAACTTCTGATGATTTTATTTCCCTTACTGAGCTGCTGCTTCTAGGTTAAATTCGTTTTATTACCTGTCCATTTTTAAAGAAAGGCTGACAAAGTCACTGTAATAGGTCAGGAGTCTGAACTCAGGGTTGGTCAAAGGTACTCACAGGGAGGAAGGTGGATAAAAATAGGTGGGTAAAATAGGAGGGTTGGCAAGTACAGCCAGGACACCCGTGTTCATCATGCATACTAATAAAGGCCAGAATCTCCTCATTTATCTCTGGTGGGAAGTTCTGATGGTTTCACAGGATCAAACTCAAATCATATTCAAACTAGGGGATTTCCCTGAGCATAAAAGGAAGTATCCGTCCCTAGCAGGAGTCGCTGCCGAGGAATAAAGACGTAGATGTAGAGAACGGACTTGAGGACACAGGGAGGGGGAAGGGTATGCTGGGATGAAGTGAGAGAGTGGCATGGACATCTATACACTACCAAAGGTGAAATAGATAGCTATTGGGAAGCAGCTGCATATAGCACAGGGAGATCAGCTCAGTGCTTTGTGACCACCTAGAGGGGTGGGATAGGGAAGGTGGGAGGGAGACACAAGAGGGAGAGGATATGGGGATATATGTATACGAATAGTTGATTCACTTTGTTATACAGCAGAAGCTAACACAACAAGGTAAAGCAATTATACTCCAATAAAGATGTTAACAACAACAACAACAACAAAAAAAAAAACCAAAATCTAAGTCAATCAAGCCAACGGAGACAATGTATGTGTTTACAGTTCAAGAAATCCACAAGGGAATCCTTTATTCTGTAGGCAATGAATGGTCCATTCGAAAAGGAAAAAACTTTCTAAAATGTTGTCTTTCCATTTATTGTTCAGAACATCATTTTTATACCTCTGCATTTCTTACTATTCAAAGCCAAGTCACGTGAGTTACAGGGAAGCAGCTGATGGATTTAAAGTTGGGTCACTTGATTTAAAAACCAGTGGCAGTTGATTGATTTAAATCCCGGTCATATGACATGAGGAGGGGGTGCTAAAAACTGCTTTTTCATCTCTGGCTCAGAATATCATATTTACCTTGGTTTTTCTTATGATTTAGAAAACTTGAGCTGTCTCTCCTTGGAATCATCAGGAGAAAAATACAGTATTTCAGGTTCATTCTTGAAACCAACTTCTCACGGTTAAGGTGTATTGGCTAAAAGATCTTCCTTCTTCAAGAGATTCCAAACCTCTGTAAGACACTTCATTGTAATTGGAGAAAAAAGAAGAATGAATTCAGGCCAGCAGCTGCAGGAGGCCAAGGCAGCCCCCAGGACTAGGGAAGGAGGAGGAGGAAGGGCTGAGAGTTGCCATTAGAGCAGACAACCTCCAGAGGGCGCTGAAGCACCGGCAGAGCCCACCTGCCACTCCCAGTTTGGCACTCCAGGGTCAGATTTGGGTTTGGAGATGGGGTTGCTGTAACCCCAAGGAGGTGAGCAGAGAGGAGGAGTTGATTACCGGTCTCCTCTGACTCTCTGACCCAAATTGCCTGGCTTCACAGGGGGGACAGGGTTTTGCTTTCAGCAAACTGATGGGGCACTTCCAGGCTGGTCGGGTTGCCCAGTGGCCCGACAGCCTGACAGGCTGACTGCGGTGTGACTGCCCTTTGTTTCTCCAGAATCTGTGCATCAGGAGGTGCATGGGTGCGGGAGCCCATCCACCGCCCCTCCCCCCAAGGGGGATGGCACCTTCCCTGGCTGTACCCTATGATCACCAGGTACTTGAAATGAATGCAAGTTTTTTGACTTCAAGGAAAAGCTCACATAACCGTTTCATCCTCATAATGTGTGGGATTTACTATAATGGAAGGACATTAGAAAGAACAGGTAGAAAACTCACCTGTTGGTCTCCATGTAGGAGTTTATTTTGCATGAATCCCTCCTACGTGAGTAGATAGCAGAGGTTTATTTTTGTTGCCGTGTGCGTAGTTGTGGCAGAGGATGTAGGTATGGTGATTTGAAGCCCTCAAAGAAATATTCTCAGAACTCTCAAGATTTCTCTTGATCGGAACCGAAAGAGACCTGGAAAAGGAGGAAAAGAAAAGGAGGAGGGAGAACGAATGACTGTTTCTCAGTAAATTCACCTTCCTGGTTGATTGTTCTGTCTTCTCATTTCTTTTAACTTCTATGTATGTCTAATGGAATAATGTAGAAAGGCTGATTTTTATGCTTTAAAAGATTTTACATCACAAAGAAACTAGAAGTGTCTAACAGAACTTATTCAAATCAATTTTGCATAGAGACTTTGATATTAAATTTGGATACTAAAATGGGTTT
The DNA here is from genome assembly GCF_965194825.1 of Balaenoptera physalus. Classification (NCBI taxonomy): domain Eukaryota; kingdom Metazoa; phylum Chordata; class Mammalia; order Artiodactyla; family Balaenopteridae; genus Balaenoptera; species Balaenoptera physalus. The sequence goes on from NW_028126526.1 coordinate 1,209,944, forward strand.
ATCCCAATTTTCTCTTTCTTTTTGAGTGAATATTAGTAACATATTTTTGTAGATAATAATTTATCCTAGATATACAAAATTGTGAGAATGGGTACCATTTTTTACCACTTAAATGATTTCTTTTAAATGAATAGATTGTACACTTTAAATGCCAATGTTGTGTCTTACGTGTTGTTTTTTAATTCCTTGATTTCCAAAACTTGTGTTTATTTAATTGATTTCTATCTAATAATCTGTGTCTCCCCTTTATTGTTTCTTACTTTATATTTTATTGATCTATAGTTAATTTACATTATTATATTAGTTTCAGAGGTACAGCATAGTGATTCATAAATGTTTAGGTTCTTCTCCATTTATAGTTATTATAAAAGAGTGGCTATATTCCCCATGCTATACAGTACATCACTGTAGATTATTGATTTTATACATAGTGGATTGTACCTCAAAATCTCCTACCACTATTTTGCTCCTCCACCCTATCTCTCCCTGCTGGTAACCACTAGTCTGTTCTTTAATCTGTGAGTCTGTTTTTTTGTTGTTATTGTATTCAATTTTTTAGATGCCACGTGTAAGTGATAACATACCATGCTTGTTTTCTCATACCATACCATGCTTTTTTTCTCATAACATGCCATGCTTGTTTTCTCTGCGGTTTATTTTACTAAGCATAATACCCTCCAAATCCATCCATGTTCTTGCAAATGGCAAAATTTCATTTTTTGCTGAAGTCATCATAAAAAATCTTTTTTATCCACGAAGCTATTGATGAACACTTAGTTTGACTCTATATCTTGGCTATGGCAAATAACACTGTTATGAACATTGGTGTGCAGTTATTTTTTTTTTTGAAATAGTGTTTTTGTTTTCTTCTGATATACCCAACAGTGAAATTGCTGGATATTATGGTAGTTCTATTTTTCGTTTTTTGTGGAACCTCCATTCTGCTTTCCACAGTAGCTGCACTACTTCACATTCACATCAAGAGTGTAGAAGAGTTTCCCTTTCTCCACATCCTCACCAACCTTTGTTATTTGTGATCTTTTGGATGACAGCCATTCTGACAAGACTGAGGTGATATATCTCATAGTTTTGATTTGCATTTTACTGCCGATTAGCTATGTTTAGCATCTTTGTGAGTTCTGGCTGTCTATATGTAGTTTTTCCTTGGAAAAAAATGTCTATTTAGGTCTTCTCATTTTTTTAAAAAAGATTTTGGGTGTTTTTTTGATATTGAGTTGTATGTGCTGTTTCAGTAGTTTAGGTGTGAACCCTTGCTTGGTCATCTTTTTTGATGTTAACCTCTTATCATGTGCAAATATGGTCTCTCCCTCAGCAGGTTGTCTTTTCATTTTGTCTTTGGTTTCCTTTGCTGTGCAAAATCTTTTAAGTTTAGTGAAGTCCCATTTGTTTATTTTTGCTTTTGTTTCATTTGCCTTAGTAGACTGAACCTAAAACTGTTGCTATCATTTATGTTGAAGAATGTTCTATATTTTCCTCTAGGGGTTTTATGGTTTCTGGTCCTACATTTAGGTCTTTATTCAGTTTTGCATTTATTTTATATATGGTGTGCTAAAATAATCTAATTTTATTCTTTTCCATGTAGCTGACCAGTTTTCCCAGTACCACTTATTGAAGAGACAGTTTTTTCTCCATATTGCCTGCTTTGTCATAAATCAATTAAATATAAGTGTGTGGGCTTATTGCTGGGATCTCTATTCTATTCCAGTGATCTTTGTGTCTCTTTTTGCTCTGGTACCTTTCTCTTTGATTACTGTCGCTTTGCAGTATAGTCTGAAGTCAAGGTGCCTGATGCCTCCAGCTGTGTTCTTTCTCAAGATTGTTTGGCTATTTGGGGTCTTTGTGTTTCTATACAAATTTTAAAATTACTTTTTCAAGTTCTGTGAAAATGCTTTGGTATTCTGATAGGGATTGCATTAAATCTGTAGATTGTCTTTGATAGTATGGTTATTTTAATAGTATTAATTCTTCCAGTCGATGCACATGCTATATTTTTCCATCTTTTTGTGTTGTCTTCAACTTCTTTCACCAATGGCTGATAGATTTCTGAGCACATGTCTTTTACCTGCTTAGGTATGTTTATTCCTAGGTGTCTTATTCTTTTTGATGTCATTGCATATGGTATAGTTTTCTTAATTTTTCTTTCTGACAGCTTTGAGTTTTGTTTTTTCTTCTTTTTCTAATTCCTTCAGATGTAATGTTAGGTTGTTTATTTGATATTTTTCTTGATTCCTAAGAATAAGCTTGTATCACTATAACATCCCCCTGTGAACTGCGTTGGCTGTGTCCCATAGATTTTGGATCATTGTGTGTTCATTTTCATTTGTCTTGGGTATTTTTAGAATCCCTCTTTAATTTCTTCAGTGTTCCTTTCTTCCCCTTTTATTCCCTTCATCTGTGATGTGAGGACTATCTTTAATATTATGTTTGGATTTCTTTCAGTTTTGTTTATGTGTGTGTGTGTGTGTGTGTGTGTGTGTGTGTGTGTGTGATTATTTAAGTTGCTGACCTCTTAATTTCACATGGACACTAACAACCCTGCATTGTTACTCTGCTCCCCCACAGTTACTGAATTTGACCTTATATTTTACATCTACTTGTTTTGTGTGTCCCTTAACTTCTTATTGTGAATATAGATGATTTTATTACTGTTTTTTTTTTCATCCTTCCTATTAGCTGTGTCCATGGTTGATTTACTACCTTTGTTGAATATTTGCCTTAACCAATGAGGTTTTTCCTTTAGTAAGTTTCCTTTCCTAATTTTTATGTTTCAATCGTGACCTTTTCTTTTTCACTTAGAAAAGCCCCTTTAAGATTTCTCATAAAGCTGGTTTGGCGATGCTGAGCTCTTTTAGTTTTGCTTCTCTGTAAAACTTTAGATTTCACCATCAAAGCTGAGGGAGAGCCTTGCTGGGTAGAGTATTTTTGCTTATAGGCTTTTCCCTTTCATGACTTTAAATATACCATGCCACTCCCTTCTGGCATGCAGAGGTTATCCTGAAAAGTCAGCAGATAACTTTATGCAATTTCCAATGTTTGTAACTTGTTGCTTTTCCTTTGCTTCTTTTAATAGTGTCTTTTTATCTTTATTATTTTTTTTTCCATTTTAATTACAATGAGTCTTGGTGTGGTCCTCTTTGGGTTGATCCTGTTTTGGCCTTACTGTGTTTACTGGACTTGGATGTCTGTTTCCTTTCCCAGGTTAGGGAAGTTTTCAACTCTTATGTCTTCAGGTATGTTCTACACTGCTTTGTCTTTCCTTTTTGCTTCTGGGACCAGTATAATGCAAATATTAGTACACTTGATGTTGTTTCACAAGTCTGTTGAACTTTCCTCATTTCATTTTAATCTATTGTTTTACCGTTCATCTTCAGTGATTGCCAGTACTCTGTCCTTCAGTTTTCTGATTCATTCCTCTGTATCATTTAGTCTACAGTAGTTTCCTTTAATGTATTTTTCATTTCAGTTATTGTATTCCTCATCTCTGTTTTGTTGTTCTTTAATGTCTAACTCTTTTTAAAAAAAAATCTAACTTCTTGCTCTGGTCGTCCATTCTTCTCCTGAGTTCTTTGATCATCTTTACAGTCATTACCTTGAACCCTTTGTTGAGGAGATTGGTTATCTCCACTTCACTTAGATCTTCTTCTGAATTCTTATCTTGGTCCTTCATTTGGATCGTGTTTCCGTGTCACCTCATTTTTCTTAACTTCCTGTTTTTATTGCTATGTGTGTAGTAGGTTTGTTACATTTCCTGACCTTGGGGAAGTGGCCTTTTGTAGGAGCTGTCCTATGGCTCCCAGCAGCCCCCTCTCCCCTGGTCACTAGAGCTATATATTCTAGGTGTATGTACCCCCATGTGGGCTGCTTGGGCACTTCTGCTGTGGTGGGCTGACTACTGTGGGTCGTCTGGTAGGCTTGGCTGCCCCCAGACTGCTTGTTTGCCAGGCTCTGCCTTGTATGGAGGCTGTCTGTGCTGCTTGGTGAGACTAAATCATAAGGCAGCTGGCTGCACAACTCTGGGGGACACCAAATCTGGTGGTGGTTCACTTATGGGTAGAATTGCAGTCCAGGTGATATCAGGGCTAGTGCCCAGTCACTGGTTCTGGGGCTATGCTGGCTACTGGGAGGAAGAGACAGGTTCTGCGTTCTGGCTGCAGGGCCCAGGAGCCACAGAGTTGGTGTTGGATCACTGTTCCTGACACAGCTCTCTGCAGGGCCGGGGGTATCCCTAATCTTGTGTTGGCATTCTGATGGGCAGGGTCAGGACCCAGCTGAGTCCATGGCTGCTTCTGGCCTGCAATTAAGTGGCCTGGTTACACAGGCTGCTGGGCTGTGGTATCCCTGGAGCTGGTGTGTGCCTGTCGGTGTATGAGGCTGATTCCACTGCTAAAGCAGGTTTGCTGTTGGGTAGGTCCAAGCTCCATCCAGTGTCTGTGCAGTTACCACCTGCCGATGGTGAGGCTGACTCCAAGGCCAGAGCAGGCTCACTTGTCAGAGGGGCCAGGGACTCTGGGGCTGGTGCCTGTCCACTGAGGTGTGGAGGCTGGTCCTGGGGCTTTTGGTGGCTGGACCCATGTCCAGGGGCAGCTGTGCACTGAGAGGATCTGAAGGCAGCCTGTTTGCTGGTGGATGGGGCTATGCCCCTGCTCAGTTAGTTGCTTGGCCTGCAGCATCCTAGTACTTGTGTCTGTAGTCTGGTGGAAATGGGTGGGGCTCGGTCCTGAGGCTGACAAGCTACAGGGAGGATTCTGAAATTATGCTTGCTGGTACCAGCGTCCACGAGGTAGAAGGAGCTCCCCCGAATGGCTGCTGCCAGTGTCTCTGTCCCTGAGGCTGTGCTGTAGTTGCCTCTTGCCTCTCTGGGAGACTCTCCAAGATCAGGAGGTAGGTGTGACCCGGGATCCTTTCAAATGACTGCTTCTGTTCTGATTCTCCGATCATGTGGGATTTTGTGAGCATCTTTTAAGAGTGGAATCTCTATTTCCCACAACCCTCTGGCTCTCTGGAAAATAAGCACTACTGGTCTTCAAAGCCCAACTTTCTAGGAACTCTTCTTTCCACAACAGGATCCCTGGGCTTGGGAGCCTGATGTTGGCTTCATACCCCTTGCTACCTGGGAGCACCTCTGAAATTGTAATTATTCTCCCATTTGTGGGCCACCCACTTGGTGGTATGGGTCTTGACTCTATTGAGATTTTGCCCTTCCTTTCTGTCTTGTCGCGGTGCCTTCCTTATATCTTTAGCTGTAAAACATCTTTTATGGTAGGTCCCGGCCTTTTTCATCAATTGCTGTTCTGTAAACAGTTGTGACTTTGGTGTGCCCATGAGAGACATCAAGCTCTGGGTCTTTGAATGCTACCATGTTGGACAATCTCTCTACTTCATTCTTAAATCATATTATTTAAGTTTTCTTAATATCTTATTTGATTAGCGACAGTTTGAAATTTATTATCACTCATGTTTACTTCGCCTGTTTAAAAAAATTGAATAGTGCATTCATTCAGTTTGAAATGAAGGTAGTGACCTGTGAATTTCCATACCTCAAAAATCAAGGATAGGACAAAAGCCTTTTCTACTTGTGTTACCCTCAAACTCTGCACCCCACCCCAGCCTGGGGATTAACCTCTTGCACCCATGCTCACCTTCTGTTTTCGGACCGTTAACCATCATTGCATCTGTAAGTGTGTTGACAAAGTGAACTCTAGTCTTTGCAGTTTTTGTGTTTTGTTTTTTGGTTTAGGGAACAGTCCTACTATGAATGTACATTTACTGCTCTACTGAAGTTCATATATAAACCTGTCAAGCACATTACCAGGATTGGAATGGCTTGTATATACACTTTGATAAATTTTAGAGACAATGGTAGAACAGAAGTAAATTGTATTTCAAATGCCACAATATTCTCACACCATGAAAACCCTTCCCTTTTTAATATATTTGTGTGTAGTTTATCTTTATGCCCATACTATATTTCCCAGAGATGGGTAAGTGTTATGTTTCTTGCTGGCACATTTACCGTATTGTTCAAAGTCAGGCGTTTAGTGCTTTTAGCATGATCCTATTTCCATGAACTCGCAAATACAAGATCTTCTCTCACACTGTCTTTTACTCCCTGCTGTTTTATATTGCCCTCCTAATTCTCAGTCCTGGTCTTTCTTTATGTTTTTCGTCAACCTGGATAGGTTATACTATTTTCTCCCTTATTCAAGACCAATAGAATAGAATAGAATACAACACCCAGAAATAAACCCTGATATATGGCCAAATGATTTTTGACAAGTTGCCAAGACTTTTCAAAGTAGAAAGGATAGTATTTTCAACACATGGTGCTGAGAAGTCTTGTGGTCAACATGCAAAAGAAGGAAGATGGACCCTTACCTAACATCATATGCAAAAATTAATGAAAACGTATCAAGAAACTAAATATAAGACCTAATAATATAAAAAGTCTTAGAAGAAGATACAGGACAAGAGCTTCATGATATTGGATTTGGCAGTGTTTTCCTCCATATGAAATGAAGGAACAACAAAGGTACAGCTAACAAAAAAATAAACAATTTGCAGTACATAAGTTAAAAAAAAATGTGTATCAAAGAAATGTAAACAGAATAAAATGGCAACCCACAAGATGGGAGAAAATATTTCAGAGCCATCTATCTGACAAGAGATTTCTATTCAGAATATACAGAGAACTCCTAGAACTGAACAAAAAGCAAACACCCTGATTCAAAAATGGATAAAAGACTTCAATAGATGGTTCTTCCAAAAGATGTACAAATGACTAAGCACTTGAATAGATGCTCCATATCACTAAATGCATGTTTATATATTTGTGTGCATGCATACACACACAAGCACACACACACATACACAAGCAGAAAACAACTATTGGTGAGGATGTGAGGGAGTTGGAACCATTGTGCTATGTCAGAGGGAATGCAGAATGATACAGCTGCTTTGCAAAAGAGTATGGCAATTTTTCAGATATTGAAAAATAGAATTACTACATGATCCAGGAATTTTACTATGAGGTATACCCAAAGGTATTGAAATCAGGGTC